>NC_133324.1:251319819-252538033 GCF_042186555.1 Aquarana catesbeiana | reverse complement strand
TCAAGCTAGGTTACATTTTTCCACCAGTGCCCTTAATAGCGAGGTTCTTATCCAGGCTTCGGAGATCATCAGCCACAGTAATAGCAGTAATTCCTCTTTGGCCGAGGAGACCTTGGTTCACAACCCTACTACAGCTCAGCCTGCAACAACCACTGCCTCTTCCGGTAACAGCAGACCTCCTATCCCAGGGTCGATTCCTACACCCAGCACCAGGGAGATTACACTTGACATCATGGAAATTGAAAGGACTCAGCTGCTAGAGCAAGGATGCTCGCAGGAGGTAATCTCAAGTCTTTTACAGGCAAGGAAAAGCACCACCAACAAAACATACTCGCAAGTCTGGAATAGGTTTTGTTCACTGGCCCAACAAAAAAATTGGAACCCAGTATCACCAGAGCCACTGCAAGTTCTGAAATTCCTTCAGTTGGGTATCAATAAAGGATTGAGCTCAAGTACCCTTAAAGTCCAGGTTTCTGCCCTATCAGCTAAAACAGGCATTAGATGGGCTCTTCACCCTCCGGTGATCCAGTTCATGAAAGCTTGCCTAAAAATCAGACCTCCAAGAAGACCCACATTTCCGACATGGGATCTCTCTACAGTGCTTGACGCATTATCAAAACCTCCTTTTTTTCCGGTTGAGTCAATTTCAATTTGGAACCTGACTTTGAAGTTAACCTTCCTTATCGCCATCACATCTGCGAGAAAAGTTTCAGAACTTAAAGTACTACTGATATCAGAACCATACCTTGTCCTCTATCCAGATAGAGTGGTATTGAGGCCCTCGGAGCATTTCTCTCCCAAAGTATCATCTCCCTTTCATTATAATCAGGATATCACCCTTCCAACCTTTACAAACGACCAAGGCGAGCCTCATGCATTAGATGTCAAAACTGTCATTACCAAATATCTGGAAACTACAGCTTCCTTCAGAAAGTCGGATACTCTTCTCATAATCCCACATGGACCTAGGAGAGGTCATCCAGCAACTTCTCGAACTATCGCATTCTGGCTGGTTAGCACCATCAAAAAGGCATACTCTACTCAGCAACTAATTATCCCAGAAGGCATCAGGGTACACTCAACCAGGGCAGTGGCAACTTCATGGGCAGCATACTGCAGGGTTTCACCAGAAACAATCTGTAAAGCAGCGACCTGGTCGTCCAAGCATACATTTGCTTCTCACTACAAAATTGACTCTGCTTAGCTTACAACAGCAGACTTTGGCAGATGCATTATTAAAGCCAATTCCACAGCTCTTTAGAATAATAAAACCTTAATTTTTGCACCCTCCCGACTGGCGAGTTATTTCCCAGTGTGTGCTGCCATGAAGGTGTCAGGAAAACGGAAAATTGTATACTCACCTTTCCGTAATTTTCCTTTCCTGACGCATCTTCATGGCAGCACACAGGTCCCCACCCTGTTCTTAAGATGATATATACAGAGAATGGTGGGGGTCATCTTTCTTAAACTTTTATAGCTAGTCCAATCCTGTCAGGTTGTGGAGGCGGACTCACAACCCAGTGTGTGCTGCCATGAAGATGAAGGTGAGTATACAAGTTTCCGTTTTAATCCTTAATAGATGTCCATTTGTGGGTGCACTCCTTTTAACTCCTGTTAATTTACACTGCAAAAGGGTCAAACCTCAAACCTATTCTGTTAGTGTCTTAAATTAACATACATGTGTGTATTTTGCTTTCCTTGCTTCTTTTCCAAGTCCTGTTTTTTTTTTTTTTTTTTTTTTTTTTTTTTTTTTTTTTTTTTTTTTGGACCAAAAAAATTGTTTCAAATTCTTTGTTTTATGTGTTCTTTTCATGCAACGGATTTCCCAGCTGCAGCTTAACTAGGCTGATTGGCATGTCTTGGACAAATCCCTTTTTCATTTTTTTTTTTTTTTTTTTTTTTTTTTTTTTGTTTTAAGTTACTTTCATGGTGCCTTCATGGTAGCACATGCATGGATTATGCGTATGCTGCCATGGATAGTGACCAGGAAATTAACATTTCAGAGTTGTAATTATTCAATTTTCTTTTTGAGCAGTGGTTTTCAGCCTCAGTCCTCAAGTACAGGACATGTTTAGGAAATTTTATCTTATCTACAATAGCTGTCCAAAATACAAACCCATTGACTTTGATTTAAAGCACATGTGCAATATGAAGGAAAACCTGCAAACATGGCCTGTTGGGGGGTACTTGAGGACAGGGTTGAGAAGCACTGATTTAGAGCACTGAACTAAAATCAAGCTGAAGACAATCCTATTCTAATTGTGGACATTTGAGGGAAATCAAGATTTTTATTTATTTATTTTTTTTTTTTAAAGGTTTGGCTTTGTGTCCCTTTTCTTAAAATTGGCTTCACTTCCTGTCACATAGCCAAACAGGAAGTGAGAGTAAAACCCTAATATTTTTCCTTGGGGACACACAGGTCAATCTAACTAGTTCCCCCATTATGCAAATTGCACTCTAGCACTTTGTTGTGTACACCCCAAATTATTAGGTATTTTGAGGTTTATTAAAGGCAAATCCTTTCTGCAGTACAAGTGTAGTTGATGAAAAGGGGAAGCACTGGTGATTTTATCATCCAATCATGTAGAGGCAAAGATGCTGTTTTTTTTTTTTCCTTGCATGTCCCCCTTGGATTTCCAGCAACTGCACTTCTAAGTGCACTTGTAGTGCAAAGTGGATTTACCTTTTAGTAAATAAACCCCAAGATACATAATAATTTGGGATGTACATGGCAAAATGCTAGAGTGCAATTTCCTGAATGGGGAAACTATTTAGATTGATCTGTGTGTCCCCAAGGACATACATTGGTAGGGTATTACCCTCACTTCCTGTTTGGCTATGTGACAGGAAGTGAATAATTTTGAATGCGAAATTGGCAAAATTTGGGAGGTGTCTTCACCCTATCAGGGGTGTAGACATTCCCCAAAACTTATAATCCCTCTGCAGTCTATCCCCAAGCAAAAATAAGAAAGGATTTTAATGAGTTTAATTTTGCAAAGACACATTCCTAAGTTCAATTGTGATGCATGTTAATGGCCCATTTAGACCTTTAATAGAAAGTCATCAGTTGCCTTTGACTCTAAACATTATTTTTGGCCAGTCCTAGAAATCTGCATCTGTTTTTCTATTAACCACTTGGTGTCTGTGCTATAGCCAAACGACAGCCACAGCGTGGACCTGAATTTCTGGGAGGCTGTCATAGGACGGGCTCCCCGTATGCTCCCTGTTGCACGAGCACTGAGTCACTGAGACTCGGGTGATCACAGATCGAAGTAAGGGCCGATCTGTTTATTTTTTCTACTTACGCTGACAGCATGAGGTTAAAAACAAAAGCTGATCACCGGCTTAGGTGCAAGGGACATTGGTCCCGAAGAGGCAATTCTGCCTCATCTGTGCCCACCAGTACCACCTTCCAGTGCCACCTATCAATGCCCACCAGTGATCCCAAACAGTGCTGCCTATCAGTGTAACCAAACAGTGCCGCCTCATCAGCGTACATCAATTAAGGAGAAAAATTTCCTGTTTGCAAAATTTAATATCAAAATGTCCAAAAATATACAAAATTATTTTTAAAAATCTGTCTTTTCTTTTGTTTGAACAAAAGAAAAAAAACACACAGGTGATCAAATACCACCAAAAGAATGCTCTATTTGCGGGAACTAAAAAAATAAAAAAAAAAAACATTTGGATAAGTATGACCGCGCAATTGTCATTCAAAATGGATCAGCGCTGAAAATTGGTCAGGACAGCAGGGGGGGTTTAAGTGCCCAGTAAGTGGTTAATTTCCATGCCAAATATGGATTTCTGTAATAAAGATGTGTGCCCGCTGTGTATATGGCATGTGTGTAAGCAAGTCGCACACATATGAATGGTACTCATTGTAAATTATAGGGTACAACTTGTGATGCAACTTTTCAGTCCCAAGTGGCCTTAGGCTCTCTTTCCACTACTGCGAGTTGTTGTGTGACTTGACACATGTGAAGTCGCAGGACAAGTCAAAACACATGTATTTCAATGTTCCCCCATTCTAATTGGTGCAACTCCAAAAAAAGTTCTTGCACTACTTTGTTTCAACTTCAGTGCGACTTTTTCTCAGATGTTTTGAATTAGTCACATGACACGACATTAAGGCTCGGTTTCCACTATAGCAAGCCCAAAGTTGTGTGTTTTTTGCCGCGAGTTTCCCGCAACTTTTTGCCAAAACTTGAAGCAATGCCTGTGTATTTTTGAGGTCTATGGATCTCAAGTCGCATCAAAGTGGGACCAAAGTAGTGCAGGGACTACTTTGAAGTTGCTGCGACTTGAAGTCGCACACATATGAATGGTACTTATTGTAAATCATGGGGTAGAACTTGTGATGCTACTTTTTAGTCCCTAGTGGCATGACAAGTTGCAATAGTGGAAAACAAGCCAAAAAAGCACATTGTAAATCACGCAACTTTTGGGGTTGAAATAGTGGAAAGAGAGCATTAGGCTAAAGCGGTGATAGGAAGATGCACTGTAAGAATTACTTCTAATTGTAGAAAATCAAACAGGCTCTTGCACTAAATCTAATTTATGGAAGATCTAACTGATTGGCCAGTGTATGGTGACCTTTAAAAATCAGAAAACTTGAATTTCTGGTGTTTAAGCCTCATACATACGATGGGACTTTGTACCCCGTGTACAGAGCCCGCTCTGCTCAGCGGGGGATCGCTCCGTCGATCCCCGATGGGCAGGCAGATGACAGGTCTGTCCCTGCACACTGTGCAGGGACAGACCTGTCAGAGTGCCGCTCTCCTCTATGGGGGATCAGATGATGACAGACCGTAGAGTTTGGGGGCAGAGGAGAGATCTAGGGTCTGATAGACCCCAATTTTTTTTTTAAAAAAAGAGTACCTGTCACTACCTATTGCTATCATAGGGGATATTTACATTCCCTGAGATAACAATAAAAATTATTTTAAAAAAAGGCGAACGCAAGCATTGGTCTGGCGTAGTTTGTAAACAGCAATTGCACCATGCATGTGCGGTATCAGATCGAGTGCAGTAATTTTAGCAGTAGACCTCCTCTGTAAATCTAAAGTGGTAACCTGTAAAAGCTTTTAAAGGCTTTTAAAAATGTATATAGTTTGTCGTCACTGCACGTTTGTGCGCAATTTTAAAGCATGTCGTGTTTGGTATCCATATACTCGGCCTAAGATCATCTTTTTTATTTCATCAAACATTTGGGCAATATTGTGTGTTTTTAGTGCATTAAAGTTAAAAATAGTGTGTTTTTTCCAAATAAAATGCATTTGAAAAATCGCTGCGCAAATACTGTGTGAAAAAAAAATGCAACACCCACCATTTTAATCTGTAGGGCCTTTGCTTTAAAAATATATAATGTTTGGGGGTTCAAAGTAATTTTCTTGCAAAAAATATGTATTTTTTCATGTAAACAAAAAGTGCCAGAAAGGGCTTTGTCTTCAAGTGGTTAGAAGAGTGGGTGATGTGTGACATAAGCTTCTAAATGTTGTGCATAAAATGCCAGGACAGTTCAACCCCCCCCCCCAAATGAACCCATTTTGGAAAGTAAACACCCCAATCACCGTCTTCAGGCTTTCTAAGGGTGTAAATTTTTTGTTTCACTCCTCACTGCCTATCACAGTTTCGGAGGCCATGGAATGCCCAGATGGCACAAAACCCCCCAAATGACCCCATTTTGAAAAAGTAGACACCCCAAGCTATTTGCTTAGTAGACACTATAACTTTTGCACAAACCAATCAATAAACGCTTATTGCGATTTTTTTTTTTTTTTTTTTTACCAAAAACATGTAGAAAAATATGTATCGGCCTAAAAAATGTTTTTTTTATATATTTTTTGGGGATATTTATTATAGCAAAAAGTAAAAAATATTGCATTTTATTCAAAATTGTCGCTCTTTTTTTGTTTATAGCGCAAAAAATATAGATCTTTTAATTTAAATAATGTGGTGAATAGAAGGCTCTATAATCCTTTCTAAAGTTTATTCCTGATATTATAGGAGCTTGAAAGAAATTCTGATTTTTACCCATTCCAGTGGACTTGAAAAGGTTCTTGGGCTTCAAGCAGAACTATAGGCAAAACTTTTTTTATTTTTTTATTTTGGCTAGAGTAAAGGAGGGTTATAACCCCTGTCGGTGCTTTTTTTAACCATCTGTATACCATTGGGGAGATTTACCTTCACGTCCCTGTCCCATAACCAAAACAGACAGTGAGAGGAAATCCCTGCAAATAAAGGGAATTCCTTGGAGCCCCCCAGGTCATTAGAACTAGCTTCCCCATTGGAAGATTCCCCTCTATTATCTTTTCTTTTATTTCACTTTCAATGATAATGGTAAGCAGGACAAATAGAGAGTTATATTTTCAGTACTGTATAACTTTTCTAAACTCGCTGAAGTTGCTTTGATCCCCTTTATATGTTGACTTTGAATTTAAATAATGTAAAACAAATAATGAAAACATATCTATTCATCTTAAACTGAGGCCATGCTCTATATAAAGACATGGAAATGGAGGTGAATCCAGCAACATGTTATTGTTTCAGACAAAATAAACAAATGAATACAATTAATAAGGGTTATAAACAGTTTTGTACTAGGTACACTGAGAAAATAAAGATATAGAAATTCTTGTAAAATCCGATCAGCACAATATTTTTTTCAGCATTGATTCATCGTTCAGTAGACCAAAGAGTAATGATAATATTTAAAATGCAAAAACACGCGGCAACAAGATTTCCTTTTATGGAACCAGATCACTTAGGGATGGCCCATAGTTAGCCATAGTGAACTACTGCCCTTTGTTTAATGCTCTTTGACTTAAGGTGTATCTAAAGCCAAAACTTTGTTGGTGTTGTCATTTTGGATAGAATAGGGAATAGTTAGAACCTCTGTCAGGTTTTCATTGCTTTCTATGTACCCTTTGAGAGGATTTACCCTCTCTATTTGTCCTGATACCCATTGTCACTGGGAGTGGAAAATTAGAGAAAATCCAAAATCTTGAGTTGTCACTAACTCAAATATAGAGAAGGAACAGTGGGGACATTTCAATTAGAAATCTTTAAGAGGTAATTTACTCTCACTTCATTTTGGGTCCACAGGACAAGTAAAGGGAAATCTCCCTAATGGCACATAGATGGCAAAGAAAACTTAATGAACGTTTAAACTATAAACTGCTTTATGCAAATTTTGTTTAAAAAGTTTCAGGGCGTGGCTTGCCAGCACTCAAGATGGACGCTTAGGCCCAGAGCTCTGCTGACTGGACAGAGAACCGAAGTGACAATATCAGTTTTTTTCACTTCACAGCCTACACACCTGCCGCATGTCCTCCCACACAACTCCCACAACCATGCTGAGGAAGAGAAAAGAAGAACGTCGGCCCCAGAAAGTCACAGCCATCTTCCTCCAGCCGGCACCTAGGAGAAGCACAGACCAAGATGGCACCGCTGCCTCAGCTTCTTGCACCTCGGGGTCCTACACAGATCTCCCCAATGCCCAGCAGGGAGATCTCGATGAGCTGGCAGCTCCTCTATCTCCAGACAACAATACCTCAATCAGTCCTGAGACCAGTAACCCGGCGAAGAGCCACATGAAGGTGGAAACACCACCGACATCCTCCATAGAGGTGAACTAGAGGCTTACCCCCTGCATTCTCATACTGTCTCACAATCCTCAATTTGCAGCTTTCCCTACATCTGGACAACCTGTTCTAGATACCACTTTGAAAGAGATGCTTCTCTTCCTGCAAACATCTTTATTTCCTGATCTCTCTCCTCTCATGAATAAATTGTCCACTGATCCACATGCTATGGATGACAGAGTACAATACATCGCACATGGATCTTAACCAAACTAGCAGATCTTAAAGACAGATCCTGATGCAACAATGTGAAGCTGCAGGGGTTCCCAGATTCAATCCCCCCACACAGGCTCTACACTTATGCATGCAACTTGATGTCCACCATCCTAGCCTCTCCCATAGTGACCGCATCCACTGAATCCCAAAGTCACCACACCTGGCTGACTCTGTTATCAGAGATGTACTTATTAGGATCCACTTCTTCTAGACAAAAGAGCAATTTCTCAACAAGGCCAGAACACTGCGTTCTCTCCCTGTCTCATTTGAACAAGTTCAACTTAATGCCGACCTCTCCAAATGCACCCTTCAAATTAGAAGGCAGCTAAATATGATAACAAAGGCTCTGCAAAACAACAGGATCTCATATAAAGGTATCCGGCGACCCTTCTCATCACCCACAATGGAGCCTCCCATGTTATCTTCACCCTCAACAGCACCCGGAAACTTCTCCACTCTTGGATCCACCACGCGAGTCTAGCACGCTAGCCCACTAAAGACCTTCTGCGGAAGCCTGAGATTAACCATTAGAAGCATTCTCTCCTGCCCTATGCTCACTTCCATTACATAAGTGAACTTTTCCCAATTCAGATCAGTAGCAGTTCGGATCTGCCATTTGCCGTACTACTACTCTCAGTTTGTATACTGTTCTATTCATATATTACTGTTACCTTTACAAATATTTAACCTCCAGATTTTTATTCTTGCATATTGTGACATTTCAGTGAGTCAGCCAACGGACAATACATACCTGCTTGAACTGAGCGACACTCACATCCTGCACCACCTTTGAAGGTACCCTCTATAAAAGAACACTTAATTGTAAGTGCCTTGAACCAGTGCTATCCTCTACTCATACTTTTTACAATGCCAGTCTCAATCCTATCCATAAACGCCAAGGGTTTGAACAACCCTGCCAAATGCAGCTCCCTTTGGAAAACTGCACATCATTGTGATGTCCTATGGATCCAGGAGACATTTCACCCTATCTGCTAAGCCCTCTTATCAAAACCGGCATTTCACACATATATTCAACGCCTGCTTTCTGACCAAAACAAAAACAGGGGTTATGGTAGCAATCAAAAACATAGTCTCCTTCCATCTACACTATAGCATTCTGGATCCCAATGGCTGCTTCATTTTACTGATATCAACAATGTTCTTTACACACTGCTGAACATTTATGCTCCCAAAAGGAAACAACTTGCTTTTTTCACCAAAAACAATTGGATACCACAGCAACAAACAGAAGACACAGACACACATCTCCCTTGAAAGCCCTCCTACACATCCACAACCTAAACAATGCTTGGAGATGCTATCATGTCAACGAGTGAGATTACACATTTTTTTCACCTTGCCATAATTCCTACTCAAGGATTGATCTTTTTCTTCTTGATCTTGACAAATGGTTACTGCAGAAAGTCTAATCATTCGATAGCCATCCCATATCACGGTCAGATCATGCACCAATTAGCATTACACTCTCAGATTCCCCCTCTCAATCAAATTTCTATGTCTGGAGATCTAACAACTACCTACTACAACACCCACAACATGCAGCCAAGCTCTCACAGCAACTCTCCAAATTCTTTACTCTTAACGCTGGCTCAGCATCTGACCCCTTATGGTATGGAACTCACATAAAGCATTTATAAGAAGTGTGTTGATTCAACTGGGTTCACATGAGAAAAGGAGGAGGATGCAGCATTTAGATTCCCTCATAAGCTCCATTAGGGACTTAGTGGCTCAGAACAAAGCCCATCCTACCCATACCCTCAAGGCTAAACTGGTGTCATTGCACCAGGAACTTAGATCCCATTCAAGCATATGCAACACAAACTAAAAGCCACCCCCTGCTGTGATCCACATGCAATCTTAGTGTGAACCCAGCCTGAACAACATTTTATTGAGCCTAAATCCCCTTGACCAATCTGGCTTTACTAAACATTGTCAAACGTTTGACGCTACCGGTGCCTTTTCTACATAATTCGCCATACAGGAGTCTCTCAAACACCTCTCCTTGGAAGCAAAGAAGTCATTTGACAGAATACACTGTACATGCACTCTATTACCAAAAGTATTGCGACGGTTGGCTTTACATACATATGAGCTTTAATGGCTTTCCAGTCTTAGTCTGTAGGGTTTAATATCGAGTTGGCCCACCTTTGCAGCTTTAACAGCTTCAACTCTTCTAAAAAGGCTGTCCACAAGGTTTAGGAGTGTGTCTATGGGAATGTTTGACCATCTTCCAGAAGGGCATTTGTGAGGTCAGGCACTGATGTTGGCCAAGAAGGCTAGTCAAATTCCCCCAGCCCAAACTCGCTCATCCATGTCTTTATGGACCTTGCTTTGTGCACTCATGTGCAGACAAAGTCGGGAGCATGAAATTGTCCAAAATGTCTTGGTATGCTGACCCCTTAAAGCCTTGTACACACAATCGGATTGTTGGCCAACAAAACCGTGGAGTTTTGTCCAAAGGGTGTTGGCCCAAACTTGTCTTGCATACACACGGCACACAATTGTTGGCCAACAATCACGAATGTAGTAACATACTACATTGTTTCTCAACTCTTTAGCGCCACCCTTTGGGTTCCTTCTGCTAATTTCGTGTAATTCCCCATACACACGATCGGAAATGCCGCCAGCAAAACTCAGATGAGAGCCTTTGGTCGGAAAATGCGACCGTGTGTATGCTCCATCGGACTTTTGCTGGCGGAATTCCAGCCAGCAAAAGATTGAGAGCAGGCTCTCAATTTTTCAGTCGGAAAAAGTTCCTAGCCGAAAATGTGATTGTCTGTATGCAATTCCAATGCGCCAAAAATCACGCATGCTCAGGATCAAGTACAAGACGGAAGCGCTCGGTCTGGTAAAGCTAGCACATTCGTCACGATGTAAATTTTTGGATATTTTAATGCAGCGCATTCTTTTGTTCTTTATAATGCTAGAAGAATGAAGTTGTTTTGCTGCTGATATTCACGCAGACTTCTCACAAACTTATTTCTTTATTATTTCTCGTGATCTCCTGAATAATGTTTTTTGTTTTTAAAGCCAGATCTCCATAGTAGTGTTTAGGATTATTTTTTATAGTCCATCTTTTTTTATTTTTAATCAAGATCTCCTGTTTTAGTTTCTAGCGATCTCCATAATTTTTTGGTGTGTCAAGTTTCCACAACATTATTATCTTGTATTTTATAAAGCTCAAGGAGATTATTTGTTGTTCCTTGTTAATTAGACATTGTATTTTGGAAATGCACCTGCCTACTCACAAACAAACTGTCCTATTTGAAGAAAAACACATAGGCAAGTATTTTCATATAAAAAAAACATGTATTCTGGCTCATAATAACAAAATAAAGAGGAAGGCAACGCTGGAGAAACTGCTTGAATTTGCAAAGCCTTTGGCCCCAGGGCAGGCATCAACCCTTTGTAAATTAAAATTGGTAGCCTGAAAAGTCCATATAATGGGGAGTCAGGACTTCCCGAGATCATGAACAGCAGCAGATAACATATCGGTCCCCAGGCTGTGGTACTACCACAGCCTGCGTCTTCTGTCAGACCAGACTGAACCCAGGCCATCACTTTCTTGTCTTCCTTGCAGCCTTCCGTCCACACTTCCCTGCAGCCTTCCCTGCAGCCTTCCTTGGAGGCTGTGGCTCTGGAGGTGGACTTGTGGCAGTAGGAGGATGAGGAGGATGGGCGAGTGCAACTAAGTGCATGTTATCACTAATTTGGCCACTCAATACCATATGAATGGCCTCAAAAATAAATTTCTCACACCTGATGCGTTGTCCCTCCTCCATTTGCTGCAATTTTGCAGCTACATAGCAGCCATAGGCCTCTTCAGTGTTGGGGGGATTTTCAGGGCTGCATTAGCCTCCTTAATGAAGCCCAGTGCTGCTTCCTCAATGTAACTCCCCTTCCTGGCCCTTTTTGTTTGAAGGCGGAGGGGAGGCACCTGGGATTGGGTGAGGCTCCTACTGGTCCCGGCCACCTCCTGGCTGACACTTACCCCCGCCTCCTCCTGTGTGCCACATTCCAGAGCCACATCCTGACTGAGGTCTTCCTGTATATGAAAAAGGGACATAGTTTTAGTTTTGGTTCATCAATCACACACAATTTTCAGCTCATGATTGTTGCAAATTGAATGTTAATAAATAGAAAAGACCATCATTCTGAGCCCAGCATTTTTCATTCTTGTCCCAATCATTTTTGGGCCCTACTGTCTATTGATATGTAAAACACTTTTTGTTAAATCATTCATTTGTTATCAATAATAACATCTAGTTAACAACAATAATTTTGGGACAATAAATATGTTAAAAAATACTATACCTGGCTCCAGCTGGGCTCCTCAACTTCTTCCAGGATGGAAGGACCAGGTTGGTCCTCAGAAGCCTCAGCTGGGGTTGAGGGAAAGGTTGAGGGAAGGTTGGATGGAAGTATAGAAAGTGATTCCCTGACTTCCATCTAGTCTTCCAGAAACCGCATCCTGGTGTAGTACCACAGACTGGGTGCATACACATCCTCTGCTGCTACTCCTGATCTCATGGAAGCCTGGACCATTCTAAGCTCCTTCCTATACGTGCTTCTCAAGCTACCAATTTTCCTCTCCACAAACTCGATGTCTGCGTTGGGGACCTGCTTCTTCACAAATTGCAGCAGTTTCTCTAGCGCTGCCTTCCTAGCTGGTTTATTGCGATATAATGGGTTTTTAACCTCCCACAAATTACGCATATCCCTGTATTTGTCAATGAAATGGCCCATTAAATCAGGGTCTTTGAATTGTTTCATATTTGCTGCAAGACAAAATACAAGACAAAAACACTAATATCAGGCTAAACTCTCCTAATCTTATCCCAATATAGGCCTCAATCTCAAATCAGTATAGGCCACTAACGTCCCAAGTTAAAATTTTACCTTCGTTAGAACATTCGGCGCTTCCGGTCCTCCTTCCTACGCACACAGAACATAGGTACGACACATGCGTGTTAGCTTTATATACACTGCGCCTGCGTGAAACTCCGCCTGCTTCTCCCGCCCCTGACGTCCTTTCTAGAATATTCCCCACCCCTTCCCTTTCGGCGCAGTGGGAGATGAACATGGCAGAGACACAGCAGGTGCGTAATAGCAGTAATGAGGAGGAGGAAAGCCCAGAGCCCGAAAAATACAGATTCCGGAGGAGAAGATTTAAGGCCTCAAATATGGCCTTTGTAGAGATGGTGGAGATGATGGACATCTTGAAGAGGGCCGACTATGATGGGAAGTTAGGACTGTACCTAAACCCAAATGTGAGAAAGACCAAGATCATGACTAAAGCTGTGAAGAGTCTGCACAGGAATTTTGGGGTACGACAATCCAAGGAGCAATTGAGGAAACGCTAGTCAGACCTTAAATTGAGGGAGCAGGATCAGTACAGAAGGATCAAGAAAGTGCTTCTAAAAAGTAAGTAGTTGTCGTGTGTTCCGATTATTATTATTATTTGCATGCTGCGCCATGTGCTTTTCTTTACTGTTGTACAGTTTAAAATGGCAACTTTCAGGCTCGTGGGCACAGTAATCATTCGTAGTAAACATTGATCGTTCACCAACTAAATACGATGTTTTAGGCAGATACAGGGTTAACTACATTTGGTCATGCTAATTTGTATTCAAAGAAGTTTAGGACATTGTTGTCTAGATGTGTTTGTAACTAGAATGAATAGCAAACTTGATTCAGTGTAATGTAAGGAGAGGACACTCAGCAGTTGTTTACACATCTGGACTCAGGAGGACTAGTGTGGGACACAAGTAGGGATGAGCTTCGTGTTCGAGTCGAACCCATGTTTGACTCGAACATCGCCTGTTCGACCATTCGCCGAATTACGAACAATATGGGCCGTCCGCGCCAAATTCGAGTGGCGCGTCATGGCCCATAATTCACTGCGGCATCACAGTGCATTGCTTGCTGATAAATGGCAAATCATGCACTATGACCCGCATGCTTGGCCAATCACAGCGCCGTCTGTACAGAGAGCCGTAATTGACCAAAGCCAGGTTGGCTTTGGCCAATTATGGCTCAGGGGGTTTAGTACACGCCCCACACTATATAAGGCCGCCTGCACGGTGGCCCTGTGTAGTGTGTTCCGGCGTTGAGAGATAGATAGACAGCGAGAGAGACAGTGTCATTTGATTTAAGTTAGAGTAGGCAGGCGAGTCAGTTAGCTGGCTGACAGGGTGGTACATCGTTCTGTACTGTCAGCAGAGGAGTGCTTTCAATCAATAGCTGAATACGAAGTCTTTTATCATTATCAGAGAGATTTTTAAGTTATTTTATTTTTTTGTTAGGTTGATCTCTCTACATCTACCTTTTTCCATCCAAGTGGTATTTCATTTATTTATAAACACTATGAATGAACCTTATGGTGGGTTATATAAGGAAGTCATGTGATTATATTCACCCAATGAAATGGTTTGTTTTCTCATCCATTGCGATTGGTCCTCTCTAGATATTTTTAGTTATATATATATATATGGCAACCTGGAGTGGGTGGTCTATGCCCCTGTTGAAGACCCCTAGGTCGAAACGTGTCGGGTTCATATACCACTCTCCATGTTGGCCATTTGTTTTTATTTATCGCGATCACGTTTTTATTTGTATACAGTTGTTTTCTCAATAAAAACACCCTTTTACCTGCACTGTGTGGAGGCATATCTTTTTTGTCTTTACATTCACTGCACGAGGCCCAGTATCTCCAACTGCTTCCTAAGTGTCTTTTTGGAATCTCCTGATCCACGCTTCGGCCGTCCCTTGTGAGGACCCATCTGGTTGTCTTCGGAGATCTATGCAGACTGCAACCCAGAGGATTGGAGAGTCCAGACCTTCCACTTTACGTCATTGGTGACAAACTGCGCATGCGATTCCCTGTCGCTGACATGGGAATCCATGGGATCTGGTAAGTCTTTTTTGCATTTCTACTTATTGGCTCATCCTGCTGGGAAGTCGGTTTAAGATGCAAGGTGATTTCTGACAACCATCAGATTACCACCACCCCTTGGACTACCCACATCTCCTGTGCAGTTGGACATTCACATCCATTTATGGACATTATGTTTAACTCACCCTTGGCTTGTTTACATTTTTTTAGCACTATCTCACCATTTTAATTACATTTATATATTTCTTTCGCACATACGCTGCATTTTTTCCATATATGAGTCAGTTAGCTGCACTTACAGTGTATTGTGTATATATATACATCCTAGGTGTTGTGTGTGTGTGTGTGTGTGTGTATATGTATATGTATATATATATATATATATATATATATATATATATATATATATATATATTGTATTCAGTTTAGCTAGATCCGTTCCTGTTATCCTCTTCCTACTACCTCCTCTTACAGCTACCTGAAGAAAATTGCTGGTGTTCTTCTGATCCTATTAGTCCTATTAGCTACAGTATTTACAGTTAGTGTAGAGCGTCCTCTGCACAGTGTGCACCTAATGCTACCTGAAGACAATTGCTGTTGTTCTGCTCCTATTAATACCACAGACAGGCAGCGACAGTATTTACAGTTAGTGTACTGCGTCCTCTGCACAGTGTGCACCTAAAGATACCTGAATAAAATTGGGGTTGTAATTCTGATCCTATATTAATACCACAGGCAGGCAGCTATAGTATTTACAGTTAGTGTACTGTGTCCTCTGCACAGTGTGCACCTAAAGCTACCTGAAGACAATTGCTGTTGTTCTGCTCCTATTAATACCACAGGCAGGCAGCTACAGTATTTACAGTTATGCCCCGTACACACGGTCGGATTTTCCGACAGAAAATGTGCGATCGGAGCGGGTTGTCAGAAATTCCAACCATGTGTGGACTCCATCGGAAATTTTCCATCGGATTTTCTGACACACAAAGTTTGAGAGTAGGCTATAAAATTTTCCGACAACAAAATCCGATCGCTTCAATTCCGACCGTGTGTGGCCAATTCCGACGCACAAAGTGCCACGCATGCTCAGAAGAAATTCCGAGATGGAACAGCTCGGTCTGGTAAAATTAGCATTCGGAATGGATGCAGCACTTTCGTCACGCTGCAATGTTTTAAATTGTTTAATACAGCGCACTCTCTTCTTCTTTATAATGTGAGAAGAATGAAGTAGTTTTGCTGCTCATATCCAAACAGACTTCTCACAAACTTCTTTCTTTATTATTTATCATGATTACCTCAATATATTTTGATTTGTCACATCTGACCAAATTTCTTTTTTTGTTGTTTTATTTTGTATTTTTTTCAAGGCTGATTTTTTTTTTGGGCAGGGTTTGTATTTTTTTCAAGGCTAATGTTTTTTTTTAGTTTTTTGGGGTTTTACTCCATAATATTTTTGTGTGTGTTTTGTGTGTCAAGTTACCACAACACCATTGATATCTTGTATTATTTAATCTCAAGGAGGTTGCTTGGTGTTGGTGTCCCTTATTAATTTCACATTGTAGTTTTGAAATGTACCTGCCTCCTCACAAACAAACTGTCCTTTTTGAAGGAAAACACACATAGGCGAGTATAATTGAACCAAAAATTCCTTTATTAAGGGCTCAGAACCAAACAAAGAGGGAGGCAATGCTGGAGAAACAGCAGAAATTGGCGAAGCCTTTGGCCCCCAGGGCACACATCAATTATTTTATTGCAAAATTGGTGGCCTGAGGAGTCCATATCTAAGGGAGTGCAGTCTGGTCCAGAAGTCCAAGAGATCATGAAAGCAGCAGATGACATCTGTGTCCCCAGTCTGTGGTACTACAAGAGACTGCATCTTTTGTCAGACCAGTCTGAACCCAGGGCCATCACTCTCTGGTCTTCCTTCCACGCTTCCTTCCACGCTGTGGCTGTGGTGGTGTAGTTGTGGCAGGAGGAGGAGGAGGAGGAGGATGGTCCAACTCAATCACGTTGGTATTGGGTGTGATATCGCCACTCTCCCCCTTAGTTAGGACTTTATAAAGAAGTTTCTCACACATGAGGCGTTGACCCTCCTACATGCCCTTCAGTTTGGTGGCAGCCATGCAGGCAAAGGCCTCTTCAGGAGTGGGTAAGGCTCTGAGGGATGCAGAAGCCTCCTGAATGAGCCTGAGGGCTGAATCCTGCATGCGACTCCCCTTCCTGGGTCTTTTGTTTGGAAGGCGGAGGGGAGGAACCTGCGATTCTGTCAGGCTCCTACTGGGCCCAGGCTTCTCCTGGCTGCCACTTAGCCCCACCTCCTCCTGGCTGTCACTAACCCCCACCTTCTCCTGGCTGCCACATTCCACAGCCTCCTCCTGTGTGCCACATTCCAGAGCCTCGTCCTGGCTGAGATCTTCCTGTGTATGAAAAAGGGACAGTTTTAGTTTTTTATTCATCAATCACACACAATTTTCATCTCATGACTGTTGCAAATTGAATGTTAACAAATATAACAGACTATCATTCTGAGCCCAGCATTTTTCATTCTTGTCCCAATTATTTTTGCCCACTACTGTCTATTGATATGTAAAAACTGTATTAAATCAGCAATTAGTGATCAATAATAACATCTAGTAAACATCATTTATTTATTGACCAGAAATCTGTAGAAGAATGCTATACCTGACTCCATCTGGGCTCCTCCACTTCTTCCTGGCTGGAAGTCCCAGGTTGGACATCGGAAGTATCAGCTGGGGTGGAAGGAAAAGTGGAAGGAAGGGTTGAGAGGGATTCCCTGACTTCAGTCTGGTCTGACAGAAATCGCAGTCTCTCATAGTACCACAGCCTGGGGACATAAACGTCATCTGCTGCAGCTCCTGATCTCTGGGAATCCGTGACCTTCTTGCGCTCCCTTAGAAAAGTGCTCCTCAGGCCACCAATTTTGGCTTTTAAATAGGGGATGTTTGCCGTGGGGACCACCGGCTTCACCAACTCCAGCAGTTTCTCCAGCGCTGCCTGCCTCTTTTGTTTATTATTGTAATGTGGATGTTTCACCTGCCACAGACAGGGCAGCTCCCTGTACTTGTCTATGAACAGCGGAGGAAGTTGTGGTCATTAAAGCCATCCATTTTATCTGCAAGACACAACCCAAGACAAACCCTAATGTCAAGCAAAATTCTCCTAATCTTGTTACAATATAGGCCTCAATCTGGAAGCAGTATAGGCCCAAGTTTTGCTCTTAGCTTCGTTATCACGATTGGCGGCTCCGATACTCCTTCCTCCGCTCACAGATTGTACGTACTACGCACACGTGTTATGCTTTATAGACACTGCGCATGCATGTAACTCCGCCCACCCCTGATGTTCTTTCTAGTCCATTTCCCACCCCTTCTCGTTCGGCGCAGTGAGGGAAGAGCACATGGCGGAGACACAGCAGGTGCGTGCTAATTACAGCAACGAGGAGGAGGAAAGCCCAGAGCCTGGAACGTCTGGATCCAGAAGGAGAAGATTTAAGGCATCGAATATGTCCTTTGGGGAGATGTTGGAGATGGTCGACATCCTGAAGAAGGCCGACTATGATGGGTAGTATGGACCTTACCCCAACCCCAATGTCAGAAAGGTCAAGATCATGGTGAAAGTGGTCAAGAGTCTGCACCGGAATTTCAGGGTACAACGATCGAAAGATCAGCTCAGGAAGCGGTGGTCGGACCTGAAATTAAGAGAGCATGAGCAGTACCGAAGATCCGGAGAGTGCTGCAAAAAAGTAAGTAGTTGTCCTGTGTTCCTATTCTTTATGTTTATTATGTTCGTGCTGCTCCATGTGCTTTTCTTAACTGTTATCCAGTTTCAAAATGCAACTTTCATGTTCATGGGCACATTATTCATTCGTATAAAACATTGTTCGTTCGGCCTATAAAACACCATTGTTTTGGCCATTTGCATTTGCCCACATTTTTTAGGACCTACTTGTCTGAAACTAATTTAGTTGTGTAGATGGGTTTGTTACTAGAATGAAATGCAAACTAGATTCTGTGTAAGGAGAGGACACTCAGCAGCTGTTTACACATCTGGACGCTGGAGCACTAGTGTGGGACACAAGAACACCCTTTTTATTAGGGGTCCCACACAGGTGCTCCAGTGTATACTATAGGGGTGTCTCCATCTGTGAAGCCTGTACAAAAAGGGTAAGTATTGAAGCTTGACAAAGGATAAGAAAAATGCAACATCTTGGAACTCAAACAGACGATTGTACCCCACTTCCAAGCAATGTTTCATATTTATAGTTCTGACATCAAATATCTGTGTGCTAAGTATACCTATTTTTTTTCACATAGGGGAGGAAAGACTCGGAGGACACCCCTCATCCGAGGAGACCACAGACCCCCCACCTCTGGAAGAAGGGGAAATCCACCCAAGACAAGCAGAGCAGGAGGAGGAAGACGTGGTGGAAATTGGCACCACAACAGGTGAGTGTCTGCGACCACAGGCTCAGGTAAGAGATGGATGCCGTCATATTTATAATAAATGGTGTTTTTTGGTTTCTATCTTTTTAGGTGATCGTGATGTTGTGGATCCAGATCCTTTCACCTCGTAAAGTGCACAGATCCTGATCGGGGAGATCATGGGGTGTAATAGGGACTTGGAAAACATCAAGAAAAACATCAATGATGTTCTTCAAAAAATGAAGAACATCATAGATGTTTTAGGGAGAGTTTAAAACCCCTCCAAATTCCTTTGAATTTTTGTGTGCTAAAAATTTTTGACATTTTTTGACAAATTTGAGAAAAGCCAAATTTTGAAGATGCACACAGAGTGTCAACATGTGCTATCTGCCATCATGGGAGATCAATGGACGCGTTTTGGGGGAGCAACCCCTTCCTCAATAATAAAGTAGCTGTGAGGAAGGGGTTGCACCCCCAAAACACGTCCCTTGATCCCCCGTGATGGCAGGCAGCACATGTTGACATTCGTAAATTTGTGTGCATCTTCAAAATTTGGCTTTTCATGGGGTGACTTCACCCCATCTGAACGCAATATATTATATATATATATATATATATATATTATATTATATATAATAACACAGTTTGTAAATATTCATGTCTGATATTGCCTTCAAGTTCTACCAAATGTGAACTTATTAAGTTCCTGATTTGTGTCTCTCTTGTTGTTTTTAATTATGCCTGTTTTATCTCAAATGGACATTTCTACTTTTTCTAATGTGACACCAAAAAATTTTATACAACAAACATGTTGGTTTGTTTTAAAAAACCTTTTCTAAATGCACATGTGATTATGCTGGTATTAAAAAGATTGTTAATCAGGAATGTGTGGATTATTGTCTCAACGCTACAACACTTTTGTGGTGCTCTAATTGGTGTTTTCTGTGACAATGGGTGTAATTTCCTAAGGGCAAATCCGCTTTGCACTACAAGTGCAGTTTCAAGTGCACTTGTAGTGCAAAGTGTCTTTGCATTTAGTAAATCACATCCAACAGTGCTTTGTAAGGTTACACAATCACGCCATTTTCAGGACTCACCACATTTCTGTCAGGGTCAGCTAAAACAAACACAAGCAGTAAATGTCACCAAAGATTTGAGTAGTTATTTGGTTTTTTTTATTAGAGAAAGGTTTCAGACATTGTCTGGCATATTGATAGCCCCCCTACCCGCAAAGTATTTAAGGTATCTTAGCCGGACATCACAGGCACTTGGGGGGGGGCAAGCCAGTACGGCCACTTTCAAGCGCCGTCAGGGTTGTTTCATTTTGAATTCCAGCTTCAGGCCCTTACTGAGCCAGCATAGTTGGCAGAATGTTGCCGTAAAAAGTTGTGTAGAACACAGCATGCCAGGATTATATGATTCAGTTTATACTACGCCATATGTATAGGTGTAAGAAATAGGCGGAACCGGCTGGCCATGATTCCAAACATGTTCTCCACCACTCTTCTGGCTCTGGCCAGCTGGTAATTAAAAACCCCCTGGTCCGGGGTGAGGGTCCTCATTGGGAATGGCCGCATAAGATGGTCCCCCAGCACAAACGCTTCATCCACAAAGAAGATGAATGGGAGCCCTTCCACATTATCTTCTGGAGGTGGCAAGTCCAAGCTGCCATTCTGGAGACGCCTGTATAACTTCTGTCTGGGCGATGACGCCACCATCGGACATCCGGCCATTCTTCCCCACGTCCACATACAGGAACTCATAAGTAGCCGACATCACCGCCAACATCACAATACTATTGAACCCCTTATAATTATAATAGTACAACCCCGAGTTGGGTGGTGGGACGATGTGGACGTGTTTCCCATCAATTGCCCTTCCGCAGTTAGGAAAGTCCCACCGCTGGGCAAAGTGATAGGCCACAGTCTGCCATTTCTGAGGTGTAGAAGGAAACTGTGGAGTCAAACAAAAAAAAAATTTAGTCATTTTGCACATAAACAGGGAAAGCTGATTAGACACAAACGTTCTTGGCCAACATCAAGATAACATTTATTTGAGGGAGTTTTTAAAGACCAAAGTATAAGGTACACCTTTCAGATTCCCCCTCCCCCCCTCTCATGGGCCATTTCTAACATTATAGGGGGGAACTCTTGGACAGGTAACCTGCCCCACTTCATTGAGAGATGAATGCCTAAATAATGGCTATTAATTTGAACAGCCCCTCCTTAGTTACACTATTGGCAGCCCACTGGACAGGTAAGAAGTGTCATAATACAAAGATATAAATACACACTGTACACATTTGAGCACATTTGGACATTCTGCTATTACCTATCAAGATAATAATAGTATACAGAAACTTGAAACAGTACCATTTGAAAGTATTCAGGTAGGCCCTTGCACTACATGCTTTGGGGAATTCATCCATAAATCTGACCACAAAAGAGGTGGGTATATAGTGTGTATGGGTTTGGCAAAGTCAGCAGATAGATGATTGAGGATAGATAGAGAATTGTTATCAGCTGACTTAGCAGTTGGGGAGAGGGAGGGTGAAAAATAATTTGGGGACTGTAACGAGCCCCTTGCTCGCTCGGTTCCACTCTCCCGACACTCCTCTGCAGCTATAGAATCAGACTGCAGATCGCAACATCTGATTGCTCGGTCATCCAATGCTCCGGGATTCGAACTACAGCTATGTGCCGTTCTAACCCAGTTGTGATAGCTCAGAACAAACACCAGGCAGGCTGTATGTAAGTTCAACCAGGAATCTCCTTTATTCAAAAATACAGGCTCTTTTATACACTAACAGTGGAGGTGCATACCTCCGGCTCGTATTACTCTAACAATACACCTGTAACAAAATTAACCTAATTAACATGGGCTAATTAACAAATCCCTTTAGACAGCCTAGATGACTCAGACATGACCTTTAGGCCAGACTGGCCGTCTTGTAGTTCAGAACATCCAATCAACATTCTCACAATAGCAGAGTTAATTAAACACAAACCACAATGGGGATCTAATGACTCTTAGATCCCATACTAGAGACTTATTTACAATACACATTTTAGCAGACAACAGACAGGTAGCTGGAATTGATGACATTAGCATTTAACAGTAGGAGTCCCAACGGTATGAATCAGTCACTATTCCAATATGGCAAATCCAGGGTCCCCAGAGTCTGTGTGTCCTGGGGGACCAGGACCCGAATCCACAGTAATAACACCTCAAGGGTCCCCAGGCATACAGCTCACAAAGAGCACCGTTCCCCCAAATGCAAGGGCCCACGATTGATCAGCAAGAGGCTAGCATACAGTCCCCTCCAAAAGTCTCTCTCCCGGCTAGGTCTGTCACATTTCTCCCCTTTTGGCAGGAGACTAACACAGGAGGAGACCCCAGACGGGTTGTCAGTAGTTCCAGTCCTCTAATGCCTGTACCCACACAGTACCCCAAACAAATTGTTCCAAACAAAGCATTACTCACCAAGCCAACCTCTGCCTCTCTCAAAGAACATATCTGCCGCTAGGGAGAGGCCTGGACTGGCCCTTCTCCCTGGAGTCCTTTCTGCCGCTGGAGAGAAGACAGGGTGTCTGGGCTCACTCCATCATGCTGTTGGGGATCTGGGCCGACTGCCCAGCATCCCTGGGGTATACAGGTGGAGACTGAAGTCCCATCCATCTTCACAGGAAATCCATCCTCTGTTAGTTGAGGGCAGAGTCCAGCAGTAATCGTCCCTGTTGCCAGCCCTTCTGCTGGAAACCCCACACCATCTGCTCCGGCTAACTGTTGGGGAGGGACGACGAACACCTCCCCTCCCTTCTCCCCCTGTATCCTGATCTGCTGCTGGGAAGGGACCACCTCCTTCTCACCCTGAGCCCCCGGAACCGCCGCAGGTGTAGGGCAGAGATCTTGGACCATCTGTCCGGTTGCCAGCGCTTCAGCTTTGGAAGTTCCTTGTAACTTCACAGATACTTCTGTTAGTGCTGGGCAGAGCACAGTGAAGTTTGGCCCTAATAACAGCTCTTCTTCCGCTGGAGGTTCACCAGGTTGTTCTTCCTCAGCAGAAAAGTCTATCAAATCCCCTGTCTCTTCAACTGGTGTCTGGGGATAAAGGTTCACCATCTCCTCTCCGTGGAACCCAGAAGATGCTATCAGTGCTGGGCAGAGGTTAGCAGAGCTCTGCCCTGTTGTCAGCACTTCAGGTTTGGGGACGGCAATCTTCAGATTTTCCACTGCCGATTCTCTGGCATTCTGCTGGACAGGCACATTCCTCCATCCAAGATCATCCAATGCAGAAACAGGTTCATCAAGGTCAGTCAGCACTTGCTGCATCTGCCATAAGACCTCCGCCTCCATAGCTGCGGGGGCAGGTTGGCAAAGCACACTGTTACTCTGCCACATTGTCAACTCTTCAGCCAGGATTTCAGAGTTGTCACCTGGTATTTCCTGATAGTCCCAGGCAAACGGAGCGCCACCCTGCTGCTGAGCAGAGTCTAACAGCTGTTTGTAGGCGATCTCCAGCTCCCATTCCTGAACGGCCAGAAACTCCAAATCTTCCTGTACCCAGTGCACTTCTGAGACATTCAGTCTTCGCTCTCTGTGCTCCATTATTTCCTCCAAACGCCACTCCCGATCACTCCCAAAGTCAGGGTCCCTGGACAGCCTCCAGTATAACAATCCCAGGCCATTGTAGTCAAAGCCTTCCGTGGGGCTGTCATCCGCTGTCCACAGGCACACTTGGGCTACATACCACTGGAGGGCTCTGTAGCTCTCGTCCAACCGCATTTCTGCCCGGATCAGCCTGCTTAACTTGGCTGTCCACTCCTGGTTCAGCTGTTCCCCCAAAAACAGCATTCGCACTTCATACTGCGACCAGTACCTCACATGGATGGAGGGGAGAACTTTTCCCTGGTGTTGCTGCTCACGGGCTAGTGCTTCCTTCCAGAGTTCACAGCGGATAGAATCAAACCATCCTAGCAGGACCTGCTCTGATACTGGTCCTCTGTGCTGTATCTGCTTCTCTCGCAACCTCCTTCTGAATTCCTCATCCATGGTGGCTGGTATCTCTCCTCTCCTGCTATCTGGACCTTGGATCCAGGTGATGGTTTGGATGTGTTCACGGCAAGGAAGCACGATCCCACCATTCCCTCCATGGCTCTCAAGTAAGTCTTTCAGCGAGGCTCTCCTGCACGCTGGTTTGGAGTGTCCCAGTAACTGGAGAGCAAATCCCACGGCTGCCAACCAATGTAACGAGCCCCTTGCTCGCTCGGTTCCACTCTCCCGACACTCCTCTGCTGCTATAGAATCAGATTGCAGATCGCAACATCTGATTGTTCGGTCACCCGATGCTCCGGGACTAGAACTACAGCTCTGTGCCGTTCTAGTCCAGTTATGATAGCTCAGAACAAACACCAGGCAGGCTGCATGTAAGTTTAACCAGGAATCTCCTTTATTCAAAAATACAGGCTCTTTTATACACTAACAGTGGAGGTGCATACCTCCGGCTCGTATTACTCGAACAATACACCTGTAACCTAATTAACCTAATTAACATGGGCTAATTAACTAATCCCTTTAGACAGCCTAGATGACTCAGACATGACCTTTAGGCCAGACTGGCCGTCTTGTAGCTTAGAACCCCCAATCAACATTATCACAATAGCAGAGTTATTTAAACACAAACCACAATGGGGATCTAATGACTCTTAGATCCCATACTAGAGACTTATTTACAATACACATTTTAGCAGACAACAGACAGGTAGCTGGAATTGATGACATTAGCATTTAACAGCAGGAGTCCCAACGGTATGAATCAGTCACTATTCCAATATGGCAAATCCAGGGTCCCCAGAGTCTGTGTGTCCTGGGGGACCAGGAACCGAATCCACAGTAATACCACCTCAAGGGTCCCCAGGCATACAGCTCACAAAGAGCACCTTTCCCCCAAATGCAAGGGCCCACGATCGATCGGCAAGAGGCTAGCATACAGTCCCCTCCAAAAGTCTCTCTCCCGGCTAGGTCTGTCACATTTCTCCCCTTTCGTCAGGAGACTAACACAGGAGGAGACCCCAGATGGGTTGACTCCAAAGTTAGTCAGTAGTTCCAGTCCTCTAATGCCTGTACCCACGCAGTACCCCAAACAAATTGTTCCAAACAAAGCATTACTCACCCAGCCAACCTCTGCCTCTCTCAGAGAACATATCTGCCGCTGGGGAGAGGCCTGGACTGGCCCTTCTCCCTGGAGTCCTTTCTGCCGCTGGAGAGAAGACAGGGTGTCTGGGCTCACTCCATCATGCTGTTGGGGATCTGGGCCGACTGCCCAGCATCCCTGGGGTATACAGGTGGAGACTGAAGTCCCATCCATCTTCACAGGAAATCCATCCTCTGTTAGTTGAGGGCAGAGTCCAGCAGTACTCGTCCCTGTTGCCAGCCCTTCTGCTAGAAACCCCACACCATCTGCTCCGGCTAACTGTTGGGGAGGGACGACGAACACCTCCTCTCCCTTCTCCCCCTGTATCCTGATCATACAGTCCCCTCCAAAAGTCTCTCTCCCGGCTAGGTCTGTCCCAGGGACCCCCCAAAAAAAGCCTCTGGCACGCTGCCTGAATTTAAAGCACAAATCACATTTAAAAACATTTTAGGGGGTGTTTGGGGTAAAGCACTACTATGGAGCTGATAAAATACATTGTTAAGTGACTACATGAGGTGAATATAGGGCCAGGAGAGCATGCTGGGGAGGTAAGTGAAGGCAAATATGTATGAAGGACAACAAAAATAATTACATAAAAATCCAGCATGCATGAGGACAAAGGGGACATTCACAGCATATTACAGTCATGGTAATTAGGGAATGAGGAAAGAAATACAATATATTATCAAACATTAAATACAATAAAATGTGATATTAAAGGATAAAAATCTTACCTTAATATACTCCTTCTGCAGGACCTGTATGATGGCAGAACAGGTCTCTGGGATAATGATCCCCAGAGCCTGGGGGGAGATGCCTGTCGAGAACTTCAAGTCCTGCAGGCTTCTCCCCGTCGCCAAGTACCGCAGACTGGCGACGAGCCTCTGCTCCGGTGTGATGGCTTGCCTCATGCAGATATCCTGCCTGCTAATATAAGGGGTCAGCAAAGCCAACAAATGGTGAAATACGGGGTCTGTCATCCGGAGAAAGTTCCTGAAATCATCAGGATTATTCTCACGGATCTCACGGAGCAAAGGCATATGACAGAACTGGTCACGCTGAAGCAACCAATTCTTGGTCCATGAACTCCTCCCCACCCTGTTCATGGACTGGACTTGTGTCAAGGTAAGGACCCCAACACCAAGCCCCCGCACAGCACGAACTCTACGAGGAGTACGTGTACGCAACATGGCTAGAATACGGTTGGCTGCTCAGAAAGAAGTAACAGAACGCACTGAGGAGGCCTGTGAAGAGCGACCTGAAAAACAGTAACGAGTGGACAAGATCGCACTGAATAGTACAATACGAACTGATTGCACGCACTGAAGAGCAGATACAAACCCACAAGCACAAACTGAACAGCAGAAAATGATCTGAAAACCACGAGTCTGAAAAAGCGCGAATAGTCCCTCACCAAACTTTTACTAACACGAGATTAGCAAAAGGAGCCCAAAGGGTGCCGCGCTTGGTTCTGAACTGGCCTTTTCTAGTCTCGTCGTACGTGGTGTACGTCACCGCATTCTTGGCGATCGGAAATTCCACCAACTTTGTGCGACCGTGTGTACGCAAAACAAGTTTGAGCCAACATACGTCGGAAAAAAATCCATGGATTTTGTTGTCGGAATGTCCGATCAATGTCCGATCGTGTGTATGGGGCATATGTGTACTGTGTCCTCTGCACAGTGTGCACCTAAAGCTACCTGAAGACAATTGCTGGTGTTCTCATACTAATAATACTACAGGCAGGCAGTTGATTCTGCTAGCTGCAGTATCAGTATATATATATATATATATATATATATATATATATATATATATATATATATATATATATATATATATATATATATACACATCCCAGCTTTGTGCAGCTACATCTCACTGCAGGCCATTAGTATGTCTGGAAGGCCAACAGGGAGAGGCAGATAGTCACAAGCCAATAAAAGAGGGCAAGCAGGTTCTGTGTCTAGAGGCAATAGTGCTGGCCGTGGGACACGCTTGTCCTTTTTTTCGGCAGCTGGCCATGTTGAGCCGCAACATGCGGAAGACTTGGTAGAGTGGATGACCAAGCCGTCCTCATCCTCCTCATCCTCTTTTACCCAGGCTCAGGGTGCTTTGTCTGGCAAAGCAGCTGCCAACGCGGCCTCTTCCCTCGGCTCAATGGCATCAGTCACTCCTTCCCTAGCCCCACCATGTCCTCCTGAGGAGTCCCCCAAACTGTTTGACCACAGTGTTGGGTACATGCTCCAGGAGGATGCCCAGCGTTTTGAAGGCTCCGATGATGGTACCCAGCTAGAGGAAGGCAGTAACGTGAGCCCGGAGAGAGGGGGTGCCCAAGAAGGACAGCAATCTGGCAGTCATGTTCCCCCACCTGCAGCATACTGCCAGCTTTGCTGCAGTGATGAGGAGGGAGGGGATGATGAGATCACTGACTCCACGTGGGTGCCTGATAGGAGAGAGGAGGAGGAGGCACATCACCAACGAGGCAGGATGCCCTCCAGGGGCCAGCTTAAGGGAAGCACACCCACTGCATCACACCACAGAACTCCGCATGTGCAGGGCACTGCTGTCTGCACGTTTTTCCAAAAGTTCTATGCTGTGGGCCTTTTTTGAGATGCGTGCATCAGATCCCACCGCTGCAATTTGCAACATATGTCTCAAGCGTATCTCGCATGGCCAAAACATCTCCCGCTTGGGCACCACATGCTTGACCAGACATATGTTGACCTGCCATGCAGTTCGTTGGCAAGCGTACCTAAAAGACCCACACCAAAGAACAAAGAGTACCTCTCCTTGCTCCTCAATAGCTGTGATCTCCAACCCCACTATACCTTCAGACCTCTCTGAGACCTGCACTGGGAGGAATGAAGGTGTAGAATTAGGTGTGTCACAGCCAAGTACTTGGGGGCAATCTGCTATCTGTACACCGACGCCAGATTGTACCAGGCAAATTTCCCTGCCCCAGCTTCTGTACCGCCGAAAGAAGTTCGCTCCCAGCCATCCACATGCCCAGCGGTTGAATGCTAGCTTGGCTAAATTGCTAGCACTTCAACTGCTGCCTTTTCAGTTGGTAGACTCTGCCCCCTTCCATGAGTTTGTGGAATGTATTCCTCAGTGGCAGGTTCCCAAATGCCACTTTTTCTCACGGAAGGCGATTCTGTCTCTCTATCGGCATGTGGAAGGCAATGTCTTGGCCTCGCTGGACAGGGCGGTCAGCGGTAAGGTGCATATTATCGTTGACTCGTGGCCAGCAGGCATGGACAGGGACGTTACCTATCTTTCACCGCACACTGGGTGACTCTTCTGGCAGCTGGGAAGGATGCAGGACAGGGTGCAGTAGTGTTGGAGGTTGTTCCGCCACCACGCCTCCAAAATACTACTAGTGGTGATTCTGCCACACCTCTCTCCTCCACCCCCTCCTCTTCTTCTTCCTCCATGTCCTCTTCCTGTGCTGATTTGTTTTTCGAAACCAGCGGTGCTCCGTAGGCATTCAAGGGGCTACGCAAGCACGCAGGCCAAAAGATGCCATGCGGTGCTTGAGCTGGTGTGCTTGGGGGACAGGAGCCACACTGGGGCAGAGATTCTGTCAGCTCTGCAGGGGCAGGTTCACAGGTGGTTGACACCACGCCAGCTTAAAGCAGGTATGGTGGTTTGCGACAATGGCACCATCCTCCTCTGTGCCCTCTGACAGGGACAACTGACCCATGTGCCCTGTTTGGCTGACGTCCTTAACTTGGTGGTGCAGCAGTTCTTGGGCAGGTACCCGGGCTTACAGGATGTCCTGAGGCAGGCCAGGAAAGTCTGTGTGCATTTCTGCAGGTCATATAATGCCAGTGCTCGGCTAGCTGACCTCCAAAAGTAATTTAACCTGCATAAGAACCGCCTAATCTGTGACATGCCCACCAGGTGGAACTCAGCGTTGGCCATGCTGCAGTGGCTGCACACACAGCAGAGGGCCATCAATGAGTACCTGTGCGACTATGGCACCAGGACAGGGTCAGGGGAGCTTGTTTTTTTTCCCCACGCCAGTGGGCCATGATCAGGGATGCATGCACTGTCCTGTCACCATTTGAGGAGGCCACGAGGATGGTGAGCAGTGACAGTGCATGCATCAGTGACACTGTCCCCCTTTTCCACCTGTTGGAGCACACGCTGCGTGGAATAATGGACAGGGCACTTGAGGCAGAACAGAGGCAGGAAGAGGAGGACTTCCTTAGCTCTCAAGACCCCCTTTATCCAGACAGTGTTCCTGCGTGCCCGCCGATCACACAGGAAGAGGACGAGGAGAAGGAGGAGGAGGAGGAGGAAGAGGAGGATTGTGTCAGCATGAAGGTGGAGCCTGGCACTCAGCATCAGCAGCAGTCTTTAAGCGATCATTTACAGTCCCAGGAAACACATGGACTTGTACGTGGCTGGGAGGTGGTGGCTACGGATCATGTCGTCCTTAGTGACCCAGAGGACTCCTGAGTGAGCCTCAGGAGTCTCAGCAAACCTACGCTGCATGGCCTCCCTGATCCTGCAAAGCCTGCGGAAGGATCCTCGTATTCGTGGTATCAAGGAGAGGGATCAATACTGGCTGGCAACCCTCCTTGATCCACGTTACAAGGGTAAGGTTACGGACCTTATCTTGCCATTGCAGAGGGAGCAGAGGATGAAACATCTTCGGGAGGCCTTGCAGAAAGGTCTGTGCAACGCGTTCCCAGAGACTGGGAGGTTACAAACTCCTGTTCCTGGACAATGTGTTGCTGAGGCTTCGGCCAGTCAAAGAAGGAGTGGTGGAGAAGGTGGCCATCTGACCGATGCGTTCAGACAATTTTTTAGTCCGCAGCCCCAAGGTATGATCGGTTCCAGCAACCATTGCCAGCATCTGTTTTACATGGTGCAGAAATACCTAGGGGCAAGATCTGACTTGGACACCTTTCCCACCGAAAATCCTCTGGGTTACTGGGTCTTGAGGATGGATCACTGGCCAGAGCTTGCACAGTATGCAATTGAGCTACTGCCCTTTCCTGCATCCAGCGTTCTTTTGGAATGCACATTCAGTGCTGCTGGAGGCTTTGTAACCGATCACAGGGTGCACCTGTCCACCGACTCGATCGATCAACTGACCTTCATAAAAATGAATCAGTCTTGAATCACCACCAGCTACCAAGCACCTGATGCTGATGTAACCGTATAATTTTTTTTGAAATGTCAGATCCCTTCAAGACTGCCTATGCTGATGCTGAGTGACTATCCTGTTATGCTGAGTGACTATCCTCTTCCTCCTCAATGATCATGCTGATAGCTTGTAAGAATATTTTTGGTTCTGGGCCCCGCCACCAGTGGCTAAGGCCCAATTTTTCAGCCCCTGTTTAAAAGGGGAGTGTAATTACAATGTTTGATGCAAAATTTTACAAGGAGGGTTCATTGCGCTCAACTAGAGTATTTGTGAGGGGTTGCAGTGTTGTAGCACCAGCACCAGTGCTTAAGGCCCAATTTTTCAGCCCCTGTTTAACATGGGCGTGTAATTACCATTTTTGATGCAATACTTTGCAGCAGGGCTCATTCCTGCGCTCCAACTATAGTATCTGTGAGGGGTTGCAGTGTTGTGGCACCAGCACCAGTACCTAAGGCCCCATTTTTCTGCCCCTGTTTAACAGGTGCATGTAATTACAATTCTTGATCTAATATTTCACAGCAGGGCCCGTTCCAGCTCCCACCAAGAGTAACTGTGAGGACTTACAGTGTTGTGGCAACACCACCACCACCACCACCAAAGGCCCAATTTTTCTGCCCTTGTTCAACAGGTGCATGTAATTGGAAAGCAAATTAGATATCAGAGACAGTGAAGGGGCTCTGATCCCAGCGCTCAAGCGTCCAGCGCTAATAATATTGGTCTATGCACTTCAAGCTGCTATTATACTAACAAAGGGAAAAAGGGAAATGAACAAATACATATATATACTCCCCTTTCTTTTTAGGAAAAAGAGGAGGTATTAAACAGCGCTACAAGTGAATAAATTAATCACCAATATGTTAAAACATATAGTGCATGAAAGAATATATAATGCATAAAAAATGGTTGTTGAGTAAATGAAATAAAATTTTATTTGACCTGTTCCCTTCTAATGGCAGACCACCTGCCAATGGTGGGTCTGATATATTGATCCGGAACAGCTGTATCAGATGTGCTAGTTATACACTATCCTGGTAACTACAAAAGTGCTATTACTCATAACAAAAAAAGTATACATTAAAACACAATAAAATATGTAAAAATAAAATGTAAACAAGTCCAAAACAGTCAGCGTGACTATGTAGTTAATACGGAGGGTGATGTAACAAGTTCTTTGTGAGAAAGCAAAGTTCCATGCATATAGTTTATAGCAGTTCAAGACTTCTAAGTTAAATGGAGTGCACAATCCTAGGGCTGCTACACCATCACCGGACCACCTCGTGAAAACCCCTTAGGGTATCTGCTTACCAGAGGTAACTGTCAACAAAGCCCACAGTGGTAGCTTCCTGGTGGTAACCTACTCCTCCACCACTAGATGGATCTGCTCTCACCAGCATAAGATTTCTTTTTTGTTGCTGTTCTGAACAAACTTTTTCTCTATGTCCTGATTCCTGGCAGGGCAAGGTTAGCCTTTCAAGCAGTTTTAAATGACTTTTATTACTTTAAAAATGTCATTTTGTGCAGGGACTGTTCTAAGCATGGGAAACTCGCACCACTTTACAGGCATACTATAGACACCCCCCAGGTACCATATTTAAAGGAATATTTCACTTTTTTTTGGCATTGATACATGTCCCCTGGGGCAGGACCTGGGTCCCCAAACCCTTTTTAGGACAATACCATGCAAATTAGGCTTTAAATTTAGCACTTTTGATTTTGAACGTTCGAGTCCCATAGACTTCAATGGGGTTCTAAAGTTTGCGCAAATTTTCGGTCCGTTCGCAGGTTCTGGTGTTCAGCTCATCCCTAGACACAAGAACAAACTTTTTAGGGTGTCCCACACAGGTACTCCAGTGGATACTTGGGGTGTCTCCATGTGTGAAACTTGTCCAAAAAAGGTAAGTATTGCAACTTTGTTAAGGGAATAAATGTCTTCAACTTGGAACTCTGCCCAAACAGACAATTGTACCCCACTTCCAAACAATGTAACACATTCATATTTCTGGCCACAAATATCTGTGTGCTAAGTATACCTTTTGTTTCATTCTCACAGGGGAGAAAAGACTCGGGATGTTGCAGGACATCCTGAAGAAGGGGAACAGAGGACACAAACTCAGGATGTGGAGGAAGGAGAGGTGGTGGAAATGGTCACCACAACAGGTGAGTGTCTGACACCACAGATTCAGGTAATAGATGTATGCCTGCATATTTATAATACATGGTGTGTATTTTTTCTTTTAGGTGATGTGCATGATGTGAAAGAACAATCTACTCATTTCACGACTGACAGTGCACAAAGGCTAATCCAGGAGATAATGTTTTGTAGTCGGGATTTAGACCTCATCAAGGCAAAAACCAAGGAGATTGAACAAAGAATTAAAAACATGAGTGATGTACTAGGGAGAATCTAAATCCAAAAAAAATGACAACTTTTTACATTTTTTCTAAGAAAAATTAAATAACCATTTTATACATTTTAAAAGCCAAATTTGGAAGATGCACACAGTGTCAACATGTGCTATCTGCCATCAGGGGATTTCAATGTATGCGTTTTGTGGGTGCAACCCCTTCTTCGCAACTCTAGTAGGTGGGAGGAAGGGGTTGCACCCCCAAACACGTCCCCATGATCCCCATGATCCCCATGATGGGAGATAGCACATGTTGACATTAGGCATGGGATCAGGAGGGAAATCCCCATTTTTACTCCCAATTTGTGTGCATCTTCTAAATATGGCTTTTACAGGGGTGACATCACCTCATCTGATGAAGGCAAGCTCAAGACATTTTTGACACTATAATGTCTGATATTGCTTTCAGTTTTTCAATGTTGAACTTTGTAAGTTCCTGAGTTGTGTATGTTATGTTTTGAAACATGCCTGTTTATGCACCAAAATAATATTTTCAAGGTAAAAATTTGTAAAACAAAGATGTTATTTTTTTAACAAAAAAGGTTTTACAACGCACATGTGAATGTGCACAGAGTAAAAGGTTTTATACTCAACAATGTGTGGCTTCTTCTTTCAATGCTCAATACCAGTTTTTGTATTAAGTTGGTGTTTACAGTGACAATGGGTGTTATTTAATCATGGAAAAAACACTTGGCACTACAAGTGCACTAGGAGAACCTAGGAGACAGATAAAAGAAACCAAAGCAGTAAATCAAATTCAAGACATTTCAAGATATTTAAAAATATGCTGGCATAGCAATGGCCCCCCTACCTGTAAAATATTCCACATATTTTTGACGCACTAAATGGGCGATTTGGGGGGGCAAGCCAGGACTGCCAGCTTCCAGGGACGTCATTGTTGGTTCATGAAGTACGGCCTGCCTCAGGCCCAACTGAGGCTATATAATTAGTAGCATTTCTCTTTAAAAAGTTGTGCAAGATGCAGCATGCTAACACAATGTGGTTAAGTTTGTACTCTGCCATATTTATAGCTGTTAGAAATAGGCTGGCCATTATCCCAAAGGTGTTCTTCACGACTCTTCGGGCTCTGGCCTGCCGGAGAATAAAAACCCTCTTCTCCAAGGTGAGGGTCCTCTGGGGGAATGGCCTCATCATGTGATCACCCAGACCAAACGCTTCATCAGCAATAAAAACAAAAGGGAGTCCTTCCACGTTCTCTTCCATAGGTGGCAATCCCAAGCCATCACTCAGGAGACGTTGGTAGAACTCCGTCTGGGCAAAGACTTCACCATCTGACATCCGACCATTCTTCCCCATGTCCACATAGAGAAACTGGTATGTCGCTGACACCACCGCCAAAACACGAAAATAGTAAGATCTCGAATGGGGTGATGGGACAATGTGGACGTGTTTCCCATCGATTGCCCCTCCACAGTTGGGAAAGTCCCAATGGTCGGCAAAGTGGGATGCCACAGTCTGCCATTCCTGTGACATTGAAGGAAATTGTGGAGTCAAAACATTAAAAAAAATTAGTACTTTTGCACATAAACATTGCAAGCAGATTAGACACAAACATCAGTATAACATTTAGTTTAAGGAGTATTTAAAGACAAAAATAGAAGGTCCACTTATCAGATTCCTCCCCCTCTCTGATGGCTCATTGGAAAAATTTTAGGGGGGAGGGTTATAAATGAGTTTAAGGACAACAATAACATTTGGACACATTTTAGGGGGTGTTTAGGGTAAAGCAGTACTATGGAGCTGACAAAATACATTATTAAAGTGACTAGACTAGGTATATATGGGCCTAGGATAGCATGCTGGGAAGGTTAGTGAAGGCAAATATGCATGAAGGACAAAAAAAGGAGCATTAAAAACTTCTAGCATGCATGAGGATAAAGAGGACATTCACAGCATATTACAATCATGGTAATTAGGGAATGATGAAAGAAATACAATACATTAGCAAACATTAAATACATAGAATGTGATGTTAAAGGAAAAAACTTACCCTAATATAGTCCTTCTGCAGAATGATGGCAGAACAGGTCTCTGGGATAATGATCCCCAGAGCCTGGGGGGGAGATGCATGTAGAGAATTTGAGGTCCTGTAGACTTCTCCCTGTCACCAAGTACCGCAACGTGGCAACAAGCCTCTGCTCCTGAGTGATTGCTTGCCACATGCAGGTGTCCTGCTTCGTAATATAAAGGGACAGCAAAGCCAACAGATGGTGAAAAACGGGGTTCGTCATCTAGACAAAATTCCTGAAATCATCAGGGTTTTTCTCCTGGATCTCACGCAGCAAAGGCATATGAGAGAATTGGTCACGCTGGAGCAACCAATTCTTGGTCAATGAACTCCTCCCCACCCTGTTCATGGACTGGACTTTGGTCAAAGTAATGACCCCAACACCAAGCACCTGCATAGCACGAACTCTAGGACGAGCACGTACCCGCAATATGGCTTCAAAACGGTTGGTTGGTCAGAACGAACTAACAGAACGCATTGAAAAACAGCAAGGCCTGTGAAGAGTGAGCTGAAAATCAGAAACGAGCTGACAAGAATGCACTGAAAAACAGATACGAACTGACTACACACACTGAAAACCAGATACAAACCCACAACCACAAACTGAAGAGCAGTAACAGACTGAAAAGCACGAAAGCTGAAAAGCGCGAATTGTCTCTCACCAAACTTCAACTAACATGAGATAAGCACGAGATTAGCAGAAGGAGCCCAAAGGGTGGCGCAGTGGCTATTGAACGTCCTTTTTCTAGTGCCATCGTACGTGTTGTACGTCACCGCGTTCTTGACGGTCGTATGCAAGACAAGCTTGAGCAGAATCCCGTCGGAAAAGCCATCATACTTTTTTCCAACCAAAATCCCGATCGTGTGTACACGGCATTAGTAGAAGTTTGGTGAATGTTGATTCACACTTTTCATTTCGCGCTTTTCATTTCCTGCTTTTCAGTTAGTTTCTGAATGGTCATTCGTCAGCCAGACATATTGCGGAATCAGAGGAGATAATGTGTTATTTATTATTGGCCTTGGAGTTATTGCTTTGACATAATTTTTTTTTTGGTTGAATAATGATTTGATTTGGGATATTTTCTATATTTTTGGATGCATAGAATGCACTTTTTGGTTAGGTTCTATTGGCAGATAGCATGTCTAATTGTATTTGTTTTCTTTTTTTAATGCACAATAAAAAAATTGTGGAGAATAATACTTGGCTATGTGTTTTATTTCAAATGACAGTTTGGGAGTAGGCAGTTACATTTAAAAAAATACAATGTAAAATTGACAAGGGACACCAACATAGTTGTATCTTTGATCTTAAAAACTATGGGATAATGGTGTTGTGGTAACTTGCCCATAAAAAAATAATAATAATAATAATATTACTCTTGATATCACTAGAAAAAAAAAGTCTTTGAAAATTAGTTTGCAATAACTCCATCAGTATCACCAGCAAAGCAACTTCATTATTATCCCATTAAAGAAGAAGAGAATGTGCGCTGCATTTCGAGAGTTCATAATTTGCCACGTCATGAATGTTAATTCTCCATTACGAACGCTAGTTTACAAGACCGACCGCTTCTGGCTCATCCTTGCATCGGAGCATGCGTGTTTGTACTTTGGACTTTTGTCTGATGGACTTGTATACACACGCTCAGAAAATCCAACAACAGACATTTGTCCGCGGAAAATTTTAAAACCTCCTATCCAACTTTTTGCAGAAAATCCAACAACAATTGTCCGATGGAGCATACACAGTCGGATTTTCCACCAACAGCCTGTCATCACAAATTTCCCGTTGGAAAATCTGATCGTGTGTACGAGGCTTAAGAATTATCTTCACAGGAACTAAGGGGCCAAGCCCAACCCCTGAGAAACAAACCTACACTACAAATGATTTGGAGGGGTGGCCCAATACTTTTGGCAATATAGTGTGGATGAGTGAGTTTGGGGTGGAGGAACTTAATTGGCCTGCACAGAGTCCTGATCTCAACTTGAAAGAACACCTGTGGGATGAATTAGAGCGGAGACTGTGAGTCAGGCCTTCTCATCCAACATCAGCGCCTGACCTCACAAATATGCTTCTGGACAAACATTCCCGAAGACACGCTCCTAAACCTTGTGGACAGCCTTCCCAGAAGAGTTGAAGCTGTTGTAGCTGCAAAGGTTGGGCCAACGCACATTGAACCCTATGGAATAAGATTGTGATGCGTCCCAATACTTTTGGTAACACAGTGTACCTCTGCAGTGTATTACTAAAATTTGTCTTTCATAGGCAGATCTTTACAGCAATCCTTGGTCTCTACACATCACTCTCAGCTCAAGTATATACCTCCAATATGCTTTCACTTTCTTTTCAGATAAAAAATGGCACATGGCAAGGGTGTCCTTTATACCCACTGATCTTCAACTTACTCGTGGAACCCTTAGCAGAACATATTAGAACAAACCCCTGCATCTCAGGCTTCTTCATGGGTGATGTAGAACAGTGGTCCCCAACCTTTTTGGCGGAAGAAAATTGTGCCAAGGACCAGGGGGGTTTCGCGATTTTTCGCGGGCTATGGCTGGTGTTGACGCTTCAATCACCACGGCACCATGCTTGATATGGTGTCAGGGTGATTTAAGCGCATTATTTCTATTATTACATTGTAGTAATAAATGAAATAGTTCAACTCACCATAATGGGAGCCCAGAGTGTGTCACTTGCCACTGTTGCCTGCCACCAGATGTGGAATGTCACTTGCCACATCACTTGCCACACTGCCTGCCACAAGATGTCATCTGCCACGTTGCCTGTCACCAGATGCGGAGTGAGTGGAGTGCCCCTTGTGGTATGTCAGGCAGACAGCTGAGGGGGTGAACGACAAGTCCCAGCACACCCCACCTGTACTCCCACACACAGCTCACCTGTCACTGATGATGTCACATCTCTGTGGGATCGCCCCTCTGGATGTAGCAGGGTGTCTCCCTACTCACACTGCAGCCGGTCTTACTTGGCAGAGGGAGGGTCCAGGACTCCTTCGGCTTTCCACTCTCTGACTCCACCCTTCTGCCATTCCTGATTTGCTTTCCAGAGGGACAGGCAATCTGCGCCGCTGAACAAGGAATCTAACTTTTCACACAGCGAGGAGCAGCAGGAGAACGGTGTAGTATGAGATGATGTCATCTCTCTGCTCCCCGCCGAACCTCCGACACTGGGACAGAGCACTGGCTTTGAGGGCAGAAGAGTGGTGGTGCGGGGGGCGGAGAGAGATGATATCATCTCTGCTTGCCCGCCCACTCACTTCTTCCAACCACCTAGCGCTCTCATGCCTGCAACCCAGCATGTCTCTTGCCAGCCGCCCGCACCCACGGCCCGGCTGCAGAAACTCATTAAGCACAGGTCAGCAGGGGGCTCTGGTTTTGATGACTTTAGTGGACTATAACCATCTGGCCACTATACACACAAAACTACGTGAATGGATTTACCCAACTGTGGGGACAAATAGAATAATCCTACATTCCCAAGGCCAACCTAAGACTGTGGATCCTGGGGATACATCTAAGAGCCCCAGTGCCATCCTCTCTTCCCCCTCTTATGCTTGCCTCAATCTTAGCATGGAAAATTCTGTCAACCGACAGCTGTCCTCCTAACCAAACAGTCGCACGAAACATCCCACTAGCGGTCTTAACCCTATTAACCCCAGACCTCTATCTGCAGCAATGGACAAATTAAGGCATAAAAAGATGTATACACTAATTCCTCTCTCAAAACCTTCCCAACTCTACAAAAGAAATTTGAACTACCCTTCCATGCGTACTTTACCTACTCCCGCATAAAGCATTGACTAGCATGTCTAGGCTTCCTAACCCCCTATAATAATTTTGCATGGAACTTCTTTTCTTCTTTTCTAAACCCACACTTTGCACAAGGGTATTTAGCTCTTTTCTGTTATGATCAAGCAAAAAAAAAAGTATTCACTAAATTCAAACCTTTCCTGCTATGGGAATCATATCTGGAAAATACCTACACTGAACATCCACATATATAACAACATGCCGCTCCTCACTATGGCAGTTACCACTAAAAATCTCACTGAGATGGTACTTATTCCCTGTCAGTTTGGCCCACTTTACAGGATAAATGACTCCTCTTTGGAGAAATTGTGGGCACATAGGGGACATCTTCTATACCCTATGGAAATGCCCAATTTTACACTCATACTGGCAGGAGATCTTTGCGCTCTTATCTTAAGTTCGCTATCACATTCCCTCTTCCCCTGGCCCGGCATTATTGAATTTGGCTATAACTACAGAAAAAACTTACTCCTCTGGCAACCCTGGTTACAGTGGTTCCAAGTCAACCGCTACATATTGCCACCTTGATGTATACAGTGGGGCAAAAAAGTATTTTGTCAGTCACCAATTGTGCAAGTTCTCCCACTTAAAAAGATGAGAGAGGTCTGTAATTGTCATCATAGGTATACCTCAACTATGAGAGACAAAATGTGGAAACAAATCCAGACAATCACATTGTCTGATTTTTGAAAGAATTTATTTGCAAATTATGGTGAAAAATAAGTATTTGGTCAATATCAAAAGTTCATCTCAATACTTTGTTATATATCCTTTGTTGGCAATGACAGAGGTCAAATGTTTTCTGTAAGTCTTCACAAGGTTGTCACACACTGTTGCTGGTATGTTGGCCTATTCCTCCATGCAGATCTCCTTTAGAGCAGTGATGTTTTGGGGCTGTCGCTGGGCAACACGGACTTTCAACTCCCTCCAAAGGTTTTCTATGAGGTTGACATCTGGAGACTGCCTAGGCCACTCCAGGACCTTGAAATGCTTCTTACGAAGTCACTCTTTCCTTGCCCGGGCGGTGTGTTTGGGATCATTGTCATGCTGAAAGACCCAGCCACGTTTAATCTTCAATGCCCTTGCTGATAGGAGGAGGTTTGCACTCAAAATCTCACGATACATGGCCCCATTCATTCTTTCATGTACACAGATTAATCTTCCTGTTCCCTTTACAGAGAAACAGCCCTAAAGCATGATGTTGCCACCCCCATGCTTCACAGTAGGTATGGTGTTCTTTGGTTGCAACTCAGCATTCTCTCTCCTCCAAACACGACGTGTTGTGTTTCTACCAAACAGTTCTACTTTGGTTTCATCTGAACATATGACATTCTCCCAATCCTCTTCTGGATCATCCAAATACTCTCTAGCAAACCTCAGATGGGCCCAGACATGTACTGGCTTAAGCAGGGGGACATGTCTGGCACTGCAGGATCTGAGTCCCTGTCGGCGTAGTGTGTTACCGATGGTAGCCTTTGTTACGTTGGTCCCAGCTCTCTGCAGGTCATTCACTAGGTCCCCCCGTGTGGTTCTGGGATTTTTGCTCACCATTCTTGTGATCATTTTGACCCCACAGGGTGAGATCTTGCGTGTAGCCCCAGATCGAGGGAGATTATCAGTGGTCTTGTATGTCTTCCATTTTATAATTATTGCTCCCACAGTTGATTTTTTTCACACCAAGCTGCTTGCCTATTGCAGATTCAGTCTTCCCAGCCTGGTGCAGGTCTACAATTTTGTTTCTGGTGTCCTTTGACAGCTCTTTGGTCTTCACCATAGTGGAGTTTGGAGTGTGACTGTTTGAGGTTGTGGACAGGTGTCTTTTATACTGATAACAAGTTCAAACAGGTGCCATTAATACAGGTAATGAGTGGAGGACAAAGGAGCCTCTTAAAGAAGAAGATACCAGTCTGTGAGAGCCAGAAATCTTGCTTGTTTGTAGGTGACCAAATACTTTTTTTCCACCATAATTTGCAAATAAATTCTTTAAAAAATCAGACAATGTGATTGTGTGGATTTGTTTCCATATTTTGTCTCATAGTTGAGGTATACCTATGATGACAATTACAGGCCTCTCTCATCTTTTTTAGTGGGAGAACTTGCACAATTGGTGGCTGACTAAATACTTTTTTGCCCCACTGTACATGTTGCATACGCATATCCTAGAGCTTTCATAAGACTTTTCCTTCTGTCCATTACCAGAATCTCTCCTTGTTACTTTGTAATTAGCTGATGGCTTTCCACTGGAAATCATCCTTGCTACCTTTTAAATGTATTATCTTATATTAACTGGGTTCATACCCATCAGTTTATGTTTATTTGCAATTTCTGAACTCCACATTTGAACTATTGTTGATATTGGAATATTTATTCTGCTATCAATTAAAATAATAAAACGAAGATAAAAGTTTTTGTTTTATATATATTGTAATATAAACTGATAAAGATGGTGTGAAACAATGTGAGAACCTTGTTTTAGGTAGCGCTATTCAGATCCTCTAAATATCTCTTTTGCCCAGCTGCCTCCTGTGTAGTAATTGATACTCTATTGTACTTTTTCAAATCATCTAAATACAGGAATGTTAGCTTAGATAGGTAATGATGATTAACTAACCATAAGCATTAAATGGAGATCAAATATAATAGTGCATTTTTTGTTGCCCAAATGTGCATGTTAATATTTAAGAGGAAAGCAACTGGTCACCCTCAAAGCTAACTATATCCCATTAATCACCTAAAAATGGAATTCAGCTGAACTGCTACTCATAAACACATTTCAATGACTATCTCATGTCTGTAAAAATCTGCAGTGATGGGTACAGGGCAACAAAAAAAGTATGTTCCAATCATTATAAATGTATATTTTAATTCATCTTGTTCTTGTAAGGAAACAGCAAATCTAGTTGGAACCCTTTTGGAAAAGCTTTAAAAGGCCATATCATCTCTAAGCTAGGTTACTGAAAAGACACACACAGACTTAGAATTGTTACTTTATAGAAACAAGAAGTTAATTGTTTGGAATAAAACTCTCTATTAAATGAAGTGTGGAATTAAATCAAACACGTTTCGTCTTATCTCAAAGGGAGTCTGCAAGGACAAATTTGTACTGAAGCTTTATAAATTAATTTGCATATCTAATTCCTAATACTTCCCTGTCATACTTTAGAAAATGAATATTAAGGTTTTCTTCTTGGTAGAAGCTTGTCTTAGAGAAGCTGTGCGTGTTGTAAAATCTTTCTGTTATCTTCAATGTGCAATCAAAGGCTTATTAAATCTTTCATATTTTATGTATTTTTTCAAATATTAAAGGACCAGACTCTTTTTTGGATCAATTGCACAATGGATATCTTTACATTTACAGTGCAGTGAAAAACTGTGATTCCTTATTTCATTTTTTGTATTAGAAATACGGGCCATATTATCTGTAATAAGGAGAGAGAAGCAAGATGTTATTTAAATGTGCATAGTTCCCTCATCTTAAAGTGATCTCAGTGAGGTTGTCAGCACCTGGGGCAAGGCAAGTAATTTGCGCCCCCTAACCCGTAGGCTATTAGCACCCCCAAGTCCTTTTCACTAGTACAATATCAAACCCCTTACCTAAGCACCCTTTACATAAGGGTTCACACATGTCCGGTTGCAGTCTGGAGTCCATGCGTTCCTGTTCACCTGTTCAGGTGCGATTCAGGTGCAAATTTTTGCCTGAATTCGCACCTGAACTGGATCTAAAAACACACAGGACCCTTTCAAAATCGTACTGTGGCCATTCTGGACATATGTGAACTGGCTCCATTGAGAGCCAGTCACATATACATGTTATGCGACTGGGATTTGGTTAAAAGCACTCCCAATTCCTATATATGTGAACCCAGACTAAATGGCATAGGCATATAAGGCAAGAGAGACCACACGCCAGCCCTAGTGTATTACCGTTTAATTGATAAAATTCAATATAAAAAAACGAGGGTTGCACTCACAAAAATCTGGTGTAATAACGCATAAACAGCTCCATAGAAGCTCCGTGCTCCTGGTCTGTGAGATCCCATTGGCTGACTATATGGAGGAGTGGGGGGTTCCAGCATATAAGATTATCAGATGAGATGTGGGCGTTACCTGAAGAAGGAGGCTGCACCTCCGAAACTTGTCATAGCAACCGCATGTTAGCATGCTAGGGGAGTTAGCTGTACCACTGTGCATCCCCTCCCCGGCCACAAGTGACGTCACGCAGCGCTGGCTGGTTCTTGCGAGTGACACAAGGAAGTAGGCGGTTGGTGCTTACAGATAAAACCCTTCACCACGCCGCAAGTCGCTGTGAGCCAACTGATCTTCACAGACCAGGAGAGGAGGCTTCTATGGAGCTGTTTATGCGTTATTACACCGGATGTTTGTGATACAATAGGGCTAGGGCTAGGACTTTCAGGTTTGTATCCGCCAACCAGTGGGAGAGCTGCAACACCTGGGGTGGAGAACACACATTCAGACTGTTACTGCTGGAAGAGGAATAGAGGGGACATCACTACACTTGGTTTGTTTTTTGTGTAAATGGCATAGGTGCATGTCTATAAACTGGGTGTCTTTGTAAATGGTAGGAACTCCCGAAAATAGAAAACCTCAGTTGTAAAGCAACAATTTTTATACAATATAGCCCACAGACTTCCACAACTTCATTGCTGCTGTGGGATTTGCATGGCAACAGCGATCTTCCGATCCCTGGTGCAATGCTTTACAGGCTTCAAAAGAAAAAAAAATAATAAATGCACATTTTTTTACCTGCAAAAAAATGTGCATTTATTTCTAAAAGGTGAATTTATCCTTTAACCACCTCTTCCTCCAGACTGGGCTCACAGTGATGGTAAGTGCCAGGAGGTGGCACCTCCCTTTAACCACTTCAGCCCCGGAAGGATTTACCCCCTTCCTGACCAGCGCACTTTTTACAATTTGGCACTGCGTCGCTTTAACTGCTAATTGCGCAGTCATGCAATGCTGTACCCAAACAAAATTTGCGTCCTTTTCTTCCCACAAATAGAGCTTTCTTTTGATGGTATTTGATCACCTCTGCCATTTTTATACCACATACCACATGTGTGGGACTTTTTGGGAGCCTAGCCGCGTACGGGGCCCCGAAAACCCAGCACCGCCTTCAGGATTTCTAAGCGCATACATTTTTGATTTCACTCCTCACTACCTATCACAGTTTTGAAGGCCATAAAATGCCAAGATGGCACAAAACCCCCCCAAATGACCCCATTTTGGAAAGTAGACACCCCAAGCTATTTGCTGAGAGGTATGTTGAGTCCATGGAATATTTTATTTTTTGACACAAGTTGTGGGAATGTGACAATTTTTTTATTTTTTTTGCACAAAGTTGTCACTAAATGATATATTGCTCACACAGGCCATGGGCATATGTGGAATTGTACACCAAAATACATTTAGCTGCTTCTCCTGAGTATGGGGATACCACATGTGTGGGACTTTTTGGGAGCCTAGCCGCGCACGGGGCCCCGAAAACCAATCACCGCCTTTAGGATTTCTAAGGGCATAAATTTTTTATTTCACTCCTCACTACCTATCAGAGTTTTGAAGGCCATAAAATGCCTAGATGGCACAAAACCCCCCCAAATGACCCCATTTTGGAAAGTAGACACCCCAAGCTATTTGCTGAGAGGCATGTTGAGTCCATGGAATATTTTATATTTTGACACAAGTTGCGGGAAAGTGACAATTTTTTTTTTTTTTTGCACAAAGTTGTCACTAAATGATATATTGCTCAAATATGCCATGGGCATATGTGGAATTACACCCCAAAATACATTCTGCTGCTTCTCCTGAGTACGGGGATACCACATATGTGGGACTTTTTGGGAGCCTAGCCGCGTACGGGGTCCCGAAAACCAAGCACCGCCTTCAGGATTTCTAAGGGCATAAATTTTTTATTTCACTCCTCACTACCTATCACAGTTTTGAAGGCCATAAAATGCCAAGATGGCACAAAACCCCCCCAAATGACCCCATTTTGGAAAGTAGACACCCCAAGCTATTTGCTGAGAGGCATGTTGAGTCCATGTAATATTTTAGATTTTGACACAAGTTGCGGGAAAGTGAAAATTTTTTTTTTTTTTTGCACAAAGTTGTCACTAAATGATATATTGCTCACACAGGCCATGGGCATATGTGGAATTGCACCCCAAAATACATTCTGCTGATTCTCCTGAGTATGGGGATACCACATGTGTGGGACTTTTTAGGAGCCTAGCTGCGTACGGGGCCACGAAAACCCAGCACTGCCTTCAGGATTTCTAAGGGCGTTAAGTTGTGATTTCACTCCTCACTACCTATCACATTTTTGAAGGCCATAAAATGCCCAGATGGCACAAACCCCCCCCAATTGACCCCATTTTGGAAAGTAGACACCCCAAGCTATTTGCTGAGAGGCATGTTGAGTCCATGGAATATTTTATATTTTGACACAAGTTGCGGGAAAGTGACAACTTTTTTTTTTTTGCACAAAGTTGTCACCAAATGATATATTGTTCAAACATGCCATGGGCATATGTGGAATTACACCCCAAAATACATTCTGCTGCTTCTCCTGAGTACGGGGATACCACATGTGTGGGACTTTTTGGGAGCCTAGCCACGTACGGGGCCCCGAAAACCAAGCACCGCCTTTAGGATTTCTAAGGGCATACATTTTTGATTTCACTCCTCACTACCTATCACAGTTTTGAAGGCCATAAAATGCCAAGATGGCACAAAACCCCCCCAAATGACCCCATTTTGGAAAGTAGACACCCCAAGCTATTTGCTGAGAGGCATGGTGAGTATTTTGCAGCTCTCATTTGTTTTTGAAAATGAAGAAAGACAAGAAAAACGTATTTTTTTTTTCTTTTTTCAATTTTCAAAAGTTTGTGACAAAAAGTGAGGTCTGCAAAATACTCACTATACCTCTCAGCAAATAGCTTTGGGTGTCTATTTTCCAAAATGGGGTCATTTGGGGGGGGGGGGTTTGTGCCATCTGGGCATTCCATGGCCTCCGAAACTGTGATAGGCAGTGAAGAGTGAAATCAAAAATTTACGCCCTTAGAAAGCCTGAAGGCGGGGCTTGGTTTTCGGGGTCCCGTACGTGGCTAGGCTCCCAAAAAGTCTCACACATGTAGTATCCCCGTACTCAGGAGAAGCAACAGAATGTATTTTGGGGTGTAATTTCACATATTCCCATGGCATGTTTGAGCAATATATCATTTAGTGACAACTTTGTGCAAAAAAAAAAAAAAATTTGTCTTTTTCCCGCAACTTGTGTCACAATATAAAATATTCCATGGACTCGACATGCCTCTCAGCAAATAGCTTGGGGTGTCTACTTTCCAAAATGGGGTCATTTGGGGGGGTTTTGAACTGTCCTGGCATTTTATGCACAACATTTAGAAGCTTATGTCACACATCATCCACTCTTCTAACCACTTGAAGACAAAGCCCTTTCTGACACTTTTTGTTTACATGAAAAAATTTTTTTTTTTTGCAAAAAAATTACTTTGAACCCCCAAACATTATATATTTTTTTAAAGCAAATGCCCTACAGATTAAAATGGAGGGTGTTTCATTTTTTTTTTTCACACAGTATTTGCGCAGCGATTTTTCAAACGCATTTTTTGGGGAAAAAACACACTTTTTTAAATTTTAATACACTAAAACACACTATTTTGTCAAAATGTTTGATGAAATAAAAAAGATGATCTTAGGCTGAGTACATGGATACCAAACATGACATGCTTTAAAATTGCGCACAAACGTGCAGTGGCGACAAACTAAATACATTTTTAAAAGCCTTTAAAAGCCTTTACAGGTTACCACTTTAGATTTACAGAGGAGGTCTACTGCTAAAATTACTGCCCTCGATCTGACCTTCGCGGTGATACCTCACATGCATGGTGCAATTTTTGTTTACATTTGACGCCAGACCGACGCTTGCGTTCGCCTTTGTGCGAGAGCAGGGGGGGCAGGGGTGCTTTTTTTTTTTTTTTTTTTTTTTATTATTATTTTTTTGCTTTTTTATCTTATTTTTAAACTGTTCCTTTCATTTTTATTTTTTTTTTAATCATTTTTATTGTTATCTCAGGGAATGTAAAAATCCCCTATGATAGCAATAGGTAGTGACAGGTACTCTTTTTTGAAAAAATTGGGGTCTATTAGACCCTAGATCTCTCCTCTGCCCTCAAAGCATCTGACCACACCAAGATCGGTGTGATAAAATGCTTTCCCAATTTCCCAATGGCGCTGTTTACATCCGGCAAAATCTAAGTCATGAAATGCTCGTAGCTTCCGGTTTCTTAGGCCATAGAGATGTTTGGAGCCATTCTGGTCTCTGATCAGCTCTATGGTCAGCTGGCTGAATCACCGGCTGCATTCTCAAGTTCCCTGTTGGGACAGGAGAGCCAGAGAAAAACATGGAAGACGGTGGTGGGGGGGCATTCCCTCCCACTGCTTGTAAAAGCAGTCTAGAGGCTAATTAGCCGCTAGGATTGCTTTTACATGAAAGCCGACCACTGGCTGAAAAGAATGATACCAAGATGATACCTAAACCTGCAGGCATCATTCTGGTATAACCACTCAAAGTCCAGCAACATACCAGTACGTTGCTGGTCCTTGTTGGGCATACATTGTAAACTTTTTTTTCATGCAGCCTGTGGGCTGAACGAAAAAAAGATATTGATCGGTGGGTATGCCCACCATTAGAATACCTCCCTTCATCCACCCACTTCTAATGATGGGCATACATGCACCGTATATATATGCCGAAGCATGGGGGCATCCTCCCGCAAAAGGCAGGAGCAAATCGCTCCTCCACCCACTGCTGCCCCCACACTTCGGCATATATGATGAAGTATGTAACTGTGGTGGTGAAATCACCTCCGACAGCGCTGGAGTCAAGGCTTTATGTATCGTGGGAGCAAACGCTGTTGCTGTCAAGATAAATAAATCCGTGCTACAACTGAATGGCATACCTGCTAAGCAAATGATGGTTAACAAAAAAACAAAGTAACATTACAGTATAACAGTAATACTTACCATACCTGCAAAGCAAAATACAAAAAAAACATAGTAAAAAATAAAACATTTAACGCAACCTGTGCCTACCTAAAATATATATATGCCGAAGCATGGGGGCATCCTCCCGCAAAAGGCAGGAGCAAATCGCTCCTCCACCCACTGCTGCCCCCACGCTTCGGCATATATGCTGAAGTATGTAACTGTGGTGGTGAAATCACCTCCGACAGCGCTGGAGTCACGGCTTTATGTATCGTGGGAGTAAACGCTGTTGCTGTCAAGATAAATAAATCCGTGCTGCAACTGAATGGCGTACCTGCTAAGCAAATGATGGTTAACAAAAAAAACAAAGTAACATTACAGTATAACAGTAATACTTACCATACCTGCACAGCAAAATACAAAAAAAACATAGTAAAAAATAAAACATTTAACGCAACCTGTGCCTACCTAAAATATATAAACCGAAGCATGGGGGCATCCTCCCGCAAAAGGCAGGAGCAAATCGCTCCTCCACCCACTGCTGCCCCCACGCTTCGGCATATATGCTGAAGTATGTAACTGTGGTGGTGAAATCACCTCCGACAGCGCTGGAGTCACGGCTTTATGTATCGTGGGAGCAAACGCTGTTGCTGTCAAGATAAATAAATCCGCTCTGCAGCTGAATGGCGTACCTGAAAACAAAAAAGTGGTTAACAATAAAAAACAAAGTATAAAAAAATTGCATACCTATAAAGCAAACATGATAAAAACATAACAATAAAACATTGCAGTATAGAATGCAGAACAATAGAGAGAGAATAGAGAGAGAACAATAAAACAACAACTATTTTTGGTTTTTTTATTTTATATATTTTTTTGTGTTTTTTTCTTTTTTTTTACTTTTTTTTGTTTTTTTTACACTTTTTTTTGTAACTTTAACTTTTTTAACTGGTACCAGGTTTGGGTCTCTCAAAATGCGACAGTATCTTGGGAGACCCTGTGAAAGTGTGTCCTAGTCTGTGCAGTGCTGTACCCTACGCTAATACTCCACTAGTGTATGGTAGCGTTCAAAACATTCACCAATGCAAAGACCAGGATTGCCAGGACAGAGGGGACAATAATACCGGGTGTCACGCCTAAATCCGCGCTTGCTGCAGACACGACATCTTTTTTGGGGGGTTCGTTGGGTAGGGGTACTCGGGAGGGCATAAAGAAAATGCCTCTCATGCAGCCGGCTTACTGCATTTGGTTGGGGATGGTGAGGTGGAGCACCGTCTGGATACAGAAGGGCTCTGACGATCTCTTCCTGGAATTTAAGGAAGGATCCAGTCCGTCCTGAAGCTCTCTATAGCACATAAGCATTCAGCAAAGCCAATTGAAATAAATAAACAGACACTTTTTTGTACCAGCGTCTGGCCTTACGGGCAATTAGGTACGGCGCCAACAACTGGTCGTTGAGGTCCACCCCTCCCATATTAAGGTTATATTCGTGGACACAGAGGGGTTTCTCCACAACACCAGTCGCCGTAGGAATTTGGACCATCGTGTCTACATGAAGGGAGGTGAGAACGAAAACATTCTTCTTATCCCTCCACTTCATAGCGAGCAAGTTATTATACTTCAAGCAGGCTCTCTCCCCCAGCCTAAGACGGGAATCTACAAGCCGCTGGGGAAAGCTCCGGCGATTAGGTCGCACGGTGCCACATGCTCCAATCTGATGATCAAAAAGGTGGCTAAAAAGTGGCACGCTCGTATAATAATTGTCCACGTACAAGTGGTACCCCTTTCCGAATAAGGGTGACACCAAGTCCCACACTATCTTGCCAGCGCTTCCTATGTAGTCATGGCAGTTTGTCGGCTCTACGTGACTATCTTTGCCCTCGTAAACCATAAAACTACATGTATAGCCTGTGGCCCTGTCACAGAGCTTATACATCTTGACCCCATATCTGGCACGCTTGCTGGGAAGGTACTGTTTGAATGACAAGCGGCCAGAAAATTTAACCAGGGACTCATCAACGCAGACAACTTGATGGGGAGTAAACAAGTCTGCAAAACGTTGGTTGAAGTGGTTTACGAGGGGCCGAATTTTGTAGAGCCGATCGTATGCAGGGTCTCCACGAGGACGACAGAGTTCATTGTCGTTGAAGTGCATGAACTGCAAAATCTGCTCGTATCGTGCCCTGGCCATGGAGGCAGAGAACAAGGGCGAATGGTAAATTGGGTCAGTGGACCAATATGACCGCAACTCACTCTTTTTATTCAACCCCATGAGGAGGGAAAGGCCCAGAAAGATCTTAAATTCGGAAACCGTAATTGGTTTCCATTCTCTGGCAAGGGAGGACTGGGGAATAGTGGCGATGTGTTGACCAGCGTACAAATTGCTTTGGTCCACAATAGATCTATAGAGATCTTCGGTGAAAAACAGCGAATAAAAATCCAGTGGCGTAAAGTCAACTGTTTCCACCTGAATTCCGGGTTGGCCAGTGAAAGGGGGAAGTACGGGTGCTGCAGAAGTGGTGGGTACCCAATTCGGATTGGCGAATGCAGCAGGAAGGCACTATGGGCACGACGGGCCTGTGTTCGTCTTCTTGGTGGCAGCGGGACACTACTTGTGCTTGCCACCTCGCCAGCTTGAACTGCACTTATGGGACTCGCCACGTCACCAAGTGTTACTGCAGTGCTGGATGTACGACCAGGGTGTACTAGGCCGCTGGTGCTTGCCAGTTCACCAGAAGGAATAGCGGCACTAGTACTTCTCTGCTCCATACGAGAGCCCTGCGATTCTTGCACTTCAAGGACAGAATAAGTTCGGGGTCTGGTACGCCTGACCTTAGCAGGGACCACAACTCCGTCGTCAGAGCTATCTGTCATGGAGCCGCTGTCCTCTACAGGATCGTATTCTGAGCCTGAATCTGACAGATGAGTGACTTCCTCTTCACTATCTGTCATGCTCAGAAACCTGTAGGCCTCTTCACTAGTGTACCTTCGATTTGCCATTTTGGGCTCTAAATTTAGGGGTACACTAGTGAGACTCACAGGCAAAAAAGCTCCTGACTGTCAGCGACTGATTCAAAACGCTACCAAAAAACTGTTAGCGATCGCAGGGATCAGGCCTGACTCTGCGAACGCTGCAGTTATGTGTGCTTAGTGTTTTGTAAGTGGTTATCGATCGATACTGCACTTGGGTGGGCTGGGCTGGGCTGGGCCGAGGAGCAAAACGCAGGTGCTAGCAGGTATCTGGGCTGATCCCGCTAACACTGCGTTTCAGGGAACCCTAAACTGCTGGGGAGTATAGATCTGATCGGATCAGATATCGATCCGTTCAGATATTATAGCACTAAGGGAGGTGTATGCTGCGTGCGTGGGTTTTAGCGGTACTGGCGCTAACCTGACGCTGCCTGGGGCGACGCAGACCTTATCTGATCCTAAAAACTTAAGTTCTATCACCGCCGGGCAATTAGGGGGTTAAACCTTTATAAGGTAATAAACGGCGGGTGCCCTAAAACTATAATAAACTGTAATAAACTACAAAAAACAAACTAACTAACACTTATACGGTGATCGCTGGTGAAAGGGTTAACTAGGGGGCAATCAGGGGGTTAAAACCTTTAGCAGGTAGTATATGGGGGTCCCTGTCGCTATAAAACACTGACAGCGAACCTATATACTTACCTCCCTAAACTAGCGTCACCTGTGTCACTAATACAGCGATCAGAAAAACGATCGCTTAGCGACACTGGTGACGGGGGGTGATCACGGGGTTAACCTTTATTAGGGGGGGTTAGGGGAGTACCCTGGACCTAAAGGGGGGTACCCTAGACCTAAAGGGGGCTAACCTAACTGCCCTAACACTTATAACTGTCACAAACTGACACCAATGCAAAAAAAAAAAAAAACACTGCTATTGGTGTCAGAGTGACAGGGGGTACAGGGGGGTGATCGGGGGGTGATCGGGGGGTGACAGGGGGGTGAAAAGTGTGCCTGCGTGTTCTACTGGAAGTGTAGTGTTGGTGCACTTACTTGGATGTCTTCTCTCCTCGGCGCCGGATCAAAAAGACCGGCTCGAGGAGGGATGACATCACTTCCTCTCCCTCTGTTTACATTACAGAGGGAGAGGAAGCATTTGATTCGCTGGGAGCGATCGGGAGGGGGTGGCCATCAATGGATGGCCTCCCCCTGACCTCTCATCGCCCGCGAACAAGAACCGACCGCCTACGGCACCGGGGGGGGGTCCGATCGGACCCCCCGCCCGCGGGAAGGCATCACGTATCAGGTACGTGATTTTGCCTGCCCGTGCCGCTCTGTTCACGTATATAGACGTGAGGCGGTCGGCAAGTGGTTAAGCATGCCTGTGGTCCCCCTCTTCAAACATGGCCTGCAAAGGTGTGAACTCCTGCACTGCCTAGTTGGTGTATGTGTATTGACAAAGGAAAGTGTAGCAATACAGAAGATAAAATTAAAATAAATAAATAAAGATTGCAAGGATAAATGAATGATGCTGCTGCAGTCACAAATGTGTTCCCACAGCGTAAAGACTAAATAATATAAGGTGTGCTGCTCTGCAAATCAGTGTGCAAAACAAAATTTACTGCTAACAACTACCATAAATAGCTAAAAACATAAAGACTTCCAAAATTCATATCTTCAATTCATCAATAAAATGTAGGTAGGTACACAAGTTAATAAGTGAATAAATATAAATCAAAGCCTATATAGTAGTGAAATACATCTGTGTGTAGCCATAGTATCAAATCTCTTCAGTGCTCTTGGGGTCTCACACCTTTAACCACTTCAATACAGGGCACTTATACTCTCTTCCTGCCCAGATCAAATTTCAGCGCTCTCACATTTTGAATGCCAGTTACCCAGTCATGCAACACTGTACCAAAACAAAGTTTTTATCATTTTTTTTAACACAAATAGAGCTTTCTTTTGGTAGTATTTAATCACCACTGGGTTTTACATTTCTTGCGACATTTTAAAAAAAAAATACTTTTTTTTAGTTTCTATGAAAACAGTTTGCAAATAAGCCATTTTTATTCATAAATTTGGACCAAAATGTATACTGCTACATATCTTTGGTAAAAATAACCTAAATAAGTGTATATTATTTGGTCTGTGTGAAAGTTATAGAGTCTAAAATCTTTGGTGCCAATCATAGAAAACTGATCACACCTGATGTACCGACGGCCATCTCATTTCTTGAGGCTGTAAAATGTCAGGAAAGTAAAAATACCCCCCAAATGATCCCCTTTTGAAAAGTAGACAGTCCAAGGTATTTAGTAAGAGGCATAGAGAGTTTTTTGAAGTTGTCATTTTTTCCCACAATTCTTGGGAAAAGTAAGAAATTATTGTTATTTTTTTTAAACACAATTGTCATAAACACTATTTCTCACACACAGCATATGCATACTTGCAATTACACCCCAAAATACATTCCGCTACTACTCCTGAGTATGGCGATACCACATGTGTGTGACTTTTTCAGAACCTGGGCGCATAGAGAGGTCCAACATGCAGGGAGCACCATGAGCCATTCTAGTAGCATAAATTACACATCTAATTTCCTAACAACCTATTACACTTTTAAAGGCCCCGGAGCACCAGGACAATGGAATTACCCACAAAATGAGCCCATTTTGCAAAGCAAACACCCCAACATGTATTTTATGAGGCATTATGAGTCTTTTAACTGTTCATTTTTTTTCCACAAGTCTTCGGAAAACATGGAAAGAAAATGAAAACTTATTTTGTTTACACAAAGTGGTCAATTTATAAGATATTTCTAACATATAGCATGTACATAGCAAAAATTACACCCCAAAATATATTCTGCTACTCATCCCAAGTATGGTGATATCACATGTGTGAGAGTTTTACACAGCCTGGCCACATACAGAGGCCCAACATTAAAGTAGTACCTTCAGGCATTCTAGGAGCATAAATTACACATCTAATTTCATTCCTACCTATCACACTTTTGAAGGTCCTGGAGCCCCAGGACAGTGGGATTACCCACAAAATGCCCCTATTTTGGAAAGCAAACATTCCAAGGTATATTCTATGAGGCATGGGCTGCGGATAGGTACTTGGGTACTCTGATGGACTGGTGACAGGTACTCGGTTATTTTTATGGGCTGGTGACAGGTACTCGGGTATTCTGAGGGGTTGTGACAGGTACTCTGGTACTCTGATGAACTGGTGACATGTACTCAGGTACTCAGATGGGCTGGTGACAGGTATTTGGGTACTCTGATGGGCTAGTGACAGGTGCTCAGGTACTCAGGCTGGTGACAGGCACTCGGCTGGTGACAGGTACTCGGGTACTCAGATGGACTAGTGACAGGTACTCGGGTACTCAGATGGGCTGGGGACAGGTACTTGGGTACTTGGGCTGGTGACAGATACTCGAGTACTCAGATGGGCTGTTGACAGGTACTCGTGTACTCAGATGGGCTGTTGACAGGTACTTGGGTACTCTGATGGGTTGGTGACAGGTACTCAGGTACTCAGATGGGCTGGTGACAGGTACTTGGGTACTCAGATGGGCTGGTGACAGGTACTCGGGTACTCTGATGGGCTGGTGACAGTTACTTGGGTACTTGGGCTGGTGACAGGTACTCGGGTACTCTGATGGGCTGGTGACAGGTACTTGGGTACTAAGTTGGGTGCTAAGGTTAAAATTCTTTTTATTTTATCAAAAAGTACTTTATACATTCATGAAAGTTGTAAAAAGTAGCTCTGGCATTTACATGAAAATAAAGCCCATCAATGATAAAAAAAAACACATGTTACATGGAACCCATTATGTTAATATGGTAATCCACATGATACTCCAACGCGTTTCAACCCTTCTAATTATTGGTCCTCTTCAAGGGGATTGTTTCTATACAGAAAAGAGAAAATGCAGATTACATTTTAGATAAAACATCTTTTTATATAATACATCACATCTCATCATATATATAAGGTGGTGTATATTTACCATTCAATGATGGGAAGGAGGATCCCAAGGCCTCAGTGCACTTTCTCTGTACTCCTTGGGGCCCCCCTCGAAAGAACTTGTAAGAGACCACCTTTTTATGGACTTCCCGGAGGGACCTGGAGGAGAACGAGCGGGCACCTGCGATATATCACAACAACCTTAGTATTTTTATAATGAAAAGTCCAAAAGGTTTTTTCCAAAGTGCTTGTCAGGTTCGAGTACCCATCAGCCAAACAGAATATGATTTTGGGTGATTATATTGTTGTATTGTTATTTAAGACTCCTGCAATTTCATATGATTACTTTCATATATCATTAAATAACTCTAATGTGAAAAAAGGAAAAAAATATGTGAAATTATTGTGCTTATATTGTGTTTGGGAAAAAAACAAAAAAAAAAAAAACACTAAATGGGTTAAAAAAGTGCTGGTTGATTGTATAATAAATGTTAACATAGGTGTGTGTGTGAAGTTGGTTGGGGTATAATTAAATACCAACAGCAAAACTTATGGACTTTTGTAGCCTAAATGTCTACCCTCTGATGTCGCGGTTTAGAGATAGAATAAATGTTTGGAATAAACTTAAGATGTCCCTGGCAGGAAAAGTGAATCTCATAAAAATGATTCTGATGCCACAATTTCTATACATGCTACATAACACGCCGGTAGTTATTACGCTGAAGATATTCAGAGTGGTTAACTCCTTATTCCAGCTGTTGCTGTGGCATACCAAACCCCCCAGAATTAAGTTAGAACAGCTGCAGCGCTCAAAGGAGGGGGGGCCTTGCCCTACCCAACCCTTGGATATACTATCTAGCGGCGCAACTGCAGCATCTGATAGGTGCCATGGCCCCTCTGCCACTGGGCTCGTCTGCTAAGCTTATGCTGGTGGGCACAGGGGCGGAGTCAATACCCGAGGGATTGGAGGCTCACCTTTTCCAAAGACCCAATAAACAAATGCCCACATATACACTTTTGCAGAAGGTATGGAACAAAGCTAAACAACTACAAAACATTTTGGGCTTTACTAAGTATAGCCCGATATGGGAAAATAAAACATATGGTGAGCTTGCTAAGCTCCAACAGGGGCAAAGATGGCGATGCAGGGGTATCACACACATGTACCAGATTTTCAGTAATGGAACATTCTTATCGTTTAAGGATTTACAAGATAAATATTCCTTGCCTACCAGTATGCTGTTTTACTATCTACAATTGAAGCATGCAATTAAAGCACAAGGGGATGCAACAGATTGGTCCCAATCCCCCACACCGGTTTTTCACGGTTTTTCATATAATGCAGGAGGCGTCGGAGACTAAGGGTATAATTTCACAATGCTATAACATGTTATTAGCGTCATTGTTAGAGGGGTGCCCCACAAGGGCGGCTGCTCAGTGGGAGGCGGATTTGGGCCCCTTGTCTGGGGAGATATGGGAAGAAGCTCTGCAAGCAGTTAACACCTGCTCACTAAACGTGGCACAGAAGGTATCCCAACTTTATATTTTGCTGAGAGTACATTATACCCCTGTAAAGCTATATAGAATGGGCAAGGCTCCTGACTCATTGTGTGGCAGATGCAGGGCGGCGTCTGGGGACTTGATTCACCTCCTCTGGCGTTGCCCCAAACTCCATAGGATTGGACAGAGGTCCTGGCTACGCTAAATCAGGTGTTCCAGGTCAATGTCCCACTAGATCCAATGTGTTGCTTACTGGGAGTTCTGGAGGGGGTGATCGCGGAGGAGGTGACGAGAGTTGCTTTTGCACGTGCGCTGTTCCAGGCTAGAAAGGTAATACTGATGGGATGGAAGTCTTCTACGCCACCTAATAGCAAAACATGGATACTAAATATGGGAAAAACGCTCATAATGGAAAAATATATTTACCAGCACAGGGGCAGCCCTGGAAAATTTGACAGATTGTGGGACCCGTGGTTGGATGTGCCTGGAATAAGCCCCATGGAATTGGTACAGATGAGGCTGCTAAGAAGTGTTTAAAGATATGACAGGTGGATGCCGAGAGTGTGTATTGGAGGATGGAGGAGGAAGGTGTGTGGACAATGGAGAATATGGTACCGGTTTAATTAGATGGGACATATAGTCCGAATGTTGACAGTTCTAAGATGCAAATTATAACACCTTCTTGATGGCTATACTACTATTTGGGAAAAAGAAATGTTGATTATGGTGCATATATAACTGTAATGTATGTTCTTTCTTATGAGCAATAAAACCTTTTATGATTTAAAAAAAAAAAAAATACCAACAGCATTTGTTTCCAAAAAATAGGTAAAAGATGTGTATGAAATTAGTGAAATGAATAAAATAATCAATTAAGGTGTTTTGTGAAGTGCAAAAAAGTGCACAAAGTGATAAGTGCAAAAGGGCCTAAATACAAAGCTTTGCAGACCACAAAGCCAAAAAACAAGGAACAAAAACACAACAAACAAAAAACAGAAAAAACAAGAAACGAAAAACAAAAGAAAAAAGACAACAGCCCTGTTGATTACCTTTTTGGCGATAAAAAGGTCAATCATGACCTATAGTGTGGATGGTGAAGTAGGTCTATAATGCAAGTGGTAAGGCTCAAAAAGTTTTCAAGCATCTGTGTCTATATGGTGATTAGAACAAAAAATAAAGCCTTTATATTAGTTATTAGAATGGGAAGACCTCAAAAAGGGGTCTATCACATCCCACCTATGGCACTTACTTGATGGTAATGTTTTGTTAATTGCCTCTATGTGTCAGAAGCTCTCCTGGGATCACTCCAGGATCCACAGGAGGCCGAGTCTTTATACTGTCTTTTAAATTAGATACAGGTGCTCCCTCCTCCGTAACCCCACTCCTCCTGTGTCCTTGCCGCCATAATGACGGTTTCAGTGTGGTCTCCTCAGCGTTCCAGAAGGCAGATGCCATCGCCATCATCGCTGTGGCAACGGCACAACGCCGTGACGTCACTCACATGCGCAGTGGCGCCGCGCATGCGGCATATCTTGGGGATGATTGGAACATCTTGATGTCTAGGTCTCTTAAAGTCTTTGACACCAATGAATCAGCAGAATCAGACCTTTTATACACCTTTTTAAATCTCACTAATCTAGTTGAGAAAAAAGCGTCCCTTCATTGGCATATCAAATCCTTCGAGGACTATAATAGGGAAGGTATTAATCCATTCAGTCTTCGGGTTCAGATCTTTCCATCATTTGAAAAGATTGAACCAGAATTCAAAACTGCCTGGGAACAGCTTCTCAAACAATGTTCAACAGCTTTAATGCAACTCCTATCACTGAATACGGGAAAAGAATTAGGGATATTGACGCCAAGATTGACGGTTTGAATACTCAAATTGTCAAATTTAAAATTCATATTTCTTATGCATCTACGGAAAACAAGCTTAAAGAAAATTTGGAGAAAATTAATAGGGACATCCTTGTCAAAAAGTAAGATTAGTAAGAAAGAGGCCCTCCAACACAGCACCAAACTTCATTCCCTCCAGACATTCCCCTACAAGAGGGTAGGTTCCCCCATTCAATCACAAGGATCACGGCGATCTAAAAGATTGCAAAAAAAGCAATACATCCACTGATAACAGCTCAGAATTAGAAGATACTTCTTCCACGCACACTAGCGGCCAACATATTGGCACTCATCATACCACACAACCTAAAATTCACCCTAGTCGAGGGAAATCGAGATCTAGCACCCCCATATCCATGCCAACAGTAGGAGCATCACAACGGGGATATTTTTTAGATCTCTTACGTGCACAGTCACAAAAACAGCATCATCACATCAAAAAACAGTGCCCCAAGACTCAACGATCTCACAAAACCCAGCCTCACTGAATGTCATTAATTTGTCTTCATATGTTCCTACCATAGACTAGATTAAAATCTTAGAGAAAGGGCTTACTTTTTGTCCAACATCTCAAATCAGCTAGTTTAACACAATTAAAGACATCCATCTTTTTGTGCACAACTTGTTGGTCAAAAGCATGTTTATGAAAAAACAATTAGGTGGAGATCAGACCTACACTAATCAAGAACTCGAAGCAATAGAACAACTTACTGAGCTACTTGAGGAAAATGATTCTGAAAATTCACCAAACCTTATTGATCTGGAGACAATTTTAGCAGATGTAGAGGTGGACAGTACTCTTTCTGCCATTTCAACTTCCTCTGTTACTAATCTTAAGAAAAAATCAAATTGGTAGCCTGCTTCCAGTTCTAACCCAAATGCTGCAACCTTTTTAAAGGTCATGGCTAAGGATATTCAGGGATCAAGATTGCTTCGCAATCAACTGGGAATTTGTCCCAGACTGAATCACAAGCTTTAACCGCTTTAGCCCCGGACCATTTGGCTGGCCAAAAACCAGAGCACTTTTTGAAATTTGGCACTGCGTCGCTTTAACTGACAATTGCGCGGTCGTCCGGTGTGGCTCCCAAAGAAAATTGTCGTCCTTTTTTTCCCACAAATAGAGCTTTCTTTTGGTGGCATTTGATCACCTCTGCGGTTTTCATTTTTTGCGCTATAAACAAAAAAGGAGCGACAATTTTGAAAAAATCGCATTATTTTTTAGTTTTTGCTATAATAAATATCCACAAAAAATATATATAAAAAAAGGTTTTCCTCATTTTAGGCCGATACATATTCTTCTACATGTTTTTGGTAAAAAAATCGCAATAAGCGTATATTGATTGGTTTGCGCAAAAGTTATAGAGTCTACAAAATAGGGGATAGATTTATGGTATGTTTATTATTTATTTATTTTTTACTAGTAATGGCAGAGATCAACGATTTTTATCATGACTGCGACATTATGGCAGGCACGTCGGACAATTTTGACACATTTTTGGGACCATTGGCATTAATACAGCGATCACTGATTACTGTAAAAATGTCACTGGCAGTGAAGGGGTTAACACTGGGGGGCAGTGAAGGGGTTAATGTGTGTCCTAGTTTGTGTTCTAACTGAAGGTGGATGGGGACTGTGCAGGGAAGCTAACAGATCGCTGTTCATACTCTGTATGAACAGACGATCTGTCAGTTCTCCCCTCAGAGAACCGTAAACTGTGTGTTTACACACACAGTTCCAGGTTCTCCGTGTGACCTGAGCAATCGCGGGAGCTCGGCAATGATCGAGACTGCCGGGCACTCGCATCGGCTTGGGGAGCGAGCAGGGGGCACGCGTGCGCCCCCTAGTGGCCACAGGGTGAAGCTATGTTACATAACGTCGTTTTGCCCCGGCCGTGCCATTCTGCCGCAGTACAACTGCAGCGGCTGGTCGGCATGTGGTTACATTGATGGCAAATCCTAACATCACCATTAAGCCAGCTGACAAAGATGGTAATATCATCATCCAGGACAACATTGACTATATACAGATGTGTACCTATATTTTGAATAACCGTGAGTGGTATTGCCCAATATCTAAGGCCTCAGTCATAAGTTTTGTTGACCAACTCTACAATCTTGTGGATGAGGCCTTTTATTGTGGAATTTTGGATAAAACCACTTGGGAATTTGTCAGTATTAATCATCCTAGAGTAGCTACTTTTTATGCACTTCCGAAGGTGCATAAAAATTCAAGCAAACCACCAGGCAGACCTATTGTTTCAGGAAGAGGTAGTCTCACTGATAACCTCAGTAAATTTATTGATAATAAGCTTAGACCACTAGTTGAAGAGTTGCCTTTCCATATTTAAGATACAATTCATTTTTTACAGATTCTTGACGGCCTCCACGTCAATGGCCAGACTATTTTGGTGGCCATTGATGTTGAGGCCCTCTATAGCTCGATACCTCATGAGAGATGCCTGACTGCTTTGAGGGACACTCTCGGGCGCCAGAGCCAATTTGAGCCTGCTAGGGTTCAGTTTGTATTTTCAGCTCTGGATTTTGTATTAAAACACAATTTTTTCTCTTTCCTTGACTCCCACTTCCTCCCGGTACAGGGCGATCTTAAAGCGGAGTTCCACACAAAAATGGAACTTCCGCTTTTCGGAACCCTCCCCCCCTCCGGTGTCACATTTGGCACCTTTCAGGGGGGAGGGGGGTGCAGATACCTGTCTAAGACAGGTATTTGCACCCACTTCCGGCATAGACTCCCATGGGAGTCTATGCCTCTTCCCGTCCCAACCGCGCTGTCTGCTGGGAACACACAGCTCCCAGCAGAGAGCGGGGACCACTAGGGACGCGCAGCGCGACTCGCGCATGCGCAGTAGGGAACCGGGAAGTGAAGCCGCAACACTTCACTTCCTGATTCCCTCACCTAGGATGGCGGCGGCAGCTGCCGAGAACCGAGCGGGTTCTCGGCGTCCCCTGCCGACATCGCTGGACCCTGGGACAGGTAAGTGGCCATGTATTGAAAGTCAGCAGCTGCAGTATTTGTAGCTGCTGGCTTTTAATATTTTTTTTTTTTGGCGGTGTGGGTGAACCCCCGCTTTAATATAATTAAACATCAAGATGGACACTTACTGAGTAGTCTTTATCACAAACCCACTGCAGGAAACACTATTTTAGAAGCTTCCACCTTCCAAAAGTACCATTGCTTAATTCTATTCCATATGGCCAATACATACGAGCCAAACGGAATTGTTCTACTGATGCACTTTTTGAAGAAGAAGTGGCCAATTTAAGAGTGAGGTTACGAGCTTGCGGTTACTTTAATTCAGTCTTGAAAAAGGCCTATCATAAGGAAAAAAACAAAACACGTTCAGAACTATTATTCCCACAAAGAAAGGTTGAGACTGACAACTCAATTCGAGTTGTCACTCAATTTACCTCTGAACATCAAAAAGTTAGGAACATCTTACAAAAACATTGGCATTTGCTCCATACGGATGCCACTTTGGCACCATTATTGGGTGAACGTCCACTAATTACATTCAGACAGGCCCCCTCACTTTGGGACAAACTAGTGCACAGTGAATCTATGGACACACGGAAGGATATCACTTTGGCAAATAGGCAAAATTTCAAACCCAGACAATATACGAACTGCCGCACCACAGGTGTGGTATATTTACTCACCTGTAAATGCAGCAGTTTTTATGTTGTCAAGACCAAGTTAGAGTTTTGGCGTTGCATCTACCGACACATGTAGTGAGTATCTAGAAACGAGATTTGGTCTTGCCTCTGGGTAGGCACAGTGCCCTCATACACAGTGATAGATCCAAAAGTCAAATTTTTGGCACTTGACCACATTGGCCCCACATCTCGGGGAGGCGATTACAATAAATTATTGTTGCAGACGGAACTTAGATGGATTTTTCATCTGAAGGCTACTATGGCCCCAGGACTCAACAAAACCTTTAACTTTAGGCCTTATCTTCCAGGATTTGAGTCTGGTGTTTGCGAATTGGATATGTAAAGCTGTCACGTACCTGGTTTGTGAGCCTGACGAGTAAAGGAGGGCCTCTCATACCACACCGGCTTGTGGGTTACCGAAGGTGAGACAGCAGCCACAGAAGCACAGTGGTGTAGGAGTGCCTGAGATCAGTCCTGTAGTCTGTATGGCTGGTTGTCTGTGGATGGATGTGCAGCAGGCAGGCAAGTGGTGGTTAGGCAGACCAGGGCCGTGGCAGGCTGGGGTTGAAGATAGAGCAGAATCCAGATGTGGATTGCAGAGCAGAGCTGTGACAGGCTGGATGAGCAGGTGCAGACAAGCTGGGTCAGTAGTGTTCAGGCAGATAGACAGAGCAGCAGGCAGAAGAATCCAAAAACAAGCAGGGATCGGGGTATCAAGCAGACAGCATTAGTGAGAACAAGCCGGATCAAGATCAGAGGTCAGCACAGGTAACAGGTCAGAACACACAGAAGCTGCAGACCAAACAGCAATGAGTCTATGCAGTAGCTCAGTTTAAATAGCCCACCTGGCGTATGCGCATATGCCGTTGTGCCGATGCGTGAGTGCGGATGTGCGTACGCCGATGTGCCAATGCGCTAGTGCGCATGCGCATACGCCAAGAACCTCTAAGTGTACTATGGACCTGTCTTTCCTGACAAAAGCAATCTCTTCAATATTTATTTTTTAGTAACTGCCTATCAATAATCAATCATATTTTTTTAAGTAGTACAGATGGGTCCCAGTGAAGACCCTTTTACACTTATGAATTGCTGACATTGATATTATTGCTGTATAGCAGCAAGCAGCGTGTGTACTTTGCACTGTATTAATAAAATATATTTGAATATATTTGTTTATTGCTGTAATGGTTGGTAATGGTATGATCTGTAAACAAATTCAATCTGTTCGATGTTCTGTATTTCAATATGCTCTAATTGTCCTACAATCTTTTGTAACCGTGTTTCATCTGTTTTGACTGCTATATCATATATACCAGAGTATTTGTCCCCTTTTTGTAATTTTCACTTGTTGGTCTATGGCCATGACATTCTTTTGTCCATCTTGTGATGGATCTGGATGGGACTTCTTCGCTCCCGGCACGCAGGGGTCCTGACCCGCTCCCACCACTTTGTGATGATGGTGGCTCTGGACATCCACTTCCTGGCAGAGCAGGTCTGGGCCTCCATATGCTTGCGTTCCACCATGGAATGCAGGCGCTGCCAATTGTATGTCGGTGGCGTCATGACGCATGATGCACGATCCTGCCCCTCGTCAGGGGGGTGAGGCCGCATCACCGGGGGACTCCAGGGAGACGGACCGCACAATGATATTGCGCGCCCCCCCATTCTCTGCACCAGCTGATTCTTATCGTGATTAACATCAAGATTGGATCCCGCCCCCCTTATAGGTGCTCATATACCGACCCCCAGGCCTCTTTTTAAACACGGAGGGAGTGGTCTGTCATGAGCAAGCACAATTCATTTGGAAGGTTAGTCAATTAATTTTGATTTTTTGGTTTTGGTACACCTTGCCCTTTTGAGATGTCAGGGTAAACGATTGTTGCAATCTTTATTTGATTGTTGGATTTACCTCCACAGCAATTGATTTTAATACACATATATCTCTTATACCATTTATAGCAGCAATGATCCATTTCTGGTGCGTGACCACCCTATGCTCTACCATATTTGAGTCCTCGTAGTGAAGAAAGCCCCGGCTCTTCCATATGGTTTGGTTGCCTGGTCGATTTGGAATTTCGTGCCCCAATGACCAATGAGTTTTCCTGATCAAGTTAATTCCTTCAGATATTTTCTTTATGTGAATTGTTTGCCATATAAGTAAACTAGTTCATGTTTTATATCACATGTCATGTTAATATATTGCACGGTTTGCTATTTAGCTGAACAATTATGGATATTATGACTTTGCATTAATGTTGAATGTATTTGCATACTTCCTTTGTTTGTAGAAATGCTATATCCATTTGAACCAATAATGTAAAACCTCTGAAGAAGGTCTTCTAGTCCGTAACATGTAAGGTGTTATATACACTGTGTTGTTCGCCGCCAGTCCTTTGCACCAGGATGGTGATTCATCTATACAATTGTATCAATCAGGGTATTAGATATGGCTTTTATGCTCTATATGTATTGTCTGTACATGTATATTTATACATTTGGTTTGATCTGTCTATTAACGACCCCAAGGGGTTCCTCGCTGTACCTCCCACACAATGCTCTCTCCCGCTGTAAGGCCATGTGCGAGGTGCGCAACGACTTATATAGGCATGGGGCATGATCACCAGATGATGTCACCCGGTGACCCCGCCCTTTATGATGTCACAGTCCCGGGGCATGATGGGACTGTGACGTCATAAGGTGCTGGGTCACCGGATGACATCACCCAGTGACCACAACCTGTGCCTATATAAGTCGTTGCGCACCTCGCACACGGCATTGCAGTGGGAGAGAGCGTCGTGTCAACATCGGAAGAAAAGAGGGAACAAGACGACGGAGAAGACCGGGCCACCGCTAGCAAAAGAGCGGCAAAAGAGCAGAAGATAGCGGAGGAGCCTGGCAGAAGAACCGGAGAGCGGGAGAAGAACTGGAGACTGGAGAAGAGACCAGAGAGTGGGAGATGAGGCCAGAGAGTGGGAGAAGAACTGGACACTGGGAGAAGAGGCCAGAGAGAGCGGAGAAGTCAGAAGAGACCCCCGAAGTCAGAAGAAGACCCCCAGAGCTGGCTGCCTAATAAATTACTTTAAAAACCTGTCTAGTGTGTTTTTTTATTGACACTTTTTCCACCCAGGTGAATGGCTAGGGGTACGATGTACCCCATACTCATTCACATAGGGTGGGGGGCCGGGATCTGGGGGCCCCCTTATAAAAGGGGGCTCCCGGATTCCAATAAGCCCTCCACTCACAGACCCCGACAACCAACGGCCAGGGTTGTCGGGAAGAGGCCCTTGTCCTCATCAACATGGGGACAAGGTGCTTTGGGGTGGAGGGGCCGCAGGGCACCCCCCTGTGCCAAAGCGCCCACCCCCATGTTGAGGGCATGCGGCCTGGTACAGTTCAAGAGGGGGGGGCGCATGCTCGTCCCCACCCCCTTCTTGACAGCCGGGCTGCATGCTCGGATAAGAGTCTGGTATGGATCTTGGGGGGCTCCCATGCCGTTTTTTCGGAATAGGGGGATTCCCCTTCAAATCCATACCAGACCTAAGGGCCTGGTATGCTGGAGGGGAATTCTTTCTCGCCCTGGCTGCAATAGGAAAATGTTTTTCCTATTGCAGCCAGCGCGAGATGTACAGTACCCTGTCGCCGAGAACCAGCGCGATGGGATCGCGCTGGAAACACATTCTCGCGGGCAGTTACTATATACCGTGCAAGTAGTCTGTCCTGAACTTTACCAGCTTCCTCTTCAAACAGATCATCGTTGGGACAATTTCTTCGTAGCTGGATTACACATTAACATAATGGGTTCCATGTAACGTGTTTTTTTATCATTGATGGGTTATATTTTCATGTCAATGCCAGAGCTACGTTTTTACAACCTTCATGAATTTATATAGTACTTTTTGATAAAATAAAAAGAATTATAATTAAACCTGAATATTGTTCAATATTTATTTTTGGCTACTTAAAAACCCTGTGAGGGAATTCCCATTTTGTCTTGTGAAAGGAACTTTCCAATTAGAAATGTATGCCTATTTGCCCTGGCTACATGCTTGTTACTAATTTGCATTGTTTGATTAATTATGCACTTAGCTTTTATGCACAGCATTTGTAGCTTATTGTATTCACCCAGGCCTGTCAGCGATGTGGTATCTAATACAAATAGAGAGAATGTTTCAAAAAAGGTTAAGGGAATCGGGCTGTACACACAACTACGTCACTTCCAATCCATGACTGCCTCCACCACAGCCTAACATGCACAAACTTATATGTGTATCAGAGACCTTAAAGGGACCAGTGCCATGAGGATCAAGGGTATCTGAAGTAACAGCTGGAGCGTCCCTGGCGGGTTGGTGTGGGGTAGGAGGTTGTATATATGGATTGTTTTTATGTTTTTACCTTTTTGATAGTTTAAGCCACGTATGATGTACAGAACACGTCTCAGTGGAGGTTCCAAGTGCTAAGTTTAAGCTGGGTTTCGTGATTCAGTCTGAGTGGAAAAAAAAATAAAAAACAGCTGGAGCGTCCCTGGTGGACAGGAGGTCTATGGATTAGACAACAGCTTTTTGACAGTCATTTTGTGTATATCATATATAGCAAGGTGAGAGTTTAGTTAGCACAGAGGTGACACATGAGTGCATTGTCTTTGCCCTCTTTCTCTGGGTGTCTTTTATCAGCAGCACTGACATCATGAGATGGAAAACTGATGATGATACAGTTATGCAGGCTGCTTGTTGTTTACTAGAAAACTGAGTCCATGTGGCCCACATGGACTCAAGAATCTAGTAAACAACAAGCAGTCTGCAGAACTGTAGGAATAGGTGGAGGACCCCAGTGACCAGTGGACCCCCCCTCCCAGAATAGAATTCTATGTCTCAGCCCCTGCTGAGCCTGCTTGTCTCCAGACAGCTTGGCCCCAACAAGGCAGTGCACCACCACCTCTGGTAGCAGCCTTCTTGTCTCCCATGCTGAGTGTGTGAGGTGATCCGGAGCCTGACCCCAGCCAGTGGTGAGACCCGTATAGTGAATCGGGAGCACCGACCGCAATCACCTGCCAAAGTCAGCTCTGTCTGCCATGACCCAGTTCCAGTTGGCCAATCACAGGGTGGCGGGCATCCATTTCCCCTGCTGCATGTGACCCAGTTCATTGAATCACGTGGAGCATCTATTGCTGAGCCCAGACAGCCGCAGAGGATCAGCCAGGCAGCGCGAGTAGCAGCACAGATCATGGTTAGCGGCAGAGGAGGAGCGCAGTCACTGCAATACTTTGGAGTTGGGATAGCAGGCACGGCGGGAGTCGGGATGGTTGGCACTGTGGAAGTCAGGATGGTGGGCACGGCGGGAGTCTGGACTTTTTTGCGCCCCTTTAGATGATGTGCATGCGGCCACGGTCCCCTCTGCCCCCTCCCCCATGCTATGCCACTGAGTGATCTTGTTGCTTCTCTTAGTTTAACATCCAGCTGTATTGCTCCTAAAAAATCACAATGCTGAATGCTTTCCTCTCTAATGCTGTGTACACACGGGCGGACTTTTCGGCATCAAAGGTCCGGCGGTCTTTCCGACAGACTTTTGATGGACTTTTGATGGACTTCCGACGTACTTTTGAATGAACAGACTTGCCTACACACGATCACACCAAAGTCCGACGGATTCGTACGTGATGAAGTATGACCGGACTAAAATAAGTAAGTTGATAGCCAGTAGCCAATAGCTGCCCTAGCGTCGGTTTTCGTCCATCGGACTAGCATACAGACGAGCGGATTTTTTGACTTGAGTCCGTCGGAAAGATTTGAAACATCTAATTGAGGGGGAGGGAGGAGTCTGTCTAATTGAGGGGGAGGGAGGAGTCTGTTAATGGCGCCAGAAGGCTGCACGCTGTGAGGTCTCCATGATCTCTCCTCCTGCCTCGAGATGAATGAATGCTGTTAGTGTGGCCCCCTAGGTCCCCGCTGACCCAGCACTCCCACACCTTCTTTGCAGACATTTCCCCCCATACCTGCGGAGAAAGGAGAGAATGGAATTGTTTGTTATCTGTGTCTAGTGGGTACGGGTACGGGAACGCTCGGAGCCTCCGGGATATCCCTCGTTCGTCTTCCGGCTGCAGTGCTCTGGAGCCGCTCGTGGCGGGCTCCACTCGGCGATCGGCTATCGGGGGAGCCGACGGAGAGCAAAGAGAGATAGCGAGTGGTGCAGGAAAGAGACGAGGGTGGCCGAAGAGAATCCTGAAAGGACCCGAACGTGTAAACGGACAGAGGATACAGGATCGAGGATAGCAGGTGCCGGTGGATGCGCTCCCTTACCTTCCTCTCCACAGATAAGTACACTTTTTCTTGTTTTTCTCTTTCTGTAAAAGTGGGAAGAAAGAAGAGGAAGAACGGAAGAGAGAATATTTAATATTTAAATAATAATTGAATTAAAAAGTGCCTGTAATAGGAGGAAGAAAAAGAGAAGAGAGAAATAGTGAGACAAAAGGTGGAGGTGGAGAGGGAAAGGAAAGAAGGAAAAAGGGAAAGTTGGAGTAACAACATAAAACATATAAAACACTAAACCAAAATCAGATGTTACAAGATGATGGTACATGGATGTGATGGAAAATAGATGTGGGCACACATGCACAAATGCAGGCACACATGATTGTTAAAGGTATGCGGTGATATACTTGGTTGGATAGTTGGATAGTTGTTATATTTGTAATAACCAACAGAGAAATACTATGAAAACGACCCAGAGACTGTTTGATAAATAAGAAATGTCTAAACGATTGATTTAGGATTGGGAAGATTTATGAACGATTGATTAGAAAAACCCTTTCAGAGGTGTTTTTTTTTTCTTTCCTCTTTGTATTTCCGCCCCTCCCTGATCTATAATAAATGAGGGGTAAAACGGCAAAACACACCGGAGCAATAGCAAAATCAACTCGGACTAGTTTAGGCCCCAGTCCTGGCCCTATGGATAGATACTTATCACAATGAAATGGAGAGGGAGAGAGACCAAAAGAAGGAGAAGAGAGGAAAAAAGGGCCAAAACAAGACAGCAATTGAGAACAGCTTACTCTCAGAATCCAGAATGGAACAAGATCTAGAAGTAGGAGGTGAAAGAGAAGGGGGAGGGAAAGAAGATCAGCATACAACACAATTACCAACAAAATCTGATATGGAAAAAATGTTTTCAGCATTGGAAAACTCTCTGAAGGTAGCGATAACAACAATACATAAAGATCTGGGTCATATCCTCTCAAGAGTGGAAGAAGTGGAGGTTAAAGCAGAGTCTCACTCAAGAATGATAAAAGAACTGAGAGGAGAAATAAATATATTAAAAAAAGAACAACAGGAACAAATCTACAAAATAGAAGACCAGGAAAATAGAGAACGAAGGAAAAACTTGATAATTCGAGGCCTTCCTGAGCCTACACAAGAAGAAAATTTAATAGAAATAATGAACAAGATTTTCAACCCCATTCTGGGGAAAGAAGACACCAACATAATAAAAATAGAAAGAGTTCATAGAATAAGAAGACCCCAAGGACTATCAACAGAGAAACCGAGAGATATAATCGTTCGTTTTAAAAAATGGGAAGAAAAAAATCAAATCTGGATGAATCTGAAAAGAAAACCACCAATCAATTATGTAGGAAACATGCTACAAATTTTTCAAGATTTATCACAAGAAATGCTAAGAAGAAGAAAGATGCTAAGACCTTTACTGAAAATCCTCCAAGAACAGAAAATACAATATAACTGGGGTTTCCCTGCATGCCTGATCGCAAGGAGAAATGGAAGAAGTGCCAGACTAAGATTTATAGAAGAGATCCCGGACTTTTGCAATAAACTAGAAATCCCGATACCAGAAGATTTTAGGAATATAGGAACTAGACAAGAACAATTAATGACACAGGATGTAACACAATGGCAACTGAGCTCAAGAAACCGACCACATGAAATAGCAACATAGACTGAAATCAAATGGAATTTGAGCCTAAGAAAACAAAACAAAGCTATAGATTTACGATGTCAAGATACCTTATCATTATTACTTAGAGGCGGGGGGGTTGGGGGGGCAAGGGGGGTGGGAGTATGGCGGAGGCGGGAGGAGAAGTTGGGACCTACAGTATGCTCAGGGGGTCATCCTTTCTTAAATACAAGAGAGAGGGGCCCAGCGCGCCATATAGATTTCCACCTCGGTTAAAAGAGAGTAGAGGGGACAAGGGTGCGCCCCATAAAACAAAAATAAAACTATTTTCTGCTCTCAAGGCCATGAGGTCAAACTATCAACACCAAAGTGGGGGGAGGGGTGGGGGAGGGAGGAGGGAGTAGGAATAGAGGGGGGAAGGGGGAGGGAGGGAAGAGGTTTGTTTATATGAGTAGATACAGTCCCCCAGTGCCCTGGATTAAAATCAAGACACCCATGCGTGTCGACCCGGGGGGTTCCCCTCCTGGCCCTCTGGCCGGACCGGGGGGTCCTGGGGAAGACACGGGGGGTTTAGAAAGAAATAGAAAATATAAATAGTATAAAAATTTTGTCATACAATGTACGAGGATTAAACTTCCCAGGAAAGAGAAGTATAATACTCCAAGAACTGGAAAGAAGTAAGGCTGAAATAATATTTCTCCAAGAGACACATATTACCTGTAACAAGCCCCTTGCTCGCTCGGTTCCACTCTCCCAACACTCCTCTGCTGCTATAGAATCAGATTGCAGATCACAACATCTGATTGCTCGGTCATCCAATGCTCCGGTATTAGAACTTCAGCTATGTGCCGTTCTAACCCAGTTGTGATAGCTCAGAACAAACACCAGGCAGGCTGTATGTAAGTTCAACCAGGAATCTCTCTTTATTGCAAAATACAGGCTTTTATACACTAAAAGTGGAGGTGCAGACCTGCTCATATTACTCTAACAATACAGCTGTAACCTAATTAACCTAATTAACATGAGCTAATTAACTTATCCCTTTAGACAGCCTAGATGACTCAGACATGACCTTTAGGCCAGACTGGCCTTCTTGTAGTTCAGAACATCCAATCAACATTCTCACAATAGCAGAGTTAATTAACACAAACAACAATGGGATCTAATGACTCTTAGATCCCATACTAGAGACTTATTTACAATACACATTTTAGCAGACAACAGACAGACAGGTGCTGGAATTTACATCAGCATCTCCTAACAGTATCTGTCCCAGCATTATGAATCAGCCACTATTCCAATATGGCAAATCCAGGGTCCCCAGAGTCTGTGTGTCCTGGGGGACCAGGACCCAAATCCACAGTAATACCACCTCAAGGGTCCCCAGGCATACAGCTCACAAAGAGCACCGTTCCCTCAAATGCAAGGGCCCACGATCGATCGGCAAGAGGCTAGCATACAGTTCCCTCCAAAAGTTTCTCTCCCGGCTAGGTCTGTCACATTACCCAAAACTCAAACATTAAAATATACTCAAGAAATATTCCAACATGGTTTTATGGAGACTCACCAATAAGAAGGGCTAAAGGAGTGGCTATCGAAGTGGGGAAAAATATTCGTTTTACAATAGAACAAAGAAAAGTGGACCCAGAGGGACGCTTCCTCTTTCTTATAGGTTCCATACAGGGTATAAAATATACACTTGCTAATGTATACTGCCCCAATACAAATCCTAAAAAATATTTCCTGGAGACATTAAAAGATCTAATGGAATTTAAGTCAAATTAATCTTGGCAGGAGATTTCAATTTCTCCATGGACCATAGACTGGATAGTACCTCCAATGCAATAGATAGAGAAAAAAGATTACTAAAGAAGCTAAAAAAAAATTATACGAATATCAACTTGCAGATCCATGGCGAATACAGCATCCAAGTACAAAAGACAATACATGGAACATATTCCAGGTTGGATTATATCATGATAGAACATCGAAACTTGGAAGAAACAACAGAAACAAAAATAGGAATAATAACAGCTTCAGACCATTCCCCAGTAATGAAAATCAACCTACAAGGAGAATCCTCTGGGAGAGGAACATGGAGACTAAATGAAGATATAATTGAAGATAGGGAAACAGAAAAAATTATAACAGAAGAAATCCAAAAATATTTCCAGGAGAATGACACCTCAGAATTATCAAAAGCAATCATCTGGGAGACGCATAAGGCCATCATTAGGGGTAAATTAATATCTATTGGAGCAGGAAAAAAAAAAGGAAAGAAGAGCAAATATGATGAGAACTATAAAGGAAATATATGAACTGGAACAAAGGCATAAAAAGCAATCAGAAAAGGAAATATACCAGACCCTAATCCTGAAAAGAGAAAAATTAAAGGAATGGATGGAACAAGAAGAGAGGAGGGAATTCAATAGAGTACTACAGGAGAGATTTAAATGGGGAAACAAGCCAGGAAAATATCTTGCAAAAATGATAAGAAAAAAGAAGTCGTTAAATTATATTGAAAAGATCAAAAACGAGAAAGGAGAATTAGTAAATAAGACAACGGATATCGCAATAGCCTTTCAAAAATATTTTAGCTCACTATATGCGATACAAAAACAAGCAACACAATCAGAAGAAGAAGAAGAAGAAAAAAAAGAAGATACAAGACTATCTAAAGAAAGCAAAACTACTCAAAATACAACGCGAGCAATAAAAGAACTGGAAATAAAAATAACGCAAGAAGAGATCGAATTGGCCTTAAAAGAAACCCCAGTAGGAAAAAGCCCAGGACCAGATGGGTTCACAACTAAATATTATAAAAGAATTCCAAGAACAACTGATCCCCAGGATGCATGAATATTTGAACAACATTGGAGAAGAAGGAGTAAGACGAGAATCATTGTTAGCATATATTACAATTATACCCAAAGAGGGGAAAGATAGAACTAATTGTTCGAGTTATAGGCCGATCGATCTCCTAAACGCTGATACAAAGCTTTATGCAAAGATTCTACCACCCGATTGAAAAAACTAATACCATTATGGATAAACCCTGACCAAACTGGATTTGTGCCGGGTAGAGAGGGAAGGGACAATAGTCTAAAAACAATCTTGATGTTATGTAGGGGGAAACCGGGTGATTCCCCAGCTCTGCTCCTGTCAATAGATGCAGAAAAAGCATTTGACAGGGTAGACTGGGGATTCATGTTGGATACGCTGCGGCATCTGGGATTGGGACCAAAAATTATGAAGTGGATAGAAAACCTATACAATGGCCCAACAGCAATAGTGAAGTCAATGGGAGACTCTTGCCTGTGATTAAGATGCAAAACGGAACACGGCAAGGATGCCCGCTTTCCCCATTACTATACGTACTGGCAATGGAACCATTCTTGGCGGCACTCCGAAATAACCAAGATGTGAGAGGAGTGAGAGTTGGAGAAAAAGAGCACAAAATCACGGCATACGCGGAAGAAATCTTGATGTATGTAACCAACCCAAGAGTGCCAAACATAATCAAGGAAATAGAAGAATATCGGGAACTTTCAAATTTCAAAATAAATCCGGTAAAAACAGAAATATTAAATATTGGATTAGGAAAAAGGGAAATTCAGTCCCTCCAAAAAGAATTCCCATTTACATGGGTAAAAGAAGAACTAAAATACCTTGGAATCAAATTAACATCAATGGTAGAAGAAATTTACCCGGCAAATTATATTCCATTAATTAATGAGATCAAGGAAGACATAAAAAAAATAAGTACACAACCAACATCCTGGATTGGAAGAATAAATATGTTTAAAATGACGATACTGCCAAAAATATTATACAAATTTCAGATGTTGCCAATTGGGAATCCACAGAGCTTTTTCAAGATAATAAAAACAATATTGATAAAATACATCTGGCGTAATAAAAAGCCTAGAATTAAATTTGCACAAATCACGAGGAATAGGGAACACAGAGGACTAGCAACTCCAGATATATGTAGATATTACAAAGCAATAGTTTTGTCACGAATGATTGAGTGACAAACGGAAACAGAGAAAAAAAATGGGTGGAAATAGAAAACACGATAAGTAAGACTGCACTGCACAAAAATATTTGGATACCACGAAAGTTCAGGGAGATGGACGTGGAAACTCACAAAATAACTAAAAATATAACGCAAAAAACAAATGGATACATAATTCACCACTAATAGCTCTTATGGGAACAAATCTTTTCACACCAGGGAAGGAGATATTCGCTGGATATGAAAATAGAAAACCACAACAGAAAGACATCATCACAAAAGGCAGGATAAGATCATGATTAGAATTAGAAGAACTCAACGGGTGGAAGATAAGCGAATGGAATTTCTATCAAGACACTTATTAAACACATTACCACATCCACTTAGAGAAGAAGAGAAATTAAGTCCACTGGAAAAACTCTGCTGTACCCGAACACCACTGAAAAATGGAATATCAAAAATTTACAAGATATTGACAGATCTAGAAGGCCAGGGAAGACCTGATTTCATTGAACAATGGGAAAAAGAACTGGATTTAAAGATAGATGATCAAAAAATTGAAAAAGATGATTGGAATGGGATATAACAATGTTTAGATATGAATACCATAGAAATGAATTATACATTTCTAGCAAGGTGGTACCTGACACCAGTGAGAACCCATAGATACCAACAAGAAAAATCACCTCTGTGCTGGAGAAACTGTAATCAAATAGCAACGATGACACATATATGGTGGGAGTGTCCAACAATAAAGGACTACTGGCAAGAAGTGGTAAACAATATAAAGGAGATAACAGATGAGAAAATAGAACAAAATATTTGGACCTGTTTGTTTCACGACCATACGGGACCAAAGAAACAGTATATGAAAACAATGGTTCCAAATCTCCTAAATGCCTCAAAGGGTTTGATGCCAAAAAAATGATTAAAAAGTGAAAAACCAGATATAAGAGAGTGGTATGAACAAATAGATTACTACTGTAAGATGGATTTGTTGAGTAGTAGAGAGGATGGACAATTTAATAAACATATTAGTACCTGGAAGGCTTGCAAACAATTTAAAACCTCAGACACATATCTAAATAAGATGAAAGAAGGAGAAGGGCCATAAGATAGGAACCTAAGGGACCTGAGGAAAAAGCAAACCAGATAGATGGGGGGGGGGTGGGGGGTGGGAAGGGGAGTAGGGGATGTGAGAAAGAGAGATAGGAAATAGATAGGTCAGTAAGAGTAAATCTAGATCCTGTATACCTCATCCTTTCTTTTTTTTAACTAGAATAAATTAATAATTACATTACTAATAAAGATACTTTGAATAAGCCACTATGATGTGAATATGAGATGGGACAAAATTGAACTATAAAGTTGATATAATGTCTCTCGGAAAATTTAGCTGAAGTGGAAAAAAAAAAAAAAAAAAAGGAAAGATTTGAAACATGTTCCAAATCTAAAGTCTGTCTGATTTTTGACCAAAAAAGTCTGCTGCAGGTCGGATGAAGCCCACACACGGTCGGATTGTCCGACAGATTTGTTCCGCCGGACCAGTCTGGTCGAAAAGTCCGCCCGTGTGTACATGGCATAGGGGTGGAAAGTGGAATCTTCACATGAGTTCTGGGCACTGCTGCTATCAGCACTTCCAGGTGTGTTGAATAGCAGTTCTCCCCATGGGTGCTGTGGAATTAACCCTCCAGCTGCTACATCACTGCCGGACACAAGATTGCAGATTTGATTTACCACCTACCAGAAAGGTAAGTATTTTTAATTAGGTACTATATTTTACTGCAATTTACACTTCATATTTTGCAAAATATGTCCAATGGACTTGTTTCTGTATTGTATTTCTGCTTTTTTATCTAAATATTTTTTTCTTTTCTTTATTCTTTAGCGGTATTTTTGGCGTTGTTTTTTCACAATTTTTTTTACAAGCTAACACTGCACCAGAGGAAGATTGTTCATTAATAAATGAACACAGAAATATTATGGAACTGTGAAAACATTCTAGTGGGTCTTCATTCACAAAAACATCTCCCTCTGATGAAATGTTACAACTTATTTGTAACATTTGCACACTGATGCATTGAGGTTGATTTACTAAAACTAGAGAGTGCAAAATCTGGTGCAGCTCTGTATAGAAACCAATCAGCTTCTACGTCTTTTGTAAAAGCTTAATTGAACATGCTGAAGTTAGAAGCTGATTGGCCACAATGCACAGCTGCACCAAATTTTGCATATTCCAGTTTTAGTAAATCAACCTCATTGTCTACTTTTAACTTAGTGGCCAGTGCAGAGTTCCCTTCATTGTTATTTTGTACTTTGCTAAAATACCAACTGCCTACTGCCAGGTAATAAATAATGAATTTATGTGTTCTTTAGTGATTTGCCTTTAATGATTAATCTCATTGTTTGCGGTAATTACCACACATTCGCTAATTAACTCTGTTATCTCATGCAATGTTTCCAAAAAATTAGTTACATTACTTTCAAATCACACGCAGAATCCTTTAGCAAATTGACCCCATAATCTGCTTGTTTACAATTACTGAATACTATGGAAAGAACAATTTTTGTTCATCATTTTTGACCATCAGTTTAAATTTTACTGTTGGCCGGTGGCTCTGTTGTTCCCCTGCAATGTACCCATATATCACAGGGAAAACTTCTGTGTCCCACGCCCCTTGCTGCTCGTGTTGTGGTTGGTCACAGCACAAATTTGTCAGCAGGCTTTCAGCCAACAATTTTGGTTGGGAATCTGCTGATGGCTGTAGACAACCACAGCACAAAGATTACTGTGTATGAAAACACAGAACACAGATCAGGCTGTTTTTTCTCCCTGATCTCACTTACTGTTCAGAGCTGAGATCAGGGAGAAAAGCCAGCCAGTGTGTGAGTAAAATCAGCACACATACACATGTTAGGCACACAGTTAACCCAGTGATTGCCCTCCTGATCACCCGTCACCCAGCCAGTGTCATTAGTACAGTGACAGTGCACAGTATTATCACTGATCAGTATATTAGTGTCACTAACAATGCCAGATTGTGTCAGAGTCAGTTAGTGTCCCTCCTAGCCAGTGTCAGTTAGCCATAGTCCCTGATTGCCCACCACACTTTCACAGGCACATTGTACTTGAGGTGATTGTAGCCATATTAGTGCAATTGTGAATTGAGAGAATTGAGTACTGTCCGTGATACTTTTTTTATTTGCACTAACATACAATTTTTCAGGACAAACTTTCGGGTGTGTCCCTTTTTTCAAGATCCAAGCAGTACTGATTCCCAAATTTTTTAGCAGAGTGTTAAAAAAAAAAAAGAAAAGGAAAGAAAAACAAACACATACAAATCAATGGTAATAAAGATAGCAGCAGAGTTAGTGAGATAAGACAGAAGGAGAGCTATAGACTGGAGGGGGGATGCTAATCACAGAGGGGGTCGTAAAACTTTAGTATAATGGGTAAGGAAACCAATATCTAAATTTAGGCCATTATTTTTTGTATCAAAAAGAATTATTATTCTTAGTTCAAACATTTTCTTTTCAAAACTATCCAGGAAAGGAAAACGTTTGAACTAAGAATGATAATTCATGTCCACTAAATAACATAATTGATTGGTGGGTCCTAGTGGAGAGCTATGACATATCTATAACTCACATAACAGGCACTAAATTGTTATGAAATGTCGTCAGAATTAGCCTCAAACCTCACGGTACAGACTGTTTAGGCAAAATCTGCTTGAAGAAAAAGCACATGGCTTTGTTTTTACCAGGAAGTACTGGTCCAGGAACAGTGGTGTAACTAGAACCTTCAGGGCCCCGATGCAAGAAACCATGAAGGGCTCCTGACACCCTGGACAGGGCCCTTTCTTCTGAGCCTGATGGCAGAACGCCAGGGCCCGGTCGCAAGTGGGTAGCTGCATATAAAGGAACCGATTTCTCCATTTCCCCCAGAGGAAAATGGACAGGCGGTCAGGAGGCAAAATATTGCCCCTTTACCGGCTGTCAAATGCCTCTGAAAAGCGATCTGAGCATGGATCACTTTTCAGAGGAACAGCATTTTTCTGCTGGTACTATGAATAAGCGGGGAAGAAAAACAGTTCTGATGGTACATATATAGGGGGTCAGGATTAAAAGCGCATACATAAAATGTAAACACACATGTACGCACACACACACACATACATACACATATATAAAACATGCATATATAAATGCACACATGCACACACATATAAACACATGCACACATACATGCATGCACATACACACACATACACACACATACATGTACTCTTACATACATACATGCACACACACACACAAACACACACATGCACACACACACATGCACACGCACATTCATGCACACACACACACACATACATGCACACACATATAAACACACATACATACAGCCTTTTAAAAATCGTCAGTCCTTTACCTTAGTACTTCCTGTCAGGTACTGCACTGTAGGGGGAGACAAAGAGCACAGCACACACTGCTTTCACTTTAGGTGTAATCAGTGTGACGAGCTTCCCGCAGTACCGATTTACAGTTTGGCTGAGGATCGGGGAGCTCGGTCTCAGCCGCCCTTGCTGCTCCTCCTATCGAGGCATACAGCATGGGGCCCGGTTGCCAAGGTGACTTCTGTGACCCCTATATGTCTGCTACTGTCCAGGAAGAGAGACATTAAAGAGGTGGCAAAGGTTGCCAGCAAGGGACAGGATGCAGCCGGGCAATAAAGAACTCAACAAAAGAAGTGTTTGGTGAAGAGCTAGATGCTTTGATACAGTGCAGGAGATTAGCAGGAGAAAAGATGAATGCAAACGGTGGAAGGAAGATTCTGCAAGGGACAAGATAAAGCCAAATAGGAGAGGAAGGATTCTGGAGGCAGGATACTGTTTGAAAAGTTGGGAGGGATAGACAGCTGTTTACTAGCAAAGGATACAGCTAAATAGTAAAGAAGTGTTGATAGAAATGATGAATTATGTAAGCGTATGTGTCTTGCCTTTTTCTTACATTTTCACACATGTTAATTAACAGACACACAATTACAGTTATGCAAAGTCCTACACCAAGTCATACAAACAAAAAGCAAAAAAAATAAAAAATGAAAGCACACATTGTAGAGTGGTGTACTCAGATAGACAGTCAAAACATAAGTTACATAATGCACAGTCTATAGACATGGGAAATGCCACACTGTAAACCCAACCAGGGTGTAATAGACAACTTAGGGCTTAGTCATAGGCTTCTAGTCATATACTTCTATGACTAAGCACCAGTGGGTGGGGTGAATTGTGTCAAGGGGTATGGTTTGTGAAGCAGTGCTGGCTGAAGCAGTTTAACATCTGTGCTTACACTTCAGTCAGGTTGAGAGTGTGGCATCCCCACACTCTATGTGGGGACACTCTATGTGGCTATAGATTCTGTCACTGCTGGATGAGTGAGCTTAAACAATGACACCCCAACTTCTGAGGACCGGGTGGATTGAACTGTTCCTCTTGCTTAGAGTAGCACTCCAAGCTTCATCTTGGGTCACTTAGATCATAGGTTGGAAGACAGGCTGAGGCCAACCATGCATTCACCACTAGGAAAATATGCAGTGATGACTGGTAATAAAAAAAAGTGGATTAATGTGGTGTAGGTCTTGCCCTAAAATATTCTACACTGATGTGGTGGGCAGGATTGTAATCTTTTCAGCAAAATATGTGTAGTGGAATGTGGATCATGAGTGCAGTTACAGTTGACTACTCTTGTTGAGGCAGCCTGCAGGGATAGTGTATTAAACGTTAAAGAAAAATGTTTTCTGCTTCCAAAAGTATGTAGCACTCCCTATTTCTATCACCTCCCAAAGGTGCACAAATCTCTGATTGATACTCCAGGGAGACCCATCTTAGCCAGTACTAATAGTTTTACCAGTGGCCTGTCAGTCTATATAGACCAACTACTGCAACCTATGGTGTGTCAACTAGCATCATACATCAGAGATTCTAGCCATGTCATCGATATTTTAAAGGACTATTCCTGGCACGATGAATATATGTGGGCTTCGCTAGATGTGGCCTCACTGTACACATCAATACCACATGAGGTGGGTATTACTGCTGTACAGTATTTTTTAAGTAAAAATGGTGAGATGAACTCCAATCAGATTTTTTGCTTTCTAGCATAGACCTCTGTTTTTTTTAACAATAGGACCGGGATTTTCCAATGTCGGAAGAGAGGATGTCTCACTTGCCAGTCAGTCCCCCATGGCTGTTCAGAGATAACTACCAATAGAGGCGGGTCTTTCAAGATCAAACAATTTATCACCTGCTCTACTGAATATGTCATTTATGTCTTACGTTGCTCATGCGGTTTTCTATATGCGGGTCGCATGATACGCACTTTGTGTACTAAAATAGATGAGCATCACAGTGTTCCACGTCACTTTCATCAGGTGCACAATAAAGATTTTGGACAAATAGAAGTACGTGCAATTGAGGCCATCCCTAGGGGCACCCTAACGGATAATGAAAGGTTCTCCCTTCTTTGTCGAAGGGAGATTTTTTGGATTTATTTATTGGGATCCCTTTCGCCTGAGGGCCTCAACGAAGAGATTGATGTCCTTAGTGTGATTCAATAGCTCATCTTTGTTGTATATGCAACAAAGATGTGATATGATAACACATTGATGTGCACAATTAAGTCAGTTGGATTATATTATCAATATCCACATGTTTTTTCCATGGGGTCTGGTGGGGTCTTTATAGTCCCTCCAGTGATTATAGCGATTTACTATAGTTGAATTTGTTTTGCATTACATTCATTTTAATAAGTCACAAATATTTTAATATTTCAGATTGCTACCTTTGTTGCATCTAAATTGCTGTTCTATGTAATATGCATGCATTTATTCACTGTTATAGTGTACACGAGGGGTTAACGTCACAAGAGCTAATAGCCCTTCCCCCTCCACACCTATATGCTTATATATCTGCCTGCTGCCGTTGGCTCCCTTGACTTTGATAAAGCGCAGGAGTGTGAAACATGTAAGTCACGGTCGCCACGGCTACTTTGAGCTTGCGATCCGCCTAGCTTCCTGGTACTCCCCGTTTATGGCCCTGACCCTGCCTCCAGGCTTCCGGATTCAGTGCGCGCCATCCAGAGCACCCTCCAGCACGCCAGGTTCCAGCCAGCCTGATCAGCCAGCTTGACCGAGGTCGTCCAGAGGCGTGATCTACAATACACCTCCTGGATCACAGCGAGTTTGATATCAGGAATACAGCCACTAAGTGCACCTTAGAGAGTGGTGTCTCTCCACCTCTATTTTTCTTCCTGCACATTGAGCCATTGGGTCTGACAATTAGGATCGGAGCTTGGAGCACACTTGCTGACATTAACCCTTTGTCATCTGGAAGTCATGGTGGTATCATATATACTAATTTTCGGATTACTTCAACCATGATAATGAGTTCTGCTTATGAAGTCTAATAATTTTATCATCTAATTTTTTTCATTGACAGTTGTTTTAAATTTCAAATCTCAGCATGCATCCAATAAATGAACTTTATTGATTATACCATCAGCAATAGTTCTTTACTACTGGTCCCATTGAGCACTGCATTTTTGTTTATTTTTGTTGTCTATTTTTCTTCCAGAAGTTTGCAGCTGCACTGGTGTCCAGCTATTCCTTGCATAATTGTTATGACATGACTAAAGTTTCTAATGACTGCCAGTTTTAGCGCTTCAGAACTCTTTTTGTTTTCTGTACAGTAGTAGTGTATACCGTTTAACAAAAACATTGGTACAGAAACTAAGACAGCCCCCTCTTTTTTTGTACAATTGCTTCTGTTTTCCTAGCACCCACTTAAACAACTCCCCTCAGAGACATGTCCTCCTAGGGTCCTTCTGACATATGTCGCTTTAAATTGTGTTTGCCCATTTCTTCTAGATCCTTTATTCCTGACCCTAATTTCTGTTTCACATATCTTTAGAATTTAAAATTTTTAGCCCGTTAACAAAAACAATGGATCCCATGTTTAATCACTTGCCGCCCGCCATATAGCAAAATGACGGCGACAAAGTGGTTTCAATATCCTGACCGGATGTCATATGATGTGATCAGGATATTAAGCCGCTGCGCACCCCCGGGGGCGCACATCGCGACGATCGTTGTTGCGGTGTGTCAGTCTGACACAACGCAACTCCAATCCAGGTAAAGAGTCTCTGACAGAGACTCTTTACCACGTGATCAGCCGTGTCCAATCACGGCTGATCACGATGTAAATAGGAAGAGCCAGTAGAGGAGAGCCGATCGGCTGCTCTCCTGACAGGGGGGTCTGTGCTGATTGTTTATCAGCACAACCCCCCCTCAGATCCCACCCAGGACCACCAGGGAAGCCGCCCAGGACCACTAGGATGGCCATCCACACTGGACCACCAGGTATGCCCCCTAGACCCCCAGGGAAATACCAATCTGTGCCCAGACACCTGCCAATCTGTGCCCAGGCAGCTGCCAATCAGTGCCCACTCCAATGCCTACCACTGCCAGTGCCACCAGGGATGCCTATCAGTTCCTCATATCAGTGCCACGTATCAGTGCCCAGCAGTGCCATGTATCAGTGCCCAGCAGTGCCGCCTATCAGTGCCCATCAGTGCCCAGTAGTGCCGCCTATCAGTGCCACCCATAAGAACCCATCTTTGCAGCCTTTCAGTGCCCATCAGTGTCACCTGTCAGTGCCAATCAGTGCCCACCAGTGCCACCCATGAGTGCCCATCAGTGCAAATCAGTGCCGCATATCAGTGCCCGTCAGTGCCCGCTCATTGGTGCTACCTCATCGGTGCCACCTTATCAGAGCCTGTCAGTGCTCCCTTATTAGTGCCCATCAGTGAAAGAGAAAACTTACTTATTTACAAAAATTTTTAACAGAAACAAAAGCAAAACTTTTATTTTTTTCAAAATTTTCGGTATTTTTTTTTATTTGTTTAGCAAAAAGTAAAAACCGCAGAGGTGATCAAATACCACCAAAAGAAAGCTCTATTTGTGGGAACAAAATGATAAAAATTTAGTTTGGGTACAGTATTTTATGACTGCGCAATTGTCATTCAAACTGCGACAGCGCTGAAAGCTGAAAATTGGTCTGGGCAGGAAGGTGTATAAGTGCCCTGTATTTAAGTGGTTAAAGTCTAGTAAAATAGCTGCTATAGACACAGTACATACATATGGAACACACTAAACACTTGGTGTACTATTATTACTGACTTTTTTAAAGTGATGATAAAGTTTTAAATATTTTTTGCATTAAAAAAATATATATATCATACTTACCTGCTCTGTGCAATAGTTTTGCACAGAGCAGCCCCGATCTTACTCTTCTGGGTCCCCCCGCCAATGCTTCTGGCTCCCCCCCCCCAGCAGAGTGCCCCAAATAGCAAGCTGCCCTATGGCAAACTTGTGTGTGCTTAATCCCAATCCGGGCTGTTTGCATCTATTCAGACACACAGAACAGCTCGGCTCCTACCCTCACTCTCTGCACACAGGTTTTGACTGAGAGCAGCAGGAGCCAATGGCTTTCCCTGCTCTCAGCCAAGCCTCTGAGACAAAGGAGAGGGGAGAAAAGCTGCTGCAGACATACACAACACTGAATCCAGATCAGCCTCAGGTAAGTATTGGGGAGGGGGCGACTAATAAAAGTTTTTTTGCCTTAATGTGGATTTAAACCTGATTCATGAAATGTGACCTAAGCACATACCTTTATATAGTAAGTAGTGCTTACTTATCTCTCTCCAAAGCCCTAATTCCCTTGTCTTTCTATTGCTCCGTTGTTCTGTTATCAGCATGATAACCTCTGACAAGTTCTCAGACAACCAAGGTAAAACCACCCTGAAATTTGTGTTGGAGTGGGTGTAATAAATAGATTAGCAGAGAGCTGGCTATTCACAGCACAGCTCTGCACATTCCTTCCTTCCTCAAAAAAGAATCAACCGTGTGACTTTAAATGAGGTGAGCCCAAAATGGTGAATAAGAGTATACAAGGTAATCATAGTTTAGAAATTGATTACAATTTTATAACATTCATCATATATGAAATGCATAAACAGAGGTGCCAAACCACTTGGCAGTGATAGACACCGCATACCAAGCGACCACATACATACAGTATCTCACAAAAGTGAGTACACCCCTCACATTTTTGTAAATATTTTGTTATATCTTTTCATGTGACAACACTGAATAAATTACACTTTGCTACAATGTAAAGTAGTGAGTGTACAGCTTGTATAACAGTGTAAATTTTCTGTCCCCTCAAAATAACTCAACACACAGCCATTAATGTCTAAACCACTGGCAACAAAAGTAAATACTTGAGTGAGTAAAAATGCCCAAATTAGGCCCAAAATCTCAATATTTTGTGTGGCCGCCATTTTTTTCCAGCACTGCCTTAACCCTCTTGGGCATAGAGTTCACCACAGCTTCACAGGTTGCCACTGAAGTCCTCTTCCACTCCTCCATGACGACATTACAGAGCTGGTTGATATTAGAAACCTTGCGCTCCTCCACCTTCTATTTGAGGATGCCCCACAGATGCTCAATAGGGTTTAGGTCTGGAGACATGCTTGGCCAGTCCATCACCTTTATCCTCAGCTTCTTTAGCAAGGCAGTAGTCGTCTTGGAGGTGTGTTTGGGGTCATTATCATGTTTGAATACTGCCCTGTGGCCCAGTCTCTTAATGAAGGGGACCATGCTCTGCTTCAGTATGTCACAGTACATGTTGGCATTCATGGTTCCCTCAATGAACTGTAGCTCCCTAGTGCTGGCAGCACTCATGCAGCCCCAGACCATGACACTCCCACCACCATGTTTGACTGTAGACACACACTTGTCTTTGTACTCATCACCTGGTTGCCACCACACACGCTTGACACCATCTGAACCAAATATGTTTATCTTAGTCTCATCAGGCCACAGGACATGGTTCCAGTAAGCCATGTCCTTAATCTGCTTGTCTTCAACAAACTGTTTGTGTGCTTTCTTGTGCATCATATTTAGAAGAGGCTTCCTTCTGGGACAATAGCCATGCAGACCAATTTGAAGCAGTGTGCGGCATATGGTCTGAGCACTGACAGGCTGACCACCCACTCCCTTAACCTGTGCAGCAATACTGGCACCACTCATACGTCTATTTCCTGGACAACCTCAGGATATGACGTTGAGCACATGCACTCAACTCCTTTGGTCGACCATGGAGAGGCCTGTTAAACCGCTGTATGGTCTTGGCCACCCTGCTGCAGCTCAGTTTCAGGGTCTTGGCAATTATCTTATAGCCTAGGCCATATTTATGTAGAGCAACAATTCTTTTTTTCAGATCCTCAGAGAGTTCTTTGCCATGAGGTGCCATGTTAAACTTCCAGTGATCAGTATGAGAGAGTGAGAGTGATAACACCAAATTTAACACCCCTGCTCCCCATTTGCACCTGAGACCTTGTAACACTAACAAGTCACATGACACCGAGGAGGGAAAATGGATAATTGGGCCCAATTTGGACATTTTCATTTAGGGGTGTACTCACTTTTGTTTCCAGCGGTTTAGACATTAAAGGCTGTGTGTTGAGTTATTTTGAGGGGACAGCAAATTTACACTATTATACAAGCTGCACACTCACTACTTTACATTGTAGCAAAGTATAATTTCTTCAGTGTAGTCACATAAATAGATATAATAAAATATTTACAAAAATGTGAGAGGTGTACTCACTTTTGTGAGATACTGTATATATTTGATGTTGTTGATGTACAGTAATACACAGGCATCATAAATCTCAATGCGTTTTGCGAGTCACTGCTGGCTTCTTCAAGAGTAGATGTAAATGCAGTGTATCTACAGAAAAACATCAACGAGAAATATACAGTATAACAAAAAGATAAATGTCATAAAGCAGATATGGGGTACCTTACACAAAGAGATCCCATACTCACATATGGACTGGGCCAATGTCTCAAAAGCCAAATAACCAACAGGTGGTGGCAAGGTGTGTCTGCCCCAGGAGCTGAGGAAAGGAACCAGCAAAGACCCCCAGGGACAAAAGGTGGGCAGGCATAACATGGGAGCCAGAAAGTGTAACTTTTGATGTCCCTCAATGGCCAACATGATTGGCAGCTGTAATTAAAGTGTATATCTAAGTAGTTAAATAAATACTAGGAAGGCCAACCATACTGTGTGTGTTGTGTGTATATATATATATATATATATATATATATATATATATATATATATATATATATATATATATATATATATTATTATCATTAGTATTATACAGGAATTATATAGCGCCAACAGTTTGCACAGCGCTTTACAACATGAGGGCAGACAGTACACTTACAATACAAATCAATACAGGAGGAAACAGAGGGCCCTGCTCGTTAGAGCTTAGAATCTAGAAGGGAGGGTCAAGTGGAAACAAAAGGTAATAACTGTGGGGGGTGAGCTGATGGAGAAAATGAAAAAACAGTTGTTAGGTGTGGGTAGGGTAGGTTTCCCTGAAGAGAAGGGTTTTCAGGGATGGTCTAAAAGCGAATAGAGTAGGATATATATATATATATATATACAGTATCTCACAAAAGTGAGTACACCCCTCACTTTTTTGTAAATATTTTATTATATCTTTTCATGTGACAACACTGAAGAAATTACACTTTGCTACAATGTAAAGTAGTGAGTTTACAGCTTGTATAACCGTGTAAATTTGCTGTCCCCTCAAAATAACTCAACACACAGCCATTAATATCTAAACCGCCGGCAACAAAATTGAGTACACCCCTAAGTGAAAATGTCCACATTGGGTTCAAAGTGTCAATATTTTGTGTGGCCACCATTCTTTTCCAGCACTGCCTTAACTCCCTTGGGCATGGAGTTCACCAGAGCTTCACAGGTTGCCACTGGAGTCTTCTTCCACTTCTCCATGATGACATCACGGAGCTGGCGGATGTTAGAGACTTTGTGCTCCTCCATCTTCCGTTTGAGGATGCCCCACAGATGTTTAATAGGGTTTTGGTCTGGTAACAGGTTTAGCCAGTCCATCACCTTTACCCTCAGCTTCTTTACCAAGGCAGTGGCCATCTTGGAGGTATATTTGGGGTCGTTATCATGTTGGAATACTGCCCTGTGGCGCAGTCTCCGAAGGAAGGGGATCATGCTCTGCTTCAGTATGTCACAGTACATGTTGGCATTCATGGTTCCCTCAATGAACTGTAGCTCCCCAGTGTTGGCAGCACTCATGCAGCCCCAGACCATGACACTCCCACCACCATGCTTGACTGTAGGAAAGACACACTTGTCCTTGTACTCCTCACTTGGTTGCCATCACACACACTTGACACAATCTGAACCAAATAAGTTTATCTTGGTCTCGTCAGACCACAGGACATGGTTCCAGTAATCCATGTCCTTAGTCTGCTTGTCTTCAGTAAACTGTTTGCGGGCTTTCTTTTGCATCGTCTTTAGAAGAGGCTTCCTTCTGGGACAACAGCCAGGCAGACCAATTTGATGCAGTGTGCGGCGTATGGTCTTAGCACTGACAAGCTGACCCCCTACCCCTTCAACCTCTGCAGCAATGCTGGCAATACTCATACACCTATTTCCCAAAGACAACCTCTGGATATGACGCTGAGCACGTGCACTCAACTTCTTTGGTCGACCATGACGAGGCCTGTTCTGAGTGGAACCTGTCCTGTTAAACCGCTGTATGGTCTTGGTCACCATGCTGCAGCTCAGTTTCAGGGTCTTGGCAATGTTCTTATAGCCTAGGCCATCTTTATGTAGAGCAACAATTCTTTTTTTCAGATCCTCAGAGAGTTCTTTGTCATGAGGTGCCATGTTGAACTTCCAGTGACCAGTATAAGAAAGTGAGAGCGATAACATCAAATATAACACACCTGCTCCTCATTCACACCTGAGACCTTGTAACACTAACGAGTCACATGACACTGGGAAGGGAAAATGGCTAGTTGGGCCCAATTTGGAGATTTTCACTTAGGGGTGTACTCACTTTTGTTGCCAGCGGTTTAGACATTAATGGTTGTGTGTTAAGTTTTTATGAGGGGACAGAAAATTCACACTGTTATACAAGCTGTACACTCACTACTTTACATTGTAGCAAAGTGTAATTTCTTCAGTGTTGTCACATGAAAAGATAGAATAAAATATTTACGAAAAATGTGAGGGGTGTACTCACTTTTGTGAGATATTGTATGAGAAGGGTCTGTATAATGTATGACCCAATCAGATAATATTGTAAACATGTCTGGTAATGAAGTAGGTACCCGGAAAGCCAACCATATATAGGTGTATGTAGTGAATAATGAAAGAGGTCTACATAGTATACAAGCCAATCAAGTATAAACATGGGCATGGAGACAGATGGGGAGTGAAGTTGTGTAAAGGTGCAAAGCAGTATTGAAGGGGGCAGCAGTGAAAGGGAAACTTATGAAAAATAAAATAAAAAACAAACAAAAAGTGACATGTGGACTCTATTGCACAGGTGTAAAGATAAATTTTGTGTTGCATGCTAGTGAAAAGTAAAGCCTCGTACACACGATCTGATTTTCTGCAAACAAAACCTCAGACTTTTGTCAAAGGCGCATGCCTGGATTTTGTCTTGCATACAAATGGTACAAAATTGTCGGCCAACAAACACGAAGGTAGTGACGTACTAGTCGTACTACGAGCCGAAAAAGAGAAAGTTCAATTGTCAGGGGCCACCCTTTGTACTCCTTCTGCTATTTTTGTTTTAGTAGAAGTTTGGTGAGTGTTGATTCCTGCTTTTCATTTTGCACTTTTCAGTTTGCACTTTTCATTTTGCACTTTTCAGTTCGCACTTTTCAGATGGTTTATGAACGTCCGTTCATCAACCAGCCATATTGCGGAATCGGAGGAGATAACATGTTATTTATTATTGGCCTTGGAGGTATTGCTTTGACCCAAGTCCAGTCCAGCAACAGGAGGAGGAGTTCTTCTTGGACCAAAAATTGGTTGCTTTATTAATCGTGACCAATTATGTCAAATGCCTTTGCTGTGGGAGCTCCAGGAGAATAATGCAGATGATTTTTGGAATTATCTCTGGATGACGGACCCCTGCTTTCACCAACTCTTGGCATTGTTGACCCCCTATGGTAAGAAGCAGGACACGTGCATGAGGCTTTTATTTTATTTTTTGGTTGAATAATGATTTAATTTGGTATATTTTCTATATTTTTGGATGACTAGAATGCACTTTTTAATTAAGTTCTATTGGCAAATAGCATGTCTAATTTTGTTTGTTTTCTTTTTTTTAACCGCTTCAGCCCCGGAAGATTTTACCCGCTTCCTGACCAGAGCACTTTGCGATTCGGCACTGCATCACTTTAACTGACAATTTTGCGGTCATGTGAAGTTGCACCCAAACAAAATTTTGCAGTCCTTTTTTTCTCATGCATAGAGCTTTCTTTTGGTGGCATTTGATCACCTCTGTGTTTTTTTTTTTTTGCACTATAAACAAAAAAAGAGTGACAATTTTGAAAAAAAAATAGCAATAATTTTTTACTTTTTGCTATAATAAATATCCCCCAAAAATATATAAAAAAAACACATTTTTTGTAAAAAAATTGCAATAAGCGTATATTGATTGGTTTGCGCAAAAGTTACAGCGTCTACAAAATAGGGGATAGTTTTATGGCATTTTTATTAATAATTGTTTTTATTAGTAATGGCGGCAATCTGTGATTTTTATTGTGACTGCGACATTATGGCGGACACATAGGACACTTTTGACACTATTTTGGGACCATTGCCATTTATACAGAGATCAGTGCTATAAAAATGCACTGATTACTGTGTAAATGACACTGACATGGAAGGGGTTAAACACTAGAGGGGGCGATCAAGGGGTTAAGTGTGTCCTAGGGAGTGATTCTAACTGTGTGGGAGATGGGCTTCTACTCACATGACAGCGATCACTGCTCCCGATGACAGGGAGCAGTGATCTCTGTCATGTCACAAGGCAGAACGGGGAAATGCCTTGTTTACATAGGCACTTCCCCGTTTTGCTGTTCTGTGACACGATCACCGGGAGACCCGTGGGCACGGTTCGCTGTACGCGGTGGCACGCGCATGCCCACTAGCCCTGCCAATTACAGGGAACATACGGGTATGCCCATTTGCCCACCGCTGCCATTGTGCCGACGTATATCGGCGTGCAGCGGTTGGCAAGTGGTTAATGCACAATAAGAAAATTGTGGAGAATAATGCTTGGCTATGTGTTTTACTTCAAATGACAGTTTGGATGTAGGCAGTTACATTTTAAAAAATACAATGTAATGGGCGCATGCGCGGAGTCTAGCGAGGTGGACATGCATTGCTAGACCTCCGCACCGCTGAGGAGAGGAGAGAAGGACAAAGCAGAGACAGCAGGCTTAAAAGGTACCCAGCTGAACCTCCTTGCCCCCGGGAACAAACTGTGGCAGTTTGGGCTGAAATAATGGTACTGGGGGGGCCGTGGCAAATCTAAAAATTCCCTCATAAGGGACACACAGGTGCACACCTCAGCTAAAATGGCACCGAATCCCTCATCATTCACAGCCTCAGTGCGCTCTCATAGACAGAAACTGTCACAACAGGTCTCTCCAATTGAGTCAGAAACTGAACAAATCCTCTCACAGAGCTCCACACAAGCCTCCTCAGCATCCCCAGCATTACTATTACAATTTGAATGAATGCTTCATAAAGCATTAAAACAGAAATCAGAACAAATAACAAGCAGCCTAACTAAAGAAATCAGAGAGCTTGGTAACCACACCGCAGCTTTAGAAATTTAAATGGATGAAATTCAAAACTCAACTCAAGACAATATGACTGAAATGGAAAACCTAAAAGAAGAGAATTTAATACTCCAAGCTAAATTAGAAGACTACCAAAATAGAGCCTGATGTTCCAATCTGTGCATAAGGGGAATTCCTGAATCAGTGACAGACTTGCAATCTACAATCACAGCCCTATTCCAAGAATCGCAACCAGCTATTCCAATCGACATTTGGAGTGCACAGAGCCCTCACAGCTAAAAAGACTGATGGACCTCCACGTGATATAATCACAAAATTCCATTATTACAGGACAAAGGAGCAAATACTAACAGCAGCAAGGGAAAAAGGAGAACTGAACTTCCAAGGCCACAAATATCAACTTTTTGCTGACCTATTCCAACTTACTATTGCTAAAAGATGCACCATCTAATCCAGCTAATGAAACTGCAACGCCACAACATTATGTACCAATGGAGATTCCCCTTTTCTGTCAGATTCACCTACCAAGGTACAAAATACAAGAGTATATCTGTAGATGAACTACAACAGACCCTTCTAAAGCTGGACCTTTCCTCATCTTTCCTCTCACACTTACTGCAAGTGATTAATATGCACAAAATGGGAACTGTGATTATGTGCGGTGATTCTAATCAGGTCCTCCTCCCATTTCGATAAATCACCCTTTATCTCATCCAGAACTGTTTCTAAATTACCTTTCTCCCAACTTCTTTCCAAATACAATCTGGTAGACTCATGGATCATATTTTTCTAACAATAGGAATGATACCAGAAATCATTGCGTCAGATATAATTCCAATTCCTTGGTCAGACCATAACGCATTCTACACAACTATAGCCTCAACCATATCGAAAGCTCATGACCCAACTTGGTATCTCCCAGACATAATGCTCAAACACCCATCTCACCACATGATAGTTGAACAAGCTTTAAAGGAATACTTGTCAAATAATACTGCTCCAGACATTCCCCCCTAACTTTATGGGAAGCTCACAAACCTGTTTTGTTCTACAGAGACACATGGCATTACTTAAACGGGAATGCAAACTTCTTGCATGTAAACTAGAATCAAATTTTAATGCAGCCTCCATATCATTCCAAGATAATCCATCTCAGTGTACAAAATCTCATTTGGAAAAAAAACAGATTAGAATACGATCTATTTCTCACAGAATCCGTAGACAAATCCCTCAAACGCTCTATACACAATTTCTATATGAATACAAACAAACCAGGTACATATTTGCCATGAGCATTGAACTCAACTAATAAGTCTTTCAAACCTATATGTTTGAAATTATCAAATAAAAACATCTATACTAGAAACCCAGTTAAAACCATTCACAAATTTCACTCACATCTCGCTTCCTTATATAAATCAAACAAAGAATTTAACCCTACAGAAGCTGAATCTTTCTTCTCCCAGATTACCTTACCTGAGTTATCTCAGACTCATAAAAAACACATTGGAAGAATCTATAACTATAGAAGAAGTTGCTAACGCTATTAAAGACCTAAAGGTTAACAAAAGACCTGGCCCAGACGGATACTTGGCATTATATTATAAAACATTTTCAGAGATTCTTTCCCCTATTCTAGCTGAAGCTTTCAACGTACTTTTAGAAGGACATTCTTTTAGACAGGAAACACTAATGGCAATAGTATGTATGATCCCAAAACCTCTCTCTGATGATACTTCCTGCATAAATTATCGCCCCATTTCTCTTTCAAACCTTGATATCAAACTTTTAGCAAAAATTTTAGCAAAACGCCTTAATAGTATCATAGGTAATCTAATACATAGAGAACAAGTAGGCTTTATGCCAAATAGACAAGCAGGCGATAATGTACGCAGGGCAGCGATTCTAACACATATTGATAAAAAGCAAATAATCCCTTCCTGCTTTTTATCTCTTGATAATAACAGGGCATTTGATACAGTATTCTGGCAATATATGCACTACTATTTACAAAAATGGGGCTACGGCCCCCATTTTATAAAATGGATTGCAGCACCCTATAATAAACCTAAAGCGCATATAAAATATGCTGATACAAATCAAATTCTTTTAGTATCAAAAGAGGCACTCAACAGGGTTTTCTATTGTCTCCCCTCTTATTTGCCCTTTTACTTGAACCCTTAGCCCAACATATTAGAACAAACCGTACAATAACTGGCATTGAAGTAGGAGGTCTTCCACACAAACTCTGTATGTTTGCAGATGATATTTTGCTTTTCCTATCATCGCCACAAGTTTCAGGCCCAATCTATTGCCCATTCTTGATGGGTTTGCAGCCTTCTCAGGCCTTATAATTAACCCTAAGAAATATTTCACTTTCCAACACAGAACTAATTCCGGCGAAGGTTGCACTCCCATTTACCTGGGCAGAGAAATCAATCCCATACCATGGGATTCAACTGACAGCATCTCATTCAGACTTATTTTCAGCCAATTATCCTCCTTTATTGAGACAGATCACAAATTTATTAAAACAATGGTGACAACTTTCATTATCCTGGATAGGAAAGATCAATGCAACTAAAATGACTATTCTGCCAAAATTACTATACTTGTTCAGAGTTCTTCCTATTCCAATTCCTTCTTATTTCTTGAGACTAGTGCAAAAAAGGACAACATTGTTTATATGGGGTTCTTCCAAGCCACATATACCTATACACATGTTACATCTCCCCAAAACTAAAGGAGGTCTGGGGTATCCTAACTTCACTAATTATTATAAAGCGGTTCACTTGGCCAGTCTCTCCAAGTATCACTCAAAACAGGAAATCTCATTATGGGTACTCATAGAAGCTTCAGAATGTGACCCATTATCAATATCAAATTTGTTATGGCTTGAACCCAAAGACCATTCCAAACTCTACAATCCTATAACTAAGCACTTTTTATCATTCTGGGATAAACTAAAAATCAAATACCAATTACAATCACCACACAATCCCCTCTTATCTTTTATCAGAAATCCGGCCTTCTATCCGGCATGGATCTACCTGAAATCATTTAAAGCTTGGATAACTTCAGGTATTTAGACACTACACAATTTTGTTGCATCTAAATCATTTCTTCCTTTCCCAAAGCTTAGAGAAAACTATGATTTACCATACTCTGAAGTATTTAGATATCTCCAAATGAAAAATTTCTTTACACCATTTCTAAATGTGGAAATACCCCTGTCTCAATTATCCAATTTTGAATCAATTTGTAAAAAAGACCCACTTGCTAGAGGAATAATATCCTCACTTTGCAATCAACTGTGATTAGTAATCACAAACTTTGACAAACCATCTTACGTTCGGAAATGGGAGGAGGACCTGGGGCGAACTTTAGAAGACACAGAATGGTCAAGTATATGGCTCACAACTAAATCATCTTCGCCCAATATTATAGCATTGGAAGCAAATTACAAAATCCTCACCCGATGGTACCTTGTACCTGCCAGAGTGGCTAAATATTTGCCTACTTCCTCAGCCCTTTGTTTTTGAGGCTGTCCAGACATAGGCACACATTTACACATATGGTGGACGTGCCCAATAGTCCAAATTTTCTGGAAGGAAATTTTTGTGATTGCATACAAAATATTCAAAAAATGTATACAACTAGACCCATTCATAGCTTTGCTTAACTTGAAACTGGAATGGTTAACATTTTCTCAATATAAACTTATGCTTCAATTACTAACGGCTGCAAAGCAAACAGTGGCCGAGGCATGGAGATCCCCTATATTGGTACTGGCCAAAACAATTCATAAACTGAACAACACAATGTCACATGCCAAGATGGCGGCTATTGATTGTAACCAACTCCCAAAATTTGAAAAATTATGGCATCACTGGATAAAGCATCAATTTCCATCAAATTTCAATGACACGGTCCTTTTGCCATGGTAACGGGTTAATTGACTCACAGAATCATCCATTTATTTGTTTCATGGAGAAGCAAATGGATGATAAACTGATACGTGGATCGACCTTGTGGACTTCTTTGTCTTTCTATCCCTTTTCTTCTCTTTCTTTCTCTTGCCCCCACTTTACTATCATAGCTCTTTATCAGAATACATCTGACCTGTACACATATAACTAACATTTAATAATTATAGGTGGCACAGATATATTAAATACCTTTAAAAGAAGTTAAAGTATTACTTTCCACCTTTATTTTACGTCATGTGTACCTGATTATTACTGTTTAAAATTTCATGTTAAACATTTATATAAATATATTAATATTACTGTATAACAAAGATCTTACCCTATATATCCTTGTACATGTAATTAATATACTTTTAATTTGTTGTATGATCAATAAAAACTTTTGACAAGGAAAAAATACAATGTAAAATTAACAAGGGACACCAAAATATTTGTGTCTTTGATCTTAAAAAATACAGGATAATGGTGCTGTGGTAACTTGCACCAAAAAAAAAAATTAATAAGCATAATAATATTATTCTTGATATCACTAGAAAAAAAAGCATTTGAAAATTAGTTTGCAATAACTCCATCAGGAGCACCAGCAAAGCAGCTGAATTATTATCCCATTAAAACAGAAGAGAATGTGCGCTGCATTTCGAGATTTCATAATTTGCCACATCACGAATGTTAAGTCTGCGTTATGAACGGTAGTTTACAAGACCGACCGCTTCTGGCTCGTCCTTGCTTCCAAGCATGCGTGTTTGTACTTTGGACTTTTGTCCGACGGACTTGTGTACACACACTCAGAAAATCCGACAACAGACATTTGTCTGCGGAAAATTTTTAAAGCCTGCTATCCAACATTTGTCCGTGGAAAATCCGTCAACAATTGTCCGATGGAGCATACATATGGTCGGATTTTCCGCCAACAGCCTGTCATCACACAATTCCCGTCGGAAAATCCTATCATGTGGATGAGGCTTTAGGCTGCTTACCATGATACGTGTGTCCTCAACAAGTCGAGTGCGGGGCCACACCCCAACTGCCTATGTGGAATGGGGGTGTGTGCCTCTCTTCCAGTGCTGAACAGGAAGAAACACTATGTGCACTTTCTAAAGAACATAGCAAGCTGAAGACAGCAGATATACATGTAAAACTTACAGTGCCTTGAAAAAGTATTCATACCCCTTGAAATTTTCCACATTTTGTCATGTTACAACCAATAACGCAAATTTTTGGGGGGATTTTATGTAATAGACCAACACAAAGTGGCACAAAATTGTAAAGTGGAAGGAAAATGATAAATGATTTTCAAATTTTTTTACAAATAAATATGTGAAAAGTGTGGCATGCATTTGTATTCAGCCCCCCTGAGTCAATACTTTGTAGAACCACCTTTCACTGCAATTACAGCTGCAAGTCTTTTTGGGGATGTCTCTTAACTTTGCACAGCTAAAGAGTGGCATTTTTGCCCGTTAATCTTTGCAGAATAGCTCAAGCTCTGTCAGATTGGATGGAGAGTGTCTGTGGACAGACTCTTAATTGGATTTAGGTGTGGACTGTGACTGGGCCATTCTAACTCATGAATATGCTTTGAGCTAAACCATTTCATTGTAGATCTGGCTGTATGTTTAGGGTCGATGTCCTGCTGGAAGGTGAACCTCCGCCTCAGTCTCAAGTCTTTTGTAGACTCTAACAGGTTTTCTTCTAAGATTGCCCTGTATTTGGCTCAATTCATCTTCCCATCAACTCTGACCAGCTTCCCTGTCCCTGCTGAAGAAAACTGTAGCACCATCTACCATAGGTAGGTGCTAGAGTGAGGATTTTTTGGTAAAGAACTGTCAGTACAGGTAAATTTAGGCAGGCCTATGCTGCAAGCTAGGCCTGTTTGTTTTTGATCTGGGGCAGGGAGTGGCTAATGTAGCAGTGGGTGTGACCACCTGTACTTTAGTTCTGAGGCGCCTCCCCTGCTTCCAGGGAGAATGTTCTGGAAGAGGGGCAGGGACTAGAACTGGAGTGGCAGGCAGCTCATGTGAGGAGCCCTAACCAATCCCCAACTGGAATTGACAGGGGGCAGGCCTCCCATATAAGCTGAAGTAACAGACCACTGGGGGGAGTTGTCGGCCAGGAGAAGTGGAGAATGGAGTACCAGACAGCAGGAGGAGGGCACCCCCATCTGGGGGGGTGCGCCGATCGTGGGAAGAGGCTCGGGAGAGCTGTGAGGGAACTTCACCCTTACATGGTCATTGATGAGGAATTCCTGGAGCAGAGGGGCAGGAGAAGATGTCCGAATGTATGGTCCAGTTAAGTTCTCCATCATGGACTCGGGGCAGAGAAAAGTCGGTGAGTGTACCACAGTGGAGGGTTGTATGTGGAGACATGCCAGGAAGTCTGTGAGGGAACTTCATCCTTACACAGTCATGGATGAAGTCCTCATCATCACACGGTCATTGATCAGGAGTCCTGGATCAGAGGAGAGACTGTGGGGGATAGTGTCAAATTGATGCGGCCTGAGGGCGCAGGATTTGCAAGCTGGACTAGCTGGCAACAGTAGTCCACCATTCAGCACATGCTATTAAACTATTAGGCCTCCTTGGAGAGGTACTGCAGACCTCTGGCCTAGTAGCAGCAACTACTCAGAGTCAGCATTAGAGACTATTCAGAGTGGGTTCTTTTGCATATAGAGGAAAATAGGAAGTTTGGGACTTTGAGTGAGGCCATAGACATGGTGGAAATAGATGAAGTAAAAGTACACATTTATTGTCATAAGAGTCATAAAACATGTCAAATAACAGGAACCACATGGGTGAGACAACATTATAAAAATGTAATTTCATGTTTGTTCACATACACTATTGAAAGTGTGCGTGCAATACAGGCAACTAGGGTACATCTGGGTCTGGTAGCCAAGTGCCCCGCAGTGGTCTGGATTGATAAGTCAATGCATTCCAATGAGTTCAAAATGGTACATAAAGTATATAACAACACTTACAAAAGAGACAATGAGACCACAGTAAAATACAAAATCAAGTTAAAACAGAAAAAAAAAAAAAGTCAAAATGATCGAAGTGTAAGGAAACATCCCAAAATGCCCAGAATGGATGATTGAGTAGGGGCTGGTATGTGCATCCCAAACAATGGCCAACGCGTTTCGTGTATATTACACTCATCAGGGGCGGGTGCTAATAGTGTATAAGAACTCGCTGTAGTGAGGTATGATAGGTATGGAACCGAGGTCAACCAATCTTTGCCGGGAGCTGAGGTAATGGAGCAGCGTGCTGACAGGGCGTACATCCGGAAGCTCCCCAAGACACCGGACACAAGTTGGGAATGTATGGTAAGACTAGATTTTACACTGTTGGTGACTACCAGGGATAGTTGGTGTCTCAGCGTGAGGAGTGAGGTGATGGAATAGACTGCAGCATCCAGTGTGGGAAGACAACCTCAAAAGTTGGGATATTTCTTTGTAACCCATTTCTGCTTTAAACTTCTCCACAACTTTATCCATGACCTGTCTGGTGTATTCCTTGGCCTTTATGATGCTGTTTGTTCACTAAGGTTCTCTAACAAACCTCTAAGGGCTTCACAGAACTGATTTATTTATACTGAGCTTAAATTATAAACAGGTGGACTCTGTTTACTAATTAGGTGACTTCTGAAGGCAATTGGTTCCACTAGAATTTAGTTAGGGGTATTAGAGTAAAGGGGACTGAATACAAATGCCTGCCACACTTTTCAGATATTTATTTGTAAAAAACTTTGAAAACCATTTATCATTTTCCTTCCACTTCACAATTATGTGACACTTTGTGTTTGTCTATCACATAATATCCCAATAAAATACATTACATTTTTGGTTGTAACATGACAAATGTGGAAAATTTCAAGGGGTACGAATACTTTTTCAAGGCATTGTATGTGGGAAGATGTGTTTCATCTCTGTGTATCATCTGAGGCTGTTCACTTCACTGGGTATACTCATGGCAATAAGATCCAAGGCATAATCTTATTTATTTTTCTCAAACAAAAGATTTTTATTGAGCAGAAGAAATAAGACATACAAAGTCCAGAGCAAAATAAGTATATAAGGACTGCAAATAGTAACATACGTGCGATTAAGGCAATATACACCACACTACATGCATTGATCTCATCATACCTATATATTTAAAAATGTCTTAATAAGCACAATAAGGTATTGCTGCAAAACCATTACTATGGGACCTCCAAATACTTAGTTTGGTAACCTCTCAACTGTTAAAGTATACGTCCACCTGGGCTATACTTTTTGTCAAATTTCCCCTTCTACCTTTGTGTTGGTAAATAAGTTTATCAAGTCAAATGGTATCACCCATTTGAGTGATCCATTCCTTCACTGTGGGAGGGTCTGTAGACTTCCAGTGCCTCAGAAATAATTTGCAGGCTTGAAAGAAAGCTCTGGCAATAGCCTGTCTAGGAGTGTCCTCAACTAGGAGGTTATCTAGGATACCCAATAGGTAATGTTTAAGGTCCTCTGGAATCTGAACCTGGAAGACCCGGTTAAGAGTGTTTATAACCTTCTTGCATTATAAATGTAACTTTGGGCACCTCCATAGAAGATGTATGAAGTCCCCATGATCCCTACAACATCTAGTGCAGGTGGGATCTGATCGCACCCCCATGCGGGTTAATCTGGCCGGTGTATAGCGTTCTCTCAACAAGGCATAATCTTAGGTATGGTCTTTTCAGGGTGAGCTCAAAACAAAACTTGTTTATTATGTACCAAAGAATTCTGCATTAAAAAAGAAAAAATTACTACAACTAAACCCAATCCCCAAGCACGTGTAAAATTATCTAAAATTTATCGAAGATAGATGCAAAGAACACTAATTCAATTACAAATAAATATTTACTATGTGAAATTAATATATACACTGTATATATATCTATATATAGATACATATATAGATATTATATCCTGTCAACCAAGCTGAAATATCATCTTACGAATAGCTAAATAGAAGAAAAAAATGCTTCCCTTCAGCTGTACCCCAAATGGTGATACACTCACATTTTAGCATTGACTACTTAAATTAATAGGATGGTCAAAAAACAGGTTGTATAATAATCCTTCTGTTCAATTCAGACTTCACAGAAGCAAACAATAACTGTCAGACTCCTCGCATACCGCACTACTATAGATCATTATAGGAAAGGGGATCAAAGAAGCTCATTATGCAACTTTCTCTGCAACTTCATATGGAGGATTTTTATTTGTAATTTAATTATTTATATGGCTGTTGTTTGTTTCTTAAAAATATGTTTGTTGTAGAGTACAGTATGGGAAGGAGAGTGAGGGTATATTAGTATATCTCCAAATATTTATTGTCTAAAATGCTATTCTATGCCTACAGGTTCTTGGTTTCTCAAGTTTTAGTAGTATCATAATTGTGGTATTGCAAGGCTGCACAGCTGAGAAGGTTCCTGTGTATACTCATCACTTGGCCAGTCACTTACCACCTCTCATGTACCTTCAGTAGCCAGCATCTTCAGAAGTACTTCTCTGAAGAAGAGTTCCCTCCTTTTTTTCAGCCCCCTGGCCCAAAGGCATATCTTTCACAGCAACATCCTCATGAGGAAAAAGCCCTGGAGGCAAAAGATAGAACAGAAATTGTCCTGAATAATTAACTGTTTCACACATCACCAGCCCTCCCAAGCCTGTTGATTAGCTAGGTTATAAAACATTAATCCCACAGAAGGTCACCTCTCTAGCACAGCCTGCACACTGAAACAGGAACATTCTATGCTGAAAAATCACTCTCAAAGAGACACCGATGGGTTGACAACAGTCCACTGCTTCTTACAAAATCACACAAATGCAAAAATAGCAATCAGTGACTGCCTATGCCTATACCTAGGAAGCTTTAAATGTAAGGGAGGCTGAGATTGGAGGTAGGTCAAAGGGGGGCAGGGGTAAGAGCATCACATACAGTGTGTCATGTAAAGCAAGGGTAGGCAACCTCGGCCCTCCAACTGTGGTGAAACTACAAGTCCCATGATACATTGCAAGACCCTGACAATCACAGGTATGACTGCCTAGGCAGAGGCATGATGGAATTTGTAGTTTCACCACAGCTGAAGTACCAAGGTTGCCTACCTCTGATGTAAACTTTAGGAGCTAACAGCAGGCTGCAAAGCATGATTCAGCAAATATGGGGTTTATTAGCACTGCGTATGATGAAGCATAGCTAAGGATAGTTTTGTTGTGGTTTTATAGTCCAGTAGTAGATTTAGTTAAAGTAATATGAATCTCTAAACAGTGAACAAATGATTAGTCTGGTCGATGATACAGCACCCCTAAACTAGGCACCTCATCCCAGTGTATAGAAGAAAACAGTGAGAGGTTAAAGGGATTTTAACGGTGCCAGATACATAAAGACAAAGAAATTCTTATATCGATTAAAATATAAAAGAACTTTATTTGATAACATGCTTAGAAAAAGTTTGTATTGGCATATAAAATTACAAATGTTTGGTGGTCATGTATTGAACAGAGGAATCAGAGTTGAGGAGACATTGCACATTAGCCCGACATGTTTCGCTATTAGCTTCTTCAGGGGATGTGCAAAGTTTACTTGTAACCTACATACAATTATACCATACATTCAATTTATCGTACAGAAACAATATGTGTGCTTGGTTGCCGAAGAGAGACAAGGATGCGAACACTTACCCAAACAAGTGCTAGAACCCAAAAGAACACCAGGCTGGACCCCAGACAATTACCCCAAATGAACCGATCCGAGGGACTTAGTCAGGTGTGGCCATAGAGGGCCGAAGGGTGACACTGGGGACAATAGGTATTTATAGAATTAAGAACAAGTTTCATTTTTCAAATTATATAGAGTTAATAGGATAAAAGAAGTGGGGGACAAATGTCTCATGGGTAGAATACTTACTAACAATGTGTGCCTAATGATCCATAAGGGAGATACTCATACTATAGGTCTTTAACCACTTGAGCCCCGGACCATTATGCTGCCTAAGGACCAGAGGTCTTTTTCCAATTTGGCACTGCGTCGCTTTAACTGCTAATTGCGCGGTCATGCAATGCTGTACCCAAACGAAATTTGCATCCTTTTCTTCCCACAAATAGAGCTTTCTTTTGATGGTATTTGATCACCTCTGCAGTTTTTATTTTTTGCACTATAAACGGAAAAAGACCGAAAATTTTGAAAAAAAATGATATTTTCTACTTTTTGTTATAAAAAAAATCCAATAAACTAAATTTTAGTCATACATTTAGGCCAAAATGTATTCGGCCACATGTCTTTGGTAAAAAAAATGTCAATAAGCATATATTTATTGGTTTGCGCAAAAGTTATAGCGTCTACAAACTAGGGTACATTTTCTGTAATTTACACAGCTTTTAGTTTATGACTGCCTATGTCATTTCTTGAGGTGCTAAAATGGCAGGGCAGTACAAAACCCCCCAAAATGACCCCATTTTGGAAAGTAGACACCCCAAGGAAATTGCTGAGAGGCATGTTGAACCCATTGAATATTTATTTTTTTTGTCCCAAGTGATTGAATAATGACAAAAAAAAAAAAATATATTTACAAAAAGTTGTCACTAAATGATATATTGCTCACACAGGCCATGGGCCTATGTGGAATTGCACCCCAAAATACATTCAGCTGCTTCTCCTGAGTATGGGGATACCACAAGTGTGGGACTTTTTGGGAGCTTAGCCGCGTACGGGGCCCCGAAAACCAAGCACCGCCTTCAGGATTTCTAAGGGTGTAAATTTTTGATTTCACTCTTCACTGCCTATCACAGTTTCGGAGGCCATGGAATGCCCAGGTGGCACAAAACCCCCCCAAATGACCCCATTTTGGAAAGTAGACACCCCAAGCTATTTGCTGAGAGGCATATTGAGTCCATGGAATATTTTATATTTTGACACAAGTTGAGGGAAAGTGACACTTTTTTTTTTTTGCACAAAGTTGTCACTAAATGATATATTGCTCACACAGGCCATGGGCATATGTGGAATTGCACCCCAAAATACATTTAGCTGCTTCTCCTGAGTATGGGGATACCACATGTGTGGGACTTTTTGGGAGCCTAGCCGCGTACGGGGCCCCGAAAACCAAGCACCGCCTTCAGGATTTCTAAGGGTGAAAATTTTTGATTTCACTCCTCACTACCTATCACAGTTTCGGAGGCCATGGAATGCCCAGGTGGCACAAAACCCCCCCAAATGACCCCATTTTGGAAAGTAGACACCCCAAGCTATTTGCTGAGAGGCATGGTGAGTATTTTGCAGCTCTCATTTGTTTTTGAAAATGAAGAAAGACAAGAAAAAACTTTTTTTTTTTTCTTTTTTCAATTTTCAAAACTTTGTGACAAAAAGTGAGGTCTGCAAAATACTCACTATACCTCTCAGCAAATAGCTTTGGGTGTCTACTTTCCAAAATGGGGTCATTTGGGGGGGTTTTGTGCCACCTGGGCTTTCCATGGCCTCCGAAACTGTGATAGGCAGTGAAGAGTGAAATCAAAAATTCACGCCCTTAGAAAGCCTGAAGGCGGTGCTTGGTTTTCGGGGTCCCGTACGCGGCTAGGCTCCCAAAAAGTCTCACACATGTGGTATCCCCGTACTCAGGAGAAGCAGCAAAATGTATTTTGGGGTGTAATTTCACATATTCCCATGGCATGTTTGAGCAATATATCATTTAGTGACAACTTTGTGCAAAAAAAAAAAAAAAAAATTTGTCTCTTTCCCGCAACTTGTGTCGCAATATAAAATATTCCATGGACTCGACATGCCTCTCAGCAAATAGCTTGGGGTGTCTACTTTCCAAAATGGGGTCATTTGGGGGGGTTTTGAACTGTCCTGGCATTTTATGCACAACATTTAGAAGCTTATGTCACACATCACCAACTCTTCTAACCACTTGAAGACAAAGCCCTTTCTGACACTCATTGTTTACATGAAAAAGTTATTTTTTTTTTGCAAAAAATTACTTTGAACCCCCAAACATTATATATTTTTTTAAAGCAAATGCCCTACAGATTAAAATGGTGGGTGTTTCATTTTTTTTTTTCACACAGTATTTGCGCAGCGATTTTTCAAATGCATTTTTTGGGGAAAAAACACACTTTTTTAAATTTTAATGCACTAAAACACACTATATTGCCCAAATGTTTGATGAAATAAAAAAGATGATCTTAGGCCGAGTACATGGATACCAAACATGACATGCTTTAAAATTGCGCACAAACGTGCAGTGGCAACAAAATAAATACATTTTTAAAAGCCTTTAAAAGCCTTTACAGGTTACCACTTTAGATTTACAGAGGAGGTCTACTGCAAAAATTACTGCCCTCGATCTGACCTTCGCGGCGATACCTCACATGCATGGTGCAATTGCTGTTTACGTTTGACGACAGACCGCCGCTTGCGTTCGCCTTAGCACGAGAGCAGGGGGCGACAGGGGTGCTTTTTTTTTTCTTTATTATTTTTTTTGCTTTTTTATCTTATTTTTAAACTGTTCCTTTCATTTTTTTTTTTTTTTTTTAATCATTTTTATTGTTATCTCGGGGAATGTAAATATCCCCTATGATAGCAATAGGTAGTGACAGGTACTCTTTTTTGAAAAAATTGGGGTCTATTAGACCCTAGATCTCTCCTCTGCCCTCAAAGCATCTGATGACACCAAGATCGGTGTGATAAAATGCTTCCCCAATTTCCCAATGGCGCTATTTACATCCGGCGAAATCTAAGTCATAAAATGCTCGTAGCTTCCGGTTTCTTAGGCCATAGAGATGTTTGGAGCCACTCTGGTCTCTGATCAGCTCTATGGTCAGCTGGCTGAATCACCGGCTGCATTCTCAGTTTCCCTGTTGAGACAGGAGAGCCAGAGAAAAACACGGAAGACGGTGGGGGGGGCTTTCCCTCCCACGGCTTGTAAAAGCAGTCTAGAGGCTAATTCGCCACTAGGATTGCTTTTACATGAAAGCTGACCACTGGCTGAAAAGAATGATACCAAGATAATACCTAAACCTGCAGGCATCATTCTGGTATAACCATTCAAAGTCGTGAATGGCGTACCTGAAGACAAAAAAATGGTTAACAATAAAGCTCAGTAAACGGTAAAGTATAAAAAATTGCATACCTGAAAAGCAAAGATGATAAAACATAATAACAATAAAACATTGCAGAATAGAATACAGTAAAAAAGAGCAGAACAAGAGAGAGAGAATAGAGAGAGAGAGAACAATAAAACGACAACTATTTTTTTTTATTTTATATATATTTTTTTTTTTTACACTTTTTTTGTAACTAACTTTTATAACTGTAACCGGTTCCAGGTTCGGGTCTCTCAAAATGTGATGGCATCTTGGGAGACCCTGTGAAAGTGTGCCTAGTCTGTGCAATACCCTACGCTAATACTCAACTAGTGTATGGTAGCGTTCAAAACATTCACCAATGCAAAGACCAGGATTGTCAGGACAGGAGGGACAATAATAGCGGGTGTCACGCCTATATCCGCGCTTGCTGCAGACACAACATCTTTTTTGGGGGATTCGCTGGGTAGGGGTACTCGGGAGGACATAAAGAAAATGCCTCTCATGCAGCCGACTGCATTTGGTTGGGGATGTGAATGGGGGAAGTACGGGCGCTGCAGAAGCGGTGGGTTCCCAATTAGGATTGCCGAATGCAGCAGGAAGGGCACTATGGGCACGACGGGCCTGTGTTTGTCTTCTTGGTGGCAGCGGGACACTACTTGTGCTTGCCACCTCACCAGCTTGAACTGCACTTATGGGACTCGCCACGTCACCAAGTGTTACTGCAGTGCTGGTTTGACTACGACCGGGGTGTACTAGGCCGTTGGCGCTTGCCAGTTCAATAAAAAGCTACCAAAAAAACTGTTAGCGATCGCAGGGATCAGGCCTGACTCTGCGAACGCTGCAGTTATACGTTAAGTGTTTTGTAAGTGACAGTGATCGATCGATACTGCACTTGGGTGGGCTGGGCTGGGCTGGGCCGGGCGGAGGGGCAAAACGCAGGTGCTGGCAGGTATCTGGGCTGATCCCGCTAACACTGCGTTTTTGGGAACCCTAAACTGCTGGGGACGCCAGTATAGATCTGATCGGATCAGATATTGATCCGTTCAGATACTATACCACTAAGGGAGGTGTACGGTGCGTGCGTGGGTGTTAGCGGTACTGGCGCTAATCTGACGCTGCTTGGGGCTGGTGCTTGCCAGTTCACCAAAATACTACCAAAAAAACTGTTAGCGATCGCAGGGATCAGGCCTGACTCTGCGAACGCTGCAGGTATGCATTTAGTGTTTTGTAAGTGTCAGTGATCGATCGATACTGCACTTGGGTGGGCTGGGCTGGGCTGGGCCGGGCGGAGGGGCAAAACGCAGGTGCTAGCAGATATCTGGGCTGATCCCGCTAACACTGCGTTTTTGGGAACCCTAAACTGCTGGGGACGCCAGTATAGATCTGATCGGATCAGATATTGATCCGATCAGATACTATACCACTAAGGGAGCTGTACGGTGCGTGCGTGGGTGTTAGCGCTACTGGCGCTAACCTGACGCTGCCTGGGGCTGGTGCTTGCCAGTTCACCAAAATGCTACCAAAAAAACTGTTAGCGATCGCAGGGATCAGGTCTGACTCTGCGAACGCTGCAGTTATGCGTTTAGTGTTTTGTAAGTGACAGTGATCGATCGATACTGCACTTGGGTGGGCTGGGCGGAGGGGCAAAACGCAGGAGCTAGCAGGTATCTGGGCTGATCCCGCTAACACTGCGTTTTTGGGAACCCTAAACTGCTGGGGACGCTAGTATAGATCTGATCGGATCAGATATTGATCCGTACAGATACTATACCACTAAGGGAGGTGTATGCTGCGTGCGTGGGTGTTAGCGGTACTGGCGCTAATCTGACGCTGCCTGGGGCGACGCATATCACCGCCGGGCGATCAGGGGGCTAAACCTTTATTCGGTAATAAACGGCGGGTGCCCTGACACTATAAAAAATAAACGAACTAACCAGCGTCACCCGTAACAGTTATACGGTGATCAGTGGTGAAAGGGTTAACTAGGGGGCAATCAAGGGGTTAAAACATTTATTCGGTAGTATATGGGGGTCCCTGTCGCTATAAAACGCTGACGGCGAACCTAAATATTTAGGTCCCTAACTAGCGTCACCAGCGACACTAATACAGCGATCAGAAAAATGATCGCTTAGCGACACTGGTGACAGGGGGTGATCAAGGGGTTAAAACTTTATTAGGGGGGGTTAGGGGGGTATCCTAGACCTAAAGGGGGGTAATACTAACTGTCCCAACACTGTAACTGTCACAAACTGACACCAATGCAGTAATCAGAAAAAAAACAAAAAAAAAAAAAAAACTGCTGGTGTCAGTTTGTGACAGGGGGGGGTGATTGGGGGGGGATCGGGGGGCGATCGGGGGGGGGGGTCGGGGTGTTTAGTGTGCCTGGCATGTTCTACTGTATGTGTGTGTGTTTGTGCACTCACATACCTGTCTTCTCTCCTCGGGCCAGAACGGAAATTACCGAGCCGAGGAGAGATGACATCATTTCCTTTGCTGCTGTTTAGCGTACAGCAGCAAAGGAATGATGTAATTGGCCGGCGGCGATCGCGAGGGGGGGGCCACGAACGGATGGCCTCCCCCTCACCTCTGATCGCCGCTGGACAAAAGACGACCGCCTCGTCGTCAAGTGGTTAAGTGAGTTGTGGAGATTTAATTGCAGGAAGCAGACTGTAAATATAAAAAAAGTCTGGGTATAGAAATGCTGTAGACATAACAGAGAGATCACTGAAAATTGAAGGGTTAAATTTGATAAAAGCTTGAAAAGCTATGAAAGGGTACATCTCCATTGTGTTGCACTGCATTCCAAGGAAGGAGTGCCAATGTTGGAAGAAAAGTGACTTGGTAATACTAGAGATCAATGAATGGCGGAGGAATAGAGATGAGCCGAACAACAGCCGGTTCGGTTCGCACCAGAACCTGCGAACGGACCGAAAATTTGCATGAACGTTAGAACCCCATTGACGTCTATGGAACTCGAATGTTCGAAATCAAATGTGCTCATTTTAAAGGGTAATTTGCATGGTATTGTCCTAAAAAGGGTTTGGGGACCCGGGTCCCCAAAAAAAAACTTTTAAAAACGTCTGTTTTTTCGGGAGCAGTGATTTTAATGATGCTTAAAGTAAAAAAAAAAAAAAAGTGAAATATTCCTTTAAATATCGTACCTGGGGGGTGTCTATAGTATGCCTGTAAAGTGGTGCGTGTTTCCCGTGCTTAGAACAGTCCCTGCACAAAATGTCATTTTTAAAGGAAAAAAAGTCATTTAAAACTGCTTGCGGCTTTAATGTAATGTCGGGTCCTGGCAATATGGATGAAAATCAGTGAGACAAACGGCATGGGTACCCCCCAGTCCATTACCAGGCCCTTTGGGTCTTGTATGGATATTAAGTGGAACCCCGCACCCAAATTAAAAAAGGAAACAGCAGTATACAGGCTCTGTACTCCGAACAGCAGTATACAGGCGGTGCAAACAAGACAGGGACTGTAGGTTTGTTGTTAAGTAGAATCTCTTTGTAATTTTGAACTGGTACATTTTTAACTTGTTTAGCTCCAGCTAAAAAATCTATTTTAAGCTTTTTGGAAAACATAGGGAAGAGTTATCACCCCTGTGACATTTGTTTTGCTGTCTGTGCTCCTCTTCAGAAGATTTCACCTCACTTTTTGTCCCAATGACAAATGTTTTTTGAAAATTTGGGTTTTTTTTGTGAAACAAGGATTAGTGATAATGCATCAGTGAAAAGGAGAAATGTTTTTCCCATATTAACTCTTACAGGAGAGAATTTCCCTTCCTAGGGATAGATTTCATCTCACTTCCTGTTGTCTCCTTCCGTTTGCAAGTAGAAGTCGTTTGTAAGTTGGATGTTTGAAAGTAGGGGCCTGCCCTATATACTCAGCAGAAATTTGGGCCTTAGGTGTTGTTGTGGCCACAACACTGTAAGCCCACACAGGGCCCTGCTGTGAAATATTAGATCAAGAATTGTAATTACATGCCCCTGTTGAACAGGGGCTGAAAAATTGGGCCTTAGGCACTGGTGCCACAACACAGCAACCCCTCACAGATACTCTAGTTGGAATGCAGGAACGAGCCCTGCTGCAAAGTATTGCATCAAAAATTGTAATTACACGCCCCTGTTAAACAGGGGCAGAAAAATTGGGCCTTAGGCACTGGTGCTGGTGCCACAACACTGCAACCCCTCACAGATACTCTAGTTGGAATGCAGAAATGAGCCCTGCTGCAAATTATTGCATCACAAATTGTAATTACACGCCCCTGTTAAACAGGGGCTGAAAAATTGGGCCTTAGGCACTGGTGGCGGCACCCAGAACCAAAAATGTTGTTACAAGCTATCAGCGTGATCATTGAGGAGGAAGAGGATAATTACTCAGGGATAGTCACTCAGCATCAGCATAGGCAGTCTTTGAAGGGATCTGAGATTTCAAAAAAAATTATTCGGTTACATCAGCATCAGGTGCTTGGTAGCTGGTGGTGATCCAAGACTGATTCATTTTTATGAAGGTCAGTCGATCGACCGAGTCGGTGGACAGACGCACCCGGTGATCGGTTACAATGCCTCCAGCAGCACTGAATGTGTGTTCCGAAAGAACGCTGGATGCAGGACAGGCCAGTAGCTCAATTGCATAATGTGCAAGCTCTGGCCAGTGATCCATCCTCAAGACCCAGTAACCCAGAGGATTTTCGGTGGGAAAGGTGTCCAAGTCAGATCTTGCCCCTAGGTATTCCTGCACCATGTAAAACAGACGCTGGCGATGGTTGCTGGAACCGATCAAACCTTGGGGCTGCGGACTAAAAAATTGTCTGAACGCATCGGTCAGACGGCCACCTTCTTCACCGCTCCTTCTTTGACTGACCGAAGCCTCAGCAACACGTTGTCCAGAAACAGGAGTTTGTAACCTCCCAGTCTCTGGGAACGCGTTGCACAGACCTTTCTGCAAGGCCTCACAAAGATGTTTCATCCTCTGCTCCCTCTGCGACGGCAAGATAAGGTCTGCAACCTTACCCTTGTAACGTGGATCAAGGAGGGTTGCCAGCCAGTATTGTTCCTTCTCCTTGATACCACGAATACGAGGATCCTTACGCAGGCTTTGCAGGATCAGGGAGGCCATGCAGCGTAAGTTTGCTGAGGCATTCGGTCCGGAGTCCTCTGGGTCTCTAAGGACATGGTCCGCAGCCACCTCCTCCCAGCCACGTACAAGTCCATGTGTTTCTTGGGACTGATCCCTTAAAGACTGCTGCTGATGCTGAGTGCCAAGCTCCACCTCCATACTGACACAATCCTCCTCCTCCTTGTCCTCTTCCTGTGTGATCGACGGGCACGCAGGAACACTGCGACATTATGGCGGACACATCGGACACTTTTGATGCCATTTTGGGACCATTCACATTTATACAATGATCAAAGCTCAAAAAATGCACTGATTTTACTGTGTAAAAAATGACACTGGCAGGGAAGGGGTTAATCACTAGGGGGCGCTAAAGGTGTTAAGTGTGCTCTAGGGAGTGATTTTAACTGTGGGGGGATGGGCTTCCAGTGACACAACACTGATCACTGCTCCCGATGACAGGGAGCAGAAGATCACTGTCCTGTCACTAGGCAGAACAGGGAGATGCTCCCCGTTCTTCAGCTCCGTGACACGTTCGCCGGCACCCGGCGGACGTCGAGTCCGTGGGTCCTGATGTCGCGTTACTTTGCGCAGCCGTGCCATTCTGCCAATATATATCGGCAAGTGGTTAAAAATGAAATCACATATTATGCCCGAAAACAAGTCACACACACACACACGCACGCACACACACACACACATAAACATATATTATTGCTATCACATGTGATGTCAGTAAAGTTAAGTGATTTTTTTTTTAAAAAGGAATAAATAATTTTCAATTTATTCTCCCTCCTGTGAAAAACCAAATTTGCGCATAGGTGTGCCTAGCCTACACATGAAAGCATAGTTTGAATATATTATCAAATTTATTATGGAATATTTCCATGGCTGTTATTTGTTCTTAGTTATCACTAAACTGAGCAGTAAGTGCTTTTAAGTTCCACTTGACCTGACCACCTGTAGGTTACGCCCCCTTTCTGACCAGGCCATATTCTGCTATTTAGCGCATTGCAGCTTTAAACTGCACGCTCCTGCGATGTACTACCCATTGAAATTTAGGCTATTCTCCAGCCACATATAGAGCTTTTATTGGTGCCATTAGATCACCGCTGGGTTTTACATTTTTTGTTATTGAAAAATAAAAAGAGTTAAACATATATAAAAAAAAAAAAAAGTTTTACGGTGGCTTAACCAGCTTGCGGACCCACCATATGTTTAGTTACTATGGGGGGGCCACATCCGCAAGTGGGTTAATGCTTTGCAAAAGAAACAAGAAAGGAAATTTTACACCATACACAGTTCGCACAAGCGCGTAATAATAATTAGAAAGGTGGACTAGAATGGACTGGACAATGGACATTTACTCGGCACAATCCCAATCCTGTCTTTTATTATTTATTGTGCACCAAAAAAGCATACGTTTTTCTTACAATAAATTTGGTTAATAAATAAATGTGCAAACCTTGTGCTACATGAAAAAATGTGCCTAATCCAAAAATTCCATTGTTTCATTCTACAGGTTCATTCTACATGTGTTTCATGTGTTGATGTCATTTTCAGATTACAATTGTAGTTTAATTGTGGAACCCGTTTCTCTTCTCTTTTTGTTTTGCAGTTCCATAGCGCATAAGTGCAAGCAGTTGGGGGGGTGCAGAGGGAAGCAGGTGCCTCTCCTCCCCCATGAGGCGGAGCTTTTAGTGGCTGTAGGGGAGGATGAGATAAACCAGCTGCTGGCTCATCAAGGTTGGTGTCAGCATTGCATTGTGTGCAATGTGTGCAGGACATTCTTTTTGTCAAGCATGCGACGCGACATAGTCATTTACCATGATGTGTTTGATTTTATTTAAAGATCATATCCAGGCCCATCGCCGCCGGAGGCAGAGGGCGGAGGAGCAGGAGTCCTCCACGTCATCAACATGCAGTAAGTACTGTAGTAGTGACACTAATACAGTGGTTCCTTTTCCATTTGTCCAGCCTTCCATTGTCGATTCCAGTGTCATTGCTTCTTGCTCAAGCAGTGAAAGGTAGAGCCTCTGCGACGCTCTGTCAGGTAACGCAAGCACTTGCGTAACTTACGTAATCTGACAGAACATCGCCGCTCTGAAGTGAGCCTGATCAGTGCGCCTGATCAGTGGCGGTGCACCTAGCACTCGCCGGCGCCGCTGGAACCAGGACAGGTAAGTGCCTCGTATTTGTTTTTTTATGATTTTTTCTAAATGGTGAATACATGTCCCTGCCTTGTAGATAAACGTTAGTGACCTGCCCTGTATTGCCATGCTAATTGATAATTAATTTTATCTATTTACACTACAGTATATTTATTTATAGTAATTTGAAGCTTGAACATTGTAACCTTCATCATTTCTCCTTTATAAATAGGTGTCATCCAGTCAGAGGGGGAGACTCAGGAGGAGGAGGCTGAGGCAGCAACCCCCACATGTAAGTTAGTATAATCTTGCTGGTATCTGCTGAGTGATCATACATGTTTCAATGTTCTTGTACTAATGTGTGAGATTGTTGTACACTGCAGATTGTAATGTTCTTTTCTATCATTAATCAACAGCTGCAGAGGCTGAGCAGGAGGTGGAGGAGACCTGCCCTGTAGAGGCTGCTGGGGATGCGGCAGAACAGCCAGACGCGGCAGATCCAGGGAGTAAGTATAACTTTTTTTGTATTTTCCAGGCAAATATAGTATTTTAAATATGAAATGCTGATGGCATACCTTGTCTAGAAATGGTTGTGATTTATTCTGCAAGGCTTCGGTTTAGCTGGAATTATTAATTATATTATTCCCCCTCTGCAGCTGATTCCAGTCTTCCTGTTAGCGTGACCTGTGCTTGTTATTTCCTCAATGTCCCTGATCATGCCACCTTGCTGCAGTTCAGATTCCCAGTCTGAGCCAATCACTGTTAATCATCGTGAATAACACAGCAGGTTGGAGGGGTGTGTCAGAAAAGAATCTCCAGCTATTGGCTGGCAGTCCCTGGACATGTTCAATCTCTGGCATGCCCCTAATGCATGCATTAACACTTTTATCATGATGTTATACCTGTTATACCTCCTAGCCTAGACCAGGAGTGAGTAACCTACCTAGCCTAGAACAGAAGTGGGGCTTATTCAACAGTCAGTGGCCTTACAAAATTATCAACTTTAAAAAGTAGCCTGCTATATTTTATTAAACAACTTTTTATTAGGTCATCCCAACTTCCATATTTGCAACAGTCAGTCAGTCTGGATGAGGTAGATTAGTTAGTGGTCGGTCAGCACTTAGGCGTCCATTACACCTTAAGATTTTCTCCAGCCGCCCGTGCGACCAAGCGGATAAAATCTTTGGGAGATTCCCCTTAACATTGTTCGATGTGTAGAGGGGAATCCCTTTGTACTCTGGCCGGGGAAGACACTCAGCTCCGCCCCGGTCAGAGTACAGTAAAGTAGTACTACACCTTCCTGCACAGCTCTGCAAACTTGGTATGACGCAGCGAATTGACACAGACACCACTATGTCCTACACACAAATTGATTAGGTGCATCTCACTAAATATCAAAAATGGAAAACTGGTATGGAAGTGAAAACATCTCAAGATGTTACATGATTGTCTACAAGGGCTGGGAGATAATTGCCTTTATATAATGTTAGGGTGAAGAAACCATGTGTATTGTATTATCTATCTATCTAATGTATTTTCTTTTCTTCACAGGTGAAGTTTTCATCCTTCAACTCCACCCGGTGGACGAAGGCCTGGACCTGCCTGCGTCTGGTTGGGCTGACTGTCCTTCCTCCCCAGTGGTTTCTACAGGGCATGTTCTCCTCCACCCTTCATCAATATCCCCCCACCTGGACACACCCATTGGTGCCTCCTCCCCAATGCATCCTTCTCCACCTGCTCCAGAACAAGTACACATCCCCCACTCTCCAGAGCCACATGTAAATGATTATCTGTGACGCATTGTGGAGGTCCAAGAGAGACAATATGCCTTAACCCAGAGGCTGTGTCACTCTTTGGCCCTCCACAATCGCCGGCAGCTCCATCACTATGTGGCTCTGGAGAGGTACCAACGTAGCCTCAGGAGACAACTGGAGGCTACTCGGTACCTTGGTGACCAGATGGCTGGGATTAATATGTCCCTACAGCGACTGGTCACCAGGTTGGGGGAGAATGTACTTTTATAATTTTGTTTTAATTTTAATTTTTTGTTTGTTTTGTTTATGTTAAAAATAAAAAAAATGTGTTCAGAAATAATTGGTTTCTTGAGTTTTGCTTTCCTTGTTAGATTTGTGTGATGTTTATCTAAATTAACTAGTCCATTTATTGTTACTAACTTACTAGAGGCCTTATAATTGTAGTTTTTCTACATTTAACCATCAGGCTGAACTTAGAAAATTGATGAGATTTCTCTCTACACTATTTCAATGTGCAAAGGGTAATCACATGTGTTGTGTCCAGTCACGCCGTTGAGCTTTCCCCCCACCAAAATACACAGCAGATAGTTACAGCAGGGGTTAACCACAATACAGTCCTCAACAGTTCACAGGACATAGGTTGCAGGCTTGCAATCATGAGGGCAACAGTTAACCGGACAGAGGTTCACAGGCTAATGCAATCACAAGGGGCAACAGTTCAAAGGGCAGTGTCATTGTTATGCAATAGTTTGTCTGTCAGCTTACCTGTCTCCATGTGTTCATCTCTAGAGACCAGCTGACCCTCACCTGACTGCTTTTGTAAACTCTCCTCTGGCATGGCTCCACCCCAGCTCCTATCAGGGAACCCTATATTAACCTGGGCACTGCAAGCCAGCAGTGCTGATCAACCATTGTGTGTTAGCTTTTGTGTGTACTGGCTGTGTTTCCTACGTCTGATTCCAGTTACCAACTTTGGCCTGTTCTCTACTATTCCTGTCTGCTCGTGACCCTGACCTTTGGCATGTCCCCGACCATCCCTGTTTGCCTCTGACCCTGAACCTTGGCGTGTACTCTGTTGTCCTTGTCTGCTTGTGGCCCCGACCTTGGCTTATCCCTTACTTGCTTGTTGTTCCAGCCTGCTGCCTCCTTCCTCTTCTCCTGTAGTCTACCATGAGCTGTGAAACCCTGGGGGCCGCGACCTGGAGCCAGACTGCAGCGCAGTCCATCCTCACCACTAAAGGCTCTGGTGAACACCTGCTGACTCTTAGACCCCGCGCCCTGGGGAATCTATGCTCTAGCTCCCAGTGGGATCTGTGTTAGTGATCCAGTAGACCTGCTTCCTGAACCTCCCAGGGTTCAATCCGCAGCAGTCAGTCCTAGGGTCCACTACCTAGCGGTGCACTTACGATTCCTACAGAGTGCATCTGTCATCTAGCCTAAAGGTGACCTGACAGGCAGTCATCATTTCCAGGGCTTGAGTAACATGGCAGCAGGGTAGATTACTCACTCACACTGGTGTCTTCAGACAACTGCAGATGGTCATGAAACAGGCGGAGGATCAGAGAGGGCTCTGGTGTCCCCAGGGTCAGAGATGGCAAATGGGAGGGGTCCTGGGCATCTGGATGCAGCTCAGCAGTGACCAACTAATCTATCTTGCATAGAATCACGTTTCCAACTGTATGCTTCTTTGTGCTATGTTGTGTTGGTAACATATTCTGATCCTTGAGTTGACAGTCTCTCCATCAAGAGAAACTGTCATGCTGTTGAGGTCATCTTTAATCATTGTCTCTTATTTCCAGACCATCAAACAAAAATGGTTAATTTAGCACATGTTGCTATTTGTATTTACAAAGACAGCAACACGTGAGCAGTAGCGCCACGTCAAGGCTTCAACCCTTGCTACTGTCCATTCACACAACATTCATTCATGCAATCACGCCCACTCTCGTCATTCTACACAACATTCATTACAAAAAAGGGTGATGGAAGGAATAAAGGGAAAAATTTGGATTGCTTAAAACAATATAATTCTATTTAAATCTTGGGGTCACACCAAAGACAAGTAGACAACTGCTATTGTGTCAAGTGGTAAGAAAATAAAAAAAATTATTTTCCTCAACATTTGGATGGTTTCTCTGAGTCCCATCTATCTTCACTGTCCATTCACACAACATTCATTCATGCAATCATGCACACTCTAGTCACTCTACACAACATTCATTCCAAAAAAGGGTGATGGAAGGAATAAAGGGAAAAATTTGAATTGCTTAAAACAATATAATTCTATTTAAATCTTGGGGTCACACCAAAGACGAGTAGACAACTGCTATTGTGTCAAGTGGCAAGAAAATTAAAAAAAAGATTTTCCTTAACATGTGGATGGTTCATCTGAGTCCCATCTATCTTCACATGGTAACAATGATTCAGGTCTCACAAGTTAAGGGTAGGGTAACCAAGCTTGGGGAGGTTAAATTTGAGGAAAGTTATTTGTTCCATCAAATGTAGTGTTAGTTGTGAACGGTGTGGATTAAGGATATTCCCAGTAATAGAGAAAACTCTCTCACTTTGCACAGTGGTTGGAGGACAGGATAGTAGTTGCTGGGCAACCAGGCAAAGACCAGGCCACAAACTTTTCTTACCATCCCAATAGGTCAAAGGATCCTCTGTAGGAAGCAAAGGTGCATCATATAGGTAAGCCCTGACCATTTCAGAGGCACTGCTCTCCTCTCGATTACCTGCTGCTTGACCTGCATCCACCAGATTGTCAAGTGCCTCTACCCAACATGCACATGCTCCACTCTGTTGTTTTTGAGTGATGGTGCCAGGCCTTGGAACAGCAGACATGGCAGGTGAATCTTCCAAGCTGGCCTCATCCAGCATACATCTCTGTTGCTGCAAATTACGGACCCTTTCAATCAATTTTTCTTTTCAGTAGGAGAGGCTGTTGTCTCTGAATGCCAGTTTATCTTTGATCCTGGGATCACACAGGGAAGCCAGCATGAGCCACGGTCATTTAGCCAATCTTTTAAGTTATCTTGTAGCTTTCTAATGAAAGACGCTACATCAGCATGAAGTGGGCTTCCACAAACAGGCTCACTGTTTTCTAGGAATTATCCCATCTTATCTATGAGATAGGTAAACAAGGGTATGACCTGTCCTAGGCTGGCATTGCTCTGACTCAAGTTTTACGTCACATTCCAAAAGGGTTTTAAGACATAAACGAGCTGCCCAATTATACACCAGTCATCATGTCCCAGTGTGGAATCAATCCCAATGCTGTGGCGGGATGATAGATTGTGGATGGCTGTCTTTTGCTCCAAAATGCCTTCCAGAATTTCCAGGGTATAGTTCCACCAGGTGCTGACATCTTGTTTCAGGCAATGAATGGGGAGCCCTGATTGTTCTTGCTCTTCCCTCAACAGTTGACTAGCCCCTACAGTGTGGTGGAAATGCCCTGCAATCTTTCTGAAAAGGTCCAAGATTTGAGCAATTTTGTTGTTTTTCTCCACTGGGATTGCCCCCTTGACCACTAAATGCAGTATGTGTGCAGAACAGCGCACACTGACAAAAGATCCATCTTGAAGTGCTTTAACCATGTTTGAACCTCCGTCTGTCACAATGAACCCAGCGTAAGGAAGGGGCGATCTCCCCTTCCTTACGCTGCTTAGATTTTATTTTAATTGTGATCACTTTTATCCATTTTTTGTATGGTATTTTTAGAAATAAAAATCCCTGGTTTACCTGCACTATGAAGAAGCTTTTTATTTTTTATTTGCATATTATCCCAATGCAAGAAACTGCCTTCCAGTAGCCCTACTTCCATCACGGGGTCTGGATCAAATCTGTCCCCGGCTTCTCCTTGGAACACATCCTTGAGGTCTATTGGCTGATATCCAGTTGGCGGCCCTTCCTGATGTTTCTTCACTCCACCAGAGAAGTCGAGAAGTGAGACAGAGGTTCCACCATTCCGGATATCATTTTCAGCCTAGGTTTGGCTCCATGCACCATTGACTCCATGTCATACGACAGTGGAGTCCACGTCATCTGGTAAGAGTACCCATCTTATCTTACTTCCTGATGTTTTCATTCTGATGCCCCATATCGAGATGTTGGTTTACAGCTACGGAAGTTCTGTACCCTGTTGTTGACTCACAGTCTCAGATCCACACCGTGCACCATTGACTTTAATTTCCAGTCTCACATCATTTTTTGGTCCATACCAGTTCCTCTTGTTAATTTGAGTTTGGAATCATCCATTTACCATATGTGGACACTTTACACTGTGTTTGTTCATTTCACTTCACTTATGGTTTTTGCACATATGCTTTACTGTTCAGTACAGCATCTCTTACTTAATTGTTTCACTACACCCTAACTTCCCAATATTTCTTAGCGCTGCATTTTTTCCCAGATTAAAAAAGTGGACTGCTACCTGTCCTACTCCTCACAGAATATCCCTCTTGCACTTTCTCCAGGTCAAGCTATAAGTCCTGTGGGCTAAGAGTGTATAAAACATCTGCAGTGTTTGGGGAAAGAGGAGCATCACATTCTAAATCATTATCTTCTTGGGACAAGGAAAAAAAAGTCTCACACTCTGTCTCTGCTGCTGTCTCCCTTAATTGCTTCTTTGGGGAGCTGGGCAGTGGCACTGGCAGTGTGATTGGTGGTGGTGACTGTAAAGGCAACTCCACTTTATTAGGTTTCTTGCCTATTCCATAAAAATATGCAGCCATGACACCTGTAGAAGTGGAAGTTGGCACTGCACTGGCAGTGGAAGCGGCGGCAGATGTTGGTGGTCTGGCAGGAAAAGTAATATTAGAAGAACTGGGGGTGGTGGAACTAGCTTTGCTGGTGGCAATGGCGGTGACACCCACTGCTGTGGACAGCATGTTGGTGGCAGCAGAAGAGTCAGAGGCACTAGTAGCAGCGACCTTGCCACTTTTTTTAGCAAGGCGTCCACCGCGACCACGACTGCGACCACAACCGCTGCCTGCCTTCACTTTTACGTTAGAACGGTACATTGCTGACTTGCAGTTGCTGTATAGTTCAGAAAATGGACTAGAGTGGAGATAGGGTATATAGAATCTCAATCTATAAATCCCCCCCCCCACAACACGGGCAGCCTCTGAGGCTATCACAACACTAGCAGCAACACTAGTATCACTATTCTATCTATCAAGTTCACAACACAGATGTAGCTTGCTTCACTACTGTTCTGCTGCTGTGCTTAGCTTATGCTCAAATGAAATAGTTTAGGTCCTCTGACAAAGTGACAATTCAAACGGACCAGCTAAGATTGACTGTTCTGAAATGAATCAGCGTGTCTGTCTCTCTCTGCTAGCAAATCGTAAGTGAAACTAAGTTGGCTGTACATGCGGTTCTAGCTATTTTACTGCCCCTCCTCTTTGGTTACAATTGGCCAATAACCATCATCATTATTTTTATTTTAATTCCCCCACCCAATTCCAGCAGCGATATTTTATCTCTATGTCGAATCTTTTCGAATAATTTTGGACTACTAGTATGGATGGACTATACAGTTAAAGTTAGGCACATTCGACCACAGGTTCGATAGACAGAGATTGTTATTGTCAGCGTCATGTCGAATCTCCTATCTATATCGAACTGTTGTCGCAACGAAAATGAAAATAAAGCATTTGTTTATGTCAGATCTTTCGGTAAAAACAATAATGAAAATACCTGAAATTCAGACGAAAATGCATTCGGACGAAAATGAATGCACATGTCTAGTGAAAATAGCATGTCATGTTTTCAGAAAATATATGGTTTGGGGGTCTTTTGCAAACTCTTAAAACTGTAAGTGAAAAATGAAAACACCCAGTTTTTTAGAGAAATTTGTTTTTTTACAGTTTTGAGTACGTTCGATTTTGAAAAATAACACAATTTAAAATTTGCAAATATTTGTTAATTATTAACTCAATACAGGTTAAGATTATATTTAGTAGAAATAGCGGGCATTTTGTAAAATTTGCCATGTTTGTATCTGCTAACAGTTTTATTGTATTTTTAGCGAAAATAGTGTTTTGATAAACATTTGCACAAATTTTGCAGGACCTTCAAAATCAATAACACCTTCTTTTTACTCTACTGATCATGTGTATATGGTTTAGGGGGGGGGGGGGGCATTTACAAACTCTGAAAGCTGTAAATGAAAAAAGAAAACCTCCAGATTTTTTCATAAATGTGGTTATTTATAGTTTTCAGTACGTTTGAGTTTCCCCCATTTCACAAAAAGGCGCAATTTAAAATGTATAAATATTTGTTATTTATTACCTTAATACAGGTTGAGCTTTTATATTTAGTGGGAATTTAGCAGGAATTTTTGTAAAATATTGATTTTAGTGTATTTGTAACAAAAATATTGTTTTTTGGAGTCACATGCGCTGCATACTCCTAGAATGGACAGCTTATCCCGCTCCGGCCGATTGCCGCTCCCTAGAACTGCCCGCACCCTGCAATCTGCAACCATTTCAGCCCTTAAGTAAGGGGACACCTCTCCAGTCCCCCCTATGCCACACTCTGGACGATATGCTGCCCTCCCCTATGGACTCTGGGCCCATGCAGTCACAACAGCTGCAGCATTCAGCCAGCCTGGGCCCTGAACAACAGACAGGATTTTCAGCTATGTTCTCCAAGTTTTCTGAGCTTTTAGACCATGGCCTTACAAACACAGCCACTAAAATCACCAATGACATTAAAGCGGATTTTCAGAGCCTTTGCTCCCGTATGGAAGCTATTGAACATAAGTTTGACTCCACTGTCACCAGAACCAACCAGACCGTATTCAAGACCTTTAGAATCAGGAAATTATATAATAATTTCAGAATCAGGGGTCTCCCGGAAATGTTGAAAGATGTTCCTGATGCTGTTTGATCCTTCATCAAAGGTCTCATCCCTGAAATTTAGCCACATAGACTGGAGCTTGACCGGGCCCATAGGGCCCTCAAACCCCCCCAGATCAGACAGGCTACCAAGAGACATTGTCGTAAAGCCACATTATTTTGCAGTTAAAGAAGTTATGAAGAGGGCTTGTTCCATGCCCCAAATTTCTTTTCAAGGCCATCCCATCCAGGTCTTCGTAGACCTTTCCCTCACAACAATCCAGAGGCAGAGAGCCCTTAAGCCCCTTCTGGCAATTCTCTTGCAGCACAACATTAAATATTGGTGGCTCTTCCAATTCAACCTCAAGTTTGAGTTTAAAAATAAATCTTTTATCTTCGCTACCTTCTCTGAGGGCAAACAACTCCTGCTAAAACTGGGCCTCATCTCCCAAGATTCTTCCTCTCCACCACCCCTTCCTGCCTTAGGCACCACCAAATGTCAGCTCCCTTCTAGCACCTTAACTCCAGTGTGGCACAAATCCAAAACCAAGAAGTTGAAGGAAGGTCGTCCCCCTTGATGCCCAGTCTTCATAAACGTTTACTTTTGTTACTCCTCCTTACTCAGGAAGGCTTTCCTTGTCCAGTTACCCCCTGAAGTGAACTACATCTGTTTTGGTGCTTTTTGACTCCTGAGTTGTCCCTGGGCCCTTGAACCTGACAGTTCTGTTTGTTTTTTTGCCTTTCTTGTTACTGTTTTTATCTTGACAATGTTAGCAATTTATAGCTGTATGCTATATGTGGTGATCACACTCCCCCTTCTCCCTGGGCAATATTTTCGCCCTTTGAGGATTGGGACACGCGAGTGAGGGGAGGTTCTGATCTCTCACTACCCACTCAGATATAATTTTTTATTTTTCTGTCAGTTGTTATATCCTTATTGTCAAATTCACAGAGATCATGTCCTGGTTATAATTTTTATACACATTTTAGATTTAGTTCCTAAGTGCTATTACATATTCCCACGGTTTGGAAGGTTATCTTCCATCGTTTTTCTCCTCCTCCCCTACCCCTTTTTCCCACCCTTCCCTGGTTCTTATCAGGGTTGTTGTTATGATACGTTCCCCTTTGCAGACAGCAGGAATATTTATTAGCTCTTTTTTGTTGTTTTCAATCTGTCATTATTAGGTGCTTCATTTGCCCCCTGGGCTTTAAGCTCTCAGTTTTGATAATTTTTAGGGAGTGTACTATTGCTGGAGCAGTACTCATGTACCTCCGTCTGTCTCAGAGATATGATTTTTGACTATCTCTGGGCCAGGGTTGTCTCATCTCTAGTTGAGGGGGCTCATTTGTTTAGACCTGAAGAAATGGTGGGAAGTGATTCCGCCGGTCTTCAGGGTATGTTATATTTTTTTTTATTTTTTTTTCCTTTCCCTTTCTCTCCTCTAATTCCATTACTTGGTCTAACATTTTTTCTCTTGCAGTGACCTGCTCAGAAAAGCCAAGATCTCCCCCGTCTCTCCTGATAAAATTTGCCATCCCCTTTGGAAACAGACCTCTATCCCTTCCTGGCTCAAGGTAAGTGATCTTTTTCAGCTGGCTTTCCCTTTCTCCCTTGTTCCATGGCTAACAGTATGTGTTCATCCCCTGCCTTGTGGGTTGTCACTCACAATACACATTGTCTGAATTCTCTGGTTAAATGGCAGAAGATCCTTCAACACTATCATGGTCAAAAAGTTGATGTTGTTCTCTTACAAGAGACTCATTTCCCTAAACATTACAAACCCTCTTTTCTCCATGCCAAATTCCCGAACTTCTTTTTGGCCAATGCGGAGGACAAAACTAAAAGGGTTGCAATTTTGTTATCCCGATGTAAGTTTACCCCCCTTTCAGAATTTCAGGACCGAGAAGGGAGGTTTTTACTTATTACAAGAGTCATTGAAGAACATATTTACTCATTTATCTCATACTACGCACCTAACAAGGGTCAAGTTCACTTTTTCACTCTATGTTTAAGACCCTAGGCCCACTAGTGGAAAGCATGGTGATTTATGGGGGGACTCTAATGTGGCCTTTGATGAGGGATTGGATAAGACTCGGCTTAGTGGCGGTCATCTCTGTCTCTCCAAATAGAGTTTGCGTATCGCTAAGATGGTTTATCAGCAAGGGCTAGTCGATAATTGGAGGGAAATCAATCCCATGATGCGGGATTATACTAATTTCTCTTGCCCTCATAAATCAATAGTGAGGATTGATCACATTTTTCTGTTGGCAGCCCACTCTCCCCTTGCCACTAAGTCCTTTATCAGGGACTCTGCTTGGTCCAATCACTTGGCGGTGTTTTTATTCTTCCAGCGTCCCTCGGGCCAGAAAGGCCACAGACACTGGAGACTCAATGAAGCTATCCTATTAAAACCCTTAAAAGATTGAGGAAGCTATCCGTGATTCCTTCCCTCTTAATGATGTTGAAGAGCCCTCTGAGCAGCTTACAAGGCCACAATTAGAGCGAAACTTATACAAATAGCCTCCCATATTTACCATTCCAGACATTCAGAGATAGATAAGCTAGAGCGTGAATTTCTTTCTTTGTGCAAGAAACACAAGCATGATCCTAAATCGATTGCCACATCTCAAATAGACTCGGCCCACACAGTGCTTAACCTGGCCCTCACCTCTAAGGCTGAAAAACATCTTTGATTGAGTGGTTCTATTTTCAAAAGGATAAATTAGGTTCTATGTTGGTGGCAAGTCTTTCCCCTAAGTTCCGCTCATACACTTTACCCAAAATTAAAGTGGCAGGAGGCACTTTATTCCAGAACCCTCAGAGGATTATGAGTGCCTTTCACAAATTCTACCGAAAGCTTTATACGCAAATGATTTGGTGGGTCAACCTAACATGGACCATTTTCTAGACTCTATCCAGGTTCCTAAACTAGAAAATCAGCACCATCTAAAACTTGAGGCTCTGATCTCTACTGAAGAGGTTGTTCAGGTTATTCAGAAATTTAAAAATTGCTCAACTCTGGGGCCAGACGGCTTTTTTACCCCTTATTATAAGACTTTCGCTCCTGCTCTTTCACCTTATCTAGCTCTTTTTTTAACGTGTTGTTATGTGGTGATCCCCTGGAACATTCTTTAACTACTTTAAGACAGCCCACCACAGATATGCTGTGGCAGGGCAGCTCTGTTGAGTGAAGTGACGTACCTGTATGTCATTTTGTACAATAGATAGCTGGGGTAGGTGCATGCCACCGGAGGAGTGCTCTCGCACTGATTGGCCAGAGAGGGGAGCCAATCAGCAGGGCCGGAGGATGCAATGTCCGCCGGGACCCGCTGATTGTTTCCCAGAGAACAGTGATCTGCAAACAAGGCAGGTCACCATTCTGACAGGGAAGAACACAGTGATCTTGAGCTTACTGGCAATGTGTTGCATGTATCAAGGGAATGCCTTAAACTCAAAGGCAACTGGAATAACATTTTTAGCATGCTTCGTAAGGTGACTGGTCTCCCAGTCCCGCAAACCCCACACATTGCTCTCCTTAATTTTCCAGTTGACTCTGCTTCTAAGATTACTCAACGTCTTATTTTCTTTGTCCTTACGGGAGCCAAATTAACCATAGCTAGAGCCTGGAAACAACCCTCTGTAACTTTTCTCATGGCGAAGAGGAAAATATTCTGGAGAATATGGTTAGTATCCTCCTTGATGCAGTGAGGAAATTTAAGGCTACATGGGAACCCAGGGCAAACTATGTTCCTACCCCTGTGGTCCCATAAGTTCTTGATTTCAAGCTTGCTCTCTTTTTTTGGTTTTTCTGAGTATGTCACTGGATTCCTCTTTTTCTCCTTCTTCTCCTGTTTCCTTCTTTCTCTCTTCCTTTTTCACCCCCTTCTCTCTCCCTTTCTTCTTCTTCTCTTCTTTTGCCAATGAGTCCTGGCCGCATCTGGGGCCTCCTATGGTCTAACGTTTTTGACCCTGGGAAGTTGCAGTTGCATGCTTTTAGCCTGAAGTCCGATGGTATGTTTTTTAAGGGGATCTCCTTCTTTTGATGTCTAAAGTGTGAATTTGGAAGCCTCTATGTTCCCATATTAAGGGCCGCTTACTTACCATCATTGTTATGTCTCCCATATTATGTACAATTGTTGTTATTACTATATTTTGTCTCCTTGCGCTCACTCCTGTTGGTTTTATTCAAGCCTGGTTTCTTTTGGTCATTATATTTTTGTTTCTTTTTGTAATCTCTAAATCAATAAAACTTTTGAAAGATAAAAATATATATTTTTTGTTTTTTGGGGGGTTTATTTCACAATAATTTTTATTGAGTTACAGATAAACACAAAAAAGAAACAGAACATATTGCGTGCACAGCCACATACAATTAAACAATAGTATACATATGACAAATATAAGGCAATCTATCTCAGAGGCAACAGGAGTAAACACTCACGTAGGAGTATCATGCAAACCAAACAAAATAAGAAAACATGTAGCAGCTTTTCTAGAGTACAAAGAACAGATTAGAGATTATACAGAGATGACATTTCAGTATTTGCCTAAGTGGGTATGCTAGTAGTGATGGGGACAGTTGTGCCAGTTAACCCATGGTTTCCATGACTGCTTGAAGGACCGGAAAGAATCTGATTGTAGCACTAGTGCTCTTTCATATAGGTAGTTTTGGTGCATAATATTGACAGCTTCTGACAGGTTGGGGGCTAGATCAAGTTTCCAGTGTCTAGTGAAGAGAATGTTGGCAGAAATTTTCCGGTAAGCCCCAAAGAAGAATTCAATCCACAGGCCTAGAATGGCCAACACTGGATTAGGAGGGGTAAGAATATCAGTGACGAATGAAATAATTTGGAAGATTTTCCACCAGAAGCTGTGAATATTGTTGCAGGACCATAAAATATGTAGAAGTATGCCCACAGAACCGCAGCCTCTCCAGTAAAAGGAGGAGGATTTACATTTTTTACATTGACATTTTTGGCAACTTGTAGGGAGTCAGGTACCATCTTGTTCATATTTTAAGGGTCAACTTCCAGTGATTAGCACAACGGAGAGTAGACATGTGCATTGACAAAAAATGTGTTATTTTTCGTTTTTGTTTTATTCGTTTTTTTGGAAATTCCAAAATTCAGAAATTCGGAAATTTGAAAATCCAAATTTCCGGAATTCCGAATTTGCAAATTTTCCAATTTCTGAATTTTCAAATTTTTCATTTTCCTAATTTTCAAATTCCGAATTTTCAAATTTTCGAATTTCGAATTTTGAATTTTCGAATTTTTGAATTCCGAATTCTCAAATTTTCCGAATTCAAAAATAAAAAAATTCGAAAATCTGAAAAAAAGAAAGAAAATCAGTAAAATTTGAAATAATAACTAACTAATAACAACGATTTAACCACTTGCCGCCTGCCCTATTACAGAATGACGGCGGCAAAGTGGTTTGATATTCCTGATCGGACGTCATATGATGTGATCAGGCATCGCGGCAATCGTTGTTGCGGGGTGTCAGTCTGACACCCTGCAACACCGATCTAGGTAAAGAGTCTCCGACGGAGACTCTTTACCACGTGATCAACCATGTCCAATCACGGCTGATCACGATGTAAATAGGAAGAGCTGGTGATCAGCTTTTCCTCACTTGCGTCTGACAGACACGAGTAGAGGAGAGCCGATCGGCTGCTCTCCTGACAGGGGGGGTCTGCGCAGATTGTTTATCAGCACAGCCCCCCTCGGTCCTACCCAGGACCACCAGGGAAGCCGCCCAGGACCACCAGGGAAGCGATCCACACTGGACCACCAGGTATGCCCCTAGACCACCAGGGAAATGTCACTGTGTGCCCAGGCAGCTGCCAATCTGTGCCCAGGCAGCTGCCAGTCAGTGCCCACTTCAATGCCTACCACTGCCAGTGCCACCAGGGATGCCCATCAGTGCCTCATATCAGTGCCGCGTATCAGTGCCACATATCAATGCCCATTAGTGCCGCGTATCAGTGCCCATCAGTGCCACCTATCAGTGCCCAGCAGTGCCGCCTATCAGTGCCGCCTATCAGCGCCACCCTATCAGTGCCCAGCAGTGCCCAGCAGTGCCGCCTTTCATTGCCCATCAGTGTCGCCTATCAGTGCCCATCAGTGCCAACCAGTGCCACCCAGTGCCACCCATCAGTGCCCATCAGTGCCGCCTATCAATGCCCATCAGTGCTGCATATGAGTGCCACCCATCAGTGCCGCCTACCAGTGCCCATCAGTGCTGCATATCAGTGCCCATTGTCAGTGCCCGTCAGTGCCTGCTCATTGGTGCCACCTCATCGGTGCCGCTGTATCAGTGCCTGTCAGTGCCGCCTTATCAGTGCCCATCAGTGAAAGAGAAAACTTACTTATTTAAATTTTTTTTTAATAGAAACAAAAGCAAAACTTTTATTTTTTTCAAAATTTTCGGTCTTTTTTTATTTGTTTAGCAAAAAATAAAAACCGCAGAGGTGATCAAATACCACCAAAAGAAAGGTCTATTTGTGGGAACAAAATGATAAAAATTTAGTTTGGGCACAGTGCAGCATGACCGCGCAATTGTCATTCAAACTGCGACAGCGCTGAAAGCTGAAAATTGGTCTGGGCAGGAAGGTGTCTAAGTGTCCTGTATTGAAGTGGTTAATCATTGGTATTGGAATTTCCTTTCAAATTTGGCTGTTTGTGAACATAACAAATACAAATTTATCTGAAGTTACGAATTATCCGAATTAACGAATGCCACATCTCAACAAATGGAATGGAACAAATTAATAATAAATAATAATAACAAAAAAGTTTTATTATTGTTATTTATTATTAGTAGATCGCTACGTTCCATTCGTTTAGATACGGCATTCGTTATTTCAGATAATTCGGTTAAATTTGTACTCGTTACATTCACTAACAGCCAAATTGGAAGGGAAATTCCAATATCTATAATTTAATAGTTATTATTAGTAAGTTATTATTTCAGATTTTCGGGTTTTCGAATTTTTGAATTTTCAAAATTCCGAATTCGAAAATTTTGAAATTTGAAAATTCGGAAATTCAGAAATTCGAAATTTGGAAATTCAGAAATTAGAAATTTTGAAAATTCAGAATTTCTGAATTGAAAAATTCGGAAATTCGGAAATTTCGGATTTAACAAATTTGTCAAAATTCGTTAAAAAACGAATTCTGAACTAAATGAATTGCACATGTCTAATGGACAGGTTTAACCTAATTGCTTTGATCCATTAGGTGTCAGAGAAGTAGACTCGGAGCTCTTCTTCCAATTTAAACAAGGGACTAGTCTTTTCAAATAGCTGTTTGTTATGGAGGGTGTTGTAGAATAGCGAGATGCCCCTAGAGACTTTTGTCGGGTTGGAAAGGTATTTCCAGACCTTGGAATGAAGATGTATAGAGGAAGTCGTAGTGGTCAATAAAAACTGACGGAGCCTAAGGAGGGTGAAAGAGGTGCTGAGGTCATTTGTATTTGTTCAAGGAAGGAGTCTGAGGGGGTCCTGGTGAACCTTGAATAAAGAGATCATCTATCCAGTGGATACCAAACTGGTCCCAGTCTAGTGTTGGTAGGTGTGGAACTAGTCTAGACAGTATCGAATTGGGAAATTGAATCAAAAAGTCGTTTTGATAAACACTTGTGCAAATATCACAGGGCCTTAAAAATCTGCGGCACCTTTGTTTTATTCTAATTATCATGTACTTTCAGAAAATGTATGGCTTGGGGGGTCTTTTACAAACTCTGAAAGTTGTAAGGGAAAAATAAAAAATCAATGGAAAAATTACAAAAATGGTCTGGCTACCTGAGTTTAAAAGTGGAGCGCTGGGCCTGGCAGGGAAAAGGTTAAAGCCCATTGCACCCTTAAAAATTATGTTAATTGCACCTTTCACCAATGCATTTTGCCAACATGGTGAAATTTTGCCAAAATGTCCAGATTTTCCTCAAAATTTTGGCAAATCAGAAATTCCTAATTTCACTTTTCCCTAGTAAATAATGTCACAGTCATGTCATTGACCTTTTTGAAAATCATGCTGGTGGGCCATTATAGAGGCCACTTCTACTTTGATCTCATAATCATAAATATTTTATAATAAGTATTATGGAATATGTCACTGAATTCTGAGCAGCCATCTCTCCACTCCACTTCTATTTTAGTTGAGGTAAGCTTTAACCACTTAACAACCGGCCCATAGCCCAATGACAGCTACAGGGTGGTTGCATAACTCTGGGAGGGCATACAGTGACGTCCTCACAGAATCCCGCTCTCGCTCGCACCCTGGGACGCGCACCTGAGAACATCCGCGCATCACAGATCACGGTAAACGGCCGCTGATCGCGGCCATTTACCATGTGATCGTTCTGTCAAATGATGAAGCGATCACTTGTCATGACGCCGGTTCCTCTCTCCCCTCTGTGTACCGATCGGTACAGTGTGAGAGGAGAGGTGGAGAGATCGGATGGCAGCAGTGCTGTGGGCTGCATGTGTAGTGCCCACAGCGCTGCTCTGTGACAATCCATCCATGATCAGCCATCCCTCCATACTCTGTAATACCCTGTAATACTCTGCAATACTCTGTAATACTCTGCAATGCCCTGCAATACTCTGCAATGCTCTGCAATACTCTGCAATGCCCTGCAATACTCTGCAATACTCTGCAATGTTCTGCAATACTCTGCAATGCTCTGCAATACCCTGCAATACTCTGCAATGCCCTGCAATACTCTGCAATACTCTGTAATGCCCTGCAATTCTCTGCAATACCCTGCAATACCCCACAATACTCTGCAATACCCCGCAATACCTTGCAATACTCTGTAATACCCTGCAATACCCCGCAATACTCTGCAATACTCTACAATACCCCGCAATACCCCGCAATACTCTGCAATACTCTGCAATACTCTGTAATGTTCTGCAATACTCTGCAATGCTCTGCAATACCCTGCAATACTCTGCAATGCCCTGCAATACTCTGCAATACTCTGTAATGCCCTGCAATTCTCTGCAAAACCCTGCAATACCCCACAATACTCTGCAATAGCCCGCAATACCTTGCAATACTCTGTAATACCCTGCAATACCCCGCAATACTCTGCAATACTCTACAATACCCCGCAATACCCCGCAATACTCTGCAATACTCTACAATACCCCGCAATACCCCGCAATACTCTGCAATACTCTGCAATACTCTGTAATGTTCTGCAATACTCTGCAATGCTCTGCAATACCCTGCAATACTCTGCAATGCCCTGCAATACTCTGCAATACTCTGTAATGCCTTGCAATACTCTGCAATACCCTGCAATACCCCGCAATACTCTGCAATACCCCGCAACACCTTGCAATACTCTGCAATACCCTGCAATACCCTGCAATACTCTGCAATACTCTACAATACCCCGCAATACCCCGCAATACTCTGCAATACTTTGCAATACCCTGCAATACCCTGCAATACTCTGCAATACCCCGCAATACCCTGCAATACCCCGCAATACTCTGCAATACTCTGCAATACCCTGCAATACTCTGCAATACCCTGCAATATCTTGCAATACTCTGCAATACTCTGCAATACCCTGCAATACCCTGCAATACTCTGCAATACCCTGCAATACTCTGCAATACCCTGCAATACTCTGCAATACCCTGGAATACCCCGCAATACTCTGCAATACCCTGAAATACTCTGCAATACCCCGCAATACTCTGCAATACTCTGCAATACCCCGCAATACCCCGCAATACCCCGCAATACTCTGCATTACCCTGAAATACCCTGCAATACTCTGCAATACTCTGCAATACCCAGCCATACTCTGCAATACTCTGCAATACCCCGCAATACCCAGCCATACTCTGCAATACCCAGCCATACCCAGCCATACTCTGCAATACCCAGCCATACCCAGCCATACTCTGCAATACCCAGCCATACTCTGCAATACCCAGCCATACTCTGCAATACTCTGTGATACACAGCCATACCCAGCCATACCCAGTCATACTTGGCAAAACCCTGCAATACCCTGCCATACTTAGCCATACCCAGCCATGCTCAGCCATGCTCAGCCATGCTCAGCCATACTTGGCTGTACTCGACCTCTGTATGTGGCCAGGCTGTGGAAATCTCACACATGTGGGATAGCCGTACTCAGGAAGAGTAGGAGAATCTATTTTGGGGTGTCATTTTTGGTATGTACATGCTATGTGTTAGAAATATTGTATAAATGGACAACTTTGTGTTAAAAAAAATGCGTTTTAACCACTTCCCGCCTGCCGGCCATCATATGACGTCCTTGAATTTGTGTGGGGATATCTGAATGATGCCTGCAGCTACAGGCATCATTCAGATGTCAGCTTTTTTAGCCGGCAATTCCCTACACCATAGGAATAATCTTAGCAGCTATTCCACTGCTTGCAAGTGGAAATGGTGCTGCGCTAATCCTAAAATAAACTCTAGTAGATAGGTGCAGGCCTACTAGATAGCCTAGGGTGGGGGGCTTTTCTCTAGCCTTCACTAAGGAATATGGTGGTGGTTTCACACACGATGAAGAGTGTAGCACTGTGTGAACGTGCAAATAGTATATGCATAAAAAATTAAGGGGTAAAGCCCACCAAAATAAGACTATACATATATATCAGCGTAAGTATATGTAGTAAAAAAAAAAATTGTTAAATCCAAAATAAATTATAGCAAAGAGTGCAATGGGGCAGTACATGCCACTAGAGCATCCAGTGCCAGTACAAAGTGCTCACATAAAAAGTATACAAGAAATGTTATAATTAAATCAACCGTGATTCATGCAGATATCTAAGTGTGCAATTATTGTATGAGAGTACATTGTTTATAGTGGGAAGCGCATTGCCAGGGGGAAGTAATAATATCCCCCCCCCCCTGTTTTATCTGACACTCACTGATGCACATCTAATTCTGACCTCTTATATTAGCTACTATGTACTTTTGTAACAGGAGTACATTGAAAGATTTGACTTCTCCCTAAGACCATCTTCCTTGCATTCAGGTCAGATCATGACAAGATTCCAATAGGCGAACATAATAGAGAGCATATACACACCGCTCAGCAGTTTTCCTGATGTGTTTAACCTCTTTTGACAACCAGTAAAATGGCGGCCCCCATGGAGCCTCAGGAAAATGGCCGCTATGACAAATCCCCATATAACTCAGAGAAAATGGCCGCCTCTTATACACTTTGCCTGGTCTATTTAAAGACAGTCGAATGTGCCCTATAGCATCCCCTGATGAAGCCACATGACCCGTGACGCCACGCGTAGGGACAGGCACCTCCCACTGTCAGCAGTGTAGGAGCTCGCCGCTCGTCTGGATACACTGTACCTTCCGTTATTTTACTGTGTGAGTACCCCGTTTGTTGCTATTATCTAATAAAGCCTTAAATATCCTTAAAATACTACACTATATGGCATCTTTATATCTCCGTTGGTTATGATGTTCCCCATGGATCTGAGGTTTAATATATGACTGCCCATGACCCAGGACCACCCTGCACAGGAGACACCACAAGCGCTGTCTGTTCTATGCTGTAACCTCAGTGTAGTGAGGTAAGGGGCCATTATCTACCACTAGAGGATTGTTGCATGGAGAGGATTTCGCTATACACTTCACACCCACCACGCTTCTAAGCAAATGATACCTAAATCCAGCTGCTGTCTGCACGATTTAATTGTTTGCCATCACTAATGAAGCATTGGAGTTGTTTTGCTGCTGCATCAAGTCACCTTTATTGAACTGTAATATTGTCTTTATAAGTTTGAGCACCCCCTGCTGGCGCTGGACACTTTATTGCACGTTGCACAGTTACTAAGATCACTCTGGACATTCAATGTAACATTGTACTATTTGGCACTATTCGCTTTAATGTTATTTATTTTTTAGCGATTCATTTATCTGCATGAATCACGGTTGATTTAATTATAACATTTCTTGTATACTTTTTATGTGAGCACTTTGTACTGGCACTGGATGCTCTAGTGGCATGTACTGCCCCATTGCACTCTTTGCTATATTTTATTTTGGATTTAACAATTTTTTTTTTCACTACATATATTTACGCTGATATATATGTATAGTCTTATTTTGGTGGGCTTTACCCCTTAATGTTTTATGCCTATACTGTTTGCACGTTCACACAGTGCTACACTCTTCATCGTGTGTGAAACCACCACCATATTCCTTAGTGAAGGCAAGAGAAAAGCCCCCACCCTAGGCTATCTAGTAGGCCTGCACCTATCTACTAGAGTTTATTTTAGGATTAGCGCAGCACCATTTCCACTTGTCAGCTGACGTCTAAACCAGGGGCCAGGCTGGACCCCATTCGGTGCAAGCTGCTTTTCCCTATCTATTATTACCTATACTACCACTGCATGGTAGCTCAGGAATAATATATCCTATACTATTCCACTGCTTGATCGCTCTTACGGGAGGCGAGAGGGGACGTCCCCCCTCCCGCCGCCCTCTGGTGCTTGTACCAACTCACCGCTACATTCGAAGCAAGGATCGTTTTTTTTTTTATTTCAGGCTTCCCAGCCTAGAGGTGAAATGTGGGGTCTTATTGACCCCTTATCTCACTGTAAAGAGGACCTGTCATGCCATATTCCTATTGCAAGGGATGTTTACATTACTTGTAATAGGAATAAAAGTGATCAAAAAATTTAATTTTTTGGAAAAAAGTGTCAAACTAAAATAAATAAAGTAAAATGAACAATAATTAAAAAAATGTAAAGTGCCCCTGTCCCCGTGTGCTCGCATGCAAAAGCGAACGCATATGTAAGTCCCGCCCACATATGAAAATGGTGTTCAAACCACACATGTGAGGTATCGCTGCGAACATTAGAGTGAGAGCAATAATTTTGGCCCTCCTCAAAACATGTAACCAGTAAAAAAATGCCCTCCTCAAAACATGTAACCAGTAAAAAAATTTATAGCGTTGCCAATGGGGATTTTTAAGTAGCAAAGTTTGGCGCCATTCCACGAGCGTGTGCAATTTTGAAGGGTGACATGTTAGGTATCTATTTACTCGGCGTAACTTCATCTTTCACATTATGTAAAAATATTGGCTAACTTTACAGTTTTGTTTTTTTTTTGAAAGCACAAAATTGTTTTTTTTTCCAAAAAAAAACGTGTTCAAAAAATTTCTGCGCAAATACCGTGCGAGATAAAAAGTTGCAATGACCGCCATTGTATGATTCTCTAGGGTTTTTGCTAAAAAAAACATGTATAATGTTTTGGTGTTACAGTATATTTTCTAGCAAATAAATGATGATTTTTACATGTAGGAGAGAAATGTCAGAATTGGCCTGGGTGCTCCAGAACGCCTGAAGGTGTTCCCTGCATGTTGGGCCTCTGTATGTGGCCACACTGTGTAAAAGTCTCACACATGTGGTATTGCCATACTCAGGAGTGATAGCAGAATGTGTTTTGGGATGTAATTTTCGGTTTGTATATGTTGTGTGTGAGAAATAACCTGCTAATATGACAATTTTGTGAAAAAAAAGAAAAAAAATCTTAATTTTGCAAAGAATTGTGGGAAAAAATGACAACTTCAAAAAACTCACCATGCATCTTTCTAAATACCTTGGAATGTCTTCTTTCCATATTAGAGTCTCAAGAAATTAGATTAGGCCATCAATACTCCAGGTGTGATCAATTTTCAGATATTGGCACCATAGCTTGTGGACTCTTGAACTTTCACAAAGACCAAATAATATACACCAATTTGTACTTATTTTTACCAAAGATATGTAGCAGTATAAATTTTGGACAAAATTTATGAAGAAAAATTACTAATTTGCTAAATTTTATAACAGAAACAAAAAAAATTTCATTTTTTTACAGAATTTTCAGTCTTTTTTCTTTTATAGTGCAAAAAATAAAAAACCCAGCGGTGATTAAATACCACCAAAAGAATGCTCTATTTGTGTGAAAAAAAAGGTCAAAAATGTCATATGGGAACAGTGTTGTATGACTGAGTAATTGTCATTCAAAATGTGAGAGCACCGAAAGCTGAAAATTGGTCTGGTTAGGAAGGGGGTTGAAGTGCCCAGTGGTCAAGTGGTTAAAGTATGACTCTATTTTCATGAATTTAACAAAATACTATAGGTGAAGCAGATCTAACTCATTGTGCCATAAAGGTAAGAAAAACATGCATATTGTGGAATAATGTGTCTATTCACCTTAAAAGGCACATTAAGTAAGCCTTTCCCCTTTTATCAAATGAATTTAATTAAGATCCTAATAATTCTGTCTTTCATCATTTGCTGATAATGTACTTACATGTACTGAATTAAACTGTGATAAAAATCCCTGGGCGGTGTAATTAGTTATGCAATTACATATCAGATACATGTAATTATGCATAGCCGATTTCCAATTAAAACTGACACGTTGTGCAATAAAAGTTATTCCTTTTTTATGGGGTTAGAAAAATGTTTCTTAAATACCATGAAACATGAATTTTCTATTTTATAGTTCAGCATATACATTTTCAAATGCATATTAAAAAATTACAGTTTTTTTTTTTTTATAATTCAACACCAACTGAAACAGATGAAACCATAATTTCAGGTAACACCCATAACCCATGAAGGAAGAAATGACTAGACTCCTGTTAGTGGAGATTTACTAAAACTGGTGCACACAGTATCTGGTGCAGTTGTGCATAGTAACCAATTAGCTTTTAATGTCAGCTTGTTCAATTAAACTTTGCTAATAAAACCTAGAAGCTGATTGGTTACTATGCACAGCTGCACCGGATTCTGTGTGCACCAATTTCAGTAACTCACCCCTTAGTATCATAGGTGGAATATGTATGTCTATCAAGCCCTGAATTCCTGTGGTCTTAATGACAAGGAAGAGAAAATAAGTAAAGGTAAAGATAAGATCTAATAAGTATCATTCATGTCACTAAGCTCATTGGCATAAAAATTGAATACAGGCAGTCCCCGGGTTACAAACAAGATAGGGTCTGTAGGTTTGTTCTTAAGTTGAATTTGTATGTAAGTCAGAACAGGGACATTTTTTCAGTGTATCTCCAGCCAAAAAAAAATTCTTAAGCTTTTTGGATAGCATAGGGAAAGGTTAATACCCCTGTAATGTTTGTTTTACTGTCTGTGCCCCTGCTCAGAAGACAATTGGATTTTGAAAATTTTGGGTTCTTGTGGAAAAAAGGATTGGTAGTAAAGCTTCAGTGGAGACACCTTTTCCCATGATAACTCTTATGCCGCATACACACGGTCGGACTTTTCGTCTACAAAAGTCAGACGGACGCCGACGGACCAAAGCTGGCTGACAATCCGATTGTGTGTGGACTTCCCCGGACTTTCAGTGGACTTTTTCAGCCGCAAATCTGATGGACTTTAGATTTGAAACATGCTTCAAATCTTTACGTCGTAACTACGCCGGACCCAGAAATCCGCTTGTCTGTATGCTAGTCCGACGGACAAAAACCCACGCTAGGGCAGCTATTGGCTACTGGCTATCAACTTCCTTATTTTAGTCCGGTGTACGTCATCACGTACGAATCCGTCGGACTTTTGTGTGATCGTATGTAGGCAAGTCCGTTCATTAGAAAGTCTGCCGCAAGTCTGCCAAAAGTCCGCCAAAAGTCCGTTGAAAGTCTGTCGGACGGGCTGTTGGACTTTTGTAGCCGAAAAGTCCGATCATGTGTACGCGGCATTACAGGGGTGAATTTCCCTTCCCAGGGGTAGATTTCTTCTCATTTCCTGTTGTCTCCCTCTGTTTGTAAGTAGGAGTCGTTTGTAAGTCGGGTGTTTGTAACCTGGGGACCGCCTGTATATGCAGCTCTGCTTAGCAATAATTCCTATTTTGAAAACAACAGCAGCAAATTAAAGAAATGTCAAATCAGTCAAGGATGGGGTTGGGCAGCATTTAGTCCTTCAGCTATGTTTCTGTTTGGAAAAATGCAAAACAAATCTTAAACAAAGAGAACACCTTCTTCCCTTTTTGGGAGTTTGCTTTAAAGAAATTACTGCCAGAAGTAAGCAGAATTTAGAAATTCTGTGCTGCTCAATGATGGACTAGATGAAGTATCCTATAATATCACCTGCATTATGGACCAGTGTAATATTACATCCCAGCTGTTGCTCTAACTGTGCTTTCCACTTCGTGCGCACAATTGAAATTAAAAAACAGGTAAGCAGCGCTAATATTGTGAGCCATGAAACAAACTATTGCGATTACTTAATGAAACATCTACCTTCCATTTAGTGCAAAAAAATTACAAAAATTATCCTGCTGAAATTATAGAAGATAAAATCATATGTGACTTTGTGTTTCAAAATCTGCTGCCCTGTGTCTGTGGATGCCAGAGGTCCTTGTCTCCTCCGCGGATGAGACCCCCTTGTTGATAATCGCCTCATTCTCAGGGTCCATGGCTTTCTCCTTCCATGTTGAAATACTCTTCGCTGCGGTTTGAGGTCACACTTGGGATCCTTGTGTGGATCATATGAGGCCTTGGTGTCCCCTCATGGGGGATACACATGTGGGGGACATCCCGTCTCTGGTGCAGGCTTAATATCTGATGTTTTTACATGTGAGGACCTCTGTGCTGACTGCTTTGCTGAGTGTTTTAATCTTGTGGTCTTCTATATGCAAATGCCCCTGAAGAAGGGATTCGAGTTTTTTCCTGAAGCGCGTTGGGAATAATGAGAAGATATTGTCACGGCAGCATTGATTCTCATATCAATCATTACCTTATTGTGTCCTGTTATGTCTCTTTTTTTTTTAATGGTGATGTATGCACCAACTTTTTATCTATGTATCTAATAAAGCTTTATATTTTTTTGTTTCAAATATTTTATTGAGATAATAGTTACATTAACATATAATGTACGTTACAACTTATACATTTGGTTCATTCAGAATTACAGTTATCGGGACATCATTCACATTTATTATCATATCGTATTTGTATCTTCCGATGGATTAAACGCAGGTTGAACTTTAATCAATAAATGAACATAACAGATTAAGTAACTATAGAGTGCAATGGATGAGGACGTGAACCTCAATGTGATTTACGAGGCCTAGAAGTTTGTTTGGATCAAACAAGTAGATCAAGAAACGCCAATTCTCTACCCTCGCACCCCTAAGGGTATCATGCTGTGCGAGGTAGACGGCTATAGAAATATCACGTGTTATGGCAATATTGTTGATCTACATATAAATGTATGCTGTGCCTCTGTAGCAAGAGTGGGATTAGCCATTTCTCCTGCCCTTATATGAGCAGAGAAATATAGAGGAAGTTGTTGGCACATTTTTTTTCCTTGGGGAAGGAAACAGATGCAGGATATCTGGAATTTGGTCCTGTCGTTCCTGTTAAGTAAAATTTGGGCAATGAGTGTATAACAGTGGTAGATTTGTAATCAGAAGGATGTACTTCAAGGTCAGATGGGGGTTCGTGTCGATTTAGGTTATTTAAGGAAAAGTGAGAACAAACAAACATGGCAGATACGGTGGACATTGAGGTCTGAACTTTAAATTATTCCTAAATAGAGAACCTCAGTTCTCTTTGTACTGTGTGGCGAGATTACAGGTTACGAAGAAGCTCTTGATGTTTTGGGGATTCCCTGAAGTGTATCTAACAAGCCCAAGTTTTCCTGTATTTTGTAGGGTTTTCTTTGGCTTGATGGATTAGGTTTTCCATCTCAGATATTTTCTCAATACCTTTAAACCAGTCTGCTAGGGTGCAGTGCTCCTCCAATGTAACGGTATGCATTGTTTAGCAGCATTTACTAGGTGGATCGTAAGGGATTTTTTGTAAGCGTAGTGTGAGATCGAGGAGTGGTGTAATAGGTATTGGGATGGCGTAAAAGATAAGGTGTAGGTTGTGATATGGGGTATCGCCTCATGAACTTTTTTCCAGAATGGTTTTATCTGTGGACAATTCCACCAGATATGGAGTAAAGAACCCACATCAGTATTGCATCTCCAGCACATAGGTGAAACAGATGGGTGATAGAGATGGATTCTATCTGGTGTTCTGTACCATCTCGAGTATATTTTGTAAGAGTTTACTTGTGCTGAAATGTTTACTAATCCTTTATGGATGTGCTCATAAATGCTTTCCCATTCTTCTTTAGGTATGTCTAACCCGAGTTCCGTTTCCCATTATTGGCTAACTGCATTGATTTTGGGGTCGTGTTCGCTAAAAAGCAGTGAATAAACTTCTGAGATAAGATGTCTTTGCAGGGGCGTGCTAGTGCAAAGTGTTTCAAAGGGAGTCTGGTCTCTAAACCATTGGGAAGTAAGTCTGGCGTTATTCAGAAATTGTCTGATTTGAAGAAATTTATAGAATGGTATGAGGTAATCTGGGAAATGAGAGAGTAGCGCATTGAATGGAAGGAGTGTACCATTGTGAAAAAATTGTGAGTCTTTAAGAGGACACGTTATATGGGTGTGAGATTGGTCAGGAAATGGCACTCCAGGCATGAAGTCAGGGTTACTAACTAGGGGGGTCAACGGTCCCGGGGAGGGGCGCCATCAAAATGTCTGGGATATTGTTCTAAAAGCGTGGAGTGTGGGTCCCATCAGCGGGTGCGTGGCGTATTCTTTAGGCGTTGCTTTTGCATCAATCCATGGTAGGTGGGAAATGGGAACTTGGGCATAGGAATCTTCAATGTCAACCCAATCCTTTGTGGATTTGTGTATGTGCCATATTCTTGTAAGGTGACAAGCTAAATGGTATTTCTGGATGTCGGTAAGACTTAGACCACCTTTTAGTTTGGGGATAGTCATTTTATCCCAGCTTAATCTGGGGGACTTTGCAGCCCATATGAAGTTCCTGCATATTCTCTTGTATGTGGGGAAGAATGATGGGGGTAGCTTGATTGGAATGGCCTGGAGGATATACAATATTCAGGGTAGGACATTCATCTTTATGATGGCAATTCTTTCAAACCAGGAGAACTGGCCTGATGTCCAGTTGAGGAGATCCTTTTGTACACTAGTGAGTATCGGTAGGTAATTTCTATCATATAGTTCATGTAAGTGGGTCGGTATTTGGATCTCTAGGTAGGTAAGGGCATGGGGTTCCCAGTTGAAAGGGAAATTCTTTTTACATTGCATCACTAACATCTGAGGGAGGGAAATATTGAGGGCTTTGGATTTTGTGAAATTAATTTTTAAGTTAGATAGTTCATTGAAGGAGGCAAAATCTTTTAGCAGGTTGGGTATGGTGATCAAGGGGTCCGAAAGGAAGAGTAGGATGTTGTCAGCATATGCTGCGATCTTATATTGTTTATTGTGGATATCAATACCTTTAATATCAGGATATGCCCTAAGTTTGCGTAAAATGGGTTCCAAAGTGAGTATAAAAATAAGAGGTGATAGTGGTCACCCCTGACGTGTACCATTCGAAACGGAGAAGGCGTCCGACAGGCGACCATTGACCCTTATTCTGGCCGTGGGGAAAGAGTATAATGCTAATATCATTTGGAGAAATTGTGTGGGAAACCCCATTGCCTGTAGTGTTGCCGACATGTAGTCCCAGGCCACTCTGTCGAACGCCTTCTCCGCATCGAGCAACAAGAGGAAACCTTGTTGTTTGGGGGAGGAGGATGATGAAAGTAAATGATGAATGTGGAGAGCTTTTATGGTGTTATCCCTAGCTTCTCTGCCAGGGACAAAACCAACTTGGTCGAGGGAGATAAGTTTAGGGATGAGAGGGAGTATTCAGTTAGCGAGAATTTTGGCGTATAGTTTTAAATTAACATTTAGGAGGGAGATGAGCCTGTAGTTGGTCACTAGTGTTTCATCTTTGCCAGGTTTCGGTATTAGGGTGATATGTGCCTCTAGTAAGTCTTTATTGCCTTGTGGAGAAAGTGAGTTGAATGCTTTAGTAAAATGAGGGGTGAGTATCTCCTGAAAGGTCTTATAGTAACCAACGGTAAGCCCATCCGGACCAGGACTTTTCCCTGTTTTGAGTTGTTTCAATGCTGTTGTGGTTTCTCCAATACTAATAGGGCAGTCAAGAGTCATGGAATCTTCAGGGGAAATGGGTGGAACACCGTATTGTGATAGGAAGGTAGATATCGCTTCCTATCCATTTCGAGTGGGATCTGTCATTTCTGTTGGGGGTAAGTTGTAAAGTTTGGAGAAATAATTTACAAATTGGGTGGCGATGTCATCTGGGGATACAAAAGACTTCCCGTTGGGGTTCTTAATCTCGTGTATGGTTGATGCTGCTTTCTTGCTTTGCAGTGCTTTAGCTAATAATTTTCTGGATTTATTGCCAAATTCATAATATAGTTTTTGATTCAAAATGTATTTGCGCCTTGTTTTATTTATTTCCTCTATGAGATCCTCCCGTGCCTGTAAGAGCTCTGCGAGCGATTTAGTGGCCAGGGATGATTTATGAGTCCTTTCCAATGCATGAATTTTAGTGGAGAGAGCGGTTATATGGGCTTGTCGTTGTTTGTTTCTGAAAGCAGCTATTGAAATGAATTCCCCTCTCATTACACATTTGTGTGCGGCCCATGTGATGGGCAGTCTGGATTCACCTGTAGAATTGTCCTGGAAATATTGGGAAAGTCGGGTAGTGATTTTTTTGTGGTGTCTAGATCTGTCAACAAGGAGTTGTCTAGTTGCCATATCGCGTTTTTGGGACGAGACAATGGAATAGTCAATGTCATAGAGATGGGGTTATGATCAGAGAGTATCATAGGGTCTATGGTTGCTTGCATGAGAAGAGTTAAATCATTCTGGGAGATGAAAAAATGGTCAATTCTGGAATACTTGTTGTGGGGTGAGGAGTAAAATGTAAAATCCCTATCGTTTGGGTGAAGTATGCGCCACGTGTCATGTAAGGTCAATTCCTGCAGTTGTTTTTTGATTGCTCTCAGAGCTCTATAAGGCAAGGAGGTTGATCCAGTGGCGGAGTCCTGTCCTGTTTAGCGCTACATTGAAGTCTCCACCCACTACAAGAATGGCAGAAAAGAATTTGGTGAGCAACTGCAAGGTTTCTCGAAAGAACGTGACTTGTCGTTTGTTAGGAGCATATATATTTGTCAGGGTAATGGGTTTGTTGTGTAATGTTCCTTTGAGAAATAGGTATCTACCATTAGGATCTTGCTTGGTTTCTGAGATTTGCAGGGGGCAGTTTTTCGAAATTAGTATAGCAACCCCCTTTGTTTTAGAGGTGTCATTGGAGGCATGGTACACTGTAGAGTAGTGGTAATTGCCAAGTTTGGGTATATTGTCAGTGCGGAAATGAGTTTCCTGGATAAATGCGATTTGCGTTTTATTTTTTTGCAATGTATAAAGCAGTTGGGACCTTTTTTCGGGGGTGTTCAATCCTCGGATATTCAGTGAGCCTAGCTTTATCTGAAAATTTGTTTGTGGTTTAATAGAGTCGGTCGCTCTATGCTTATTGGGGCCTGTACCTGCCATGTTAGTAGCGGGGGGGTGTCCGACGTGGAGCGAGGAAGGAAGTAAGGAGATTCCTGCAATTGGAGTAAAATACCTGTCTTGTAATTGTTCAAGAAGATAAAAGGGGGTTTGGGAGTTGGAACGGGGGAGAGGGGTATTTAACTAACCTAATCTACTATGAGATAGGTCAGGTAGGTACAGTGCTCTATCAGTGAGATGTGTTCCAGAAACAATTATGGATCTTCTCACTGCACTGTGTGGGGGTTGGGAAGTACAGAACGAAGGAGATACTTTGAGGTATAAGTAGAAGGGTAATCTGCCGTTGCTTTGCACAAAGTCGTATGAGTGGAGGGTGTCTTAGTATGGGTTTTAAATATGGTCATATCGTTACCAGCATCTGCCGTACATATAATATCTGAGAAAAGTACAGAAGATGGTCGAGGAGGGAAAGGTCCCTCGGCTGAGGGAAGTAAGTTGGTATCAGGTAAATTGTGTCTAGAGGTCATGTCTTGTCACTGTGACCCTAGTATCAATGCTGAGAGCGCTGGGGTGTAAGAACAGTATACAATGTTGTGGTCTGTGCCAAAGTTGGCATCCTGTGTCACACAAACATATAGCATGTCAAATAGAGTCATGTGAGACTGCAACATCAAGGAGAACATTGTAAATGAAGAACATTTAAACATGTTAAACTTAAAATGAAAACTTGGTATATGCTTTATAAATAAAATCCTAGGTTCAGCAGTGAAGCCATGTCCCTCCACTATTATGCTCATCCCTTCGTCTATCAACTTCACCCCACCTCGTTTAAAATGATATATTCATATTCTTCTAGAATCTCTGTAAATGTAGGTTTGTTGGTGGGAAATGCGTTGAGGCATGTATAGAGAAAAATGGATTTTCTTTAAGTGTCATCTGACATATCAGAATGAGTGTTGTATGATGCACTCCATCTGTCAGCACCGCTATTTAGATTATCAGGTCACAATCCGTTAGGTGTCAGTGAAGCTATGTGGGTGTAGCTTATCATAAGCAAATCCTATTGTAAACTGTACCGTAGCCTCTCTTTTAATAAAATAATGAAACAGTGTGCGGGCAATGTGGAGGTTAGTGCTCCATTGTGAAGGGATGAGTCATAGGGGGTGAGATGGGGGGCAGCTAAACGCTAAGAAAGGTGGGGGTTAATAAATGGTGGGCTGGTTAGATTTACTTGCTAATCTCATGGCTGAGCATAAGTGGGAGCCCTCTACAGGATGGGAGAAATGCTGAGCCATAATCTATCTTAATCCCATAACATACAGTAGCGTCTATATATATATATATATATATATATATATATATATATATATATATATATACATATACATATATATATATATATATACATATATATATATATATATATATATATATATATACATATATATATATATATATATATATATATATATATATATATATATATATATATATATATATATATATATATATATATGTATATATATATGTATATATATATATATATAGTGAAAGTCTTCTCCACTCCTCCAATACACAAAAAACTGTTGAATGGAACTGTTCTGTATGGCTTAGACCTGGGGATATAAAACGTGCAACACAGACATCATTGCCCAACACATTTATTCCATTAAAACAACAATAAAAAGAAACCCTTTATACACTCACATAATATTGTGCCCACCAGTACCTAATAAGTCCAGCGAGAATCCAGTGTGAACTGGAATTGGGGTTCTTCTTAAAATATACAAAAAAACAGCAATGAGATAAATAAGTAAATCATAGTATTCCTGCAGTAACAATTAAAATAATTGAGATTGGTAAAAAGTTATTGCACAAAAACATGAATTAGAATATTTAATATTTTAAGATATTCTATATGTGTGTAATTGTCCTCTCTATATTTAACAACTTTAAACAGTAAATTTTTATCAGCTAAACACAAATGGTGGGTGTCAGCAGGATGTGCCAGAACAAGTGACATGAAATACGACTATGTAAAATCATGGGATATATGTCTGGTCAGAGGGTGATAAGGTAAGAATTAATTGAACACACATGAATTAAAAATTACTTTCCATGCACTCAAAATATCTCTGACTTAGTGGAAAATGTGCATTTACTTCTGCTTATAGCAACCTGGTCACTTAAATACAATTTGGAATACAAGATGTACCTGCAAAGAAAAACGACAAAATTACCTCTCCCACTGATCATTTAGCCAAGTGCTGTGATACATTGACTGACAATTAGCAATGCAAGAATTTACCCAAATAAATTTTATATATTTTTTTGACAGTGCTTTCTTTTGTCTGTATGTAAATGTTTTTTTTTTCATTTTTATTATATAAAGGAATATATATAAAGGAAGAGAAGACTAAAAAATGTGAAAAAAAACCCTGTTCCCTTACTTTCAGTTATAAAAGTTATAGCAAATACAAAAGCGAGAAGACAACAAAGGTGGTCTGATTTTTTTTATCCTCCTTTTTTTAAATGAAAGAAACATTTCGATATTGAGGGGTTTAAAATATGGAGCTTGATAATGGTACACTAGATATTATAAATTAAAGCCACAGTCTGGGATATTTTTCGCTCCCCTTAGCTGTGCCTTCCAACCATTTATGTACAATGGACAAATGGCAAATGGTTAACGAGAAATCATTCACTGAAGTTTCTTCAGAAACTGACACATCTGAGAGTGTCCCCTGTCAAGAGTCCTACTGTCAGCTTCTATATCACTACACATCACTGGCATCTTTGCAGGTAAATCTTGTATTAAAACAATTTGTGTTAGAGTCATTTTAAAAATAACATAATTTTTTTAATAAATACAATAATGTAGCATATACCACCAATCAACCATAAATGTAATGTTATTCACTTAACCTGTCAGTGGTCATATATTTCCTATTACAATGGCATCTAAAAGTCATAGGGATATATTAAGCAGCAAGTAAACATGTTGTTCATGAATTTGATGTGTTGAAAGCCGAAACAATGGGCATTACAGTTTTTTGTGTATGGGACTGTATAGTTGCAGACACTTCTGGGTGCCCATGATGACCTGTGTCCACAACTAAAAGCTCCTACAATGTGAGTTTCAGAACTGGACCACGGAACATCAGAAGAAGGTAGTCTAGTCTGATTAATCACATTTTCTTTTACTTCATGTGGATGACCAGCTGAGTGTGCATCACTTACCTGGGGAAGAGTTGGCACCAGAATGCAGTAAGAGAAGCAAGCTACGGAGGCAGTGTGATGCTTTGGGCAATGTTGTATAGGGAAGCCTTGGGTCCTGCCATTCATGTGGATGATACTTGACATGGACCACATACTTAAACATTGTTGCTGACCAAGTATATTGCTTCATAGGAAACAGTATTCCTGATGGCAGTGGACTCTTTCAACAGGATAATATGCCCATCAAGAATGGACTGAAGAACACAGCAATGAGTTTGAGGTGTTGACTTGGCTTCAAAATTCTCAAGATCTCAATCCAATCAAGCATCTGTGGGATGTGTAAGAAAAAACATGTCCGATCCATGGAGGCCCTGCCTTGAAACTTACAGAACTTAAATGATTTGCTACTGACTCAGTGCCTAATACCACAGCTTACTTTCAGCAGGCTAGTGGCATCTATGCCTTTACAGGTCAGGGTTGTTTTGGCAGAAAAAGGGGGACCTACTCAATATTAGGTGAGTGGGCATAAAGTTATGGCTGATCGGTGTGTAATTGCTAGGCGGATCCGAGCGGACCGATTGTGTGAAAGGGGCCTAAAGCCAACCTGGAGTGAAGTGTGCATTTTACAACACTGGAGTTCATTATTAAAATATGTGTTTCATTAAAAGTATTAGCAAACTGGTTTAGAAGGTAGCCCTGCAGTTCTGTGGCCCCTATTTTAATCCTAGTTTACATGAAATTTACATATTCTCCTTAACCACTTGACTGAATATTTACCCCTCCCCCCTCCTTTTATGACCAGTCCATTTTTTACTTTTTGGCACTGCGTTACTTTAAATGACACACAACACTGCACACAATTTATATAATTTATCATTTTTTTCCCACAAATAGAAATTTCCTGTGGTGGTATTTGATCACCACTGGGTTTCTTATTTTTGTGCTATAAATGTAAAAAAAATTAAAATTAAAATTTTGATTAAATATTTTTGACTTTCTGCTATAAAACATATCTAATCTAAAAATGTTAAAAATCTAATTTGTTCACAAATTTAGATCAATATGTATTTAGATACTTATTTATGGTAAAAAATCAAAGTAACCGTATATTGATTGGTTTACGCAAATGTTATAGCGTCTACAAACTATGGTATATATACCAGAATTATTTTTTTATACTGCTAATGATGGTGATCAGCGACTTAATACTTAATACTTAATATAGTAAATGCATTCATGAGGTGTCCATTATGCATGATAGCATGGTATATACTTCATACATTTAAGACACTCAAAATGTTTACTTTGTATATGTGCCCTAGGTTTCAGGTAACCACATTAATGTTTTTTAATGGGAGAGACAATAATCTGTTAAAGCTACCCAGGAAATTTTGAGGACATGCTGTATATCCCAGAAGAAGATAACATATATTACTAAGCTACATTATTTTTCCTATCTATATGGATTCTTAAGGAAATTATCAGGTTTATACTATCCAATTTTCTGTAAAATCACAGGGCTTGGTTAAAGAAGAACCTGATGGACAGTAAATGACCTTTATAAATATCCCCTACAAATCAAAGGTCATTATTATGGTTTCTTTAGTATGTAAGTAACAAATGTGGCACACAACATTCCAAGGCAGCTATTACAGATAACATAAAATAAAAAGTTTTATTTAACATCGCATTAATCTTGTTTTCTAATGCTGCCTTTCTGTCCTAATTAATTTTAACTGATACATGTTTTTTAAACCTCTACACAAATCCGCCGTTTCATCATACGTGTGTGTAAAATTTGTCATTGTTGATGGATACATTTCTCAGCAGTGGATAGCCTGCTTAATTATCTAATCATATAATTAATTATATATTGTGTGTGTGTGTGTGTGGGGGGGGGGTATATCTCCCATCAAAGTCTATCTATCTATCTATTGATTTGATCTATCTTTTTATGTCTTTAACTGAGCATATTTATAAAGATGTAAATATGACATTAATGTATGTTCACCATTAAATCCTAAATTTATAAAAACCCATTTGCTGGGAAGACCCACTTGCTCATTTGACAGATCAAATATAATTTATTGAGATTCACCAACATCTGTTCTTTATGATCAAATAGTGCTTATTGTACTTTCCCCCAAATTTATTACCTAGAAAATGTGTATATATAGTATGGTGAACCACAGAGGGAAATTATATAAGCCTCAGTAAAGCATTGCCAACATCCCAAAATATGTTGCAAAAAAGCAAGGACCCTAAAAGGGAAACCTTTGTACCCCCCCCCCCCCGGTACAGTGGGACTTTACAGGCGAACAAAGCAGTTGAATTATAATAAAAAATATTTATTTATTGAAAATTGCTTAACCACTTGCCGACCGCCGCACGACTATATACGTCGGCAGAATGGCACGGGCAGGCAAAAGGACGTGTATGTACGTCCTTGCCTGCCCGCGGGTGGGGGGTCCGATCGGACCCCCCCCCGGTGCCTGCGGCGGTCGGCAAATCTTCTCCGGCGATCGGAGGTGAGGGGGAGGCCATCCATTCGTGGCCCCCCCCTCGCGATCGCTCTCAGCCAATGGGATCATTTCCCTGCCTCTGTATTGTACACAGAGGCAGAGGAAATGATGTCATCTCTCCTCGGCTCGGTATTTTCCGTTCCGGGCCGAGGAGAGAAGACTGCAATGTAAGTGCACAACACTACACACACACAGTAGAACATGCCAGGCACACAAAACACCCCGATCCCCCCCCCGATCCCCCCCCAATCACCCCCCCCCCTGTCACAAACTGACACCAAGCAGGTTTTTTTTTTTTTTTTTTTTTTTTTTTCTGATTACTGCATGGTGTCAGTTTGTGACAGTTACAGTGTTAGGGCAGTGAGTGTTAGGCCCCCTGTAGGTCTAGGGTACCCCCCTAACCCCCCCTAATAAAGTTTTAACCCCTTGATCACCCCCTGTCACCAGTGTCGCTAAGCGATCATTTTTCTGATCGCTGTATTAGTGTCGCTGGTGACGCTAGTTAGGGACGTAAATATTTAGGTTCACCGTCAGCGTTTTATAGCGACAGGGACCCCCATATACTACCTAATAAATGTTTTAACCCCTTGATTGCCCCCTAGTTAACCCTTTCACCACTGATCACCGTATAACTGTTACGGGTGACGCTGGTTAGTTTGTTTATTTTTTATAGTGTCAGGGCACCCGCCGTTTATTACCGAATAAAGGTTTAGCCCCCTGATCACCCGACGGTGATATGCGTCGCCCCAGGCAGCGTCAGATTAGCGCCAGTACCGCTAACACCCACGCACGCAGCATACGCCTCCCTTAGTGGTATAGTATCTGTACAGATCAATATCTGATCTGATCAGATCTATACTAGCGTCCCCAGCAGTTTAGGGTTCCCAAAAACAGTGTTAGCGGGATCAGCCCAGATACCTGCTAGCACCTGCATTTTGCCCCTCCGCCCAGCTCGGCCCAGCCCACCCAAGTGCAGTATCGATCGATCACTGTCACTTACAAAACACTAAACGCATAACTGCAGCGTTCGCAGAGTCAGGCCTGATCCCTGCGATCGCTAACAGTTTTTTTGGTAGCATTTTGGTGAAATGGCAAGCACCAGCCCCAGGCAGCGTCAGGTTAGTGCCAGTACCGCTAACACCCACGCACGCACCGTACACCTCCCTTAGTGTATAGTATCTGAACGGATCAATATCTGATCCGATCAGATCTATACTAGCGTCCCCAGCAGTTTAGGGTTCCCAAAAACGCAGTGTTAGCGGGATCAACCCAGATACCTGCTAGCACCTGTGTTTTGCCCCTCCGCCCGGCCCAGCCCAGCCCACCCAAGTGCAGTATCGATCGATCACTGTCACTTACAAAACACTAAACGCATAACTGCAGCGTTCGCAGAGTCAGGCCTGATCCCTGCGATCGCTAACAGTTTTTTTTGGTAGCGTTTTGGTGAACTGGCAAGCACCAGCCCCAGGCAGCGTCAGGTTAGTGCCAGTAGCGCTAACACCCACGCACGCACCGTACACCTCCCTTAGTGGTATAGTATCTGAACTGATCAATATCTGATCCGATCAGATCTATACTGGCGTCCCCAGCAGTTTAGGGTTCCCAAAAACGCAGTGTTAGCGGGATCAGCCCAGATACCTGCTAGCACCTGCGTTTTGCCCCTCCGCCCGGCCCAGCCCAGCCCACCCAAGTGCAGTATCGATCGATCACTGTCACTTACAAAACACTAAATGCATAACTGCAGCGTTCGCAGAGTCAGGCCTGATCCCTGCGATCGTTAACAGTTTTTTTGGTAGCGTTTTGGTGAACTGGCAAGCGCCAGCGGCCTAGTACACCCCGGTCGTAGTCAAACCAGCACTGCAGTAACACTTGGTGACGTGGCGAGTCCCATAAGTGCAGTTCAAGCTGGTGAGGTGGCAAGCACAAATAGTGTCCCGCTGCCACCAAGAAGACAAACACAGGCCCGTCATGCCCATAGTGCCCTTCCTGCTGCATTCGCCAATCCTAATTGGGAACCCACCACTTCTGCAGCGCCCGTACTTCCCCCATTCACATCCCCAACCAAATGCAGTCGGCTGCATGAGAGGCATTTTTATGTCCTCCCGAGTACCCCTACCCAACGAACCCCCCCAAAAAAGATGTTGTGTCTGCAGCAAGCACGGATATAGGCGTGACACCCGCTATTATTGTCCCTCCTGTCCTGACAATCCTGGTCTTTGCATTGGTGAATGTTTTGAACGCTACCATTCATTAGTTGAGTATTAGCGTAGGGTACAGCATTGCACAGACTAGGACACACTTTCACAGGGTCTCCCAAGATGCCATCGCATTTTGAGAGACCCGAACCTGGAACCGGTTACAGTTATAAAAGTTACAGTTACAAAAAAAGTGTAAAAAAAAAAAAAAAAAAAAAAAACACAAACAAAAATATAAAATAAAAAATAATAGTTGTAGTTTTATTGTTCTCTCTCTATTCTCTCTCTCTCTCTCTATTCTCTCTATTGTTCTGCTCTTTTTTACTGTATTCTATTCTGCAATGTTTTATTGTTATTATGTTTTATCATGTTTGCTTTTCAGGTCTGCAATTTTTTATACTTTACCGTTTACTGTGCTTTATTGTTAACCATTTTTTTGTCTTCAGGTACGCCATTCACGACTTTGAGTGGTTATACCAGAATGATGCCTGCAGGTTTAGGTATCATCTTGGTATCATTCTTTTCAGCCAGCGGTCGGCTTTCATGTAAAAGCAATCCTAGCGGCTAATTAGCCTCTAGACTGCTTTTACAAGCAGTGGGAGAGAATGCCCCCCCCCCCCACCGTCTTCCGTGTTTTTCTCTGGCTCTCCTGTCTCAACAGGGAACCTGAGAATGCAGCTGGTGATTCAACCAGCTGACCATAGAGCTGATCAGAGACCAGAGTGGCTCCAAACATCTCTATGGCCTAAGAAACCGGAAGCTACGAGCATTTTATGACTTAGATTTCGCCGGATGTAAATAGCGCCATTGGGAAATTGGGAAAGCATTTTATCATACCGATCTTGGTGTGGTCAGATGCTTTGAGGGCAGAGGAGAAATCTAGGGTCTAATAGACCCCAATTTTTTCAAAAAAGAGTACCTGTCACTACCTATTGCTATCATAGGGGATATTTACATTCCCTGAGATAACAATAAAAATGATTAAAAAAAAAAAAAAATGAAAGGAACAGTTTTAAAATAAGATAAAAAAGCAAAAAAATAATAAAGAAAAAAAAAAAAAAAAAAAAAAGCACCCCTGTCCCCCCTGCTCTCGCGCTAAGGCGAACGCAAGCGTCGGTCTGGCGTCAAATGTAAACAGCAATTGCACCATGCATGTGAGGTATCACCGCGACGGTCAGATCGAGGGCAGTAATTTTAGCAGTAGACCTCCTCTGTAAATCTAAAGTGGTAACCTGTAAAGGCTTTTAAAGGCTTTTAAAAATGTATTTATTTTGTTGTCACTGCACGTTTGTGCGCAATTGTAAAGCATGTCATGTTTGGTATCCATGTACTCGGCCTAAGATCATCTTTTTTATTTCATCAAATATTTGGGCAATATAGTGTGTTTTAGTGCATTAAAATGTAAAAAAGTGTGTTTTTTCCCCAAAAAATGCGTTTGAAAAATCGCTGCGCAAATACTGTGTGAAAAAAAAAAATGAAACACCCACCATTTTAATCTGTAGGGCATTTGCTTTAAAAAAATATATAATGTGTGGGGGTTCAAAGTAATTTTCTTGCAAAAAAAAAATAATTTTTTCATGTAATCAAAAAGTGTCAGAAAGGGCTTTGTCTTCAAGTGGTTAGAAGAGTGGGTGATGTGTGACATAAGCTTCTAAATGTTGTGCATAAAATGCCAGGACAGTTCAAACCCCCCCAAATGACCCCATTTTGGAAAGTAGACACCCCAAGCTATTTGCTGAGAGGCATGTCGAGTCCATGGAATATTTTATATTGTGACACAAGTTGCGGGAAAGAGACAAATTATTATTTTTTTTTTTTTTTTTTTGCACAAAGTTGTCACTAAATTATATATTGCTCAAACATGCCATGGGAATATGTGAAATTACACCCCAAAATACATTCTGTTGCTTCTCCTGAGTACGGGGATACCACATGTGTGAGACTTTTTGGGAGCCTAGCCACGTATGGGACCCCGAAAACCAAGCACCGCCTTCAGGCTTTCTAAGGGCGTAAATTTTTGATTTCACTCTTCACTGCCTATCACAGTCTCGGAGGCCATGGAATGCCCAGGTGGCACAAACCCCCCCCAAATGACCCCATTTTGGAAAGTAGACACCCCAAGCTATTTGCTGAGAGGTATAGTGAGTATTTTGCAGACCTCACTTTTTGTCACAAAGTTTTGAAAATTAAAAAAAGAAAAAAAAAATTTTTTTTTTTGTCTTTCTTCATTTTCAAAAACAAATGAGAGCTGCAAAATACTCACCATGCCTCTCAGCAAATAGCTTGGGGTGTCTACTTTCCAAAATGGGGTCATTTGGGGGGGTTTGTGCCACCTGGGCATTCCATGGCCTCCGAAACTGTGATAGGCAGTGAAGAGTGAAATCAAAAATGTACACCCTTAGAAATCCTGAAGGCGGTGCTTGGTTTTCGGGGTCCCGTACGCGGCTAGGCTCCTAAAAAGTCCCACACATGTGGTATCCCCGTACTCAAGAGAAGCAGCAGAATGTATTTTGGGGTGCAATTCCACATATGCCCATGACCTGTGTGAGCAATATATCATTTAGTGACAACTTTGTGCAAAAAAAAAAAAAAAAAAAAAATAAATTGTCACTTTCCCGCAACTTGTGTCAAAATATAAAATATTCCATGGACTCAACATGCCTCTCAGCAAATAGCTTGGGGTGTCTACTTTCCAAAATGGGGTCATTTGGGGGAGGTTTGTGCCATCTGGGCATTTTATGGCCTTCAAAACTGTGATAGGTAGTGAGGAGTAAAATCAAAAATGTACGCCCTTAGAAATCCTGAAGGCAGTGATTGGTTTTCGGGGCCCCGTATGCGGCTAGGCTCCCAAAAAGTCCCACACATGTGGTATCCCCATACTCAGGAGAAGCAGCTAAATGTATTTTGGGGTGCAATTCCACATATGCCCATGGCCTGTGTGAGCAATATATCATTTAGTGACAACTTTTTGTAATTTTTTTTTTTTTTTTTTTTTTTTTTCATTATTCAATCACTTGGGACAAAAAAAATGAATATTCAATGGGCTCAACATGCCTCTCAGCAATTTCCTTGGGGTGTCTACTTTCCAAAATGGGGTCATTTGTGGGGGTTTTGTACTGCCCTGTCATTTTAGCACCTCAAGAAATGACATAGGCAGTCATAAATTAAAGACTGTGTAAATTCCAGAAAATGTACCCTAGTTTGTAGGTGCTATAACTTTTGCGCAAACCAATAAATATACACTTATTGACATTTTTTTTACCAAAGACATGTGGCCAAATACATTTTGGCCTAAATGTATGACTAAAATTGAGTTTATTGGATTTTTTTTAGAACAAAAAGTAGAAAATATCATTTTTTTTCAAAATTTTCGGTCTTTTTCCGTGTATAGCGCAAAAAATAAAAACGGCAGAGGTGATCAAATACCATCAAAAGAAAGCTCTATTTGTGGGAAGAAAAGGACGCAAATTTCGTTTGGTTACAGCATTGCATGACCGCGCAATTAGCAGTTAAAGCGACGCAGTGCCAAATTGTAAAAAGTGCTCTGGTCAGGAAGGGGGTAAATCCTTCCGGGGCTGAAGTGGTTAAAGAAGCATAACAACATGAGAATCTAAACATAGATCTATACAAAGTGCTTATGCAGAGTGCAACAAACTTTTTTTGATCTATTTCTTTACACTTTCAATTGTGAATACATATTTCTCCATGAGCCTGACATGTTTAAGGATGGTGTCTCTTCTTCAGAGGCGTATTGAGGAGAGAAAATATGGGTGTATTCTGAAAAACAGGTGAGATCAATTTAAACAAGTAGATATTATTCAGAGCAAAAAATTCACATTATGGCAACCGAGAGTGTCCAGCATACATACCAGTATCCAACCTTTGGAAAAAGTTGTGCAAAGACTACACAAGAAAAGCGAACTCTCGTATGCAGAGAGAAGAATGATGTGATTAAATGAATAGATATATAGCTCCTTGAGGGTAGGGACTGATGTGAATGTACAATGTATATGTAAAGCGCTGCGTAATTTGACGGCGCTATACAAGTACCTGAAATAAATAAAATAAATAAAATATGTCTGCCAAGTAACCAAGGGTAGACATGGTCGGCTTCCATCTGCGCCGAGTGAAAACTCCGCAAAGGCCCCCAAAGAAGAGGATGAACCCCGCCAAATCCACAGTAGAGCCCTAAAGAGGTTTGAATGGATTAATAAATTACATTCTGTTTGAAAATATATGCAAAAAGATATAAAAAGAAACCATATAGGTTATGTACATTATATAATATATAATGAAAGAAAGGGCTGCTTTGTTCATAATCCAAGTATGGAATTTACAGCTTTGTATTATAAATTTGAAATATTTTTTATATTGTTGTGTATTTTATTTTTAGAAGAGATCATAACTGAAGCCTTGCTATATAGAAAAAAGGGGGAGGAAAAAAGAAAGCACGGAAAAAACTTTTTTGTGATCTATGCATTGTAGAGGCATTGCTTTGTATATGCAAACAGGAATTGCCTGTGCGGTTACTGTTTAAACTGCACAGAAAGCACTGAAGTCGTTTGTAAAAAATAGGAATAGACCGGGGAGAAGAAAAGAGAAAGAAATTGCCTCCCTTCTGCTCGGCGATATAAGAAAAAATAGGTAGCTTCTTTACTTACTTTCTTAGATTAAAGATTTTCAGGCGAAATGCTGGAGCGTGGTTGTTGGTGGCGTGTATGTTTGACACTGGGCAGGGTGCTGGTTGCAGATTTAAAAAGCCGCTGGCGCCTGCGCAGTGTAGCTGATTACTTGAGTGTCAGCAGGATGAGATGGATTGCATCGTCGCGTATGAGGCATTGGTGTCATAACATGGCGACGTGCTCAGGCGGCATTGCGAGGTAGCTGAATGAAAAACCTGGGGGACCGCGTCATCGCGTATAATGTGGTGACGTCATCACGAAGTGACATGCAGAGGCGACGCTGCAAGGCAGAAAAGGGGGAGGAGAAAAAAAAAAAAGTGAGGCCGTTTGATAGGCCGCCGGGATGAGCCCAAGCATCACCAAGGCAACCGCTCACACGGGACACTCAGAATAAAAAAACACAATATTGGGCACTGTTTGCAAGGGATCATTGGGGACACGGACTGGGGGCATCCAAAACAGAGGCCCCAGGGACAAATCTGCACGGTGCCCACTCAGTGCCGAGGCACTGGGGGAGCGTCATGCAGACAAGGTCCACCGGCGCAAAAACACCACAATTGCATGTTCGGACTTAGCCGAACAGGCATGCAGCGTAAACTGAATAAATATTGAGCACTGTTTGCAAGGGATCATTGGGGATTTAGACTGGGGACATCCAAAGCGGAGACCCCAAGGACAAATCTGCATGGCGCCCGCCCAGTGCCGAGGCACTGGGGGAGCATCATGCAGACAAGGCCCACCGGCGCAAGAACACCGCAATTGCATGTCCGGACTTGGCCGAATGGGCATGCAGTGTAAACTGAAGGCTATACCCCGCCATTATGGATGGGGAGACATGGCCCCCGTGCACCGGGCGGGGTCAAAATCGAAACCAAAAGAAATAACAAATAACGAAAGTAAATAAAGATATAAATACCTCAAGAATATAAATTCATCCAATTGAGAATGAAAAATTGTTTCTTAGTTGGACTGGATGTGTGGACACAATAGGATGCACATAATGGAATAATGGCAAACATCAATGGATATAGAGCAAAGCTTGAACAAAAATAACAATAGGTACATGGGAGAGATATGGGAGAAACAACAGAGCCCAAGATCAAAGTGTATCGTATGACCATAAACAAACTGTCAACGGTTAGATTCATAAACATATTGAATTTTTTTTTATATAGTGTTATCAACAACATTATAGGTAAAAAATAAAGAATATAAAATACCTTCTGAAAATACAATTTATTACATCGATCTTAAACAACTTAAACATATTCTTTAGATATACATATCCAAGGTGTTCTTTAGACAAGTGGCATGTCTTTATATGGTGAGTTATTCTTTTTCGCATCCTCCTGATACGAAACCGTCTAAGAATGGACGGAAACTCATTTGGGTGTTGAGTCCTGGAAATTGGGTTGCATTGAGATCGGCGATCCACCGGACCTCCCTCTGCAGCAAGATCTTGTTCCAATCACCACCACTGTTGTCCGGATAAATCCGGTCAAGGATGGTGAAATGGACAAGGGGAAACTTGCCCGTGTGATGGTCTCGCACATGTCGCCCCAGAGGAAGGTCCGGGTTCGCCTGTCTCATGCTAGTGATGTGTCGTGCTGCTCTTTTGTGAAACTCCAGTTTTGTTTTACCAACGTAAAAGCATTTACATTGGCATGTCAAAAGGTAAATAACCCCAGACGTCTTGCAATTTGCAAAGTGTCTGGGCTTATACATCCTGCCATTGGGTAATTTAAATTTAGTCTGTATATTCATATAGCGGCAGCAAGGACATCCACCACAGGTAAAAGTTCCAAATCTTTTACATGTTTCAGAGCGGAAAGTACCAGTATATTCACTTTTAACCAGATGGTCCCTTAACGAGCGTGCTCATCTAAAGGTAATGGTAGGTGTCATGGATACATGTGGTTTTAAGTTGGGATCGATTTGTAACAGATGCCAGTGTTTTTGTAAAATATTTTTAATAGTTTTATGCTGTTTGTTATAGGTGGTTATCAACCTTGTGACTGATTGGGAATCTGTAGGTTTTTTTAGAAAAAAGAATGTTATGTCTCAGCTGTCCTCATGCCCATTTGAAGGCCTTTTTCAGGCATGTAGATGAGTAACCTAGATCTAAGAGTCTTTCCTTTAGTTTGTTTGCCTCGCGAGCAAATTCAGTGTCAGTAGAGCAATTGCGTCTAAGTCTTAAATATTGCCCGTACGGAATAGATAAAGCTAGAGATTTAGGATGTGAACTTGACGCGTGTAGGATGGTATTTCCAGCGGTCTCTTTACGATAGAGACCGCTGGATAGAGATCCATCCATTGATTTGGTTATGCTTAGGTCAAGGAAAGTGATGGAAGTCTCATTAAAGGTCATAGTAAAGTATAGATTAAATTTATTTTGATTCATAATCTGTATGAAGGCATGTAGGGCTTCTCCTGTACCATTCCATATCATCAGTATGTCGTCTATATACCTAAACCATGCTGCTACAAGTGTGGTATATGACGAGAGGCTGTCATCGGACAACAAAGACTGTTCCCACTCCCCCAGGTACAGGTTGGCATACGATGGGGCACAACAAGTCCCCATCGCAACCCCCTGCACCTGGAGGTAGTGGGATCCGTCAAAAGAAAAAATATTGTGCATTAGAATAAAATCCAGCGCTTCCAATAGGAAGGAATTTAATTTCCGGTCATCCTTATGAGATTGTGATAGAATGCATTTGATAACTGAAAGGCCTAAATTGTGAGGGATGGAGCTATATAGCACTTCTACGTCTATAGCAACCAGAAGCGAATGAGGTGGTATAAGCAAACCTTCCAAGTTTTGCAATAGGTGAATGGTATCCTTCATGTATGAAAATAAACCAACAACATAGGGTCTGAGATGGCTGTCTACAAATTTACTTAAATTTTCGGTTATAGAGCCGTTTCCAGAAATAATGGGACGGCCTGGAGGAATTTTTTGATTTTTATGTATTTTAGGAAGACAATACAGAGTGGGAGTACGAGGATATGGTGTTCTAATATAATCCCACACATCTTTGTCGATGGCCCCATTACAAAAAGCTTCATCTACCAGATCATAATAGACACCATTGAATTTGTCTATGGTGCCTTTTGAGATGGGCTTCTACAATGCATAGATCACAAAAAAGTTTTTTCCGTGCTTTCTTTTTTCCTCCCCCTTTTTTCTATATAGCAAGGCTTTAGGGATGAGCCGAACACCCCCCTGTTCGGTTCGCACCAGAACATGCGAACAGGAAAAAATTTCGCTCGAACACGCGAACACCGTTAAAGTCTATGGGACACGAACATGAATAATCAAAAGTGCTAATTTTAAAGGCTTATATGCAAGTTATTGTCATAAAAAGTGTTTGGGGACCCGGGTCCTGCCCCAGGGGACATGGATCAATGCAAAAAAAAGGCCCCCCCCTCCTGAACTGTACCAGGCCACATGCCCTCAACATTGGGAGGGTGCTTTGGGTTAGCCCCCCAAAACACCTTGTCCCTATGTTGATGAGGACAAGGGCCTCATCCCCACAACCCTGGCCGGTGGTTGTGGGGGTCTGCGGGCGGGGGGCTTATCGGAATGTGGAAGCCCCCTTTAACAAGGGGACCCCCAGATCCCGGCCCTCCCCCTGTGTGAAATGGTAAGGGGGTACGTACCCCTACCATTTCACTAAAAAACTGTCAAAAATGTTAAAAATGACAAGAGACAGTTTTTGACAATTCCTTTATTTAAATGCTTCTTCTTTCTTCTATCTTCCTTCATCTTCTTCTTCTGGTTCTTCTGGCTCTTCTGGTTCTTCCTTCGGCGTTCTCATCCAGCATCTCCTCTGCGGTGTCTTCTATCTTCTTCTCCTCGGGCCGCTCCGCACCCATGGCATGGGGGGAGGCTCCCGCTCTTCTCTTCATCTCCTTCTTCATCCTCTTCTCTTCTTCCTTCTTCTCTTCTTCATTTTCTTCTCCGGGCCGCTCCACACCCATGCTGGCATGGAGGGAGGCTCCCGCTGTGTGACGGAGTCTCCTCGTCTGACGGTTCTTAAATAACGGGGGCGGGGCCACCCCTCTGACGCACGGTGACTTGACGGGACTTCCCTGTAAAGGAATTGTCAAAAACTGTCTCTTGTCATTTTTAACATTTTTGACAGTTTTTTAGTGAAATGGTAGGGGTAAGTACCCCCTTACCATTTCACACAGGGGGGGCCGGGATCTGGGGGTTCCCTTGTTAAAGGGGGATTCCAGATTCCAATAAGCCCCCCGCCCGCAGACCCCCACAACCACCGGCCAGGGTTGTGGGGATGAGGCCCTTGTCCTCATCAACATGGGGACAAGGTGTTTTGGGGGCTACCCCAAAGCACCCTCCCAATGTTGAGGGCATGTGGCCTGGTACGGTTCAGGAGGGGGGGCTGCACTCTCGTCCCCCCCTCTTTTCCTGCGGCCTGCCAGGTTACGTGCTCAGATAAGGGTCTGGTATGGATCTTTGGGGGGACCCCACGCCGTTTTTTTTTTTTTTTTGGCGCGGGGTTCCCCTTAAAATCCTGGTATGGAATTTAGGGGGAACCCCACGTCATTTTTTTTTAATTTTGGCCGGGGTTCCCCTTAATATCCATACCAGACCTGAAGGGCCTGGTATGGAATTTAGGGGGACTCCCACGTCATTTTTTTTTTTTTAATTTTGGTTCGGGGTTTCCCTGTGTTGAATTCCCATGCCGTTTTTATCAATGAACTTCTATGTGTATTGTCGGCAATGCAATAGCCGCGGGTAGTTTTAAATGGAATTTTTCCTTCGAAATGTCATTTTGCTGTCAGACTGTTCTAAACACTGGAAACATGCGCCCCTTTACAGGCATACTATAGACACCCCCCAGGTACGAAATTTAAAGGGATATTACACTTTTATTGTTTGACTTTAAGCATTATTAAAATCACTGCTCCTGAAAAAACGGCCGTTCTTAAAACTTTTTTTTGCATTGATCCATGTCCCCTGGGGCAGGACCCGGGTCCTCAAACACTTTTTATGACAATAACTTGCATATAAGCCTTTAAAATTAGCACTTTTGATTTCTCCCATAGATTTTTAAAGGGTGTTCTGCGGCATTCGAATTTGCCCCAACTTGCGAACAGCCAATGTTTGAGTCGAACATGAGTTCGACTCGAACTCGAAGCTCATCCCTACAAGGCTTCAGTTATGATCTCTTCTAAAAATAAAATACACAACAATATAAAAAATATTTCAAATTTATAATATAAAGCTGTAAATTCCATACTTGGATTATGAACAAAGCAGCCCTTTCTTTCATTATATATTATATAATGTACATAACCTATATGGTTTCTTTTTATATCTTTTTGCATATATTTTCAAACAGAATGTAATCTATTAATCCATTCAAACCTCTTTAGGGCTCTACTGTGGATTTGGCGGGGTTCATCCTCTTCTTTGGGGGCCTTTGCGGAGTTTTCTGTCGGGCCAAATAGAAACCGCCATGTCTACCCTTGGTTAATTGGTGGTCATATATCTATTCATTTAATCACATCATTCTTCTCTCTGCATACGAGAGTTCGCTTTTCTTGCGTAGTCTTTGCACAACTTTTTCCAAAGGTTGGATACTGGTATGTATGCTGGACACTCTCGGTTGCCATAATGTAAATTTTTTGCTCTGAATAATATCTTCTTGTTTAAATTGATCTCACCTGTTTTTCAGAAACAAATAAATAGGAAGTTGGGACTTTAAAATGAAGCAATTGGGTAGTGGAGGTAAAATAAACTATCTGTAAATCGCATTATGAAATATTTATTGATTTAATTTTAAAAAATATATAACACACAGTAAAGGAGTATTGATTTCATATACAATAAAATAATTCATTACATACATGTATAAATGATGTACACATAGTATAGGCATAATAAAGAATATACACAAATAGCAGCACATGATTAGATGTTAATAGAAAAAGTAGAGAAGCATGATGTTGCTAGCAGCAACATGCCTGATGACGATACATGCACCCACATTGTAAATGTGCATTAACTACGTAGGAAAAATGTAATCAAAGGAAACCGATTAGTATAAGCGACTATGGTTCCATGTAAGATGTAGCTAGGGCATCAAATGGCAAGGCTTGACGCGTTTCGTGGGTCTATCCCCACTCATCAGGAGCTGATGTAAACAAATTTTCCTGTAAACTATATATAAAATATATAATGAACCATAGTGTCCATGTAAAAAAGTAGAGAATATAGATAAATGAACATAAAATATATGGAGCAGATTGTGCTGAACGCGCTCACCAACTCAGGCAGCAGGTGCAGTGCTCGGTGGAGGCGGCGTAGGTATAGGTGCGACAACGGGCAAGCAGAAAAGAAACAAAAATGGGGCAAGGTATGTCCACTGAACAGAAATGTATGTCGTGGAAACAACCAGATCTAAAAATAGAGTAATATATTCCATTAGGTGTACATATAATATGTTAAAGTGTTTTATTTGTAGTAATAGTAATAATGGAATAATAGATCGTGAACCCAGTAAGTTCCAAAGAAAGTGATAAATATAAATACAATTGAACAGGTGTGTATGTGAGAGAATCTATACTAGTAAGTGAGTGACGTGAAAAAGAATGTGAAAGTAGCCAAAGTGAGATAGGAGTTTGGTAGTAACTAATGTGTAAGAAGTAGCAGATGAAAAGTGACAAAAGACTAGAGGAAATGAATGAGGCAGACTCACCAAGGAAGTAGACGCTTAAACGAAGAAAAGCCAGAACCAAGTGGGGGGAGAAAGAAGAAAAAAGAGACAATAACCTACCCAAATGTGGCATCTAAAAGCACCACCAGCCAAACGAGAGAGACCAGCCATGAGGACCGCCAGCTCCAAATGGGGAGTGTAAATACGCCGCCAATGCCACGTGGGTGAGACGGAGGAGGAGCCGCCGCACCTGAGCTGAGTGATCCTCAGCCTGTGGCGCGAAAAGGCTCCTCCATAGGGACACTGAGAAAGAATCACTAAACGTCTGAGCCGCAATGCCAGGGAATGACGTCACACGCCCGACGTAGGGTACGTGGCACCGATGCGCAGAGTGGTGACTGCCCGATCCCCCAATCCCAATTACCTGTTTTTCAGAATACACCCATATTTTCTCTCCTCAATACGCCTCAGAAGAAGAGACACCGTCCTGAAACATGTCAGGTTCATGGAGAAATGTGTATTCACAATTGAAAGTGTAAAGAAATATATCAAAAAAATTTGTTGCACTCTGCATAAGCACTTTGTATAGATCTATGTTTAGATTCTCATGTTTTCTTGCTTCTTTAAGCAATTTTCAATAAATAAATAGTTTTTATTATAATTCAACTGCTTTGTTCGCCTGTAAAGTCCCACTGTACCGGGGGGTACAAAGGTTTCCCTTTTAGGGTCCTTGCTTTTTTGCAACATATTTTGGGATGTTGGCAAAGCATTACTGAGGGTTATATAATTTCCCTCTGTGGTTCACCATACTATATATACATGAAACAGGGTAGCAAATACCCATCCCCCCCTCTTTTGAACCACATATATATAATTTTTCTTTGTCTTATTTTTTCCTGCTTCTCAAAACAAATTTCTTAAATGTGATGTCTATAGATTTTTCTAAGTAGTGCAATAGGACCTATTGGTGTGGGTTCTACTACATCTACACTCATGGGTGATATCTCTCTATCGTCAATCACTACCACTTTACTCCAATCAGATCAAGATTTTTTAGTCCACTAAATGGAGGTGAACCCTCTGGACTTTCAAAATCCTCACACATCCCTTCTCCCTCCTCGCCTAACACTCAAAACATTGTCAATCTTTCTGATCACTCACTCACGCAAGCTGAAAGGGACTTGTTGCATAAAGGTCTAGATACCTTTGCAGTAATAAAAGATCTACATCTTTTTGCTCGAAAACTTTACTATAAGAGCCTTTTCTCTAAAGAAAAAGAAAAAAATACCTCCCAAATGGAGACTAAAAGATCAGACGAAGCGCTAGACGATCTTTTAAAACTCCTTGAGGAACAAGATCCTAGCGATTTGATTGATTCAACAGACATTGAAAGTCTCTTATTGGAACATAGCACGAAAGAAGCCCCATTGCGATCAGATAGTCAGGAGAAATTCAAGAAGTCAGATAATTTCCCATCCTTTACAAGTAACCCCAATCTAGCGGCATTAATAGCGTCCACCATCAGAGATTAAAAAAATTAAAAAAATAAAATCACAAACACTCTGTAGTAACCTCACTAAAGATGAACAGCTAGCTTTAGAATCTCTCAAAAGAGAACATTCCCTCACAATTAAGCCATCGGATAAAGGCGGAAACATCGTTATCATGACAAACGAGCAGTATAGAGCAATGTGTGTCAAGGTCGTTACAAACTTATCATGGTATAAGCCCATCTCAAAAGGCACCATAGACAAATTCAATGGTGCCTTTTATGATCTGGTAGATGAAGCCTTTTGTAATGGGGCCATTGACTAAGATGTGTGGGAATATATTAGAACACCATATCCTCGTACTCCCACTCTGTATTGTCTTCCTAAAACACATAAAAATCAAAAAATTCCTCCAGGCCGACCCATTATTTCTGAATATGGCTCTATAACCGAAAATTTAAGTAAATTTGTAGACAGCCATCTCAGACCCTATGTTGCTGTTTTTTTTCATACATTAAGGATACCATTCACCTATTGCAAAACTTGGAAGGTTTGCATATACCACCTCATTCGCTTCTGGTTGCTATAGACGTAGAAGCGCTATATAGCTCCATCCCTCACAATTTAGGCCTTTCACACACATTTTATCACAATCTCATAAGGATGACCGGAAATTAAATTCCTTCCTATTGGAAGCGCTGGATTTTATTCTAACACACAATATTTTTTCTTTTGACGGATCCCACTACCTCCAGGTGCAGGGGGTTGCGATGGGGACTTGTTGTGCCCCATCGTATGCCAACCTGTACGTGGGGGAGTGGGAACAGTCTTTGTTGTCCAATGACAGCCTCTCATCATATACCACCCATGTAGCAGCATGGTTTAGGTATATAGACAACATACTGATGATATGGAATGGTACACCAGAAGCCCTACATGCCTTCATACAGATTATGAATCAAAATAAATTTAATCTATGTTATATTCTTAATATCTAAATTTTAATTGGCTTTATTAAAAAGGATATGCATTTTCCATATTTGTGTGAATGATAGGACTTTGAGCTAATGATATTCACATGGCCATTCATTGACTGAAAATGCAGGTCAAGACCCTGTCAGAATTTGATGGATTTTGTAAATAATATATGTATGGGTTGAAAATCTTCCTATGTAACCGATACTCTGTTTGATTTATGCGTTTTATGTTTTAAGAGGTCTGATGTTTAGTCTTATAGTCTCTCTCTCACATATATCCTGTTTCATGTTTAAAAGGTTTGGTAAAGTGAAACAGATGTTAAAGAGGCTTGTATATCTACTCTAGCCCCCACTCTTAGGAAGGAGGAGAAAGGGGAGTGTATCGGAGGGATTTGTGTTTGGGCACAAATTTGAAAGACTGAGTTCATATAAACACAAGGAATCCGGTCTTCTGGCTCACTCTTTACACACATCTTCTGTTCCAAGCTACATATACCTATTCAAGACACAGCTCTCCTATGCACACAGAATTTCTTCCAGGACACAAGAAGTTAAACGGCCATCTTTAAAACACCAAGACAAAGGGAAAGCACATGTTCTAATGACTTTAAGAACTTTTTCAGATCTTTGAAACAAATGAACTATAAATGAACATTTTTTGCATATATGAAATAACACTAATTCTGAATATGAATGTACTATTTTTGTAAGTATTTTCCAAGTTTATGTGTGTACAATAAAACACACAGTTTGATTTAAGCTGACTCAAGCAGAAATAATTCCAAAATTCGTCTCACGAGAAAACATCATTATTGAAGGCTTTTTATACAATATTAAGCCATTTATTTCAATCTATACTTTACTATGACCTTTAATGAGACTTCCATCACCTTCCTTGACCTAAGCATAACCAAATCAATGGATGGATCTCTATCCAGTGGTCTCTATCGTAAAGAGACAGCTGGAAATACCATCTTACACGCGTCAAGTTCACATCCTAAATCTCTAGTTTTATCTATTCCGTACGGGCAATATTTAAGACTTAGACGCAATTGCTCTACTGACACTGAATTTGCTCGCGAGGCAAACAAACTAAAGGAAAGACTCTTAGATCGAGGTTACTCATCTACATGCCCGAAAAAGGCCTTCAAATGGGCACGAGGACAGCTGAGACATAACATTCTTTTTTCTAAAAAAACACCTACAGATTCCCAATCAGTCACTAGGTTGATAACCACCTATAACAAACAGCATAAGACTATTAAAAATATTTTACAAAAACACTGGCATCTGTTACAAATCGATCCCATCTTAAAACCACATGTATCCATGACACCTACCATTACCTTTAGACGAGCACGCTCGTTAAGGGACCATCTGGTTAAAAGTGAATATACTGGTACTTTCCGCTCTGACACATGTAAAAGATTTGGAACTTTTACCTGTGGTGGATGTCCTTGTTGCCGCTATATGAATATACAGATTAAATTTAAATTACCCAATGGCAGGATGTATAACACCAGACACTTTACAAATAGCAAGATGTCTGGGGTTATGTACCTTTTGACATGCCAATGTAAATGCTTTTACATTGGTAACAAAACTGGAGTTTCACAAAAGAGCAGCACGACACATCACTAGCATAAGACAGGTGAACCCGGACCTTCCTCTGGGGCGACATGTGCGAGACCATCACACGGGCAAGTTTCCCCTTGTTCATTTCACCATCCTTGACCGGATTCATCCGGACAACAGGGGTGGTGATTGGAACAAGATCTTGCTCCAGAGGGAGGTCCGGTGAATCGCCGATCTCAATGCAACCCAATTTCCAGGACTCAACACCCAAATGAGTTTCCGTCCATTCTTAGACATAGTTACATAGTAGGTGAGGTTGAAAAAAGACACAAGTCCATCAAGTCCAACCTATGTGTGTGATTATGTGTCAGTATTACATTGTATATCCCTGTATGTTGCGGTCATTCAGGTGATTATCTAATAGTTTCTTGAAGCTATCAATGCTTCCCGCTGAGACCACCGCCTGTGGAAGGGAATTCCACATCCTTGCCGCTCTTACAGTAAAGAACCCTCTACGTAGTTTAAGGTTAAACCTCTTTTCTTCTAAGTGTAATGCGTGGCCACGAGTCTTATTAAACTCTCTTCTGCGAAAAAATTTTATCCCTATTGTGGGGTCACCAGTACAGTATTTGTAAATTGAAATCATATCCCCTCTCAAGTGTCTCTTTTCCAGAGAGAATAAGTTCAGTGCTCTCAACCTTTCCTCATAACTAAGATCCCCCAGACCCTTTATTAGCTTTGTTGCCCTTCTTTGTACTCGCTCCATTTCCAGTACATCCTTCCTGAGGACTGGTGCCCAGAACTGGACAGCATACTCGAGGTGCGGCCGGACAAGAGCCTTGTAGAGTGGGAGAATTATCATTTTATCTCTTGCGTTGATCCCCCTTTTAATGCATGCCAATATTCTGTTTGCTTTGTTAGCAGCAGCTTGGCATTGCATGCCATTGCTGAGCCTATCATCTACTAGGACCCCCAGGTCCTTTTCCATCCTAGATTCCCCCAGAGGTTCTCCCCTCAGTGCATAGATTGCATTCATATTTTTGCCACCCAAATGCATTATTTTACATTTTTCTACATTGAACCTCATTTGCCATGTAGTCGCCCACCCCATTAATTTGTTCAGGTCTTTTTGCAAGGTTTCCACATCCTGCAGAGAAGTTATTGCCCTGTTTAGCTTAGTATCGTCTGCAAATACAGAGATTGAACTGTTTATCTCATCCTCCAGGTCGTTTATAAACAAATTAAATAGGATTGGTCCCAGCACAGAACCCTGGGGAACCCCACTACCCACCCCTGACCATTCTGAGTACTTCCCATTTATCACCACCCTCTGAACTCGCCCTTGTAGCCAGTTTTCAATCCATGTACTCACCCTATGGTCCATGCCAACGGACCTTATTTTGTACAGTAAACGTTTATGGGGAACTGTGTCAAATGCTTTTGCAAAATCCAGATACACCACGTCTACGGGCCTTCCTTTATCTAGATGGCAACTCACCTCCTCATAGAAGGTTAATAGATTGGTTTGGCAAGAACGATTCTTCATGAATCCATGCTGATTACTGCTAATGATACCGTTCTTATTACTAAAATCTTGTATATAGTCCCTTATCATCCCCTCCAAGAGTTTACATACTATTGATGTTAGGCTAACTGGTCTGTAATTCCCAGGGATGTATTTTGGGCCCTTTTTAAATATTGGTGCTACATTGGCTTTTCTCCAATCAGCTGGTACCATTCCAGTCAGTAGACTGTCTGTAAAAATTAGGAACAACGGTCTGGCAATCACTTGACAGAGTTCCCTAAGTACCCTCGGATGCAAGCCATCTGGTCCCGGTGATTTATTAATGTTAAGTTTTTCAAGTCTAATTTTAATTCTGTCCTCTGTTAACCATGGAGGTGCTTCCTGTGTTGTGTCATGAGGATAAACACTGCAGTTTTGGTTACTGAAGCCCCCCGATTCACTCATGAAGACTGAGGAGAAGAATAAATTCAATACCTTTGCCATCTCCCCATCCTTTGTAACCTGATGTCCTTCCTCATTCTTTATGGGGCCAATATGGTCTGTCCTCCCTTTTTTACTGTTTACATACTTAAAGAATTTCTTGGGATTTTTTTGCTCTCCTCCGCTATGTGTCTTTCATGTTCTATCTTAGCCATCCTAATTGCACCCTTACATTTCTTGTTGCATTCTTTATAAAGTCTGAATGCTGAGGATGATCCCTCAACCCTGTATTTTTTGAAGGCCTTCTCCTTTGCTTTTTTATGCATTTTTACATTGGAGTTAAGCCATCCAGGATTTTTGTTCGCTCTTTTAAATTTATTACCCAATGGGATACATTGGCTAATGCCCTTATTTAATATGCTCTTAAAGCAAACCCATCTCTCCTCCATATTCTTTGTTCCTAATATTTTATCCCAATTTATGCCTTTTAGCAAGGTTTGTAGTTTAGGGAAGTTGGCTCTTTTGAAATTCAGTGTCTTTGTGTTCCCTTTATGTGATTTATACTGAAACTAATTGACCTGTGCTCGCTGTTACCTAAATTGCCCCGTATTTCCACATCCGTGATCAGGTCTGTATTGTTGGTAATCAGTAGATCCAGTAATGTTTTATTTCTAGTTGGTGCGTCTACCATCTGACCCATAAAATTGTCCTGCAAGACATTAAGGAACTGACGAGCCTTAAATGAATGCGCGGTTCCCTCCACCCAGTCTATGTCTGGATAATTAAAATCCCCCATTATGATAACACTTCCCATCCTTGCTGCTAATCCAATTTGTGATAGGAGATCCGTCTCCACTTCCTCCCTCAGGTTAGGGGGCCTATAGCATACTCCCAGTATTATTTTCCCCTTAGCTTCATCCCTTTGGAGCTCTACCCATAAGGATTCCACCTCCTCTCTAGCTCCCTCAGTGATGTTATCTCTCACATTCGCTTGTACATTATTCTTGATATATAGGCATACCCCTCCCCCTTTTTTACCCTCTCTATCCTTGCGGTATAGGGTATACACTTGAATGTTTGCCAGCCAATCATGAGAGCTGTTGAAGCAGGTCTCTGAAATTCCCACAAAATCCAAATCCTCCTCATACAACAGTATCTCTAGTTCACCCATCTTGTCTGCCATGCTCCTGGCATTGGTGAACATGCCACATAGTTTACACAGGTCGCATATTGTCCTCGTATTGAGTGTTTCGAGACTGCAACTAGGACTTGCTACTATACTCACCTTGTGTTTTTGTGCTTTGGTTAACCTACCACTAATGCCCCCAATACTACCCTCTGGAATATCTTCCGCGTTGGCTATCTCTGTCTTTGGACCCTCCCCCCATCGCCTAGTTTAAAAACCCCTCTAACTTTTTGGCCATCTTCATTCCCAGCAGATCTGCACCCTCCTCATTTAGGTGCAGTCCGTCCCTTCTATAGTACCGTTTACCGACTGAGAAGTCGGCCCAGTCCTCCAGGAACCCAAACCCCTCCTTACTACACCAGCTTTTCAGCCACTTGTTTACTTCCCTAATCTCCCTCTGCCTTTCTGGTGTGGCTCGATGTACCGGTAGTATTCCTGAGAATACTACCTTGGAGGTCCTTTTCCTCAATTTAGCTCCTAAGTCCCTAAAATCGTTCTTTAGGACACTCCATCTGCCTCTGACTTTGTCATTGGTGCCAATGTGCACCATGACAGCCGGGTCTTCGCCAGCCCCTCCCAGTAATCTGTCCACAAGATCCGTGATGTGCCGAACCCGAGCGCCCGGTAGACAACATACTGTTCGGCGCTTCAGGTCTTGGTTACAGATTGCCCTTCTAAGAATTGAGTCCCCTACCACCAGAATCTGTCTTTCCTTTCCCTTTGCTGCCCCCCCACTCTCACTGGAGGAGTTCTTCCCCCAGCAGCTAGGAGAGTCCCTCAGCTCCAGCAGTGCTGGTCCCTGACTGGTTTCACCAATGTCACTCAATGGAGCATACTTATTGGGATGCTCCAGTCCTGGATCAGCCTCCCTGGCACTTCCCCCTCTAGCCCTCCTGACTGTCACCCATCTACTCTTTGATAGTGCCTGCACCTCTTTGTCTCCACCCGCCTCTGTGCTGGCCCCTGCCGGCACCTGCCGTGTACGTTCCTGGCTCTCCTTTAGTATGGAGGGACTTCTCAGTGCTGACAGTTGCTTCCCCAAATTCAGAACCTGGGCTTCCAGGGAAACAATGTGCTTACATTTTGCACAGCAGTATTTGCCCTCGATCGGATGATCAAGGAACGCATACATCCAGCAAGATGTACAAAGAGTAGACGGTTTTGTATCAGGAGGATGCGAAAAAGAATAACTCACCATATAAAGACATGCCACTTGTCTAAAAAACACCTTGGATATGTATATCTAAATAATATGTTTAAGTTGTTTAAGATCAATGTAATAAATTGTATTCTCAGAAGGTACTTTATATTCTTTATTTTTTACCTATAATGTTGTTGATAACACTATATAAAAACAAATTCAATATGTTTTTGAATCTAACCGTTGACAGTTTGTTTATGGTCATACGATACACTTTGATCTTGGTCTCTGTTGTTTCTCCCATATCTCTCCCATGTACCTATTGTTATTTTTGTTCAAGCTTTGCTCTATATCCATTAATGTTTGCCATTATTCCATTATGTGCATCCGATTGTGTCCACACATCCAGTCCAACTAAGAAACAATTTTTTAGTCTCAATTTGATGAATTTATATTCTTGAGGTATTTATATCTTTATTTCCTTTCGTTATTTGTTATTTCTTTTGGTTCCGGTTTTGACCCCGCCCGGCACACGGGGGCCATGTCTCCCCATCCATAATGGCGGGGGCATGGCCATCAGTTTGCGCTGCATGCCCGTTCGGCCAAGTCCAGACATGCAATTGCGGTGTTCTTGCACCGGTGGGCCTTGTCTGCATGACGCTCCCCCAGTGCCTCTGCACTGGGCGGGCGCCGTGCAGATTTGTCCCTGGGGCCTCCGCTTTGGATGTCCCCAGTCCGAATCCCCAATGATCCCTTGCAAACAGTGCTCAATATTTATTCAGTTTACGCTGCATGCCTGTTAGCCTAAGTCCGGACATGCAATTGCGGTGTTTTTGCGCCGGTGGGCCTTGTCTGCATGACGCTCCCCCAGTGCCTCGGCACTGGGCGGGCGCCGTGCAGATTTGTCCCTGGGGCCTCTGTTTTGGATGCCCCCAGTCCCAGTCCCCAATGATCCCTTGCAAACAGTGCCCAATATTGTGTTTTTTTATTCTGAGTGTCCCGTGTGAGCGGTTGCCTTGGTGATGCTTGGGCTCATCCCGGGCGGCCTATCACACGGCCTCACTCTTTTTTTTTCTCCTCCCCCTTTTCTGCGTCGCCTCTGCATGTCGCTTCGTGATGACGTCACTGCGTTATACGCGATGACGCGGTCCCCCAGGTTTTTCATTCCGCTACCTCGCAACGCCGCCTGAGCACATCTGCACGGCGGGCACCATGCAGATTTGTCCCTGGGGCCTCCGCTTTGGATGTCCCCAGTCCGAATCCCCAATGATCCCTTGCAAACAGTGCTCAATATTTATTCAGTTTACGCTGCATGCCTGTTGGGCTAAGTCCGGACATGCAATTGCGGTGTTTTTGCACTGGTGGGCCTTGTCTGCATGACGCTCCCCCAGTGCCTCGGCACTGGGAGGGCGTCGTGCAGATTTGTCCCTGGGGCCTCTGTTTTGGATGCCCCCAGTCCGAGTCCCCAATGATCCCTTGCAAACAGTGCCCAATATTGTGTTTTTTTATTCTGAGTGTCCCGTGTGAGCGGTTGCCTTGGTGATGCTTGGGCTCATCCCGGGCGGCCTATCACACGGCCTCACTCTTTTTTTTCTCCTCCCCTTTTCTACATCACCTCTGCATGTCGCTTCATGATGACCTCACTGCGTTATACGCGATGACGCGGTCCCCCAGGTTTTTCATTCCGCTACCTCGCAACGCCGCCTGAGCACGTCGCCATGTTATGACGACAATGCGTCATATGCGACGATGCAATCCATCTCATCCTGCTGACACTCACGTAATCAGCTACACTGCCAGCCAGCGGCTTTAAAAATCTGCAACCGGCACCCTGCCCAGTGTCAAACATACATGCCACCAACAACCATGCTCCAGCATTTCGCTTGAAAATCTTTAATCTAAGAAAGTAAGTAAAGAAGCTACCTATTTTTTCTTATATCGCCGAGCAGAAGGGAGGCAATTTCTTTCTCTTTTCTTCTCCCTGGTCTATTCCTATTTTTTACAAACAACTTCAGTGCTTTCTGTGCAGTTTAAACCGCACAGGCAATTCCTGTTTGCATATACAAAGCAATGCCTCTACAATGCATAGATCACAAAAAAGTTTTTTCCATGCTTTCTTTTTTCCTCCCCCTTTTTTCTATATAGCAAGGCTTCAGTTATGATCTCTTCTAAAAATAAATATAAAAAAATATTTCAAATTTATAATATAAAGCTGTAAATTCCATACTTGGATTATGAAGAAAGCAGCCCTTTCTTTCATTATATATTATATAATGTACATAACCTATATGGTTTCTTTTTATATCTTTTTGCATATATTTTCAAACAGAATGTAATCTATTAATCCATTCAAACCTCCTTAGGGGTCTCTGTGTGAATTTGGCGGGGTTCGTCCTCTTCTTTGGGGGCCTTTGCAGAGTTTTCTCTCGGCCCAAATGGAAGCCGCCATGTCTACCCTTGGTTAATTGGCGGTCATATATCTATATCTATTCATTTAATCACATCATTCTTCTCTCTGCATACGAGAGTTTGCTTTTCTTGCGTAATCTTTGCACAACTTTTTCCAAAGGTTGGATACTGGTATGTATGCTGGACACTCTCGGTTGCCATAATGTGAATTTTTTGCTCTGAATAATATCTTCTTGTTTAAATTGATCTCACCTGTTTTTCAGAATACACCCATATTTTCTCTTCTCAATACGCCTCTGAAGAAGAGACACCGTCCTGAAACATGTCAGGCTCATGGAGAAATATGTATTCACAATTGAAAGTGTAAAGAAATATATCAAAAAAAGTTTGTTGCACTCTGCATAAGCACTTTGTATAGATCTATGTTTAGATTCTCATGTTTTTATGCTTCTTTAAGCAATTTTCAATAAATAAATAGTTTTTATTATAATTCAACTGCTTTGTTCGCCTGCAAAGTCCAACTGTACCCGGGGGGGTACAAAGGTTTCCCTTTTAGGGTCCTTGCTTTTTTGTAGAAAATGTGTAATTCGCTGAACATTCCACAAAAGCCTTTACTTGCCACATTCATTATTCTAGAGTGGTGGGTAGGTGTTTTATCGATCTGGGAGTAAACAAACCATTAAAAATTTGCCTTTTGGCACACCCAGTGACATTTTCCTGCTTCCCCATAATTTCTACAGTATGTAGAATACAATAACCTTCACTGTAGTACTAAGAAAAAAGATATTTGGGCATTCAAGTGATTTGATTTAAACGATTGATCTTAATTATACTTTTTTTTACTATAAACAAAGTGTGATGTAAATATATATATATATATATACAGTCAGGTCCATAAATATTGGGACATCAACACAATTCTAATCTTTTTGGCTCTATACACCACAATGGATTTGAAATGAAACGAACAAGATTTGCTTTAACTGAAGACTTTCGGCTTTAATTTGAGGGTATTTACATCCAAATCAGGTGAACGGTGTAGGAATTACAACAGTTTGTATATGTGCCTCCCACTTTTTAATGGACCAAAAGTAATGAGACAATTGGCTGCTCAGCTGTTCCATGGCCAGGTGTGTGTTATTCCCTCATTTTGCCATTTACAAGGAGCAGATAAAAGGTCCAGAAGTCAAATCAACTGTGGCCAAATCAACTGTTTGGAACATCCTTAAAAAGAAAGAACCCACCAGTGAGCTCAGCAACACCAAAAGACCCGGAACCGGAAGACCACGGAAACTACATCTTGTTCGTTTCATTGCAAATCCATTGTGGTGGTGTATAGAACCAAAAAGATTAGAATTGTGTCGATGTCCCAATATTTATGAACCTGACTGTATATATATATATATATATATATATATATATATATATATATATATGAATGAAATAGTGTAAAGATAAATATGTAAAATCTAAAGAAATTTGCAATGTTTCAGATTAGATTGATTGCATACATACATCGTACTATACATGTTTAACCCACAGATTAATTGATCTTTATATAAATACATTTATTTTATATGTTTGTAATTTAAAGTTTATTAGATACATATTTCTAAAAAAGTAAGCTCCTTAAAGCGGATCTAAAACCAAAATGTTTTGGATAGAGTGTTTGGAATCCCTTCAGAGAGATTCACTTTCTCTATTTGTTTTGATGCGTATTGTCAATAGGACTGAAAGTAATGCATGCCATACATGGGTCAAATTCCAAACAAATTTACTTTAAAAAAATCAGAATCTTCGTATGTGTTGATATCCGATGGTGCCACCATTGATATCGAAATTCAACCAACCAAGCCCTGATGTTGCTACAGAAAATAATTTTCATGGCTGGGAATCTTCTTTTCCTTCCAGTTCACAGCGCATTTAGATTATTTTTCTCGCACAATGCTCCCATAATTGATTAGAAATTTGTTAATTTAAAAAAAAAATTTCCAACATGTCCGATCACTCAAATTTGATGGCTGCTGTGGCTCTCTAATGGTGCAAAATTTGAACAAGAATCCCCAAACCTGACAAAGACCATACAGACTGTGCCAACTACAGACCTATATCTTTACTAAATATAGATTTAAAAATCTTAGCCAAAATACTAGCAAATAGACTGAAACCCCTCCTCTCAAAGATCATAGGCCCAGAACAAGTAGGTTTCATGCCAGGCAGAGAGGCACGTGACAATACAACCAAAGCACTTAACTTAATTCACCATGCTCACAACTCTAAGATAAAAGGACTCCTTCTCTCTACAGACGACGAGAAGGCTTTCGATAGAGTCTCATGGGACTATATGATGTCTACTTGCTCCCATATTGGACTAAATGAAAGTATGCTATCTTGGATCTCAGCACTCTATCGAAATCCCCAAGCTAGAATCAAAGTCAACAATATTCTCTCAGACCCAATTAAAATACGAAACGGGACTCGTCAAGGCTGCCCTCTCTCACCCCTTCTATTTATCATTTCTTTAGAACCCCTAATAAGAACAATCAAATTATCTGCGGACATCAAAGGTTTCAGAGTAGGAGACAAAGAATATAAAATTGCCACCTATGCGGATGACCTCTTATTTTTCTTGACACAACCACATATCTCTATTCCAAACCTTGAGAAACACTTCACAATCTTCGGCTTTATCTCCAACTTCAAAATTAACAAATCCAAGTCTGAGGCACTGAACATTAATTTACCAATAGACCAACTCAAATTAATGAAAGACAATCATAATTATAAATGGGAACATAATACCTTGAAATATCTAGGGATAAATCTAACCAGCAATATAGATTCGCTATATTCTTATAACTACAAACCCCTTCTCACCACATTGAATAGAGACCTTCAAAAATGGTCAACCAAATCTTTCTCTTGGTTCGGCAGAGCCTCAATTCTAAAAATGACAATTTTACCGAGATTACTTTATCTTTTCAATACACTCCCCATCAAAATCCCCGAAACCTTCTTTACCAACCTTCTCAGAACACAAAGAAGCTTTCTTTGGGCTGATAGAAAACCCAGAATAAATCTCAATTTACTATCACTACCCAAGCATAAAGGGGGAATAGGACTCCCAAATTTTAAAAAATACCACCAAGCATCCCACATCACAAGAATCATTGACTGGCACTGCCATAGCTTAAATAAAGACTGGATCCAACTAGAACAAGCTCTAAGCCCCTTCAACCTAACCTTTTATCCATGGTCCATACATTCTAAAACGGATAAGACTATAAAACATCCCCTAATAGCAAACACACTTGAAGTTTGGCATAAGGTAGCTCGTACTCATAACTTAGCCTCAATCCCTGGTTCACTGACTCCTGTTACTAATAACCCTGACTTCATTCCAGGTCTACACCTGAGGAATATGCCGACCCACACAGCCTCCCAATGCCTGGTAAACTCTAAGATCAAACCCCTAGACATACTCAAAACAGAGTGGGAAGGATCACCTCCTGGCTCATGGCTTTATATGCAACTCAAAAGCTTCCTGTTAAATAGCAAACACAGAGCATTTTACAGCTTACCATTACTCCCTCTAGAAGAACTATGCTTTAAAAGATCACCAGTAACTAATACCACTTCTCTAGCTTACTGCTTGTTAAACCAAAAACAGCACACAGATGACCTAAAACATAAAGAAAAGTGGGAAAAAGATCTAAAAACTAAGATTTCCTCTAAACAATGGGAGAATGCCTGTATAATGACTCATAAATGCTCTTTAAGCACAAAATATCAGGAGATCTCTTACAAAATACTCACCCAGTGGTATATCACACCACATAAAGCCAGGAGGTGGTCCCCTACAACCTCAGACACCTGTTGGCGTTGCGGGGCAGATGTTGGTACCTTTCTACACATATGGTGGGAATGCCCACCACTATATGTTTTCTGGGAAACAGTAATAAAATGGACTAAACTCATAACAGATTCTAAAATTGAATTTAATGCTGCCACTTGCCTAATAAACGTAAATGAACTCTCCATAAGCAGATACAAAAAGTCCCTTTCTAGGCATCTACTACTAGCTGCTAAAACACTTATACCCCTCCATTGGAAGACCACACACATCCCAAATATTAAAGATTGGCTAGAAAGAATAAATTATATATACAAGATGGAGGAGATTGCCGCTATGAAGAAAGAAAATAGCACGAATTTCAATCATACCTGGCAACCTTGGTTATTATTTGTCCACTCTTCAGTTTTTAATTCCCTCACTAATTAATACCTCTTAAGAAACAGACTGCTGCTCCATTATAAGATTGCTCTTTGCCACATTATGATCTAACACTACTTAAGCCTTCCTTTAATGTTGGTTAATGATTATAACATCTTATGTACTTAACTGTAACAATTTTCAAATGCCATCTTTCACTAAAATTAGATCATTATTATTTACTATTGTACTCCTTTTTCTGCCCCTTTCTCTCCCTCCCCTCCTTCTTCCCTACCTAACACCCCCACCCCACCCCCTTCCCCTTTTCTGTTCCCCCCCTTTTTTTTTTCTCCCCCCCCCCCCTCTATACCTTCTCAGAACACAAAGAAGCTTTCTTTGGGCTGATAGAAAACCCAGAATAAATCTCAATTTACTATCACTACCCAAGCATAGAGGGGGAATAGGACTCTCAAATTTTAAAAAATACCACCAAGCATCCCACATCACAAGAATCATTGACTGGCACTGCCATAGCTTAAATAAAGACTGGATCCAACTAGAACAAGCTCTAAGCCCCTTCAACCTAACCTTTTATCCATGGTCCATACATTCTAAAACGGATAAGACTATAAAACATCCCCTAATAGCAAACACACTTGAAGTTTGGCATAAGGTAGCTCGTACTCATAACTTAGCCTCAATCCCTGGTCCACTGACTCCTGTTACTAATAACCCTGACTTCATTCCAGGTCTACACCTGAGGAATATGCCGACCCACACAGCCTCCCAATGCCTGGTAAACTCTAAGATCAAACCCCTAGACATACTCAAAACAGAGTGGGAAGGATCACCTCCTGGCTCATGGCTTTATATGCAACTCAAAAGCTTCCTGTTAAATAGCAAACACAGAGCATTTTACAGCTTACCATTACTCCCTCTAGAAGAACTATGCTTTAAAAGATCACCAGTAACTAATACCACTTCTCTAGCTTACTGCTTGTTAAACCAAAAACAGCACACAGATGACCTAAAACATAAAGAAAAGTGGGAAAAAGATCTAAAAACTAAGATTTCCTCTAAACAATGGGAGAATGCCTGTATAATGACTCATAAATGCTCTTTAAGCACAAAATATCAGGAGATCTCTTACAAAATACTCACCCAGTGGTATATCACACCACATAAAGCCAGGAGGTGGTCCCCTACAACCTCAGACACCTGTTGGCGTTGCGGGGCAGATGTTGGTATCTTTCTACACATATGGTGGGAATGCCCACCACTATATGTTTTCTGGGAAACAGTAATAAAATGGACTAAACTCATAACAGATTCTAAAATTGAATTTAATGCTGCCACTTGCCTAATAAACGTAAATGAACTCTCCATAAGCAGATACAAAAAGTCCCTTTCTAGGCATCTACTACTAGCTGCTAAAACACTTATACCCCTCCATTGGAAGACCACACACATCCCAAATATTAAAGATTGGCTAGAAAGAATAAATTATATATACAAGATGGAGGAGATCGCCGCTATGAAGAAAGAAAATAGCACGAATTTCAATTATACCTGGCAACCTTGGTTATTATTTGTCCACTCTTCAGTTTTTAATTCCCTCACTAATTAATACCTCTTAAGAAACAGACTGCTGCTCCATTATAAGATTGCTCTTTGCCACATTATGATCTAACACTACTTAAGCCTTCCTTTAATGTTGGTTAATGATTATAACATCTTATGTACTTAACTGTAACAATTTTCAAATGCCATCTTTCACTAAAATTTAGATCATTATTATTCACTATTGTACTCCTTTTTCTGCCCCTTTCTCTCCCTCCCCTCCTTCTTCCCTACCTAACACCCCCACCCCACCCCCTTACCCTTTTCTGTTCCCCCCTTTTTTTTTTCTCCCCCCCCCCCCCCTCTATACATCAATCGTTTCCTTCCGTGGAAAAAAAAGTTTTTAAATATATTCATAAACTCCAAAAGTCACTTACTCAGTTACATGACGAAATTTCACACGCAAGCAACAGATACTAAATGTAATTCCTTTAAATATAGATAATTGTTATACTTTCTAAATTGTATTATATGCAGTTAATTGTAACATCACAAACTTTAATAAACCTTTGATTGTGAAAAAAAAAAAAATTTGAACAAGAATTTTTAGTTATGATTTTCAAAAGAAAATACCTTTAGAATTTGACCCATGTGTGGCCAGGGGCACTCAAAATGTGCATTGTTAGTAGAACAGGAGGTGAGGGAAAAAAAACAATGGAAACATTTTTTTCCCAGGAATTACTGTCTAATAGACAGCGTTTAAGGGTTTAAAGTAATTTGGACATATTTCTTCTCACTTGTATCTAAAAGACAGGGAGTTAAAGGAAAACTTTTAAATAGTACACAGTTAGCAGCCTAGCACAGATTTTTTAAAAAATTCTTCATATAAATATTTTAATTCCAGGTGTCTTCTGGCCAGGTAAGTAATGTAACAGGTCATTCATTTTCTGCTTTTAGTGGCAGCAGTGGGCAGTTCTTATTGCATAGCGCTGTGTGTTGTATATAATGTTTTTTAATATTATTCAGATATTTATATGTCAGCTTGGTTTGAGGTTGGTTTCAGGAGATTGCAGAAAAGTTTGCATTTGCTTATTGCAGCGCAATAGGGTTGATTTACTAAAGGCAAATACACTGTGCACTTTGCAAAGTGCAGTTGCTCCAGACCTTAGTAAATGAGCAGAAGCTCTGCTGACTTCCGACATCCAATTATATGCAAGCAAAAGCTCTCCCTGGAGAAGAAACGCTATTCTCCCTGGAGAAGAGACGCTTGAGAGGGGATGTTAGCTTTATACAAATATCTTAACGGTGATCCCTGTGTAAGTATGAGACTTTTCAGTCCCAGGGAGTGTAAGAGAGCACGGGGCCACACAATGAGACTGGAAGAGAAGCGGTTTAACCTTAAACCATTTTTCACTGTCAAGGCGGTAAGAATGTAGAACTCTCTTCCACAATCTCTGGTGTCAGCAGGAGCTATGGATAGTTTTAAAAGACTCTTGGATGGGCATCGTAGCGAAAACAATATACGAGGATTTGGGAAATGATTGGGACAGCAAGCAGCTAAATTTCTTTTCTAGACAGTCATTGAATAAATACTGTGCTTCCTAATTTTTTCAAAAACAGAAAACATATCCCCTTGTAACCAGACTAAGCGAGGAACTATTTCAGAGAAAACATTGACAGCCTTGGGAGATGCAGACTTTACCTTCTGAATGGCCAACCGAATTTGAAATAATAGATTCACAGTTTTTAATTTGCCAATATCATTACCTCCCATATGTATAATCAAAACATCAGGTAAAGGCCATCCATAAGTCAATCTTCCCAATATTGACATCAATTCCCCCCAAACCATTCCTCGCTTACCAAACCAATAAATTTGAAAAATGTTCGGATCCAAATCCAAATTCTCTCCGTAAAGTATTTTTAATGCTCTCTTATGGGCCCAGAACAAAAAGGAGTGTCCTATGATACTTATAATTTTTGGAGTACCTGAAAGTCAAAATTGGACATTAGGCCTAACATAGGAAGTATAAGCATTTGATTTCCATCTGCAAATTTGTTTGATCTTATCCTTTTCTAACCCAAGTTTAGCAGCTTCCTTTGCAGCACCAATTCTAAACAAATGGCAGGACAGCGGAAGTTTGTCTAATTTAAAAACTCGTAGACATTTTTCCAATATTTTACTGAATTGAAATTTGGTCAATGGTAAATTATTCTCATGTACAAATAACAATTCCTGACCATAAGGTCGCACACTAAGATACTTATTTAAAAGTTGAACTGGGCAAATTACTGGATTATTACAATTATATAAAGTAATTCACAAACCTTTGCCTAATTGATCAGTTTTCAATCTTTTCCTTGTCAAAAGAAGTTTATTGAGTATACAATGTTATAAAGATACATAAAGATACATAAAGTAAGTTTACAAGGATCTATAAAGTAAGCTCATTGTTTTACAGTAGGGTTTATATAGGTAAATATCATGAAATTTCAAATATTAAACATTGGGTTCACGTAAACCTAAATTAAAGATATATATCATTTCCTTAGTTACTTTTGTAGGTATTTAAATGATTTATACCTACTATACATATTGTTTACAAGTAGAGTGTATATAGGTCAAATAAATTCTGATAATGAGCTTTAATCGTAAGGTGGAGAAAAGGAAAGAGAAAGAAGAAAAAGGGTTGAAAGGTAGAGGTATGGTCCACAAGGTTGTCCCGCTCGTCAGTTTATTATTCTTTTTAGTTCTCTTTGAAGCCTTAGAATGGGTGTCTCTGTAAGTCATTTAATTTGTTACCATGGCAACAGGACAGAGTCATTGAAATTTGACAGGAACTGTTGTTTTATCCAAGGATGCCAAAGTTTTTCAAATTTTGGAATTTGATTTTGATCGATGGCTACCATCTTAGCATGGGACATTGTATTATTCATTCTGTGAATTGTTTCTGCTAGTACCAATGTAGGAGATTTCCATGCCTTGGCCACTGTTTGTTTTGCAGCTGTTATTAGTTGGATCATAAGTTTGAATTGAGAGAGTGTTAACCATTCCGGTTTTAGATTAAGTAAAGTTAAATATGGATCTGGTTGTATTATTTTTTTAAATATTTTAGATGCAATCACGAAGACTTCCTTCCAGAAGGTTTGGATTACTGGGCACGTCCACCATATGTGTAAATATGTGCCTATTTCTGGGCATCCTCGAAAACAAAGAGTTGAGGTATTAGGTGAATATTTTGCCACTCTAGCGGGTACAAGGTACCAGCGAGTTAGGACTTTATAATTTGTCTCCAGTGCTAAGATGTTGGGTGAAGATGACTTAGATGTGAGCCATATGTTAGACCAGTCCGTGTCTTCTAAAGTTCGTCCCAGGTCCTCCTCCCACCTCTGAACGTAAGAGGGTCTATTAAGATTTGCTACTCCATATAATTGATTATAAAGTGATGAAATTGTACCTTTAGCAAATGGATCTTTTGTACAGATTGATTCAAAAATGGATAATTGGGATAATGGTGTATCCCCCTTTAGGAATGGTGTATAGAAATTTTTGATTTGGAGATATCTAAATATCTCAGAGTTTGGTAGATTATATTTTTCTCTAAGCGATGGGAATGAAAGGAATGATTTAGATGCTATGAAGTCATTTAGTGTCTGAATGCCTGATGTTGTCCAAGCTTTAAAAGAATTTGGGTAGATCCATGCCGGATAAAAGGCCGGATTTCTGATAAAAGAAAGGAGAGGATTGTGTGGAGATTGTAACTGATATTTGGTTTTTAGTTTATCCCAGAGAGATAAGAAGTGTTTAGTTATGGGATTATGAATTTTAAAGCGGTCTTTAGGATCAAGCCATAATAAATTTGATATTAATAGAGGGTCATTTTCTGAAGCCTCTATAAATACCCATAATGGGATTTCCTGTTTTGCATGGTATTTGGACAGACTGGCCAAATGTGCTGCTCTGTAGTAGTTAGTAAAATTAGGGTATCCCAGGCCTCCTTTATTTTTGGGAAGATGTAGTGTGTGTATAGGTATACGTGGTTTAGAAGAGCCCCATATAAACGAAGTTGCTCTTTTTTGTACTATTCTCAAAAAATAGGAAGGAATTGGAATAGGGAGGACTCTGAATAGATAAAGCAATTTGGGTAGAATAGTCATTTTGACTGCATTAATCTTCCCTATCCAGGATAAAGGAAGTTCCGACCATTGTTTTATTAGATTTGTGATCTGTCTTAATACTGGAGGATAATTGGTTGAGAATAAGTCAGAATGAGATGCTGTTAAATGAATTCCAAGATATGGGATTGATTTTTCTGCCCATGTGAATGGGAGTGCAGCCCTAGCCGGGATCAATTCCATGTTTGTGAGTGAAATATTAAGCACTAGGCATTTCTTAGGATTAATTATAAGGCCGGATAGGGCTGCAAACCCATCAAGAGCTGGTATTAAGTTAGGACCAGAGACCTGTGGTGATGATAGAAAAAGTAATATATCGTCTGCAAATATACATAATTTGTGTGTAATACCTCCTACTTCAATGCCAGTTATAGTTTGGTTTGTTCTGATGTATTGGGCCATGGGTTCGAGTATAAGGGCAAATAATAAGGGAGATAATGGGCAACCCTGTCGGGTACCTCTTTCGATATTAAAGATTTCAGATTTGTATCCAGCATATTTTATATAGGCTTTGGGTTTATTATATAATGCTTTGATCCATGTTAAAAAGTGGGGTCCAAAACCCCATTTTTGTAATGAATATTGCATATATTGCCAGGATACTGTGTCAAATGCCCTCTTAATATCGAGAGATAGAAAACATAAAGGGATTTTCCGTTTTTTAGCAATATGTGCCAATAACACTGCCCTGCGTAGATTATCGCCTGCCTGTCTATTTGGCATGAAGCCTACTTGATCTCTATGTATTAATTTTCCTATAATGCTATTGAGGCGTTTTGCTATTATTTTTGCTAATAATTTAATATCGAGGTTTAACAGAGAGATAGGCTGATAATTCTCACAGGAAGTATCATCAGAAAGAGGTTTTGGGATCATACAAACAATTGCCATTAGTGTTTCTTGCCGAAAAGAATGTCCATCTAGAAGTTTGTTAAAAGTTTCAGTGAGAATGGGAGAGAGTATTTCTGAGAATGTTTTATAGTATAAAGCCGAGTAGCCGTCTGGGCCTGGTCTTTTGTTAAGTTTTAGGTCTTTTATGGCGTTAGCAACTTCATCTATAGTTATAGGCTCATCCAAACTGCTTTTTTGATTCTGAGATAACTCAGGTAAGGTTATTTTTGAGAAGAAGGATTTAGCTTCTGTAGGATTAAATTCATTGTTTGTCTTGTATAAAGTTGCGAGATGTGAGTGAAATTTATGGACTATTTTAACTGGATTACAAGTGTAAACATTTTTTGATAATTTCAAACGTATTGGTTTGAAAGATTTGTTAGTTGAATTTAATGCCCGAGCCAAATATGTACCTGGTTTGTTTGTATTCATGTAGAAATTGTGTTTGGAGCGTTTGAGGGATTTATCAACTGACTCAGTGAGAAATAGATCGTATTCCAATCTAGATTTTTCCAGATGAGATTTTGTACTCTGAGATGGATTATCTTGAAATGATATGTAGGCTGCATTAAAATTGAGTTCTAGTTTTTTTGCTAGATTTTTGCGTTCCCGTTTAAATAGTGCCATTTGTCTTTGTATTGTACCACGCAAGACAGGCTTATGAGCTTCCCACAGTGTTATTGGGGAGATGTCTGTTGTGTTATTAATTGATATGTATTCCTTTAAAGCTTGTTCAATGGCCATCTGATGTAGTGGGTGTTTGAGCATTATGTCCGGTAAGTACCACGTTGGGTCATGCGCTTTTGGTATGGCTGAGGCTATAGTAGTGTATACTGCATTATGGTCAGACCACGGAATCGGAATTATATGTGATGCAATAATTTCTGGTATCATTCCTATTGTTAGAAAAATATGATCTATTCTGGTGAAGGTTTGATGAGGGTGCGAGAAATAAGTGAATTTCTTTTTCATTGGGTTACTTTCTCTCCATGAATCTACCAGATTGTATTTGGAAAGAAGTTGAGAAAAAGGTAATCTAGAGGTTATTTTGGATGGTGTAAAAGGTGATTTATCTAGAAATGGGAGGAGGACCTGGTTCGAATCCCCACACATTATCACTGTTCCTATTTTGTGTGTATTAATCACTTGTAATATATGTGAGAGGAATGGTGTAGGTTGTTTGTTAGGAGCGTAGTAGGAAATCACCGTGATTGCTGTATCCATTATATAACCCATGAGTATCAGGTATCTACCTTCTGGGTCTTTAATTTCTGATGATAAGGTGAATGGTGTGGATCGGTGAAATGCAATTAGAGTTCCCCTTTGCTTGGTACAGGCAGAAGCCGTGTAAATTTGTTGATAAAAAGGAGAAATATATTTTGGAGTAGAATCTTTGGTGAAGTGTGTTTCTTGGAGGCATACTATGTGAGCCTTCTTGTTATGGAAAGTACGGAAGGCTTTGGTCCTTTTTTGAGGGACATTTATTCCCTGAACATTCAGGGAAAGTATATTCAGTGGTGCCATGGCAATAGATCAAATAGTTTTGACTTACTTTTTGTTATGCAGAGCTGACTGCGCAGATCAACCTGTGTGGACTGAAGAGATGAATAGATAGAAAAGAAACCAGTGAATTCTGGAGTAAAGAGTAAACAAAAAACATATGAGATTAGATGATACATTGCATAAATTATTTTTTGCAAGTAATCACAATTTACCCGTGAAAGAGAATAAATATCTCTCTCAGGGGAATAAGTGCCTTCGTCACACTCCCACATAATATGGTTGGGAGAATGAGGAGGGCTAATGGGGGTACACGGATCTTCCGCTTACAGGAGAGAAGTGCTATGTCAAAAGACATCAAAATGATGTTTCATTAATTGGAGTGCAGAATATAGTTTTTGTTGAAATTATTTATTCCAGGGTGGTTGTATATGGTTAGTCTTGCCCTAGGCTAAATAATTCAGTTAGAAAGGTACTGTTAATAACTTTGGTATTGATGAAGATAGTTTGAATTATTTTGGGATTTTAACCCTTTTAGAGTAAACAATTACATATTTTATTCATACGCAACTGTTTAGATATGTTAACTCATAAAATTGAGGTTGTATTGCTTCAGATTAGAATAAACAAAAACATAATTCTAGGAACTAGTTAGGTAATAATATATTTGTTTTAAGAAAAGAAAGAAAAAGCTTCCATTACTTCTGGATTATTGAACATATTTGTCCTAAAAAGTAATAAATCTATTGTTATTACCTGATAATATATAACTGAACAAGAATTTCCTTATTTCACTTATATATTCTAAGGCTATATGAATCAGAAGTAATAAGAAATATAACTGGAATGTAACATGATCCCACACAGTGTGTGACTATCAGAATGCAGTTACATTCAGTTATAAATATAGGTTTTTTTATAGAGAACCATCTCTTAGTATAATAAATGAAGAGATATCAGGAATTAGGATGTCAGTCCATTGAATCTTCTTGGTCCATGGATGATGTGGCATAACGGCCTCTTTTGTGAGAATGATGATTCCCATTTTGTTCTGAAATTTTCTCGGTGCTGCCTGAAGGTGAAGATGACGCCATTCTTCTGCGTGTGGGAGAGTTGCTGCTTGTGGGTTCTGTCAGATTTAATTTTAAAAGGGTTTGTTGTAGTTCATCTGCTGATCTGCTTCTGTAAATTGTACCTTGGTAGTTAAATCTGACTGAAAAGGGGAAGCCCCATTGATACATAATGTTGTGGCATTGCAGTTCCATTAGTTGGGGTTTCATGGATCGTCTTTTAGTAATAGTAAATTGGGATAGGTCAGCAAAAATTTGATAATTGTGTCCTTGAAAATTAAGTTCCTTTTTTTCTCTTGCAGCAATTAGTATTTGTTCTTTCGTTCTGTAATAATGAAATTTTGTGATTATATCACGTGGGGGTCCATCTTTCTTTTTGGCTGTGAGGGCTCTGTGTACTCTGTCCAGTTCTAAACGTTCAATAGGGATATCTGGCTTTAGTTCTTGTAATAGAGCAGTAATAGTAGATTGCAGGTCTGTCACAGTTTCAGGTATTCCCCTTATGCGCAAGTTTGAACGTCTGGCTCTATTTTCGTAATCTTCGAGCTTAGTTTGAAGTATTAAATTATCTTTTTTTAATTGTTCCAATTCTGTTATATTTTCTTGGGTTGTAATTTCAATTTCATCCATTTTTATTTCTAAGGCTGCGGTGCGGTTTCCCAGCTCTCTTATTTCTTTGGTTAGGCTTTTTGTTATTTGGTCTGAGGTTTGTTTTAAAGCCTTATGAAGCATCTTTTCAAATTGTAATAATATTACTGGGGATACTGAGGAGGCTTGTGGAGAAGTTTGTGAGAGGATTTGTTCTGTATCTGACTCAAATGGAGAGTCTTGCTGTGACATTTTCTGTCTGTGAGAGCGCCCTGATGCTGTATCTTGTGAGGTGACTGGAGCTGCTTCAGCTGCAGTGAGTGCCTGTGAGCTCTTTGTGAGGTGATTTTTATTTCTGCCACGGTTTCCTCCCAGTACCATATTTCCTGCCCAAACTTTCACAGTTTGTTCCCAGGGGCAAAAAGGTTCAAATGGATACCTTTTGAGCCTGCAGGCTCCGCTTTGTCCTTCTCTTCTCTCCTCAGCGGTGTGGAGCTCTAACAATGCATGTCTGCTCTGCTAGGCTCCGCCTCCTGCCCCTCTCAATCTTTTCAATAAAATTCTAAGGCAATGGTCACTATTTTCCACTGCTGCAAACTGAAGGCCATTTGAGCCTTTCTCTTTGTGTGGTACTAATTCAGAAATTCTCAAGGCTGTGAAAAAACATATTTAAAAAGCCACTTTGGACAAACAAGCCTCACATTTGGAAAAACAAATATTGTCTGTACTTAAACAGATTTTTTCTAATAACTTTGAAGAAATTGGGTGTTTGTCATAGACTGAAAATTTTGCTTTTCTATAACCTTTCATTGCTTGACACATGGAAAAAAACTAAATAGTGAAGGAAATCCGTAATAACTTAAGAAAAAATGAAACTCCACATAATATTTTGTTAATATATGACCATGAAAATGTATTTTCCATCAGACTATTAAGAAATGAAAGTGCCATATCTTCATTAAAAGCTGACTGTTACCCATGTACTTAGTAGTTTCGTGACTGGAGGCGATTTAGATGATAAACAATTAATAGAGAACATTACTCCCTTATTATCTGTACTAATAAGCAAGCGATGGTTACTAAAATATTTCCACCAAATTTTATAGCTACTGCAATTGGGAATAGTTCTAATAAAATGCTATTTTTTAATAAACCAAGATGTTTCCACCGTAAAGGCCATTTTTTTGCACACCAATGATTTTTCCATATTGCAGCAAAACCTACTGACCCAGAAGAGTCAGTTGCTAAGCAAAATTCTTTATCTGAAATAAATTCATGCTGCAATATGGTTCTTTCATTAAAGTGTGTTAAAAATTTTATCCACACAATCATGTCTTCTTTCATATCTGAGGACATGCGTATATAAGAATAAGGATTTTTTTTCCGACGAATTTTGGGCCAAACTTGTCTTGCATACACACGGTCGCACAAAGTTGTCGGAAAATCCGATCGTTCTGAACGCGGTGACGTAAAACACGTACATCAGGACTATAAACGGGGCAGTAGCCAATAGCTTTCGTCTCTTAATTTATTCTGAGCATGCGTGGCACTTTGTGTGTTGTATTTGTGTACACACGATCGGAATTTAAACGGTCAGATTTTGTTGTTGGAAAATTTTATATCCTGCTCTCAAACTTTGTGTGTCGGAAATTCCGATGGAAAAGTCAGATGGAGCCCACACACGATCGGAATTTCCGACAACACAATCCGATCGCACTTTTTCCATCGGAAAATCCGACCGTGTGTACAGGGCATTACTGTTAACTGGCAAAGTCTGAGGACGCACCATCTGAGGTTTTTGTGGCAATAAAAGATTTAGCAATAAGCTAATGTCTTTACTTCCCCATGGAAGGTTTTTGTGCACTGCTAATTTCTGTCTAAATGACTCATCATAGACGAACCAACCAAATCGTCCAAAATGTTTATAAGCTTCTAGAATGATGTCTATGTGATGAAATAGGCCCATACTACGCTCAGGGTATTTTTCACATATTATGCTTGCATAAATGCAAAAGGCCTGAAGCCAGTTGTTAAAATTCCTGGCAACAGGCCTTCTCCTATCATCTTCAGTTTTTTCTTTATCATTCCGAAGAAATTTTTTGCTGGAAGGAAGCAATGATAATAAATCAATGAATTCTTCATTCCGTATTTTCTCTTTAACCATTGAAGTTAAATGAAAACCCTGCGGTGAAGACTGACAAGGCATATTTTCTTTTATACATATTTCACGTACGTTATTTTTGGTTATTTAGCACAACTCCTAACTAAATGTTCTGAGTTAAATGTTGTAGCTTTATTTGTAACAGCTAAGTTAGCATTGGAATATAACTGATCTGGAACTGTCCCGATACTAATTCACTTCTGTGAATTACTACTATTACCAACTTGATTTGTTGACACATCTCTGATAAATGACAAAGAAGAAGCTAATTGAGAAATTGACCTATAATGAGGAAAATTGTTATCCATACTTACCGTAATTTTCCTTTCCTGGATCCTCCCCATGTCAGCCTACTATGGTTCAGCTCCGCCGCCTCTGACCCCTCCAGGACCACCTCTTTTCTAGCCCATAAAAGGACGGCTGTCTGCCCACACCAGTGTTCAAAAAAACCCTGCCTCGTGACGGATAAACTGGGTGGGAATCCTCCGGCTGACATGGGGAGGATCCAGGAAAGGGAAATTATGGCAAGTATGGATTTTCCTTACTCCTGGACCTCCCCATGTCAGCCTACTATGGGATTATACCAAGCAATATTAAGAAGGGAGGGAAGACAAAAAATAAAAAAAAAGCCAAACCCTCAATGCAATGCTACTCAAAATTTTTAATGGACAACAGCCGCCGTAATAACCGTAGAGCCAAATGTTTCCTCAGGCGGACAAGCCATATTAAGCCTGTAATGCCTAATAAAAGATGTTAGGCGTGCTTCAGCCTGCTGCTCTGCAAACTACCTCAGGGGCGACCTTCGCGTATGCCCAGAATGCTGCCATACTCATCGAATGTGCTTTGATCTCTGAAGGAGGAGGAAGGCCCAGCGTTTTGTATGCAATATGCATGGTCTTGACAAACCAGGAAGACACAACTCTGGATGTTGCTGGCATACCCTTTTTAGGCCCCATTGGGAAAACCTACAGCTGATCTTGTTTTCCAAAGCTTTTAGTCCATTTCAGGTAGGTTGAAACCACAGAGACCAGGTCTAACCTACTCCACTCATCATCAGCTGTATCCACCGGAAAGGCTTGGAGAATGACCTCCCAGTTCATACAAAATTATGTGGCCACCTTAGGTAGAAAGCTTGGTATCGGCCTAAGGACTATCTTGTCTGGGAGCACCAAACAATATGTTTCTTTAGATGAAAAGGCGCACAATTCGGAGTCTCTTCTGGCCGAGGCCACGGCTAGTAAAAAACAAAAACAAAAAACTGTTAAAAGAAATAATGAACAAGAGAAAACTTGATCAAATGGAGGAACCAGCAATGTTCCCAAAACTAGTGTTAAGTCCTCTTTTGGAAAAAACGATTTCAATGGAGGTCTGATTTCTATGGCTGCCCCTAAAAATCAGATTACCAATGGATGTAGAGCATATCCTGTACACGACATAGCTGATAAGACAGGGATTTGACCCTTCAGGGAATTATAAGCTAACCCTTGGAGACTACTCTGCAGAAACTCCAAAATGTTAGATACTGAAGGAGATCCAAGGTCCCAAGTTTTCCAGATCTGGTGATAGGTTACATTTGTTCTGACGATCCTGTAATAATGTCATTAACCTTATCCTCCTGCGGTTCGTGTGTCAGCCCCCACTCTGAAGAAGGAGATTTTGACAAGGAGGCAGAGGGATTGGTGAGCCCAGCGTTATCCTCCAAGCCAGAGGGAACCACAGCTCCCTGAGTCAGTAAGGTAGGACTACTATTGCTGTGACCTTTTCTCGCTGAATCTTCAGCAGGATTTCGAGAGCCAATGGAAGTGACGGGAACACATACACCAAGGGGAAGTTCCAAGACCTGGACAGAGCACCCTGACCCAATGCCTGTGGATGCTAGGTCCGGGAGAAGAAGCAAGGCAGTTGACAATTCTCCAATGCCATAAGATCTATCGAAGGCGTCCCTCAGGCCCTGAAGATCTTGTGTAGGTACTTGGGGTTGAGGCCCCATTTGTTGTGATCCCCAAAGCCTTGACTCAAGCGATCTGCTAAAACATTGCCAGGCCCTGGGAGTTAAGATGCTGTAAGAGAGCTGAGATTCTTCTCTGTGCATTGGAAGATTGACATGCCACCTGAAGGAGAGGGTGACTTCTTGTGCCCCTTTGATGAGACACATAAGCCACCGTAGTTTTGTTGTCCAAAAGAATCTTGACAGTTCCACCTCGCAACATAGGTTGGAATGCTAAGAGTGCGTCTGATAGCATCCAGTCCCAGGAAATTTGAACTCTTCGTCCCATAAAGGTTCCATTGGCCTTGAACCTGCTGTCCCAGGCAGTGTGCCCTGCAGCCTGCCAGACTGGCATTGGTCGACACCACTATTGGTTCTGAGGCCTTCAACGGAACTCCGCGGGAAAGATTGCAAGCTACTGACCACCAACCATGGACCAGATTATCGGAATTGGCAGACGATCCCACTGAAGAAGAAAGTTGCATTGAAACCTCCTTCTGCACCACCTGACCCGCGGGACTACTGGAACTGTGGCTGATAAAACTCTCAGATACTGCATGCATTCCTTCAGCATTATAGAAGGCCTGGCCATCACTGTTTTGTCTGAGACTGGATCTCCTGGACCTTCCTCTGAGGAAGAGAAACACGACCCCGATCTGTGTTGAATTGTACTCCTAAATACACCAACATTTGGGTCAGATACATCTGGCTCTTCCAAAAGTTGATCAACCAACCGAAACAAGCTAGTGTTTTGCAGGTGAATTCACATGAACTAGAAGGAGCTCATTTGACGGACCCAGAAATAGCATGTCGTCTAGATAATGGAATATTTGCACTCCGTTGACCCTGAGAGTCGCAACGACAGCAGACAGTAGCTTTAAAAATGTTCTCAAAGTCGTGTAGAGACCGAATGGGAGAGATTAAAAATGAAAATGAGAGCCTTCCATGGAAGGCCTGAGAAAGCGATGGTGAGATGCGTCTATCTCAGCCTCAGATAGATTCGAATTGCTATCGACTTCAGAGTTAAAACGCACTGAAAACACATGATATGAATCTGCAGAGGGTGAAGATACAGCAGGATTCCTTGAAACACTCCTTAAACCTTCCTTGACTGCGTGCTTAATGTAGGATTTAACCTGGCGTGCTTTCGCAGCATTGTCCTGAGCCGTCTGATGTCTTGACCTCTCTTGACTTGGGTCCGAGCGACTAAAGTGAGGTAAGAGCGAGGGAGATCTGGAATGCTGTGACAACAGGCGTCTATCCAGCTGCATGCGACTCTGCGATTTGTCATGTCTAGTCCCTTCTTTACTCTTTTTTTGCTGGAATGCTGATTTGGAACCTCTTTGCGGGAGTTTATCTCACAGTGGGCCCTTCTCTCGGTAAAACACAGAGGATGTGCTCTCTTTTAAAAAATAAATAAACAAAAATTTTTTTTTTTCAAAACAAAAATAAATAAATACAATTAAAATAAACTTCTCCATCCAAATCTTCAGTGCTAAGGCAGCTAGGCAGGAAGGCAAAATTTCCCAGTCCTAGAAGGTACAGGATAATAAAAATACTCTGACGGACAAGTAACACAGCAGAAAGTAATGAGAGACCTGGAAGGAGGCTTACCAGAGCAGAGCAGAGTAGCAGATTGGCCAGCTGGAGACTGAGATCAGCCTAGAGGACAGAGGCTGCTGCAAATCAGCAGTGAGCATTCTGGTGTTTTCTAGGCAACCCAAGAGGAAGCTGCCTCTGACCTCACCTGCTCAACTCTGAGCTTCCTGAAAGGAGTACATGTGGAGGCGGTCAACTATAAGTCCCAGCGAGCCAAACCACTGCCTGTACACAGAAAAACATGGAAGGAGAGAGTGCTAGCACCTGCCTAACGAAGGTATATACAGTCATTTATACTGCCAGTGACCTTTGCCAGTAATACACAGTCATTTATACTGTACCATACAATCCCAGCACCATGGGAACCCACCTCCTCAGGAGATTTACAGCCTATATGGGGGGGTCTTCTGAACCGGGAGAGGCTGAACTCGACAGGATGGATGGATGGAGAAGAAAAAAAAAAAAATATATATATATATATATATATATATATATATAAATAAATAAATAAATAAAAATAAACTTTAAAAGGCGTCCGGAGCGAGGACGAAAAAAGAACAATGGTGTGGGCAGACAGCCGCCTTTTTATGGGCTGGAAAAGAGGTGGTCCTGGAGGGGTCAGAGGAGGCAGAGCTAACCCATAGTAGGCTGACATGGGGAGGTCCAGGAAAAAGTAGTTATCATATTAGTATTATCTAACTCACCTCCTACAGCAGCAGAAGGCAATGGAATCTCATTGCTGCTGGAAAACTCATTGCCCCTCTCTGCTGCTGATTGAAACGATTTGTCTGTGTTGACACCTCTTCTGGGCATGTCACCGCTGCAGCTACTGCTTGCCCTTGGTTCTTTTGTAATCAGTTGCCTAGGGGACCGTCTTTCACTGCTCCCTGCTTGGCTCCATCCCTTCTTCTGAGCCACGCCTATATTGACATCATGCTGGTGTAGCCGCACCCCCAGCAACGCCGACTTCTCCGCTGCACTTCTGCTCTTCTTCACCGGGGGCTGTAAGGCCGCCAAGCTTTTCCTTTCCTCTTCTCTCGCTATACGCTGCCACCGGTTCCTCCTTATGACTCTTGAACTCGCCGCTTCAGAACTGGAAATGATTCCTTTTCTTCCTGCTGAATGTCTTTCGCACCAGCTTCTCCTTCGCTGTGACCACCACTTCTGTATCCCATGCCGCTTACATCTTGAGCAGATGTTTCAGCCTCCAGCCGTCCAGTAAGGTGAGGCACTGGCGCAGCCAATCTTTTCCTACTGTCTCCGCACTCTCGATCAGTCTTCTTAGTAGCATCTTCATGTCACCTCAGGAGTTAGCGTCAATGAGTATTACAGCCCTTTTGCGGAGCTCCGCCGTTGATGACTTCCTGAGGTGAGTGGCAGTTGAGCTCTGACGAACCCCCTTTATATAAGGGTCCTCCAGGCTTCTAGAAGCTTCCAAGACCAGAATATGGGTTTCAAGGATTCCCTTTTTTAACTGTTTCAAGGCACCTCACTACCTTGTGTGACCTACTTTCCAGGGGGAGCCTTGAAACCTCTTTCACATTCTCTACACACACACACCTACGCAGGTTGAACTGGGTAGGCTGTTGTCTTTATTCAACCTTAACAACTATGTAACTATGTAAAAATGCAGTTTTGTTCATTTTCCTTGCATGTGATTGGGTGTTCTTTGTAAAGTGAAGCTTTACCTCATTTACTAAGCTCTGGAGCAACTGCACTTGCAGCTGCTAAGTCTAGTGGCCTTTAGTAAATCAACCCCAATATGTCACCCATTTGAGTGGTGTCCTGTGCTGTTGTACTATGAGCTTAGGCTTGCTATTCTTATTATTTGATATTTTATTACATAATATTTTTTTTATTTTACTCACTAGATAAAATACAAGTATTAGGCTGCTTTCTTTTGGGTAAAATCTTTATGAAAATATACAACAAAGTTTGTTTTCATCAGTCACCATCAGTACAGCCTAGATCAGGTATAGGCAACCTTGACATGCTAGCTGTTGTGAACTACAAATCATACCATGCCTCTGTCTTTTGAAATCATGCCTATAGATGTCAGTCTTGCAATGATTTATGGGACTTGTAGTTTCACTGCAGCTGGAGTACTAATGTTCACAATGAAAAAGGGGCATTCCTACAGGGTGGTACTGTGGATGCAAATAAGATAAGAAGGCGCCACATCGTTAATTGAAGACAAATTTGGGAAAAATTAACTCTAGATGGACTTTATAGGCACCACAATATACACAGTCAACTAAAATAAAATAGTTTATTAATACAAAAATATGTAAAATTGACAAGAAAGTTCAGTTTAAAATTCTCAGCACCATATAATAGTAAAACTACCACATACGCTTCACCATAGCCACCCTTAGGCCACACTGTAACTTAGCATGAAACTTGTACAGATATAATCATCAATATCAGAAATGGGCCTGGTGTAGGTTGATGTCAGGGGTAGGAGAGCTCAGCGCTCTACATGTTTCACACTTGAGATCTTTTTCAGGAGCTTCAGGTAAGTACTATAGAAGGTAATAACAAGCCACGGGTTATCCTGCTGTTGTAAAATGTAGGCCAGGGTATATGGCGGCTAGGGTTCAGGTAGTAAGTAAGTCCACCGCAGTACTCAAAAACATAGTGAGACAAGGAATGGATAGTGACAGGGAGGATGGGGAGATTGTGTTATTAAGAAGGAATTAGTATGTAGATATCATATAGGGTAAATCAAAAGCTTCAAGTACTTGTGAAATAGCCTCTGCCCCAATAAATCTCACCAAACCTGCCGCCCACTCCAGCAAACAATGGAAAGCTGGTTCACAGTGTATAAGGCAAACTCCTGTTGTCCGCTCACCCAGGCAGCGTACTTGGGGCTTTTGATCTACCCCATATGATATCTACAGTATCTCACAAAAGTGAGTACACTCCTCACATTTTTGTAAATATTTTATTATATTTTTTCATGTGACAACACTGCAGAAATAACACTTTGCTACAATGTAAAGTAGTGACTGTACAGCTTGTATACCAGTGTAAATTTGCTGTCCCCTCAAAATAACTCAACACACAGCCATCAATGTCTAAACCTGTCTAATAGAGCTTTGTGGCCATAGACAACAAAAATTATCCATATATGGTACGTGTCTGTGTGCACGACTGTGTGTGTGTGTGTGTGTTTGTGTGTGTATACAGTGGGGACGGAAAGTATTCAGACCCCCTTACATTTTTCACTTTGTTATATTGCAAAGCTCTATTGCTAACGTAAATAGTTTTTTAAAAAAAAAAAATCCACATATATATATACATATATAGTTTGATTTTTAGATCACTGTGAACAATATATTGTGGTGATAAATTCCTCCCTTAAGTTGCAGACTTCTATAACAAGTCAACAAACTTAAAAGTTAAAAGAGAAATCTGTAATATTTAGACAAGGGATAGGCAACTTTGGCACTCCTTTGGGAAAGTGAACTCGAGATGGACTTTATAGGCACCACAATATACAGTGGGGACAGAAAGTATTCAGACCCCCTTAAATTTTTCACTCTTTGTTATATTGCAGCCATTTGCTAAAATCATTTAATGTACACACAGCATACCATATTGACAGAAAAACAAAGAATTGTTGACATTTTTGCAAGTTTATTAAAAAGGAAAAACTGAAATATCACATGGTCCTAAGTATTCGTACCCTTTGCTCAGTATTTAGTAGAAGCACCCTTTTGATCTAATACAGCCATGAGTCTTTTTGGGAAAGATGCAACAAGTTATGAAAAAAGGAAGACACACATAAAAGAGATAAGAAAGGCTGCGCACCCCGGAAATTGGATTAAAGAAAAATAATTTTCCCCATGGGGCTTTAAAACAGCAATGCACATAATGAAAGGAAGTTCTTAATAGATGTATAAAAAGTTTTATCCAATATCATGGTTTGAAGTACAGTATAGAGAATCATCTGGTACAGTAACACACATCTTATTCCCCAGTGCAGTAACAAACACATATTAATACACATAATTAGGTTACATAATGTTACATAAATAGCAAGCCCTGACGTGTTTCGACCTGTATATGGTCTCTTCAGGGGGACAGTTGGATCTAAAAAAGAATTACATAAATTAAATTCAAATAGATAAATATATATATTATTGTGCATCACTTGGATTAAACCAAGATAATGAGTCTTTACCGCTAAATGGTGGAATGGGTGTTCTCTAGTCCAGGATATGTGCTGAGGGCCAATGGAAACACCGGAGGGCTCGGGGGGCCACCCTCACTCTCCCAGGAGAGCCAGCCTCAAGGGGCTTACAAGGAGCCACACTTAGCGCGCCCCCCGGGATGGGGGGGAGGGGAGATGAGGGGGAGGAGCCCACACCTGCAACAGAAATCCAAGAATAGCCATGTATTAGTTAGAGGAAGTTTGATAATTAACTTGGTAATGTACTGAGTGTTTCCAATTTGTCTATGTGGAGACTGGCGTTGGATAGGATTTTTACTATGTAAATATTGAAATGTTAATTCCATTCCATGAATGTAATCGATAAGATTTAATGATCGTGTGATCCAACAATGCAGTGGTATGGTAGGTCTATTATACTGTTGTAATGGATAGGTAAATAAGAAGGATAAAATGGGTGAAAAAGAGGGAAAAAGATGTGTGTGTAAAAAAAAAAAAAAAAAAAAAAACCAGAGAGTGAGGGTGGCCCCCCGAGCCCTCCGGTGTTTCCATTGGCCCTCAGCACATATCCTGGACTAGAGAACACCCATTCCACCATTTAGCGGTAAAGACTCATTATCTTGGTTTAATCCAAGTGATGCACAATAATATATATATTTATCTATTTGAATTTAATTTATGTAATTCTTTTTTAGATCCAACTGTCCCCCTGAAGAGACCATATACAGGTCGAAACGCGTCGGGGCTTGCTATTTATGTAACATTATGTAACCTAATTATGTGTATTAATATGTGTTTGTTACTGCACTGGGGAATAAGATGTGTGTTACTGTACCAGATGATTCTCTATACTGTACTTCAAACCATGATATTGGATAAAACTTTTTATACATCTATTAAGAACTTCCTTTCATTATGTGCATTGCTGTTTTAAAGCCCCATGGGGAAAATTATTTTTCTTTAAGATGCAACAAGTTTTTCACACCTGGATTTGGGGATCCTCTGCCATTCCTTGCTTGCAGATCTTCTCCAGTTCTGTCAGGTTGGATGGTAAATGTTGGTGGACAGACATTTTTAGGTCTCTCCAGAGATGCTCAATTGGGTTTAAGTCAGGGCTCTGGCTGGGCCATTCAAAAACAGTCACTGAGTGGTTGTGAAGCCACTCCTTCATTATTTTAGCTCTGTGCTTAGGGTCATTGTCTTGTTGGAAGGTAAACCTTTGGCCCAGTCTGAGGTCCTGAGCACTCTGGAGAAGGTTTTCGTCCAGGATATCCCTGTACTTGGCCGCATTCATCTTTCCCTCGATTGCAACCAGTCGTCCTGTCCCTGCAGCTGAAAAACACCCCCACAGCATGATGCTGCCACCACTATGCTTCACGGTTGGGGCTGCATTGGACAGGTGATGAGCAGTGCCTGGTTTTCTCCACACATACCGCTTAGAATTAAGGCTGAAAAGTTCTATCTTGGTCTCATCAGACCAAAGAATCTTATTTCTCACCATCTTGGAGTCCTTCGGGTGTTTTTTTAGCAAACTCCATGCAGGCTTTCATGTGTCTTGCACTGAGGAGAGGCTTCCGTCGGGCCACTCTGCCATAAAGCCCCGACTGGTGGAGGGCTGCTGTGATGGTTGACTTTCTACAACTTTCTCCCATGTCCCGACTGCATCTCTGGACCTCAGCCACAGTGATCTTTGGGTTCTTCTTTACCTCTCTCACCAAGGCTCTTCTCCCCCGATAGCTCAGTTTGGCCAGACGGCAAGCTTTAGGAAGGGTTCTGGTTGTCCCAAACGTCTCCCATTTAAGGATTATGGAGGCCACTGTGCTCTTAGAAACCTTAAGTGCAGCAGACATTTTTTGTAACCTTGGCCAGATCTGTGCCTTGCCACAATTCTGTCTCTGAGCTCTTCAGGCACTTCCTTTGACCTCATGATTCTCATTTGCTCTGACATGCACTGTGAGCTGTAAGGTCTTATATAGACAGGTGTGTGGCTTTCCTAATCAAGTCCAATCAGTATAATCAAACACAGCTGGACTCAAATGAAGGTGTAGTACCATTTCAAGGATGATCAGAAGAAATCGACAGCACCTGAGTTTAATATATGAGTGTCACAGCAAAGGGTCTGAATACTTAGGACCATGTGATATTTCAGTTTTTCTTTTTTTTAATAAATCTGCAAAAATATCAACAATTCTGTGTTTTTCTGTCAATATGGGCTGCTGTGTGTATATTAATGAGGAAAAAAATGAACTTAAATGATTTTAGTAAATGGCTGCAATATAACAAAGAGTGAAACATTTAAGGGGGTCTGAATACTTTCTGTCCCCACTGTACATGAGTGCATATGTGTGTGTGTATGTAGGCCATATATTTTACAACAAAACATGCTAAAACTGGTCAGTTTCCAAGATCATTTTTGGTTACAAGATTCTTCAGTGGCTCAATATTGTTTTTTTCCACAAGCAGAGTACAAGCAATGTTTTAGCCCCGGAAATGTCATGAAAGGATTTCAGTTGCTCTTATTGTTGGCATCCTTTTAAAAAAATCTTGTTTCCTGGCTCTCTTGCTTATCTCTTGTTTACATTTGCTGGATGAACAGTTATTTTTATTCTATTTTTTTCATTTTGGAATGTATATCATCATAAGAGATTTACTACTGTCCTGTGCCGGTGACTTCCTCATTAGGACTGTGTCACAGAAGAACTTTTCATTTGATTATTACTATTGACAGTTACCTTACATAAACTACAGACTGGAGAGATCATTAGTGTACCATTCAAGTGTATCAAAAAGCTGACATAACATTAATCTCTCTATCCAAAACAAAACATATCTGGCTAAAGTTATGCCGCGTACACACGAGCGGACTTTTCTTTTTTTTTAAACAATAAATTTTTATTGGTATTTTTCCAAAATATACAAAATACAAGCTTTTTCATTTCTCATTTGTACATATTGTTCGCCATTCAGGAGCTTACTACATTAATAGAGTAAAACAGATTAACTGGTAGGGTTACTGAGAAATATCCTCAATGAAGCATTGTACCACGAGCGGACTTTTCGACGGACTAGGTCTGACAGTCTTTCCGACGGACTTTCCAGTGTAGGTCCGCTGGACTTTCAAACAAACGGACTTGGACATACACGATCACACCAAAGTCCAACGGATTCGTACGTGATGACGTACGACCGGACTAAAATAAGGATAAGGAAGTTGATAGCCAGTAGCCAATAGCTGCCCTAGCGTCCGTTTTAGTCCGTCGGACTAGCATACAGACGAGCAGATTTTTCGACTGGACTCAAGTCCATCGGAAAGATTTGAAACATGTTTTATTTCTAGGTCCGTCGGACTTTTGGGGAAAAAAAAGTCCGCTGGAGCCCACACACGATCGAATTGTCCGGTGGAATCCGGTCCGCCAGACCAAGTCTGCCAGAAAGTCCACTTGTGTGTACACGGCATTAAACTTTACATGCCAGAAATATCTACTAGATAGAATTTGTCTTTCATTGGCTTGACTATAATGAGTTGAAATCTAATTATATGACATGGCTTACTGTTTTTTACCTTACTGCAAGATTTACATTTTATATTTTAATTATGATTGATTTGGCTGTTTACAAGAAAATATTGCATTTTAAATTGTTTATAATTGCTATGTGTTATTTTCAATGACTTGTACATTTATGTGATGTAATTTGCTTATTTGTACTGTATATAGTACATACAGTATATAGTTACAGTACATGTATTCATATTTTCCAATATAAGTGATATAAAAGAGAGTTGCATACAGCGAATGGTAAACATGGCCAAACTGTATTGTAATTTACCTTGTGAAGATACCATAAAGCATACCATATCAAAAGAAGTAAATACAGTGGAATACTCTATAAAACATGCAGGTTTTGCCACAATACACTAGTGCTTGAACTTGTTCTGGGGTGTGTAATAAAAGTCAGGGAGATTTACAGATATAGCACATGGTGTCTACAGAAATATGTGTATGGGGACATAACACCAGAGAAAAACAGGCCAAGGATTAACAGCCCCTGAGAAAAAGTGAGACACGGTAACACCAACAGCGGCAACAGAAAAAGAACATTAAAACCCTATGTGTAATAGCTTTTGATATTAAACTGGACCTGATATTGATTGGGCAGAAAGCCCAGCTGCAAAACATGTCCCAGCCTAACATACTTACAGAACAGGAGAGAGATCTATTGACAGCAACCTTTGTACTTTTTCAGTCTGGCAAGACTTTGATGAAACATGATAAGGAGAATGACAGTAACTTGGTATTTGGCACCTCAACAAAAAATGAAATACTTTTAATGCAGAAGTGTAATACTGAAAAAATGTGACCTGACTAAAGATGGACAATGTTACAAAACTTAAGATCGCTATGTATCTAAATGTTTAATTTTTAACTCAAAATCAGGCTGAACAGATCATTTTTAACAAGTATTTTTAATATTTGTATTTCATCAAAATAATGTGGTTTATTGCTTTATTTCTCTAGCTTCTAATTTTATTTCTTTAGCATTGTACAAGGAACTAGTACCAGTTCCTCAGCCGCTGGTATAATATCAATATCTGGCCAGTGACCACAGTTTCTCCTCTGTTAGCTATATTCCTCTCCTACACTAGCTGTAGCTAATACCATTTACATATGCTTACATAAGCATATGGTCACTTTTGTTTTTACGCAACTGAAATATTATTTAAAACACAGTTGTAAAAGTCAGTGATATTAACATGAACAACAGTTAGTAATATTGGTTATAAAAGAGGTAGGTCAACGTGCATCTGAAATGTAGAAGCTATGTCCAAAAAATATATAAATAACAAAGCACTAATCAGCAGAATATTCTGAGGGCCCTCACCAGCTGATCGCTTCCCCATAACTGGACTAATTTTGCCCTCTACTGAACTGTGTCTGTGTGGTCAATTCACTAAGAGATAAATACCACACACATTTTTGCCTTAATAGGACCCATGCAGTAGGTATTAAATTCACAAAAATAAAAAAAATAATTATTTATGGCTTGTGATTTTTAGCATTTATTTATTTTGTTTGAGCTTGATTGTCAATTGTTTTTACAGGCTAACGCTACACCAAAGGATGATTGTCCTGTGAATGAAGGAACAAGGAAAAATTTTAAAACCATGAAACATTCTGGTGTGCATTCATTCAAAAATGATAATTCTCTAGTGCAATGTTACAATGAATTACATTTCTGAGCTAAGGGCATAACATTTACCACACCGATATTGTGTTTTCTTTTAACTTACTGATCAGTGCAGAGTTTCCCTCATTGTTATTTTGTACAAACCTAATATATTGATTGCCTACGCCAGTCTTTTTCAAACAGGATGCTGTGGCACCCCGGGGTCCCTAAAAATTAGCCCCAGATTTTCCAAAAAATATCAACAAGCCAGCAAGTAGATCAAACCTGCTTTTTCGTAACATAAAGGTATTTATTGTGAAGCAGTACAACATTGGGCACTGTGCAGGTCAGCCACTTGCATCCTAATAATCAATGACATCAACAGTTGATAGGAGAGAATGTCAGGCACCCACACAGCATCCTTGTTTGCCCTTCTCTCTCAGCATTGGGGTCAAATTAAAGCATTTGTTAACCCCCCCCCCAAAAAAAAAAATGGATCCTGCTCTTTTAAAGCATTTTATAAAGCACAGTACTTGTGCTGTGTAATTTGGCCCCCTTTAACACCTGAAATACCTGGCTGATCCTGACAGTTTCTACTCTGCCCTCTGTACGCTGACCATGATATATCAGGGCTTCTGAGCCCTGACATCATGGTCAGAGTTAATGCCTTTGTCATCCGCAGCTATCTGCAGCTCTCCTCTGTCTCCCTCTGTCCTCCTCCCCCCTCCACTCTCTGCCTGTCAGCTCTCACTAGCGCTGCTCTGCTCCTCTCCCTGTCGCTTCAAAACTATCTCATCTTTATATCACCCCCTTTGTCAGATAAAAGCTGTATCCTAGTGTCTGTGCACCTTTGCACACTTGTACTGATTCGTTTTCTAGGGTTTCTCTTCTCCCTAGGTTTCTATTCCTCTCTCTGTTAAAGTGGTTGTTAAGCCACTATATCATCTTTATATTATCCCCTCTGTTAGATAAAAAGCTGTATCCTAGTGCCTGGGCTTTATTAAAAAAAAAGCCGATTTCTACCTGTTTTAACAGCCTCTCCGAGCGATCATGTAACTCCAGGCTTTCTTTTCCTCCCCTCTCCACCTCCTTGGCTGACATCAGCAGGGGAATCTCGGCCCTGCCTGCTGAATCTATCAGACGGGGAGAGCAGAGAGCCTGGAGTTTACGTGATCGCTGGGAGAAATCTTCTTTCTTTCTTTTAAATAAAGCACAAGCACTAGGATACAGCTTTTTATCTAACAGAGGGGTGATATAAAGATGAGATAGTGGCTTATCAACCACTTTAACAGAGAGAGGAATAGAAACTGAGGGAGAAGAGAAACCCTAGAAAATGAATCAGTACAAGTGTGCAAAGGAGATCTAATGTTGGGTCCATGTGTGTGGATGCTGCTGCGATATGTAAAGCTATTCGTTTCATTTTTACATTTTGGAATGGGGTACCTCAAGATTATGCAGAGTTTTAAAGGGTGCCCTGACTGACAATTGACAAACACTGGCCTACACCAATTCAATATTTTACTTTGATTAATTGACTTTTTTTATTTAAAAAACACACAAATATCTTATGCACTAACCAATAATGAATTGACCCATCTGTGTCTAGATAGCCATCTTGGTACAGGAGAAGGCTTTGCCTCCTCATGTTCAGATCCCCCCCCCCCCCGATTTACTGGTGGGGTAATCAGCAGTAATGATTCAGAAATCACAAATCCACAGAATGAATGAAGCAGAGACAGCAGTGCCTTGGAATATCTTAGACTACAGATAGACAGGTATGAGATGTTAGTCAGAGGAGTGCCTAGGTGCAGGAATTCAAGACAACAGGTACATTTTCAGGGTACTACTTACAGTAGGTACTATTGGCAATGCTAGGAGACCCCTATAAAATTGCAAATCTCATTTTTTTTTTTAGTTTAGGTCCACTTTAATATGTGAGTGGTTAAAGAACATGGATAGCCTAAACAAGCCATAATTCCTCCAAAACGATCAAAGAACTGAATCAGAACCTCTATGATCCATTCTCCACAAAAACGAAACATATTGATCCCCACATAGCTGGAATGTAAAGGAAGGCCACCTTTCATAAACCACATGTATCAAATGCCAATACACAAAGAAGCACAATTTACTCTAATGCCCCGTACACACGGTCGGATTTTCCAACGAAAAATGTGCGATTGGAGCTTGTTGTCATAAATTCCGACCGTGTGTGGGCTCCATCGGACATTTTCCATCGGATTTTCTGACACACAAAGTTTGAGAGCAGGCTATAAAATTTTCCGACAACAAAATCCGATCGCATCAATTTCCGACCGTGTGTGGACAATTCCGACGCACAAAGTGCCACACATGCTCAGAAGAAATTCCGAGACGGAACAGCTCGGTCTGGTAAAATTAGCGATCGGAATGGATATAGCACTTTCGTCAGGCTACAATGTTTAAAATTGTTTAATGCAGCGCACGCTCTTCTTCTTTATAATGTGAGAAGAATGAAGTAGTTTTGCTGCTGATATTCACACAGACTTCTCACAAACTTCTTTATTATTTATCATGATTTCATCAATATATTTTGATTTGTCACACCTGACAAAAAAGCAATATGTTTATATTTTTGGGTTTGTATTTTTTTCAAGCCCGATCGTGTTTTATTTATTTATTTATTTATTTTTTACTCCAGAGTATTTTTGGGTGTGTTTTGTGTGTCAAGCTACCACAACACCATTATTATCTTGTATTATTTAATCTCAAGGAGATTGCTTGGTGTTGGTGTCTCTTGTTAATTTCACATTGTATTTTTGAAATGTACCTGCCTACTCACAAAAAACTGTCCTTTTTGAAGGAAAACACACATAGGCAATTATAATTGAAACAAAAATTCCTTTATTAAGGGATCCGAACCAAACAAAGATGGAGGCAATGCTGGAGAAACAGCGGAAATTGGCGAAGCCTTTGGCCCCCAGGGCACACATCAATTATTTTACTGCAAAATTGGTGGCCTGAGGAGTCCATATCTAAGGGAGTGCAGTCTGGTCCAGCAGTCCCAGAGATCATGAACAGCAGCAGATGACATATCTGTGTCCCCAGGCTGTGGTCATACAAGAGCCTGCATCTTTTGTCAGACCAGACTGAACCCAGGCCATCACTCTCTGGTCTTCCTCCCACGCTTCCTTCCACGCTGTGGCTCTGGTGGTGAAGTTGTGGCAGGAGGAGGAGGAGGATGGTCCAACTCACACAGATGGGTTTTGGGTGTGATTTCGCCCTTCACCCCCTTAGTTATGACTTTATAAAGAAGGTCCTCACACATGAGGCATTGGCCCTCTTGCATGCCCTGCAGTTTTGTGCCAGCCATGCAGGCAAAGGCCTCTTCAGGAGTGGGTAAGGCTCTGAGGGATGCAGAAGCCTCCTTAATCAGCCTTAGCGCTGAATCCTGCACATGACTCTCCTTCCTGGGTCTTTTGGTTGGAAGGCGGAGGGGAGGAACCTGCGATTCGGTAAGGTTCTACTGGGCCCGGACTTCTCCTGGCTGCCACTTAGGCCTGCCTCCTCCTGGCTGCCACTTAGCCCTGCCTCCTCCTGGCTGACACTTACCCCCGCCTCCTCCTGTGTGCCACATTCCAGAGCCTCGTCCTGGCTGTGGTCTTCCTGTGTATGAAAAAGGGACATAGTTTTAGTTTTTTCTTCATCAATCACACACAATTTTCATCTCATGACTGTTGCTAATTGAAAGTTAACAAATATAACAGACTATCATTCTGAGCCCAGCTTTTTTCATTCTTGTCCCAATTATATTTGCCCACTACTGTCTATTGATATGTAAAACACTTTATTAAATCAACAATTAGTGATCAATAATAACATCTAGTAAACATCATTTATTTATTGACCAGAAATCTGTAGAAGAATGCTATACCTGGCTCCAGCTGGGCTCCTCCACTTCTTCCTGGCTGGAAGTCCCAGGTTGGACATCGGAAGCCTCAGCTGGGATGGAAGATAGGGTGGAAGGAAGAGTGGAAGGAAGAGTGGAGAGGGATTCCCTGATTCCAGTCTGGTCTGACAGAAATCTCAGTCTCTCATAGTACCACAGCCTGGGGACAATAAACGTCAACTGCTGCAGCTCCGGATCTCTGGGAATCCGTGACCTTCTTGCGCTCCCTTAGATAAGTGCTCCTCAGGCCACCAATTTTGGCTTTTAAATAGGGAATGGTTGCCGTGGGGACCACTGGCTTCCCCAACTCCAGCAGTTTCTCCAGCGCTGCCTGCCTCTTTTGTTTATTGTTGTATTGGGGGTGTTTTATCTGCCATAGACAGGGCAGTTCCCTGTATTTGTCTATGAACAGGGGGAGGAAGTTGTAGTCATTGAAGCCATCCATTTTATCTGCAAGACACAACACAAGACAAATCCTAATGTCAGGCGAAACTCTCCTAATCTTGTTACAATATAGGCCTCAATCTAGAAGCAGTATAGGCCCAAAATTAGATCTTACCTTCGTGATCACGATCGGCACCTCCGATACTCCTTCCTCCGCTCACAGATCATACGTACTACGCACGCGTGTTATGCTTTATATACACTGCACATGCGTGAAACTCCGCCCGCCCCTGGCGTTCTTTCTAGTCTATTCCCTGCCCCTTCTCGTTTGGCGCAGTGGGGGAAGAGCAAATGGCGGAGACACAACAGGTGCATGCTAATTACAGCAACAAGGAGGAGGAGGAGGAAAGCCCGGAGCCAGAAACGTCCCGATCTCGGAAGAGACGATTTAAGGCCTCAAATATGTCCTTTAGGGAGATGTTGGAGATGGTCGACATACTGAAGAGGGCTGACTATGATGGGAAGTATGGACCTTACCCCAACCCCTATGTCAGAAAGGCCAAGATCATGGCGAAAGTAGTCAAGAGTCTGCACCGGAATTTTGGGGTACGACGATCGAAAGATCAACTCAGGAAGTGGTGGTCGGACCTCAAATTAAGGGAGCATGAGCAGTACAGAAGGATCAGGATAGTGCTGCAAAAAAGTAAGTACTTGTCCTGTGTTCCTATTCTTTATTTTTATAATGTTCGTGCTGCTCCATGTGCTTTTCTTTACTGTTGTACAGTTTAAAATGGCAACTTTCATGTTAATGGGCACATTGTTTGTTCGTATGAAACATTGTTCGTTCGGCATAGAAAACCCCATTGTTTTGGCCATATGCATTTGAATACCTTTTTTCTGGCCTACTTCTCTTAAAATAATTTGGGAGTCTAGATGGGTTGTTAACTAGAATGTAATGCAAACTAGATTCTGTGTAGGAGAGGACACTCAGCAGCTGTTTACACATCTGGACACTGGAGCACTAGTGTGGGACACCAGAACACCCTTTTTATTAGGGGATCCCACACAGGTGCTCCAGTGTATACTATAGGGATGACTCCATCTGTGAAGCTTGTACAAAACAGGTAAGTATTCAAGCTTGACAAAGGAAAACAATATTTCTTCATCTTGTAACTCTGACCAAACAGACAACTGTACCCCACTTCCAAGCAATGTTTCATATTCCTATTTCTGCCATCAAATATCTGTGTGCTAAGTTTACCTATTTTTTTTACATAGGGGAGAAAAGACTCGGAGGACACCACTCATCCGAGGAGACCACAGATCCCCCACCTCAGGAAGAAGGGGAAATCCACCAAAGCCAAGCAGAGCAGGAGGAGGAGGAGGGAGACGTGGTGGAAATTGTCACCACAACAGGTGAGTGTCTGTGACCACAGGCTCAGGTAAGAGATGGATGCCGGCATATTTATAATACATGTTTTTTTTTATTTATTTTTGTAGGTGATCGTGACGTTGTGGATCCAGGTCATTTCACCAGTGAGAGTGCCTAGATCCTGATCGGGGAGATCATGGGGTGTAATAGGGACTTGGAAAACATCCAGAAAAACATCAATGAGGTTAAAAACAAAATGAAGAACGTCATTGATGTTTTAGGGAGAGTTTAAAAGACCTCCAAATCCCTTCCTTTTTTGTGGTATTTGTAATTGAAGAATTTGTTTTTGACATTTTATAGAAAAGCCAAATTTTGAAGATGCACACAGTGTGTCAACATGTGCTATCTGCCATCACGGGAGATCAATGTAGGCATTTTGGGGGTGCAACTGCTTCCTTAATAATAAAGTAGCTGCGAGGAAGGGGTTGCACCCCCAAAACATGTCCCTTGATGCCCCATGATGGCAGCTAGCACATGTTGACATTCTGCAATTTGTGTGCATCTTCAAAATTTGGCTTTTCCAGGGGTGACTTCACCCCATCTAAACGCAATATCAAACACAGTTTCAAAATGCTCATGTCTGATATTGCTTTTAATTTCTACAAAAGTTGAACTTTGTAAGTTCCAGATTTGTGTATTTCTTGTTGGTTTGAAACATGCCTGTTTTACCTTAAATGGATATTTCTACTTTTATTAATGTAACACAAAAAATTGCTGTACAACAAACATGTTGGTTTGTTTTAAAAACCTTTTAAAAATGCACATGTGATTGTGCTGATATTAAAAAGATTGATACTCAAGAATGTGTGGATTATTGTTTCAATGCTGCTTAACCACTTCAGCCCCGGAAGGATTTACCCCCTTCCTGGCCAGAGCACTTTTTACAATTTGGCACTGCGTCGCTTTAACTGCTAATTGCGCAGTCATGCAATGCTGTACCCAAACGAAATTTGCGTCTTTTTCTTCCCATAAATAGAGCTTTCTTTTGATGGTATTTGATCACCTCTGCCATTTTTATTTTTTCCACTATAAACGGAATTGTTATAAAAAAAAATCCAATAAACTCAATTTTAGTCATACATTTAGGCCAAAATGTATTCGGCCACATGTCTTTGGTAAAAAAAATGTCAATAAGCGTATATTTATTGGATTGCGCAAAAGTTATAGCGTCTACAAACTAGGGTACATTTTCTGGAATTTACACAGCTTTTAGTTTATGACTGTCTATGTCATTTCTTGAGATGCTAAAATGGCAGGGCAGTACAAAACCACCCCAAATGACCCAATTTTGGAAAGTAGACACCCCAAGGAAATTGCTGAGAGGCATGTTGAGCCAATTGAATATTTATTTTTTTTGTCCCAAGTGATTGAATAATGACAAAAAAAAAAAATTACAAAAAGTTGTCACTAAATGATATATTGCTCACACAGGCCATGGGCATATGTGGAATTGCACCCCAAAATACATTCAGCTGGTTCTTCTGGGTATGGGAATACCACATGTGTGGGACTTTTTGGGAGCCTAGCCGCGTACGGGGCCCCGAAAACCAATCACTGCCTTCAGGATTTCTAAGGGCATAAATTTTTTATTTCACTCCTCACTACCTATCACAGTTTTGAAGGCCATAAAATGCCCAGATGCCACAAAACCCCCCCAAATGACCCCATTTTTGAAAGTAGACACCCCAAGCTATTTGCTGATAGGCATGTTGAGTCCATGGAATATTTTATTTTTTGACACAAGTTGCGGGACAGTGACAAATTTTTTTTTTTGCACAAAGTTGTCACTAAATGATATATTGCTCACACAGGCCATGGGCATATGTGGAATTGCACCCCAAAATACATTTAGATGCTTCTCCTGAGTATGGAGATACCACATGTGTGGGACTTTTTGGAAACCCTAGCCGCGTACGGGGCCCCAAAAACCAAGCACCGCCTTCAGGATTTCTAAGGGCGTAAAATTTTGATTTCACTCCTCACTACCTATCACAGTTTTGAAGGCCATAAAATGCCAAGATGGCACAAAACCCCCCCAAATGACCCTATTTTGGAAAGTAGACACCCCAAGCTATTTGCTGAGAGGCATGTTGAGTCCATGGAATATTTTATATTTTGCCACAAGTTGCAGGAAAATGACAAACTTTTATTTTTTTGCACAAAGTTGTCACTAAATGATATATTGCTCACACAGGCCATGGGCATATGTGGAATTGCACCCCAAAATACATTCTGCTGATTCTCCTGAGTACGGGGATACCACATGTGTGGGACTTTTTGGGAGCCTAGCTTCATACGGGGCCCCCGAAATCCAATCACCGCCTTCAGGATTTCTAAGGGCGTAGCTTTTTGATTTTACTCCTCACTACCTATCACAGTTTCGAAGCCCATAAAATGCCAAGATAGCACAGAACCCCACAAAATGACCCCATTTTGGAAAGTAGACATCCCAAGCTATTTGCTGAGAGGCATGGTGAGTATTTTTCAGGTCTCATTTGTTTTTGAAAATGAAGAAAGACAAGAAAAATGTATTTTTTTTCTTTTTTCAATTTTCAAAAGTTTGTGACAAAAAGTGAGGTCTGCAAAATACTCACTATACCTCTCAGCAAATAGCTTGGGGTGTCTATTTTCCAAAATGGGGTCATTTGGGAGGGGGGGGGGTTGTGCCATCTGGGCATTCCATGGCCTCCGAAACTGTGATAGGCAGTGAAGAGTGAAATAAAAAATTTACGCCCTTAGAAAGCCTGAAGGCAGTGCTTGGTTTTCAGGGTCCCGTACGCGGCTACGCTCCCAAAAAGTCCTAAACATGTGGTATCCCCGTACTCAGGAGAAGCAACAGAATGTATTTTGGGGTGTAATTTCACATATTCCCATGGCATGTTTGAGCAATAAATCATTTAGTGACAACTTTGTGCAAAAAAAAAAAAATTTGTCTTTTTCCCGCAACTTGTGTCACAATATAAAATATTCCATGGACTCGACATGCCTCTCAGCAAATAGCTTGGGGTGTCTACTTTCCAAAATGGGGTCATTTGGGGGGGTTTTGAACTGTCCTGGCATTTTATGCACAACATTTAGAAGCTTATGTCACACATTACCCACTCTTCTAACCACTTGAAGACAAAGCCCTTTCTGACACTTTTTGTTTACATGAAAAAATTATTTTTTTTTGCAAGAAAATTACTTTGAACCCCCAAACATTATGTATTTTTTTAAATCAAATGCCCTACAGATTAAAATGGTGGGTGTTTCATTTTTTTTTCACACAGTATTTGTGCAGCGATTTTTCAAATGCATTTTTTTGGGAAAAAACACACTTTTTTAAATTTTAATGCACTAAAACACACTATATTGCCCAAATGTTTGATGAAATAAAAAAGATGATCTTAGGCCGAGTACATGGATACCAAACATGACATGCTTTAAAATTGCGCACAAATGTGCAGTGGCGACAAACTAAATACATTTTTAAAAGCCTTTAAAAGCCTTAATAGGTTACCACTTTAGATTTACAGAGGAGGTCTACTGCTAAAATTACTGCCCTCGATCTGACCTTCACAGTGATACCTCACATGCATGGTGCAATTGCTGTTTACATTTGACGCCAGACCGACGCTTGCGTTCGCCTTTGCGCGAGAGCAGGGGGGGACAGGGGTGCTTTTTTTTTATTCTTTATTATTTTTTTGCTTTTTTATCTTATTTTTAAACTGTTCCTTTCATTTTTATTTTTTTAAATCATTTTTATTGTTATCTCAGGGAATGTAAATGTCCCCTATGATAGCAATAGGTAGTGACAGGTACTCTTTTTTGAAAAAAATTGGGGTCTATTAGACCCTAGATCTCTCCTCTGCCCTCAAAGCATCTGACCACACCAAGATCGGTGTGATAAAATGCTTTCCCAATTTCCCAATGGCGTTGTTTACATCCGGGAAAATCTAAGTCATGAAATGCTCTTAGCTTCTGGTTTCTTAGGCCATAGAGATGTTTGGAGCCATTCTGGTCTCTGATCAGCTCTATGGTCAGCTGGCTGAATCACCGGCTGCATTCTCAGGTTCCCTGTTGGGACAGGAGAGCCAGAGAAAAACATGGAAGACGGTGGGGGGGGTCATTCCCTCCCACTGCTTATAAAAGCAGTCTAGAGGCTAATTAGCCGTTAGGATTGCTTTTACATGAAAGCTGGCCGCTTGCTGGAAAGAATGATACCAAGATGATACCTAAACCTGCAGGCATCATTCTGGTATAACCACTCAAAGTCCAGCAACATACCAGTACGTTGCTGGTCCTTATTGGGCATATATTGTAAACTTTTTTTTCATGCAGCCTGTGGGCTGAATGAAAAAAAGATATTGGGGGGGCAGGAGGCGGAGCCTAGCAGAGCAGACATGCATTGTTAGAGCTCCACACCGCTGAGGAGAGAAGAGAAGGACAAAGCGGAGCCTGCAGGCTCAAAAGGTATCCATTTGAACCTTTTTGCCCCAGGGAACAAACTGTGAAAGTTTGGGCAGGAAATATGGTACTGGGAGGAAACCGTGGCAGAAATAAAAATCACCTCACAAAGAGCTCACAGGCACTCACTGCAGCTGAAGCAGCTCCAGTCACCTCACAAGATACAGCATCAGGGCGCTCTCACAGACAGAAAATGTCACAGCAAGACTCTCCATTTGAGTCAGATACAGAACAAATCCTCTCACAAACTTCTCCACAAGCCTCCTCAGCATCCCCAGTAATATTATTACAATTTGAAAAGATGCTTCATAAGGCTTTAAAACAAACCTCAGACCAAATAACAAAAAGCCTAACCAAAGAAATAAGAGAGCTGGGAAACCGCACCGCAGCTTTAGAAATAAAAATGGATGAAATTGAAATTACAACCCAAGAAAATATAACAGAATTGGAACAATTAAAAAAAGAGAATTTAATACTTCAAACTAAGCTCGAAGATTACGAAAATAGAGCCAGACGTTCAAACTTGCGCATAAGGGGAATACCTGAAACTGTGACAGACCTGCAATCTACTATTACTGCTCTATTACAAGAACTAAAGCCAGATATCCCTATTGAACGTTTAGAACTGGACAGAGTACACAGAGCCCTCACAGCCAAAAAGAAAGATGGACCCCCACGTGATATAATCACAAAATTTCATTATTACAGAACGAAAGTACAAATACTAATTGCTGCAAGAGAAAAAAAGGAACTTAATTTTCAAGGACACAATTATCAAATTTTTGCTGACCTATCCCAACTTACTATTACTAAAAGACGATTCATGAAACCCCAACTAATGGAACTGCAACGCCACAACATTATGTATCAATGGGGCTTCCCTTTTTCAGTCAGATTTAACTACCAAGGTACAATTTACAGAAGCAGATCAGCAGATGAACTACAACAAACCCTTTTAAAATTAAATCTGACAGAACCCACAAGCAGCAACACTCCCACACGCAGAAGAATGGCATCATCTTCACCTTCAGGCAGCACCCAGAAAATTTCAGAACAAAATGGGAATCATCATTCTCACAAAAGAGGCCGTTATGCCACATCATCCATGGACCAAGAAGATTCAATGGACTGACATCCTAATTCCTGATATCTCTTCATTTATTATACTAAGAGATGGTTCTCTATAAAAAACCTGTATTTATAACTGAATGTAACTGCATTCTGATAGTCACACACTGTGTGGGATCATGTTACATTCCAGTTATATTTCTTATTACTTCTGATTCATATAGCCTTAGAATATATAAGTGAAATAAGGAAATTCTTGTTCAGTTATATATTATCAGGTAATAACAATAGATTTATTACTTTTTAGGACAAATATGTTCAATAATCCAGAAGTAATGGAAGCTTTTTCTTTCTTTTCTTAAAACAAATATATTATTACCTAACTAGTTCCTAGAATTATGTTTTTGTTTATTCTAATCTGAAGCAATACAACCTCAATTTTATGAGTTAACATATCTAAACAGTTACATATGAATAAAATATGTAATTGTTTACTCTAAAAGGGTTAAAACCCCAAAATAATTCAAACTATCTTCATCAATACCAAAGTTATTAAAAGTACCTTTCTAACTGAATTATTTAGCCTAGGGCAAGACTAACCATATACAACCACCCTGGAATAAATAATTTCAAAAACTATATTCTGCACTCCAATTAATGAAACATCATTTTGATGTCTTTTGACATAGCACTTCTCTCCTGTAAGCGAAAGATCCGTGTACCCCCATTAGCCCTCCTCATTCTCCCAACCATATTATGTGGGAGTGTGACGAAGGCACTTATTCCCCTGAGAGAGATATTTATTCTCTTTCACGGGTAAATTGTGATTACTTGCAAAAAATAATTTATACAATGTATCATCTAATCTCATATGTTTTTTGTTTACTCTTTACTCCAGAATTCACTGGTTTCTTTTCTATCTATTCATCTCTTCAGTCCACACAGGTTGATCTGCGCAGTCAGCTCTGCATAACAAAAAGTAAGTCAAAACTATTTGATCTATTGCCATGGCACCACTGAATATACTTTCCCTGAATGTTCAGGGAATAAATGTCCCTCAAAAAAGGACCAAAGCCTTCCGTACTTTCCATAACAAGAAGGCTCACATAGTATGCCTCCAAGAAACACACTTCACCAAAGATTCTACTCCAAAATATATTTCTCCTTTTTATCAACAAATTTACACGGCTTCTGCCTGTACCAAGCAAAGGGGAACTCTAATTGCATTTCACCGATCTACACCATTCACCTTATCATCAGAAATTAAAGACCCAGAAGGTAGATACCTGATATTCATGGGTTATATAATGGATTCAGCAATCACGGTGATTTCCTACTACGCTCCTAACAAACAGCCTACACCATTCCTCTCACATATATTACAAGTGATTAATACACACAAAATAGGAACAGTGATAATGTGTGGGGATTCGAACCAGGTCCTCCTCCCATTTCTAGATAAATCACCTTTTACACCATCCAAAATAACCTCTAGATTACCTTTTTCTCAACTTCTTTCCAAATACAATCTGGTAGATTCGTGGAGAGAAAGTAACCCAATGAAAAAGAAATTCACTTATTTCTCGCACCCTCATCAAACCTTCACCAGAATAGATCATATTTTTCTAACAATAGGAATGATACCAGAAATTATTGCATCAGATATAATTCCGATTCCGTGGTCTGACCATAATGCAGTATACACTACTATAGCCTCAGCCATACCAAAAGCGCATGACCCAACGTGGTACTTACCGTACATAATGCTCAAACACCCACTACATCAGATGGCCATTGAACAAGCTTTAAAGGAATACATATCAATTAATAATACAACAGACATCTCCCCAATAACACTGTGGGAAGCTCATAAGCCTGTCTTGCGTGGTACAATACAAAGACAAATGGCACTATTTAAACGGGAACGCAAAAATCTAGCAAAAAAACTAGAACTCAATTTTAATGCAGCCTACATATCATTTCAAGATAATCCATCTCAGAGTACAAAATCTCATCTGGAAAAATCTAGATTGGAATACGATCTATTTCTCACTGAGTCAGTTGATAAATCCCTCAAACGCTCCAAACACAATTTCTACATGAATACAAACAAACCAGGTACATATTTGGCTCGGGCATTAAATTCAACTAACAAATCTTTCAAACCAATACGTTTGAAATTATCAAAAAATGTTTACACTTGTAATCCAGTTAAAATAGTCCATAAATTTCACTCACATCTCGCAACTTTATACAAGACAAACAATGAATTTAATCCTACAGAGGCTGAATCCTTATTCTCAAAAATAACCTTACCTGAGTTATCTCAGAATCAAAAAAGCAGTTTGGATGAGCCTATAACTATAGATGAAGTTGCTAACTCCATAAAAGACCTAAAACTTAACAAAAGACCAGGCCCAGACGGCTACTCGGCTTTATACTATAAAACATTCTCAGAAATACTCTCTCCCATTCTCACTGAAACTTTTAACAAACTTCTAGATGGACATTCTTTTCGGCAAGAAACACTAATGGCAATTGTTTGTATGATCCCAAAACCCCTTTCTGATGATACTTCCTGTGTGAATTATCGGCCTATCTCTCTGTTAAACCTCGATATTAAATTATTAGCAAAAATAATAGCAAAACGCCTCAATAGCATTATAGGAAAATTAATACATAGAGATCAAGTAGGCTTCATGCCAAATAGACAGGCAGGCGATAATATACGCAGGGCAGTGTTATTGGCACATATTGCTAAAAAACGGAAAATCCCTTTATGTTTTCTATCTCTCGATATTAAGAGGGCATTTGACACAGTATCCTGGCAATATATGCAATATTCATTACAAAAATGGGGTTTTGGACCCCACTTTTTAACATGGATCAAAGCATTATATAATAAACCCAAAGCCTATATAAAATATGCTGGATACAAATCTGAAGCCTTTAATATCGAAAGAGGTACCCGACAGGGTTGCCCATTATCTCCCTTATTATTTGCCCTTATACTCGAACCCATGGCCCAATACATCAGAACAAACCAAACTATAACTGGCATTGAAGTAGGAGGTATTACACACAAATTATGTATATTTGCAGACGATATATTACTTTTTCTATCATCACCACAGGTCTCTGGTCCTAACTTAATACCAGCTCTTGATGGATTTGCAGCCCTATCCGGCCTTATGATTAATCCTAAGAAATGCCTAGTGCTTAATATTTCACTCACAAACATGGAATTGATCCCGGCTAGGGCTGCACTCCCATTCACATGGGCAGAAAAATCAATCCCATATCTTGGAATTCATTTAACAGCATCTCATTCTGACTTATTCTCAACCAATTATCCTCCTGTATTAAGACAGATCACAAATCTAATAAAACAATGGTCGCAACTTCCTTTATCCTGGATAGGGAAGATTAATGCAATCAAAATGACTATTCTACCCAAATTGCTTTATCTATTCAGAGTCCTCCCTATTCCAATTCCTTCCTATTTTTTGAGAATAGTACAAAAAAGAGCAACTTCATTTATATGGGGCTCTTCTAAACCACGTATACCTATACACACACTACATCTTCCCAAAAATAAAGGAGGCCTGGGATACCCTAATTTTACTAACTACTACAGAGCAGCACATTTGGCCAGTCTGTCCAAATACCATGCAAAACAGGAAATCCCATTATGGGTATTTATAGAGGCTTCAGAAAATGACCCTCTATTAATATCAAATTTATTATGGCTTGATCCTAAAGACCGCTTTAAAATTCATAATCCCATAACTAAACACTTCTTATCTCTCTGGGATAAACTAAAAACCAAATATCAGTTACAATCTCCACACAATCCTCTCCTTTCTTTTATCAGAAATCCGGCTTTTTATCCGGCATGGATCTACCCAAATTCTTTTAAAGCTTGGACAACATCAGGCATTCAGACACTAAATGACTTCATAGCATCTAAATCATTCCTTTCATTCCCATCGCTTAGAGAAAAATACGATCTACCAAACTCTGAGATATTTAGATATCTCCAAATCAAAAATTTCTATACACCATTCCTAAAGGGGGATACACCATTATCCCAATTATCCATTTTTGAATCAATCTGTACAAAAGATCCATTTGCTAAAGGTACAATTTCATCACTTTATAATCAATTATATGGAGCAGCAAATCTTAATAGACCCTCTTACGTTCAGAGGTGGGAGGAGGACCTGGGACGAACTTTAGAAGACACGGACTGGTCTAACATATGGCTCACATCTAAGTCATCTTCACCCAACATCTTAGCACTGGAGACAAATTATAAAGTCCTAACTCGCTGGTACCTTGTACCCGCTAGAGTGGCAAAATATTCACCTAATACCTCAGCTCTTTGTTTTCGAGGATGCCCAGAAATAGGCACATATTTACACATATGGTGGACGTGCCCAGTAATCCAAACCTTCTGGAAGGAAGTCTTCGTGATTGCATCTAAAATATTTAAAAAAATTATACAACCAGATCCATATTTAACTTTACTTAATCTAAAACCGGAATGGTTAACACTCTCTCAATTCAAACTTATGATCCAACTAATAACGGCTGCAAAACAAACAGTGGCCAAGGCATGGAAATCTCCTACATTGGTACTAGCAGAAACAATTCACAGAATGAATAATACAATGTCCCATGCTAAGATGGTAGCCATCGATCAAAATCAAATTCCAAAATTTGAAAAACTTTGGCATCCTTGGATAAAACAACAGTTCCTGTCAAACTTCAATGACTCTGTCCTGTTGCCATGGTAACAGATTAAATGACTTACAGAGACACCCATTCTAAGGCTTCAAAGAGAACTAAAAAGAATAATAAACTGACGTGCGGGACAACCTTGTGGACCATACCTCTACCTTTCAACCTTTTTTCTTCTTTCTCTTTCCTTTTCTCCACCTTACGATTAAAGCTCATTATCAGAATTTATTTGACCTATATACACTCTACTTGTAAACAATATGTATAGTAGGTATAAATCATTTAAATACCTACAAAAGTAACTAAGGAAATGATATATATCTTTAATTTAGGTTTACGTGAACCCAATGTTTAATATTTGAAATTTCATGATATTTACCTATATAAACCCTACTGTAAAACAATGAGCTTACTTTATAGATCCTTGTAAACTTACTTTATGTATCTTTATAACACTGTATACTCAATAAACTTCTTTTGACAAGGAAAAAAAGATATTGATCGGTGGGTATGCCCACCATTAGAATACCTCCCTTCATCCACCCACTTCTAATGATGGGCATACATGCACCGTTTATATATGCCGAAGCATGGGGGCATCCTCCCGCAAAAGGCAGGAGCAAATCACTCCTCCACACACTGCTGCCCCCACGCTTCGGCATATATGCTGAAGTATGTAACTGTGGTGGTGAAATCACCTCCAACAGCGCTGGAGTCACGGCTTTATGTATCGTGGGAGCAAACGCTGTTGCTGTCAAGATAAATAAATCCACACTGCAACTGAATGGCGTACCTGCTAAGCAAATGATGGTTAACAAAAAACAAAGTAACATTACAGTATAACAGTAATACTTACCATACCTGCAAAGCAAATACAAAAAAAAACATATTATAAAATAAAACATTTAACGCAACCTGTGCCTACCTAAAATATATATATGCCGAAGCATGGGGGCATCCTCCCACAAAAGGCAGGAGCAAATTCCTCCTCCACCCACTGCTGCCCCCACGCTTCGGCATATATGCTGAAGTATGTAACTGTGGTGGTGAAATCACCTCCGACAGCGCTGGAATCACGGCTTTATGTATCATGGGAGCAAACGCTGTTGCTGTCAAGATAAATAAATCCGCGCTGCAGCTGAATGGTGTACCTGAAAACAAAAAAATGGTTAAAACACAGTAAACTATAAAAAAATTACATACCTGAAAAGCAAACATGATAAAACATAACAATAAAACATTGCAGAATAGAATAGAATAGAATAGTAAAAAAGAGCAGAACAATAGAGAGAAAATAGAGAGAGAGAGAGAACAATAAAACGACAACTATTTTCGTTTTTTTTATTTTATATTTTTTTGTGTATTTTTTTTTTTCTTTTAATTTTTTTTTATAACTGTAACTTTTAAAACTGTAACGGTTCCAGGTTTGGGTCTCTCAAAATGCGATGGCATCTTGGGAGACCCTGTGAAAGTGTGTCCTAGTCTGTGCAATGCTGTACCCTACGCTAAAACTCAACTAGTGTATGGTAGCACTCAAAACATTCACCAATGCAAAGACCAGGATTGCCAGGACAGGAGGGACAATAATACCGGGTGTCACGCCTAAATGCGTGCTTTCTGCGACACGACATTTTCTTTGGGGGGCTCGTTGGGTAGGGGTACTCTGGAGGACATAAGGAAAATGCCTCTCATGCAGCCAGCTAACTGCATTTGGTTGGGGAAGGTGAGGTGGAGCACCCTCTGGATACAGAAGTGCTCTGACGATCTCTTCCTGGAATTTAAGGAAGGATCCAGTCCGTCCTGAAGCTCTGTATAGCACATGAGCGTTCAGCAAAGCCAATTGAAATAAGTATACAGACACTTTTTTGTACCAGCGTCTGGCCTTATGGGCAATTAGGTACGGCGCCAACAACTGGTCGTTGAGGTCCACCCCTCCCATATTTTGGTTATATTCGTGGACACAGAGGGGTTTCTCCACAACACCAGTCGCCGTAGTAATTTGGATCGTCGTGTCTGCATGAAGGGAGGTAAGAACGAAAACATTCTTATTGTCCCTCCACTTCATAGCGAGCAAATTATTACACTGCAAGCAGGCTCTCTCCCCCAGCCTAAGACGGGAATCTACAAGCCGCTGGGGAAAGCCCCGGCAATTAGGTCGCACGGTGCCACATGCTCCAATTTGATGATCAAAAAGGTGACTAAAAAGTGGCACGCTCATGTAATAATTGTCCACATATAAATGGTACCCCTTTCCGAATAAGGGTGACACCAAGTCCCACACTATCTTGCCAGCGCTTCCTATGTAGTCAGGGCAGTTTGTCGGCTCTACGTGACTATCTTTGCCCTCGTAAACCATAAAACTACATGTATAGACTGTGGCCCTGTCACAGAGCTTATACATCTTGACCCCGTATCTGGCACGCTTGCTGGGAAGGTACTGTTTGAATGACAAGCGGCCAGAAAATTTAATCGGGGACTCATCAACGCAGACAACTTGATGGGGAGTAAACAAGTGTCAGGAGTCAGGGAGCATCTCCGCTCGCCGGGCTCCGGTGCGCATGCGCGGTGGACTGGCGCTTCGCCGCACACCCGTCCGCGGCCTGATGGTGCGGCGCGCGCGGGTGCACGGCGGTCCCCGTGTGGGCGCCATCGCCCGTGCGGGTGCCCGGTAGCGCGTCACGCTGACGCGCTCGCCGGGCAGGGAGACTATTTCTGATGGCTCCAGCGCCCAGTCAGGTTGCTGGTTCGTCGTCAGCTCTCTTGGCCTGTTTAACCACTACTCTGCTGGATTGTCCCATTATCTGCCTGCTCTGTGTACTGAACCCTTGGCCTGTTTAACCACTACTCTGCTGGATTGTCCCATTATCTGCCTGCTCTGTGTACTGAACCCTTGGCCTGTTTAACCACTACTCTGCTGGGTTGTCCCATTATCTTCCTGCTCTGTGTACTGAACCCTTGGCCTGTTTAACCATTACTCTGCTGGATTGCCGGATACCCTGACCTCTGCCTGTGTAACGGACTTGTCTCTGCCTGATTGCCTGATACCCTGACCTCTGCCTGCATAAAGGGACTTACCACTGTCTAACTGCCTGCTACCCATCTGACCCCTGCTTATCATTACAGTCTTGCCTCTGCCTTACTCAGTCCTGATCTTTGGTCCCGCCTACAGATCCCAGAGCATCCGTTTCCAATCTTCGGATCTCTTGCCTACCGGAAGCCCGTGCCTCCGCGTGCCCCCAGCTCTCTGTACCTACTTCGGGGGTCTGGGTGCGCGTGGTCGTAAGGGCGAGCCGCTCTCGGCATCTCGGCCTCGGTGAGTATTAGTCCGTGACAGTACGAACCAGCCAGATGTCCGAGGCCGACAGAGCGCGCTCTCCTCTGGAGATCCTGTGCCAACAGGTATCTACTCTTGCTGACTCAGTACAGAAATTACAGGAAGGTTATACCCAAATTGATAACCGTCTTCAGCAGATCACAGGGTCACTACCCTCTGCAGCCGCAGCTCCCACACCCAGCAGTGGGGGTTCGCTCCCTCAGGCTTCCGCCAACCCGTCATCATGGCACTTCCGGAAACCCAGGGTTCCTACACCAGAACGGTTCTCGGGGGACCGTAAGAAGTTCAGGGCCTTCAAAAATGCATGCTCCCTCTACTTCGCTCTCCAGCCGAGAACCTTCTCTTCAGAAATCGTTAAGGTGGGATTTGCGATTTCCCTACTATCCGAAGAACCCCAAGCTTGGGCCCACGGCTTGATGGAACAGAGCAGTCCTGTTCTGAATACAATCGAGGCCTTCTTTGAGAGTATGTCCCAGCTCTATGAAGACCTGCAGCGTATGGCTACAGCTGAGGCCATCCTGCACCATCTGTCCCAAGGAAGAAGACCTATTGAGGACTATACTGTGGAATTCCGTAAATGGGCGGCCGATACAAATTGGAACGAGCCGGCCCTACGCTATCAGTACCGCCAAGGCTTGTCCGAGTTACTCAAGGATGAATTAGCTAGGATGGAAACCCCTGCTTCCTTGGAAGAACTCATTCAAGCAGCCACAAAACTAGATAGGCAACTGCGGGAGCGACGCTCAGAGCGTTTCCAAGGCCCACGCCCCACCTGGGCGTTACCAAGACGCCACTCCGCACAGACCCCGACCTCAACTTCGGCTGCTGCTGCACTGGTCCCTGAGGTCGAACCAATGCAGCTCGGCCTGGTTCAGGGCCCGCTAACCTCCGAAGAGAATCAACGCAGGCGACAGTCCAACCTATGTCTCTACTGCGGAGGAACCGGACATTTCTTGCGCAGCTGTCCGATCAGGCCCAGTAAGTCTCCGCAGCCAAATGTGTTGAACTATCCAAACAATAATATTCCCAAGACTTATGTGATGTTGTTTATCTCCCTACAGCTTCCGGAAGGGGAGACCCGCTTGCAGGCCATCATTGATTCCGGAGCGCGCAGTTGCTTCATAGACTCTGCCTTGGCGCACAGTTTGAATATTCCTCTGCAAACTAAAGGTCAAGATTTACGGGTACATGTGGCCGACGGATCCCTTCCTCGCTCAGGTCCCATCACCCAGGAAACCCAACCTATTTCGGTAACCACTGATTCCGGCCACCGGGAGTTTTTACGGCTCGACCTGATTCATTCACCTATCTTCCCCGTTATACTAGGCTTGCCCTGGTTACAGGCTCACGACCCACAGATTAAATGGAGCACTAAGGCGGTATCCTTCTCTTCTCAGTACTGCTCTCAACATTGTTTGCTCCCGGCTCCCAAAGTCTGTGCTACAATGGCTGCGCCATCAGGCAACCTCCAACATGTTCCCTCCGAGTACCTTGAGTTTCAAGAGGTCTTCAGTAAACAGATGGCTGACCGCCTACCACCTCATCGGTCCTATGACTGTCCGATCGACCTCCATCCCGGATCCAAGATTCCATTCGGCCGGATATTCCCTGTCACGGGCATGGCCAGAGCGGAGGCTGTTGGAGAGGACTGTGTGCAAGCCTGTTGCCCACCGATTATGGGCCCTAGCATTTGAGGTGAATGAGAAATCCAGTCTGAACTGTATTAATCGGACTCAGTCATGTATATATTGTATGGGGACTCCTTACTGTATATTTGTGTCCCTGAAGAGGGAGGGGGGATTCCTCCAGCAGCCCCCTGCTGATAAGACTGATTCATTCTGCTGGGACACATCCTGTGAGGAGATGCTGGTGTTATCAACATGTGTTTATGTTAATTGAGAGAGCTGATCACATTAGCCACCAGCCCTGGCTAATAGACGAATGGTCTAGGCTGAGGAGGGGGGAGATTGTTGTTTGTATTGTTAATTGTATTAATGTGTGAAGCTCGGTGCCCACAAGACTGTCATCTGGTCTGGGTACATTTTGTAGTAAATTAGGTCATGTTAATTAGGTTAGCTTTGAGTCATCCCTGCTGTATAAAGGTCTGTGAGATCTCAAAATAAAGGTAGTTCTGATGTACTCCAAGACTGGTGTTGTCTAGTTCTTGGGGTTCCTATAGCCAGATCCATTGGACTCGTGTTCCAGAACTTAGGAAGCGGTATATGACGGAAGCACTCAAGCGGAGTGTGGGGCGTTCCGTGACATTCCCTCTCTCAGAAACCGAGCTAGAAGCTCTTAAACAATATATAGACGAAAATCTCAAGAAAGGCTTCATCCGTCCTTCATCTTCACCCGCTGGAGCAGGTATCTTTTTCGTTGGGAAAAAAGACGGTACCTTAAGACCCTGTGTAGATTATCGACAGCTCAATAACATCACGATTAAGAACCGGTATCCGCTACCACTCATTCACGAGCTATTTCAGAGGTTCAGATCAGCTAAGGTGTTCTCTAAACTTGATCTCCGGGGGGCCTACAATCTCGTCAGGATCAGGGCTGGGGACGAGTGGAAGACGGCTTTTAGGTCCAGATTCGGGCATTTTGAGTACTTAGTGATGCCATTCGAACTCTGTAATGCCCCGGCCACCTTTCAACACCTGGTAAATGACATATTTCGAGAATACCTGGATGACTTCCTTGTTGTAAAGCTGGATGATATTCTTATCTTCTCCCCCACTCTAGAGATACACAAGAGACACATAAAGAAAGTTCTTACCATACTTCAACAGCACAAGCTATACCTGAAAGCTGAAAAGTGCGAATTTGAAAAATCTACCATACAGTTTCTGGGATTCATCCTTTCAACCAATGGGGTCGCAATGGACCCACAGAAGATTCAGGCAATCCAAGAGTGGCCGGCTCCATCTAACAAGAAAGGGGTACAGAGGTTTATAGGGTTCGCCAACTTCTATCGAAAATTTATTGTTGGATTCTCGGCCATTGTGGCATCTATTACCCAATTAACTCGTCAGCACAGTTCTTTTCAGTGGTCCTCAGCCGCTCAAGAGGCTTTTCTAAAATTGAAGAAGTTGTTCAGTTCCGCCCCGATTCTCTGTCATACTGACCCGACTCAACCTTTCGTATTAGAGGTAGACACATCTGAGATCGCAACTGGAGCAATTCTCTCCCAGAGACAGGGACCTAAGGCCATTCTACATCCGGTAGCTTTCGCCTCCAGGAAACGCAGTCCACCGGAACTCAACTATGATGTGGGTGAAAGGGAGCTGCTGGCTATAAAGTTCGCTTTAGAGGAGTGGAGGTATTTGCTGGAAGGTGCAGTACACCCGGTCATGATCTTTACGGATCACAAGAATCTAGAGTACCTCCGAACAGCAAGACGATTAAAACCCCGCCAAGTCCGTTGGGCCCTCTTCTTTTCCTGTTTCAACTTTCATATAGCCTACAGACCTGGAGCAAAGAATGGAAAGGCCGATGCTCTCTCTCGGATGTTCTCCGCAGACTCTCAAACGTCAGCACCAAGCACGATCCTCTCTCCACAAAACTTCCTTGGATTAACTCAGGCGGACTTAATTTCATCCATTAGATCCTCATCTAGCTCGTGCACTGAACCAGTAGTGCACTCCTTGAGGAAATATGAGGATTTTTTTTTGGATTAAAGGAAAAATATTCGTACCACAAGTGACTCGGCCCTTAGCCCTTAAGATGTGTCTCGACCATAAGATGGCAGGACACTTCGGGATTAAGAAGACATCTGAACTACTTTCTCGCTCTTTCTGGTGGCCAGGATGGAGACGGGACTGTAAAGAGTATGTGGCATCCTGTTCCCTCTGCCAGCGGAACAAGGGCCAAAACACTAGATCCTGGGGTCTGCTCAAACCATTGCCCATCCCGGAACGGCCATGGGCTGATGTGTCCATGGATTTTATTGTCGACCTACCTACCTCAGAAAATTTCTCTACTATTCTTGTCGTTGTCGACCGCCTCTCCAAGATGGCCCATTTCTTGCCCACGAGGGGCACTCCCTCTGCGGTAGACACAGCCAATGTCTTCCTAAAAGAGGTCGTTAGGCTCCATGGTATACCAAGAAGCATTGTGGGGCGTACAATTTACGTCCAAATTCTGGAGAGAACTCTGCAAGTCCCTGGGCATCAACGTCTGTCTCTCTTCAGCTTACCACCCCAAAATCAACGGCCAAACGGAGAGGACAAACCAAATGTTAGAGCAATACCTCCGTTGCTTTTGCTCAGGTTCTCAGGATGATTGGGCGAGTCTTCTTCCCTACGCTGAATTTGCATACAACAATTCAATTCATGCCTCTACCAACCAGACACCCTTCTGGGCAAATTGTGGGTTCCATCCCACGTCCTTTGCTAACGACATTCCCGAAATGACAGTCCCCGCAGTCCAGGACAAGATAACCTTGTTGCAATCCAACTTTCAGAAAATCCAAGATATGTTACACAAGGCACAGGAAGACTACAAGAAACAGTACGATCGGGGCAGAAAGGCGAACCCAAAGTTTGACTTAGGAGAAGAGGTCTGGTTGTCCACCACTAACCTTAGATTACTGTTGCCATCTCGAAAACTTGGACCCAAGTTCATCGGTCCTTTCCAAGTCAAGAGAATCATTAACCCTGTGGCTGTTGAGCTAGCACTTCCCAAGACATATCGGATTCACCCTGTTTTCCACGTGTCATTGTTGAAGCCTGTGTTGCCTAGCTCTTTTCCAGGAAGAAGAGAGCCTCCTCCTCCGCCAGTCAGAATCGATGGCGAAAATGAGTTCGAAGTGGAGTCCATTCTGAGTTGTAGGAAGAAGGGCAGGCAGCTACAGTATCTGATTCAATGGAAGGGTTACCCACCTGCAGATAATTCTTTGGAACCCGCTAGGAACCTGCATGCTCCACGGTTAATCCAAACTTTCCACCAAGATCATCCAGAATTGATGGCTAGCCTAGGCGTCCAGTGTCTGCCCTTAGGAGGGGGGCACTGTCAGGAGTCAGGGAGCATCTCTGCTCGCCGGGCTCCGGTGTGCATGCACGGTGGACTGGCGCTTCGCCGCACACCCGTCCGCGGCCTGATGGTGCGGCGCGCGCGGGTGCACGGCGGTCCCCGTGTGCGCGCCGTCGCCCAGTCGGGTTGCTGGTTTGTCATCAGCTCTCCCAGATTCCCTGTGCCTGAAAGTATCCTGTTATCTGCCTGCTCTGTGTACTGAACCCTTGGCCTGTTTAACCACTACTCTGCTGGATTGTCCCATTATCTGCCTGCTCTGTGTACTGAACCCTTGGCCTGTTTAACCACTACTCTGCTGGATTGTCCCATTATCTGCCTGCTCTGTGTACTGAACCCTTGGCCTGTTTAACCACTACTCTGCTGGATTGTCCCATTATCTGCCTGCTCTGTGTACTGAACCCTTGGCCTGTTTAACCATTACTCTGCTGGATTGCCGGATACCCTGACCTCTGCCTGTGTAACGGACCTGCCTCTGCCTGATTGCCTGATACCCTGACCTCTGCCTGCATAAACGGACTTACCACTGTCTAACTGCCTGCTACCCATCTGACCCCTGCTTATCATTACAGTCTTGCCTCTGCCTTACTCAGTCCTGATCTTTGGTCCCACCTACAGATCCCAGAGCACCCGTTTCCAATCTTTGGATCTCTTGCCTACTGGAAGCCCGTGCCTCCGCATGCCCCCAGCTCTCTGTACCCACTTTGGGGGTCTGGGTGCGCGTGGTCGTAAGGGCGAGCCGCTCTCGGCATCTCGGCCTCGGTGAGTATTAGTCCGTGGCAACAAGTCTGCAAAACGTTGGTTGAAGTGGTTTACGAGGGGCCGAATTTTGTAGAGCCCATCGTATTCAGGGTCTCCACGAGGACGACAGAGTTCATTGTCGTTGAAGTGCATGAAACGCAAAATCTGCTCGTATCGTGCCCTGGCCATGGAAGCAGAGAACACGGGCATATGGTAAATTGGGTCAGTGGACCAATATGACCGCAACTCACTCTTTTTATTTATGCCCATGTTGAGGGAAAGGCCCAGAAAGAGCTTAAATTCGGAAACCGTAATTGGTTTCCAATCTCTGGCAAGGGAGGACTGGGGATTAGCGGCGATGTGTTGACCAGCGTATAAATTGCTTTGGTCCACAATAGATCTATAGAGATCTTCGGTGAAAAACAGTGAATAAAAATCCAGTGGCGTAAAATCAACTGTTTCCACCTGAATTCTGGGTTGGCCAGTGAATGGGGGCAGTACGGGTGCTGCAGAAGTGGTGGGTACCCAATTCGGATTGGCGAATGCAGCAGGAAGGGCACTATGGGCACGACGGGCCTGTGTTCGTCTTCTTGGTGGCAGCGGGACACTACTAGTGCTTGCCACCTCACCAGCTTGAACTGTACTTATGGGACGCGCCACGTCACCACGTGATACTGCAGTGCTGGATGTATGACCAGGGTGTACTAGGCCGCTGGTGCTTGCCAGTTCACCAGAAGGAATAGCGGCGCTAGTACTTCTCTGCTCCATACGAGGGACCTGCGGTTCTTGCACTTCAAGGACAGAAGAAGAAGTTTGGGGTCTGGTACGCCTGACCTTAGCAGGGACCACAACTCCGTCGTCAGAGCTATCTGTCATGGAGCCGCTGTCCTCTACAGGATCGTATTCTGAGCCTGAATCTGACAGATGAGTGACTTCCTCTTCACTATCTGTCATGCTCAGAAACGTGTAGGCCTCTTCACTAGTGTACCTTCGATTTGCCATTTTGGGCTCTAAATTTAGGGGCACACTAGTGAGACTCACAGGCAAAAAAGCTCCTGACTGTCAGCCACTGATTCAAAACACTACCAAAAAACTGTTAGCGATCGCAGGGATCAGGCCTGACTCTGCGAACGCTGCAGTTATGTGTGCTTAGTGTTTTGTAAGTGACAGCTATCGATCGATACTGCACTTGGGTGAGCTGGGCTGGGCTGGGCCGAGGGGCAAAACGCAGGTGCTAGCAGGTATCTGGGCTGATTCCGCTAACACTGCATTTTTTTGGGGGACCCTAAACTGCTGGGGAGTATAGATCTGATCGGATCAGATATCGATCCCTTCAGATACTATAGCACTAAGGGAGGTGTATGCTGCGTGCGTGGGTGTTAGCGGTACTGGCGCTTACCTGACGCTGCCTGGGGCGACGCAGACCTTATCTGACCCTAAAAACGTAACTTATATCACCGCCGGGCGATCAGGGGGTTAAACCTTTATAAGGTAATAAACGGCGGGTGCCCTAAAACTATAATAAACTATAATAAACAAACCAACTAACCAGCGTCACCCGTAACAATTATATGGTGATCACTGGTGAAAGGGTTAACTAGGGGGAAATCAGGGGGTTAAAACCTTTAGTAGGTAGTATGTAGGGGTCCTTGTCGCTATAAAACACTGACGGCAAATATACTTACCTCCCTAACTAGCGTCACCTGTGTCACTAATACAGTGAGCAGAAAAACGATTGCTTAGTGACACTGGCGACGGGGGGTAATCACGGGGTTAAAACTTTATTAGGGGGGGTTAGGGGGGTACCCTAGACCTAAAGGGGGGTACCCCAGACCTAAAGGGGGCTAACCCTAACTGCACTAACACTTATAACTGTCACAAACTGACACCAATGCAATAATCAGAAAAAAAAACTGCTTTTGGTGTCAGTGTGACAGGGGGTACAGGGGGGTGATCAGGGGGTGACTGGGGGGTAACAAGTGTGCCTGCGTGTTCTACTGTTAGTGTAGTATTGGTGCAAACTTACTTGGATGCCTTCTCTCCTCTGCGCCAGAACGAAAAGACCGGCTCGAGGAGAGTGATATCACTTCCTCCGCTTCTGTTTACATTCACAGAAGCCGAGGAAGCCCGTCATTGGCCAGGAGCGATCGCGAGGGGGGAGCCACGAATGAGTGGCCTCCCCCTCACCTTTGATCGCCCCTGACCTGAATCTGACCGCCGCAGGCACTGGGGGGGTCCAATCAGACCCCCCACACGCGGGCAGGCAAGGATGTACCTGTAAGTCCTTTTGCCTGCCCGTGCCATTCTGCCGACGTACATCGTCGTGCGGCGGTTGGCAACTGGTTAAATTTTGTGGTGGTAAAATTGTGGTTTTCAGTGACAATGGGGGTTATTTCCTAAGGGCAAATCCACTTTGCACTACAAGTGCAGTTTCAGTGCAGTCTCAAGTGCACTTGTAGTGCAAAGTGGATTTTCCTTTAGTAAATAAAACCCAACAGTGCTTTTTTATGTTACACAATCACGCCATTTTCTGGACTGCCCACATTTCTGTCAGGGTCAGCTAAAAGAAACACAAGCAGTAAATGTCACCAAAGATTTTAGTAGTTAAAATGCTTTTTTAATTAGAAAAATGTATCATACATTGTCTGGCATATTGATTGCCCCCCTACCCGCAAAGTATTCAAGGTAGCTAAGATGGACCTCGCGGGCACTCAGGGGGGGCAAGCCAGGACAGCCAGCCTCAAGCGCCGTCAGGGTTGTTTCAGTTCCAGGAATTCTGGCCTCAGGCCCAACTGAGGCAGCATAGTTGGCAGAATTTTGCCTTAAAAAGTTGTGGAGAACACAGCACGCCAGGATGATATGATTCAGTTTATACTCCGCCATGTGTATGGGTGTAAGAAATAGGCAGAACTGGATGGTTATGATTCCAAATGTATTCTCCACCACTCTTCTGGCTCTGGCCAGCCGGTAATTAAAAACCCTCTGGTCCGGGGTGAGGGTCCTCATAGGGAATGGCCGCATAAGATGGCCCCCCAGCGCAAACGCTTCATCCGCAACAAAGATGAATGGGAGTCCTTCCACATTGTCTTCTGGAGGTGGCAAGTCCAAGCTGCCATTCTGGAGACGCCTGTAGAACTCCGTCTGGGCAATGACTCCACCATCGGACATCCGGCCATTCTTCCCCATGTCCACATACAGGAACTCATAAGTAGCCGACACCACCGCCAACATCACAATACTATTGAACCCCTTGTAGTTGTAATAGTATGACCCCGAGATGGGTGGTGGGATGATGTGGACGTGTTTCCCATCAATTGCCCCTCTGCAGTTAGGAAAGTCCCACCGCTGGGCAAAGTGGGAGGCCACAGTCTGCCATTCCTGTGGCGTGGAAGGAAACTGTGGAGTCAAACAAGAAAAATAAATGAATCATTTTGCACATAAACATGGAAAGCAGATTAGACACAAACATTCTTGGCCAACATCGGCCGATCCCTGCCGATTTTGTGTGATCGGAGCAATCGCGGCGATTGCCGCGATCGCCGCCGACATACACAGCCGTGTGTAGATTCAAATATAGTGCCGAGACTGCAGACTGCAGACTGCAGGGATTCGTTGGAGCCGAGATACACATACCTGAGTGTTCTCGGCTTTTTTCGGCTTTTTTTGGTTATACACCAATAGTTTATTTGATTACCTGTTATGTTTTTTTCATTTTACAGTACTGTTAGAGATGGAAACTACCACATGTAAGTGCCCAATGCATATGGGTTATATATATTTTACTCTGAAGCAGAGCCGGGGTCCCTGAGCTCTTTATGCACTTTTTAGTCACTTGTTTGATCAGCAGATTGGAGCATGTGGCACCGTGCGACCTAATCGCCGGGGCTTTCCTCAGCGGCTTGTAGATTCCCGTCTTAGGCTGGAGGAGAGAGCCTGCTTGAAGTGTAAGAACTTACTCGCTATGAAGTGGAGGGATAAGAAGAATGTTTTCGTTCTCACCTCCCTTCATGGAGACACGACGACCCAAATTACTACGGTGGCTGGTGTTGTGGAGAAACCCCTCTGTGTCCACGAATATAACCAAAATATGGGAGGGGTGGACCTCAACGACCAGTTGTTGGCGCTGTACCTAGTTGCCCGTAAGGCCAGACGCTGGTACAAAAAAGTGTCTGTTTATTTATTTCAATTGGCTTTGCTGAACGCTCATGTGCTATACAGAGCTTCAGGACGGACTGGATACTTCCTTAAATTCCAGGAAGAGATCGTCAGAGCCCTTCTGTATCCAGATGGTGCTCCACCTCACCATCCCCAACCAAATGCAGTAGGCCGGCTGCATGAGAGGCATTTTCCTTATGCCCTCCCGAGTACCTCTACCCAACGAGCCCCCCAAAAAAGATGTTGTGTCTGTAGCAAGCGCGGATTTAGGCGTGACACCCGGTGTTATTATCCCTCCTGTCCTGGCAATCCTGGTCTTTGCATGGGTGAATGTTTTGAACGCTACCATACACTAGTTGAGTATTAGCGTAGGGTACAGCACTGCACAGACTAGGACACACTTTCACAGGGTCTCCCAAGATGCCATCGCATTTTGAAAGACCCAAACCTGGTACCAGTTACAAAAGTTAAAGTTACTAAAAAAAGTGTATAAAAAAAATAAAATAAATAAAAACACAAAAAAATATAAAATAAAAAAAACAAAAATAGTTGTTGTTGTTTTATTGTTCTCTCTCTCTATTCTCTCTCTATTGTTCTGCTCTTTTTTACTGTATTCTATTCTGCAATGTTTTATTGTTATTATGTTTTACCATGTTTGCTTTTCAGATATGCAATTCTTTTATACTTTACTGTTTACTGTGTTTTGTTGGTAACCATTTTATTGTTTTCAGGTACGCCATTCAGCTGCAGAGTGGATTTATTTATCTTGACAGCAACAGCGTTTGCTCCCACGATATATAAAGCCGTGACTCCAGCGCTGTCGGAGGTGATTTCACCACCACAGTTACATACTTCAGCATATATGCCGAAGCGTGGGGGCAGCAGTGGGTGGAGGAGCGATTTGCTCCTGCCTTTTGTGGGAGGATGCCCCCATGCTTCGGCATATATATTTTAGGCACAGGTTGCGTTAAATGTTTTATTTTTTACTATGTTTTTTTTGTATTTGCTTTGCAGGTATGGTAAGTATTACTGTTATACTGTAATGTTACTTTGTTTTTTGGTTAACCATCATTTGCTTAGCAGGTACGCCATTCAGTTGCAGCGCGGATTTATTTATTTTGACAGCAACAGTGTTTGCTCCAACGATATATAAAGCCGTGACTCCAGCGCTATCGGAGGTGATTTCACAACTACAGTTACATACTTCAGCATATATGCTGAAGCGTGGGGGCAGCAGTGGGTGGAGACGCGATTTGCTCCTGCCTTTTGCGGGAGGTTGCCCCCATGCTTCAGCATATATAAATGGTGCATGTATGCCCATCATTAGAAGTGAGTGGATGAAGGGAGGTATTCTAATGGTGGGCATACCCACCGATCAATATCTTATTTTCGTTCAGCCCACAGGCTGCATGAAAAAAAAGTTTACAATATATGCCCAACAAGGACCAGCAATGTACTGGTATGTTGCTGGACTTTGAGTGGTTATACCAGAATGATGCCTGCAGGTTTAGGTATCATCTTGGTATCATTCTTTTCAGCCAGCGGTCGGCTTTCATGTAAAAGCAATCCTAGCGGCTAATTAGCCTCTAGACTGCTTTTACAAGCAGTGGGAGGGAATGCCCCCCCCCCCCCCCCCACCGTCTTCCATGTTTTTCTCTGGCTCTCCTGTCCCAACAGGGAACCTGAAAATGCAGCTGGTGATTCAGCCAGCTGACCATAGAGCTGATCAGAGACCAGAATGGCTTCAAACATCTCTATGGCCTAAGAAACCGGAAGCTACAAGCATTTCATGACTTGGATTTCGCCATTGGGAAATTGGGAAAGCATTTTATCACACCGATCTTGGTGTGGTCAGATACTTTGAGGGCAGAGGAGAGATCTAGGGTCTAATTTTTTAAGACCCCAATCTAGACCCCAATTTTTTAAAAAAAAGAGTACCTGTCACTACCTATTGCTATCATAGGGGATAATTACATTCCCTGAGATAACAATAAAAATGATTAAAAAACATAAAAATGAAAGGAACAGTTTAAAAATAAGATAAAAAAATCAAAAAAAAAATAAAGAAAAAAAAAAAAAAAAAAGCACCCCTGTCCCTTCCTGCTCTCGCGCAAAGGTGAACGCAAGCGTCGGTCTGGCGTCAAATGTAAACAGCAATTGCACCATGCATGTAAGGTATCACCGCGAAGGTCAGGTCGAGGGCAGTAATTTTAGCAATAGACCTCCTCTGTAAATCTAAAGTGGTAACCTGTAAAGGCTTTTAAAGGCTTTTAAAAATGTATTTAGTTTGTCGCCACTGCACGTTTGTGCGCAATTTTAAAGCATGTCATGTTTGGTATCCATGTACTCGGCCTAAGATCATCTTTTTTATTTCATCAAACATTTGGGCAATATAGTGTGTTTTAGTGCATTAAAATTTAAAAAAGTGTGTTTTTTCCCCAAAAAATGCATTTGAAAAATCGCTGCGCAATTACTGTGTGAAAAAAAAAATGAAACACCCACCATTTTAATCTGTAGGGCATTTGCTTTAAAAAAATATATAATGTTTGGGGGTTCAAAGTAATTTTCTTGCAAAAAAAAGAATATTTTTTCATGTAAACAAAAAGTGTCAGAAAGGGCTTTGTCTTCAAGTGGTTAGAAGAGTGGGTAATGTGTGACATAAGCTTCTAAATGTTGTGCATAAAATGCCAGGACAGTTCAAAACCCTCCCAAATGACCCCATTTTAGAAAGTAGACACCCCAAGCTATTTGCTCAGAGGCATGTCGAGTCCATGGAATATTTTATATTGTGACACAAGTTGCGGGAAAAAGACACATTTTTTTTTTATGCACAAAGTTGTCACTAAATGATATATTGCTCAAACATGCCATGGGAATATGTGAAATTACACCCCAAAATACATTCTGTTGCTTCTCCTGAGTACAGGGATACCACATGTGTGGGATTTTTTGGGAGCCTAGCCGCGTACGGGTCCCCGAAAACCGAGCACTGCCTTCAGGCTTTCTAAGGGCGTAAATTTTTGATTTCACTCTTCACTACCTATCACAGTTTCGGAGGCCATGGAATGCCCAGATGGCACAATCCCCCCCAAATGACCCCATTTTGGAAAATAGACACCCCAAGCTATTTGCTGAGAGGTATAGTGAAGTGAGTATTTTGCAGACCTCACTTTTTGTCACAAACTTTTGAAAAATTTTTTCTTGTCTTTCTTCATTTTCAAAAACAAATGAGTGCTTCAAAATACTCACCATGCCTCTCAGCAAATAGGTTGGGGTGTCTACTTTCCAAAATGGGGTCATTTTGGGGAGTTTTGTGCTATCTTGGCATTTTATGGCCTTCGAAACTGTGATAGGTAGTGAGGAGTGAAATCAAAAATTTACGCCCTTAGAAATCCTGAAGGCGGTGATTGGATTTCGGGGCCCCGTATGAATATAGGCTCCCAAAAAGTCCCACACATGTGGTATCCCCGTACTCAGGAGAAGCAGCAGAATATATTTTGGGGTGTAATTCCATGTATGCCCATGGCATGTTTGAGCAATATATCATTTAGTGACAACTTTGTGCTAAAAAAAAAAAAAATTGTCACTTTCCCGCAACTTGTGTCAAAATATAAAATATTCCATGGACTCAACATGCCTCTCAGCAAATAGCTTGGGGTGTCTACTTTCCAAAATGGGGTCATTTGGGGGGGTTTTGTGCCATCTGGGCATTTTATGGCCTTCAAAACTGTGATAGGTAGGGAGGAGTGAAATCACAACTTTACGCCCTTAGAAATCCTGAAGGCAGTGATTGGTTTTCGGGGCCCCGTATGCGACTAGGCTCCCCAAAAGTCCCACACATGTGGTATCCCCATACTCAGGAGAAGCAGCTAAATGTATTTTGGGGTGCAATTCCACATATGCCCATGGCCTGTGTGAGAAATATATCATTTAGTGACAACTTTGTGCAAAAAAAAAATGTGTCACTTTCCCGCAACTTGTGTCAAAAAATAAAATATTCCTTGGACTCAACATGCCTCTCAGCAAATAGCGTGGGGTGTCTACTTTCCAAAATGGGGTCATTTGGGGGGTTTTGTGCCATCTGGGCATTTTATGGCCTTCAAAACTGTGATAGGTAGTGAGGAGTGAAATCAAAAATTTATGCCCTTAGAAATCCTGAAGGCGGTGCTTGGTTTTCGGGCCCTGTACGCGGCTAGGCTCCCAAAAAGTCCCACACATGTGGTATCCTCATACTCAGTGGAAGCAGCTAAATGTATTTTGGGGTGCAATTCCACATATGCCCATGGTCTGTGTGAGCAATATATCATTTAGTGACAACTTTGTGCAAAAAAAAAAAATTGTCACTTTCCCGCAACTTGTGTAAAAAAATAAAATATTCCATGGACTCAACATGCCTCTCAGCAAATAGCTTGGGGTGTCTACTTTCCAAAATGGGATCATTTGGGGGGGTTTGTGCCATCTGGGCATTTTATGGCCTTCAAAACTGTGATAAGTAGTGAGGAGTGAAATCAAAAATTTATGCCCTTAGAAATCCTGAAGGCAGTGATTGGTTTTCGGGGCCCCGTACGGGGCTAGGCTCCCCAAAAGTTCCACACATGTGGTATCCCTGTACTCAGGTGAAGCAGCTGAATGTATTTTGGGGTGCAATTCCACATAGGCCCATGGCCTGTGTGAGCAATATATCATTTAGTGAAAACTTTTTGTAAATATTTTTTTTTTTGTCATTATTCAATCACTTGGGACAAAAAAAATAAATATTCAATGGGTTCAACATGCCTCTCAGCAATTTCCTTGGGGTGTCTACTTTCCAAAATGGGGTCATTTGGGGGGGGGGGGTTGTACTGCCCTGCCATTTTAGCACCTCAAGAAATGACATAGGCAGTCATAAACTAAAAGCTGTGTAAATTCCAGAAAATGTACCCTAGTTTGTAGACGCTATAACTTTTGCGCAAACCAATAAATATACGCTTATTGACATTTTTTTACCAAAGACATATGGCTGAATACATTTTGGCCTAAATGTATGACTAAAATTGAGTTTATTGGATTTTTTTTATAACAAACAGTAGAAAATATAATTATTTTCAAAATTTTAGGTCTTTTTCCGTTTATAGCGCAAAAAATAAAAATGGCAGAGGTGATCAAATACCATCAAAAGAAAGCTCTATTTGTGGGAAGAAAAGGACGCAAATTTCGTTTGGGTACAGCATTGCATGACCGCGCAATTAGCAGTTAAAGCGACGCAGTGCCAAATTGGAAAAAGTCCTCTGGTCCTTAGGCAGCATAATGGTCCGGGGCTGAAGTGGTTAACAGCTAGATTAGCCCAAACAGCCAACAATGGCATGCCCCCCCAACACAAATTCCCTGGCTATTGTTCGAGACAATCTCCTCTCACCCATTTTACATTCCAGGCCTGCTGTGGAGGTCCAGGGCAAGGTCCAGGGAATGAAGCACTTTAAACAGTATTGTAAGCCAAACTATACATCTCTGGAATTTATACCAACTGAAATTGAAATTAATGTATGGAGAAAAGAAGGGAGCCCCAAGGATATTGCGGATACAGAGAAGAGTAAATGAGGGTATACCCATAAGTAAAAAATATGTATATTTTATTGATACAAAAATAGTAATAAACAATACAAAAAATATCTTGTACAAAAATCACCTAAAAACAATGTACAATAGAAACTACAGAAAATGAAACAGCCGCTGAGCTGGAAATGCACCACAGATCAAAAACATAAAGTTCGGCTAGTGGGGCATATATGCCAGAAAACCCAACATGTTTCGGAGAGCAAAGAGAGGGATTTTATGTATATTATTATAATTATGTATATTTCCTTCTTCAGGGGTAAAAAACAGACGTGCTGCTTGGTTTCTATTGAAAGAAAAGCATATAATAGATAGTGTATATATTAATATGTATTAATAACAAACCATTAGGTTTATGGCAACAGAATGGTACATGTAAGATAAATAGAGGTGATCTATACTTACATCAGAGTAATTTATATTTTTACTTTACACACCAGTAGACAGAGCATTGGGACTTGGATATTGCTTAGCCGTATTTTCAGAGTATATCTGTATTTAGGAAAAAACACTCTCATATAGTTGAAAATGATAGCTGGAAAATCCAAGCTAAATCGGTATGTGGATGCACCCGGGCGGTCCAACAATGCTCATGGGGATATCCCTAATGGATGGGGACGGACATCTAATAAAAATATAAAAATAGTGGATGGCAATAAGACTACATGCACTGAAGGTGTGTGGTTAAGTGAGCCAAAAAGACATCACTGCCCCAGAGTAAAATAGTGCTGATGGCAGTGCAGAGGATAAACAACAATAAGTATAATGTAAATACCTGGGGTGAGCATGTAGGTCGGTATCCACAGGGATCCCTGGCATTTACTGGCTGTGTAGCAATGACTGCTCACACAGTCAGACATATATACGCCCAGGGATCGAGGGGAGACCAATCAGGGCCATGATGTTTGGGCAGTAGGAGGAGGGAGAGAGGGACAGGCAGACACAGGTGCTGGGGATCGTCAACTGACGTCTCCCCCTATCACCTGTGCTGCTGAATCCAAGCCCATGTTTGTCTCTAATGGGAATCCTCTGGCCGATGCGGCATCTGGCATCACCGCGCATTACGCGTGCCACCATGGGGCCCCCCATGCCGGGGAGCTTCGGTGGACCATCAAGGACACCAACATTACCCCCAAAAAATTGAAGTATTTGAATACGGCTGTAGCAATCCAGTCCATCGGCTGCTGTCTGGACGATTGAAGTTAAACTTCAGTCATCTATTTTGGAAAAAAGCAGTAATTACAATACAGCAAATGTAGGTTTCCAATACATTACTGAACATTATAAAATAATCCTGCAAGCATGTACAGTATAGATAAAGCAATTGGCAAATATTACATGTACACATAACATCATATTGTGCTAATAGATTTGGAGAGGGAGAAAGATAGGGAAGAGAGAAAAAGGAGAATACAAAGAAATGTAATGGCAGAGAAAGAAAGAATTGATTGTTATTGATAGATTACCTAGATTTATTGATTTTTGTCATAAAGGCCTGATATGAAACCAGGTAGAAAGGACTTAAGATTAAAGCGCTCATTGAGGCCGGGAGGCACCGTGGCAATGAGGTTAAATATCCACCTAAGCTCTCGTTGTAGGATAAATATAAATAAAATATATAAAAAATTGAAATTAAGATGAATTAGACCCCCCCTTAGCCTTTTTCTTAGGAGACATAAAATTCCATTCGGCTTACAAATCACCTGACAAATTTTTCTTGTGGGAGGAAAAGGAACTCACCACACTGAAGGCTCTAACACACGGGACGCATTTTTGCTCCTTTGCTTCCCTCCAGGAACAACATAATATCCCAAGGTCTGAGTTCTATAAATACCTCCAAATAAGGCATTTCTATGAATCTATGTGCTCGCTGAACGCTAACCTCAGACTCTCTCAATTTGAGACAGTCTGCCATAATTTACCTAGAGAGAAAGGAGTCATCTCCTAATTGTATGGATACCTCAATGACCTGCACTTACCTGAGAAATCTACAGCTATGACCCACTGGGAAACAGACATGGGCCAAGAATTCTCCCTAGAGGATTTGCTAGAAATGGTAGAAAACTTGCATAAATGCTCATGCTCTATGTCAATCAAAGAAACAGTAGTGAAACTTCATACTAGGGTACATAGATGCTACCCTGGGTTTCCCGATACCTGCTTTAGGGGATGTCAGACCACGGGCACTTTACTCCACACTTTCTGGAGCTGTCCCCATATAAAACATATATGGGGTCTGGCAGCCAATAGGGTGGCACATATTTCGGTATCCCTGATTACTTTAACGGCTCCAATGTGCCTACTCTTTACCCCTATACCAAACATCCCCCCCACGAACCAAAATTAATGAATACCCTATTCAGTGCTATACTGTGGGCTATAGCCTTAAACTGGCATTCACACTCGGTGCTTTGGGCCCAAATACTCCAACGCATGGAAACCATTAAACTCATGAAGCGAATCCACCATACGATAATGCACACTATGCAGGTTTTCCATAGGAAATGGTCCGGCTGGTCCACTTATCGCATCTTATAGTAAAATGGGGAAGTTGGCAAGTGTTCTATTCATTTATTTCCCCCGGCTATATGTGTTCCCTCCCCAGGGCACATGGTACTGCCTCTGGGCCTAGCTTTGAATAACTGAGGGCACTACAGAAATTGTTTATTATATACGATTTTAGCTCCTGTCTTAACATACCTCTGACATCTAGATTTTATCTCATCTGTTTTTGTTGTGTCATTTTCACGTTATGTTCTTCACACCAATTTCTGGTAAAAATACTCAATTATACATTTCAACACGGTTCCATTATAACTATGTGTAATGTCTACCATTCTGTGTTGCAACCCTCACCTGTTCCTATTTTTTTTTATTTTGTACCGTCTTTTTCTACTCTCCAATAAAAACGTTTGTATTTTTAAAAAAAAGATTAGTTGGAGACATTATAAGCTTCCCGGAAGAGATGAGTTTTCAGGGATCACCTGAAGGTATCAAGAGTAGGGGATAGCTGGACGGGTTGAGGTAGCGAGTTCCAGAGGATGGGGGAAGCTCTGGAGAAATCCTGGAGATGAGCATGGGAGGAGGAGATGAGAGAACTTGAGAGTAGGAGGTCTTGAGAAGAGCGGAGAGGACGGTTTGTGTAATATTTGGAGACAAGGTTGGTGATGTAGCTCAGGGCAGAGCTGTGAATGGCTTTGTATGTTGTGGTTAGTCGTAAATGAAAAACCTAAAAAGCTAATGGCAGCGCTTGTATAATGATTGGTCAAAAACTGAACAATCTAAACCATATATAATATAAAGTCCGTGTACACTTTTAAATGCTAACATGGATGATCCTGAAGACAAGTGTGAGTCCTTCAAAAGTCTATGGAGCATGATCATCAAGGATAGTTGTATTCATTCCACAATGTTTTTACAAGAGGGGGTTTCCTTGCACACCCCCCCTCTTTTCGAGCACGTGTGATGTGAAACATTGTGGAATGAATACAACTATCCTTGATGATCACGCTCCATAGAATTTTGAAGGACTCACACTTGTCTTCAGGATCATCCATGTTAGCATGTAAAAGTGTACACGGACTTTATATTATATATGGTTTAGATTGTTCAGTTTTTGACCAATCATTACACAAGCGCTGCCATTAGCTTTTTAGGCTTTTCGTTTATGATTTTGCAGTGTTTTTTCTAGTTTTAGAGGCACTATTTTAGGCGGCTGCTGTTGCCATTCATTTTTGGCTGTTATTTACTCTACTTACAATATTCACTTCCCCTAAGCGCTCGTTTTTAGATGTGACATTGGGCCTTGTCAGATTTAGCTTTGTTGTGGTTAGTATTTTGAACTTAATTCTCTGGGTGATTGGGAGCCAGTGTAGGGATTGAAGGAGAGGGTTGGCAGACACTGAGCGGTTAGTAAGGTGGATAAGTCTGGCAGCAGCATTCAAGATAGACTGTGTTAGGTTGTTCCTGTACTCTGTTCTGCTGCCCAGGCTGGACTTATGGGTGTATGGATAAAAACTCTCTGATCAATCGGGTAATCAAGACTCCATACACACAGGGATGGTGAATCAAGATTACATTGGTTTAATGGGTTTGCATACTTCTTATACACTTACAGCCAACCTCCCTCGCATCAGCCAATGAGATTGAAGCAAAAACGTTATACATTATACAACTTAAGCATCATAGATAACATATCTTGCCTGGAGACAACTCTCAGGCCATATCTAAATATACATATAAAACCAAGTAAGTTAGGCAACCTGCCAGTAATATAACTTTAACTTGCTATCTATTGTCAACATCCGTCGGAAAAAATCCATGTATTTTGTTGTCGGAATGTCCGATCAATGTCCGACCGTGTGTACAGGGCATAAGCGTACTAGAAGTTTGGAGGTGAATGGGAGCAATGAGATGGGTCTTAAGTTGTTCAGGTTGGTGGGGTCCAGTGAGGGCTTTATAAGTATGGGAGTGATCTGCGCATGTTTTAGAGGGGAGGAGAAGGTGCCACTAGAGAGGGAGACATTGATGATGTGTAAGAGGGAGCATAGGATAGAAGAAGAGTGTGACTGTGGTAGTTGTGAGGGAACAGGATCCAAGGGACAATTGGTTAGGTGGGCATCTGAGAAAAGTTTTGTAACCTCTTCAGTAGTAGCCAATTCAAAAGAGGAGAGTGTTGAATGTGCTGTTAGACAAGGTATGTTGGGTGGGGAAGATGTACGCACAGTGGAGGTGTCCTCACGATTTGCACCAATCTTGTCTTTGAAGTGATTGGCAATCTCTTGGGCAGTGAGTGAGTTAGTGGGTAGAGGGGGTGGGGGACGAAGCAGAGAGTTAACGGTTGAGAAGAGCTGACATGGACTGGATGACAAGGTATTAATAAGAGAAACAAAGTAGGCTTGTTTGGCAGCAAGGAGGCAGGAACTGTATTTTAGAAGGGCAGATTTATATAGGGTGAAGTCTTGCAGGCATTTGGTTTTACACCACAGTCGTTCAAGAGCACGGCAATGTCTCTTGAGATTGTAACGGTCAGGGCCTGATTCTCTGTGTGGTTAGAGGAGCAAGTGCATCTAGTGATGATGAGAGTCAACTTTTGTAGACAGAGGTGGCCAGGTCAGCACAGGACAGGGGAGAGATTATGTCATATAGGTGGTCAGTAGCAGAATAGAGAAGAGAAGGGTTTCAGTGGCAAAGGTTCCTACAAGTAATTGTTTGCTGCTTGGAGGGATGGGTAGTTGCAGGCAAGGATACAGTAAAACTGATGAGGTTGTGATCAGAGAGAGAAATGGGTGTGTTGGTGAGGTTGCCAGGATTGCACAGATGGGAGAATACATTACCATTGGAGTGAGTGGAAATGTGTCCATTGGGTTAGGTTAAAAGATGAGGTTAAGTTGAGAAATTGAGCTGTAGTTGGGCTGTTAACATTGACAGGAATGTTGAAGTCACCAAGAATGATACTGGGTACTTCAGAGGAGAGAAAGTAGGGTAGCCAGGCAGCAAAGTCGTCAAGAAAGCGTGATACCAGTCCAGGAGGCCAATAAATTGCTGCAATCCTCAGAGAAATATGAGAAAACAGACGAATACAGTGCATCTCAAAAGAAGAGAGTTATAGAGAGGGAGGGATAGGAAGGACTTGGAAGGTGCTTTGTGGGGATAGAAGGAATCCAACTCCACCTCCTTTCTGTCCGTTGGTTCTTGGGGAGTGAGTCCAATGGATACCACCATGGGAGAGGGCAGCAGAAGAAGCTGAGTCAAAATTTTGAAGCCCTTATACTTACCTGAGCCCCAAAATTTGCACGACGGGAATAAGCACACCGGCTCTGGACGGTGTCTCGTGTCCTGATTGGATAGATTGATAGCAGCACAGCCACTGGCTCCCGCTGCTGTCAATCAAATCCAATGACGTGGGCGCCGGGGTGGAGGTGCAGAATGCTAGAATCGGGAACGCGCCCGCAAGGTAACCCCCCGGGAGAGCGCTTCTCCTAGGGGGTTATACAATGCGAGGAGGAGCCACGAGAGCAGCTGAGGGACCCCAGAAAAGCAGGTTCAGGGCCACTCTGTGTAAAACGAACTGCACAGTGGAGGTAAGTATGACATTTTTATTATAAAAAAAAAACAAAAAACGAAGCCTTATAATCACTTCAAATTGGCGATTCCATTTTTCTAAACCTGTTGTAATTGGATGTACAGTGGTTTGTAACTTTTCAAGATTAATAACTTGCATTAAATGCTTAGATACATTAGCTAAGCTGCATTGAAGTTCTGGAATCATTTTCAAATTTGATATCTATATCTATGTAAACCAGTTTTTATTTTAAACGATTTCTAGGTGGAGCTTTTATGTCCTGCGTTAGGCAGTTTTCTATACTTGGGAAGTCTGACAGTTACAAATTTGATTTTAGAGAGCTTCACTTCAACCTTTCACAATGGAAGTATTTCATTTTGTTCTCCTTCCCTGCTGAAACTCCTCACCAAGAACAGAATACATTTACTGTGATAGGAGAATTAGAAAAATGTTTGATGAAGCACAGAGCAAATGTAATGCAATTTTTCCCTAAAGCTGAGCAAAGACAATTGATAAACGTCATAAATATCATATTGTCAGGTTTTGATGGCAAAAATTAATATTCACTCAGGTGACCACTGAAATGTTAATGATATACAGAAGGGTAGAATCCTATTGTGAGGAGGCTTGTTCACATAGCCTCTTGAAGCCTTATTTCTCCACATCGAAGGGAATAGTGTACAATACTGTTTTTTTTTTTTTTCCTTTTATTGTATGTATATTGTTTTCCAAGATATATGTGGATCTAATATGTTTTAGCTTACAGGCATTTCGTTTTTGACGCTGTCTTGCTCTGACCTCCTTCTATCTTTCTATTGTACTGGTCTGGCTAATAGGGTATGTGAGATATGAATAAAAAAACAAAGGGATTTGACTTAGGCAAAATTAAGGTTTTCTTAGATTAAAGATTTACTTTTACTGCCTTCAGTCCAGTGAAAGAAGATATTCTTTGCATAAGTTTCTAATGCCACACACACACGATCGGACTTTACGGCATACTTAATCCGGCATACCGGATTTCGTTGGACAATTCGATCATGTGTGGGCTCCAGCGGACTTTGTTTACTCAAAAGTTTGATGGACTTAAATTTGAAACATGTTTCAAATCTGTCCGACGGACTCGAGTCTGGTCGAAAAGTCCGCTCGTCTGTATGCTAGTCCGACGGACAAAAATCGACGCTAGGGCAGCTATTGACTACTGGCTATGAACTTCCTTGTTTTAGTCCGGTCATACGTCATCACGTACGAATCCGTCAGACTTTGGTTGATTGTGTGTAGGCAAGTCCGTTCATTCGGAAAGTCCATCGTAAAGTCCGTCAAAAAGTACGCCGGACAAAGTCTGCCGTAAAGTCCGCTCGTGTGTATGCGGCATAATAGTTTATTGGTTTGGTTTATCTCTTTTACACTATCCTAGTGTCTGTCTTTTCTGTTTTTATGTTTCTTTTCTCCAATCTTTTATTATGAATCCTGCTCACAGTAAAATCAAATGTGGGACAAGCCAAGTAAATTTGAAAGCTATATTAAAGGCTCTTTTTTTCCCCATAAATAAAAAATGAGCTTAAACTTACCTGCTCTGTGCAAAAGTATTGCACAGAGTGGTGCCAAACCTCCTCTTTTGGGGTCCCTATCCAGTGCTCTCAGCTCCTCTTCTTCTCTGTACACCATCATAGGAAACAGCTTCATATGGTGGCACATGTATGGGCTTGCTCCCATGTTGGGCTACGTGCATCTTTAAACACACACAGTGTGGCTCAGCCCCCCCCGATCCCCCCTCACAGAACTTGACTGCATATTGCTCCTGCTTCTCTCACTGAATCATGTGAGGAGAAAAACAGAGTGCTTGGGCACAGTGCTGCATTGAGATTGGACTCAAGTAAGTATAGTGGGAAAAGAGACGGGGGGGTGAGAGGGCAATACAACCACTGGGACATTTTTTACCTTAATGTAGGGAGTACATTAAACTGGTTGTAAAGGATGTGGCTCAGCAAAAGGGAACTCCACGTACATCTGATGGGAGTGACGCAGGATTAAACCCTTTTACGGTCTATAATAAAATGTATAATAAATCCCTACAACCAACCCCAGAGGTAGCACATATGTCTATACTTCCGGGCTCGATGGCGTCTCAAAAACTAAGCTTGTTATGCTTCTTCCTTTCTGCAGCAAGTTCTGGGAAACAGATACATCTCCTTCATTAACCTTGTGGGTTTCTACCGTCAACTACATCATGTAGATGGAGGAGATGCTAGCGCTGGATAATGATACATTTGAGAAGTATAAAATCCTATGGTATGTTTGGCTTGATTTCTCCGCCTCTGATGCCCTTAAAGAGATGTTGTAACTAATCATTATCTTGTGTTTTTATAGTTGTAATATTTCTTTTTTTTCTTTTTATCACTCGGTCATGGAGTGTTGCTCAAGATTTCTTTCCTTTTTCCTCTCTAAGCCTCTCTGGGCCTACTTCTCTTCCTCCATTCCATCCTTTCCTTCTCTTTTCTATTTCTCTCTATCTCTAAGTATTTTTATGCCTTTATGTTTGCTATTTATGCACCTATGGCATAATATCTATAACTGGGATGTCTACCTTTTCCATGATAATCAATATACTATTGTCATATGCCTATTCAGGCCCTGTTATCTTTGCCAAAAAGCTTTAAAGCTTTGATGTTTGGGTATGTCCCTACTGCTGTTCTACTTTATTTTTCTGTAAAACGATAACGATTTATTTGCCTCGAAAGAGGTTGTAAAAGCTCAAGGTTTTTTACCTTCATGCATTCAATGCATGAAGGTAAAAAACCTTCTGTGTGCAGCAGTTCCCCTAGTCCCCCCCCCCATACTTACCTGAGCCCCATCTCAATGTGCAATATATTTGCCTCTAAAGTGGTTGGAAAGGCTCAAAGTTTTTTACCTTCATGCATTCTAGGGAGGGCCCAGGAGCACAGGCGGGGGACCCGAGAAGTGGAGGATTGGGGCTGCTCTATGCAAAACCACTGCACAGAACATGTGAGTATGACATGTTTGTTATTTTAAAAAAATGCATTTAATTTCACTTTAAAATAAAAAATGTGAGCACATATTTGAAAGCATTGATTTGTAAAACAGGCTATAATGACAGTGACAGTGTCATGTACAGTAGTTTGTCTCCAGTCTATAACTTTTCTTGTAGCATGCCTGCAGTCTCTAACCTTCTCTTGTACCATGACTGTAGTCTTTGATCATCTCCAGTCATACATCTGCAGTCTCTCACAGCTTTCTGTAGCATTACATTCCTTGAATATTATTAAACTGCCATTTGGTGTTGCAAAGGGACACATTTGAGGCCCTTTATATATAGAAAAATGACCTCCACTGATTTAAAGTGTGAGTGGTGGTGGGGAGTTGGGTCCACTGAGGGTACTTTAGTTTCCTAAATTAAGGCTGCTTTTTGTTCATGCAGCACACACAGTAATATACACATGTAGGCCCTTAGTGTCTTTTTTTTGAGTGTCTCATTGCTATTTATGTACTGTCTATTCTGACTACGTTTGTTGTAATAGTGACTATCCTTTTATGAGAAGCTGCCACACCCAGAAATACTTCTGAAGATCAGGAAGATCGACCCCACCTATCAGTTTTGAGAGTGTAAGGATCTGAATATTTAAATTGTAGGGGAGAATTATTCTAATGAAATGCTGAACATTGTTGCTTATACAAAGATAGAAGAAGATGAATTGAGATAGTTTGCAGACGATACAACAGTTGTGGGAGTATATGAAAATGGGATGTCATTTTAACAGTTTACCAAAATCTGAATACATTTATGAGATCATTGGTATAGTGGTATAACAGTGGTATAAATCATCTAAAAACTGGTCCTATATATCGTGGAATTTATGTGTGAGTATCAGAGATAAACATCAGAATCCCACTCCAAAAAAGCCTGCATTTTATTCCACTGGTAATTCTATGCTCAGTGGGGCACACTTGAATTCATAACTTCTCCCCTGAAAAGCAATGAAGCCCTCATAGGTAAATGGACAAAGGAGAATTAGCCTACAAGCTAAACTACAAGCCTATCCAAACAGACCAGCTTTGATGAGTCTCTTTCTCAGCAATTCCTGATCACTCACCAACAAGATCAATTAAGGGCTGAGGATTACTATGGTAATAGGTATGCCCTGTACACACGGTAGTATTTTCCGACAGAAAATGTGTGATAGGACCTTGTTGTCGGAAATTCCGACCGTGTGTGGGCTCCATCACACATTTTCCATCGGAATTTCGACACATAAAGTTGGAGAACTTGCTATAAAATTTTCCGAAACAAAATCCGTTGTCGGAAATTCCGATCGTGTGTACACAAATCCGACGCACAAAGTGCCACGCATGCTCAGAATAAATTAAGAGACGAAAGCTATTGGCTACTACCCCGTTTATAGTCCCGACGTACGTGTTTTACGTCACCGCGTTCAGAACGATCGGATTTTCCAACAACTTTGTGCAGCCATGTGTATGCAAGACAAGTTTGAGCCAACATCCGTCGGAAAAAATCCATGGATTTTGTTGTCGGAATGTCCGATCAAAATCCGATCGTGTGTACGGGGCATTGCTGCCACATATATACCCCCACAAGCAAATGCTAAGTTAACTCTGGAGAAATTAACTAATGCTACTAACATCCAGCTAAAAGTGGTTCTAAAGGCAGAAGGTTCTTTCCTTAATGCATTCTATTAGGGATGGACCGAACACCCCCTGGTTCGGTTCGTACCAGAACATACGAACAGGCAAAAAATTTGTGCGAACATGCGAACCCTATTAAAGTATATAAGTCCATGAACATGAAAAATCAAAAGTGCTAATTTTAAAGGCTTGTATGCAAGGTATTGCCAAAAAAGTGTATGGGGACCTGGGTACTGCCCCAGGGGACATGTATCAATGCAAAAAAGTTTTTAAAACAACTGTTTTTTCAGGAGCAGTGATTTTAATAATGCTAACTGAAACAATAAAAATGAAATATTCCTTTAAATATCATGCCTGGGGGGCGGGCCTTAGTCTGACTGTAAAATGGTGCATCTTTGTGATGTGTTTTACAGTGCCGCAGCAAAAACATATTTCTAAAGGCTTGTGGCTGTAATTTATTGCTGGCTCCCAGCAATATAGATAAAAATCAAGGAAAAAAATCAGCATGAGTCCCCCCCAGTCCATAGCAGGCCATACGGGGCGGTGTGATTGAAGATGGATCGACATCGCAGGACACTTTTTTTGCATTATGGGGCACTCCGCGGCGCTCGAATTTGCCGCAAGTGCCCCATATGTTCAGTTTGTTTGCGAGCAAACGAACACCCAATGTTCGAGTCAAACTTACGTTCAACTTGAACATCGGGACCATCCCTACATTCTAAGCATTAAGGTAAAAAACCTTCTGGGTGCAACTCCCCTCCAGCCCCTACCTATACTTAGCTGAGCCCCATCTCGATCAAGTGATGTACATGAGAGCAGCCGTTCTCCCAGGTTTCTCTCCCCTCATTGGCTCATACAGCAGCAGGAGCCATTGGCTCCTACTGCTGCCAATTATAGCCAGTAAGCCAATGAGGAGAGAGCGGGGGTAGGGCCAAGCTACATTCCACATGTAAATGGACAATGTCCATTCACAGGAGCGCAGCTAGGGAGGGAGCCTGCTTAAGTGCCCCATAGCAAAAGGCTTGCTATTAGGGGCACTTGGTGGGGGGAGGAGCCAGGACTGCCAGCAGGGACCCAAAAAGAAGAGGACTGGGGCTGTTCTGTGCAAAATATTACACAGAGGAGGTAAGTATAACCAGAGTTGGGAGAACAGTTTAAGTCGCGCAAAAGTTTGGCCTGATCATCACCTGTTTGAACGTTCGGCGAACACCCGGATTTTTGGGGTGCTCGGCAGGATGTTTGCCTGTCAAGCACCCCACAATGCACTGCCCACAATGCACTGCGCACAATGCACTGCGCACAATGCACTGCGCACATATTGTGGGTTAAAGAGTGAGACACCCGCTACACCAGTAACTATTAAATTTGGGTAATAAACCCCCATCATGTCTGGGGAGCCAACAAGGAGGGGCAGACATTCCAATGCCACTATGAGGGGGCCAGCAGTATCTGTTTTCACAGGCAAAGGTGGACGTCATCTGTCCTCAGGCATGGCACATTTTTATCTTAGTGATGTTGCCCATGCTATCCAGCCAAAACATGCAGAGACCATGGTGGACTGGCTTACTAAACCATCCTCATCCTCTATCACCCAAGCTGAGACTAGTACGCAGTCCACCGCAGCTGCCAGAGTGGTATATTCTGCCTCCTTGTCCACAGCTATTCCTGCCATAGCCCCAGCATCACACATGGAGGAGTGAGCTGAATCATCAGCATCAGCCACTTGCTTCTTGACGATGCACAGGCATTACTTGATTTTGATGTTGGATTCTGATTGGTTGTCAGGTTGAGGAAGGGAGTAGCATGAGCCTATAGAGATGTGAGAACACAGATAAACAACAAATTGGCAGTCGTGTTCCCCCCAGCCGCAGAGTATTGCCAAGTTTTCTCCAGTGATGATGAGGATGGAGGAGATGATAATGATGAGGTCAATGACACGACTTGGGTGCTGGATAGAGCAGAGGAGGAAAGTGAGGGGGAGAAACAACCCCAACGAGGCAGGATGTTCTTCAGAGGCAGCCATCATGGAAGAGTAAAAAGCAGCCACCCTATTCCATCAGATTGTGGCGCAGTTATCTCCTGGCCCACTTCCCACAGCTCAGCTGTATAGGCCTTTTTTAGCATGCGTGCAGCTGATCACACTGTTGCAATCTGCAATCTCTGCTGCAAGCAAATCAAGAGTGGCAAAAACACCAGTTATTTGGGTACCACATGCTTGCAAAGGCCTTTAACCCACACAAAACGGACACAATTCTTCTCCTCCTCACTCCTCACCTTTCATGTCTACCCCTGCTATATCTTTTGACCTCTCAGCAGCTTCCACTGAAAGGGTGTCACAGGTCCTTGCAACATGTCTGCCAGCAGCACACCACCAGCTGTACAGTATAGCAGGCAAATTTCTCTGCCCCAGCTGCTGCATCAAAAAAAAAAAAAAGCACTCCCTGCTACCCACATGCCCAGTTTTTAAATTCCAGCTTGATGAATTATTGTGAACCCGGCCCATGGACATTTTAACCCCCGGTCGGCTTTCTTGGAATAACAACCGATGCAGCCAAGAAGCCGCTCAGCTGTTATGCCAAGCAGTGCCACCTTCTGCAGCTCGCCTGGGCTCTCCCATCCCACCGGGTGGCCTGAGCGGCCAGCTGGCACATCATCTGCCTGGCCGGAGACCCGAATGAAGCTGGAATCGGCTTCAATTGGGTCTAAGATCTAGTAACCTGGAAGCAATGTCATGATATCACTTCCGGTTTACAGAAGACTTAAAGGCACCAAATTAAAAAAAAAAAATGACAGCATTCAAAACAGCCAAACTTGATGTTTTCAATGCTTTTAAGTGCAAAGGAGGGATTTGGGGTCTTATAGACCCCAGCTCCCTCCATAAAGAGTACCTGTCACATGCCTATTACTGTCACAAGGGATGTTTACAGGGGAGAGTCTGGAACATCAATCTCAATATGAGCAGGGGCATCCTGTCCCAAGGTTTGTTTAAAAATGCCTTGTAAAGTGGGGATAATGTCCCAGGAGGAGGTACATTTCGGCAGACCTGTGATCCGAATGTTTGCTTTGAAACTTCTGTTTTAATAGTCATCCAACTGATCAAGCAATGAATCAATCCATTTATCCTGTACCATACATCGATCTTTTAAAGCCTGTAGAAAACCCTTTTTTCAAGTGATTTAACTCTACTCCCTAGCTACGTTGTTTCTGCTTGCAAGTTTTCAAAGTCCTGTCTCAGGGCCTACTCCACACACGTGGCAAATCTTTCTAAGACCTTCTTGATGGGAAGAGACCAGATATGAGAGTGAAGGTCTCTATCCCTCAGGGCCTCTCCAACTTCATAGCCCTTGTCCTGGCTATCTGGTGAACCAGGGGTGGTGGGGGGGAGACAGCAAGGCCGGTACTAACTTTGAAGAAGGAATAGGAGAAGCCGCGTGGGAGACGGTGGCGTCTCGCTCCAGTGCCATCTTGGAAAGCTCAGCGGGTCCCTGAAAAGTAGGCATCTATGGACTGGAATGTTGCCAGGGGTCCGTTGAGGCTTGGGAGGCATCCTATGGGGGGGAAGAAAGCCCCTGTAAGACCGCTGCTGGTGCTGATTAAGAAGCGGTATGCCAGGAGCTCAAGGTTTGGACCTCCTCACTCTCTCATGCCAAAACCACACCCCCCCTTCACCTTTTAGAATAATTTGGTTGGGTTTCAGGTCTTCATATTCATACCCAAAAATCAAATGCTCTTAATGTTTCTCTCCCTCTTACCCTCTTAGACCAACTGAAATCTGTCCTCCCCTTTTCTTGGTCCCCAAACTATATCACTTATCTTGACATAAAATTAACGTCAAATCCATCTGATTTATTTTCTGCAAACTATCTCTCTGTGCTAGCGCACTAATCTCATGGCTAAATGTTCCCCATTACCCCTAGCCTGGATGGGTAGGATCACTGTGGGTAAGATGATCCTCTCGCTGAAAATTTTATACCTATTCTGAGTATTACCTATCCTTGTATCAGCTCATATCCTCTGCCAACTGCAACGCCACGTCTCAACATATATTTGGAGTACACTCTGCCCTCGTCTCTCGCGCTAGACTTTATGGACACCCAAACTGCAAGGGGGTTTGGGTCTACCCAATTACTGTATTATTACCTCTTAAGCTTTCCACATACCCTTTTTTTTTTACATTTTATAATTAGTGACTGAGGAACATATCTGACTACAGTATATATTGTTTAGTAGCTGTGAGTTACCTAACCTCTGGTTTATTCAGTTTCTATACATACTTTTGGTAAACCAAGATAGTACTATCTTGACTTTATAGCTTCCTTCCCTATCTCCTATGTACAAATATGTTAACACAATGACTATCACCTGCTATTGATATTCTGTATTCCACGTGTATTCCTTTATCACTCCAGCCCCTTTTATTTTTATTGCATTCTAGTGCTCTAAAATATTCTGTACTTCTGGATAACAGTTTTCCAACATACATGTCTTCATGTTTTTGTCATGTTACGATTACGTACTCTTATTTGTTCTCCTTTTTTTATTCAATAAAAAATTGAACAAGAAAAAAGATGACATGCATTACTGCAACTGGTATGCTTAGGGGACAAGAACCTCACTAGGGCAGAGATTCTTTCAACCCTACAGGGGAGGCTCAGAGGTGGTTAACCTCATGGCAACTTGTGCCAAGAATAATGGTGTGCACCAATGGCACTGCTGTCTGACTTCCAACAGGGAAAGCTGACACTTGTGCTTTGCTTGGCACACATTCCCAATCTGGTTCCTGGTTCCCAATTTTTAGGAGTTCCTGTATAGGTACCTATGGTTACATGATCTTCTGAGGCAGGCCAGCATTTGTAGCCATTTCAGCCAGTGTTTGGCTAGGTGATCCGTGACATGTTCACTAGGTGGAACTTAACTTTGGCCATGCTACAGCAACTGCACATGCAGCAGAGGGCCAGCAATGCATACCTGTGCCAGTGTGGCACAAATGCAGGCTTAGGTGGGCTGAACTTTTTTCCCCCACACAAGTAACTACTGATACAGGATGCATACACTCAATTGTCACCGTATGAATAAGCAGTTTAAGAATGATGAGCTGACAATGATGATGCATGATGAGTGCATCAGAGATATTGTACCTACTGGACCACATGCCTCATGACATCATGGACAGGGCACGTGAGGCAGAGCAGCAGGAGGAAGAGGAGCACTTCTTTAAATTACAGGTCCCACTATATTCAGATACTGTTCCTGTGGGGTCACAGCAGACACAGCAGAAGGAGGAGCAGTATGATTTATGTGGGGACATTGAAACTGAAAATGACATGAGGCAGTTTTCCAGGGGTGGGTTTCCTGCCTCCCAAACCCCAGGAGGAGTAGCTAGCTGAGGGAAGATAGCTCAGGATAATATCCTCAGAGACCATGAAGACTTGGGTTCCTCTGCCTCCAGTAAGCAGTGAATAGGATCCCTCATGCTCCAGAGCCTGCAAAAGAACCATAGGATTCTTGGCATTAAGGAGTGGGACCATTACTGGAGCAGAGAATAAAACATATGGAGGATGTACTACAGAGGAACATGTGTCACCTGTCCATATACTGGCAGATTAAAGTCTCATAGACAAGGTGTCTCTCATGCCGTGTACACACTACCGGACTTTTCGACCAAACTGGTCCGACGGAACGAATCCACTGGACAATTCGAACGTGTGTGGGCTTCTTCGGACCTTTTCTGTTGAAAAATCTGTTGGACTTTACAAATAGAACATGTTTCAAATCTTTCCGACGGACTTGAGTTCGATCGAAAAATCCGTTCGTCTGTATGCTAGTCCGACGGACAAAAAAGGACGCAAGGTGTGATCGTGTGTATGCAAGTCCGTTTCATTGAAACTCCGTCGGAACTCCGTCAGAACTCCGTCGAAAAGTCCTTCGGAGTTCAGTCCGACGAAAAGTCCGGTCGTGTGTACATGGCATAAGCTTTCTGTGAAAGGAGGAGTGTCTGAACACAGGCAGTGTTGACCACCTGACATTTGTGAAAATGAACCAGTCTTTGATGAGCAGCAGCTACCCAGTCCCTGCTACAGATGCTGTTGATTAAGTATATGGGGGATTCTGACACAGTCTTTTTTTTTGGTACATTCAAAGCTGCAGGTCACACAAAAAAAAAAATCTGATACTGCCACTAGGTCTTATATGAATTATATGAAGTTAAATCTGTAAACTCTGTCCTTCAGAGATAGTGGCCTCTCCAAAAAGGGTAAAAAAGTTGTGTTGGCCTGTACTTTAATCATCTGTTGTGTAGAAAGAAAAAACAACTGTAAGGTGCAATCTGCTTAATCTTTTTCTCTCTCTCATAAAAAATGGAGAGTCTGAAAAGATTTAAAAAAGTTATGCATCATATTAGTAAAATGTGTCCTTCCTCACTCTATGAAAAAGTAAGGCCCATTTTTTGGGGGACAATTCCAATATGGTTACTCCCTCATAAATTGAGTGAGATGTATGCTGTTCCCATCTTCAAACTTGAGAAACACTTTTCCAATGTAAAATATCTGCCTGCTCTAATCCTGCAAAACTGTGAACTGTCCACAATGGTTTGTTACTTGTGTTGCCAAGCTGTTTGCTTTTTCCATCCTCAGTGTGTGAAAAAAAACCCCACTAATGCCTCGTACACACAATAGGATTTTCCGACGGCAAATGTGGACAATTCCGACGCACAAAGTGCCACGCATGCTCAGAATAAATTACAAGACGGAAGAGCTTGGTCTGGTAAAGCTAGCGTTCATAATGGAGATAGCACATTCGTCACATTCATCACTCTGCAATTTTTAAAATATTTTAATGCAGCGCATTCTCTTCTTTATAATGCTATAATAATGAAGTTGTTTTGCTGCTCATATTCACACATATTTGAGTTTTGACAAACTGATTTCTTTATTATTTCTCGTGATCTCCTGAATAATATTTTTTTTTTCGTCAGATCTCCATAATAATGTTTAGAAATTTTGTTTATATATATATATATATATATATATATATATATATATATATTTTTTTTTTTTTTATCAAGATCTCCTATTTTTTTGTTTTTTATAGTGATCTCCATAATATTATTTCTCCTTTTGTGTGCCAAGTTACCACAACACCATTATTATCTTGTATTTTTTAACCTCAAAGAGGTTGTTTGTGTTGGTGTCCCTTGTTAATTTGACCTTGTATTTAGAAAATGTAACTGCCTACTCACAAACAAACTGTCCTTTTTGAAGTAAAACACATAGGCAAAATAAAGAGGAAGGCAACGCTGGAGAACCTGCTGAGATTGGCAAAACCTTTGTACCCCAGGGCACACATCAACTATTTGCCAGCCAAAATTGGTGGCCTGAGAATCCGGTCCAGGACTCCAAGAGATCAGGAACAGCAGCAGATGACATCTATGTCCCCAGGTTGTGGTCATACAACAGCCTGCATCTTTTGCCAGACTAGACTGAACCCAGGCCATCACTTTTTTTCCTTCCTTACACGGTTCCTTCCAGGCTGTGGCTGTGGTGTTAGAGATGTGGCAGGAGGTGGAGGAGGGGGAGGATGGTTCAACTCACACAGGTGTGTTTTGGTTGTGAGTTGGCCCCTCAACCCTTTATTTTGGATGATCACCATAAGTTCCTCACACAAGAGGCGTTGGCCCTCCTCCATTTGTATGCAGTCATGCATGTAAAGGCCTCCTGGAGAGTGGGGTTGGCTTTGAGGGCCTCATTAGCCTCCCTAATCAGCCTGAGCGCTGCCTCCTCCACGTTACTCCCCTTCCTGGCCATTTTGTTTGGAAGGTGGAGGGGAGGGACTTGCAATTTCATAAATGCTCCTACTGGGCCCGGCCACCTCCTGGCTGCCATTTACCCCCGCCACCTCCTGGCTGCCACATTCCCCAGCCTCCTCCTGGCTGCCACATTCCACAGCCTCCTCCTGGCTGAGGCTTTCCTGTGTATGGAAAAGGGACATAGTTTTGGTTTATTGTTCATCAATTACACACAATTTTCAGCTCATGACTGTTGCAAATTGAATGTTAACAAATAGAAAAGACTATCATTCTGACCCCAGCATTTTTCATTCTTGTCCCAATCATTTTTGGCTGCTACTGTCTATTGATATATAAAACATGCTGCCTGCCTCTTTATTTTGTTATTATAATGTGAGTGTTTCACCTGCCACAGACAGGGCAGCTCCCTGTATTTATCAATGAATATTGGGAGGAAGCTGTGGTCTTTGAACCCATCCATTTTCTCTGCAAGACACAACACAAGGCAAACACTAATGTCAGGTGAAACTCTCCTAATCTTGACCCAATATAGGCCTCAATCTATAAGCAGTATAGGCCACTGATGCACCAAGTTAAAATTACACCTTCGTTTTAACGATCGTCACTTCTGCTACTCCGTTCTCCGCTCACAGATTGTACGTACGACGCGTGTTACGCTTTATATACACTGCGCATGAGTGAAACTCCGCCTGCCCCTGACGTTATTGTTAGTATATTCTCCAGGCCCCTTCTCTTTCGGCGCAGTGGGTAGAGAACATGGTGGAGACACAGCAGGTGCATGCAGAGGAGAGCAGCAATGACGAAAGCCTGGAGCCACAAACGTCCCGATCCCGGAGGAGATTTAAGGCCTCAAATATGTCCTTTATAGAGATGGTGGAGATGGTGGACATCTTGAAGAGGGCCGACTATGATGGGAAGTATGGACCTTACCTAAACCCAAATGTGAGAAAGGCCAAGATCATGACTAAAGTTGTGAAGAGTCTGCACAGGAATTTTGGGTTACGACGATCCAAGGATCAACTGAGGAAACGATGGTCAAACTTGAAATTGAGGGTGAGTGTCTGAGACCACAGCTTCAGGTAATAGATGTATGCCTGCATATTTATAATAGATGGTGTGTTTTTTTTTATTTAAGGTGATGTGGATGTTGTGTAAGAAGAATCTCATTTCACAAGTGAAAGTGCCAGATCCTCATCAGGGAGATAATGGGGTGCAATCGTGATTTAGAAAATTTAAAGGAAAACAACAAATGATGTTCAACAAAAAATGAAGAACATCATTGATGTTTTAGGCAGAATATAAAACACACCAAAATTGTACCGTTTTATCGTGTATTTTTTCTTTTAAAAACAAGTTTTAAAGTATTTTAAAAGCCAAATTTTGAAGATGCACACGGTGTGTCAACAAGTGCTATCTGCCACCATGGGATATCAAGGTACACGTTTTGTGGGTGCAACCCCTTCCTCGCAACTCAAGTAGGTGTGAGGAAGGGGTTGCACCCCCAAAACACGTCCATTGAAAAAAAAAATTAGTCATTTTGCACATAAACATTGCAAGCAGTTTAGACACAAACATTCTTGCCAAAATCAGTATTAACATTTATTTGAAAACAAAACATTTATTAACATTTATTTAAAGACAAAAATATTAGGTCCACTTATCAGATTCCTCACCCCCTCTGATGGCCCATTGTAAAAATTTTAGGGGGGAGGAGATGTTTTGGACAGGTAACTCTCTCCACTTCATTGAGAGCTGAATGCATACATAACGTGTGTTACTTTGGCCAGCCTCTCCTTACTTACACTATTGGCAGTCCATTGAACAGGTAAGAAGTGTCATAATACAAAAATATGAATACACACTGTACAAATTGAAGCACTTTTTTACATTCTGCAATTACCTATCAAGATAATAGGAGAACAAAACTTTAAATAGTACCATTTGAAAGTATTCAGGCAGGCCCTTTCACTACATGCTTTGGTGAATTCATCCATAAATATGACCTAAAGAGGTAGGTATAGTGTGTATGGGTTTGGCAAAGTCAGCAGATAGAGGATTGGTATCGGTTGACTTAGCGGTTAGGGGGAGGGAGGGTTGAAAATGATTTTGGGACCCCAAAAAAAGCCTCTGTCACTCTGCATGAATTTAAGGACAAAAATAACATTACACAATACACATTTTAGGGGGTGTTTAGGGTAAAGCACTACTATGGAACTGACAAAATACATTGTTAAGTGACTAGACTAGGTGTGTATGGGCCCAGGATAGCATGCTGGGGAGGTTAGTGAAGGCAAATATGCATGAAGGACAAAAAAGGAAGTTTAAAAGGTTCCGGCATGCATGAGGACAAAGGGGACATTCACAGCATATTACAATCATGGTAATTAGGGAATGATGAAAGAAATACAATACATTAGCAAACATTAAATACATATAATGTGATCTTAATGAAGAAATCTTACCTTAATATAGTCCTTCTGCAGGACCTGAATGATGGCAGAAAAGGTCTCTGGAATAATGAACCCCAGAGCCTGGGGGGAGATGCCTGTCGAGAACTTGATGTCCTGCAGACTTCTCCCCATTGCCATCTACCACAATGTGGTGACTAGCCTCTGCTCTGGAGTGATGGCTTGCCGCATGCAGGTGTCCTGCCTGCTAATATAAGGGGACAGCAAAGCCAACAGATGGTGAAAAACAGGGTCCATCATCCAGAGATAATTCCTGAAATTGTCAGGATTATTCTCACAGATCTCCCACAACAAAGGCATGTGAGAGAATTGGTCACACTGGAGCAACCAATTCTTCGTCCATGAACTCCTCCCCATCCTTTTCATGAACTGGGCTTTGGTCAAAGCAAGAACCCCAACACCAAGCCCCCACACAGCACAAAATCTACGACGAGTACGTAAACACAACATGGCTTCAAAATGGTCGGCTGGTCAGAGCGAACTAACAGAAAGCACTGAAAAACAGGCCTGAGAAGAGCGAGCTGAAAATCAGAAACGAGCGGACAAGAATGCACTGAAAATCAAATACGTACTATAATAATAATACGCACTGACAAACAAATGCGAACTGACTACATGCACTGAAGAACAGATAAGAAACCACAAGCACAAACTGAAGAGCAGTAACGATCCGAAAAGCACGAGGCTGAAAAGCGCAAATTGTCTCTCACCAAACTTCTACTAACACGAGATTAGCAGAAGGAGCCGAAAGGGTGGCGCACTTGGTAGTGAACTTCCCTTTTCTAGTGTCGTCGTAAGCCACCGTGTTATTAACGTTCAGAATTTATGACAACTTTGGGTGACCGTGTGTATGCAAGACAAGTTTGAGCCAACATCCATTGGAAAAAAAACATGGATTTTGTTGTCGGAATGTGCGATCGTGTGTATGCGGCATAATTGTTTATTTCTTCATGCTATAAGGTCTTCTCAATCTCTCAGAAATTGCAGCCTGTTCAAACAGGCTACCTAGCTGTGAAGCAAACCTGTTTGTATATATAGGCAGTCCCGGAATTACAAACATCGGACTTACACGCAACTCTTACAAATGGAAGGAGACAACAGAAAGTGAGAGAAAATCTACCCCAGGAAGGAAAATTCACTCCTGTTATGCCCCGTACACACGGTCAGACATTGATCGGACATTCCGACAACAAAATCCTAGGATTTTTTCCGACGGACGTTGGCTCAAACTTGTTTTGCGTACACACGGTCGCACAAAGTTGTTGGAAAATGCGATCGCCAAGAACGCGGTGACGTCAACCACGTACGATGAGACTAGAAAAGGCCATTTTAGAACCAAGCGCGGCACCCTTTGGGCTCCTTTTGCTAATCTCGTGTTAGTAAAAGTTTGGTGAGAGACGATTCGCACTTTTTCAGACTCGTGGCTTTCAGATCGTTTTCTGCGGTTCAGTTTGTGCTTGTGGGTTTGTATCTGCTCTTAAGTGCATGCAAGCAAGCTACGCGTGACTTGTCATTGTGTTCTTGTTCGTTCGTTACTGTTTTTCAGGTCGCTCTTCACAGGCCTTGCTGTTCTTCAGTGCGTTCTGTTACTTCGTTCTGAGCAGCCGACCGTTTTCTAGCCATGTTGCGTATACGTACTCCTCGTAGAGTTTGTGCTGTGCGGGGGCTTGGTGTTGGGGTCCTGACCTTGACAAAAGTCCAGTCCATGAACAGGTTGGGGAGGAGTTCATGGACCAAGAATTGGTTGCTTCAGCGTGACCAGTTCTCTCATATGCCTTTGCTCCGTGAGATCCGTGAGAATAATCCTGATGATTTCAGGAACTTTCTCAGGATGACGGACCCCGTATTTCACCGTTTGTTGGCTTCGCTGACCCCCTATATCAGCAGGCAGGATACCTGCATGAGGCAAGCCATCACTCCGGAGCAGAGGCTCATCTCCACCCTTTGGTACTTGGCGACGGGGAGAAGCCTGCAGGACTTGAAGTTCTCAACAGGCATCTCCCCCCAGGCTCTGGGAATCATTATCCCGGAGACCTGTTCTGCCATCATCCAGGTCCTGCAGAAGGAGTATATGAAGGTAAGATTTTTATCAATTAATATCACATTTTATTGTATTTAATGTTTGATAATATATTGTATTTCTTTCCTCATTCCCTAATTACCATGATTGGAATATGCAGTGAATTTCCCCTTTGTCCTCATGCATGCTGGATTTTTATGTAATTATTATTTTGCTCCTTCATACATATTTGCCTTCACTTACCTCCCCAGCATGGTCTACAGGCCCTATATTCACCTCATGTAGTCACTTAACAATGTATTTTATCAGCTCCATAGTAGTGCTTTACCCCAAACACCCCCTAAAATGTTTTAAAATGTGATTGGTGCTTTAAATTCAGGCAGAGTGCCAGAGGCTTTTTTTTGTGGGTCCCCAAATCATTTTTAACCCTCCCTCCCCCCCAACTGCTAAGTCAGCTGATAACAATTATCTATCTATCCTCAATCATCTATCTGCTGACTTTGCCAAACCCATACACACTATACCCACCTCTTTTGTGGTCAGATTTATTGTTATATTCCCCAAAGCATGTAGTGCAAGGGCCTGCCTGTATACTTTCAAATTGTACTGTTTAAAGTTTTTGTATCCTATTATTATCTTGATAGGTAAAAGCAGAATGTCCAAATGTGCTCAAATGTGTACAGTGTGCATTTATATCTTTGTATTATGACACTTCTTACCTGTCCAGTGGGCTGCCAATATTGTAACTAAGGAGGGGCTGTTCAAAGTAATACCCATTATTTAGGCATTCATCTCTCAATGAAGTGGAGAGGGTTACCTGTCCAAGAGCTCCCCCCCTATAATGTTAGAAATGGCTCATGAGAGGGGGTGGGGGAGGGGGAATCTGATAGGTGTACCTTATACTTTGGTGTTTAAAAATTCCCATTAATAAATGTTATGTTGATGTTGGCCAAGAATGTTTGTGTCTAATCTGCTTTCCATGTTTTAATGTGCAAAAAGACTATTTTTTTTTTTCCTCCACAGTTTCCTTTCATGCCACAGGAATGGCAGACTGTGGCCTCCCACTTTGCCCAGCGGTGGGACTTTCCTAACTGCGGAGGGGCAATTGATGGGAAACACGTCCACATCGTCCCACCACCCAACTCGGGGTCATACTATTATAATTATAAAGGGTTCAATAGTATTGTGATGTTGGCGGTGGTGTCGGCTAATTATGAGTTCCTGTATGTGGACGTGGGGAAGAATGGCCGGATGTCCGATGGTGGAGTCATCACCCAGATGGAGTTTTACAGGCGTCTCCAGAAGACAATGTGGAAGGACTCCCATTCGTCTTCGTTGCGGATGAAGCCTTTGCACTGGGGGACCACCTTATGCTGCCATTCCCGATGAGGACCCTCACCCTGGACCAGAGGGTTTTTAATTACCGGCTGGCCAGAGCCAGAAGAGTGGTGGAGAACACATTTGGAATCATGGCCAGCCGGTTCTGCCTATTTCTTACACCCATCCATATGGCAGAGTATAAAATGAATCATATAATCCTGGCGTGCTGTGTTCTACATAACTTTTTACAGCAACATTCTGCCAACTATGCTGGCTCAGTTGGGCCTGAGACTGGAATTATAAATGAAACAACCCTGATGGCACTTGAAAGTGGCCGTCCTGGCTTGCCCTTCCTGAGTGCCCGTGATGTCCGGCTAAGATACCTTGAGTTGTTTGCGGGTAGGGGGGCCATCAATATGCCAGACAATTTGTGAAACCTTGATCAAATAAAAAAAATTAAGCAAATCTTTGGTGACATTTACTGCTTGTGTTTGTTTTAGCTGACCCTGACCGAAATGTGGTGAGTCCTGAAAATGGCGTGATTGTGTAACCTTATACAAAGCAACTGTTGGGTGTTATTTACTAAAGGCAAATGCACTTTGCACTACAAGTGCACTTGAAAATGCACAGAAACTGCACTTGTAGTGCAAAGTGGATTTGCCCTTAGGAAATAACACCCATTGTCACAGAAAGCAGCAATTACATCACCACAAAAGTGTTGTAGCGTTGAGACAATAATCCACACATTCTTGATTAACAATCTTTTTAATACCTGCACAATCACATGTGCATTTAGAAAAGGTTTTTAAAACAAACCAACATGTTTGTTGTATAACAATTTTTGGGGTGGCATTATCAAAAATAGAAATGTCCATTTAAGATAAAACAGGCATGTTTCAAAACAACAAGAAAGACACAAATCTTGAACTTACAAAGTTCATATTAGTTAAAAATTGAAGGCAATATCAGACATGAGTATTTAGGAACTGTGTTTGATATTGCTTTCAGATGGAGTGAAGTCACCCCAGGAAAAGCCAAATTTTGAAGATGCACCCCAATTTACGAATGTCAACATGTGCTAGCTGCCAACACGGGGGATCAAGGGACGTGTTTTGGGGGAGCAACCCCTTCCTCTCAGCTACTTTATTATTGAGGAAGGGGTTGCACCCCCAAAACCCCCATTGATCTCCCGTGATGGCAGATAGCACATATTGACACACTGTGTGCATCCTCAAAATTTGGCTTTTCTAAAAATCGCTAAAAAAATTTTAACATTGTAGCACACAAAAAAACAAAGGGATTTGGAGGGATTTTAAACTCTCCCCAAAACATCAATGATGTTATTATTTTTTTGAATAACATCATTGATGTTTTTCTTGAGGTTTTCCAATGCAACATTACACCCCATGATCTCCCCGATCAGGATCTGTGCACTTTCCGAGGTGAAATGCCCTGGATCTACAACATCACGATCACCTAAAAAGAGAGAAACCAAAAAAAAAAACAGGTATTATAAATATGCCGGCATCCATCTCTTACCTGAGCCTGTGGTCGCAGACACTCACCTGTTGTGGTGCCTATTTCCACCACGTCTTCCTCCTCCTGTTCTGCTTGTTCTGGGTTGATTTCCCCTTCTTCCTGAGGTGGGGGGTCTGTGGTCTCCTCGGATGAGGGGTGTCCTCCGAGTCTTTTCTCCCCTATGTAAAACAAAAATGATATACTTAGCACACAGATATTTGATGGCAGAACTATAAAGATGAAACATTGCTTGGAAGTGGGGTACAATTGTCTATTTTTGCAGAGTTCCAAGATGTAGAATTTTTAGTGTCCTTTGTCAAGCTTCAATACTTTACCTGTTTTGTACAAGCTTCACAGATGGAGACCCCCCTATAGTATCCACTGGAGCACCTGCGTGGCCCCCCTAATAAAAAGGGTGTTCTTGTGTCCCACACTAGTGCTCCAGCGTCCAGATGTGAAAACAGCTGATGAGTGTCCTCTCCTTACACAGAATCTAGTTTGCATTTCATTCTAGTCACAAACCCATCTACACAACCAAATATTTTTCATACAAGTAGGCCCTAAAAAATGTGGGCAAATGCATATGGCCAAAACAATGGTGTTTTATAGGCCGAAAGAAAAATGTTTGATACGAACTAATAATGTGCCCATGAACATGAGAGTTGCCATTTTAAACTGTACAACACTTAAGAAAAGCACATGGAGCAGCATGAACGTAATAAAGCCAAAAAGAATAGGAACACAGCACAACTACTTACTTTTTTGCAGCACTCTCCAGGTCTTTCTGTACTGCTCGGGCTCTCTTAATTTCAGGTCCGACCACCGCTTCCTGAGCTGATCTTTCGATCGTCGTACCCCAAAATTCCGGTGCAGACTTTTGACCACTTTCGCCATGATCTTGGCCTTTCTGATATTGGGGTTGGGGTAAGGTCCATACTTTCCATCATAGTCGGCCTTCTTCAGGATGTCGACCATCTCCAACATCTCACCAAAGGACATATTTGAGGCCTTAAATCGTCTCCTTCTGGATCGGGATGTTTCCGGATCTGGGCTTTCCTCCTCCTCCTCCTCATTGCTATAATTAGCACGCACCTGTTCTGACTCCACCATGTGCTCTTCACCCACTGCGCCGAACGAAAAGGGGCGGTAAATAGACTAGAAAGAACGTCAGGGGCGGGCGGAGTTACACGCATGCGCAGTGTGTATAAAGCGTAACGCGCGTGCGTAGTATGTACGATCTGTGAGCGGAGGAAGGAGTATCGGAGGCGCCGATCGTGATAACGAAGGTAAGAGCCAAACTTGGGCCTATACTGCTTCTAGATTGAGGCCTTTATTGTAACTAGATTAGGAGAGTTTTGCGTGACATTAGGGTTTGTCTTGTGTTGTGTCTTGCAGTGAAAATGGATATCTTGAAAGATAACGACTTTATGGCAATCTTCATAGATATGTTCAGGAAGCTGCCTTGTCTTTGGGAGATAACCCACCCACATTATAAGAACCAAACAAAGAGGAAGGCAGCACTGGATCAATTGCTGGAATTTGTGAAGACGGTGATCCCCACGGCAGACATGACCTATTTGAAAGTCCTAATTGGTGGCCTGAGGAGCACTTATCTAAGGGAGCACAAGAAGGTCCAGGATTCCCAGAGATCCGGAGCTGCAGATGACATCTATGTCCCCAGGATGTGGTACTATGACAGGCTGCATTTTCTGGCAGGCCAGACTGAACCCAGGTCATCGCTCTACAGTCTTCCTTCCACGCTTCCTTCCCCCCCAGCTGAGGCTTCTGAAGCCCAACCTGGGCCTTCCAGGCAGCAACATGTGGAGGAGCCCAGCTTGAGCCAGGTATAGCATTCCTCTAAATATTTGTGGTTGTCCCATCAATGATGTTAACTAGATGTTAGTTTGGAGTACTAATTTATGATTGTGACTGATGATGCAAAAACTAAAACAATGTCTCTTTTTCATACACAGGGAAGTCTCAGCCAGGAGGTGGCCGGGCCGAGCAGGCTGCCTGATATCCAGGTCCCTCCCAGCCACCTGCAAAGAGAAAGTGGCAGGTAGAGGAGTACCCTGGAGGAGGCTGCCATAGGCCTCTTTCGGAAGGCTACAGAGGCCCTGACAGCCCCCCACACTGTGGTGGAGGACTTTGCTGGCATAATTGCCTGCAAAATGCAGCGGATGGAGGAGGGCCAACACCTCATGTGTGAGTCCTTAATGTTGGAAGCTCTCAATAAGGGGTTGAGGGGCCAAATAACATCTGCTACCCACATTTGTGACCTCACACATGGTCCTCCTCCAGGTCCTACTATTCCTCCTCCTCCTCCAGGTCCTATTAGTCCTCCTCCTCCTCCAGGTCTTACTCCTCCTCCTGCCACATCTCCAACAGCAGAGCCACAGCCAGGAAGGAAGTGTGGAAAGAAGACCAGAAAGTGATGACCCTGGGTCCAGTCTGGGCCGGCAAAAGATGCAGGCTCTTGTATTACCACAGCCTGGGGACACAGATGTCATCTGCTGCTTTCCGGATCTCGGGGACTTCTGGACCAGACTGCACTCCCTTAGATATGGACTCCTCAGGCCACCAATTTTGATGTTAAAGAATTGATATCTGCCCTGGGGGTCCAAGGCTTCGCCAATTTCTGCTGTTTCTCCAGCGTTGCCTCCCTCTTTGTTTGGTTCTGAGCTCTTAATAAAGGAATTTTTGTTTCAATTATACTCGCCTATGCGTGTGTTCCTTCAAAAAGGACAGTTTGTTTGTGAGGATTCAGGTACATTTCAAACATACAATGTGAAATTAACAAGGGACACCAACACCAAGCAATCTCCTTGAGATTAAATAATACAAGATATCAATGGTGTTGTGGTAACTTGACACACAAAACACACAAAAAAATATTCTGGAGTAAAACTAAAAATAAAATAAAACAAAGATCAGCCTTGAAAAAAATACAAACCAAAAAAAAAATAATCTGCCTTAAAACAAACAAAAAAAAAAATACAACACAAAAATAATGTTGTCAGATGTGACAAATCAAAATATATTGAGGGAATCCCGATAAATAGTAAAGAAAGAAGTTTGTTAGAAGTCTGTGTGAATATGAGCAGCAAAACTACTTAATTCTTCTCACATTATAAAGAAGAAGAGAGTGCGCTGTATTAAACTATTTTTAACATTGCAGCGTGACGAAAGTGCTGTATCCATTGCGAACGCTAAGTTTACCAGACCGAGCTGTTCCGTCTCGGAATTTCTTCTGAGCATGCGTGGCACTTTGTGCATCGGAACAGGCCACACACGGTCGGAATTGACGCAATCGGATTTTGTTGTCGGAAAATTTTATAGCCTGCTCTCAAACTTTGTGTGTCGGAAAATCCGATGGAAAATGTCTGATGGAGCCCACAAACAGTCGGAATTTCCGACAACACGCTCCGATCGGACATTTTCCATTGGAAAATCCGACCATGTGTACGGGGCATTATAGTTATGGGAAAAAGGTGTCTCATCTGAAGCCTTATCACCAATCCTTGTTTCCACAACAATCCCACATTTTCAAAATCCATTTATCACAGGGGCAGAAAGTGAGGTGAAATCTTCGGAACAAAAGTACAAACAGCAAAATACACATTACAGGGGTGTTAACCCTTCCTTATGCTATCCAAAAAACGTAACTTTTTTTTTTGGCTGTAGTTACACTTAAAAAATGTACCTGTTCCACCTTACATACAAATTCAACTTATGAACAAACCTACAAACCTACAGAAAATTATTATTATTATTCAGGATTTATATAGCGCCGACAGTTTACGCAGCGCTTTACAACATTAGGGCAGACAGTACAATAACAATACAATTCAATACAGGAGGAATCAGAGAGCCCTGCTCGTTAGAGCTTACAATCTAGGAGGGAGGGTCAAGTTTTACAAAAGGGTAATAGCTGTGGGGGATGAGCTAATGGAGAAAATAGTGTAGTTGTTAGATGGAGGCAGGATAGGCTTCTCTGAAGAGGAAAGCTTTCAGGGATTGCCTAAAAATGGATAAATCTGGAGACAGTCTAACAGATTGGGGTAGGAAATTCCAGAGGATGGGCGAGGCCCGGAAGAAGTCCTGAAGGCGGATATGGGAGGAGGTGATGAGGGAGCTAGAGAGCAGGAGGTCTTGGGGGGAACGAAGAGGGCGATTAGGTTGGTATTTTGAGACTAGGCTAGTGATGTAACTGGGGGCAGAGTTGTGGATGGCTTTGTAACTTATCGTTAGTATTTTGAATTTAATTTGTTGGGTGAGTGGCAGCCAATGAAGGGATTGGCAGAGAGGGGTAGCAGACACTGAGCGGTTTGTAAGGTGGATGAGTCTGGCAGCAATATTCATGATGGATTGAAGGGGGGACAGTCTATTTAAAGGTAAGCCAATGAAGAGTGAGTTGCAGTAGTCAAGGCGAGAGATAACCATGGAGTGAATCAGGAGCTTTGTGGTTTCATTGCTTAGAAAGGGACATAGTTTAGAGATGTTGCGGAGGTTGAGGCGGCAAGCTTTGGAAAGTGATTTGATGTGGGGCCTAAAGGAGCGTTCAGAGTCCAGGATAACACCTAGCACCCTGACATGTGGGGATGGGTGGATGGTTGTGCCATTGCACTTGACAGATAAAACAGGGGAAGAGGCACGTGGGGGAGGAAATATTATAAGCTCAGTTTTGGACAAGTTGAGTTTGAGGAAGTGGTGTGACATCCATACAGATATGTCTGTTAGTAAGTTAGTGATGCGTGAGGAGACTGATGGAGCAAGTTGAGGGGTGGAGAAATAGATTTGTGTGTCGTCAGCATAGAAATGATATTGAAAGCCGTGAGAGGCTATCAGCTGTCCCAGGGAAGAGGTGTAGATTGAAAAGAGGCCCAAGAACAGAACCTTGGGGGACCCCGACGGAGAAGGGAAGAGGAGTGGAGGAAGTAGAATTGTAAGTGACACTTAAGGTGCATTGGGATAGGTAGGATGAGAGCCACTGAAGAGCACAGTCATGGAGACCGAGGGAGTAAAGTTTTTGGAGGAGGAGGGGGTGGTCAACCGTGTCAAAGGCAGCTGAAAAGTCCAGAAGTAGGAGTACAGAATAGTGTCCATTGGTTTTTGCAGTTAGTAGGTCATTTGTGATTTTTAAAAGAGCAGTTTCTGTGGCGTGTTGAGGGTGAAATCCAGATTGGAGGGGATCAAGAAGGTTATTCTTAATAAGGTGGTCACTCAGTTGGTTGTAAACCAGGCGTTCAAGGAGTTTAGAGGAAAAGGGGAGCAAGGAGATAGGGCATAGGTTGTTAAGATTGGTAGGGTCCAAGGACGGCTTTTTAAGTATGGGGGTGACCAGTGCATGTTTTAAAGCATTGGGGAAGATGCCAGAGGTGATGGAGAGATTGAAGATGTGGGTAAGAGAGTGTAGGATGGAGTCAGAGGGCGACCGAAGCATTTGAGAGGGAATGGGGTCCAGGGAACAGGTGGTTAAGTGGGCGATAGAAAGGAGTTTAGCAACTTCATCTGTAGTAGCAGATTTGAATAAGGGGAGTGTCAGTTGTACCTATTGACATGGGGTCTCAACTGGGTGAGATATCTGTAGAGTGGAGATTTTATCACGGATTATATTAATCTTGTTTTTGAAGTGACTAGCAATCTCCTGGGCAGTGAGTGAGTCCGTGGGAGGACAAAGTAGAGAGTTAAAGGTAGAGAAGAGTTTACGGGGACTGGATGAGAAGGTGTTAATAAGAGTTGTAAAATAGGTCTGCTTGGCAGTGTGGAAGAAAGAATAGTATTTTTGTAGGGCAGATTTGTATTGGTTGAAGTCTTTGAGAGACTTAGTCTTGTGTCACAGACGCTTAAGAGCGCGACTACGTTTTTTGAAAATTTTAGTGTCATCTGTTTGCCAGGGTTGTAGGGGTCGAGGCCTGATTCTGTGTGTAGTGAGGGGAGCGAGCTTGTCCAGGGTGGAGGACAGGGATTTATTGTAGATGGACGTGGCTTGGTTGGGGCAGGATAGGGGAGAGATTTTGTCATAGAGGTGGTCAGTAGCAGAATAGAGGAGAGAGGAGTTGAAGTTTCGAAAATTTCTACGGGTGATGGTAAGGCGATTGGAGGGAAAGGTGGTGGAAGACAGGGGGAGAGAGAAAGTAATAAGGTGGTGGTCGGAGAGAGGAAACGGATTGTTTGAGAAGCTGCATGGAGTGCATAGGTAGGAGAATACAAGGTCGAGGGTGTTGCCATCAGAGTGAGTAGGAGCCTGTAGCCCTCTGGCTTTCCCGTAGCATCAGAGGGGGCAGGACCCCGCCCCCCTGTGATGCTATGGGAAAGCCATAGGGATATCCCTTTACGTCAGGGGGGGAGGGGTCACCCGGTGAGGACATTGTGTGGCTCCGCCCTCACTTATAAAAGAACTGTCACCTGAGAGGCCCGTCATTACGGCCGCAGCCTCCCATGGAGGCAGATCGTAGGCGGCTTGTGGGGGTTTTTTTTTGGTCCGTCAGAGCACAAGAAGAAGAAGACTCCGTGGGACAGTTTTATTTATTTTTTTTAATAAAGGACTTGTCCCAAGGCGTGTAGTGTCTTTTTTTTACCATTTTCACACATTTTTTGTGAAATGGTAGGGGTACATTTGTATCCCGTTACCATTTCACATGGGGGGGCGGGATCTGGGGGTCCCCTTGTTAAAGGGGGCTTCCAGATTCCGATAAGCCCCCCGCCCACAGACCCCCACAACCACTGGGCAAGGGTTGTGGGGATGAGGCCCTTCTTCCCATCAACATTGGGACAAGGTGCTTTGGGGGGCTACCCCAAAGCACCCTCCCAATGTTGAGGGCATGTGGCCTGGTATGGTTCAGGAGGGGGGGCGCTCTCTCATCCCCCCTCTTTTCCTGTGGCCTGCCAGGTTGTGTGCTTGGATAAGGGTCTGGTATGGATTTTTGGGGGGACCCTACGCCATTTTCTTTTTTAATTTTGGCATGGGGTTCCCCTTAAAATCCATACCAGACCTGAAGGGTCTGGTATGGAATTCAGGGGGACCCCCACGCATTTTTTTTATTTTGGTTCGGGGTTCCCCTGTGGGGAAATTCCATGCTGTTTTTCGGGGTCCCCCCAAAAATCCATACCAGACCCTTATCTGAGCATGCAACCTGGCAGGCCACAGGAAAATAGGGGGAATGAGAGAGCGCCCCCCCTCTGAACTGTACCAGGCCACATGCCCTCAACATTGGGAGGGTGCTTTGGGGTAGCGGCCCCCCCAAAAGCACCTTGTCCCCATGTTGATGGGGAGAAAGGCCTCATCCCCACAACCCTTGCCCGGTGGTTGTGGGGGTCTGCGGGCGGGGGGCTTATCAGAATCTGGAAGCCCCCTTTAACAAGGGGACCCCCAGATCCCGCCCCCCCGTGTGAAATTGTAATGGAGTACAACTGTACCCCTACCATTTCACAAAAAATGTGTGAAAATGGTAAAAAAAAAAAGACACTACATGCCTTGGGACAAGTCCTTTATTAAAAAAATTTAAAAAATAAAACTGTCCCACGGAGTCGTGTTCTTCTCGCGCTCCGACGGACCGAAAAAGAAAAAAAAAGCCGCAAGCCACCTATGATCTGCCTCCATGGGAGGCACCCGCTGTAATGACGGGCCTCTCAGGTGACAGAGGGGGGGCCACCCGGGTTACGTAATCAAGTGACCCCGCCCCCCTCTGATGCCATGGGAAAGCCATAGGGATACCCCTTTACGTCAGAGGGGGGCAGGGCAACCTGGCAATGACATCATGTGGCTCCGCCCTCACTTTTAAATGAACTGTCACCTGAGAGGCCCGTAATTACAGCGGGTGCCTCCCATGAAGGCAGATCGTAGGCGGCTCGTGGCTTTTTTTTTTCTTTTTTGGTCCGTCGGAGCATGAGAAGAAGACTCCGTGGGACAGTTTTATTTAAAAAAAATTTTAATAAAGGACTTGTCCCAAGGCGTGTAGTGTCTTTTTTTTATCATTTTCACACATTTTTTGTGAAATGATAGGGGTACATTTGTACCCTGTTACCAGGGGGGCGGGATCTAGGGGTCCCCTTGTTAAAGGGGGCTTCCAAATTCTGATAAGCCCCCTGCCCGCAGACACCCACAACCACTGGGCAAGCTTTGTGGGGATGAGGCCCTTCTCCCCATCAATATGGGGACAAGGTGCTTTGGGGGGGCCGCTACCCCAATGCACCCTCCCAGTGTTGAGGGCATGTGGCCTGTTACGGTTCAGGAGGGGAGCCGCTCTCTCGTCCCCCCCTTGTCCTGGGGCCTGCCAGGTTGTGTGCTCGGATAAGGGTCTGGTATAGATTTTGAGGGGGACCCCCACACCATTCTTTTTTTAAATTTTGGCGCGAGGTTCCCCTTAAGATCTATACCAGACCTGAAGGGCCTGGTATGGAATTTAGGGGGGACCCCCATGCATTTTTTAAAAAAATTTTGTTCGGTGTATCCCTGTGGGGAAATTTCATGCCGTTTTTATCAATTAACTTTTTTTTATGTGTATTGCCGGACAGACAATTCATTATAGCTGGCACTAGCTGCTGTAGCACTTTTAAATGACTTTTTTTCCCGACAATTCATTATAGCTGGCACCAGCTCTAGCTCTTTTAAATGACTTTTTTTCCCCAAAAATTCATTATAGCCGGCACTAGCTCTAGCACTTTTAAATAACTTTTTTTTCCCGACAATTCATTGAGTGAAGGAGGGTCCTCCCTGGAATCAGCTATAGTGAAGCCACCAGTGTGAACGGGCAGTTTAAAGAGCATAAGATCCTTACCGGAAAAGAAAATAGGGAAATTGGCGCTGCCTTACTCAAATAAATTTTCCCAAATCTTACTAGTAATGAATAAGTGTGTAAAACAAAAAAGGTTACAAGTATTAAGTAAGTGTGTAAAATAAAAATGGGGGTACTTTTGTGAGTGATTTCCCCTACATTTGTGCTATAATTTATAAATACGTGAAAAATATATATTTTATTAAAAGTAAACGTGCGACTCCTCTGTGTGACTTAAATAAATATCATGATGTGTAAATATGATTAAAATGTGCTCCACCTCTATTACAACGTATCACAAAATGTCAATCATTAGCTTACTATAGTATTAATGCCACAAAATCAAGGGTTAACATTAACCATGTAAGGGTCTCCTTATATCCCTTATAAATGTGGTACCAAAAAGTGCACTGTGCATAAAATAGATTAAAGTGCATTAAACTTATATATATTAAATTACATAAAGCCTCAATTCATATGAGCAAACCCATGAGGGCATAAATCCAAACATTAATGTTCATATAAAAAGTACATCTGTGGACAATGAAAGTCCCTAAAATGAATACCAAACCAGGGAAAAACTCTTAATAAAGTCTATTTTGGAAGAAAAAATATTTAGGTACGTCAGGATCAATTATCATGCATTCCCAGCTGTCCAGGGGGTAGTAGTAAGTGACTCCTGTGCATATAGAAACTGGTGACTTCAAGTGCTCCCCCCGTGCTACCCCACTCACCGGACTCCGTCACCCTCAAGGGGGTACTAAGCAAGAGAGTGGGTGCCTCAGGATGGCTGCTGTTGTGGGATGTCCCTCTACCGCTCTGCTTGTTCGTTCATAGATCCCTCCTTATGTGCTGGTAATGAGGTTCCCCTTATCCGGATCTGGATGTATTCACTATTTACCACCTCCGTGCTGTTAAAGACTCCTCCCGTGAAGAAAACAGACAAGGGGCTTGTATGGTGAAGTACTTCCAGTTTAATCAAGGATAATTATATTTAAATGAAAACGTTGTAAAATCAAAAGCGTTTAAAAACAAAAACAACCGCCGCTGCCTGCAAGAGATGGGACCAGGAAGCAATTCCGAGCGTGCGTCCCACCTTGCGTTCCAGCCGGCTCTTCCGGGTATGACGTGTGAGCGTGACTCTGCCTTACGCGTTTCGTCATCAGACGTTGTCAAAGACGGTGTCGACGCTTCACGCTGCACACACAGATATAGTCCTCCCGGCTCCATCGAACCTCCCCTAATTATGTAGATGCCACTCGGGGGGTGTATATGATTTGACGAAGCCGTAGGTCTATATAAAACCTACCATTTATTTATCATCATTGATTATCTCCCATATACTATTCCAATACCATTACCATCTGTAAAATTAATTGTAAAATCATTTATAAAATCATTAGTGAGATTAAAGACAATACTGTACAGTACATCTAATTAACTCCTAATTAGGAATTAATTAAGGGAAGGCAGCAGCCCTGTTAAAATCCTAAGCGCAGACTCTCAATCTATTATTTCTATAAGATCCTTACCACCAATAAGCCGAGAAGTAGAAAGGAATGAGGAGGATTTGAATGCAAGATCTTTTCTATGAGTTTTTAACTCATCCTTGAGAGTTACTGAGGCCCATGGGAGATTCACAGCATCAACATCATTGGAGCATACAGATAATCTATTTGGTTGCACCTGTCTGGACGTTCCTCTCGCTCAAGCAAAGGCCTTGGATGGGCTATAGCCATCCGCTTGCTTCCGCTTGCCATCTGATAAGCAAGTTTTTCATTAGTTGGTGACACTTAATAAGGATCTAGCTCACCTGGGTGTTCTTTGTGGATTTGTTTGAACTGCAATTCACTACCTTGGAAAATACAAGCCATTGTTGGCCTGCACCTCTATATAGCGCAGCTTCTCTTTCCCAATTCATTATAGCCGCCACTAGCTCTAGCACTTTTAAATGACATTTTTTTTCTTTAGAAATGTCATTTTGCTGTAAGACTGTTCTAAACATGGGAAACATGCGCCCCTTTACAGGCATACTATAGACACCCCCCAGGTACGAAATTTAAAGGAATATTACACTTTTATTGTTTCACTTTAAGCATTATTAAAATCACTGCTTCCGAAAAAAAGTTCATTTTTAAAACTTCTTTTTGCATTGATACATGTCCCTGGGGCAGGACCCGGGACCCCAAACACTTTTTATGACAATACCATGCATATAAGCCTTTAAAATTAGCACTTTTGATTTTTAGACTTTTAAAGGGTGTTCCGCGGCTTATGAATTTGCCGCAAACATCCCAAATTGTTCGCTGTTCAGCGAACGGGCGAACAGCCAATGTTTGAGTCAAACTCATGTTCGACCCGAACATAAAGCCCATCCCTATTGTTTAAACAGGATTTTTAGCTTGGTGCAATCCTGCATGCTAGTTCTATCATAGTTACACAGTTACATAGTAGGTGAAGTTGAAAAAAGACACAAGTCCATCAAGTCCAGCCCATTTGTGTGATTATATGTCAGTATTACATTGTATATCCCTGTATGTTGCGGTCGTTCGGGTGCTTATCTAATAGGTTTTTGAAACTATCGATGCCCCCCGCTGAGACCACCGCCTGTAGAAGAGAATTCCACATCCTTGACGCTCTTACAGTAAAGAACCCTCTACGTAGTTTAAGGTTAAACCTCTTTTTTTCTCATTTTAATGAGTGGCCATGTGTCTTGTTAAACTCCCTTACACAAAAAAGTTGTATCCCTATTGTGGGGTCACCAGTATGGTATTTGGAAATTGAAATCATATCACCTCCCAAGCGTCTCTTCTCCAGAGAAAATGAGTTCAGTGCTAGCAACCTTTCCTCATAACTAATATCCTTCAGACCCTTTATTTGCTTTATATAAACAGGGCCAAGGATAAATCCAAGGGAAAAAAACAAGCTTACTTACTGACCAGCTCGTAGACAACCAATTAAACCTATCTAACAGTATACGTTAAAAGCAGGGGTTTAGTCTGCACGCATTTGCAATGCATGCGTAAGCCACAGAGCCTCGCCATGGCACCCTGGTATCTGTGGTACCTAACACTAACTTATAAGTGTCCCCACAGTGGAGGCACATGCATTCTGATGGATAGGTGAGGGCAGGTGGACTGAAGGGGAGCCCATACCTTCTTAAAGGTACAGGAGCACACTGAACTCCCAGCATGTAGCTCAATGGCTGCAAAGGTGTCAGTGCGTTGCCTGATCAATATACACGACAGTGATAAAAAAAGACACCACTGCCCCCATCTATAGCTGGCCATTGCAGTAAGCAGCATTGGAAGGTTACATAAGATATAAACAGGGCCAAAGATAAATCCAAGGAAGAAAAACAAGCTTAGTTACCGACCAGCTCGCAGACAACCAATTAAACCTGTCTAACAGTATTTGTTAAAAGCAGGGGTTTAGTCTGCACACATCTGCAAATGCATGCGTAAGCCCTTCTTTGTTGCCCTTTTTTGTAATCGCTCCATTTCCAGTATATTTAGTATATCATCATGTACTAAAAATACATACAAAAAACATATATATTTTTGGCTGGACTGAACATATACATACAGATGCTCACAAAACTACACTCCTCACATTTTTGTAAATATTTTATTATATGTTTTTATGTGACAACACTGAAGAAAACACTTTGCTACAATATAAAGTAGTGAACAGCTTGTATAACAGTGTACATTTGCTGTCCCCTCAAAATAACTCAACACACAGCCATTAATGTCTAAACCGCTGGCAACAAAAGTGAGTACACCCCTAAGTGAAAATGCCCAAATTGGGCCCAAAGTGTCAATATTTTGTGTGGCCACCATTATTTTCCAGCACTGCCTTAACCCTCTTGGGCATGGAGTTCACCAGAGCTTCACAGGTTGCCACTGGAGTCCTCTTCCACTCCTCCATGACGACATCATGGAGCTGGTGGATGTTAGAGACCTTGCACACTTCCACCTTCCATTTGAGGATGACCCACAGATGCTCAATATGGTTTATGTCGGGAGACATGCTTAGCCAGTCCATCACCTTTACCCTCAGCTTCTTTAGCAACATGATGGGGTCGTTATCATGTTGGAACACTGCCCTGCGGCCCAGTCTCCGAAGGGAGGGGATCATGCTCTGCTTTAGTATGTCACAGTACATGTTGGCATTCATGGTCCTCTCAATATACTGTAGCTTCTCAGTGCCAACAGCACTCATGCAGCCCCAGACCATGACACTCCCACCACCATGCTTGACTGTAGGCAAGATACACTTGTCTTTGCACTCCTCACCTGGTTGGCGCCACACACGCTTGACACCATCTGAACTAAATAAGTTTATCTTGGTTTCATCAGACCACAGGACATGGTTCCAGTAATCCATGTCCTTAGTTTGCTTGTCTTCAGCAAACTGTGGGTTTTCTTGTGCATCATCTTTAGAAGAGGCTTCCTTATGGGATGACAGCCATGCAGACCAATTTGATGCAGTGAGCGGCGTATGGTCTTAGCACTGATAGGCTGACCCCCCACCCCTCCAACCTCTGCAGCAATGCTGGAAGCACTCATATGTCAATTTCCCAAAGGCAACCTCTGGATATGACTGTCAGGATCACTTAGTGCTTCTGCTATTCATTCCAGCATCCGGATGTTGGCTGTTGCTTTCCCCCGTCTGTGTTCACCTGGAAGGTGATTGATCTGGTCAGTCACCTGATATAAGCAAACTGAACACTCTATCCCTTGCTTGTGATAGAGACATTCAGCTTGTGATGGTGCCCATTCAGCTGAAGCTAACCTTAGGTCACTATGTCAGGATAAACGCACCGCTGAACAATACTGTTCTGATTTCCGCCACTGGGCACCTGACTCAGGGTGGAAAAACCAAGCTCTAAAAAGCCAGTTCAGGTTAGGCTTATCAGACTCCATCAAAGACTCCTTAGTTCACTACCCTGAACCGAAGTAGTTGAATGAAGCCATGCAAGTAGCCATCAGCATTGACAGACGTTTACGGGAAAGGCGTACAGAGACGTTTATTTCTTTGCCCCAGTATGCTGCCTACCTTTTCTTCATTTCCTGAGCCCTCTAAGCCTCTTCAGGAGGATGAGCCCATTCAAATTGGGGCTACCCATTTATCCTCTGGGGAATAGGCTAGAAGGAGATCTTAGGGTCTCTACTTATTTTGTGGCAACCATGGCCACTTTGTTGCTAGCTGTCCTAATAAGCCAAGAAATGGAAAGAGTCTAGTGTGGGTGGGGTCTGCTTCTATAGACCACACTGTGTCTGTTTACCTCAGAGATGGCTTATTTGTTCCTGCACAACTTAGTTCTGCCAAGTTTTCTCACCACATCTCCGCTTTCATTGATTCTGTTGCTGCTAGCAATTTCATTGATAGGGACCTAGCACACCGTCTACAGATTCCGAAGACTAAGGTGCACAGACCCTTCTCAGTCTTAGCTGTTGATAATTGTCCCTTGTCCATGGGTCTGATGACCTTGTGTACGGCACCTATTATTCTGACCATTGGGGAATTTCACAGAAGCTGACCAGCTTCTACCTGATCTCTTCTCCTGCTTATCCCCTTATCTTGGGGCATCCGTAGCTTAAGCTTCACAACCCGCACATAGACTGGGCTGCAGACGAGATTGGGTCCTGGTCCCAGACCTGCATCCAGAATTGCATTAAAACCGCTGACCAGTTGCCCATGTATAACTCTTGTGTGGCCAGTACCAGTCATGTGCCTTTATTACAGTCCTATTCAGATCCCGATCATGACAACGTTTCCAAATATGACTATAGTTTACATAACCATGTGCCTTTTTTCGACTCTGTTATAACAAAAGACATTGACAAGTCTATTGAATTCGCTACAGGTTACCTCTCCAGCCAATTGCCACAGCCTGAACCTTCTCCTCCTAGAAACCGAGCTTATACATTGTCTCGTAGCCCTGAGCCCTGTTTGTTCAATTTAAGTGGTTTACACAGTGGCTTGTATTAGTTTAATTGAATGAAATATTGCTGCTTTTGGATATTTATGTTTTATTTTGTTCACATTTATACACTTTAGCACTGTTTTTCACGTTTGTATATTTCATCTTATGTGCATGGGGGTGTAAGGGTTGCGGACCACACCTGGGTGACACCCGCCAAAGGGGTGACACCATCCTGAGGGCGACGAGGGTCCTGGGTCCTGGAGGCAGGGTTTTATTTCAGCCAGAAACATGGCAAAACATTTCCACCACCTCTGGCACTAGACTTTTGTTCTCTTCTCACTGCTGCTGTCACTTCTAATACAGAAGCCTGGCTTTTGCATTTTGAGTGACAGCGCATCTGGCGGTGCGGCTGCACTGAATCCTTCCTGCCCGGGTGCAGCTGTGCTGGTGTGATGTGGAGGGAGGGCCAATGACATTGCTGGTGCCGGGGCCCTGAGGGCGGGCATCCATTCATTCGTGTTGCCGCCAGGTTGCCCGTTGCAATTGCTGGCACCCACAGCATCTTCCCCACAGCCATCCAGACCCCGATTCCAGTGGGGATGCAGTCGGCTAGAGCTGATGAGGTTTTTGGGTAAGCATTGTCATTCCCCCTACTTCCTGCTGCCTGACCTTAAGAGGTACTAGTGGATTGGTGATAGGTCCTGTCTGTTGATTGCGTGGTGCACATTAGTAAAATATTGTGGCCCTGGAATATATAGTTCCCATCCACCATTGCTGCCATGGGGTGATAGTGCCCAGCCTCTGAACCCCCTATTACATGTTGTCCACCATCGTGTCATGTACAATACATGGTATACATCTGCTTATCTTCCTTTTAACACAGTGGCGTCACTTTAGGGGTGGGGGAGTGTGGAGCGCCCCCGGGTAACATCTGCCAGAGGGTCGGCACCATCAAGTAGGAAGTGATAGCCGATCGCAATGGTGTCACCCTTATCCGTGCCAGCCCAAAACTAGCCTGCCCAGTGCCCTGCAGGGCACTATGGCAGGCTAGACAGAAGAGAGCCTGATGGGAGGGGGGGGTGGGGTGTTTGGGGTGACACCATGTTGTACTGCACTAGGTGACACCAATTCTAGTGTGGCCACTAATTTAAGGGATTAGCATATCTATTATGTCTTCCTTTAGGGTGCTCAAAAATGGCCTCTTCCTTTTGAACAACAACTTCTAATTTTATTCTTTTGCCCCATTCTACATGCCCTTTCTTTCTCAAACGAATGGCTTTTAGTTTAGAAAATGGCCATGATAGAAAACAAACTTTCTACTCCTATTGATTTCGATGGGGTTTGAGTTCCGGATTCAAACTTTGATAACGTTTGCCTAACCTTCGCCAAACCCAGGGATGTCAGCTCATCACTACTGGGGGAATTTGGTAGACCAGGGTCTGGCAGAGGAACATAGAAACAGGGAACAAGACAGGTCAGAAATAGGGAGGAGAATGAACAGAAGAAGCAGGTACAAAGGCAATGAGTACAGGTAGAAGCAGGTGGGTTATGGAAGTAGCAGGTACAAGGGCAATGGGTAAAAAGAGCAGCTTCAAGAGCAGGTGATCAACAAAAATGGGCACACAAGCAAAACACTGAGGAACTTTGGAAGACCTGTGAAAGAGCTAAATACCCTTCTGCATCAGGTGGAGACTAATTTCTGTGACCTGCTGGCTCCTGGAAGACACCTACTAGTGAACTCTAAAACCACGCCCTTTAGGTCCAGGAACCACACTGATACCACAGGTTATTTAGTTCCAAACAAACATGGAGGGACCCTTTAAATAACTTTCAGATCTCAGGAAACACTTGCAAATAATTGCTATACAGTGCTTTGAAATAGTGTTCATACCCCTTCAAATTTTCCACATTTTGTCATGTTACAACCAAAAAAATTAAATGTATTTTATTGGAATTGTATGTGATAGACCAACACAGAGTGGCACATAATTGTGAAGTGGAAGGAAAATGATAAATGGTTTTCAAAATGTTTTACAAATAAATATGTGAAAAGTGTGGCGTGCATTTGTATTCAGCCCCCCCCCCCCCGAGACAATACTTTGTAGAGACACCCCTTGCTGCAAATACAGCTGCAAGTCTTTTTGGGGATGTCTCTATCAGCTTTGCACATCTAGGAGAGTGAAATTTTTGTGCATTCCTCTTTTAGAAAAACTGCTCAAGCTCTGTCAGATTGGATGGAGAGCATCTGTGAACAGCAATTTTCAAGTCTTGTTACAGATTTTCAATTGGATTTAGGTCTGTACTTTGACTGGGCCATTCTAACACATGAATATGCTTTGATCTAAATCATTCCATTGTAGCTCTGGCTGTATGTTTAGAGTCGTTGTCCTGCTGGAAGGTGAACCTCTGCCTCAGTCTCAAGTCTTTTGCAGACTCTAACAGGTTTTTATTCTAGGATTGCCCTGTATTTGGCTCTATCCATCTTCCCATCAACTCTGACCAGCTTCCCTGTCCCTGGTGAAGACAAGCATCCCCACAACATGATGCTGCCACCACCATGTTTCATGGTGGGGATGGTGTGTTCAGGGTAATGTGCAGTGTTACTTTTCCACCACACATAGCATTTTGCTTTTAGGCCAAAAAGTTTAATTTTGGTTTCATCTGACCAGAGCACCTTCTTCCAAATGTTTGCTGTGTCCCCCACACAGCTTCTTGTAAACTGCAAACTGGACTTCCTACAGGTTTCTTCTTGCCACTCTTCCATAAAGGCCAGATTTGTGGAGAGCACGACTAATAGTTGTCCAGTGGAAAGATTCTCCCACCTGAGCTGTGGATCTCTGCAGCTCCTCCAGAGTTAACATGGGTCTCTTGGCTGCTTTTCTGATTAATGCTCTCCTTGCCCGGCCTGTCAGTTTAGGTGGATGGCCATGTCTTGGCGGGTTTGCAGTTGTGCCATATGCTTTCCATTTTCGGATGATTGGTTGAACAGTGCTCCATGACATGTTCAAAGCTTGGGATATTTTTTTATAACCTAGCCCTGCTTTAAGCTTCTCCACAACTTTATCCCTGACCTGTCTTGTGTGTTTCTTGGCCTTCATGATGCTGTTTGTTTACTAAGGTTCTCAAACAAACCTCTGAGGGCTTCACAGAACAGCTGTATTTATACTGAGTTTAAATTACACACAGGTGGACTATTTACTAATTAGGCGACTTTTGAAGGCAATTGGTTCCACTAGATTTTAGTTTTTAGGGGTATCAGAGTAAAGGGGGCTGAATATAAATGCACGCCATACTCTTAAGATATTTACTTGTAATAAATTTGGAAAACCATTTATCATTTTCCTTCTACTTCACAATTATGTGCCACTTGGTGTTGGTCTATCACATAAAATCCCAATAAAATACATTTACGTTTTTGGTTGTAACATAACAAAATGTGGAAAATGTCAAGGGGTATGAATATGTAGCGGGCACCTACTTTTAGGTAGGTGACCTTTTTGTTACTTTATAGTGTCAGGTAAATTTAGACAGGCTTATGCTATTACAGCAGGCCTGTTCTTGTTTATTTCTCATTTGAGTGGCAGGTAGTTTGTATGCTAGTCTCGGCCAATCATTAATTTGCTTGGTAATGCCTGGGACTCTCATATAAAAGCCGGGTCACATGGTCAGTCAAGAGTTGGTAGAGAGTCTTCTGGGAATGCGTGTAGAAGCCAGCCTGGTTCCCGGAGGGGAGAGGTTTCCCCTCCGGGGAGCCAACGGCCCTCCCCCCTTGCGAGAAGGGTGGGGAACCGGTCTCCATGGAGGAAGAGACGACACCTTACAGCATGTAGTCGCTGGTGTCGTTGGCCGCCCCTGCGGGGAAGGGAGCGGGCCATAAAGAAGAAAAAGGAACTAAGAATCATTGCGGGAGAAGTAGCAACAAAGCAGAAGGAAACTGGGCGATTGATCGTTTATGGGTGGCACATGGACTATTGATCATGTGAGTGAAAGCCAAATGGAAGGGTACTACCAGAGGCTGAGGGATGTTGGTACGCAAGTCAGTGAGACAGGTGGTGATGGCCTGTGACTTTGGGTTCAGAAATGCCCCGGGATTCCAATCAGTCGGGCGGGAGAGGTTATTCAGAGTGACTCTTTCTTGGCTCAACCTGGAAGTACCATGTAGATGGGAAGTAGTGGTAAAAAGGTAGCGGTGAAGCTGCAAGTACACATATAGCGATACAGACTGTTCTTGAAAAGTCATGCAGATGAAAATGTTATTCAGAGTGACTCTTTATCAATTATTCTCTATCAAATCTATTTCCATCTTCCCTGATTGAAGAAATCACACAAAGTGATTTCCTAATTATCCGCAAATGATTCTAGTTTTCCCGTAAGAGACAGCGAGAAGATGATAATGTAACAAAAGAGCATCTCAAAAGAAGTCCTTCCCCCATCCCAGTTCATGTTAATTAATAAAGCAAGAGAAAAAGTATTATGGACTGTGTTTGAATTTTATGGGCTGTGATGGGTTGGGTGGTAAACGTGAATTACGGATATAACAATTATTCAGCCGCTCCTTCGGGGGTAAGCGCTTCAAATACTTTTTCAAGACAGTGTATCTACAGCGCACTGTACATTAGTGTTATCATTAGTGAACAGTGCTCAAGAAACCCCTTGCAGCCTCTGGAGGGATCCTAGTTAGGAAGTTCTGATCTATATCATTTTAATAAGGTTTAGAAACTATACACATATTGTGATATTTTAAGGAGGGGGCTCATTCAAGTGTAGTGCTTACCAATGAGTTCTGTCGAGCCAGGAAATACATTTTAGGGCTTGTTGGCCCACTTTTAGAAATAAAGTAAAAGTTTTACAAAAATAAACAGTTGCCTATGCAGAGGTTTCCACCATCACTTCAGAACTTGAAAGAAAAATTACCTTAAGCTGCTTTGCTTTCTTTGGTGCACCGCTGTTCAGGACTCCTATGTAGACCTTTGGCTGATCCCTCACACCATTACAGAGCACTGCTATGCTCATGTACAATGCTGTACCTCTTGCATCTCCCTGCTTCTCTTTCCCATGTCCTGGCCTTTGAGCAGGGACCTAATTTCTTCTGAGTGCAACCCTGAACTGCAGACAGCCCCTTGACTATAAGGGACATGCATCCCTGTATGCATCCCTACACACAGCCTGCTGGACTTCGGTAATACCTGAGCATAGGGCTAGAGGCCTCATCCCTCTCAAGACTCCTTGAAGTCTGCGGCCTCCAGAAACCAATCTGGGAATTACAAAAATCTGAGAAAACTGAAAGACTGGTTTTCTCCACTTAGAGCAGCCATTACAGAGCCTCTCAATCTGTATTCATGAAAACCCTGTGTGTCTTTTAACTCTTTTTCCATAGTGGCAGGGTCACATTCTGATATAGCAGTATTATTGCAACAGACCTGAAAAGTTACCATATGATTATCCATTCACCACTACTCTCTACCCCTATCCTATTTCTTCATAACTTATGCTGGTTATTTTACTGTAACATGAAGTATGTTTACATAGTATCACAAATGGGACATCTAATACTGCTTTGTTTATAGATACTTTTATGTTAGTTTATGCATAGAAAGATGCATTACGAGGTGCGGAACAGTCATGGTTAACAGGTGGTTCACATGCTGGTACTTGCATTTTTTAGCAGAAATTTATTGTAGTTACAGAAGGAATTCTGATTGGGAAGAGTTAAAGCACTTTGTTCATTTCTCTTTGCCATAAGGCAAGCTCACTCACACATCTGCATTGGGCAGAATTACCCACAAACCTCCCTACCTCTTGCACATACTGCAGAAATATTTTTTTACCTGTTGTGAGAAACAGTTTTAATTTCTCACATGGACAAAATAAAAAGGTTTGTAAAAGTCTTGTAGCAGCAGATGTAGGCTTGCCCCCAGAAATACATCTCTCAAAAGTTCCCAAAAAGATGTATGATGTAGAGAGAGACTGAGATGGTGAAGATTGAGGGCTTCTGTGGTCTAGCAAGCAGGGCTAACAATGCTGCTCAAAACTTCAGTACAGTAGAGTGTTGACAGGCCAAGCAGGACATTAAGAGCACACTGTGGCGGATCAAACTGGTATTTTTTTGTACAAGCAGCTTTATAAAGGGATAAAACATGGGGAAATGTGCAGTGACAAACACTTAAAGTATTACTTTATTGTATCCCATGGTCCACTTCAGCCACTTCACAGAAAGTGTAGAGGGGTCTATTGACACCCCATTGTGCTTCTCTCTGTCAGTGTGACCCAATGGCCAACATCTATCTGTAAACAGCACAAGATTTCTTATCAAGCTCTGAATTATGGAAAATGTGTAATAGGAAAAAAATTACAATGAGGGGAGTTGCTAGAGGTCAATATCTGAAAAGGAATAATGGTGCTGATTACTGTAGATACTAAGGGCAGAAAAGAATAGTTCTGGCTTCATGCATTATCTGGCATTATCCCTCTGCTATGCACACACTCTTTTAAATTACCCTCTTTAATATGACCACAGGTGAACTTAGCATTATCTATCTAATGCTGTTGTTTTGACTCTACATCCCATGAACTTAATGTACCTGTTCACTCCCTGCCCTTCTAAAAAAATATTTTACAAATTAAATTTGCTACAATTGTCAAAAATCGATTTCCAATGCATTGCATATTTGGTAGTTGTGGGGGATGTAAATATGTAAGATCCAAACTCGTTGAACAAATAAAAGGACATTGTTTTAGGATATTAAATAAAAAATGAATATAAAAAATGGCATAATACTAACTAGACTGGCTTAGTTACATTTTTATATCTACTGACGATATTCTCAGAAGATTGAGAAAATTAGCACCCCATCTCTCTTTGCCCTATTTGCACAGGTTGTCTATTTGGTGATAGCTTATTAGGAAGAAAACCTGTACAAAGGGACAGAACGGTACATTGACAACACCATCTAATTGATCATGTACAATGGAATGGAAATGTCATATCTTTCCTCTTCCATTATTGTTTATGACATGATCCACCTATTGCACAACTGCTCGCTATGACAGATTTGGGAATGCTCTTAAAACCAATTAACTGTGAATTATTTATATTAACAGCTGCTGTGTGGCTTGTCCCAGCTGTTATTTTACACTTAAAAGTATCTCTTGAATTTAGCCCTAGGACTACATAAGTGCTTGTATTTGTCATCAGATTTAAAAAAATTATTAATAAGTGTGAACATAGAAAGAAACCAGCAAATCAGAGTTCTATGCATGTTTCGTCCTTGCTGTCAGCTGAGAATTGAGTTGAGGAGGATTACGTTTTCCGCAAGAGAGAGACAATTATGAATTGACTGTTCTATTTGGACCAGAAATAAAAGTGACACATATTGGAAGAATTTGGCTGCAGATATGGATAGGTAACAAAAGAAGCAAATCCTGCTCGGGGCAGTATGAGTCTGTGGAATACAGCCTGTGAATCCTAGGAAATGGTGCAGATGTTGATAAATGTGTTAGCACCTATTTACTATTATCCATTTTAATTACATTATGATGAACATTTAGCTTCACAAGCTTACAGATTTCATATGAAATATAAACAAGTATATATATATATATATTTTTTTTTTGCTTTTTTTCTTAAAGAACTTACAGAACCTTGCCTAAATGCCTAATGGATAAATTACAGGGAAAAACTAGGAAAAAAAAAATTGTTAATTGATTTTAATTAGTCAAGTTAATAATAGCTCTCCCCCCCCCCAACCACAGGACATGGTTCCAGCAATCCATATCCTTAGTCTGCTTGTCTTCAGCAAACTGTTTGCGGGCTTTCTTGTGCATCATCTTTAGAAGAGGCTTCCTTCTGAGACGACAGCCATGCAGACCAATTTGATGCAATGTGCAACATATGATCTGAGTACTGACAGGCTGACCCCCCCCCCACCCCTTCAACCTCTGTAGCAATGCTAGCATCACTCATACATCTATTTCCCAAAGACAACCTCTGGATACCTCTGGACACTGAGCACCTACCCTCAACTTCTTTGGTCGACCATGGTGAGGCCTGTTCTGAGTGGAACCTGTCCTGTTAAACTGCTGTATGGTCTTGGCCACCATGCTGCAACTCAGTTTCAAGGTCTTGGCAATCATCTTATAGCCTAGGCCATCTTTATGTAGAGCAATGATTGTTTTTTTCAGAACCTTAGAGCGTTCTTTGCCATGAGGTGCCATGTTGTACTTCCAGCGACCAGTATGCGAGAGTGAGAGTAATAACACCAAATTTAACACAGCTGCTCCCCATTCACACCTCAGTCCTTGTAGCACTAACGAATCACATGACACCGGCGAGGAAAAATGGCTAATTGGGCCCAATTTGGACATTTTCACTTAGGGGTGTACTCACTTTTGTTGCCAGTGGTTTAGACATTAATGGTTGTGCGTTTAGTTATTTTGAGGGGACAGCAAACTTTACAATGTTATACAAGCTGTACAATCACTACTTTACATTGTAGCAAAGTGTAATTTCTTCAGTGTTGTCACATGAAAAGATATAATAAAATATTTACAAAAATGTGAGGGGTGTACTCACTTTTGTGAGATATTATATATATATACAGTGGGGATGGAAAGTATTCAGACCTCCTTAAATTTTTCACTCTTTGTTTTATTGCAGCCATTTGCTAAAATCATTTCTTCATTTTTTTTTCCTCAATAATGTACACACAGCACCCCATATTGACAGAAAAACACAGAATTGTTGACATTTTTGCAGATTTATTAAAAAAGAAAAACTGAAATATCACATGGTCCTAAGTATTCAGACCCTTTGCTGTGACACTCATATATTTAACTCAGGTGCTGTCCATTTATTCTGATCATCCTTGAGATGGTTCTACACCTTCATTTGAGTCCAGCTGTGTTTGATTATACTGATTGGACTTGATTAGGAAAGCCACACACCTGACTATATAAGACCTTACAGCTCACAGTGCATGTCAGAGCAAATGAGAATCATGAGGTCAAAGGAACTGCCTGAAGAGCTCAGAGACAGAATTGTGGCAAGGCACAGATCTGGCCAAAGTTAAAAAAAAAATTCTGCTGCACTTAAAGTTCCTAAGAGCACAGTGGCCTCCATAATCCTTAAATGGAAGACATTTGTGACGACCAGAACCCTTCCTAGAGCTGGCCGTCCGGCCAAACTGAGCTATGGGGGGAGAAGAGCCTCGTTGAGAGAGGTAAAGAAGAACCCAAAGATCACTGTGGCTGAGCTCCAGAGATGCAGTCAGGAGATGGGAGAAAGTTGTAGAAAGTCAACCATCACTGCAGCCCTCCACCAGTCGGGGCTTTATGGCAGAGTGGCCTGACGGAAGCCTCTCCTCAGTGCAAGACACATGAAAGCCCACATGCAGTTTGCTAAAAAACACCTGAAGGACTCCAAGATGGTGAGAAATAAGATTCTCTGGTCTGATGAGACCAAGATAGAACTTTTTGACCTAATTCTAAGCGGTATGTGTGGAGAAAACCAAGCACTGCTCATCACCTGTCCAATACAGTCCCAACAGTGAAGCATAGTGGTGGCAGCATCATGCTGTGGGGGTGTTTTTCAGCTGCAGGGACAGGACGACTGGTTGCAATCGAAAGATGAATGCGGCCAAGAACAGGGATATCCTGGATGAAATCCTTCTCCAGAGTGCTTAGGACCTCAGACTGGGCCGAAGGTTTACCTTTCAACAAGACAATGACCATAAGCACACAGCTAAAATAACGAAGGAGTGGCTTCACAACAACTCCGTGACTGTTCTTGAATGGTCCAGCCAGAGCCCTGACTTAAACCCAATTGAGCATCTCTGGAGAGACCTAAAAATGGCAGTCCACCAACATTTACCATCCTAACAGAACTGGAGAGGATCTGCAAGGAGGAATGGCAGAGGATTCCCAAAAGTGAAAAACTTGTTGCATCTTTCCCAAAAAGACTCATGGCTGTATTAGATCAAAAGGGTGCTTCTACTAAATACTGAGCAAAGGGTCTGAATACTTAGGACCATGTGATACTTCAGTTTTTCTTTTCTGATAAATCTGCAAAAATGTCAACAATTCTGTGTTTTTCTGTAAATATGGGGTGCTGTGTGTACATTAATGAGGAAAAAAAATGAACTTAAATGATTTTAGCAAATGGCTGCAATATAACAAAGAGTGAAAAATTTAAGGGGGTCTGAATAATTTCTGTCCCCACTATGTATATATATATATATATATATATATATATATATAATGTATCTCACTATTTATTCCCCCTTTATGGGCTTATTTCAAATTTAGAACAGGTATTTAAGATAGAATTAGCATGGGAATTTACACTAGTGTAAGGGCTTCTTCACTTTACATTTGCTTGTTTTGCCTTGGTGCATTATCTCATGCTCATTATAGTGCAATCTTTTTTGTGTTGACTTAGGGCAGCCTATTTGCTAAGGCCCCTTTCACACTGATGAACATTAGCTCTACTAAAACGCAGCTATAAAGGGTACCAAAACCCAATAAAAAGATTTCCCTTTAAATCCTATTGAGCTCTTCACATCACATGTGCTGAGGGTGTGGTGCATTTTTAAAAAGTCTTGCATGCGGCATCTTTGGTGTCCTGTTTCAAAAACATCAAAAACACAGCTCCCATTGATATCTATAGGAAACACACAAAAACACATCAAAAACACATCTGCAGTGTTTTTGGTCTATTTTTTTGAGTTACATGTCCAAGTTTCACAGGTGCATGGTGGGAATCAGGAGTCCAGAAAATGCATCAAAACGCATTAAAAGCACAATATGTGTTTTTGCAAAATGTATACCACATTGTTAAGTGTGCCAATGTGAATAGACACTTATACTATACTATCAATGTATGCCAATGGAACAAAAATGTTGATATGCACCTTTTATTTAAATGCAGCACACAACACCTGTGGTGCGCTGCAGTGAATGTTTGTTAGCACCTACTGCACTGTGCATTGTGGTGCCATTCTAAATGAATTGTACTGCAAGGCATCGCATGTTTTTTTAACCACTTCCAGACTGTAGCACGCCTATATACGTCCTTCTTTGAAGAGGAATATTGTTGTTATGGCAGCAGCTAGCTGCCATAACCCCAGTATCCTCTTCTTCGCAGGCGGTCCGCTTTCCATTAAGAGTGGACTCTGTGGTGGATTTGCAGCGAGATCACTTATAGCGGCGGGGGGGAGAGGACACACCCCAGTGCCCTCCGCTGCTTACTGGTGCCATTGGCAGCGACGGAGGAGATCAGATCTTCACCCTTGCTGGGCATGGAGACAAGTGAGGGGAAGATGGCCCCCACCCGTCTCCATAGCATAGTCAAAACGTCACTTCCGCCCATAGCTCTTAAAGGGCCATTTTTTAATTTTTTTTTCTAAATGACAATTTTTTTATTTTTTTTTATTGCATTTTAGTGTAAATATGAGATCTGAGGTCTTTTCGACCCCAGATCTCATATTTAAGAGGTCCTGTCATGCTTTTTTTCTATTACAAGGGATGTTTACATTCCTTGTAATAGGAATAAAAGTGACACCATTTTTTTTTTAAGTAAACTGTGTAAAAATACAAAATAAAAGGTAAAATAAATAAGAATTTTTTTTTTTTTAAACGTGCCCTGTCCCGCTGAGCTCGCGCACAGAAGCGAACGCATACGTGAGTAGTGCCCGCATATGAAAATGGTGGTCAAACCACACATGTGAGGTATTGCTGCGATCGGTAGAGCGAGAGCAATAATTCTAGCCCTAGACCTCCTCTGTAACTCAAAACATGCAACCTGTAGAATTTTGTAAACGTCGACTATTGGAGATTTTAAAGGGTAACATTTTGTCGCCATTCCACGAGCGGGCGCAATTTTGAAGCGTTACATGTTGGGTATCAATTTACTCGGTGTAACATTATCTTTCACAAAAAAAAAAAATTGGGCTAACTTAACTGTTATCTTATTTTTTTAATTCAAAAAGGTGTATTTATTCCAAAAAAAGTGCGCTTGTAAGACCGCTGCGCAAATACGGTGCGACAGAAAGTATTGCAACATCCGCCATTTTATTCTCTAGGGTGTTAGCAAAAAAAATCTATAATGTTTGGGGGTTCTAAGTAATTTTCTAGCAAAAAAAAATGTTTTTAACTTGTAAACAACACATCTCAAAAAGAGGCTCGGTCCTTAAGTGGTTAAAGCACTACTACAACACATACTGTAATGCCGCATACACACGGTCGGATTTTTCGAAGGGAAATGTTCCATGGGAGCTTGTTGTCGGAAATTCCAACCATGTGTAGGCTCCATTGGACATTTTCCATCAGAATTTACGACAAACAAAATTTGAGATATGGATCTCAAATTTTCCGACAACAAAATCTGTTGTCGGAAATTCCGATCGCGTGTACACAATTCCGACGTACAAAATTCCATGCATGCTCAGAATCAAGCAGAAGAGCCGCACTGGCTATTGAACTTAATTTTTCTCGGCTCGTCATATGTGTTGTACGTCACCGCGTTCTTGACGTTCGGAATTTCCAACAAGATTTGTGTGACCGTGTGTATGCAAGTCAAGTTTGAGCCAACATCCGTCGGAAAAAAAACATGGATTTTGTTGTCGGAATTTCCGATTGTGTGTATGCGGTATAAGTTTGCTCCTTCATTGTTCAATCACATACTGTTGTGGGTCTTGTATAGGGATGAGCTCGATGTTCGGGTGTTCACCCGTTCGCAGGACAGCAAACATTATGGGGAGTTCGCACTGCGAGATCGCAGTGCATTGCTGTATGACTATTATATTATATTATACACGATTTATGTAGCGCCAGTTTAACAGTAACAGTTTATGCAGCACTTCACAATGTAGAGGGGGACAGCACAATTACAGTACAGTTCAATACAGAAGGCACAGGAGGGCCCTGCTCATAGAGCTTACATTCTAAAGGGAGAGGGTGGTGGTACAAAAGGTAATAGATGCAGGGAATGATTTGATGGGGGTGGCTCGGGGACAGTTGTTAGGCGGGTGTGGGATAGGCTTCCCTGAATAAGTGAGTTTTCAGGGATCTCCTAAAGGTGGACAGGTTAGGGGCTGATCGGATATACCGGGACAGGGAGTTCCAGAGGATGGGAGAGGCTTTGGAGAAGTCCTGAAGACAAAAATGAGAGGAGGTAACAAGGGAGCTAGAGAGCAGGAGGTGCTGAGAGGAGCCGAGGGGACGATTAGGGTGATATCTGTACCTGACCTGCATGCTTTGGCCAATCACAACGCACTCTGCTGAGAGAGCCATAATTGGCCAAATCATGGCTCAGGGGGACTAAGTCCACGCCCCACACTATATAAGGCTGCTTACACGGCGGTCGTGTGTAGGGATGAGCCGAACACCCCCCTGTTCAGTTCACCCCAGAACATGCGAACAGGCAAAAAATTTGTTCGGACACGCGAACACCGTTAAAGTCTATGGGACACGAACATGAATAATCAAAAGTGCTAATTTTAAAGGCTTATATGCAAGTTATTGTCATAAAAAGTGTTTGGGGACCTGGGTTCTGCCCCAAGGGACATGGATCAATTAAAAAAAAAGTTTTAAAAACGGCCGTTTTTTCGGGAGCAGTGATTTTAATAATGCTTAAAGTGAAACAATAAAAGTGTAATATCCCTTTAGATTTCGTACCTGGGGGGTGTCTATAGTATGCCTGTAAAGGGGCGCATGTTTCCCATGTTTAGAACAGTCTGACAGCAAAATGACATTTCAAAGGAAAAAAGTCATTTAAAACTACTCGCGGCTATTAATGAATTGCCAGTCCGACAATACACATAGAAGTTCATTGATAAAAACGGCATGGGAATTCCCCACAGGGGAACCCCGAACCAAAATTAAAAAAAAAATGACATGTGGGGTCCCCCTAAATTTCATACCAGGCCCTTCAGGTCTGGTATGGATATTAAGGGGAACCCCGGCCAAAATTTTTTTAAAAAAATGGTGTGGGGTCCCCCTCAAAATCTATACCAGACCCTCCAGGTCTAGTATGGATTTTAAGGGGAACCCCGCGCCAAATTTTTTTTAAAAAAATGGCGCGGGGTCCCCCTAAGGATCCATACCAGACCCTTATCTGAGCACGCAACCTGGCAGGTCACAGGAAAAGAGGGGGGGACGAGAGAGTGCCCCCTCTCCTGAACCGTACCAGGCCACATGCCCTCAACATTGGGAGGGTGCTTTGGGGTAGCCCCCCAATACACCTTGTCCCCATGTTGATGAGGACAAGGGCCTCATCCCCACAACCCTGGCCGGTGGTTGTGGGGGTCTGCAGGTGGGGGTCTTATCGAAATCTGGAAGCCCCCTTTAACAGCCACCACCATGCTTCACTGTTGGGACTGTATTGGACAGGTGATGAGCAGTGCCTGGTTTTCTCCACACATACCGCTTAGAATTAAGGCCAGAAAGTTCTATCTTGGTCTCATTAGATCAAAGAATCTTATTTCTCACCATCTTGGAGTCCTTCAGGTGTTTTTTAGCAAACTACATGCAGGCTTTCATGTGTCTTGCACTGAGGAGAGGCTTCCGTCGGGCCACTCTGCCATAAAGCCCCAACTGAAGGAGGGCTGCAGGGATGGTTGACTTTCTACAACTTTCTCCCATATCCCGACTGCATCTCTGGAGCTCGGCCACAGTGATCTTTGGGTTCTTCTTTACCTCTGTCACCAAGGCTCTTCTCCCCCGATAGCTCAGTTTGGCCGCACGGCCAGCTCTAGGAAGGGTTCTGTTCATCCCAAACGTCTTCCATTTAAGGATTATGGAGGCCACAGTGCTCTTAGGAACCTAAAATGCAGCACAAATCCCTTCTTCGGGGCCATGAAGGAGACAATGGTTGGAAATGCTCTGAAACAGAAAAAACGGATCAAATCTAGACTTACAGAAAGAGAAAAGGCAAAACAATGTCGAGCATGGAAAACATCACCGCTTAAAATGTACATACCAATGTTGTTTCATGAAATTTTAACTTTAATGATAAAAGATGATACCAAACAGGTCTAGAGAAATAATCCAGGCGGGAAAGAGGATTACCCAAGTGGAAAAACAGATCTTCTCAGCAAAAAAGGAGGGTGTAGACTGATGTATAGCTACACTTATTGAGGAGAACAGTCCTATGGAGCAAATAACAAAAAAATGAAAAAATATGCTTGATATTTTCCAAAAGGAAGGGGCAGAGCAAGAGCATGTAACATGCATCTGGTAGTGCCCTCATATAAACAAAAAATATAAAACTTTTTGCTACCTCTCATAGAAGAGAGGGAAAAATAAACAAAGGAGCAGATTGATGGAGATGTGGTAAATATGAAAGTAGGACTGTACCTTGATGAGAAGATGGCGGCGTTTATCTCACAACACAATCCCGGAAGATAGCAACCGCATAGAGCAGATGCGCCATCCAGGATTATATAGAAACGCTGGTGCATGCGCACTTTGAGACGCGGCAGATCATCGCGATCACATGATCAATGCAAATTGTCTAGGCTTGAATGCAGAAGGACCGGAACGGACCCACTAGGACTGGAACACAAAAAGATCAACAAGGCAATTACTTCAGCCCAGATGAAAAATAAAAATAAAAAAGGGGGAGAGGATAATGATAAAAGCAATTGCTGAAAAGAGTTATTATAAAAAAAATTCACGGAGGACATACATGGGGAGCCTCAGAGCAAAGTTTGCTCGGCGCGACCCCAGGACACCCAACTAAAATGTGGGGGGCTGGGGAGGCATCATGCAAAAGGAGCTCACTGGCGCGAACAGGAGGTAAAGGCATGGAGAAATGGGAAGGCACCAAACTGTGCTGGGACCCCCTCAGATCATCCGCCACAACCTGCGAAACAGAGGCTCGCCCCCAGGGACTGGGGTGACAAGCCCCCACGCGCCGGGTGGGGGAACCAACAGGCCACGAGGTTAAGGAAGAAAAGATTATTCTTATTTATCCTGACTTTGTGAGGAGTCAGAAAAACACCTGGGTATGGTCAACACTGGCATCTATTACAGATTGACCCCACCTTGAATGTACACATACCGAACAGTCCCGCCATTACATATAATAGAACTCATTCTTTAAAAGATCAACTTGTTAAGAGTGAATATGTAGGTACTTTTAGGTCTGATCCTTGTAAAAGTTTAGGCACCTTCACTTGTGGGGGCTGCTCATTCAGCAGATATATGAACACACAAACTAATATCTCCTTACCCAATGGAAAACCTTATAAGCCAAAGCGCTTTGCAAACTGTAAAACTGTTGGGGTTATTTATCTGTTAACATGTCAATGCCAAAGTTTACGTAGGAAAAAACAAACTTGAATTCTGGAGAAGAGCCGCCAGACATATAATGCTAATGCTAATGCTAGTCCTGACCTCCCTTTAGGACATCAGAGATGTCAGAGATTGCCATCAAGGCCGACCTCCCCGTATACTCTTCACTATCCTAGATCGGATGCACCCTGATAATAGAGGTGGTGATTGAAACAAGCTCCTGCTCCAACGTGAATTGCGTTTGATTGTTGAGCTAAACGCCACCTCCTTTCCAGGCCTCAACACACAATTAAGCTATCGTCCTTTCCTAAAAGGCTTTGCCTCAGCAGGATCTGAGAAAGAATAAACTCATCTAGTGACTTTCTCTCTTTTAAAAGTTGGTACTGAAGAAAGTCCTTCTCTGTTCTTGCTATGTAACATGTGTTATATGATATTTGGAATTATTAATCTTGTTATCCCTTTGTACTTCTAGCCAGCCTGCTCCATTTTTCTGGTAAATTACATGTAAGTCGATTATGTAAGCATCATGATGCTTTTTATGTACATACCTAAAACTTCATTTCCTAATTTCTATCATTCATATTTGTATTTTTATTTTTAGGTAACCATTGTTGACCATACCCAGGTGTTTTCCTGACTCCTTACAAAGTCAAGATAAATAAGAATAATCTTTTTTGATCTTTTCTTCCTTAACCTCGTGGCCTGCTGGTCCCCCCACCCAGCGCGCAGGGGCTCATCACCCCAGTCCCTGGGGGCAAGCCTCTGTTTTGTGGGGTGTGGCGGATGATCTGAGGGGGTCCCAGCACAGTTTGGTGCCTTCCCATTTCTCCATGCCTTTACCCCCTGTTCGCCCCGGTGAGCTCCTTTTGCATGACGCCTCCCCAGCCCTACGCTTTTTAGTCTGGTGACCTGGGGTCGCGCCGTGCAAACTTTGCTCTGAGGCTCCCCATGTATGTCCTCCGTGAATTTTTTTTTTTTTTGATAATAACTCTTTTCAGCTATTGCTTTTATCATTATCCTCTCCCCCTTTTTTATTTTTATTTTTCATCTGGGCTGAAGTAATTGCCTTGTTGATCTTTGTGTGTTCCAGTCCTAGTGGGTCCGTTCCGGTCCTTCTGCATTCAAGCCTAGACAATTTGCTTTGATCATGTGATTGCGATGATTGCGGGACGTGCCGTCATCACACCCGTCATGTGATCTGCCTCGATGACGTGGTACGTCATCACGTCTCAAACTGCGCATGCGCCAGCGTTCCTATATAATCCCGGATGGCGCATCTGCTCCATGCGGTTCCTACCTTCCGGGATTGTGTTGTGAGATAAACACCGCCTTTTTCTCATCAAGGTACAGTCCTCCTTTCATATTTACTACATCACCATCAATCTGCTCCTTTGTTTATTTTTCCCTCTCTTCTATGAGAGGTAGCAAAAAGTTTTATTTTTTTTGTTTAAATGAGGGCACTGCTGGATGCATGTTACATGCTCTTGCTTTGCCCCTTCCTTTTGGAAAATATCGAGCCTATTTTTTTCATTTTTTTGTTATTTGCTCCATAGGACTGTTCTCCTCAATAAGTGTAGCTATACATCAGTCTACACTCTCCTTTTTTGCTGAGAGGACCTACTTTACCTTTGGGGACCCTTGTGAGGGATCTTTCATGTCTCGAGGATCTAGTTTTCCACTCAGGTAATCATCTTTCCCACCTGTATTATTTGTCTCTACACCTGTTTGGTATCATCTTTTATCATCACAGTTAAAATTTCATAAAAACAACATTGCTATGTACATTATAAGCAGTGATGTTTTCCAAACTCGACATTGTTTTGCCTTTTCTCTTTCTGTAAGTCTAGATTTGATCCGTTTTTCTGTTTCAGAGCATTTCCAACCATTGTCTCCTTCATTCCCCTGAAGAAGGGATTTATTTTGAACATCCTGAAATGCGTCGGGTTACAGGAGAAGTGCTGTGTTGTTTTGCTCATATGCTACATATGAATATTGTATACTACTTTCCACATCACTGTCATGTTTGCTTACGACAGGGTTTTTATGCAATACATTTTTCTATTTTTCTAAGTATTAGTATATTTCTTTCAAAAAAGTTTGCCCTTAAAGTCCCTTTTAGTATCGAGGGGTACTTACCTTTATTTATGTAAAAAGAAATTAGTTCCCAGCCATCCACATGCTCAGCGTCTAAATGCTAGCTTGGCCAAATTGCTAGCATTTCAACTGCTGTCTTTTCAACTGGTAGACTCTGCCCCCTTTTGTGAATTTGTGGAATGTGCTGTGGCAGGTTCCAAAACGCCATTTCTTTCATGGAAAGCCATTCTGGCTCTCTACATGTGGAAGGCAATGTTTTGGACTCGTTGGACAGGGCGGTCAGCAGTAAGGTTCATATTACCGCTGACTCAGCAGGCATGGACAGGGACGTTACCTTTCCTTCATGGCGCGCAAAGTAACTCTGCTGGCAGATGGCAGCTGGGAAGGATGCAGGACAGGGTTCAGTGTTGTTGGAGCTTGTTCCACCACCACGCCTCCAAAATGCTAGTGGTGATTCTGCCACAGCTCTCTCCTCCACCTTCTCCTCTTCTTCTTCCTTTATGGCCTCTTCTGCAGATTTGTCCTCTGAACCAGCGGTGCTCTGTAAGCGTTTAAGGAGCTACACAAGCAGTCAGGCTAAAAGATGGCATGCGGTGGTGAGTTGGTCTGCCTAGAGGACAGGAGCCACACTGGGGCAAAGATTCTGTCAGCTCTGCAGGGGCAGGCTCAGAGGTGGTTGATGCCACACCAGCGTCAGTCAGGAATGGTGGTATATGAAAATTGACACCAACCTTCTCTCTGCCCTCCAACAGGGACACTTGATCCATGTTTGGCACTAGGGATGAGCCCGATGTTCGTGTCGAACGTAAGTGCGGTGTTCAGTATGTGGTGTCCGCGGCAAATTTGAAAGCCGCAAAACACCATTAAAGTCTATGGGACACTAACATGAAAAAACAAAAGTGCTCATTTTAAAGGCTTATATGCTCATAAGCCTTTAAAGGCTTTTTATTGCCATTGTGTTTGGGGACCTGGGTCCTGCCCCAGGGGAATGTATCAATGCAAAAAAAAGTTTTAAAAACGGCTGTTTTTTCGGAAGCAGTGATTTTAATAATGCTTAAAGTGAAACAATAAAAATGAAATATTCCTTTAAATATCATGCCTGTGGGGTGTCCTTAATATGCCTGTACAGTAGTTTCCCATGTTTATAACAGTACCACAGCAAAATGACATTTCTAAAGGAAAAAAAGTCATTTAAAACTGCACGTGGCTGTAATGTATTGTCGTGTCCCAGCAATATAGATAAAAATCATTGAAAAAAACGGCATGGGTCCCCCCCCCTAGTCTGTTACCAGGCCCTTTGGGTCTAGTATGAATATTAAGGGGAAGCCTGTGCCAAAATGTAAAAAAAAAATGGCTTAGGGGCCCCCCCAAAATCCATACCAGACCCTTATCCGAGCATGCAACCTGTCAGGCCGCAGGAAAAGAGAGGGGCGAGAGAGCGGCCCCCCTCCTGGACCGTACCAGGCCACATGCCCTCAACATGGGGAGGATGCTTTGGGGTTGCCCCCAAAGCACCTTGCCACCATGTTGATGGGTACAAGGGCCTCATCCCTACAACCCTTGCTCGGTGGTTGTGGGGGTCTACGGGCATAGGGCTTATCGGAATCTGGAAGCCCCCTTTACCAAAGAGACCCCCAGATCCCGACCCCCCCCCACTGTGTGAATGGGTATCGGGTACATTGTACCCCTACTCATTCACCAAAATAAGTGTCAAAATAGTAAAAATGACAGTAGATGGCTGTTATATAGCTGAGGGCGGGGCCACCCGTAACGTAAATGGGTGACTCCACCCCCTTCTGACTTTAAGTGACGTTACATAACATCAGAGGGGGCAGGGTCACCCGTTTACATCACCGGGTGGCCCTGCCCTCAGCTATATAACAGCTGTCATCACGAAGAGGCTTCAGTTAGCGTTTTTTCCGTGTTTATTATTTTTTTTAATCGGGTCGCCGGACGCTGTGATCGAAGATGGATGGACAGTGCGGGACAAATTGTCTCTTGTCATTTTTAACATTTTGACACTTTTTTGGTGAATGTGTAGGGGTACAATGTACCCGACACCCATTCACACGGGGGGGGCGGGATCTGGGTGTCCCCCAGATTCTGATAAGCCTCCCACCCGCAGACCCCCACAACCACCTGGCAAGGGTTGTGGGGATGAAGCCCTTGTCCCCAGCAACATGGGGACAAGGTGCTTTGTGGCCTGGTACGATTCAGGAGGGGGGAGCACTCTCTCGTCCCCCCTCTTTTCCTATGGCTGCCAGGTTACGTGCTCGGATAAGGGTCTGATATGGATTTTGGAAGACCCCTTTTTTTTACATTTAGTCGCAGGGTTCCCCTTAATATCCATACCATTAAGCATTATTAAAATCACTGCTCCCGAAAAAACTGCAGTTTTTGAAACTTTTTTTTGCATTGATACATGTCCCCTGGGGAACACTTTTTATGGCAATAACTTGCATATAAGCCTTTAAAATTAGCAATTTTAGTTTTTCATGTTCGCGTCCCATAGACTTTAATGGTGTTCGCACAAATTTTTTGTTCTGCTGCGAACTGAACCAGGGGGTGTTCAGCTCATCCCTATTGGCGACACAGTATTGACAGATGAAGATCATCATGGGACCGTAAGAATACACCTTGAAAGGCGTTATAGTGACTGTAGATGAATCACAATAGTGCCTTTTACACTATCCCCTGCAGAGAATCCACTCTAAGTTGTCCTTAGAGCTACATTTGATAATTATGTCAAACATAATAAAGTAATCCACCTCTATATAGAGATGGATTATCTGCTGTGTCTCTCAAACTCAGAGAGATACACAGAAGGCATGCTGGACATGTCTACAGCATAGTCAGCATCTGCCAAGCATGTCTCAATTATATGTCAGACAACAGAGTTAATCAAAGCAAATGTACCAACTTTGATCTAGTTCTGTGGCTATAGGTAAATAGTGGATAAAGTATCACCAATCCCATTCCCAACCGTTACATACTACTTGAGGCCTTACTCCATTACATGCCAAACAAGTGTGGCAGAATTTGTCCCTACTACAAGGTCATCAAAATCAGGTCCATTTTAGTGCTGCACGGATGATTGAAATACATGTCAATACTTATTATAAAGTTACTGTGTTGCTCTGTAAACACTGGAGAGGTATGAATATATGGAGGACATTGTCTAAAAAGGATCTGTTTGATTGAGTATGCTTCAAATAATGATGGATAAAGCTTTCTATACAGTATAGTGTTTTTTTTTTTTTTTAATTTAACATGAACAAAGGTATGACCATGTTTGTTAAACATTGTTAATGGTAGGTCAGTTTGTGGGCTATTAGATATAGGATATAGGATCAACAATAATATTATTGATTATCACTGTGGTAATAGTGTATTAGGTGGTAACATTGTGTATGAAACCCTGTTCATATATAGTGCTGTGACCTGCATTTTACCGCACTGGATGAATGCAGGTCACCGCTTGGACACACAAAAAACAATTGTTTTCTATGTGTCTAGTTCATACTGCACTGCAGCCCAGAGGTGCAGTACCTTGAGCGGTGACAAAATGCAGACATGCTGTATTTTATCGCACCCTACAGGAAGGCATCATATGCACCGTGCTTCTGTGCAATGACATGAATGAAGTGCATTATGGGACGCTCGTTGGCGCGTGAAGGTCCTGGGAGTGTCCCATATGTTTGTTTGTTCTACGAACAAACAAACCCTCAGTGTTTGAGTCGAATTTGTGTTCGACTTGAACATCAGGACCATCATTATTGCAGATAAACAAGTAAAACTTATGTAGGAGGATTGGTTTAATCTCTGTGTATCACCTGAAGCTATTCACTTCACTGAGTAGATGAGAGGGTTTACAACCACTTTAAACCACTGTGGTTTAGTGTGCGGGCAGTGCAAAGGGCTCTTCAAAAAGAATGTATGTTGTTTGCTTTGTTGCCGATAAAGTCATAATGACAAGCATAAGAAGAGTTAAAGCGGAGGTCCACCCATCGCTCCAAAAATTAAAAGCCAGCAGCTGCACATACTGCAGCTGCTGACTTTTAATAATCGGTCAACTTACCTGTCCTGTAGTCCAGCGATGTCGGCACCGAGGCTGATGTTTACATCAGCTGTTGGGTGTATGCCTCCTCCATTGCGAGTAAGGGAACCCGGCAGTGTAGCCTTACAGCTTCACACCAGGAACCCTACTGCGCATGCGCAAAGCTCCGCTCCTCTCTCCTACTGGCCCGGCGACTGGGGAAGGAGGAGGGACGAGGAGGGAGCCCCAGCAATGACGCAAATACCAGTGGCTGAGGCTCCCAGAAGTGGAGACAGGATACCTGTGAAAGACAGGTATCCTGTTCCCCCCCCCAAAAGATGCCAAATGTGGCACCAGAGGGGCAAAGGAGTACAATGAGCGGAAGTTCCACTTTTGGGTGAAACTCCACTTTAATGACATTATCTTTCATGCAGGGTAATAAGAAGATAATGGCTTTTGAGGGGTTTTTACATGCTGTATTGTGTTGAGCAAGAACTCAAATGCACAATAGTATGTGAGTACTTTTTTATGGTCTGTAATAATGCTTAAGATTGTGGAATGATATTATTATCCTGCTATATCTACAATGGTTTACACTATGCAGGGATCTAATAATATAGATTTTCTCATAGCACTGTTCTGTGTATATACTGTATATACATATATTTTGGATATTGTAGTCATTGTGTTAGAGATTTCTGTACTAAGTGGTTTTGGGGTGTTTTAAGGAGTAATAAGCATAGAGCATAGACAATGTTTTACTTTTTATCCCTAAGTAAAAGACGAACCTTGATAGATCTCTTTGGGCAACAACTCAACTTTTTCACTTATTTTCCTTCTCTTTTTGATAACAAATGGGGTCCTAAGGGAATATAGTTACTGTATTGTAAGCAGGGAGTATTATGCTGGGGACAAGACAAGATTGGTCCATTAACACCTTGAATAAAAAGCTAGTCTATTTTTGGAGAACTACACTTAACAGTCATTTTCCCATATGAATCTTTAATAACTTATTTTTCTTCACTGAACTTCTAGGTGACAGACATCTGATGCTTTAAGCTATTTTCTGCTTAAACAACTGTGATAAACAATAGGGCAGGTGAATGAGAACTTAACACAGAAGAATAAGAAAAACGCTCTATGGAGTTTCAGTGCTAAACAATCAACCTTTCACAGATCATATATTTGAAAACACTAACTTAAACAAAGGAAAAAAAAGTATTTGATATAAAAAACAAAACTTCACTGCTGCCTTGAGTTAGGTTACTGTCATTTACTAGAAACAGGCATGGACACTGTGCTTGAATATATTGTGGCTTGTTAGAAATGAATGCACATAGATCTAAAGACCATACCTCCAAATAATCTCACAAGCAAATTACATGCTAACTCACCCCTTTTTATTTATGTCAACTGTTTTCTACTGACTTTTTCCTTTTTCTGTATGAAAAAGCCAAACAAAGCTTTTACAAAAACATATAGTCCATGTTGCATTGTCATGGGCCCACCAATCTTACCCTTTATTGTTACCGTATATACTCAAGTATAAGCCGAAATTTTCAGCCCTTTTTTTTAGGCTGAAAGTGCCCCCCTTGGCTAATACTCGAGTCACCACCATCTGCCTACCTGATCAGCGTGTCATGCAGACAGACGGCGGCCAGCGTGTCATAAAAACATATGGCGGCCATTCCAGTGTTTAAAAGCCGTGCCTCCTCCTTGTCTGTGATAGGCAGAACACTCAATTTTCCAGCAGTCAGTGTTCAGCCTATCACGGACATCCTCTCATCCTCGTCCGAGGAGGAGGCGTGGCTTTTGAACAATGGAATGGCTGCTATATGGTTTTATGACACGCTAATTGGTGGATACAGAGCGGCACACGGAGGATGCAGATCGGCACACGGAGGCTGCAGATCGGCACAAGAGGGATGCAGATTGGCACAGGTAGGCTGCAATGGACACAGGGAGGTATACACAGGACACAGTGAGGTAGGCAGATCTGCACAGGTAGGCATGCACAGGACACAGGGAGGTATGCAATAGACACAGTGAGGTATGCAAAGGACACAGGGAGGTATGCAATAGACACAGGGAGGCATGCAGCTGCAGATGGGCATTGTTGACCCTCTTTTCATTTACAGTAGCTTCTGCATTTCTCACCCTCGGCTTATACTCGGGTCAATACGTTTTCCCAGTTATTTGTGGAAAATTAGGGGCCTCAGCTTATATTCGGATCGACCTATACTCGAGTATATATGGTAAGCTTTAGTTGCATCAGTTTGGCGATTAACTCTAGGCAATCATTGCATTGCCTAAATGTAATCAGCCCCAATCTATGTAACGCATTTGTTGAAACAACACAAATCTGGGGGTTTACCCATTTGCATCTTTATCTTTTTTTTCTTGAAATAAAATAAAACACGTACTAATTAAAGTGCAATAAGTGCCATCAACTGCAAAATCTAGAAATTCAGCTAGAGATTAATTTCAAACATAAATACCAGTGCAATATATAAAAAGGGTGCAAATCTCTGCAAAAAATCATGTAGGACTAAAGTCCATGGGTAATGTCCATTGCTAAACCATGTTGAAATGATGATCAAACACCTAGCTGTGTGACACCCATTACCAAAGTAAAAATGGAGGCTTACCAGAAAGCCTGCGACCCCCCCTTACTCCCTTATTTAGGGAGGTCATACAGCGCTTGACCAAATCTCTGATTCACTGAAGAAAAGAGCAGGTGCTCTCTCAGGTGTCCTTAATTGGTAAACCAAAAGGCTCTCAACAGACCAGGAAGTAGTGGTAGATCAGCTAGCTGAAGTATATATAGAACACAAAACTCCACATAGTGTGATACTGTATCAGCTTTGAATTAAATAAAAAGTAATGCACTTACATCAGATTAGTAGAATGCAGGCAGATAGATACATAAATCCAAACAAATCCCTTGTAAATGGCCAGATAGCGATCGTGCATGCACAGTAGCGTGTGTACGTATCAGTCCCAACGATCGTTTCATCATAAATGACATCATCAGGGGTATCCCTGATGATGTCATTTATGACAAAACGATCGTTGGGACTGATACGTACACACGCTACTGTGCATGTGCGATCGCTAGGCCTTTCATCAGTGGATCATAGATCCAGTCAAGCGCTGTATGACCTCCCTGTGTAAGGGGGGTTGCAGGCTTTCTGGTAAGCCTCCATTTTTACTTTGGTGATGGGTGTCACACAGCTGGGTGTTTGGTTATCATTTCAACATGGTTTAGCAATCGATTTTACACATGAGCTGTAGTCCTACATGATTTTTTGCAGAGATCTGCAACCTTTTTATATATCGCACTGGTATTTATGTTTGAAATTCATCTCTAGCTGAATTTTAGGTTTTGCACAATTGATGGCACTTATTGCACTTTAATTAGTAAGTTTTATTTTATTTTTTTGCATATTTTTATGCAATATTTGCCATTGATTTCCTATATTGTTCATACACTACTGATTGCACTGAATGCACTTTAGTAATCTTTCCGCCTGTTATATATTGCAAGTATTTTTAGCACTGCACTTCTTATTTACATGTTGTTTGTGCCTGGTATCTGTTTTGTTTTAGTTTCTAAGCGCAAATACAATTTTTACACTTTTTTTCTTGAGAAGCGAAGGTGATCTTCAACAAGTGCTGGATTTTAGTGTGTAGGAATTTTTAGGGGAGTGTTTCTGTGATGTTTCTGTGATGTTCTCTGTGAGATCATTGGAGTAAAATCTTATTTGTTATTAGTCCAACAATGTAACTATTACAAGCTCAAGGACATGTAGGCTGGTTTAGGCAAGGAAAGGAGCAGGCAATACATTCATTACAATGAGACTGTTAGGCTTTAAAAACGACCAATAGGTCTTAAGGGAAATGACTGTTCTGTTTTTTTTTTTAAAGAAAAAAAATGTAAAAACAAGTTACTTAGTGTGGTCTCCATTAACAATGCCTTTTCATTAAAATGTAATGTTTTATCATCTTAGTCTGGCAAAAGTTTAAATAAATTCACCCTAATATACACAGAGCAAATTTTACAGTTAGTACCTTTCCCATTGAAGATTGAATACATTTTGACAAAGGTACTTTGAACATTACTAAATATCACTGCGAATATTACTCAGAATATATGTATAGCCAAAGTTCCAGCAAATCATTTATAATAATGCCTAATTTGCATTTTATGTGCAAGCAAAAGTGATTTCTTGAGACGCATAATAGAAAATTAAAAGTTCTTTCTTTTTGCACAATAAAACATTATAATAAATATTACCATGAAAAGCATCAATAAATTACATTTACATACAGTGAACAGGACTGACCTTTTAAAGAGTTAATAACCTTGATGGAATTGTACAGTAAGGCATTATCTAAATTAGTATTATGAATAAGCAGGTTATGAACAAGGCAGTTTACCAAACTTACTTAACACACAGGGGTATAGTAGTATCTGCAAGTTTTGAAATCTTAAATATCTATGAGTCAAGAGGTTAAAGAAAGGCAAAACATCCTGAAATACATAATTAAAAGGGATACTGTGTAGAATACTTTGGAAATTAGGAAAGTCATGTTTTGTTGATAGCTCTAGAGAATTAAAAAGTCTCAATTATCTACAAAGAAATACTGTATTATAAGAAAACCAGTAATACATGTATTAAATAGAATCAGAAATAAAAGATAAAAAAGAGGAATGTTTTAGGGAAGTAATTCAGGAAAAATGTATTTACTATCTTCCCTAATGGACTATTCTATGTATTCTAGGTATGCTAGATCTTTGATTTAGGATTAGATGAGTGCAGTTATGTGCATTATACTGAGCTCTCCAACCTGATCCAGAGTTTTTTAATGCCACAGTTCCATCCTCTGTTCTGTGCTAAATGACCTGAAACAGTTGGAAGCCCCATAGAATAGGGAACCAGTAAAGAGGTAGACATATAGCAGCATGACAACTCTTAGGAGAAAGACTTCTGTAAAATTAGTTTGGATATCATAGTACTAATTTCAGTCCAGCATAGGGATATACCATTTCCAGTGTTCTCATTAATATTCCTAATCTGTTAATTTGGTTTTCACTGTAATGACAGTATTCTGTTGCCTGGAATTGTACTGTAGCCAAATAGTTCTTAGCAATTACACCAGAGCCAGATTGCAGCTATCCCACTTATAACTGCTTTACTTTTTGCTATCTCATATCATGATATGACCATGAATATCCATGAATATATTTAGCAATAGCTACAAATAGCTATCTTCCGTAGGCATCAAATACAGTAGTTACATGTCAGTTTGCCTATACTTTCTCCCTTATGTAGGAAACTCTATTGATTTAAATGTTGTACTACCAGGCCATGTTTGTCTTGCTTTTCCACTGACTGTATATCTTTCTTTAGTTATAAATATCCGATGCAAAATATAAAATATAGTACATATCAATAAAAAGAAAATATTTTGTTTGCATAGTTAAAGTTGTTAGTCATTTTAAGTCAGATACATATGAAACGCTGCATATTAATATTTTAAATTTACCACAAGGTGGAGCTTTGGGCTCCATTTTATTGTTGGAGAGCTTAATAGCTCAAGGTCAAGTTTACAGAAATGTATAAATCAGAGTGACCAATAAAGCCATCTGTAAGCTTAACCACTTTCCGTTCGCGCTGTAGCTGAAAGACAGCTACAGCACAGGCTTCCAGTGCTAGGAGGGTGTCAATAGACATCCTCCTATGATCTCGCTGCTCGTGCACCCCCTGCAGTGAGCAGGTGGTGGGCTCTGTGATTGTCGAGTCGCACGTAGGGGCGGCAGAAAAACAGCCCTGCCCCCTGAACAGCAGACAGCGGAAGTAGTCCAGTAATAGGGGAAAGAGCATACAAAATAGTCCAACATGGACTGAATACCTTGAGTTTCATACATATATACATTTATACACACAAGCAAAAATATATCACAGAAATCATATATGCATGGTTCCATGAAGTACATTCCAATTTAATAAATCACAATTGGAGGTGGAGCAATAGGGATAGAGAGAGTCGGGACCAGTTACCCTATATTTTTTATTTTTATCCTCACATATGGAAAATAGCCCCATCTAGTAGGTATAAAGATATATCATTTGTGGGGCTGTGAAGCTGAAAGTAGATGACGGCTCATCAACAGAGTCCTGTATGTATCATAAATGGCAAACATATGGATGTGGAGGCACATAGCAAATTTTCCATGTGATTTCAGTTAATTGTTTATAACTCAATCGTTTTCTGCAGCCAAATCCGTCACAGAAAAGGCTTGAATGAGAGTGCAGTGTTGAGCCCAGGTGGATAAGTCGCACGCTGGTTGAATATCCACCTAGCCTCACGCTGCAATATTATTTTGTCCACATTCCCACCCCTCTCTAGGTCAGGTACAACCTTCAAGGCAAAGAAGGATACATAGCTGGGGTCGAAGCTATGTCGCAGACCAATATGTTTACAAATGGGAGTATAAAGTAGCCCTGCGTCTAAGTAATATAAATGGTCCTGAATTCTTCTAGCAAACGGACGCTTCGTTCTGCCTATATAAAATGCGCCACAACGGCACATAGCCAGATACACAATGCCGTGCTACTGATTAGGTTTCGAATTGTCTGTTGATGGGCTGTGAATGTTGTAATTAGTTTTGTAGTAGGATGTGGGTCACATGCTTTTTGTTTGAAAATAAGAGTGTCACATAAATTCTGTTTGGCCCGTTGGTAGGCCCTCTTTAAAACTTTTTTGCTATAGCCTCGGCTAAGCAACCTGTCATAAAGTGCTTTAGCTTCTCTTTCGAAATCCTCGTTCCTAGCACAATTCCGTCGTAGTCGGAGTTACTGACTGTAGGGTATACTGTATATCAATGTACGAGGATGGGAGCTGGAAAAGTGCAGGATAGTATTCCCAGCCGTCTCCTTTCTGTAGAGTGTACTGAAGATGGAGCCGTCCTCTCTGAGAACAAGTCGTAAATCCAAAAAGGGGATAGTGGTTGTGTCAGATTGAATGGTAAACTTGAGATTAAATTTGTTGTGAGAAAGAAGTTCCATAAAACTGTTAAGTAGTTCAGCCAACCCTGTCCAGATGAGGAGGACATCATCGATGTACCTCCGCCATAAAAGAATATGGCAGAGGTACATCGCGGCCTCCTCACTAGAAAAAAGAGTGCGTTCCCATCCCCCCAGGTACAGGTTGGCATACGATGGGGCACAAGATGTCCCCATCGCTACCCCCTGCACCTGGAGGTAGGTAACGCCATTAAAAAGGAACATGTTATTGGTGAGAATATGTTCCAATAGAGTTGTAATAAATTGGCCTAATTCCCAGCTGTCAGTATCTCTTTCTCTTAAGAACTCCGCAATTGTCCACCTGTGTCACCTATCAGTGCCCATCAATGCCCACCAGTGCCAGTTATCAGTGCCCACCAGTGCTGTCAATGAGTGCCCACCAATGGCACCTAGCAGTGCCCATCAGTGTTGCCAATCAGTGCCCATCAGTGCCTCATCATCAGTGCTACCTATTAGTGCTGCCTATCAGTGCTGCCTACCAGTACCTATCAGTGCCACCTATTAGTACCCATCTGTGCTGCCTCATCAGTGCCCATTAGTGCAGCTTCATCAGTGCCCATCAGTGCCCCTTCATCATTGCCTATCAGTGCAGCCTCATCAGCGCACTTCAGTGAAGAAAAATTACCTGTTTGCAAGTAATACCACCAAAAGAAAGCTATATTTGTGTGAAAAAATTATACAAATTTTGTTTGGGTACAGTGTTTCATGACCGCGCAATTGTCATTCAAAGTGTGACAGTGCTGAAAGCTAAAAAAAAATGGATTGGGCAGGAAGAGGGTATAAGTGCCCAAGAAGCAAGTGGTTAAGGAGGAGCTTCAATCAGGTGAAATTCTCTTCTGTGCACACATCAGGGATTCATGCACGTATGCACATATGCCATAGGTTCTGTGGTATCTGGGGCCTTGTAGAGACCTGCATCATTTGTGTACATATGCAAGAGGCCCCCATCCATGTGCTGACATGCTTCATGTCTTTGTTATTTCCCCTGGCAGAGACCAGCCTCATTTCCATGTGTGTGTGGATCCAGTTCTAATCAAAAATAAACTGAAAACAAACAGTTTCTGTTGTTACTTTATAATATCTACACTATTCAGTAAATCCTTTTCCATGGGTGAAACTTGTATTAATCGTTTTTGGAAAACTACTATGTTATATAAATAGTGAATTAAAAAAAATCATACATTTACAAATTTCTACACCTAAAATTAAAAAAATAAAATAAAATTCTGTACATTTGACATCAAACTATTACAGTCTCCCTTTAAATCATACATAACAATTGTATAAAAGGTAATTGTTTTAGAATGATTATCTTTGAAGTGTGCGTGTTAATATTTAAAAATAATTAATATTATTAATATTAATATTTAAAAACCTTGCTTTCAGGAATAGGGTTAATATACATGTACATAATGGCAGCCATATTTGCCTCTTAAAATACAACAAAAATAGTCTTTGCGCTAGAAATGTCCAATCCAAAGTGATAACACACTGACCAAGGAATGCCTTAATGAGAATGCTTAATGTGAAACAATCTGGCCAGCATCATGCTCCTTGCAGCTCAGCGATCAACGAGAAATTGATAGCTGTGAAAACAAAAGAGAATATGAGCGCACAGGCTCATGGTGCAATAACGTCTTTTATTGGATATTTAACCACTAGAGATCCATGCTATAGCCGAATGACGGCTACAGCGCGGACCTGCTTTGCCTGGACTGCGTCCATTGACGTTGTCCCATGCATGAGCAGCCTGTGCGCCCCCTGCAGGGCGCGCATAGCGCGCAGCGCACTCTGTGATCAAAGAGTCTATGTGACTCACCTGATCACAGATCGGAGTAGGGGGTCGATCCCGACCCTTTACCACATGATCAGCTGTCAGCCAATGACAGCTGATCGTGTGACATTGGCTATTTTTTCTCCTTGCGCTGACAGCGTGAGGAGGAAAAAAAAGACGATCACATCAGTCCCGATCACGGCGAGCGCCACCAGATCCTCAGTGCCCACCTGTACCCTCTGCCAGTGCCACCTAGCAATAGGCAGCAGTGCCGCCTGTAGTGATATAAAAATATTGTGGTGATATGATGTAGAGTGCAGAGAGTGGGTATGATAATTAATTAGTAAGTACTCTTCCGCAGCAACCCAATTCTTCCAGAGAGATGCACTTTATTGACTTCCAATACAGAACAAAGTCCAAAGTCCACAGATGACAAAAAAATCCAACAGAGGAAATATAATTCAGAACCCCAGGTCTGCATGTTCATACACAGACAAGCCTAACTAAAACTATAGACTGAATGCCGTGTTATATTCCCTAGATATTGAATGGCTGAGCAATTTGATTGGCTGTCTCCATTCAGGTCTTTTATATACTTTAGTCTTTCAGATAGACAACAACTCCCAGCCGTGAACAGCTGCAGTCATAAACCACCCCAATTTGCACTCCCGCATATCAACATCAACAAGTCCCCTTAGATATGTGTAATTAGATTAGATTAACAGATACTACCTGAACACCCTTTGAGATGTTCAAATAGACTTGCATAAGATTAACACATTAAAGGGTCTTCAGCTGTCCCCTCGGTATGTTAAAATTCAGTTGACTTGGACAATTCAACTGAATTTCTGCTCAACATGGCACTCCAATACAATATTATACATAAATTGGCCAACATATTACAACACTGCCTACCAGTGCCCACCAGTGCCACCCATCAGTGCCCACAGTGCCACCTATCAGTGCCCACAATCAGTGCCTCAACAGTGCTGCACATCAGTGCCGCCTATCAGTGCCCATCAGTGTCACCTACCAGTGCCTATCAGTGCCGCCCATCAGTGCCGCCCATCAGTGCCGCCCATCAGTGCCACCTATCAGTGGTACCTATCAGTGCCCATCAGTGCCACCCATCTATGCCACCCATCTGGGCCCATCAGTGGCCATCAGTGCTGCCTTATCTGTGCCTATCAGTGCCGCCTTAACTGTGCCTATCAGTGCCGCCTTAACTGTGCCTATCAGTGCTGCCTTAACTGTGCCTATCTGTGTCCATCAGTGCAGCCTATCAGTGCCCATCAGTGCCGCCTCATCAGCGCATATCAATGAAGGAGAAAAATTACCTGTTTGCAAAATGTTATAACAAACTATAAAACATGAGTTTTTTTTTTTTCAAAATTTTCCATCTTTTTTTGTTTGTTTAGCAAAAAATAAAAATCCCAGCTGTGATTAAATACCACCAAAATAAAGCTCTATTTGTGGGAAAAAAATGATAAAAATTTCATTTGGGTACAGTGTTGTATGACCGCACAATTGTCATTCAAAGTGCGTCAGCGCTGAAAGCTGAAAATTGGTCTGGGCAGCAAGGGGGTTTAAGTGCCCAGTAAGCAAGTGGTTGATATGTAGCGCCCACCTACTTAGGTGTGTGCTAACTAGTTAGTGAGGGTTAGTGTTAGGTAAAATTGCCAGTGCATTGCCCTGTTGGTTTAAGCCTGGTTGGGTTTGATTTGGTTGGGAGAAGTGACAGAGTAGAACTGGGAGTGTGATCACCTGTATTCTGTTATGAGTGATGCCCTGTTCTTCCAGTGAGAGGTGCTGGAGGGAAGGTGGTTTGGAAACAGGATGCTGTTAGTTTGTATGGGCTACCCTGAACCAATCATTAATTTGAGTGGGCAGGGGCTATATAAACTGAGGATCACATGCTCCAAGGGGGGAGATTTGCAGAAGACAGCATGTAGAAGTTGGTGCAGCTCAGGAGCTCTCCCCTCTGGGGGGGGGGGGGGTTGAACGTACCATGCGGGAAAGGAGGTGGCTGGAGATGGGACTGTAATCCAGAGAAGCAGCAAGAATGTGACCCTTAGGGGTCCAGGCTTGAAGGCCTGGGGGTGTAATGCTCTCAGCGCTGGATAGCACTAGATCATGAACCTGAAGGCCTGAGGGTTCAGAGACCTCAGTGCTGAATGGTTCATTTGCTAAAGACACTTAAAGAATCTCCAGGAGTCATGGATTAGACATTACCGTATGGGATGATTCTGAACATGCGGAGCAGGAAGTGACTGTCACGAGGATGCGGTAGATCGGGGCAATCTCTGACTTTTCCTAAACCAACCAGGGAGGATTGCAGGAGTCAAGATGGGCAGGTGAGGCCTATCACTTCTTAAAAATCTGAGTCCCAAGGTGTCTTTCAGAGGAGCGCTGTTGGTTCACCAAGGGAAAAGGATATAACTACCATTACAGGAACCAAAGATTATAGAGGCAGTTCATACTTCCTGAGGATACACACTGTACATATTGCACATTCTTTTCTGCTATGCACCAAGGGAAAAGAATAAAGTTCCATGTTTAACTGTTTTGGACCGTCTGCTGTGTTATTAGTTCAAGGAAGGGGGGGTAACAGAACCACACTAGCGAAAAGGAATGAACTACCCAGCAGCTCTTACGGGGGTAGTGCACTACAATAATAAAATCGATACACTCACAAGTGAAGGTGAATAAACAGCGTCAAACAGTTCCTCCAATAGAGAGCCTTAGCGAGGGACACGCCCGTGCTTCAGAGTAGATGAGAAGACCGCTGTATGGATACATGGGCTGGTTGCACAAACACAGGTTCATCAAGCAGCTGCCGTCAGGCCGCGAGTGAGCCGCTCACTGACTGAAGAGACGGCCAGGGATCTGAGGAAGGAGGCCGCGCTCTCCGAAATATGTTATCCTGACAACTACAGCATTCTCTACCAGAGCTCTCCCTGGGACAAATGTCTCTTCAGTCAGTGAGCGGCTCACCCGCAGCCTGTTGGCAGCTGCTTAATGAGCCTGTGTCTGTGGAGCCAGCTCATCCATCCATACAGCAGTCTTCTCATCTACTCTGAAGCACGGATGTGTCCCTCGCTAAGGCTCTCTATTGGAGGAACTGTTTGATGCTTATTCACCTTCACTTGTGAGTGTATAGATTTTATAATTTTATATCCAATAAAAGACATTATTGAACCATGAGCTTGTGCGCTCGTATTCCCTTTTATATTTGCCTCTTAAAATGCAGGATTTACATCCCTTTTAGAAATGCTTCATATAGTTGTGTTTAGTCTGCCTTTCTGGTTTACATTTCTTAAGCTGAGCCAATGAACTCTTGTGAATGGATCATTCTTTCTGCCTTCTACATTGGGTCATGTTGGTGACCTGGGAACCCCAAAGACGCTTGTGCTAACCAGTGATCGTGTAACCTTTGCCCAGGCATTAGGTAATTTGATGGAGCTTTAATTTGTGGCACAAAGGTAATTTTTGTGCCATGATTTCTACATTATTGTGAGGTGTTAAATGTAATGACAGATTTACTTTGCAGTTTCTCAGGGAGAAAAACAGCAGGCTTTTTTTTTTAAATTGTGTTTCTATGTTGTGTTTGTGGTTAATATTGCAAAAGTGAAATTGGCTACATGCAAATCTCCATATTTTGTTGTGGTGTATATATAAACCAAAAAAGAATATTGGGACTTTATATGAGACCATGACTATACCGCACACAGGTCTCCATCTCTATTAATTGAAAAAAGAAGGGGAAAAAATGGGAAGGGGGAAATTGGGACTTTATATGATACACAGCACCTGGGTAGAATGAATCAACCAAAATGGTAATTAGAATATTTATTGACGCACACCGCTGTCATCCCCCAACCCCCTCCCGATCGCCATGATTGCCGGGGTTGGGGGCATGCATGCGCTGTGCGTCGACGCCACGCCCACACATCTTACAAGCAACGTCATTCTTGACGCCGTATGCAGACGTGTTTTCCAGCTGCGTGCACCATGAGGGAGACTAGGCGCCCATTTATGAGCACTTGCCACTCTGACATGGTCGCCCCCTCTCTCCTAGCATGCCACGTGACGTTGGTGGGGCTCTGTTGGCGGACGGGCTGCTCTTCCATCTTTATTCCTCTTCGGTCTTCACCAGATTCGATCTGATTTTGGTTTATCTTGGTTGGCACCTTTATTTATCACTGGAGTTCACTATGTTTACTTCAGCCTCTGGTAACTTATATCCCATGGATTATACCTCTGGCCTTATGGTGGCAAGTTTACCCTTTTTGCACCTTTAATCTTCACAACTTTCCTATTTTCCTTCCCCATGCACTTCGGGTGTCTCCTGCATTTTTTCCACTTCTTATTACCCTGCACTTTCCTTTCACATCTGTTCTTTACATTTACTGATTTGTTTTTATGATGCAAATACCTCTCATTTAATTATTGCTACAGAAGCCCCATTGGGCTCATACCTATCACTACATATTTGTTGAAGGGCGATCCATCTCAGGTGATGTTCTCTTATTCCTACTCTCTTGGCCCTCTTGTCGCCTGCATAGCCCTCACCTCAGCTCCCGGGAGGGTTGTTATTTGCCTCCTAGTACCTCCTGCACATCATCATTATCATTACCATCTACGTTTTTTACAAGCTACCCATAGGTAAGAGTGCTAGGATCATAGCATGTGTGTTCCCTCTCTTCCTATTCTTTCATCAATTACCATTGATGAATAATTTTTAATTCATTATAGATACCTCCAATGTATAGCTGCTCCTGATGAGTGGAAACAACCCACGAAATGCGTCGAGCATTCATATTTGATGCTATGCCACAGCAATCATGTGTACACTATGGGTTTTATTTGTCTGAATCAATCATATAACTATTAATCGAATTTATATTTCTTATCATGTTTTTTCATATATTGGGTATGTTGTTGGTTCATTATCTATTATGTGCAATAATGTCTATCATGCTACTTGTATTATTATATGATTTACTAACTATGTTCTTCATAATTCTGTACTGTACATATTGGTTTACTAATAATATTATCTGTACACCATGCCCAGTTATGTTTAACAATAAATACTCTAATTACCATTTTGGTTGATTCATTCTATCCAGGTGCTGTGTATCATATAAAGTCCCAATTTCCCCCTTCCCATTTTTTTCCCTTCTTTTTTCAGTTGTGGTATATATGTAACAAAGAACTTTCAAAATTTCAAATATGTGTTTCTCCAACATTTCTAAAACATTTACAGCATTCAGTGCATAAAGATAAGTTTTGATTGCAGAGCTGTGTTTGTATCCTTAACCTTAGAAGAAGACTAGCATCTTTCACTACAAGTGCACACTAGTACTTGGAGACTTGACTCAGAGACCAGGCAAACCAGCAACAGACAAGACTAGATGAAAAGCTGTCAGTAAACCCTGTGAGAAAAGACGATTTGTACAGAAATTGTATTTGGAGCAGCACATTTTATACCACAAAAGCAAAATATCTATTTTGGCTTAATAAAGAAGTATTGCTCAAAGGAGGAGAAAAAACATTCTAAGGAAGGAAAAATATGGAACTGATTTGGCTTTGAATCAAATAGTTACAGTTCATCTTGATCCAGGAATAAAAGAAAGTAGCTTTCATCAGCCGATGGCTTCTTATTTGTTTGGAATACCTTTTGCCCCATAGCAAAATGTTGTATGGGGCCCCCCTGCAAACAGCCCCCCCCCCCCACAGCTGCCCTACTGTCAATGCAGCGTGACCTGTACCACATACAGCGTGACCTGTGCCCAATGCAGCGTGACCTGTGCCCAATACAGCGTGACCTGTGCCCAATACAGCGTGACCTGTGCCCCATACAGCTTGACCTGTGCCCAATACAGCCTGGTCTGCCTGTGCCCCATACAGCCCCACCTATGCAGAGGAAGGGGCAAGCCACCCAGATCCGCAGAGAGCGGGATTGCCCGCTGTAATAGCTTTCATTTGAATTTCCCGTCTTCCCGGGGCTCATCGTCACATAGCCCCACCTCTTGGCCCGACGCCTTTGATGACGTCACATGTCCCGCATTGGATCGGCGTTCTGTCTATCAAAGGCACTGGGCCAAAAGGTGGAGCTATGTGACGTGAGCCCTGGGAACACTGGAAGTTCTAATGAAAGCTCTTACATCGGGCAATTCAGCTCTCTGCTGATACGGACAGCTCGCCTCTTCCTTTCCTCTCTCTTCCCCTGGCTGGGAGACTGTGCCGGCGGTGCTCTTATCCTCACTGGGCCCCACTCGGCTGCGGGCCCCATAGCACCCACATGGGTCGCTATGGTGGTAGTTACCCCCTGTGCACATGTTAATAAGTTCACAGTTGGCTTTACATCACTGGAGCCTGAGGACACACAATGTTTGGGACCAAAAGCAAAATCCCTCCACTGCAATAACTTCCCAGTGAGACATATTTTTAAAAAAAGCTCAGTATTTTGATATTATTTCCTTTTTTGACTCAAGTGCCTTTGTGCCTGCTGTAACAACATTGTGTAGAAGTGAAAGTTCTGCACATGTTTTTCTTCTCATAATAGGTGTAATATTCTCATTTGTAATAATATAATATAATATACCCCCTTCCTACCCAGGCCAATTTTCAGCCTTCAGCGCTCTCACACTTTGAATGACAATTGCACGGTCATGCAACACTGTACCCATATGAAATTTGTATAATTATTTTCACACAAATAGAGATTTCTTTTGGTGGTATTTAATCACCACTGGGTTTTTTATTTTTTGCTAAACAAACAAAAAAAAAAAAAAACTTTTTAAATATTTTGTTATAACATTTTGCAAACAGGTAATTTTTCTCCTCCACTGGTGTGCACTGATGAGGCTGCACTGGTGGGCACTGATGAGGTGGCACTGATAGGTGGTACTGATGGACACTGATAGGTTTCACTGATGGGCAATGATCAGGAGGCACTGATGAGGCTGCACTGATGGGTGGCACTGATGGGCACTGATAGGTGGCATTGATAGGTGGCACTGATAGGCGGCACTGATGGTCACTGATACAGTGCCTTGCAAAAGCATTCACCCCCTGTGGCTATTTATCTATTTTGTTACATTACAGCCTTTAGTTCAATGGTTTTGTTTTTTTTTTCAATAATTTTATTTACTCAAAGAACATGGTCAAAGACAGACATCACATTGCAGATATACATTATATACGAGACCACATTATTACGTCCAAAGGACAGTATGGCATTCTGCTATCTGCATCTCTCATATTCTGTGTAGAGGGTGCCTGAAACAGTGCCTTGGTACTGGGTGTACGCAAGGTGGCAAGACTAGAGGTGCAGTTATCCATTTTTAAAATTTCATATATTGGAAAAGTTTTGGAACCCGGAAATTCGGGTCCATAGAACTAGGAAAGAGGAGAGAGAGGAGAATAGTAAAGGAATAAGGAGGAGAAAAGAAAATAAGAAAAGAGGTAGGAAAGAAGTTAGAGGAAAGGGATTGAGGAGAGGTGGAGGGAGAGAGAGCGGGGGGTGGGGGGAGGAGGGGGATGGGAATATGGAGGTTAACTTTGTGTGGACCCGCCGAACGCGGGGGCAACAAGGGAAGGCCCCTGGATGCTCTATAGCTGGTAGGGTCATTAGTTAGTGGGGTGATTTTAGTCATTCAGGTCACCGTCAAGGAGGGTTCTTCCTTCGTCAGTAGGGATGAGCCGAACACCCCCCGGTTCGGTTCGCACCAGAACCCGCGAACGGACCGAAAGTTCGCACGAACGTTAGAACCCCATTGACGTCTATGGGACTCGAACGTTCGAAATCAAAAGTGCTCATTTTAAAGGCTAATTTGCATGGTATTGTCCTAAAAAGGGTTTGGGGACCCGGGTCCTACCCCAGGGGACATGTATCAATGCAAAAAAACTTTTAAAAACGGCCGTTTTTTCGGGAGCAATGATTTTAATGATGCTTAAAGTAAAAAAAAAAAAAGTGAAATATTCCTTTAAATATCGTACCTGGGGGGTGTCTATAGTATGCCTGTAAAGTGACGCGTGTTTCCCATGTTTAGAACAGTCCCTGCACCAAATGTCATTTTTAAAGGAAAAAATCTCATTTAAAACTGCTTGCGGGTTTAATGTCATGTCGGGTCATGGCAATATGGATGAAAATCAGTGAGACAAACGGCATGGGTACCCCCCAGTCCATTACCAGGCCCTTTGGGTCTTGTATGGATATTAAGGGGAACCCCGCACCCAAATTAAAATAAGGAAAGGTGTGGGGCCACCAGGCCCTATATACTCTGAACAGCAGTATACAGGCGGTGCAAACAAGACAGGGACTGTAGGTTTGTTGTTAAGTAGAATCTGTTTGTAATTTTGAACATTTTTAACGTGTTTATCTCCAGCCAAAAAATCTTTTCTAAGCTTTTTGGAAAACATAGGGAAGGGTTATCACCCCTGTGACATTTGTTTTGCTGTCTTTCCTCCTCTTCAGAAGATTTCACCTCACTTTTTTGTCCCAATGAAAAATGTTTTTTGAAAATTTGGGTTTTTTTGTGGAACAAGGATTGGAAAGCATCAGTGGAAAGGAGAAATTGTTTTCCCATATTAACTCTTACAGGAGAGAATTTCCCTTCCTAGGGGTAGATTTCATCTCACTTCCTGTTGTCTCCTTCCGTTTGCAAGTAGGAGTCGTTTGTAAGTTAGATGTTTGAAAGTAGGGTCCTGCCCTATATACTCAGCAGAAATTTGGGCCTTAGGTGTTGCTGTGGCCACAACACTGTAAGCCCTCACAGGGCCCTGCTGTGAAATATTAGATCAAGAATTGTAATTACATGCCCCTGTTGAACAGGAGCTGAAAAATTAGGCCTTAGGCACTGGTGCTGGTGCCACAACACTGCAACCCCTCACAGACACTCTAGTTGGAACGCAGGAACGAGCCCTGCTGCAAATTATTGCTTCAAAAATTGTAATTACACGCCCCTGTTAGACAGGGGCAGAAAAATTGGGCCTTAGGCACTGGTGCTGGTGCCACAACACTGCAACCCCTCACAGACACTCTAGTTGGAACGCAGGAACGAGCCCTGCTGCAAAGTATTGCATCAAAAATTGTAATTACACGCCCCTGTTAGACAGGGGCAGAAAAATTGGGCCTTAGGCACTGGTGCTGGTGCCACAACACTGCAACCCCTCACAGACACTCTAGTTGGAACGCAGGAACGAGCCCTGCTGCAAAGTATTGCATCAAAAATTGTAATTACACGCCCCTGTTAGACAGGGGCAGAAAAATTGGGCCCTAGGCACTGGTGCTGGTGCCACAACACTGCAACCCCTCACAGACACTCTAGTTGGAATGCAGGAACGAGCCCTGCTGCAAAGTATTACATCAAAAATTGTAATTACACGCCCCTGTTAAACAGGGGCTGAAAAATTGTGCCTTAGGCACTGGTGGTGGCGCCCAGAACCAAAAATGTTCTTACAAGCTATCAGCGTGATGATTGAGGAGGAAGAGGATAATTACTCAGGGATAGTCACTCAGCATCAGCATAGGCAGTCTTTGAAGGGATCTGAGATTTCAAAAAAAATTATTCGGTTACATCAGCATCAGGTGCTTGGTAGCTGGTGGTGATCCAAGACTCATTCATTTTTATGAAGGTCAGCCGATCGACCGAGTCGGTGGACAGACGCACCCTGTGATCGGTTACCACGCCTCCAGCAGCACTGAATGTGCGTTCCGAAAGAACGCTGGATGCAGGACAGGCCAGTAGCTCAATTGCATACTGTGCAAGCTCTGGCCAGTGATCCATCCTCAAGACCCAGTAACCCAGAGGATTTTCGGTGGGAAAGGTGTCCAAGTCTGATCTTGCCCCTAGGTATTCCTGCACCATGTAAAACAGACGCTGGCGATGGTTGCTGGAACCGATCATACCTTGGGGCTGCGGACCAAAAAATTGTCTGAACGCATCGGTCAGACGGCCACCTTCTCCACCGCTCCTTCTTTGACTGACCGAAGCCTCAGCAACACGTTGTCCAGAAACAGGAGTTTGTAACCTCCCAGTCTCTGGGAACGCGTTGCACAGACCTTTCTGCAAGGCCTCCCGAAGATGTTTCATCCTCTGCTCCCTCTGCGATGGCAAGATAAGGTCCGCAACCTTACCCTTGTAACGTGGATCAAGGAGGGTTGCCAGCCAGTATTGGTCCTTCTCCTTGATACCACGAATACGAGGATCCTTACGCAGGCTTTGCAGGATCAGGGAGGCCATGCAGCGTAGGTTTGCTGAGGCATTCGGTCCGGAGTCCTCTGGGTCACTAAGAACGACATGGTCCGCAGCCACCTCCTCCCAGCCACGTACAAGTCCATGTGTTTCTTGGGACTGATCCCTTAAAGACTGCTGCTGATGCTGAGTGCCAGGCTCCACCTCCATACTGACACAATCTTCCTCCTCCTCCTCTTCCTCCTCGTCCTCTTCCTGTGTGATCGGCGGGCACGCAGGAACACTGTCTGGATAAAGGGGGCCTTGAGAGCTAAGGAAGTCCTCCTCTTCCTGCCTCTGTTCTGCCTCAAGTGCCCTGTCCATTATTCCACGCAGCGTGTGCTCCAACAGGTGGACAAGGGGGACAGTGTCACTGATGCATGCACTGTCACTGCTCACCATCCTCGTGGCCTCCTCGAATGGTGACAGGACAGTGCATGCATCCCTGATCATGGCCCACTGGCGTGGGGAAAAAAAACCAAGCTCCCCTGACCCTGTCCTGGTGCCATAGTCGCACAGGTACTCATTGATGGCCCTCTGCTGCGTGTGCAGCCGCTGCAGCATGGCCAATGTTGAGTTCCACCTGGTGGGCATGTCACAGATTAGGCGGTTCTTGGGCAGGTTAAACTCCTTTTGGAGGTCCGTCAGCCGAGCACTGGCATTATATGACCGGCGGAAATGCACACAGACTTTCCTGGCCTGCCTCAGGACATCCTGTAAGCCCGGGTACCTGCCCAAGAACCGCTGCACCACCAAGTTAAGGACGTGAGCCAAACAGGGCACATGGGTCATTTGTCCCTGTCGGAGGGCAGAGAGGAGGTTGGTGCCATTGTCGCAAACCACCATTCCTGCCTTAAGTTGGCGTGGCGTCAACCACCTCTGAACCTGCCCCTGCAGAGCTGACAGAACCTCTGCCCCAGTGTGGCTCCTGTCCCCCAAGCACACCAGCTCAAGCACCGCATGGCATCTTTTGGCCTGCGTACTTGCGTAGCCCCTTGAACGCCTACGGAGCACCGCTGGTTCCGAGGAAGAGGCCATGGAGGAAGAAGAAGAGGAGGGGGTGGAGGAGAGAGGTGTGTCACAATCAGCATTTTGGAGGCGTGGTGGCGGAACAACCTCCAACACTACTGCACCTTGTCCTGCATCCTTCCCAGCTGCCAGCAGAGTCACCCAATGCGCCGTGAAACTTAGGTAACGTCCCTGTCCATGCCTGCTGGACCATGAGTCAGCGGTAATATGCACCTTACCGCTGACCGCCCTGTCCAGCGAGGCATGGACATTGCCTTCCACATGCCGGTAGAGAGCCGGAATCGCCTTCCGTGAGAAAAAGTGGCGTTTGGGTACCTGCCACTGAGGAACCGCACATTCCACAAACTCACGGAAGGGGGCAGAGTCTACCAACTGAAAAGGCAGCAGTTGAAGTGCTAGCAATTTTGCCAAGCTAGCATTCAACCGCTGGGCATGTGGATGGCTGGGAGCAAACTTCTTTCGGCGGTGCAGCAGCTGGGGCAGGGAAATTTGCCTGGTACAATCTGACGTCGGTGTACCAAAAGCAGATTGCCCACAAGTACTTGGCTGTGACACACCTAATTCTACACCTTCATTCCTCTCACTGCAGGTCTCAGAGAGGACTGAAGGTCTAGTGGGGTTGGAAATCTCAGCTGATGAGGAGCTAGGAGAGATCCTCTTTGTTCTTTGGTGTGGGTCTTTTAGATACGCTTGCCAACGAACTGCATGGCAGGTCAACATATGTCTGGTCAAGCATGTGGTACCCAAGCGGGAGATATTTTGGCCACGCGAGATACGCTTGAGACATATGTTGCAAATAGCAGCGGTGCGATCTGATGCACTCGTCTCAAAAAAGGCCCACACCAAAGAACTTTTTGAATAACGCGCAGAGACTGCAGCGCCCTGCACATGTGGAGCTTTGGGGTGTGATGCAGTCAATGTGCTGCCCTTAGGCTGGCCCCTGGAGGGCATCCTGCCTCGTTGGTGATGTGCTGCCGCCTCCTCCTCCTCCTCCTCCTCCTCCTCCTCCTCTCTCCTATCAGGCACCCACGTTGAGTCAGTGACCTCATCATCCCCTCCCTCCTCATCACTGGAGCAAACCTGGCAGTATGCTGCAGCAGGGGGAGCATGACTGCCAGATTGCTGTCCTTCTTGGGCACCCCCTCTGTCCGCGCTCATGTTACTGCCTTCATCGAGCTCAGTATCGTCATCAGAGCCTTCCAAACCCTGGGCATCCTCCTGGAGCATGTACCCAACACTGTGGTCAAACAGTTCGAGGGAATCCTCATGAGGACATGGTGGAGCTAGGGAAGGAGTCACTGATGACATTGAGCTGAGGGAAGAGGCCGCTGCTTTGCCAGACAAAGCACCCTGGGCATGGGTGAGAGAGGATGAGGAGGATGAGGACGGCTTGGTCATCCACTCGACCAAGTCTTCCGCATGTTGCGGCTCAACACGGCCAGCTGCCGAAAAAAAGGCCAAGCGTGTCCCATGGCCACGTGCTGATGAGGATGCACCGTCTCCACGACCAGCACTAGACACAGAGCCTGCTTGCCCTCTCTTATTGGCTTGTGACTGTCTGCCTCTCCTTCTTGGCCTTCCAGACATACTAATGGCCTGTAGCTGCACTAAGCTGGGATAGAACACCTGTAATTTTCTTCAAGTAGCTTTATATACTGTAACCAGACAAGCCTGCCTGTCAGTAGGAAGATAACAGGAACGGATCTAGCTGAACACTGTGAGCAGGACGCACTGTACTAAATGTAAATAGTCTAGCTGCCTGACCGTGGTACTAATAGGATCAAATAGAACACCTGTAATTTTCTTCAGGTAGCTTTATATACTGTAACCAGACAAGCCTGCCTGTCAGTAGGAAGATAACAGGAACGGATCTAGCTGTACACTGTGAGCAGGACGCACTGTACTAAATGTAAATAGTCTAGCTGCCTGACCGTGGTACTAATAGGATCAAATAGAACACCTGTAATTTTCTTCAGGTAGCTTTATATACTGTAACCAGACAAGCCTGCCTGTCAGTAGGAAGATAACAGGAACGGATCTAGCTGAACACTGTGAGCAGGACGCACTGTACTAAATGTAAATAGTCTAGCTGCCTGACCGTGGTACTAATAGGATCAAATAGAACACCTGTAATTTTCTTCAGGTAGCTTTATATACTGTAACCAGACAAGCCTGCCTGTCAGTAGGAATTTAACAGGAACGGATCTAGCTGAACACTGTGAGCAGGACGCACTGCACTAAATGTAAATAGCAGGAACGGATCTAGCTGAACACTGTGAGCAGGACGCACTGCACTAAATGTAAATAGTCTAGAAGATAACAGGAACGGATCTAGCTGAACACTGTGAGCAGGACGCACTGCACTAAATGTAAATAGTCTAGAAGATAACAGGAACGGATCTAGCTGAACACTGTGAGCAGGACGCACTGCACTAAATGTAAATAGCAGGAACGGATCTAGCTGAACACTGTGAGCAGGACGCACTGCACTAAATGTAAATAGTCTAGAAGATAACAGGAACGGATCTAGCTGAACACTGTGAGCAGGACGCACTGCACTAAATGTAAATAGCAGGAACGGCTCTAGCTGAACACTGTGCGCAGGACGCACTGCACTAAATGTAAATAGCAGGAACGGATCTAGCTGAACACTGTGAGCAGGACGCACTGCACTAAATGTAAATAGCAGGAACGGATCTAGCTGAACACTGTGAGCAGGACGCACTGCACTAAATGTAAATAGCAGGAACGGATCTAGCTGAACACTGTGAGCAGGACGCACTGCACTAAATGTAAATAGCAGGAACGGATCTAGCTGAACACTGTGAGCAGGACGCACTGCACTAAATGTAAATAGCAGGAACGGATCTAGCTGAACACTGTGAGCAGGACGCACTGCACTAAATGTAAATAGCAGGAACGGATCTAGCTGAACACTGTGAGCAGGACGCACTGCACTAAATGTAAATAGTCTAGAAGATAGCAGGAACGGATCTAGCTGAACACTGTGAGCAGGACGCACTGCACTAAATGTAAATAGCAGGAACGGATCTAGCTGAACACTGTGAGCAGGACGCACTGCACTAAATGTAAATAGCAGGAACGGATCTAGCTGAACACTGTGAGCAGGACGCACTGCACTAAATGTAAATAGCAGGAACGGATCTAGCTGAACACTGTGAGCAGGACGCACTGCACTAAATGTAAATAGCAGGAACGGATCTAGCTGAACACTGTGAGCAGGACGCACTGCACTAAATGTAAATAGCAGGAACGGATCTAGCTGAACACTGTGAGCAGGACGCACTGCACTAAATGTAAATTGCAGGAACGGATCTAGCTGAACACTGTGAGCAGGACGCACTGCACTAAATGTAAATAGTCTAGAAGATAACAGGAACGGATCTAGCTGAACACTGTGAGCAGGACGCACTGCACTAAATGTAAATAGCAGGAACGGATCTAGCTGAACACTGTGAGCAGGACGCACTGCATTAAATGTAAATAGTCTAGATAGAAGATAACAGGAACGGATCTAGCTAAACTGAATACAGTGTATATATATATATATGCAACACCTGGGATGCATATATATACACAATACACTGTAAGTGCAGCTAACTGACTGACTGTTCTGCCTAATCTATCTAACTCAAATCAAATGACACTGTCTCTCTCTCTCTCTATCTCTCAGCACACCGGAACACACACTACACAGGGCCGCCGTGCAGGCGGCCTTATATAGTGTGGGGTGTGTACTAAATCCCCTGAGCCATAATTGGCCAAAGCCACCCTGGCTTTGGCCAATTACAGCTCTCTCTACTGACGGCGCTGTGATTGGCCAAGCATGCGGGTCATAGTGCATGCTTGGCCAATCATCAGCCAGCAATGCACTGCGATGCCGCAGTGAATTATGGGCCGTGACGCGCCACACGAATTTAGCGCGAACGGCCCATAACGTTCGCAATTCGGCGAACGATCGAACAGCCGATGTTCGAGTCGAACATGGGTTTGACTCGAACACGAAGCTCATCCCTATTCGTCAGAAAAGATAAAGACGTTCCAGAGCGACCAGGTCTTGGAGTATCGTTCCTGTTGGTGTCGCGCCGTCAGAACTAGATCTTCCATTCTACTTATTTCCTTTACTTTTGGAATCCACATCCTTATTGTCGGGGGTTGTGGGGATTTCCACTTATGCCTTGCAAAAGTATTCACCACCCCCCCCCCCCCCCCCGCCTTTTTACCTATTTTGTTACATTACAGCTTTTAGTTCAATGTTTTTTTTTTTCTAATTATTTTATTTTTTCAAAGAACAGGGTCAAAGGCAGACATCTGGGTACACACAATTTTGTTGTCTTACATCACATTGAAGGTATACATTGTATACGAGAGCACATTATTACATCCAAAGGACAGTATGGCATTCTGCTATCTGAGGCGTCTCTCATATTCCATGTAGAGGGTGCCTGAAACAATGCCCTTACTTATTTCCTATACTTTTCAAATCCCCATTTCCTATTGTCGGGGGTTGTGGGGATTTCCACTTAAGGGGGATGCAGGCCTTAGCAGCGTCAAGAAGGTGAAGGATAATAGATTTTTTGTATATCTTCCCTGGTATATTGGAAGCATGTAGGAGGAAGAATGCTGGGTCATTCCATATTTCGCGTTCTGTGAATTTTTGGAGAATGTGTTGGACCTCCGTCCAAAAGTGTTGTAGTTCGGGGCAGGTCCAAAAAATATGTATGATGGTACCCTTATCTCCCTGGCATCTCCAACATTGATCAGAAGTGTCTGGAAAGATTTTCTTCAGTCTCACTGGGGTTCTGTACCACCTGTGAGAATCTTAAAATTGGTCTCCTGTGTTCTCGCGCAAATAAAAGATTTGTACGTGAACCTGAGAATGTGTTGTCGTTGTGTTGTACTGAAAGTTTTCCCTAGGTCACGTTCCCATTCCTGTATGCAGTTCAAAACGTGAAGTTTCACAGGGGTAATTAATAAGTCGTAATTAGCAGAGAGTGTATGGGGCATTGCCCCCGTTTCCGAACAGAATTCTTCATAAGTGGTAAGGGGTCTGGCAAACAGTCCCAGGGTCGGGAGAGTTCTGAAGAAGTGAGAGAGCTGGAGAGCACTCCAGAAACCTAGTCGGAAAGAACCCGACTGGTCTATCAGCGTCTGGACTGTCGGCCACGCCCCCTCTTTTATGTATCGGGAGGCTTGTGTGAGGCCCAAGTCCTTCAGGTTCCGGAAGTTGGCATCACCAATTCCCGGGGGGAAAAGGGGATTCCCCAGAATTAGGTACAAAGGTGACGTCTTTGAGTATATGGGGGTGGATGAAAGTAGGACTGAACATAGTTTGGCTGTGTTGCCTATTAGAGGGTGGTTCTTAATCCCCCTTGAAAAGGGTGGTATAACACCAGGGGGCTCCACCAAGAGGAACATCCATTGAACTTGTTTGATACTAACTCATTGTTTAAAATCTGCGTGTCTGTTCCAGTCTACCAGCCTACTCAAGTGTATACCTTGGTAGTGCTTGCATATGTCCGGTACTGCCAGTCCCCCATATTGCTTAGGTAGCATTAACTGGTTACGCTGTAACCATGGACATTTGTGTGCCCAGATGAAGTCAAAGAATGTTGTTTGAATCTGGTTGAAATAGCTAGATGGGATATGGACCAGGAGTGGTCCATTTCCCGTAGAAGATAGAGAAACTTGGGGAGGATGCTCATTTTAATAATGTTGCAGCGACCTAACCAAGAATAAAGACCGGTATACCACTTGTCTAGAAGCTGTTTAACTCTACAAAGTAGTGGGGGGAAGTTTAGCTCAAAGATTTTGGCTGTGTTGGAGGGGACCAATGTACCCAAGTACATCAGTGCTTTGTCAGTCCATTTGAATTTAAAATTGTTCTGTAGCTGTACGATTTTTGTGGAAAATTAACCCCCATTGCTTCCCACTTGGAGAAGTTAATCTGGAGGTTTGAGAGAGCTCCGTATCCCTTAAACTCTGTCATCAAGTTAGGGAGTGAGACCAGAGAGTTCATAAGGGAGAATAACATGTCGTCGGTGTAGGCCGAAATTTTGTGTTGGGAGTCTCTTATCTTAACTCCCTCAATAGCTGGGTTACGTCAGACTGCACAGATAAATGGTTCCAATGACAGGGCGAAAAGGAGTGGTTACAGTGGGCACCCCTGGCGTGTCCCGTTAGTAATTCCAAAGATGTCTGATAGAACAGCGTTGCCCATACTCTTGCTGCTGGTCGGGAGTAAATTGTGGAAATCCACTGTAGCATTTTTCTCCCGAAGCCAGCATTTCGTAAGGCTGTAAGCATAAAATTCCAGTTCACCCTGTCAAAGGACTTATCTGCGTTGGTACTAAGAAACACACACTGTGTGATTGGTTTACTGCCTGAAGTAAATTCAGTACATTCGTAGTGTTGTCCCTAGCCTCCCGTGTAGGGACAAAGCCCACTTGAGCCAAGTGGATCAGGCTCGGGATAAGGTGTTGAATCCTATTCACCAGTATCTTGGTAAAGATTTTGAGATCCAAATTAGGCAGCAAGATCGGCCGGTAATTTCCACATGATGTTGGATCTCTCCCCTCCTTAGGGATCACCGAGATGTGTGCAAGTAGAGTGTTGGTTGTAAATGTTGCAGTCGAGCCTAGTGCATTAAACAGCTTGACCATGTATGGGGCAAGAGAAGGAAGTAGGGTCTTGTAGTATTGGGCCATAAGGCCATCTGGGCCAGGTGCTTTACCCTGTTTAGTGACACCAACCGCCCCTGGAGTTCCTCTATAGTGATGGGGTCTTCAAGGATGTCCTTGTCTGCGTCTTATAATCGGGCCATCGGGCTTGGTCGTCAGATTATATAAGGAATTATAGAATTCCCGGGATTCTCTTGCTATATCGCATGGTTTTGTAACCATTGGTCTGATGGGGGGGTACTAGTTGTGGGATATATGTTGCTAGTCTCTGTTCTCGCAAAGTTCTGGCCAGCAGCTTCCCACATTTATCTCCTGATTCATATGAAAATTTCCTGCATATCTGCAGTGTTGCCTTGGCTTTAAATTGTAGGAGATCCGTGATTTGTGTACGTTTGACAAGGAGGTCTCTCTCTAGAGATGGGGACTCTGTCCGTTTATGACGGATCTCTAGGGCAGCAGGATCTGTAAGTAGGGTCTTAAGTTGTCGGTTCATTTCTGTTCGATCTTGGCCCCGTGTTTAATCAACATGCCACAAATAACCGCCTTATGTGCTTTCCAGATAATGCCAAGGTCACAGTCTGGGGTGTCATTGATTCTAAAGTAGCAGTTCAGTTGCCTAGTAACGTCTGCTAGGACGTCTTTGTCTTGTAAGACAAAGACTTTCGTTCAGTCTCCATTGGTTATTCCTGGTGGTCATGGAGTCATGAAGAGCATAGGACAGAAAAATAGGCGCGTGATCGGACCAGGTAATGGAGCCTATGGTTGAGGTGTGTACTGCATGTAGCTGGGCGTGGGGGACAAGGAAATAGTCAATGCGCGAGTATGTCTTATGGGGGAGAGAGTAGAAGGTGAAATCTCTTTCCGTGGGATGAAGAAGACGTCATACGTCAATTAGTTGGCTTTCGCGCAGGGAATGAGCAATGCGTTTTCAGGAGCCAAGGGAGATGGATGACAGACCAGATGATGTGTCTTCTGCTGGAATTAATGGGACGTTCAGGTCTCCTCCTACAATCAGGTGGTCTTCTGTAAAATTGGTCAGCTTCACAAGTGTCCTACCCAAAAAAGCCTCTTGTTGTTCGTTAGGGGCGTAGAGATTTGCTAATGTAATTTTGACATCGGCGACCATGCCCTTTACAAACAGGTAGGGACCACCAGGGTCAATAATTGAGTCTACAAGCGACCATGGTACTCTGCCTGAAAGGAGAATAGAAACACCCCTTGACTTAGTTGTCCGGTTGGTGGAGTGGTACACCATCGGGAATGACTTGTTTTTAAGAATGGGTAATTTGTAATCCCTAAAATGTGTCTCCTGTATGAAGGCCACATCTGATTTAAGGCGATGCATATCCTGTAAAAGCATCAGTCTTTTGTCGGGTGTGTTAAGGCCCTTAGCGTTAAGCAAGATCACATTCAGAACCTCCATGGGAAGGGGTGGGTAAAGGAGGGAGTGGGAACGGTAGGAGGAGGGGGGGCGGGGGGTAAGAGGAGAGGAAGTGGATGAGAGAGAGGAAGGAGTAGAGCTGAGAAGAAAAGAAAGAAGTTCCCCTGTGGAAATTTCCAAAAGGGGGGAGTATTAAAGGGAGGTGGATACCTTAAAACTGGGCACCACTTCCTTTGGAAAAGGAAAAAGGAAAAGCTATCACCTAACTTGCAGCAAAATACTCCTTAAACGCTTCCCAGCAACAGACTGGGGGTTAAGCATTGGCCTATGTGGGAGTGTGGTCAGCGGAGGCCAAAAAGCAGCCCACCGGCCTCCCCCGACCCCCCGACCAAAATAGGTAAAAAAACTGTCATACGAACATGAGCAAACCATGCAAACAAACATGTAGTTATCTAGAGCATGCGATTATAGAATTCAAATATTTTCTCTAGTAACTTTATAGTACATAATAACATCTATATGAAATGGAATCCAATCTGACGGTCATAGGAGTGTGGGCACTGCTGTTCCCCCTGTGTCTGGTAGTTGTATCTGGGGAATATATTCTGGACCCAGATCTTAGGAGAGGAGGGCCATAGGGGGTCATGTAGAAACTTGTTCTCCTGGCGTTGCTCAACCAGCTCTAATGAGTTCTTTCTGATTCAAACTGTGGTAGGGATTCAGGCACCAGCCCCAGAAGGAGGGATCCGGGTGCTTCTCAAGGCGGGGAGCAAAGGTAACATCCACGGACTAGGCCTGGGAGTTTCTGAGCAATCCCAGGCTTCTCGGATGGAGGTAGCAGAAGGGTAGTAAGTGCATAGTAAAGTGGAGGAGTGTGAAGGGGGGCAAAAAGTGGTGGGGTGAACAGTCAACTAGCGGGGGAATTGGAAATCTGTGCTCGGGAAGAGGGGGTACTTTATGACTCACTTGTCTGCTCCGCTGGCGGTCCCCGTGAATGCCTCCTGGATCTCTGGAAGCAGGTAGGCTGGGAATGTTGGGTCATAGAGGGGCATGTGCAGCCGGATGGCTGATGATCTGTAACCAATTTTGTACTCGCACGGGTTCAGCATCCATAAATGTGAAGAGTGCCGGCAGGTCTGCAGGGGAGCGGAGCATGAATGACGTCTGGGCCTTTTGGAATGTCACCACTAAGGTGTACCCCCATCTGTAAGTGCAGTCATGTCTTCTTGCTGTTTCCCATTTTTCCCTTTATTGAGCCCCTAACCATTCCTTTTAGGAGATACCTTGGACCTACCATCTATTTCCTCGGCAATCCCCAACACTGACCTCCTATGAGCTATATTCTCTGCTACACGGCTGATCAGGTAAACCGCTCCCTGCCTCTTCAGCAGTTTTATTGTTCCCTATAACACAGTTTGTACTGCCCTAACATCGCCCCCCTCTATCCATCTCTCTTCAGGACCCAATGCACCTGTTGCATTTTCTAAAATACTCTACCTCATGCACTTGACTCTGTCAAATCAGCCATTTACCTCAATAAGTAAGTTCCTCTTTGGAGGTTTTTTCTCTGTTATCTCTATAACGATCATTAGCTCCACCCCTAAAGCAAATTTATTTTCCTATTTAGGCCATTTTCCAATTGATTGCTGATCCCGTTAACTGCTCTGCTGTGTGTTTGCATTTATCTATAGGCACCTCGTGCCCCCTGCAATCTACTGTTTTTAAAGAATATTGTGAGTTCTTTACATCTTTTTAAATACATGTATTTTCTTTGCTTCATGCAACCGATGCATAATTGCATCATTTCTAGTACTTCCTTAAACGCAATGTTTAATTTATATCTACTCACACATTTCCAATGCATTCCTTTGCCAGGTTTACTGTATGCCCCCTGCAGGCACACTACACGGCGTGGCCTGCCCCTTTTTTCCCCTGTGGTGGCGCTTTCCGTGCCCCCCCGAGTGTCGGCTTTTCAGGTACGTTTGCGTCACTGGAATTAGTGGGGCCACCTCCTTGCACGATTGTCCAGCCACAATACTGAATCTCTTTAGTGTGCATTAAATATTGTACTGTTAAATATCTTTGTTTATATGATGTTTTCTGCATCCCCACATACAGACCCTTTTATACCCTTTTTGAGCTCTTGTTCCCTGAGGAAGCCAATGTCTTGGCGAAACATGTAGGAAATCGAGCCCCCAATTCGACGGCCATTTCCATCTGGCCTATTCTACTATACCCTGGGTCGCATGCAATTTATAAGTCTATTTTAAGTGCAATCGATTTAACTGTGTTTTTCTTGTATGTATCATTACCAATAAATAAATTTTGTAATTTTGCCTCTTTTAAACTTTTTTTCTTTTCTTGCATTATTTGACCTTAGCACCATTATAATCCCCTGTCCCCACATCCACTAGCTATTTGATTTTTCTGGGATGAGGTGCTGTATCCTAAGTGTACCATCTAGCCACCACTACATCCCCTAGTTCAATGTTTTTTTAATATGAATTATATGTGATGGATCAGAACACGAAAGTCTAAGTTGGTGAAGTAAAATTAGAAAAACATATACATAAAACTATTTTTCAGAAAAAAAAAACTGATACTTGGCATGTGCTTATGTATTCACCCCCTTTGTTATGAAGCCCATAAAAAGCTCTGGTGCAACCAATTTCCTTCAGAAGTCACATAATTAGTGAAATGATGTCCACCTGTGTGCTATCTAAGTGTCACATGATCTGTCATTACATACACACATTTTTGAAAGGCCACCAAGGCCGCAACACCTAAGCAAGAGGCACCACTAACCAAACACTGCCATGAAGACCAAGGAACTCCCCAAACAAGTAAGGGACAATGTTGTTGAGAAGTACAAGTCAGGGTTAGGTTATAAAAAAAAAATATCCAAATCTTTGATGATCCCTAGGAGCACCATCAAATCTATCATAACCAAATGGAAAGAACATGGCACAACAGCAAACCTGCCAAGATACAGCTGCGCACCAAAACTCACGGACCGTGCAAGGAGGGCAATAATCAGAGAGGCAGCACAGAGACCTAAGGTAATCCTGGAGGAGCTGCAGAGTTCCACAGGAGAGACTGGAGTATCTGTACATAGGACGAAAATAAACCGTATGCTCCATAGAGCGCTTGTTTCCTGATAATAGTCAAGAAAGACCAAAATATAGGATAGCATAACAGAACATTGAACAATCAGTTAGCCCAAATTATTAGGAATATAAGCATACAGGATTATCGGGAGATTAACCATGTGGGTGGAGCTCATTGGAGCTTAGGGGTGTGGTACTGTGAATCCATAGGGTAGCGGCGAAAATACTGTGATCTGAACCAAATGAGGAATGGAAAAAAGGAGGAGGGAGAGGAGTAGGGGAGAGGAGCAGAAAAGAAGAGAGGAAGTCAAGAGTGGGGAGAGGAAAGAGAAGGATCTTGGAGTAGGGTGCAGCTCCAAGCACATGGTACGCATATAATGCGTACTGAGAAAGATTACCAGGGCATCAATAAACAGAGTGCTTAGCGTTTAACCACTTGTAAGAAGGTGTACAGTATGGCTATGACCATATTTACATTTTTAGATTTTTTTTAGTGTAATAAGTCATATGAGATGACCCCTACCTCACAGAACACTTGCTTCACCCCCTTTTCTGGCAGCCCAGGCTGCATGCCCAGATAGTCTGAATTGTAAGGGAAACCTCATAATGTTTTCTCTTAAAATGACAGTACACTTATTTTTGTTTCATAAATTAAAATGACAGTACACTTTTTTGGTGGGATCTCCCTAAAAATTCATGAAAGGCCCTTATCCAGGCATGCAGCCTAGGTGGGCATGCATTTGTGATGGGAGGGGACTTTGAATTTGTATATGTTATCCAACAAACCTTCACATCTTTTAGGGACAAAATGTGCGGAAGAAGCACTTGTCTCTCAACACTGGGACTAGGTTCATGGTAAGGTACCCCCTCCACGTTTAAAGTAATTTGGCTTATAAGGCAACATGTCTGTAAGGATTTGTTTATTTTAAATTTTGCCCTTTAAGTGGATCTTCCCACTTAAGGGTATTTTTAAAAAATGTTTTGCATTTGTACATGTTCACCTTGGCAGTGGCCAGCTCATTATGCCCTGTTTTCAACCATAGCTTTCCTATTAGCCTTGAAAATGGACAGAAAAATTAGCTAATTTTAACTCTCCTAGACTTCAGTGGGATTTGCTGCTAAGTTTGGGTTTCAGTGACATCCAACAGGGTTTGCTGAACCATATCTGGCCAGTTTGCTTATTCCTAATGCTGGAGTGTGATATCTCCATCTCTGTGTTAAACAATGGTGTTAGGTGCCTTTATACAGCTGGAAACTTCTCACATACATAGCAAGGATAGGAGAATGTGCCCACGTTTAAATCCATAGGGGCTAGTCAAATTCTGTTTAAAATTTGCAAAAAAATATACTAGCAGCAAATTACTTTAAAGTCTATGAGGGAAGCAAATTGTGATACTAAATTCTGGCCATTTTTCAATACTAACTAGCAAGCTATTGGTGAGCTGGACATTGCCATAAAGGAAATTCAACAAAGCAAACTATATTATACAACATGGGAATAGTCCCTGTTTTAATGCCACGTCAATGGAGTCATGGAAAAACACTAATCTTTATATGCTTGGAAGATGTCTTTAAAGTGTTTGTTACTGCAACACTTCATAATTCCTGATATGTGCCTGCTGTATCATGTACGTGTATGAGAAAGTATCCTCCTGTTCTCTTTGTATTGCTTCCTAGTTTTCCTGCCAGTCCCTCTGCTTTCCTATTAAAAACTGACCACACCTAGCAGGACAGCACACTGTGGTCAGTTCTCTAGCTATGCTGGGAACTCAGTGTGCTCTGCTCCAGTGATCAGACTTGTCCTGACCCCCCCCCCCCCCCACTGCACATACATTCACTGGGAAGCTGCTGCTGCTTCTCCTTCCCCCAGCTCTTATGCAGCTGAGGGAATGTAAATATATATATATATATATATATATATATATATATATATATATATATATATATATATATATATATATATATATAATTTATAAATTAATTATAATTATAAAAAAAGGAAAAAAAGGTATTTATAATGCTTTTTTATATCTACACTAAAATATTTTGCCTTTAATTTCTATTTTAAACTGAATGGGGTATTTTACAAGGTGATTGTTTACCACCACTTTAAGCTGTGTGTGGTGTTACAGAACAATGGGTTCCATTCACAAAGCAGTATTTTTACCTTTAAACTTGCAGTAAGGCCTGTTTCACACCTATGCAGATTGCAGTGTGCATTTTGCGTTTTTCAACAAATGCTTTTGATTCATTGATGTCTATGGAACCAAAAACCAGAAAAAAGTATTTGGCCCTTTCTATAAAATGCACAGATGTGAACTATATCCATAGGAAACCATGTTAAATAGACTGTAGTGTGTTTCTGTAAAATGTAAAACGCACTAAAAAATTTATAGTTGTGAACCAGGCCTAAAATACCGCTCAGCATTTTTCAAAAAATGTTTTTGCCATTTACCAAAAAATGCTCCTAAAATACTGCATGAGTTATTTGCCCATGTTTTGCAGTATTTTCCACATTAAACTGTGTGGTAATTTACCGCAGGTGTTGTCATATTCAGTGGGCAGCACTTCTTTTCCGGTTCACACTTTTTAGAGCCCTGGCAGGAATAAGAGATAGTAGAGGAAAACTCACCAGAAGAGAAGCCAATCCTGTGGAAACAGGAAGAGCCGGTGATCGTTTTTTCCTCACTCGCGTCTGTCAGACGAGAGTAGAGGATAGCCTATCGCCTGCCTTTCTGACAGGGGGGGTCTGTGCTGATCGATTATCAGCGCAGCCCCCCCGAGGATGCCCACACTGGACCACCAGGGATGCCACTGGGACCACCAGGGATGCCACCACTAGCCACCACCAAGTATGCCACCCTAGACCACCAGGAATGCCAATCAGTGCCCACAATGGGCATCACTGATTGGCAGGCATTGTTGTTTGGCACTGATTGGCATCCATCAGTACCATTTATTAGTGTACAGTGCCACCTATCAGTACCCATCCATGCCCATCCGTGCAAACTATCAGTGCCCATCTGTGCCACCTATCAGTGCCTATCTGTACTGCCTATTAGTGCCCATCCATGCCACCTATCAGTGCCCATCTGTGTTGCCTATCAGCGCCCATCCGTGCCGCCTTTCAGTGCCCATCAGTACTGCATATCAGTGCCACCTATCAGTGCCCATCAGTGCCGCCTATCAGTGCCCCATCAGTGCCGCATATTAGTGCCCATCATTAGTGCCACCTCATCGGTGCCCATCAATGCCACCTCATTGGTGCCCATCAGTGCTGCCTTATCAGTGCCCATCAGTGAAGGAGAAAATGTAATTATTTACAAAGTTTTGTAACAGAAACAAAATTTTTTTTTTCAAAATTTTTGGTCTTTTTTTTATTTGTTTAGCAGAAAATAAAAATCCCAGAGGTGATCAAATATCCCCAAAAGAAAGCTCTATTTGTGGGAACAAAATTATAAAAATTTTGTTTGGGTACAGTGTAGCATGACTGCGCAATTGTCATTCAAAGTGCGACAGCGCTTAAAGCTGAAAATTTGTCTTGGCACGAAGGTGTATAAGTGCCCAGTATCGAAGTGGTTAAAGTGGATGTAAACCCAATTCATGAAATTTGAGCTGGGCACGCATATCTGTAATGTTTTGTTATCTCTCTTGTCCCGTAGCTGTTTCTTGCTCCATAGCTCTCACACATTCTCATAGACGGGGATAGAAGTGTGTGTTGGGGGAGGTTGCCATAAATAGATTAGCAGTCAGCTTGCCGTCTAAGAGCAGAGCTGTGCACATTCCTTTCTTCCTTTGTCTATAAGGAGAGGGGGCGTCAGCCTTTCCTCCAATCAGCTGTCTTGGCTGTATGCCAATTATCCACTCCCAGTGCTGAACAGGAAGGTCAAAACTTTAACATGAAGAGCAGTTTCTAAAGGATATATACAAATGAAGACAGCAGACGTAGATGTAAAACGTATGTAGGGAGATTTGTTTCATCTCTGTGTATCATCTGAGGCTGTTCACTTCACTGGGTATATGTGAGGCTACAGCCTTAAGTCCTCTGTTCTGTTTACTTCCTGTTTGAGGTATTTCTTTAGGTGTCCATGTCACTGCCTGTGTGATGTGGGCATTTTCTATTGGATGGCTGCTAAAAGGGTCCTCCCAGGAGATAGAAAAGGACTGACGTAAAAAATGGGGGACAGAAGGGGGGTGGTGACCTTGGGATTAGCAGTCCCCTGCACCCCAATAGGTGATCAGTAAAAAGTTAATTTTATCCTGGAGTGGGGCTTTAAGAAATAGCTAACACTGGTGTAATGCAGTAAGAAAAGTATACAGCTATTTCTTCTTAAAAATACTCATTCAAACAGAAATCTGCTATTTATGTGGTTCTGATCTTTAGAGCATTTAGTGTTTTACTTGCTGGGTTTTTATGAAGTCACTCTTTTATTGTTCCCTTTTCTTCTCATTTATTTATACCGCTTGCCTTCCAAAGTTTTAGTGTGTTTATTGTCAGCGCAGAATTGTAACTGAACAATGACATATATTTCCAATAAACCTGTTTTAAACCGGGTTATATGGTTTCCGTGGTAATTTCTTCGATATAAGAGCTTCACAATGGCTTTCATAATTCACTCTTTTTTCTCATAGTCTGTAGTGTGTATGAAGATCTATTTTCCTGACCCTACCTGCTGAATCCTTTCTCTTCAAGAAACTGCTAACTTTGGTGGAAGTCCATGGGCCATTAAGCAGTTGTCAAGACAGATCACTCTATTGTGTAGATTTTAGCAGATTGTGTGAATGGCAAATTAGAAAAACAAATGTCCTGAAACCAGAGATTTTTTCCCTTTTTAATAAAGGTGTAATGTGCTGCATTCTATACCCTTTCCAAGCTCATCTGTTCAGTGCATATATTGAGTGATGCCTAAAATGCCAACAACATATTTAAATATCCTATCAATCTGTTTATTTTCAACAAATGCAGTGTTTAAATGGCATGGTTTAGTAATAAATAGCTCAACCGATGTGCATGTCTTTGCTGTTATGTAGACTTTCTTTAAAATATTCTCTAAATAAAAGGGGAGGATTGGGTCTACCTATATTACTTCAGTATTACTATGCAGCCAGGATAGCACAGATTCCAACAATATATTCCAAATACGAAAAACCAGACTAAATCCAAATTGAAAGACAAGCAGTCCCCCGTCACACTCTCGACTTCTTGTTGTGGTGCCCACCAAAAGCCCGTCCATCGATAATGGCGCCGACCCTGTCTCATTCTTTAGCCCTATGGGACCATTTGCGCACAGCGACAACCCTGACCTAAGCGAGTAAACCGCTATCACATTTCTTTAATAACCCTGACTTCCCCCCAGGTATGAACATAATAGCTTTCAAATGGTGGCTGCACAAAGGACTGTACCGGATCGGACATTTTTTCACATCCTCAGGCTCTATCTCCTTCAATCACTGTGTCCATAAGCTGGAATTACCCCTCTCATAGCGATTCAGATTCCCTCAAATATCACATTATTTACTCTCTATCTGGCCAGAAAAAACGATGCTGCTTGGGTTTACTCTTTACAAACTATGGTGTGGTCAGGGACTGGAACAGAGGGGAGGGATCTCGATCATTTACCTGTCACCAGTGCAACAGTGCAACCGCACGCAAAACTCCCCTTTATGTCAGCATGGGAATCGGATTTCCAATTCAGCTGGGACCTGGAGAACTGTCAGTCGGCATGCTTCAAATCATTTAAGGGTATCATAAATACCTCCCTCGTAAAAGCCAGCCTGAAAGTTCTCTCTAGATGGTACTACACACCATCAAGACTGGCCTCAATGTATAAATTGGCAAATCCTCTGTGCTTCAGAGGCTGCCGACTGTCAGGAACAATGGCCCACATATGGTGGGAGTGTCCCAAAAAATTTTCAACATAAACGATAAGCTCTCCAGCAGCCAGGTACCCAGGTCTCCGATGGTCGCTCTCCTCAATGGAGTGATCCCAAAAATTCCCAAATACACTCGAAGGCTAATACATTTTGTTCTTGTGGGTGCAAAATTAACTATAGCAAAGGTCTGGAAACAACCAAAAATCTCGATCAAAGCAACCCTCAGGAAAATATCATGGATAATGTCCCAAGAAAAGTTATCCAGCATTCTTCTGAACACGGTAGGCAAATTTGAAGCCACATGGGAACCCCCAGGCCCAATATATGGGCATTTCCCTCTCTCCTGGCACTAAGCCTGAATGAGACTTCTGCAAAACCCATAGAAAGGCAACCTCACACTCCTAATACGTTCTCTCACCCCTCCTTTCTTTCTCTTTACTCCTCTTTCCCTATCCTACTGCTTTCTCTCAAAAATTCACAAATATTTGGGGTGTCAGAAAGTTCCTCTTTATCTGACAGTTAGGAGTTTTGGTTCTTCAGTTGCGATTAAGGCCAGCCATAGTACCGGTCACGGCTGCGGATACGTGGTGGGATGGGGGTTGGTTTTGGGGGGTTATGAACCCAACTTGGTACAGCTTGATCCCCATGGGGGTGCCAGGTGTAAAGGGTTCTTCCCTGGTCCGCCCTGATCTCTCCATGTCTGTTGTTGCCTCTACAGCACCCAGAGACCTTACATATGCTTCTGAATCAATCTGGTTCATGCTCTGGGTTCAAACACATACCTTACGGTCTTACATTCGCCTATTTTTTCTCTGATATGTCTTTGTAATCAACTTGCCGAGCTCTAGTGCTCTTTTTTGGAGATACTCTTATATTGTAATGCAAAACTCTGTTATCGCTATTCTGATGTTCATTTTCTAAATGTATGTTATTTCTTAACCGGAAAATAAAATTTTGAGAAATAAAATATTCTCTAAAGTGTGATATTTGTATATTCTTTCCTGTGTGTTGGTCCCAAGTGTTTACCCATGTGGAGCCCTGGTGAAGGAGGAGTGGTGTTGCCCCCAAAATGTGTTTTTATGTGACTTTTTAACCAACAATTAAAATTATCTTGGACCGTTTCATCTAGTTTTGGTCTGGAGCTCCTTTCTGTATTTTTATGGTTTAAACTACTGTTGGCTGCCCATGGAGGGAAGTCTTGTGTGGGAGCTGCTATGCCAGAGCTATTGCACTTGTTAGAACTTTTCCTTCATCTGACTACACATGCAAGTCTAAAAGTTCCCAATGACTCTTTGAGCATGTTATTCTGGAGTTTTGAATTTCTAAAAGCATATGCTACCTTATTTATAGGCGTATAACACGCACAGGCGTATAACACGCACCCCAAGTTTAGGGGGGAATTTTAAGGAAAATAACTTTTAGGAGGGAAGTTTAAGGAAAAAAAAACTTACATTTAAATGCCCATCAATGCAGCCTTATCAGTGTCTATCTGCAGCCTTCCCCAGTGTCTTTGCACCTTGTGTCATTATTGCAGCCTTCCCTGTGTCATTGCAGTCTGTCTTTGCAGCCTTCCCTGTGTCATTGCAGTCTGTCTTTGCAGCCTTCCCTGTGTCAAAGCAGTCTGTGCCTTTGCAGCCTTGTGTCTTTTTTTAAAATTGGTGCCGATCGGAGGAGAGGAACGAGCGCCGCACAAAGCCGAGTGTACTTCAGCTAGACTCGGCTCTGCTCAGAGTCAGGGGCGGGACTGCGAGAGGAGCCGAGTCCAGCCGAAGTACACTCAGCTTTGTGAATGTCGGCAGTGTTCGCTTCTCTTCTCTCGCAGTCCCGCCCCTGACTGTGAGCAGAGCCGAGTCTAGCCGAAGTACACTCGGCTTTGTGTATTTCGGCGCTCGTTTCTCTCCTCTTGCAATCAGTGGAGATGGGCGGGACTGTGAGAGGAGCCGAGTCCAGCCGAAGTACACTCGGCTTTGTGCATGTCGGCTCCGCTCGCTCCGCTTCTCACAATCAGCGGGGATCGGCGTATAACACGCACCCACGATTTTCCCCTGATTTCAAGGGGAAAAAAGTGCGTGTTATACGCCGATTAATACGGTAGTTGTTTTTTTTTGTTTTTTTTTTTACTTATTGAAGAGTTATATCAAAATACTTTAAAGGGTTTATTTAACAACCCAAAACGGAGAAAGGGAGCAAACAAGAGAAGTTCATTGTTAGTTTATACACACTCTTTAACATAAAATAACAGCCCCTAAGTAATGTTAGTTTATAGGATATATGAGACTTTAAAATGTAGTAACAAATGCACAAGCATATGTCAAGTAAAAAGACAAGGGGAATAATAAATAGAAATATTTAACCTTAAAAAAATGTTCAAAAAACCAAGTGTCTTCAAATGTCTTCAATTTCTGACAAAAGTGTACAGTGAATGCAGTCAATTTATGACTGCACATAATAAGAAATATTCATGACCATTTACTGCAAACAGGAACTCCAAGCATCCATACTTCTTTACTCCTGAGACATAAATCATGACCTAGAGTTGAGATGCATGTTATTTACCAATGACGCACAATTCTGCACCTCAGTGGCTTGCTCTGTAAATCTCCATTAACTCTGTGACAGTTGGAGTTACAGACCAAAACTGACAGTATTTTATAAAGTTGACAGGGCAACAGATCAAACATCAGCACATAACAAATAGTGTTTATGTCAGCATAATGCCCCAAAGAGTCAAGATGCACTTCCATAAGGCAATGCAATATCACACATTTTGTAAGGCTTTATTCAGCAGTGAAATGAGTACCCTTGACACAAAACTTTGGTTACATATTAGCACGTTCAAACCATCAAGGGAGTTCTAAAGATGCCCTATGTCATAGTGACACTATAGAGATAAAAGCGTATGTTTAGAAAGTGTTCAACAAATTGCTTTTTTTGGTAACTATGAATGTCCATTTGGTCACTGTAATGAGGTAATGTAGAAAATGAAATAAATTCACCTAAAATAGAATGTGTGTTGTGTTGTGCTGGCCACACATGCTAGTGTGACTGATTATTGATAACCTGTATTCCCATAAAATCATTGCACCTTTCAAAAGCAAATTTTACCAAATGATACATTTAAATTGGTTATAAAGGCTGAAGGTTACATACAATCAATATCTTATGCAGAGTGCAAGCTCTCTGTCCACAAATCTTTGCTGCAAATTACTACTGATTGTATGTTTAAAAAAGAAAAAGTCAGTGGACTCAAAAAGTGCTCAGAACATTTGGTATACATTTTCAGAATCATAAACTCAGGTTAATTCAGTCAGTAATCTAAGGATTTAGCTACTTGGTAGTTGAGAATACATACCAGGGTTAAAAATGGTGACTTTCCACAACTAAACTATCCACTAAATCTGTTTGAATGCTTTCCATTTTCATGTCTGACTGGAACTTTCCTTTAAGAGCGGTGTCTATTTAAATGTCAAGAGTGTCAGCACTGTACGGTTTTATTTATCCTATTGTCAAGCAAACAGAAGATTCTGTCACATGTCTGAAACTTTCTTTTTAGTTTTCCTGGTGGTCATTGTACTAGTAAAGCAAAAGACCTCTCTATGCCCAGATAAGAGTTTCTTTTTTCTGCTTTCTGTATAACTGTGTGCCATCACACAGAGGAATCTATGTCTTCATTTCTTTTTTATTATTATTTGTAAATGGAAAAAAATATTTGAGATAAAACAAGCTTTGTTCATGCTGGTAACAAGACCATTTCTAAAGGGACCACTTCTATAGCCTGAAAGAAGAGCTCAATATCTCTATTCACTCTACACTGACCTTTCTTTTAAGGATCCAAACAAGCAGGGATGCCAATTGTTTGACTGTTTTTTCTCACAGTGCACACAATCTACAGGGAATTTTAGCACACCTCCCAACTTATTTCTCCGGAAAGTTTAAATGCCATGTGATTTTTATATATTGGTTAGCTGTCATACTGTGCATGCCAGGTGTGGAGAAGTATAAAAACACAGTTAGCCACTAAAGATTTATGCTGAAGGTACTGGATGTCATCAACATGTTTTCTGAATGGCAGTATGCTTTATTTCTCTTTTTTATTAAAGGAAATTACAATGGGTTTTGGGACCCGTTTCTATGTTATTAAACTAGTGTTTCGTATCTGTTTTACGAAGGGCAGTGCACTTAATTTCTTTTAATAGTTAAAGGATAAGTTCACCTTTGTTCTTTTTTTTTCTCTAAATTCCAGCTCCCCTATGTACCAATATAGCATTTATGTACTTTTTTTTGCAAAAATATCCATTAATTCTATAGACACTTACTTTACTTTTCCTCATCCATGTTTCCAGACGTATCCATTTGTAATGTCTTACTTCCTGATCAGACTATAGGTTATGACACAGGAAGGAGTTGACCAGCTGACCTCATTAGCACACACACCCATTCCCAGCTGCACATTTCTTAAATGTAATGCAATCAATCAGTGATCACCCTTAATGGCAAAATGTGCGCTCTCACTATACTAGATGTAAATGGGGCCTGAAAGTGAAATTAGTGTGGTAACACAAGAACAACGAGACTCCACTCACATCTGTGCATTTCCTTGCATTTCAGAAATGCGCTTAAAACAAAAATCACAGTAAAAAAAATGCACCAACCTCTGCTCTAAAAAAAAGTTCTGAAGCTTCTTTGGGGCAATTGCTGTGTGTAGGGCAGGGGTGTCCAAACTACGGCCCTCCAGCTGTTGCGGAACTACACTTCCCATGAGGCATTGTAAAACTCTGACATTCACAGACATGACTAGGCATGATGGGAGTTGTAGTTCCTTAACAACTGGAGGGCCATAGTTTGGACACCACTGGTGTAGGGCATTCAAGTGGATGGGCTGCCTTATGTGTGATGAGTGAAAATGCTCCAAAAACACATCCCCACCTCGCTAAAAAAAGACACATGTGGCAATGCAAGTTCCCGCTATGCAGAGATGTGAATGACAGCTGAGTGTTTCTGTCCACTCCCTCCTATGTACTTTTATGAAGATGGCCATACACTATGGAATCTGATTGTATATTGTGTATTTAGTGAGAAGGGTGATCACTGATTCCATTTCATTTAAAAAACATGCAGCTGGGAGTGGGTGGGTGGATGATGCAGGGTGTTTGCTGATGAGGTCAGTTGATCAACTCCTTCCTGTGTTATAACCCATAGTCTGATCAGGAAGCAATAGATTACTAATGGATATGTCTGGAAACATGGATGAGGACAAGTAAAGTAAGTGTATGTAGAATTACTGGAAAGCGTTGATATTTTTGCAAAAAAAGTACATGAATGCTCTATTGATACATAGGGGATCTGGAATTTAGAAGAAAAAAAGTGAACAAAGGTGAACTTATCCTTTAAAAGAAAGCTATCATTGGTTTTGGGTCTAGTTTCTATATGTTTTTGCACTGATATTTATATATAGGAATGGGGGAAAACTGATGTTATTAGGCTATTTCTTGTGGTAGTTGAATGTTTTTCATTAGTTGAAAAGGGAAAATAACGCATTTGGCCTTTAGATGATGCTAAGTAAGAAAATTCCTTTGATACTTAGCTTCATCTAGTGGATGCCTACAGGCCAAAGCCTGTAGTTAAAATTAAAAGATCTTAAGCTTGGTGCACTAACAAGTGGTGCAGGGGGAGATAGCAGGTCTTGGGCCCCCCTCCCCACAGTGGCAGAACCCCAGCTGCACCTGATAAAAGACTCGGGGCTATGAACCCCAGAAACCACCCCCTAGCGATGCTACTGCCAACAAGGTTTAAATCAGGGATATGCAATTAGCGGACCTCCAGCTGTTGCAGAACTACAAGTCCCATGAGGCCTAGCAAGGCTTTGACAGCCACAAGCATGACAACCAGGGGCAGAGGCATGATAGGACTTGTAGTTTTGCAACAGCTGGAGGTCCGCTAATTGCATATCCCTGGTTTAAATGAAAAGATAATCCAGATGGGACTGTTGCAACCTATATATCCCGACACTGGGCAAATAAACAAGTTTTCCAAAAAATATGTGCGCTGTCCCTTGAACTTACATATAATTGATACACATATAAAATTAGAAACAAAAGCTTTATTGAAAAAAAAATAGAAACACTGTGCAAATGAACAATGTGAAAAATAAGCAAACACTATGGACCTTGGTTATCTCCTAACGATAAAGTGCAAACACAAATGTACAAAATCTGCTATGTGCAAAGTAAATAAATACTCTGAACCTTAATTATCTTCAAATGATAAAGTGCAGATAAAAAATATTGTGCAAAGTAACCAATGTGTAAAATAATCAATGATATGGACCTTGAATGTCCTCAAAGCAAGATTATAAACAAAATTGGCACTAATATGAAACATCAAATACTGTAATAGTCCATTTAGGTGAAGGTGCCCCGTGTGCAATAAAATTCCAAAGTGCTGGAGTACTCAAAGGTGCTTCTTTAAAGAAGATGGCCACTTACCACACGGAATGGATCCCGAGTTACAGGGATCAAATAGGCATGTTATCCATCCAGCAGTAGGTGAAACCCATCTCAGAATTGCATCCAGGAAATCATTTCACATATACTTGAGTCACATAGGATCAGCCCTTTATCATCCTCAGATAGCTGCAACAGCTTTCAGTGTCCCACTCTTCTTGGATGTCAGGCCATTTGCATGCACGGGAGTGATGTCATCACGGCCAATCAGAGGACATGAACCCAGAATGAAGACTTGGTGAAGATGGAAGCGCCTTCAGCGGTGACAGTATGTTTCTGGAGGCCTTAGTTCTAAGGTATTTCATAATGTACTAGTATGCGATTCATACTAGTGCATTATGCCATTGTCTTACAGGCTTAAAAAAAAAAGCGGTTTACTACTGCTTGAATGAGCTAGACTAGCGCCACACTTACTAGAGACAAAAAGCACAGGTATGAGTTATATTACAAAATAGATACTACAAAGGATACAGCAGTGTAAAATTGGCAAGAAGATGGATGGTTTTATGCAGGGATAATAGGCCTAACTAGTGTATGCCTAACTTTTATTTATACTATGACAATAGGGAGTGCATTGAACATGAGTGATAACGTCAGGTGATTTTAGTGCATGCTAATTTTGCCCTTAGTGTTTATTTTTTACCCTTTCAAAGGATGCAGCAGTGTGCGGCACAAAGGCCTGAGCCAAAGTGGGATTTCTGATCCTGAATCCAAACCTCACTGAAGTCAAGAGAAGTTAAATATATCAAATAATGTTCTCCATTTTAACGCTTTGGGAGCCTGGGCACTGGGTGGGGAAGGGGGTAAGGTGTTTTTTTTGGGGTGAGGCCACAAAAAAATGACATGGGGTCCTGCCCAAATCAATAACCAGGTTCTTAAAATCTGGCATGGATTTTAAAGGAGAACCCCAAGCAAAAAAAATGAAATGGATCCCTCTGAAATTCATGCCAGACTCTCAGATTCAGTACAGATTTTAAGGGGGACTCCTATGCAAATGACATAAAAAATTACATGGGGGTCACCCCAAATCCATACCAGAACATTTATCTGTGCATGCAGTTTGGCAGGCCAAGAAAGGGGACCATGCAAGTGAATGGTCAATTCTAGTGCATTTTCATTTGTTATGGACTTGGTGTTGCCTGCACCTGTGATATTCCTTAACCACTTCAGCCCCAGACCATTTGGCTGGCCAAAGACCAGAGCACTTTTTGCGATTCGGCATTGCGTCACTTTAACTGACAATTGCGTGGTCGTGTCGACAAATTGACGTCCTTTTTTTCCCCACAAATAGAGCTTTCTTTTGGTGGTATTTGATCTCTTCTGCGGTTTCTATTTTTTGCGCGATAAAAAAAAAAAATAGTGATAATTTTGAAAAAAACGCATTACCGTATGTACTTGAGTATAAGCCGTCCCGAATATAAGCAGAGGCACCTAATTTACCACAAAAAACTGGGAAAACTTATTGACTAAAGTATAAGCCGAGGGTGAGAAATGCAGCAGCTACTGTAAGTGGAAAAAGAGGGTCAAAAATGCCCATCTGCAGCTGCATGCCTCACTGTGTCCATTGCATACCTCCCTGTGTCCATTGCATGCTTTCCTTGTGTCCATTGCATGCTTTACCTGTGTCCATTTCAGCCCCCCTGTGTCCATTGCAGCCTTCCTGTGACCATTGCAGCCTCCCTGTGTCCATTACATGCATCCCTGTGTTCATTACATTGCAGCCTCCCTGTGTCCATTACATGCATCCCTGTGTCCATTGCAGCCTCCCTGTGTCCATTACATGCATACCTGTGTCCATTGCAGCCTCCCTGTGACCATTACATGCATCCCTGTGTCCATTGCATCCTCCCTGTGTCCATTACATGCATCCCTGTGTCTACTGCAGCCTCCCTGTGACAATCTGCCTACCTGATCAGCCCGTGTCATGCAGTCAGAGGGCAGCCATCCAGTGTACAAAAGCCGCGCCTCCTCCTTGTCCTCGTCCATGATAGGTGGAACACTCAGTTTCTCAGCAGTTAGTGTTAGTGTTCTGTCTATCACGGACATCCTCTCATCCATGGGATGAGAATGAGAGGATGTCCGTGATAGGCGTAACACTGAACACTGACTCACTGCTGGGAAACTGAGTGTTCCCCTATCACGGACGAGGACGAGGTGGAGGCACAGCTTTTTTACACTGGTCGGCTGCCGTCTGAGCATGACACGGGCTGATCAGGTATGCAGAGTTGGCAGTGACTCAAGTATAAGCTGAGGGGGGCACTTTCAGCACAAAAAAAAGTGCTGAAAAACTTGGCTTATACTCGAGTATATACGGTATTTTTTACTTTTTGCTATAATAAATATCCCCCAAAAATATATATCACAGGAATCGGATAAGCAATCTTAATCGTGAAACAATTGAGACCCCTATAATCCATAAAAGGTCTCAGTTCACCACTCTTCTTCTTCACAAAGAAGAAACCAGCACCAGCAGGAGACGAGGATTTGCGGATAAAACCTCAAGAAAGTGCATCTGCAACATACTCCTCCATGGCCTTGTCCTCCGAGACTGACAAAGAGTAAACCCAGCCACGAGGGGGTTTACTCTGAGGGCCAGTTCACACCAGATGCAGTTTGTTCAGTTCCGTGCGCTTTTTTCTGCACTAAAAATGCATGCACAGTGTTTTCCATGTATTCTAATGGCTCTAGTTCACACCATGGACTCAGTTTCCGGTGCAGAAACTGACCGGAAACTGACTGCATGGTGTGAACTAGAGCCATTGGAATACATTGAAAACACTGTACATGCATTTTGTGCAGAAAAAAAGTGCACAGAACTGTGTCTGGTGTGAACACACACTTAAGGTCAATTGCGCAATCATATGACCGGTGTGGAGGCAAACTACCGGTTTCACCTTTGTCAAAAACATTGCTAAAATTGCGGTACTCCTCCAACAGAGTGAAGAGGTGCACAGGACCTTAGCCACCTTCTGAAAGCATGTCTTACTGCATTGTGGCGACCAGGCGAGAACCTCAGCATGAAGCCAATCGAAAGAGGGGTTGTGCCTCTGTAACCAAGAATAACCAATAACCAGCGGAAATTTAGGTGAGGAAATAACTTGGAATTGGATTATCTTATGTTGAAGAGCCCCTATGGCCATGGACAACGGAGCAGTCTCATAAGTCACATGAGCAGGCTGTAGAGGTCTTGCGTCAAGAGCCTCAATGGCAAGTGGAGTGGCATGCAGCTGCAGCAGAATCGAGTGCTTCAATACAAAGTCAGCATCAATGAACAGGCCTGCAGCCCCAGAGTCAATTAGAGCCTGTATCTCGACGGATGACTCAGCCCAAGAAAGGTTAACCAGTACCAGGGGCTTATCCTTCTGGATAGCTGGGGACGAAACAACGCCACCTAAGGTCTGTCCGTGACGGGTCCTCAAGGTTCGGGCATTCCCTGGACGGGTAGGGCAAGACTTCAAAAAGTGACCTGCCTGGCCACAATAAAGGCACAACAGTTCTCGTACCTTGTTTGATGGACACAAGGCTTTCGGCAGCAGAAATGGAGCTTGTGGGAATGTCAAATACCCCTTTAAAGGAGGCCACAAACTCTGGGTAAACCAGGACAACAGGTTTTTGCGTCTCCCGTAGAGGGTTTGCCCAGGTCAAGGCTCTCTCAGAAAGCAAAGATATCATGAAACCTACCTTGCTTCTGTCTGTGGGAAACGCCTGGGACAGCATCACAAAGTATATCTCAACCTGGCTGAGAAACCCTCTGCATTGAACTAGATCACCCCCAAATCTGGAAGCAGAGCGAAACCAGACATACCTCTTACAGAGGTAATACTCGAGGGGGTGTCTGCACAGAGATTGGAGCAGCAGCAGGGATTGCCTGCAACACGGATTGTACCGGAGCAGCCAGAGTGGGAGATTCCAGGTGAGCCGTGCGACTCAGGATCGTCTGTAACGCTATGGCAAACTGATCCATGCGGTGATCCTGGTCATCCAATCTGGAGAAAATATTACCAATAAGTGGATGAACTGCATGTTCTGAATTCATGGCCTGAACAGACAGACGTACAGCTAAATCACACTTGTTTATTAAATAATAAAAGTAAATAAAACAAATGTAGTCAAAACATAGCCAAAGTTCAGTAACCAGAACGGATAGTCAGACAAGCCAAGAAGTAAGGAAGCCAGGGATCAGTGTACTTCAGAACAGGCCAGGATATCAGGAAACCAGAAATTCAGCGTAGTTGAACAGCAAGCAGGATCTGGAACCAGAAGGGACATCAGCCAAGCAAGTCTTTAACAGGAACGCAGGAGATACTCTCTGTGATATTGACCAGGCGAAGGCAGAGACGATCTGAGCTGGACAGCCTAAGTAAGGAGGACTGATGAGCAGGATATCATCAACAGGTGAGTCACTGTGGAGAGATAGGAGCTGGCAATCAACTGATAGCTGAGCGGCCAGCTCAGAGAAGGAAGGGCTGAGCCCAGCCCTGACAATTGTAACTATATAGCAGGACAGTGGCTAGTACTTCTGCCCAGGGCCAACTGTCCTAGGTGGAGAGGATCCATTCCCTACACTGCTCCATCCACTCCACCTCCAGCATGCCTGCAGTTTGCCCTGAGCAGCTTCACACACATCCCCTTTTCCTCCCCTCCCTCCCTGCTTGTGTGTTCCGTTTGTGAAGTAGAGGTGGGTGGGAGGATTAAAAAGAAGCAGCCAAGCCGACAGCAACACTGAAAAACTGCGGAATGAGACAGAGAGCTCTGGGAGCATTCCAAATGAGTGAGCAATTTCACTGACCCCCCTCCCTCTCTCTCTGACCCCCCTCTCTCCCTGACCCCCTCTCCCTCCCTGACCCACCCTCTCCCTCCCCAACCCCCTCTCCCTCTCTCTCTCCCTGTCTTCCCCCTCTTTCTCTCCCTGACTCCCCTCTCTCTCTCTCCCTGACCCCCGCTTGCTCTCTGCTCTCTCCCTGCCCTCTCTCTCTCTCTGCCCCCTCCCTTTCTCTCCCTGCCCCCTTCTTGCTCTCTCTCTCTCTCTCTCTCTCTCTCTCTCTCTCTCTCCTTGCCAGCACTGGAAATAGCTTTACCCTTGCCTGTTTATTAAACTCCTTTCTCCTCATCATAATTACATACATAGTTACATAGTAGGTGAGGTTGAAAAAAGACACAAGTTCATCAAGTCCAACCTATGTGTGTGATTATATGTCAGTTTTACATTGTATATCCCTGTATGTCGCAGTCGTTCAGGTGCTTATCTAATAGTTTCTTGAAACTATCAATGCCCCCCACTGAGACCACCGCCTGTGGAAGGGAATTTGACATCCTTGCCGCTCTTACAGTAAAGAACCCTCTACGTAGTTTAAGGTTAAACCTATTTTCTTCTAATTTTAATGAGTTGCCACGAGTCTTGTTAAACTCCCTTCTGCGAAAATGTTTTATTCCTATTGTGGGGTCACCAGTATGGTATTTGTATATTGAAATCATATCCCCTCTCAAGCGTCTCTTCTCCAGAGAGAATAAGTTCAGTGCTTGCAACCTTTCCTCATAACTAGGGATGAGCTAAACACCCCCATGTTCGGTTCGCACCAGAACTTGCGAACAGGCAAAAAATTTGTTTGAACACGCGAACACCATTAAAGTCTATGGGACATGAACATGAATAATCAAAAGTGCTAATTTTAAAGACTTATATGCAAGTTATTGTCATAAAAAGTGTTTGGGGACCTGGGTCCTGCCCAAGGGGACATGGATCAATGCAAAAAAAAGTTTTAAAAATGTCAGTTTTTTCGGGAGCAGTGATTTTAATAATGCTTAAAGTGAAACAATAAAAGTGTAATATTCCTTTAAATTTCGTACCTGGGGGGTCTCTATAGTATGCCTGTAAAGGGGAGCATGTTTTCCGTGTTTAGAACAGTCCGACAGCAAAATGACATTTCAAAGGAAAAAAAGTCATTAAAAACTACTCGCGGCGGGGGGGGCACATGCGCGGTGCGAACCGAGGAGGAAGCAAGGGCTGAGAGCTCCGTGAGCCGCGGAGACGAACGGCACTCCCCCGGGGCCATCCACACAGAGTTTCACTCCGATTCTTCCCAGCACCCCTGGCGGAACATCCAGTGCATGCCGGGGACCCAAAAATCACCGCAGTAAACCGGCCCAACGATCACTTACAACCTACTTGTTGAGAGTGAGAGAGAGCAACATGCAGGCCCAGGATGGCGCCCGGAGGACACAGTCACGGGCACACCGTCCTGCTGCAGCTTCCTCACCGTCACACTCCCTGGGAGACTGTGAGTATTCTTTACAACTTACTAAGGCGGATCTGGATGAGAGTCTCACTCTAATGTATGACAAGATTGCCCAGAAATTCCAATCAGAGCTGCATAAATCTACCAACACGTTGTTTCTTGAGATTGCAGCTGTGGGGAGCAGAACTGACTTGCTGGAGACCAAACATGATGAGCTGTCCCTAGTGTACTCAGATCTAAGAAAGGAGCATGAATCCCTGTCTGAAATGGTCCTGCAACTCCAAGCTCACATTGAGGACCTAGACAACAGGAATCGACGCAACAATCTTAGGGTGCGTGGAGTACCTGAATCGGTTACCGATTTTTTACCTGCTATTCAGAAGCTATTTCAATCTCTCCTGCCTGACTCCCCTTTGACGGCCTTTTCCTGTGATAGGATTCATAGGGCCCTGCGCCCTCCCCCTCCTCTGGAGAAGCCTCCAAGAGACATAGTGCTCTGCCTCAAGGACTTCTTGATCAAAGAGGACATCCTCAGGGCCTCAAGAAACACCCCCAATATTCGTCTAGAGGGAACTCCTGTTCAAATTGACAAGCTACCCTTGACAAGCGCAGGAAGATGAAAGAGGTTACATCAGTCCTACAGTCTGCAATTATTCGCTACCGATAGGGCTTCCCCTTCAAGCTTCAGGTGACCCATAATGGCACGACCTATACTGTGACCACGATAGCAGAAGGCAAGGAATTGCTGGTGAAGCTGGGCCTCCTAGACGCGGCTTCCCTGCCCAGGCTACCGTCCACTCCGCGTCACTCAGCTATTTGGGCTACCCCACCACCCAGAAGAGATTGCCGAGATCAACGCCATGACTAACAGCTACTCTCATTTTTATCTTTTTGTCACATCTCTCTACCTTTATCTTTTTTTTGTCTCCTTTTGTTTTTTCCCTCAAGGTGGAGAACTATGATCCTCTCCCACCATGCTTTGATGCTCCATGACTCTCCCGGCTCATTGCGGATTCCCGGTTGCGTCTGCTTGATTGACCCTACACTCTTCACCATTGGGGGCCTGCCGGCTCTTCATCTGTTTAGTGATGTTAGAGCGGGTGGATCCCTCATAGGTAAACTCTCAGATTGCACGGACACGAAAACTCAGAGTGTTGGACCCCTTGATCCGAATGGACACCTCTTTTTGGGTCTATGGGACGTCTTTCCCCATGACCCCCCTAGACTATGTTTGGCCATTTTTTGGCCTGGTTCTCAGGTTCCTAGTTTCTTTGTTCCTTTTCGTTCCTGGTTTTATTTTTTTGCTTTTTTTTGTGCTACTCACATCAGATGGCTCCGTCATAGTGACACATGTGTTGCTGTTTCAGATTGAATTTGCACATATCCCTGTAAGGTTATACACCTTAGTTGTGTCATACCTTGGGATAGACTATACTGTTGTGTGGGTGCTCCCTCTCGACCTGGACCCCTTTTTGAACCTAACTGTCACACTATTATTACACCATGGGTATTAAAGTAATTTCCCACAACGTAAAAGGGTTTAATTCCCCTCAAAAAAAGGCGAAAAGCATTTAAAGCTTATAAATTTCTTGGAGCTGATGTTATTCTACTTCAGGAGACACATTTCTCCAGGGATAACCACCCATCGTATTTGGATAAAACTTTTAAACAGTGTTACTTCACCACCTATGGGTCCAGGTCTAGGGGGACTGCTATCCTCATTAGGAACTCGGTGCTGTTTCAGGCTCAACAGATGTATAAAGATCCAGGCAGTCGATTTGTGATAGTTCAGGGTTCCATCCAGAATAAATAGTTAACCTTGGCCTCAGTGTATGCGCCTAATGCCTCACAGGCTACATTTTTTAAAGAATTTTTCCAGACCCTGGATAGGTTCCACTCCCCCCACATGTTAATTGGAGGAGATTTTAACTTAGTAGCCCACTCAGGGCTAGATAGAAGCCGAACATGCCCTACCTCTAAGGCCTTTCCCAAATCCCTTCAACATTCCCTGAAGACCTCTCAACTAATAGATGTCTGGAGGGCCCACAACATAGGCTCTAAAGAATACACTTTTTATTCCCACCCCCATGATAGCTACTCCCACCTGGATTATATTTTCTGCACTCCTTCTCTGACAGTGAACTCTACCTCAGCCAATATACATATTTGCCCCTGGTCAGACCATCACATGGTCTCCACCTATATTTCTTGTCTAGGCCTCCCACATACGGCCAGGTCCTGGCGCCTTAATGACGCACTGTGATTCTGACCCAGCTGTTGGAGCGCCTCAAAGAATATTTTAGGCTCAACAATGCCCATAAAGCTGTGATGAGGGGCCACCTAATAGAAATCTCCACTACTAAAAAACACCAAAAACAAAAGGAGACTCATAAACTCACCTTAGAACTAGAACAACTGTATCACAGACACACTCAGACACCTTCACAGGAGTTACTCCTCAAGATCACTGAAAAGAGAAGGGTCCTAGATGACATACTTTCAGGGCACATAGAAAAATCTCTTTGATGGTCCAAAGCCCGCTTCCTCCTTCATAGTAACTCAGCTTCCACAATGTTTGCGCATAAGCACAAACAGTCCACCCAACCGACCCACCTTTATAAATTGAAAGATCATAACGGCAACCTCACCTCCCATCCCAAACACGTTTTAAATATCTTTTCCTCCTTCTACCAGAAACTATTTTCAGGCCCAGACCCTTCTCTTTCTCCTCCCACGCAGTCTTGGTTAGATACCCTCTCGCTTCCTCAGCTATCAGAGGAGTTGGGAATCCTCAATGCCCCCTGTTCGTCAGAGGAAGTTGCATCTATTATCTCCTCCCTTAAACCCTCCAAAGCCCCAGGCCCTGACGGATTCTCTGCCGTCTACTACAAAAAATTAGCTGAATCTTTACTTCCTACACTGACCAACCTGTATAACCATATTCTCAAGGGGAAACAATTCCCGGAGGAAATGTTGCTAGTAAACATGTCCCTCATTCTCAAACCAGGCAAAGATCATACCCTTCCCCAAAATTTCCGCCCCATTTCTGTTATAAATAATGACCTAAAGATATTTGGATGAATTTTGGAAGACAGACTGGCTAAAGTTATAACGACTTTGATATCCCCCGACCAAACTGGCTTTATCCCATCGAGGCAGATCACGGATAATATCCATTTAGCCACGAATATTCTCCAAGACGCTCATATGCACTCGAACCAAGTATTACTTTTGAGTTTGGACATAAACAAAGCATTTGACAGTGTTCTTTGGACATATCTGGACACAGTGTTATTAAAATTTGGATTTAATGGGGCATTTATACATGGCTTTAAAACCCTTTACCACCACCCCAGTACCCGTATAAAGCTTCCAGGATGTAACTCAGACTATTTTTCTCTGAAGTGTGGCACTAGACAGGGGTGTCCCCTCTCCCCTCTTTTGTTTGCGCTTGCCATGGAGCCCCTGTCTAGATCCATCTCCAATGACCCGAATATTAAGGGATACCGAAAGGCGGTTGGGAATTTAAACTTAGCCTTTATGCGGACGATGTACTTTTATTTATTTCTGACCCTCTAGTCTCCCTCCCTAACCTTATGTCCTCCCTTGACTCCTTCTATAAGTTAACGGGCCTAGGTGTTAACCCCTCCAAGTGTTCGGCTTTGCCCATTCACCTTCCACAACTTCTATTGACTACTCTTAAAGAAAAATGTAAGTTCTCATGGAATCATGTTTCCTTGCAATATTTAGGTATTAAACTAGCCCCCTCTCTCAAACAGATATACTCCTTAAATTACCCTCCAGCTTTCTCTAATGTCAAGCACCTTTTAAATCAATGGTCCTCATACCGTATATCATTCTTAGGAAGAATCCAAGCAGTTAAAATGAACATCCTCCCTAAACTTTTATTCCTCTTCAGGTCCCTACCTCTGTATGTCTCTCACTCAGCTTTGCAGATGATCCAGACGGATCTGCTCAGGTTTATATGGCAAAACAAAACCCCCCGAATGGGACGTATATTGATGTATAGAACTCAGGTGAGGGGGGGCTTGGGATGTCCGGATCTATGGAAGTACTTCCTGGCATCCCGCCTTATCCAATTGGCGCAGTGGCATACATCCCCAGCCTCTATACCATGGCTACAATTTGAGCAGATCTCGGTGGCCCCTTATTACCTCCCGGGTCTTTTTTGGTCACGCTCCATATCGCCAAAAGACATCACCCCTCTTAACAATATAGTAGGCCAATCACTTTATCTATGGTTCCTCTACTCTAAGAAGTTTAAATTACAATTGGGTACGCCCCTTCTATCTTCCTTTTTAGGAGAACCCTCACTCCCTCCGGCCTTTTCCTCCGCATTGTCATTCTTTAACTGGATTGCGAAGGGTTTGGTGAACCTTGAATCTTTGTTGCAGGATGCCTTCTTTTGTTCTTTCGCTCACTTTCAGCAAACCCATGCTCTGGGTCAATCCGAGTTTCACCAATACTTGCAAATACGACACTTTTACTCGGCACTTATTGTGGGCGGAGTGGAACTGTCGAAGACTTCATTTGAATCTCTATGCGGGGAGGCGTCGAGAGATAAGGGGACCATCTCCATACTTTATAGATACCTTAACGATTTCAACTCCCCCCGAAAATCTATGGCAATGGAGGCATGGGAGGCTGAGATGGCCCAAGAGTTCTCTGCTGAGGACTGGCAGGATATGATAGATAACATGCACAAATGTACACGCTCTATATCCATAAAGGAAACGGTACTCAAACTTAACACAAGATGGTATTACACTCCGGACCGTCTCCACAGAATGTATCCTCTGGTTCCTGGCACATGCTTTAGAGGATGCCAGGACAGGGGTACGCTGTTGCACACATTCTGGAGTTGTAAGGCCTTAGACGCCATTTGGCATAAAACTACATCTCTTATAACACTTCTCTCTGGAGTATCGATTACCTTAACCTGTCAAATGTGTCTGCTGTTTGCGGAGCTCCCAGCTGTTCCCCTCCCCCTACAGAAATTAATTCACACTCTTTTTGTGCAAATTATTGGGCAATAGCAATGAACTGGAAATGTTCCCATGTATCTTGGTCGCAGGTGATTTCGCGTATGGAGTCCATTAGGACTATGGAAAGAATGCATCATACTCTCCTGGACTCCATGCACATTTTTGACCGTAAATGGAATATTTGGATGGCCCACCTGCTTAGTGACAGACTAAGGGATCCTTTGGTCCCAGTGGCCGAAACACAATAAGTCTGATTATAGTCTTACTTGATAGAATCTATCTGACGAGTGCCTCAAATGTTCCATAACTTTTATGTTCAAGCAGTTGTTGAATATAGCATCCTTGTTGAATGATGGCACTTTTAATATGCTAGGGTTGCACATATGTCACAATTGTGAGTTTCTTTTTATTTTCTTTTGGTTTCTTGTTACTTTCTGTATTCTTTTTTTTCTGATTTAATGGGTTCATTATGTACTGTTTTGAGAAATGTTGATTGCATTGTGTGGGATATAATTTTAAGCTGTTACAGGCTTGGCGGCCAATGTACCTCTTGTTTCCACTATGCTTGTACACCCAGATGTTAAATAATTCTGCAATAAAAAAGTTTGTAAACATAAAACTACTCACGGCTATTAATGAATTGCCGGTCCGACAATACACATAAAAGTTCATTGATAAAAACGGCATGGGAATTCCCCACAGGGGAACCCCGAACCAAAATTAAAAAAAATAAAATGACGTGGGGGTTCCCACTAAATTCCATACCAGGCCCTTCAGGTCTGGTATGGATATTAAGGGGAACCCCGGCCAAAATTTAAAAAAAAAAATGGCGTGGGGTCACCCTCAAAATCTATAACAGACACTTCAGGTCTGGTATGGATTTTAAGGGGAACTCCGTGCCAAATTTTGAAAAAAATGGTGTGGGGTCCCCCCAAAAATCCATACCAGACCCTTATCCGAGCACGCATCCTGGCAGGCCGCAGGAAAAGAGGGGGATGAGAGAGCGCCCCCCCTCCTGAACCAAACCAGGCCACATGCCCTCAACATTGGGAGGGTTCTTTGGGGTAGCCCCCCAAAACACCTTGTCCCCATGTTGATGGGGACAAGGGCCTCATCCCCACAACCCTTGCCCAGTGGTTGTGGGGGTCTGCAGGCGGGAGGCTTATCGGAATCTGGAAGCCCCCTTTAACAAGAGGATCCCCAGATCTCGGCCCTCTCCCCTGTGTGAAATGGTAAGGGGGTACAAAAGTACCCCTACCATTTCACAAAAAAACTGTCAAAAATGTTATAAATGACAAGAGACAGCTGTTGACAATTCCTTTATTTAAATGCTTCTTCTTTCTTCTATCTTCTATCTTCCTTCGGTTTCATCCTCCATCTTCTTCTACTTCTGGTTCTTCTGGTTCTTCCTCCAGTGTTCTCGTCCAGCATCTTCCTCCGCGACGCCTTCTTCCCTTCTTCTCCTCAGGCTGCTCCGCATCCATGATGGCATAGAGGGAGGCTCCCGCTGTGTGACGCTTCTCCTCTTCTGACGGTTCTTAAATAACGGGGGGCGGAGCCACCCGGTGACCCCGCCCCCTCTGATGCATGGGGACTTCCCTGTGGCATTCCCCGTGACATCAGAGGGGGCAGGGTCACCCTTTATGTAACCCCACCCCCTTCTGATGTCACGGGAAATGCCACAGGGAAGTCCCCGTCAAGTCCCCGTGAGTCAGAGGGGGTGGGGTCACGGGTGGCTCCGCCCCCCGTTATTTAAGAACCGTCAGAAGAGGAGAAGCGTCACACAGCGGGAGCCTCCCTCCATGCTGTCATGGATGCGGAGCGGCCCGAGGAGAAGAAGGGAAGAAGACGCCGTGGAGGAAGATGCTGGACGAGAACACCGGAGGAAGAACCAGAAGAACCAGAAGAAGAAGAAGATGGAGGAAGAAACCGAAGGAAGATAGAAGATAGAAGATAGAAGAAAGAAGATAGAAGATAGAAGAAGCATTTAAATAAAGGAATTGTCAAAAACTGTCTCGTCGTTTTTAACATTTTTGACATTTTTTTTTGTGAAATGGTAGGGGTACTTTTGTACCCCCTTACCATTTCACACAGGGGGGAGGGCCGGGATCTGGGGGTCCCCTTGTTAAAGGGGACTTCCAGATTCCGATAAGCCCCCTGCCTGCAGACCCCCACAACCACTGGGCAAGGGTTGTGGGGATGAGGCCCTTGTCCCCATCAACATGGGGACAAGGTGTTTTGGGGGGCTACCCCAAAGCACCCTCCCAATGTTGAGGGCATGTGGCCTGGTACAGTTCAGGAGGGGGGGCGCTCTCTCGTCCCCCCCTCTTTTCCTGCGGCCTGCCAGGTTGCGTGCTCGAATAAGGGTCTGGTATGGATATTTGGGGGGACCCCACGACATTTTTTTTTTCAATTTTGGCGCGGGGTTCCCCTTACAATCCATACCAGATGTGAAGGGTCTAGTATAGATTTTGAGGGGGACCCCATGCCATTTTTTAAAAAATTTTGCCCAGGGTTCCCCTTAATATCCATACCAGACCTGAATGGCCTGGTATGGAATTTAGGGGGATCCCCACGTCATTTTTTTTTTTTTATTTTGGTTCGGGGTTCCCCTGTGGGGAATTCACATGCCGTTTTTATCAATTAACTTTTATGTGTATTGTCGGACCAGCAAATCATTAATAGCTGCGAGTAGTTTTAAATGACTTTTTTTCCTTTGAAATGTCATTTTGCTGTCAGACTGTTCTAAACACGGGAAACATGCGCCCCTTTACAGGCATACTATAGACACCCCCCAGGTATGAAATTTAAAGGAATATTACACTTTTATTGTTTCACTTTAAGCATTATTAAAATCACTGCTCCCGAAAAAACTGACGTTTTTAAAACTTTTTTTTTGCATTGATCCTTGTCCCCTGGGGCAGGACCCAGGTCCCCAAACACTTTTTATGACAATAGCATGCATATACGCCTTTAAAATTAGCACTTTTGCTTTCTCCCATAGACTTTTAAAGGGTGTTCCGCGGCTTTCGAATTTGCCGCAAACACCCCAAATTGTTTGCTGTTCGGCGAACTGGCGAACAGCCGATGTTCGAGTTGAACATGAGTTCGACTCGAACTCTTAGCTCATCCCTACTCATAACTAATATCCTCCAGCCCCTTTATTAGCTTTGTTGCCCTTCTTTGTACTTGCTCCATTTCCAGTACATCCTTCGTGAGGACTGGTGCCCAGAACTGGACAGCATACTCTAGGTGCGGCCAGACCACAGTCTTGCAGAGTGGGAGAATTATCGTTTTATCTCTGGCATTAATCCCCTTTTTAATGCATGCCAATATTCTGTTTGCTTTGTTAGCAGCAGCTTGGCATTGCAAGCCATTGCTGAGCCTATCATCTACTAGGACCCCCAGGTCCTTTTCCATCCTAGATTCCCCCAGAGGTTCTCCCACCAGTGTATAGATTGCATTCATATTTTTGCCACCCAAATGCATTATTTTACATTTTCTACATTGAACCTCATTTGCCATGTAGTTGCCCACCTCATTAATTTGTTATGATCTTTTTGCAAGGTTTCAACATGCTGCGGACCCCATTACCCACCCCTGGGGGACCCCACTACCCACCCCTGACCATTCCGAGTACTCCCTATTTACCACCACCCTCTGAACTCACCCTTGTAGCCAGTTTTCAATCCATGTACTCACCCTATGGTCCATGCCAACAGATCTTATTTTGTACAGTAAACGTTTATGGGAGCTGTGTCAAATGCTTTTGCAAAATCCAGATACACCACATCTACAGGCCTTCCTTTATCTAGATGGCAAGTCACCTCCTCATAGAAGGTTAATAGATTGGTTTGGCAAGAACAATTCTTCATGAATCCATGCTGATTACTGCTAATTATACTGTTCTCATTACTAACATCTTGTATTTAGTCCCTTATCATCCCCTCCAAGAGTTTACATACTATTGATGTTAGGCTAACTGGTCTGTAATTCCCAGGGATGTATTTTGGGCCCTTTTTAATATTGGTGCTACATTGGCTTTTCTCCAATCAGCTGGTACCATTCCAGTCAGTAGACTGTCAGTAAAAATTAGGAACAATGGCCTGGCAATTACTTGGTTACCTCGGGTGAAAGCCATCTGGTCCCGGGGATTTATTAATGTTAAGTTTCCCAAGTTTAATTTTAATTCTGTCCACTGTTAACCATGGAGGTGCTTCCTGTGATGTGTCATGAGGATAAACACTGCAGTTTTGGTTACTGAAGCCCCCCGATTCCCTCGTGAAGACTGAGGAGAAGCATAAATTCAATACCTTCACCATCTCCCCATCCTTTGTAACCAGATGGTTACAATATGGTCTGTCCTCCCTTTTTTACAGTTTACATACTTAAAGAATTTCTTGGGATTTTTTTGCTCTCCTCCGCTATATATCTTTCATGTATTATCTTAGCCGTCCTTATTGCAGTCTTACATTTCTTGTTGCATTCTTTATAAAGTCTGAATGCTGATGATGATCCCCCAACCCTGCATTTTTTGAAGGCCTTCTCCTTTGCTTTTATATGCATTTTTACATTGAAGTAAAGCCATCTAGGACTTTTGTTCGCTTTTTTATTATTACCCAATGGGATGCATTGACTAATGCCCTTATTTAATATGCTCTTAAAGCAAATCCATCTCTCCTCCGTGTTCTTTGTTCCTAAGATTTTATCCCAATTTATGCCTTCTAGCAAGGATCTTTTGAAATTCAGTGTCTTTGTATTCCCCTTATGTTTCCTATTTATATGATTTATACTGAAGCCAATTGACCTGTGATCGCTGTTACCTATATTGCCCCGTATTTCCACATCCGTGATCAGGTCTGTATTGTTGGTAATTAGTAGATCCAGTAACGCTTTATTTCTAGTTGGTGCGTCTACCATCGGACCCATAAAATTGTCCTGCAAGACATTTAGGACCTGGCAAACCTTAGATGAATGTGCTGTTCCCTCCGCCCAGTCTATGTCTGGATAGTAAAAATTGCCCATTATGATAACACTTCCCATCCTTGCTGCTAATCCAAATTGTGATAGATTTGTCTCCCCTTCCTCCCTCAGGTTAGGGGGCCTATAGCATACTCCCAGTATTATTTTCCCCTTAGCTTCATCCCCTTGGAGCGCTACCCATAAGGATTCCACCTCCTTCCTAGCTCCCTTAGTGAAGTCATCTCAAACATTTACTTGTACATTATTCTTGATATATAGGCATACCCCTCCCCCTTTTTTACCCTCTTTATCCCTGCTATAAAGGGTATACCCTTGAATGTTTGCCAGCCAATCATGAGAGCTGTTGAACCAGGTCTCTGAAATTCCCACAAAAATCCAGATCCTCCTCGTACAACAGTATGTCTAGTTCACCCATCTTGTCCACCAGGCTCTGGTGAACATGTCACATAGTTTAGACTGGTCGCATATTATCCTCTTATTGGGTGTTCCGAGATTGCAACTAGGACTTGCTACTATACTTACCTTGAGTTTATGTGCTTTGGACAACCTACCACTAATGCCCCCAATACTAACCTCTGGAATATGTTCCGCACTGACTATCTCTACCTCTGGACCCCCCCCCCCCATCTCTTAGTTTAAAAACCCCTCTAAATTTTTGGCCATCTTCATTCCCAGCTGATCTGCACCCTCCTCATTTAGGTGCAGTCTGAGAAGTCGGCCCAGTCCTCCAGGAACCCAAAACCCTCCTTACTATATCAGCTTCTCAGCCACTTGTTTACTTCCCTAATCTCCCTCTGCCTTTCTGGTGTGGCTCGATGCACCAGTAGTATTCCTGAGAATACTACTTTGGAGGTCCTTTTGCTCAATTTAGCTCCCAAGTCCCTAAAATCCTTCTTTAGGACACTCCATCTGCCTCTGATTTTGTCATTGGTGCCAACGTGCACCATGACAGCTGGGTCTTCCCCAGCCCCCCTAGTAATCTGTCCACCAGATCCGTGATGTGCCAAACCCGGACGCCCGGTAGACAACATACAGTTTGGTGCTTCATGTCTTTATTACAGATTGCTCTCTCTGTCCTTCTAAGAATTGAGTCCCCTACCACCAGAATCTTTCCTTCCTTTCCCTTCGCTTCCCCCCCACTCTCACTGGAGGATTTCTTCCCCCGGCAGCTAGAAGAGTCCCTCAGCTCCAGCAGTGCTGGTCCCTGACTGGTTTCACCAATGTCACTCAATGGAGCGTACTTTATTCCAGCCCTGGATCGGCCTCCCTGGCACTTCCCCCTCTACCCCTCCTGACTGTCACCCATCTACTCTTTGCTAGTGCCTGCACCTCTTTGTCTCCACCTGCTTCTGTGCTGACACCTGCAGGCACCTGCCGTGTACGTTCCTGCCTCTCCTTTAGTATGGAGGGACTTCTGAGTGCTGACAGTTGCTTCCCCAGATTCAGAACCTGGGCTTCCAGGGAAACAATGCGCTTACATTTTGCACAGCAGTATTCACCCTTGATCAGATGATCAAGGAACGCATACATGCCGCAAGATGTACACCGAGCCGCCTTTCCACACCCGCCGGGCATCGTACCTGTTAAATTTAAAGAGGATTGGGGATTATACCCTGTCCAAATTACATAACAACTAGCTTCTTGAAACTAAGACTCAATAAGACAATACACAGGTACTCAACAAGACAATACATAGGTACTCAATAAGGCAATACACAGGCACTCGCAGACCTACGTGCACTCGCAGACCTACGTGCAAATACACAAGTACACAGTACACAATACACAAGTACTTACGATCCACACACACTACTCAGACAACACTCAGGTACTCACACTACCCAGGTACTATGACCCCTGTTATATCCTTCTGTTTTCAACTCTGGTTTTTAACTCACCGCTTAGACCAGTTCCACTTGGACAGAGTTCCAGCAGACTCAAAGATGAGCAGGCTCACAATGAGTTCTACAGAAGGTTATATAGGCCTCAAGCACCTGTGACCAATTAACCACTCCCCTTAATTAGTAGGCTGAAGGAAGCAAAGAAAAAAAAGCTGTTTAAAAAGTGTCAGAAAAATGTGTTAAAAAGCACCTAAAAATGACACCCAGCAATCACCAGCAATCAAAAAGCAAGACTTTTTCACTACCCACTCAATGTCCCCACTGTTTAGCTTCCAACCAGCAGTCTGCCAATTTTAGATGTGCTCTACACAAGGTTATATAGGCCTCAAGTGTCTGTGACCAATTAATCACTCCCCTTAATTAGTATGATGAAGGAAGCAAAGAAAAAAAAAAAAGCTGTTTAAAAAGTGTCAGAAAAAGGTGTTCAAAAGCTACAAGGAAAAGCCCCAAAAATAACCAAAAAATGTTACCCAACAATCACCAGCAGTCAAAAAGCAAGACTTGTTCACTCTCCACTCAAGGTCCCCACTGTTTAGCTTACAACCAGCAGACAATCACAGCCAATCATCTACCTATACATTCATGTAAAACATAATTACTTAACTTCATCTACTTAAAGTGGTATTAAAGCAAAGCAAATTATGTATCATACTGCAGCTTACCAATTTTTAGATAGGTGGCTGCATTTGTTTTGTTTTTCTTTTGTTTTTAAGGTTTTCCTTATTTTATTTTCACCTGGCGATCCTGCTAGTAAGTCTGTTGTTTTTCAAAAGAACAAGCTGTCTTGCAGATGTAGCAGTTAGAGGGTTGAAACAAACCATTTAACACTGGGAAAGGGGGTGGGGTCAGGGGTGGAACCAAGGGGGCAGCAAAATTAGGTTTCTTGCACTGGCCCTGCTTCCACCTAGCAGCACTAGGGTCATTGGTTTGAAAACCAACAATGGCACTACCTGCTTGGAATTTGCATGTTCTCCCTGTGCCTGCCTGGGTTTCCTCTCACACTCCAAAGACATGCTGGTAGATTAATTGGTAGGGATGAGCCTGCGGTTTGAGTCGAACGTAAGTTTGACTCGAACATTGGGTGTTCGTTTGTTCTAAAACGAACCGAACATATGGGGCGATCATGGGAAATTCGAGCGCTGAAGAATGCCCCATAATGCACGGCGAGAATACAGTGCATTGCTGTATGATGATTGGCCAAAGCATGCACCTGACCTGCATGCTTTGGCCAATCACAGCGCGCTCTGCTGAGAGAGCCATAATTGGCCTTTGGCCAATCATGGCTCAGGGGGACTAAGTCCATGCCCCACACTATATAAGGCTGCTTACGTAGCGGCCATGTATAGTGTGTGGAAAGAGATAGTTTGAGCTAGATTAGGCAGGCAGGTTTGTTAGTGGCAGTGTATTTGATACAGTCTAGTACATATATATGGGCGGCACAGTGGTGTAGTGGATAGCACTTTCGCCTAGCAATAAGAAGGGTCGTTGGTTCGAATCCCAACCATGACACTACCTGCCTGGAGTTTGCATGTTCTCCCTGTGCCTGCATGGGTTTCCTCTGGGTACTCTGGTTTCCTCCCACACTCCAAAGACATGCCGGTAGGTTAATTGGATCCTGTCTAAATTGTCCTTAGTATGTATGAATGTGAATTAGGGACCTTAGATTGCAAGCTCCTTGAGGGTAGGGACTGATGTGAATATGCAATGTATATTTAAAGCACTGTGTAAATTGACGGCGCTATATGAGTACCTAAAATAAAATAATTAAAAATAAAAAATATATATATTGTAGCAGAGCGTCCCAGAGAGAGCCAAGAAAACTCCTGTTCAAGGTTTATATGTCTCCTAGGCTCCTCTCATACACGTTCAGGGATCTCCGATCCTTGATCCAGTTTGATCTTGATCCTTTCCTGCAGGCCAATTTAAACTCACCTGTGACGGACAGCCTTCGCTGTCACCAATAAATAACTACTGTCTCCCTTTACTGTATTATTTAAAGCATTGTACAAACTGCTGGCACTATATACATCTTGTATAGTATTAATAGCAATATATTGCACACACTTAACAGTGATGTAAGCAAATTCATCCATGGCACTACACCATTTTCTAAGCAAGTTCTGTAAGGAATATTTTCGTGTATGTTATATACAAAAGCATTGCACATTACATAACTTGAGTTTTCATTGAGTGACATTCCTTCCCTAAATGCACCACAATTCTTTAGTGAATACTTTGATCTATCTGAAATGCCATAATTTGATTTAATGTCTATATACAAGAATGTTTTCCTTTCCAAAGTTGATGACTGTTTGTGTAGGTGCCTACCCAGAAAAACATTTGTCACTGTGTCAGCCAAGTAAAAAAGAATGATTTAGTAAACTAGGGCATAGTAATTTATTATTAATTTCCACTTGAAAATCAACTATAAGAAAAGTTACATTTGCGCTTGGCATTTCAAACAAGCCTATAAATAATTTTTTGTAACGGATGTGGTACCAGTTTGAAAAAGTTTAATTATAGTAAAGCAAAGGCTAACTATACAAGTAACACTGATGTCACGGTGTCAAAACAACAATTATATATATTTAAAGACAGGATATACAAATACTCAGTGCTTTGCATAGCCACTTTTCACAGTGGCTTGGTGGTTAGCATGCCTGCCTTGCAGCACTAGGGTTCTCATTATGAATCCCAACCCAGACACTACCTGCATGTAGTTTGCATGTTCTCACTGTGCTGGTGTGAGCTTGAGTGTGGGTCTGCATATGAGGTAGAGACCCAACATTGTAAGCTCCTTGAGAACATGGACTGATGTTAATAAAGAATATAGTATGTAAAGTGCTGTGTAAATTGTGAAATATAAATATATAAATTACATATTGTGCAGAGTTACAATCTGGAATTAAAACTAATTTGGTTGGGAATTTTACTATTTGTTGGATATGTAATCATTCACAATCACACATTAACACATACACACACTTCCGGTTCCGGCGCCGCATGGAGTGACTGCTCCTCTCCTCGGCTCCCGCAGCATGACATAAAAACGGCCTAAAAAATCCATCCGAGCCGCCCCACGGGCACACATCTTCCTCTGGTTGACATCCCCACTTCCATGGACCGGTTTGTGGAAAAAAATGGCGCCCGCACGCAAACGGCCCTGATGGCACCGCCGGCCCAGCAGCAAATCGAGGCCCTGGCTTTGGCCTACATGGATCTTCTTGCAGACACGCTGATGCTGACAGCAGCAATGGAGATAAGCGGCTGCATGGTCTCTCCCCCCTCTCCACATGCCTCCTCCACACAGCATGCCTCATCAACACAGTATGCCCCCTCCACACAGCAAGCTGGGGAAAACAGCACAGAGCGCAGAGCACAGGCTGTGGCTGCTCTCCTATCCCCCATGTTAGCTGCATCTGTGGAAAAAGCTGTCAATGCAGGCATGAAGCAAATTAAGGCCCAACTCTGAAGCGGAAGCTTTCTTACGGTGTCTGCATGCAGGCCCACACCCCACACTCCATCCAAAGCTGCCCCAATCAACTGCTCCCTGAATCAAAGAGCCCACGAAAAGACAAACGTTTCAGACCCTCGGCCCCAGAACACCACCGCGCCACTCCGCGCAGAGATGGGGAATGCAACTTTTGTCCCTGCAACTCACTCTCTCAAGGTCGCATACCAAACGGCACCTAAGGTTTGAATCTGTTTTTGTATAAGCACTTCGCTGCTTTTCCCTCTCTCCACCAGTTTCAACCACTGATGCTACTACCGCAATGGTGGCCGTATTTACATCACTGTGTTTTAAGTGACTTTCTTTTTTTGTCTCTCAGCTAGTAATATTTGTTCTCTTGCTACATTGTTTCTGTTATACTATAATACTCCTCATGGCCTCACTGTGTGCAGCCCCACTATCTCCCCCTATATACGACCTGTGACAGCGGCTCCAAAATCTTCTATCCATAAATGGGCGCTCGTATGTCATATCATCAGGGTCGTGTACTGGGAGCTGGCCTACACAGTGACTCCATGCGGAAAAAATTGAAGTTCATTCGATTGCATGTGTTATTTTTGTTTCAGGTTTCCCCCCTATTAACCCCCCCCCCACCGCCATCTATCCCGGGGCACTGGCATGCCACTAGTCTCCATGACAATACTCTCCTATAGTAGGAATAGTTTCATACATCCTGATACGGTAACAACTTCACAACATCTACTACACGGTGACAAATTTGTAAACCCGCCCCATTTCTCTTTTCCAACCCCCCCAACATGAAAATCTTTTCTTGGAACGTAAAAGGGCTTAGATCCCCTAACAAGAGAATGAAGATCCTCCGACATCTCAAAAGAATTAAAACTGACATCGCCCTACTTCAGGAAACTCACTTATCAAACCCCTGATTTTCATCATATGAAAAAAATTTGGGTAGGCACAGTCGTAGGCTTAGATGTCAATGGGTGCAAAGTAGGAGTCCTCCTGCTTATACACAAGAACCTCCCCTGTACGTTCTTATCCATACAATCAGACAGCCAGGGACAATTCATCTCAGCACATATCCAACTAGGATCCAAAGATCTAGTGATTTCAAACACATACACCCCTAACAACCCCGGTAAACCCTTCTATAGTGAACTAACTACATGGCTACTTCAAAAACACCCACTCCCACACTTAGTTGGAGGAGATTTCAATTACATCCTACATCAGTCTGATGACAGATCTTCCCCCAAACACCTCAGGCCAGGACTTGATCCCACCACTTCCACCCACTATGCATCCACCATGCAATTCCTCCACCTCCAAGACCTTTGGCACCTAACACACCCTACTGACAGGGAATTCACCTTCTACTCCAACCCTCATAATGTGTTCACCAGAATCGACTATTTCAGAATCGGCCTGAAATCAATGCCTAGAACTTGAATTTTTTGTTGGGGCTCCGGGAAGTCATCCAGAAGAACACAGCTCTCACCTTCCACGCCCATCCAAAAAGCTTCACACTTGTCCTGGTTGATCTTTGAGCCTGATGCCTCTGCCTTATCACTGAGACCACTTCCGGCGCCTCCCCAGTCCCAGAGATAAAAACAGAAACATCATCAGCATAGGCCACAACCTTCAAAGGAGGCTCACCAGCGATGACCAAAGGTACCCTGCACAACGGTCCACTCTCTAGCCTTTTAATGAAGGGGTTGATTGCAAACACATATAGCAGAGGACTCAATGGACACCCCTGAAGCCGACCGCAAAGGACTGCCCGACCCAGCCATTAACCAGAGGAAAGCTTTCAGCCCCTTTGTACAAAATCTTGAGCCAATCAATGAAACCCCCCTCCAGGCCATATTTGTCAAGAAGGAGCCACAAGTACTCATGATTAACCCGATCAAAGGCCTTAGCCTGATCCAATGTCAGCAAAAATTTACCCCAACCAGCAGCCCTACAACGCTCCAAGGCCTCCCGGACAGCTAACACCGCTGAGAAAGTGCTTCTACCTTGGACCGAACAGTGCTGGTGGTGGGATAACAAACTGCCTGCAACTGGTGATAATGGGGCACCAATTCCCAATCATCGAAGGATCTTCACCCTTTGACAGAAAGATCACTGCAGATTGCCTCTTCTCTTCTCCAGATGTTGACACGACGCTCTCTCCGGCTGGACTGCTCCCTGAGGGCTCCGTTGTGACTTATATAGGCGGAGACCCCGCCCCTAATGATGTCACAGTCCCTGGGCATGCTGGGACTGTGACGTTTTAGGGGGCGTGGTCACCGGGCGATGTTGACCACGCCCCCTAAAACATCACAGTCCCAGCATGCCCAGGGACTGTGACATCATTAGGGGGCGGGGTCTCTGCCTATATAAGTCACAACGGAGCCCTCAGGGAGCAGTCTAGCCGGAGAGAGCGTCGTGTCAACATCTGGAGAAGAGAAGAGGGAAGAAGCCAAGAAGCCCAGAAGCCCAGAAGCCCAGAAGCCCAGACCTCTGCTGGCAAGAGAGCTACCTGAAGACAGCAGAGGAGCCGGCCGAAGAACTGGAACACCGGGAGAAGAGAGCGGAGAAGAACCAACCGGACGCCGGGAGAAGAGGAACCGGAGGAACCCCCGAAGCCGGAGGAAGACCCCCGGAGCTGTTTAATAAATTATTTTAAAAACCTGTGTAGTGTGTTTTATTATTGACACTTTTTCCCTAGGTGAATGGGTAGGGGTACCATGTACCCCATACTCATTCACATAGGGTGGGGGCGCGGGATCTGGGGGCCCTCTTATTAAAGGGGGCTCCCGGATTCCGATAAGCCCCCGCCCGCAGACCCCGACAACCAACGGCCAGGGTTGTCGGGAAGAGGCCCTTGTCCTCATCAACATGGGGACAAGGTGCTTTGGGGTGGGGGGCCCCGCAGGGCGCCCCCCTCCCCCAAAGCACCCACCCCCCATGTTGAGGGCAAGCGACCTGGTACGGTTCAGGAGGGGGGGCCGCTCGCTCGTCACCACCCCCTTTCCTGACCGGCCAGGCTGCGTGCTCGGATCGGGGCCTGGTATGGATTTTAGGGGGGACCCCACGCCGGCTTTTCGGCGTAGGGGCTTCCCTTTAAAATCCTTACCAGACCTAAGGGCCTGGTATGCCCCGCGCTCGCCGCAGTAGGAAAATTTGTTTTTCCTATTGCAGCGAGCGCGAGATGCAATACCCTGCCCTCGTGTTGTATCTGGTCCGTCGGACCAGCATACACACGAGCGGGCTTTCCGTCGGACCAGCACACAGACGAGCGGACTTTCCGCCCAAAACTGGGTCCGACGGGAAGATTTAAAACTTGTTTCAAATCTAGGTCCGGCGGACTTTGGGGAAAAAGTCCGCCGGAAAAGTCCGCTGGCGCCTACACACGGGCGGATTGTCCGGCACACTCTGGTCCGGCGGACTTGGTCCGCCGGAAAGTCCGACCGTGTGTACGCGGCATTAGAAATAAAAATGGATGAAATTGAAATTACAACCCAAGAAAATATAACAGAATTGGAACAATTAAAAAAAGAGAATTTAATACTTCAAACTAAGCTCGAAGATTACGAAAATAGAGCCAGACGTTCAAACTTGCGCATAAGGGGAATACCTGAAACTGTGACAGACCTGCAATCTACTATTACTGCTCTATTACAAGAACTAAAGCCAGATATCCCTATTGAACGTTTAGAACTGGACAGAGTACACAGAGCCCTCACAGCCAAAAAGAAAGATGGACCCCCACGTGATATAATCACAAAATTTCATTATTACAGAATGAAAGAACAAATACTAATTACTGCAAGAGAAAAAAAGGAACTTAATTTTCAAGGACACAATTATCAAATTTTTGCTGACCTATCCCAACTTACTATTACTAAAAGATGATCCATGAAACCCCAACTAATGGAACTGCAACGCCACAACATTATGTATCAATGGGGCTTCCCCTTTTCAGTCAGATTTAACTACCAAGGTACAATTTACAGAAGCAGATCAGCAGATGAACTACAACAAACCCTTTTAAAATTAAATCTGACAGAACCCACAAGCAGCAACACTCCCACACGCAGAAGAATGGCATCATCTTCACCTTCAGGCAGCACCCAGAAAATTTCAGAACAAAATGGGAATAATCATTCTCACAAAAGAGGCCGTTATGCCACATCATCCATGGACCAAGAAGATTCAATGGACTGACATCCTAATTCCTGATATCTCTTCATTTATTATACTAAGAGATGGTTCTCTATAAAAAACCTATATTTATAACTGACTGTAACTGCATTCTGATAGTCACACACTGTGTGGGATCATGTTACATTCCAGTTATATTTCTTATTACTTCTGATTCATATAGCCTTAGAATATATAAGTGAAATAAGGAAATTCTTGTTCAGTTATATATTATCAGGTAATAACAATAGATTTATTACTTTTTAGGACAAATATGTTCAATAATCCAGAAGTAATGGAAGCTTTTTCTTTCTTTTCTTAAAACAAATATATTATTACCTAACTAGTTCCTAAAATTATGTTTTTGTTTATTCTAATCTGAAGCAATACAACCTCAATTTTATGAGTTAACATAACTAAACAGTTACATATGAATAAAATATGTAATTGTTTACTCTAAAAGGGTTAAAATCCCAAAATAATTCAAACTATCTTCATCAATACCAAAGTTATTAACAGTACCTTTCTAACTGAATTATTTAGCCTAGGGCAAGACTAACCATATACAACCACCCTGGAATAAATAATTTCAACAAAAACTATATTTTGCACTCCAATTAATGAAACATAATTTTGATGTCTTTTGACATAGCACTTCTCTCCTGTAAGCAGAAGATCCGTGTACCCCCATTACCCCTCCTCATTCTCCCAACCATATTATGTGGGAGTGTGACGAAGGCACTTATTCCCCTGAGAGAGATATTTATTCTCTCTCACGGGTAAATTGTGATTACTTGCAAAAAATAATTTATACAATGTATCATCTAATCTCATATGTTTTTTGTTTACTCTTTACTACAGAATTCACTGGTTTCTTTTCTATCTATTCATCTCTTCAGTCCACACAGGTTGATCTGCGCAGTCAGCTCTGCATAACAAAAAGTAAGTCAAAACTATTTGATCTGTTGCCATGGCACCACTGAATATACTTTCCCTGAATGTTCAGGGAATAAATGTCCCTCAAAAAAGGACCAAAGCCTTCCGTACTTTCCATAACAAGAAGGCTCACATAGTATGCCTCCAAGAAACACACTTCACCAAAGATTCTACTCCAAAATATATTTCTCCTTTTTATCAACAAATTTACACGGCTTCTGCCTGTACCAAGCAAAGGGGAACTCTAATTGCATTTCACCGATCCACACCATTCACCTTATCATCAGAAATTAAAGACCCAGAAGGTAGATACCTGATACTCATGGGTTATATAATGGATACAGCAATCACGGTGATTTCCTACTATGCTCCTAACAAACAACCTACACCATTCCTCTCACATATATTACAAGTGATTAATACACACAAAATAGGAACAGTGATAATGTGTGGGGATTCGAACCAGGTCCTCCTCCCATTTCTAGATAAATCACCTTTTACACCATCCAAAATAACCTCTAGATTACCTTTTTCTCAACTTCTTTCCAAATACAATCTGGTAGATTTGTGGAGAGAAAGTAACCCAATGAAAAAGAAATTCACTTATTTCTCGCACCCTCATCAAACCTTCACCAGAATAGATCATATTTTTCTAACAATAGGAATGATACCAGAAATTATTGCATCAGATATAATTCCGATTCCGTGGTCTGACCATAATGCAGTATACACTACTATAGCCTCAGCCATACCAAAAGCGCATGACCCAACGTGGTACTTACCGGACATAATGCTCAAACACCCACTACATCAGATGGCCATTGAACAAGCTTTAAAGGAATACATATCAATTAATAATACAACAGACATCTCCCCAATAACACTGTGGGAAGCTCATAAGCCTGTCTTGCGTGGTACAATACAAAGACAAATGGCACTATTTAAACGGGAACGCAAAAATCTAGCAAAAACTAGAACTCAATTTTAATGCAGCCTACATATCATTTCAAGATAATCCATCTCAGAGTACAAAATCTCATCTGGAAAAATCTAGATTGGAATACGATCTATTTCTCACTGAGTCAGTTGATAAATCCCTCAAACGCTCCAAACACAATTTCTACATGAATACAAACAAACCAGGTACATATTTGGCTCGGGCATTAAATTCAACTAACAAATCTTTCAAACCAATACGTTTGAAATTATCAAAAAATGTTTACACTTGTAATCCAGTTAAAATAGTCCATAAATTTCACTCACATCTTGCAACTTTATACAAGACAAACAATGAATTTAATCCTACAGAGGCTGAATCCTTCTTCTCAAAAATAACCTTACCTGAGTTATCTCAGAATCAAAAAAGCAGTTTGGATGAGCCTATAACTATAGATGAAGTTACTAACGCCATAAAAGACCTAAAACTTAACAAAAGACCAGGCCCAGACGGCTACTCGGCTTTATACTATAAAACATTCTCAGAAATACTCTCTCCCATTCTCACTGAAACTTTTAACAAACTTCTAGATGGACATTCTTTTCGGCAAGAAACACTAATGGCAATTGTTTGTATGATCCCAAAACCCCTTTCTGATGATACTTCCTGTGTGAATTATAGGCCTATCTCTCTGTTAAACCTCGATATTAAATTATTAGCAAAAATAATAGCAAAACGCCTCAATAGCATTATAGGAAAATTAATACATAGAGATCAAGTAGGCTTCATGCCAAATAGACAGGCAAGCGATAATATACGCAGGGCAGTGTTATTGGCACATATTGCTAAAAAACGGAAAATCCCTTTATGTTTTCTATCTCTCGATATTAAGAGGGCATTTGACACAGTATCCTGGCAATATATGCAATATTCATTACAAAAATGGGGTTTTGGACCCCACTTTTTAACATGGATCAAAGCATTATATAATAAACCCAAAGCCTATATAAAATATGCTGGATACAAATCTGAAGCCTTTAATATCGAAAGAGGTACCCGACAGGGTTGCCCATTATCTCCCTTATTATTTGCCCTTATACTCGAACCCATGGCCCAATACATCAGAACAAACCAAACTATAACTGGCATTGAAGTAGGAGGTATTACACACAAATTATGTATATTTGCAGACGATATATTACTTTTTCTATCATCACCACAGGTCTCTGGTCCTAACTTAATACCAGCTCTTGATGGATTTGCAGCCCTATCCAGGCTTATGATTAATCCTAAGAAATACCTAGTGCTTAATATTTCACTCACAAACATGGAATTGATCCCGGCTAGGGCTGCACTGCCATTCACATGGGCAGAAAATTCAATCCCATATCTTGGAATTCATTTAACAGCATCTCATTCTGACTTATTCTCAACCAATTATCCTCCTGTATTAAGACAGATCACAAATCTAATAAAACAATGGTCGCAACTTCCTTTATCCTGGATAGGGAAGATTAATGCAATCAAAATGACTATTCTACCCAAATTGCTTTATCTATTCAGAGTCCTCCCTATTCCAATTCCTTCCTATTTTTTGAAAATAGTACAAAAAAGAGCAACTTCGTTTATATGGGGCTCTTCTAAACCACGTATACCTATACACACACTACATCTTCCCAAAAATAAAGGAGGCCTGGGATACCCTAATTTTACTAACTACTACAGAGCAGCACATTTGGCCAGTCTGTCCAAATACCATGCAAAACAGGAAATCCCATTATGGGTATTTATAGAGGCTTCAGAAAATGACCCTCTATTAATATCAAATTTATTATGGCTTGATCCTAAAGACCGCTTTAAAATTCATAATCCCATAACTAAACACTTCTTATCTCTCTGGGATAAACTAAAAACCAAATATCAGTTACAATCTCCACACAATCCTCTCCTTTCTTTTATCAGAAATCCGGCCTTTTATCCGGCATGGATCTACCCAAATTCTTTTAAAGCTTGGACAACATCAGGCATTCAGACACTAAATGACTTCATAGCATCTAAATCATTCCTTTCATTCCCATCGCTTAGAGAAAAATATGATCTACCAAACTCTGAGATATTTAGATATCTCCAAATCAAAAATTTCTATACACCATTCCTAAAGGGGGATACACCATTATCCCAGTTATCCATTTTTGAATCAATCTGTACAAAAGATCCATTTGCTAAAGGTACAATTTCATCACTTTATAATCAATTGTATGGAGTAGCAAATCTTAATAGACCCTCTTACGTTCAGAGGTGGGAGGAGGACCTGGGACGAACTTTAGAAGACACGGACTGGTCTAACATATGGCTCACATCTAAGTCATCTTCACCCAACATCTTAGCACTGGAGACAAATTATAAAGTCCTAACTCGCTGGTACCTTGTACCCGCTAGAGTGGCAAAATATTCACCTAATACCTCAGCTCTTTGTTTTCGAGGATGCCCAGAAATAGGCACATATTTACACATATGGTGGATGTGCCCAGTAATCCAAACCTTCTGGAAGGATGTCTTCGTGATTGCATCTAAAATATTTAAAAAAATAATACAACCAGATCCATATTTAACTTTACTTAATCTAAAACCGGAATGGTTAACACTCTCTCAATTCAAACTTATTATCCAACTAATAACGGCTGCAAAACAAACAGTGGCCAAGGCATGGAAATCTCCTACATTGGTACTAGCAGAAACAATTCACAGAATGAATAATACAATGTTCCATGCTAAGATGGTAGCCATCGATCAAAATCAAATTCCAAAATTTGAAAAACTTTGGCATCCTTGGATAAAACAACAGTTCCTGTCAAACTTCAATGACTCTGTCCTGTTGCCATGGTAACAGATTAAATGACTTACAGAGACACCCATTCTAAGGCTTCAAAGAGAACTAAAAAGAATAATAAACTGACGAGCGGGACAACCTTGTGGACCATACCTCTACCTTTCAACCCTTTTTCTTCTTTCTCTTTCCTTTTCTCCACCTTACGATTAAAGCTCATTATCAGAATTTATTTGACCTATATACACTCTACTTGTAAACAATATGTATAGTAGGTATAAATCATTTAAATACCTACAAAAGTAACTAAGGAAATGATATATATCTTTAATTTAGGTTTACGTGAACCCAATGTTTAATATTTGAAATTTCATGATATTTACCTATATAAACCCTACTGTAAAACAATGAGCTTACTTTATAGATCCTTGTAAACTTACTTTATGTATCTTTATAACATTGTATACTCAATAAACTTCTTTTGACAAGGAAAAAAAAAAAAAGAAAAAAAAAAAAAACCTCCGCAAGGTAGGGAGCCAGGATCGTCTTAAAACATTTATAAAATTTGGCTGTCAAGCCATCTGGCCCTGGCGTTTTCTTGATGGCCAGTTTATCAATAGCCTGGATTAGCTCATCTGCAGTGATTTCATCTGTCAAATTCAGTAAAGGAACATTACTTCCCAGTCCCGGTGTAGAGTCCAAAAAACCCCACATTCTTGTCCAATCAAGGTTCCCTCCTCCCAGAAGATCGGCATAGTATGACCTGACAACCTCCAGGATCCCTGACCTAGACTTCGTCAGAGAGCCCGTACTGTTCCTTAGGCCATTGACCGTCTTAACTGCTATGCTCTGTTTACAATTCTGGTAAGGGTCAGACGAATGGTATTTTCCGTAATCCCTCTCCTGAACCAAAGAGGCGTGCCGGTCATATTGATGTCTCCTAAGGAGGAGTTTCACCTCAGAGATCGCCCCAGAATCTCCTCCATTCGAAACAAGGCAGTCAAGTTTCCTCCGCAAACGCTGGTAGGTGATATACTTCTCTTGCTGCTTCTTTCTTCCTATGGCCTTGCAAAGCCCAACAGTCCGCTGTTTAACAAGCTCCCACCATTCTGACTTACTGCTGCAAAAGTCTAGGATCGTTACCTGTGCTTGAAAAAAACCCTCAAAGGATTGTCTTGCTCTGTCGTCTTCCAGGAGGGCCGAACTCAATCTCCAAATACCCCTCCCCCTAGGTGGCATGTCTGGGGCATTCAGAGTCACAGATAGAATACAGTGATCAGAAAACTCCACTGCCCGACACACAGGCGCAGAAAAAACAGAGTCTCCCTTTAAAAAAACCTATCTATCCTACTCTGACTATTACCTCGCTGAAAAGTGAACCCCGTGCTGTCTGGGCTGCCTTTAAGGTGCGCATCTACCAGACCTGCTTCCCTAACTATTGCATCACCTTATCTCTGAAACCTCTCTTGTCTTTAGACCTAGTAATGGTGTTGAAATCACCTCCAAAGATAACTTGCTTGGTTGAAAAAAGAAAAGGCTTAATCTTTGTAAAGAGGCATTTCCTATCCCACTTCGTCTGGGGACCATAGATGTTAATCAGGCGCAAGTCCTGCCCCTTCACAGAGACGTCCAAGACCATGCATCTCCCTATCTCTATCTCAATTATCCGCCGGCACATTACCATACCAGAAAACAGGACTGCAACCCCGCTGTACGGCTCGGCCGCAAGAGACCAAAATGAGGGACCACGTCTCCACTCCTTCTTTGCCAGATGTATATCGGCCAGACTACTCAGATGGGTCTCTTGCAAAAACAAAATGTCAGCAGCAAGCTCGCTGAGCAAAAATAAGGCCATATGATGAGCACTTACTGATCTTAAGCTGGCAACATTAATGGCTGCCACTTTTAACGGAGTGGGAACTGCCATTAGGGTAGTTGAGGCAGCCGTTTCTTAGCCTGACTACTCCGTCTCCCTGGAGAACCAGCGCGCTTCATTGCACCCTGGCACTCATCCTCCATAGAGGATGCAGAACTCAATGAGTCCCATTCATCCTCATCATCTGACAGGACCTTCAACTTATTTTCCAAAGGCAAAACCTTAGGACTTAAGGTAACTGTACCTCTATTTTTTTTTCCTTTTGCCCCTCCTCCTTTTATCCTCCAACCACTCCAAATCATCCTTGGACAAACTGGAGTAAACAGCCTCCCCACACCTATCCTCCCCTTCACCCCCCTCTCCCCCACTCTCCCTTCCCTTATCCACCACCAGACCAGCCTCTCCGCCATCCTCCCCACTCCTCTGCACCCCACAATCCTTAACAGGAACCCTGCAGCGTTGAGGGAGGGGGACTGGCACCGCACCTGACGTACCAGCCTCAGCACCTCTCGCTGCCTCTGCAATTTTAGAAGACACAGAAGGATTGAACACATTCTCAGTAACTGAAACCTTACATACAGACTGGGAAGACACTGGCACACTAGGTAAACGCACAGGCTGGGGCACCACAGACTGGTAAGATACTGGCACACTAGGTAAATGCACAGACTGGGGCACCACAGACTGGGGAGACACAGACACATTGGGTGTTGGCACAGACTCAGATGGATTCACAGGCATCCCAGCTGCTGAGCTCTGAGCATCCTCCATGTCCAGGCAGAAGAACACTCTCATGAGCTCAGGCTTGTTGTGCATTGCCTCAGGACACTGACTATAAGGATGTCCCACTGCATTGCACAGATTGCACCTGATAATATTATAGTCCTTCGCTGAATGTCCTATACCCTGACACAGAGAGCACTTCATCACTGGACAGGAGGATGCAAGATGCCCTTTATCTCCACATTTGTTGCAGAGCTTTGGCTGGCCTGGATAGAAGATGGTCAGCCTGTCCATCCCCAGGAAAGCTGAGGATGGCAGATGCTGGACGACATTGTCAACGACCTTTAATTTTAATTGCACAGACCATCCTCCCGTCCATATTCCCCGATCATCCACAATCTTTTTTAGGGGGCTCAGGACGTCTCCATACCTCCTCGACCATACAGTTAAATCCCCTTGCGTTATGGACTCATTGCGGACCAAAATTGTGACCATTTTAATGAGGGGCTGACGTGATATAAGCTTTGGGATGAGCCCTTTCCAGTCTGGCAGGCCCCTACACACGTGTTCATACTTCTCCCAAAATATGTCCAAAGACTCCAGATGGATAAAGGACAAATCATACTCATAGGAACCTGCCGGACTGATCAGGGAGAAGATATCTGCGGGTGTAAATCCACTGCTCTCCTATGTGGGGGGATTCCACCGCCTTCCCATTTTACCTGAACAACATTCCTCCTTTTAAACAGGGAGGAAGATAAAACATTCCCATATTCCTTCCCTGCTTTCTCTCCCCTCCCAGATCCTGTAGCAGCAACACCAGCATAAGTTTTTCTTACACCAGCAGCATTTGCAGTCTTGTCCTTAGACACATTCAAACCTGCTGGCAGAGAGACTGAATCAGCTGTGATAGCAGTCTTCTGATTAGCAGACGCAGGTCCCTTACCCTCCCCCTGCTCTGAACACACAGCTTCACTCCTGGGATCAATCAAAGTCTTAATTGCTGCAGACTCCTGGAGAGTTGTAGCACTACTGAACCCAGCATCTCCTCCACCATTCACAGGAACAGCCGCTGTGCCTGGTCCAGACAAAGTCACTGTATTGTCCATTGACCTCTCTGCAGACTGAAGCTGACAGTTATTAGCAGATGTTGTTTTATGTTGGACATTGTCTGTGGGTCTGGGCTGACTGCCTGTAGCACTGCAACTCTCAGCAAGCACATTATCACTAATAAAGTTCACACCACCATCCTGCACACACACTGTACCTGCTTGCCAACAATTTCTCCTCTTCCTTCTCAATCCGCTTCAGCTTACTGACAGTCCTCTGTCTGAAGGCAGACAGGGACTCATCTCTCTTTTGGCCAGGTCCAGAGTCTTCCACAGGCTGAGGCCTATCCAGGGGCCCCCGCCAGGGTCCTCCCCAGGATCCAGCATCTCTCCTGGGGCAGAGAAGCAACTCTAGCCCCTGGTCTCTGGAAGCACAGGAGCAAAGGAACCAGCAACCTCACTGTCAAGGAGCAGAATGGCAGTTTCCCACCATCCCTGTGCTGAGTTCCCGGGTCTGAGTGTACATCTGTTGTGCCCATTATGAGGGGCTCCCACCATCCCTGTGCTGTGCTGACTTCCTGGGTTTTTAACTTTTAGATTTGTTACCTTTTCATAACAATTATGAATGTTCATTATGATGAATTCATCATTATGAGGGGCTCTCACCATCCCTGTGCTGTGCTGACTTCCTTGGGTTTTTAACTTCATCATAACGGATAATCGTAATTAACAAACATTCTTATTTTGTCCGATTCTGTTGTAACGGAATTTGGATCCGAAGTTCGTAAACGAAATTTTGTATTTTGTACAAAATTCGTATGCATAAAAATTTGTATTTTGGATCCTCACGAATGTATGAATTTTCAGAAATTTGTACGAATTTCCGATTCGTACGAAACTAATCGCACATGTCTAGTAGCCAACTGGGGAAAAGACTTCCCAGCTGCAGACCTAGTAGACGAAATACTACAGGGTTTCAACAAAGTACAACACTTAATCCCCAATGAAATATGGAGAGAAACTCAACTAAAGATCGTCCATCGAGCCCATATACCCTTCCTCTCTTCTAAAACAGATCAGAACAGTGCCAAATGCCCCCTCTGCCAACGACCGAGACCATCCCTGGCCCACCGTTTTTGGGCCTGCTCCTACATATCCACCTTCTGGAATCAGGTCTTATCCTACATTTTTGAAACAACTCTACTAAAGCTACCAAAGGACCCCCTACTTCTCATCTTTGGATATTGGGACCCCCCAACTGTTGCCATGGTCCCAAAACACAAGCTTAACCACCACGGGAAACTCAAAGAACCTCCCTTCCCACAAAGACTGGTCTTTGATATGCCTACTCATCGCTCAGAGAACCATTTTGAAGAACTGGACTTCATCTCACTGCCCCAATACCACCAAAATCAAAAGGTGGCAGTGGTATTGAGGAGAGCTCCTACTCCTCCTATTCAAAGACCGATTCAACACAGACTTCAAACAGGAAAGATCTAAAGCCCACTTCTACTCCAAGTGGCAACCCTTCATGCTCTCAGCACTCTCTCCAAAAGACTTAGCCAACATTGGCCAGTACTCGTTCTCTTACTATGGGACCCCCCTCAAGCCCAGGGGAGACAGTATCCTCTGACGGACAACCCAACACCAGTGAACTTTAGATGTTCCATGGTCTGACTATTTCCTAAGTACACTTTCTCAAGGCCTCCACCTATCTTTATTCTTTATTCTTCTTGTTACTACGTAACAAGAACCTGCTTCTCTCACCCCCCCCTCTAAATCACCACCCTTCCCTCTCCTGTTATTCTCCGTTGTTTCATCTTGTAATCCTAGGAAAACTGTCTCAGTACAAAACAAGATCCATCCAGTTACTTTCTTATGGTCCCTAGACACTGCCCTGCTGTAAAATGTTATATCTTTACAGCTATTCCACCCTGACTTGTTTTTTTTCAAGACCCCTAGATTACACAAATATCTCTGTTTGATGTTCCTACAAATGCTGTTACTGTTATTAATAAATAAATCAATAAAAACTTTAAAAAAAAAAAACACATACACAGAATGTAGTTGTGGATAAAAAAGCAGACATTGTGCTTCTAAGGGGCATCATCATTCAGGGTATCCAGGGTAAAATGAAGTGTAAGAATCGCTATAGCCTGTAGCCAATTTGACATATTACAAATGTGTGTATCCATTTAAGAACAGGGTAATTTTTAGCATGGGTGGAGGTCAATAATTGTGCTAATTGTGTGCAAATGAAACATTTCATCTAAGATTTCATCTAAGATATTTTGTTTGTAATATGTTATGAAATAAATGTTGCTTTTTGTTAAGATGATTATTATATCAAAAAGGGCAGAGGAGGTATGAGGGGTCCGCAAATCTTTTATATGTGATGGTTAACACACGTAAAATGAGGACTGAGGCTAATGCACATACACTATCGTGTGGCTGCTGAAGGGTTAACACAGATACAGTGGAGCTGGGCATTTTGCAGTTAAAGCACATGTGCTTGGGACTGGGCACTTGAGGGGTTAACGCAAATACATGGGATTGGACACTTGGGGTTTATAGACATGGACCCGAGACTGATGACTTAGGGGTTTGTGTGCTTGCTCCAGGAGTGAATTCTGAAGGTTACTATAAGAGGAATAAAGAGTTATAATACAGTAACAGCCAATATAAATATTTTAGAATTGCCACAAATAGTGGAGCACATGTGACCCATCAACATCTGTGGGTCTCTCGCGCTCTCTCTTTCTCTGTTTCTCTGTGTTTGTGTGACTGTGTGTGTGTGTGTTTGTGTTTCTGTGTGCATCTGTGTGCATGTATGTGTTTGAATCTGTGTGCATGTATGTGTCTATGTGTAATTTTGTACTCCATTGTCTCTTTGTTGCTATTGTGTTTGTGCAGACACCCCCAGTACTGACAATGTTTTTTTTTTGTAAAGTAGAGCTGGGGGAGAGGAGTAAACACTGAGGGGAAGAGCAGACAGAGAGGAAGGAGTATACTGTAGTTACTCATGGTGTAAAGCTAAATGGCTGAAAAAGCCTCCAGTACATGCCAGTAAACAGAAAGTGTTCTTCTCAATAAGGAAGGAATGGGATCTCAGTTGGCTGGAGGCAGAATTTCCCCTATGAAAGTGAACGTGGAGTTTAGGGATGCAATATTATATAGGAGAGAACAGGAAGCATAGGACAGGGACAGTATAGGACAGCAATGCTCAACTGGCTAATAGAGATGGGCTGAATGACCCCCTGTTCGGTTCGCGGCAGAACTTTCGAACATTGCAAACATTCAGAACCCCATTGAAGCCTATGGGACTCAAACTGGAAAAATCAAAAGTGCCCACTTTGAAGGCTTATATGCAAGTATTTGGGCATTCAATGGTTATGGGGTCCAGGGACATGTATCAATAAAAAAAAGTAAAAAACATAATTTTTAAATGAGCAGTGATTTACTGATGCTTAAAGTGAAACCATCAAAATGAGAAATTACAATAAAAATGAAAAATTCCTTTAAATATAGTGCCTGGGGATCCCCTTAGTCTGCCTGTAAAGTGGCACATCTGTACCATGTATAGAACATGCAGCAATAATGATGTTTATAAAGCCAAAAAAATGATTGATAAAAAAATGCTTAGGGAGCCAGTCTGTATAAGGAGGCCACACTTTAGTGCACTCGGATCAAGATTCAAGATTTTTGGTTAAATTCTGGTGTCTCTTTGAATAGAAGTAACAGGTGTGGAAAAATAGGGTTTTGGGTGTTGGTGATGTCTTCACACCATAACCCTATAGAGGTACTTTTGATGAAAGCAAGAATTGGTCTTGCTGTCAAAAATTGAAATTTGATGCCCCGCTCAAACAGTTGCAGAAAAATTGGTCTTTGGGTGTCGGTGGCGCCTTCACACCGTAAGCCTATAGAGATACTCCTGATGAAAGCAAGAATTGGCCTTGCTGTCAAAAATTTCAATGATATGCACCTGTCAAACAGGTGCGTAAAAATTGGTCTTTGGGTGTTGGCGGTGCCTTCACACCGTAACCCTATAGAAGTACTCTTGATGAAAGCAAAAATTGGCCTTGCTGTCAAAAATTGCAATGATATGCACCTGTCAAACAGGTGCGGAAAAATTGGTCTTTGGGTGTCAGTGGTGCCTTCACACCATAACCCTATAGAAGTACTCATGATGAAAGCAAGAATTGGCCTTTCTGTCAAAAATTGCAATGAGATGCACCTGTCAAACAGGTGCTGAAAAATTGGTCCTTGGATGTTAATTGTGCCCATGAAAACTACACCAAAAAAGTTTTCCAGATGATATCAACACCAACAAAGCTAGGCAGCCTAGACAGTCTTTCAGAGATTCCAGAAAGCACTAAATCAGGGAGATCGGCATCAGGAGCTTGATAGCTGCTGCTAATCCAGGACTGATTCATTTTGATAAATGTCAGCTGGTCCACGGAGTCTGTGGACAGATGCGCTTTCTTATCTGTCACAAAACCTCCGGCAGCACTGAATGCCCATTTGGAAAGCACGCTGGATGCAGGGCAGACCTGCAGCTCTATTGTAAGTTCTGGCCAGTGGTCTATTCTCATGACCCAGTAACACAGTGGATTGTTAAATGGAAAGCTCTCCATATCTGTTTTTTCATCCCTGGATAATCTCCCATCATATGATGAAGACGCTACCAATGGGATGTGGAAGCTGACAGCCTTGGGCACCGAGGACTACAAAATATTTGAAATGCATCACTGAGGCAGCCACCTTCTCCACTGCTCCTCTCTTGACCAACAGAAGCCCCAAATGATGTTTTCCACCAGACTGTAACCTACCAGAGTCCAGAAAGGCGGCAGCTTCCTCTGAGGGGACGGGATGGGTTTCAAGACTTTTCCCTTGTAACCGTGGTCCAGGAGGGTTGTCAACAAATAGTGATCCTTCTCCATGATGCCACGTATTCTCGGGTCCTTTCGCAGGCTTTGAAAAACGAGGGAGCCCATGCACTGCACGTTTGCAGCGACATGAGAAGCAGACTCCTCGGGGTCACCGAGGATTACAGTTTCTGGAACTGCCCCCTCCCAGCCACATACTACTCCCAAGCATTCTGGGGATGGAAAACCATCTGTTAAGGGTTGACATATGGCTTTCTCTACTTCAATGCCTCCAAAGCTGCCAGAATCCTCCTCCTCCTCCCTCTCCTCTTGTGTGTTCTGTGGCGTAAGAAGATTGGTGCCTGGATAAGGTGGATCTTGAGAGGAAAGGAAGTTCTTCTCTTCCTCCCACTACTCTGTCTCAAGTGCCCTGTCCATAATGCCACACAGAGTCTGCTCCAGCAGGAACACAACAGGGATTGTGTCACTGACGCATGCATTGTCACGGCTCATCATCCTTGTGGCCTTCTCAAATGGTGACAGTACTGCGCATGTATCCTGTATCAGTATGCATTGGCATGGGAAAAAAAGCCGAGCTGGTCTGAGCCTGTTTTTGTGCCATACTCACACAGGTAATCGTTGATGGCCCTCTCATGTGCAGCTGCTGCAGCATTGCCAAAGTAGGGTTCCACCTGGTGGGCATGTCACAAATCAGGCGGTTTACGGGCAGGTGGAATTTCCGCTGAATTTCAGCCAACCAAACACTGGCTGTGTATGACCACCTTAAATAGCTACAGACTCCTCTGGCCTGCTTTAGCAGATCTTCCAACCCTAGGTACCTATTTAAAAAATGCTGCAAGATCAAACTGAGGAAATGTTCCAGGCATGGCACATGTGTCAACTTTCCCCGTCTAAGGGGGCATAGGAGGTTTGTGCCATTATCGCACACCACCTTTCCTGGCTCCAGCTGGAGTGGTGTAAACCACCTATGGGCCTTCCCCTGCAGAGCTACAAGAATCTCTGCTCCGGTCTGGCTGCTGTCCCCTAGACAGACCAGCTGAAGCACTGCATGGTACCTTTCAGTCTGACTCATTAAATAGCCCCTGAATGCTTAGGGGTTACTTGTGGTTCATGGGACGATTCAGCAGAGGAGGGCATGGAGGAGGAGGAGGAGGGGGTGGAGCTGACAAATCTCACATCATCACCACTAGCTGTATGGAGATGTAGCTGCAAATCAAGCTGCAGCCCTGAGCCCTGTCCGGCATTCTTTCGAGTTGCAAGCAGAGTTACCCAGTGTGCTGTGAACAAAATTATTTGTCCCTGACCATACTTGTGGTACAGAACATTCTGCAAATTCACGGAAGGGGGCAGAATCCATCAGATGGAAAGGCAGGAGTTGTAAACCCAGCAGCTTTGAGAAGCTTGAATTTAGATGCTGGGCATGTGGGTGACAGTGACTGTATTTATTTATTTTTTGCTGCAGCAAATGGGGCAGAGAAATTTGCCTGCTATAGTCTACAGCTGGTGGTATGCTACTGGCAGGACCTAGGTAACCTTGCTGTATATCATCATCCCTGTCAGTGGAGGCTGCTGAGAGGTCATGAGGTATAGGGGGGTAGACCAGAAAGGTGAGGAGTAAGGAGGAGAAGAATTGCATCCCTTTTGTGTGGCTTTCAGGTGCTCTTGCCAATGCTTGATGTGCTTGAGGAAAGTTTGCAAATTGCAACAGTGCAATCGGTTGCACATGTGCTGAGCTGTGGGATGTGGACCAGGAGATAACAGCTCCACAATCTGGTGGAAGAGGGTGGCTACTCTCTGCTCTTCCATGATGGCTGCCCCTTTGGGGTTGTACAAACTATAAAAGGCAAAAAGGGAATCTTACATTATTGGTTGGTGAACCATAAAGGTAAACTGACCCACCGATTCGGCCTTAGGGCGGTATATCTCCTAGAAAGCGTGCAGCCTAGGACAAAAAGGGGGGGGGGTTAAAAGGTAACCCTAAAAAACAATCAAGGGAGATCAGCCATGGTATATGAATTAATTAATAGAAGCTTTATTGGCGAAGTACAAAATGATTGAACGTGTTCCAATCCATGAGGAACAACTCTTCCCTGGTTGGATAATGTTCATGTAATTTGCAAAAAATTCATGAATCACTAATAAAATCACATTGTAATAAGACAATATTGTCACAAATTAAATAGCGCTAATACATGAACCCTACTATAATAAGACTAATACCAAAGACCGGGAGGAAAAATGGACTTAAAGAAAATGAGTTTCCCAAGGGGGACACCAAAGGTAATTGTAGCAAAGGTGTCTCCAGCTTTCAATTAACTGCAGAGATCTGCTGTTTTCTGTGATTGACCGATATATGTCATTAAATATGCATTAGTTGAAGATGATTAACATCCTATTAGCTGATTCAGTCAAGTCTGAAGCTGGATCAAGGGAAACAATGTAAACACCCAAAGGTAAAAATTTCCGTTTGTATTGTGTTAAATGTTCATAGTATAGGTGTTTATCAAAATGTATACGGTCTCATATAGATGACAATTAAACTGATATCACTGCAGCGGAGAAATCATCAATAGCAGAATATGTAGCACTTGGCTCATCTGTTGCTCCAAAGTATGAATCGTATCCACCGATAAACAAAGTCTTAAACCTGCTGCATACATCAAAACGGGAATATCGTGGCTATCAAGTGAATGTCAGATGAGCCGTTTAATCAGTCCAAACCTCCAGCGTGAATGGTAGGCAATTCTGCCTTATCGCTCAGACTTGGGGGTCATCGAGATATGTGGGGGCATGTTAGCGCTACCCTCCGTCAATGGCATTCACTTGATATCCACCTGGAGGCTATTTGGACTATCCAAGCCGTACTCCACAGACACTATCTCTGCATGTGTCCTGCACTATGCCTGGGATGATTGAATCCTCTCCCTAAATACCAGCAGTTTTAGGCACTATCTTTTTATGATACACCGGCTACAATTGCGGACATTAACCGAATTAAAACTACAGCCCAAAATCATCAACTGATCCAAAGGACATCTCAGCAGACTGAATCTGGAAATCCATCCTGGACATACAGAGACCTGTAACTGCGATACAATCGGGGTAAGACGCCCATACACGGGCCAATATTGTTCAATTACATTCCCGTTTTGATGTATGCAGCAGGTTTAAGACTTTGTTTATCGGTGGATACGATTCATACTTTGGAGCCAACAGATGAGCCAAGTGCTACATATTCTGCTATTGATGATTTCTCCGCTGCAGTGATATCAGTTTAATTGTCATCTATATGAGACCGTATACATTTTGATAAACACCTATACTATGGACATTTGACACAATACAAACGGAAATTTTTACCTTTTAATGTTTACATTGTTTCCCTTGATCCAGCTTCAAACTTAACTGAATCAGCCAATAGGATGTTAATCATCTTCAACTAATGCATATTTAATGACATATATCGGTCAATCACAGAAAACAGCAGATCTCTGCACTTAATTGAAAGCTGCTACAATTACCTTTGGTGTCGCCCTTGGGAAACTCATTTTCTTTTCAAGTCCATTTTTCCTCCTGGTCTTTGGTATTAGTCTTGATATAGTAGGGTTCATGTATTAGCGCTTTTTAATTTGTGACAATATTGTCTTATTACAATGTGATTTTATTAGTGATTCATGAATTTTTTGCAAATTACATGAACATTATCCAACCAGGGTAGGGTTGTTCCGCCTGGATTGGAACACTGTCAATCATTTTGTACTTCACCAATAAAGCTTCTATTAATTAATTCATATACCATGGCTGATCTCCATTGATTGTTTCTTAGGGTTACCTTTTAACCCCCCCTTTTTGCCCTTTGGGGTTGTGCCTCACGATCATCCCCTCCATCCTCAATATCACAACTTGCTAATACACTGTGGTTGGGGGAGCATGACTGCCAATTTGTTGTTTACCAGTGTTTTCCCCTCTCTGTAGGCTCATGTTCCTACCTTTCTCAGCCTCAGAGCCAACATCAGAATCAAGTAATGGCTGTGCATCATCAAGGAGCAAGTGACTGACTCTGTTTTCAAATAACTCAGCTGACTCCTCCATGCCTGGGGCTATGGCAGGAGTAGCTGTGGACAAGGAGGCAGAATAAGCCACTCTGGCAGCTGCAGTGGACTGTGCACTAATCTCTGCTTGGGTGACAGAGGATGAGGAGGCTGATGATAGTTTAGTAAGCCAATCCACCACCTCCTCTGCATGCTGTCTTGATGGCACGGGCAACATCACTAAACAGAGGAAATTATGTCCTGCCTGAGGACGGACCACGTCCATCTTTGCCTGTGGACACATACGCTGCTAGCCCCCTTACATCGCCATGGGAATGTCTGCCTCTCCTTGTTGGCCTCCCAGACATGATGGGAGGAGCGCTTTTAACACAATGTAATAAAGATGTGGAAATGTGTACATGGATGCACTTTAATCAATGGAAAGTGGTGTTTGGTGCACTTTAACTTCAGTACTCACAACACAGACACACAACACTGACACACTACAATATATTGCAGTAACACTGCACTGACACACTGCAATATACTGTGGTAAATGTACACTAATGTACTGAAATATACTGCATTAAATGTGCAGTAATGCACTGAAATATAGTGCGTAAAACGTGCAGTAATGCATGGATATATACTGCGCTAAATGTGTACTAACGCACTGAAATATACTGCGTTAATCATGCAGCAATGTACTGATTTTTCCTGCATTAAACGTGCAGTAACACACTGATATATACTGCGGTAAACGTGCAGTGATGCACTGATATATATACTGCATTAAATGTGCAGTAACGCACTGAAATATACTGTGTTAAACGTGCAGTAATGCACCAAAATGTACTGTGTTAAACATGCAGTAAAGCACTGATATATACTGCGTTAAATGTGCACTAAGGCACTGATATATACTGCATTAAACGTGCAGTAACAAACTGATATCTACTGCGTTAAACGTGCAGTAACTCACTGATATGTACTGCGTTAAACGAGCAGTAACGCACTGAAATATGCTGCGTTAAATGTGCAGTAACAAACTGAAATATACTGCGTTAAACGTGCAGTAATGCACTGATATATACTGCGTTAAACTTGCAGTAACGCACTGATATATGTATACTGCAATAAACCTGCAGTAATGCATTGAAATATACTGCGTTAAACGTGCAGTAACGCACTGATATATACTGATGGAAACCTGCCCTGACAAATTAAACTGACACTAAAGTAAAAATGAATGGTCATGCTACACTCACAAAAACTGACACTAAAGTAAAAATGAAAGGCCACACTACTGTCACGTACCTGGTGGTGGAGCCCAGAATGCAAGGAATAGCCTCTCGTGTGCCTCTGGTTCGAGAGCCCCTGATAGAGAAGACAGGGACTCAAGAGCGCAGGGGGCCACAAGTGCTTGGCAAGTGGCAGGTGTAGAGTTGTTCCGGACCTCTGGTGCAGCAGCAGGAGGACTGACAGGAACACTGGATCCACTGATAGAGTAGAGAAGAACTATAGCTGGCAGGAACTCAGGAACAACAGGCAACAGGGAGGTGTTCTGTAGTACAACTGGAGCACTGGAACAACTGGTAGATGAACCGGAACTCTTGGCAGGAACACTGGAACTGTTGACTGGATAAAGAAGCACTGTAGCTAGCAGAAACCCACGAACAAGCAGGCAGCAGGGAGGTGTTCTGTAGTACCACTGGAAGCACTAGCAAAGTCAGACAGGCCGGGTCAAACACAGGCAAGCAGAGCAGGTACAAAACAGAATCAGGAGAGTAGTCAGGGCACGGACCGGATCGGCAACAGACAGGCAGGTAATAACTGAAGGATGAGGCAGGAGAATCGTCAGACAAGCCGAGGTCAGGGACTGGCAGCAAACAGGAGAAGTCAGGAACAAGCCGGGTAACAGGAATCAGGTAAACAGGTATACTGGATAGCTTAGGGTCACAGGGAACGCTGTAGACCGGACAGCAAGGAAGCATGCTGACAGGCACCCTTAAATAGGCCTAATGGCGCCAAAGGCTGTCACACTGCACGTCTGCGCGCCTCCACGTGCACACGTGCACGCCCGAGTACCGATCGTACGTGCCCGTTCGTATCATCGTGTATCCGCGTACACCCGCTCGTATTAGCGCGCACCCGCATGCGTCCGTTCACGCCAACGCGCCTCCGAACGCGTTCTCTGGCTCTATTGACAGTAGTTCTGTTAACCAATCTTCCGCCGACGGCTGAACAAACAGGACGTCTTTCATGACAACTACACTCACACTGAACTATCACTGAATTCACATTAAATATATTCTATATTCTGATAGTCTACACTGACAATTAGGGATGAGTCGAACACCCCCCCCCCCAGTGTTTGTGAGAACACTGTTAAAGTCTATGGGACACGAACATGAAAAATCAAAAGTGCTCATTTTAAAGGCATATATGCATGTTATTGCCATAAAAAGTGTTCAGGGACCCGGGTCCTGCCCCAGGGAACATGTATCAAAGCAAAAAAAAAGTTTTAAAAACTGACGTTTTTTCAGGAGCAGTGATTTTTAATAATGCTTAAAGTGAAACAATAAAAATGAAATATTGCTTTAAATACTGTGCCTGGGGGTGTCCTTAGTCTGCCTGTAAAGTAGAGCATTTTCCCCATGTTTAGAACAGTACCGCAGCAAAATTACATTTCTAAAGGAAAAAATTTAATTTAAAACTGCTCGCCATTGTAATGTATTGTCAGGCAATATACATAAAATTTTTTCTTAAAAATGCAGTGCGCCAAAATTTTTTAAAAATTGGCATGGGTGCCCCCCCAAATCCCTGAAGGGCCTGGTTTGGATTTTAGGGGGGACCCCCACGCCATTTTTTTCTTAAATTTTGGTGCAGGGTTCCCCTTAATATCCATACCAGACCCGAAGGGCCTGGTAATGGACAGGGGGGAACTAATACAGTTTTAAATGACATTTTTTCCTTTACAAATGTCATTTTGCTGCTCTCATTCATAAAACTATGTACAGCCACTAGGTAAGCAGCCTAACATAGTGTGGGGCATGGACCCAGTCCCCTGAGCCATGTTTGGTCAAAGGCACCCTGCCTTTGACCAATCATGGCTCTCACGGCAGAGTGCGTTGTGATTGGCCAAAGCATTCAGGTCAGGTGCATGCTTTGGCCAATCAGCAGCCATCAATGCTCTGCAATCTCCCAGCGCATTGACGTTCTCGCTGTTCGTTATTGGGCGTTCTGCGGGTGCTCTAATTTCTCACGAACACCCCATAATGTTCTAAATTAGGCGAACAGGCAAACACCCGATGTTCGAGTCGAACTTACATTTGACTCGAACATCAGGCTCATCCATACTGACAATAGAATCACAATAGCACACTATAGTACACCAATTCCACTAGTAGCACTTAACAGAGCTCTGTTCTATCTCTTTCCATGCCAATATCACACAGCAAATGGCCGCTATGAGGAGCATATTTTTATAGTGTGGGGCGGTTCTAAGAGTAAAGAGCCATGAATGGATAGAGTCATCATTTCTTTCTTCAATTATGGCTCTGAAACTGCTCTGTGCCTTGATTGGGCAAAGCTTTCATTTCTTCAGCCATTCAGAGCTTCCAATGCACTTTGCGGTGGCACAGTGCATTGTGATCATTAGGCAGGCCAAACAAACAGTCGAACCCTCCAATAATTCGGGTGTTCATCGATCAGGCAAACAGCCAATGTTCAGTCTGAACTCATGCGAGGGCCGAACCATTCGCCCAACTCTACTGGCTAATATGCTATACATCATTTTTCGGCAAATGTGCTGTTAAATGTTTTATGAATGTGCCCCCTGATGATCCATTGTCAAGGATTCAAATAAATCTGACAGATAGCAAAGACACTCAATAAGCAGCTAATAGCAATAGTTTTACTTTTTGCCATGTTTCAACACAATAAACACAAAATTAAATTTTTGTGATAATTAAGCTAATTAACCACTTGACCTCCGGAAGATATACCCCCCTGCATGACCAGGTTACTTTTGGGAAACGGCACTGCGTTACTTTAACTGACAATTGAGTGGTCATGCAACTGTACCCAAATAAAATTTTTCTAACAGATAGAGCTTTCTTTTGGTGGTATTTGATCACCATTGTGTTTTTTATTTATTGCACTATAAACTAAAAATTTCCGACAATTTTGAAAAAAAAAAATATTTTTTACTTAATGCTATAAAACATATCCAATAAAAAAATGTAAACAATCACATTTCTTCATGAATTTAGACCAATATGTATTTTGCTACATGTTTTTGGTATAAAAAAAAAAATCCCAATAAGTGTATATTGATTGGTTCACATAAACGTTTCAGCATCTACAAAGTACAAACTATAGTAAATATTTATGGAATTTTTATTTTTTATTTATTTTTTGCTAATAATGGTGGCAATCCTCTTATAGTGGGACTGTGATATTGAGGCGAACAATCATACCCTAACTGCCACTTTTGCCCTGCAGGCAGAAATGCAGGATCAGGTATATATACGTGATCTAGTGCAGAGCTGCCACCCTGTAGCAGTAAAACTTCTATACAGAAATCAGCATCTGTTCAAACAAGAGTTATTACTTAGTGGGCTGCTTATGGTACTGTCCTATAGTAACCTAAATGCTTTCTTTTTCGCATTTCACCGTTTGTTGGCTTCGCTGACCCCCTATATCAGCAGGCAGGATACCTGCATGAGGCAAGCCATCAATCCGGAGCAGAGGCTCATCGCCACCCTGCGGTACTTGGCGACAGGGAGAAGCCTGCAGGACTTGAAGTTCTCAACAGGCATCTCCCCCCAGGCTCTGGGAATCATTACCCTAGAGACCTATTCTGCCATCATCCAGGTCCTGCAGAAGGAGTATATGAAGGTAAGATTTTTATCCTTTAATATCACATTTTATTGTATTTAATGTTTGATAATATATTGTATTTCTTTCCTCATTCCCTAATTACCATGATTGGAATATGCTGTGAATGTCCCCTTTGTCCTCATGCATGCTGGATTTTTATGTAATTATTATTTTGCTCCTTCATACATATTTGCCTTCACTTACCTCCCCAGCATGGTCTACAAGCCCTATATTCACCTCATGTAGTCACTTAACAATGTATTTTATCAGCTCCATAGTAGTGCTTTACCCCAAACACCCCCTAAAATGTTTTAAAATGTGATTGGTGCTTTAAATTCAGGCAGAGTGCCAGAGGCTTTTTTTTGTATGTCCCCAAATCATTTTTAACCCTCCCTCCCCCCAACTGCTAAGTCAGCTGATAACAATTATCTATCTATCCTCAATCATCTATCTGCTGACTTTGCCAAACCCATACACACTATACCCACCTCTTTTGTGGTCAGATTTATGGATGAATTCCCCAAATTTGGGGTGTTCGCGGCAAATTCGAATGCCGCGGAACACCCTTTAAAAGTCTATGGGAGAAATCAAAAGTGCTAATTTTAAAGGCTTATATGCAAGTTATTGTCATAAAAAGTGTTTGGGGACCTGGGTCCTGCCCCAAGGGACATGGATCAATGCAAAAAAAGTTTTAAAAACGTCCGTTTTTTCAGGAGCAGTGATTTTAATAATGCTTAAAGTCAAACAATAAAAGTGTAATATCCCTTTAAATTTCGTAGCTGGGGGGTGTCTATAGTATGCCTGTAAAGGGGTGCATGTTTCCTGTGTTTAGAACAGTCTGACAGCAAAATGACATTTTGAAGGAAAAAAGCCATTTAAAACTACTCGCGGCTATTGCATTGCTGGTCCGACAATACACACAGAAGTTCATTGATAAAAACGGCATGGGAATTCCCCACAGGGGAACCCCGAACCAAGATTTAAAAAAAAAATGACGTGGGGGTCCCCCTAAATTCCATACCAGGCCCTTCAGGTCTGGTATGGATATTAAGGGGAACCCCTGCCAAATTTTTTTAAAAAAATGACGTGGGGGTCCCCCTAAATTCCATACCAGACCCTTCAGGTCTGGTATGGATTTTAAGGGGAACCCCGCGCCAAAAAAAAAAACGACGTGGGGTCCCCCCAAAAATCCATACCAGACCCTTATCCAAGCACACAACCTGGCAGGCCGCAGGAAAAGAGGGGGGGACGAGAGAGCGCCCCCCTCCTGAACCATACCAGGCTACATGCCCTCAACATTGGGAGGGTGCTTTGGGGTAGCCCCCCAAAACACCTTGTCCCCATGTTGATGAGGACAAGGGCCTCATCCCCACAACCCTGGCCGGTGGTTGTGGGGGACTGCGGGCGGGGGGCTTATCGGAATCTGGAAGCCCCCTTTAACAAGGGGACCCCCAGATCCCGCCCCCCCGTGTGAAATGGTAAGGGGGTACAAAAGTACCCCTACCATTTCACTAAAAAACTGTCAAAAAATGTTAAAAATGACAAGAGACAGTTTTTGACAATTCCTTCATTTAAATGCTTCTTCTTTCTTCTATCTTCCTTCATCTTCTTCTTCTGGTTCTTCTGGCTCTTCTGGTTCTCCCTCCGGCGCTCTCATCCAGCATCTCCTCCGCGGCGTCTTCTATTTTCTTCTTTTTGGGCTGCTCCGCACCCATGGCATGGGGGGAGGCTCCCGCTCTTCTCTTCATCTTCTTCTCTTCTTCCTCTTCTTCTTTTCTTCTCTTCTTCTCTTCTTCATTTTCTTCTCTGGGCCGCTCTGCATCCATGCTGGCATGGAGGGAGGCTCCCGCTGTGTGACAGCATCTCCTCATCTAACAGTTCTTAAATAACGGGGGGCGAGGCCACCCAGTGACCCCGCCCCCCTATGACGCACAGGACATGATGGGACTTCCCTGTGGCATTCCCCGTGACATCACAGGGAAGTCCCGTCAAGTCACCGTGCGTCAGAGGGGGCGGGGTCACCGGTGGGCCCCGCCCCCCGTTATTTAAGAACCGCCAGACGAGGAGACGCCGTCACACAGCGGGAGCCTCCCTCCATGCCAGCATGGGTGCGGAGCGGCCCGGAGAAGAAAATGAAGAAGAGAAGAAGAGAAGAAAAGAAGATGAAGAAGAAGAGGAAGAAGATGAAGAGAAGAGCGGGAGCCCCCCCCATGCCATGGGTGCGGAGCGGCCCGAGGAGAAGAAGATAGAAGACGCCACGGAGGAGATGCTGGACTAGAACGCCGGAGGAAGAACCAGAAGAGCCAGAAGAACCAGAAGAAGAAAAATAAGATGAAGGAAGATAGAAGAAAGAAGAAGCATTTAAATAAAGGAATTGTCAAAAACTGTCTCTTGTCATTTTTAACATTTTTGACAGTTTTTTAGTGAAATGGTAGGGGTACTTTTGTACCCCCTTACCATTTCACACGGGGGGGCCGGGATCTGGGGGTCCCCTTGTTAAAGGGGGCTTCCAGATTCCGATAAGCCCCCCGCCCGCAGACCCCCACAACCACCGGCCAGGGTTGTGGGGATGAGGTCCTTGTCCTCATCAACATGGGGACAAGGTGTTTTGGGGGGCTACCCCAAAGCACCCTCCCAATGTTGAGGGCATGTGGCCTGGTATGGTTCAGGAGGGAGGGGGCGCTCTCTCGTCTCCCCCTCTTTTCCTGCGGCCTGCCAGGTTGCGTGCTTGGATAAGGGTCTGGTATGGATTTTTGAGGGGGCCCCACGCCATTTTTTTTTTTTTTTTTAGGCGCGGGTTCCTCTTAAAATCCGTACCAGACCTGAAGGGTCTGGCATGGAATTTAGGGGGACCCCCACGTCATTTTTTTTTAAAATTTTGACCGGAGTTCCCCTTAATATCCATACCAGACCTGAAGGGCCTGGTATGGAATTTAGGGGGACCCCCACGTAATTTTTTTTTAAATTTTTGTTCGGGGTTCCCCTGTGGGGAATTCCCATGCCGTTTTTATCAATGAACTTCTATGTGTATTATCGGACCGGCAATGCAATAGCCGCGAGTAGTTTTAAATGGCTTTTTTCCTTCGAAATGTCATTTTGCTGTCAGACTGTTCTAAACACAGGAAACATACGCCCCTTTACAGGCATACTATAGACACCCCCCAGCTACGAAATTTAAAGGGATATTACACTTTTATTGTTTAACTTTAAGCATTATTAAAATCACTGCTCCTGAAAAAACGGCCATTTTTAAAACTTTTTTTTGCATTGATCCATGTCCCCTGGGGCAGGACCCAGGTCCCCAAACACTTTTTTGACAATAACTTGCATATAAGCCTTTTAAAATTAGCACTTTTGATTATTCATGTTTGTGTCCCATAGACTTTAACGGTGTTCGCGTGTTCTAACAAACTTTTTTCCTGTTCGCATGTTCTGGTGCGAACCGAACAGGGGGGTGTTCGGCTCATCCCTAATAGGTAATAGCAGAATGTCCAAATGTGCTCAAATGTGTACAATGTGTATTTATATGTTTGTATTATGACACTTCTTACCTATCCAGTGGGCTGCCAATATTGTAACTAAGGAGGGGCTGTTCAAAGTAATACCCATTATTTAGGCATTCATCTCTCAATGAAGTGGAGAGGGTTACCTGTCCAAGTGCTCACCCACCTATAATGTTAGAAATGGCCCATGAGAGGTGTGGGGGAGGGGGAATCTGATAGGTGTACCTTATACTTTGGTGTTTAAAAATTCCCATTAATAAATGTTATCTTGATGTTGGCCAAGAATGTTTGTGTCTAATCTGCTTTCCATGTTTTAATGTGCAAAAAGACTAATTTGCCCAGCGGTGGGACTTTCCTAACTGCGGAGGGGCAATTGATGGGAAACACGTCCACATCGTCCCACCACCCAACTCGGGGTCATACTGTTATAATTATAAAGGGTTCAATAGTATTGTGATGTTAGCGGTGGTGTTGGCTAATTATGAGTTCCTGTATGTGGACGTAGGGAAGAATGGCCGGATGTCCGATGGTGGAGTCATCGCCCAGACGGAGTTTTACATGCGTCTCCAGAATGGCAGCTTGGACTTGCCACCTCCAGAAGACAATGTGGAAGGACTCCCATTCGTCTTCCTTGCTGATGAAGCCTTTGCGCTGGGGCACCACCTTATGCGGCCATTCCCGATGAGGACCCTCACCCCGGACCAGAGGGTTTTTAATTACCGGCTGGCTAGGGCCAGAAGAGTGGTGGAGAACACATTTGGAATCATGGCCAGCTGGTTCCGCCTATTTCTTACACCCATCCATATGGCGGAGTATAAACTGTATCATATAATCCTGGCGTTCTGTGTTCTACATAACTTTTTACGGCAACATTCTGCCAACTATGCTGGCTCAGTTGGGCCTGAGGCTGGAATTATAAATGAAACAACCCTGACGGCGCTTGAAAGTGACCGTCCTGGCTTGCCCTCCCTGAGTGCCCGTGATGTCTGGCTAAGATACCTTGAGTTCTTTGCGGGTAGGGGGGCCATCAATATGCCAGACAATTTGTGAAACCTTGATCAAATAAAAAAAAATTAAGCAAATCTTTGGTGACATTTACTGCTTGTGTTTGTCTTAGCTGACCCTGACCGAAATGTGGTGAGTTCTGAAAATGGTGTGATTGTGTAACCTTATACAAAGCACTGCTGAGTGTTATTTACTAAAGGCAAATACACTTTGCACTACAAGTGCACTTGAAAATGCACTGAAACTGCACTTGTAGTGCAAAGTGGATTTGCCCTAAGGAAATAACACCCATTGTCACAGAAAGCAGCAATTACATCACCACAAAAGTGTTGTAGCGTTGAGACAATAATCCACACATTCTTGATTAACAATCTTTTTAATACCTGCACAATCACATGTGCATTTAGAAAAGGTTTTTAAAACAAACCAACATGTTTGTTGTATAACAATTTTTGGGGTGGCATTATCAAAAATAGAAACGTCCATTTAAGATAAAACAGGCATGTTTCAAAACAACAAGAAAGACACAAATCTTGAACTTACAACGTTCACATTAGGTAAAACTTGAAGGCAATATCAGACATGAGTATTTAGGAACTGTGTTTGATATTGCGTTCAGATGGGGTGAAGTCACCCCAGGAAAAGCCAAATTTTGAAGATGAACACCAATTTACGAATGTCAACATGTGCTAGCTGCCATCACGGGGGATCAAGGGACATGTTTTGGGGGAGCAACCCCTTCCTCTCAGCTACTTTATTACTGAGGAAGGGGCTGCACCCCCAAAATGTGTCCATTGATCTCCCGTGATGGCAGATAGCACATATTGACACACTGTGTGCATCCTCAAAATTTGGCTTTTCTAAAAATCGCTAAAAATTTTTTAGCATTGTAGCACACAAAAAAACAAAGGGATTTGGAGGGGTTTTAAACTCTCCCCAAAACATCAATGATGTTATTATTTTTTTGAATAACATCATTGTTGTTTGTCTTGAGGTTTTCCAATGCAACATTACACCCCATGATCTCCCCGATCAGGATCTGTGCACTTTCCGAGGTGAAATGCCCTGGATCCACAACATCACGATCACCTAAAAAGAGAGAAACCAAAAAAAAAAACAGGTATTATAAATATGCCGGCATCCATCTCTTACCAGAGCCTGTGGTCGCAGACACTCACCTGTTGTGGTACCTATTTCCACCACGTCTTCCTCCTCCTGTTCTGCTTGTTCTGAGTTGATTTCCCCTTCTTCCCGAGGTGGGGGGTCTGTGGTCTCCTCGGATGAGGGGTGTCCTCCGAGTCTTTTCTCCCCTATGTAAAACAAAAATGATATACTTAGCACCCAGATATTTGATGGCAGAACTATAAAGATGAAACATTGCTTGGAGGGTGGGGTACAATTGTCTATTTTTGCAGAGTTCCAAGATGTAGAATTTTTAGTGTCCTTTGTCAAGCTTCAATACTTTACCTGTTTTGTACAAGCTTCACAGATGGAGACCCCCCTATAGTATCCACTTGAGCACCTGTGTGCCCCCCCTAATAAAAAGGGTGTTCTTGTGTCCCACACTAGTGCTCCAGCGTCCAGATGTGAAAACAGCTGATGAGTGTCCTCTCCTTACACAGAATCTAGTTTGCATTTCATTCTAGTCACAAACCCATCTACACAACCAAATATTTTTCATACAAGTAGGCCCTAAAAAATGTGGGCAAATGCATATGGCCAAAACAATGGTGTTTTATAGGCCGAAAGAAAAATGTTTGATACGAACGAATAATGTGCCCATGAACATGAAAGTTGCCATTTTAAACTGTACAACACTTAAGAAAAGCACATGGAGCAGCACGAACGTAATAAAGACAAAAAGAATAGGAACACAGCACAACTACTTACTTTTTTTGCAGCACTCTCCAGATCTTTCTGTACTGCTCGGGCTCTCTTAATTTCAGGTCCGACCACCGCTTCCTGAGCTGATCTTTCAATCGTCGTACCCCGAAATTCTGGTGCAGACTTTTGACCACTTTCGCCATGATCTTTCTGATATTGGGGTTGGGGTAAGGTCCCTACTTTCCCTCATAGTCTTCAGGATGTCGACCATCTCCAACATCTCACCAAAGGACATATTTGAGGCCTTAAATCGTCTCCTTCTGGATCGGGACATTTCTGGATCCGGGCTTTCCTCCTCCTCGTTGCTATAATTAGCACGCACCTGCTCTGACTCCGCCATGTGCTCTTCACCCACTGCGCTGAACTAAAAGGGGCGGGGAATAGACTAGAAAGAACGTCAGGGGCGGGCGGAGTTACACGCATGCGCAGTGTGTATAAAGCGTAACACGCGTGCTTAGTACGTACGATCTGTGAGCGGAGGAAGGAGTATCAGAGATGCCGATCGTGATAACGAAGGTAAGAGCCAAACTTGGGCCTATACTGCTTCTAGATTGAGGCCTATATTGTAACTAGATTAGGAGAGTTTTGCATGACATTAGGGTTTGTCTTGTGTTGGGTCTTGCAGTGAAAATGGATATCTTGAAAGATAACGACTTTATGGCAATCTTCATAGATATGTTCAGGGAGCTGCCTTGTCTTTGGGAGATAAACCACCCACATTATAAGAACCAAACAAAGAGGAAGGCAGCACTGGATCAATTGCTGGAATTTGTGAAGATGGTGATCTCCACGGCAGACATGACCTATTTGAAGATCCTAATTGGTGGCCTGAGGAGCACTTATCTAAGGGAGCACAAGAAGGTCCAAGATTCCCAGAGATCCAGAGCTGCAGATGACATCTATGTCCCCAGGATGTGTTATTATGACAGGCTGCATTTTCTGGCAGGCCAGACTGAACCCAGGTCATCACTCTCCAGTCTTCCTTCCACGCTTCCTTCCCCCCCAGCTGAGGCTTCTGACACCCAACCTGGGCCTTCCAGGCAGCAACATGTGGAGGAGCCCAGCTTGAGCCAGGTATAGCATTCCTCTAAATATTTCTGGTTGTCCCATCAATGATGTTAACTAGATGTTAGTTTGGAGTACTAATTTATGATTGTGATTGATGATGCAAAAACTAAAACCATGTCTCTTTTTCAAACACAGGGAAGGCTCAGCCAGGAGGTGGCCGGGACGAGCAGGCTGCCTGATATCCAGGTCCTTCCCAGCCACCTGCAAAGAGAAAGTGGCAGGAAGAGGAGTACCCTGGAGGAGGCTGCCATAGGCCTCTTTTGGAAGGCTACAGAGACCCTGACAGCCCCCCACACTGTGGAGGAGGACTTTGCTGGCATAATTGCCTGCAAAATGCAGCGGATGGAGGAGGGCCAACAACTCATGTGTGAGTCCTTAATGTTGGAAGCTCTCAATAAGGGGTTGAGGGGCCAAATAACATCTGCTACCCACATTTGTGACCTCACACATGGTTCTCCTCCTCCTCCAGGTCCTACTACTCCTCCTCCTCCAGGTCCTACTAGTCCTCCTCCTCCTCCAGGTTCTACTCCTCCTCCTGCCACATCTCAAACAGCAGAGCCTCAGCCAGGAAGGAAGCGTGGAAAGAAGACCAGAAAGTGATGACCCTGGGTCCAGTCTGGTCTGGCAAAAGATGCAGGCTCTTGTAATACCACAGCCTGGGGATACAGATGTCATCTGCTGCTTTCCGGATCTCGGGGACTTCTGGACCAGACTGCACTCCCTTAGATATGGACTCCTCAGGCCACCAATTTTGATGTTAAAGAATTGATGTCTGCCCTGGGGGTCCAAGGCTTCACCAATTTCTGCTGTTTCTCCAGCATTTCCTAACTCTTTGTTTGGTTCTGAACCCTTAATAAAGGAATTTTTGTTTCAATTATACTCGCCTATGTGTGTTTTCCTTCAAAAAGGACAGTTTGTTTGTGAGGATTCAGGTACATTTCAAATATACAATGTGAAATTAACAAGGGACACCAACACCAAGCAATCTCCTTGAGATTAAATACCGTAATACAAGATATCAATGGTGTTGTGGTAACTTGACACACAAAACACACACAAAATTATTCTGGAGTAAAACTAAAAATAAAATAAAACAAAGATCAGCCTTGGAAAAAAGACAAACCCCAAAAAAATAATCTGCCTTAAAACAAAAAAAAAAAAAAATACAACACAAAAATAATGTTGTCAGATGTGACAAATCAAAATATATTGAGGGAATCCCGATATATAGTAAAGAAAGTTTGTGAGAAGTCTGTGTGAATATGAGCAGCAAAACTACTTCATTCTTCTCACATTATAAAGAAGAAGAGAGTGCGCTGTATTAAACTATTTTTAACATTGCAGCGTGACGAATGTGCTGTATCCATTGCGAACGCTAAGTTTACCAGACCGAACTGTTCGTCTCGGAATTTCTTCTGAGCATGCGTGGCACTTTGTGTCGGACAGGCCAGACACGGTCGGAATTTACGCAATCAGATTTTGTTGTCGGAAAATTTTATAGCCTGCTCTCAAACTTTGTGTGTCGGAAAATCCAATGGAAAATGTCCGATGGAGCCCACACACAGTCGGAATTTCCGTCAACACGCTCCGATCGGACATTTTCCATCGGAAAATCCGACCGTATGCACGGGGCATAACACTGAAAAACACTGGAAAACATGGTAAAACGGCTATCTGGCATTTATGAACATTTTTGAGCCTCAAGATTTGGTGGGAGTATAGTTTTGCTAAAAACACAGCAAAATGATAATGCAAAAATGCTGCAAAACTCTGAAAAACTCACATTTTTAACAAAGCATTCTACAGCTAACACAATTGGCGGCTTTATAATGTCCAGCGTGCATAAGGCCTTAAGCCGCGTACACACGATCGGACTTTCCGACTGGAAATGTTCGATGACAGGCTGTTGGCGGTAAATCCGACCGTGTGTATGCTCCATTGGACAATTGTTGTCGGACTTTCCGCAGATAAATGTTGGCTAGCAGATTTTCAAATTTTCAGCAGACAAATGTGTGTTGTCGGATTTTCTGAGCGTGTGTACACAAGTCTGTCGAACAAAAGTCCAAAGTACAAACACGCATGTTCGGAAGCTAGGACAAGCCGGAAGCAGTCGGTCTTGTAAAACTAGTGTTTGTAATGGAGATATCACATTCGTGAATGGAGATATCACATTCCAAATTATGAAATCTCTCAATGCAGCGCACATTCTCTTCTTCTTTATAATGAGAAAATAATGAAGCTGCTTTGCTGGTGATATTGAGAGAGTTCTGCCAAACGTATTTCAATTTTTATTTCTAGTGATCTCCAGAATAATATATATATATATTTTTTTGGTTCAAGTTACCACAACACCATTAGTATCTCATAGTTTTTAAGCTCAAAGATACAACTATGTTGGTGTCCCTTGTTAATTTGACATTGTATTTTTTAAATGTACCTGTCTGCTTACAAACAAACTGTCCTTTTTAGTAAAGTAAAACACATAGCTAAGTATTTTTCTAAAAAAAATAGTTTTTTTATTGAATAGGGAGCACAAGGTCAAATAAACATCAAGAGGATAGCAATGATGGAGAAACAGTTGGAATTGGTGAAGCGTTTGTACCCCAGGGCAGACATCAATTATGTGAATTTCAAAATTGGTAACCTGAGGAGTCCATTTAATAGGGAGCACAATACGGTCCTGGACTCCAAGAGATCGGGAGCAGCAGCAGATGACATATACAGTATCTCACATAAGTGACTACACCACTCACATTTTTGTAAATATTTTATTATATCTTTTCATGTGACAACACTAAAGAAATGACACTTTGCTAAAATGTAAAGTAGTGAGTGTACAGCTTGTATAACAGTGTAAATTTGCTGTCCCCTCAAAATAACTCAACACACAGCCATTCATGTCTAAACCACTGGCAACAAAAAGTGAGTACACTCCTAAGTGAAAATGTCCAAATTGGGCCCAATTAGCCATTTTCCCTCAGTGTCATGGGACTCAATAGTGTTACAAGATCTCAAGTGTGAATGGGGAGCAGGTGTGTTAAATTTGGTGTTATCGCTCTCACGCTCTCATACTGGTCACTGGAAGTTGCTATGCATAAAGATGGCCCAGGCTATAAGAAGATTGCCAAGACCCTGAAACTGAGCTGCAGCACGGTGGCCAAGACCATACAGCAGTTTACCAGGGCAGTTTCCACTCAGAACAGGCCTCGCCATGGTCGACCAAAGAAGTTGAGTGCACATGCTCAGCGTCATATCCAGAGGTTGTCTTTGGGAAATAGATGTATGAGTGAGGCCAGCATTGCTGCAGAGGTTGAAGGGGTGGGGGGGTTGGCCTGTCAGTGCTCAGACCATACGCCGCACACTGCATCAAATTGGTCTGCATGGCTGTCGTCCCAGAAGGAAGCTTATTCCAAATATGATGCAGAAGAAAGCCTGCAAACAGTTTACAGAAGACAAGCAGACTAAGGACATGGATCACTGGAACCTTGTCCTGTGGTCTGATGAGACTGAGATAAACTTATTTGGTTCAGATAGTGTCAAGCGTGTGTGGTGGCAACCAGATGAGGAGTACAAAGATAAGTGTGTCTTGCCTACAGTCAAGCATGGTGCTGGGAGTGTCATGGTCTGGGGCTGCATGAGTGCTGCCGGCACTGGGAAGCTACAGTTCATTGAGGGAACCATGAATGCCAACATGTACTGTGACATACTGAAGCAGAGCATGATCCCTTCCCTTCGGAGACTGGGCTGCAGGGCAGTATTCCAACATGAGGGTAAAGGAGATGGACTGGTCAAGCATGTCTCCAGACCTAAACCCTATTAAACATCTGTGGGGCATCCTCAAATGGAAGGTGGAAGAGCACAAGGTCTTTAACATCCACCAGCTCCGTGATGTCATCATGGAGGAGTGGAAGAGGACTCCAGTGGCAACCTGTGAAGCTCTAGTGAACTCCATGCCCAAGCTGTACACTCACTACTTTACATTGTAGCAAAGTGTCATTTCTTCAATGTTGTCACATGAAAAGATATAAAAAAAAATTAACAAAAATGTGAAGGGTGTCCTCACTTTTGTGAGAAACTGTATGTCCCGAGGCTGTGGTTTTACAACAGCCTGCATTTTTTGCCAGACCAGACCGAACCCAGTCCATCACTCTCAACGCTTCCTTCCACACAAATAAACTAAACTAAAGAAAAAATGCATTGTCTGAACAAAAAAAAGAACAACTCAAATCATAATTTTCAAAATAAACAAAAAGAAAATTATAAATTGTAGGGTTGAAAATCCCCAGCCCAGCGGGCTTGTTGGGGGTGTTGGGGCTGCATTTGCCACGGTCCGCCATGCTGCTGTGGTGGGTGGGGTGGCTGTGGTGTCTGTGGAGGTGGTGGAGGTAGTGGAGGATTATGCTCTAATTTGCATATGTGGGTTTTAGGGGTAATTTGGCCCCTCCTCCCCTTGTCGAGGAGCTGCAGGATCATCTCCTCGCACCTACTGTGTTGGCTCTCCTCCATATCCTTTAGTTTATTGGCGGTCATGCATCCAAATGCCTCCTGTACATCTATTACCATGCTAATGGCATTTGTTGCATGCCTGAGGAAGGCAGCCGTGGCATCATCCAAATTTCTTGTTTTCCTGGCCCTTTTAGTTGGAGGGCGTAGGGGAGGAAACTGGGACTTATGCCCTATACACACGATCGGACATTGATCGGACATTCCGACAACAAAATCCATGGATTTTTTCCGACGGATGTTGGCTCAAACTTGTCTTGCATACACACGGTCGCACAAAGTTCATTCTGAATGCGGTGACCTTAAAACACGTACGTCGGGACTATAAACGGGGCAGTAGCCAATAGCTTTCATCTCTTAATTTATTCTGAGCATGCGTGGCACTTTTTGCGTCGGATTTGTGTACACGTGATCGGAATTTAACTGATCGGATTTTGTTGTCGGAAAATTTTATAGCATGCTCTCAAACTTTGTGTGTCAGAAATTCCGACGGAAAAAGTCCAATGGAGCCCACACACGAATTTCCGACAACACAATCCGATCGCACTTTTTCCGTCGGAAAATCCGACCGTGTGCACAGGGCATAAGTCTGGCTGCTGGGCACGGGCTCCTTCTGACTGAGACTTTCCTGTGTATGAAAATGGGACATATTTTTAGGTTTTTGGTCATCAATCACACACAATTATGAGCTCATGACTGTTACAAATTAAATGTTAACAAATAGAAAAGACTATCATTCTGACCCCAGCATTTTTCATTCTTTTCCCAATCATTTTTGGCCACTACTGTCTATTGATATGTAAACCCAGGGTTTCCTCCGGGTACTCCGGTTTCCTCCCACACTCCAAAGACATGCTGGTAGGTTAATTGGATCCTGTCTAAATTGTCCCTAGTATGTATGAATGTGAGTTAGGGACCTTAGATTGTAAGCTCCTTGAGGGTAGGGACTGATGTGAATGTAAAATGTATATGTAAAGCGCTGCGTAAATTGACGGCGCTATATAAGTACCTGAAATAAATAAATAAATAAATAAATAAACCACTTGGTTAAGGCAGAAATTTGGGATCAATAACATCTAGTTAACATCATTCAATTTTTGTCTACAAATATGTTCAACAATGCTATACCTGGGTCAAGCTGGGCTCCTCCACATCTTTTTCCAGTGTAGAAGGACCAGGGTGGACCTCAGGAGCTGTGGCCTCAGCTGATGTGGAAGGAAGCATTGAGCTCCCTATTATATGTACTATGCAGGCTACCAATTTTGGCCTTCAAATAATTAATGTCTGCCGTGGGATACAGAGGCAATTCCAACAGTTTCTCCATCGCTGCCTTCCTCTTGATTTTATAGGAATAATCCCTACTTTTGACTTGTCATAGACACAGCAGCTCCCGGTACTGATAGATAAAATCTGCCAAAAAATCTGGCGCTGTGAATTTATCCACCATTGTGCCTGCAAGACACAACACAAGACAAACCCTAATGTCAGGCTAAACTCATAAATAATCTGGTCCCAATATAAGCCTCAATCTATGAGCAGTATAGGCCACTAACCACTAATGCCCCAATTTACAATTGTACCTTCAGTTTATTTTTAGTTTTGGCAATGTCGATCGTTCGTCCTCCACTCCCAGATCATTCCTAAGGCCATTACAACAACCGCATGTTATGGCTCTATATACACTGTGCATGCGTGAAACTCTGCTCTCAGTGCGTCATGACGCTGGGGCGTGCCCATCTCTCTCCTGCATGCGACACACACAGCGGAACATTCGAGGGTGTGACAACATGGCAGATTCCGAGGATTCCAGGCATCCCCACAGTGGTATATCTTATAGGAGGCACAAAGCCACCCCCATGAGCAAGGCTGAGATGGTGGAGATGGTGCGTATCCTTGAGAAGCACAACTACGTAAGCTGCGCGACTTTGAAAGGTCCAACAGCCGAAAAGAACTCATTTTGGAGAAGGTCCTTGCCGTTTTGGAGGTTGAATTTTCAGTCAAACAACGAAGGACCAAATCCGAAAGTGATGGTCAGATTTAAAGCACTGCGAGCAAGAGCAGATGGAGTCCATCCATCACATCATCAAAAAAAGTAAGCAATATTTGTATCTAAACAATATGTATAAGTGTAAATTAGCTGTCAATATATGTACTTTCTCCAAGTAGGTTTTTAAAATTTTAGATAATGTTTTGTCTCAATTTGTTTTTTTTAACATGAAGTTAAATATAAAGCAGATATGAACATTTAAATATGTTATTTTTTTGCCATTTTTTGTGTAAACATTTTTTTTAATCTTCTTTCAACAGGGAAATACAAAAAAAGAGGCTACAGACAAGCCACCAGAGGGGACAAAGAGAGGCTACTGTCGCCGGGCCCCAACAGGGGTGACTTCAGGGCCATCTTTCCCCCAAAATCGTAAGTGACAACTTCAAAACACACTCATTTAGCCACTGACAGGGGTGATTCTAGGTGTGCCAAAGGCCCTGGGCTTAGGGCAGAACTTAAGGAGTAAAGAACACTTTCTGGTTGATGCCTGGCTCATCAGTGCCCAAATAATGCAGGCTTGCCAGGGTAGACATGGGTAGAGGAGAGGCCCCGGGGATCACAGTCACACAGAGTCACGCCTGCTAGAATGAGCCTCATATATCCCCTATTCCATAGGAGACAAGAGGGGTGGGGGGCAACTGCATGAGTTTTTCAATGTTGGCACTTTTCCAGTGTTTGCCCTCTGTAAAATGACATCACCTTCCCTTTTCAATGCATTTTTAAGGGAAAAAAAACTACAGTGCCGCATGGTGTAGTCCACTAGCCACAAGCAAACATTGTCCCCAGTGCAAGGTTGGTCAACTAATGCAGCAAAATGGATGCTAGAAACATATGTGACTTGGGGGGATTAATGAATGTTGTATTATTTCTTTTTAGAGGAAAGTAAGTGCGTTCATCTGAACCAGGATGTTGGTTTGGAGACGTGGGATATGACACCTGGTTCCAGCACAGACCTTCCTATTGTGAATGTAACATTCCCTGATGCAAGTCAAACATTGGGCCAAAGAGACCCAGAAGTGGAAAAAAATATTTGTGAGCCTCTTGCTTGCACAAGTAAGTATTTTTGGAATCTGTCTTCAAATGTATATACTTGTCAAATATTTATATGTCCAAAAGAAACACCCACTCCACACATTAGCAAAGTATGTAGGTTCTTAACATTAGCATGGAGAAGGAAGAGGTGGAAGGAGCTAGGTACCCGAGTTTTTCTAGACCCGGGCACCAGAGCCAAGATTACAGAGTAGTTGCAGTGTGTACATTCCTAGTAGTGTAGGTGTCTGAAGGGCAAGGAGGTTGCAAGCAACAATAGAATAGGTAGGTAAGTATTTCCCCAATTTGACTAGTAACTTGACCATAATTTACTATGTAGGGCCCCAGTCACTTGACCATCGTTCCCATAATACTTTTTTCTCTTCTTACAAGGACACGAACTTCAAAGATGCACAATTGGCTGTATGAGTGCAGATATGATGCAAGCTTTGATTGAGATAGAGAAAATAAAGGAGGCTGCCACTGCTTTACACTGTCGACATGCTTGCCAAATTTTAAGTTCATCTGGCCTGAAGTTTTCTTCCACTTGTTGGCTCCTGTTTACAATGTTAAGATTTCCCATGGTTTTATTACTTTTAAGCCCTAGTTCACATTGATGCTACTTTGAAATCGCACTACTTCACTTGAAGTATTGCGATTTCGAATTAGCAAGGTCAGTGCAATTTCAGATGCAACTTGATAGACATTTGTGTGTCTTCATGCGCAGATGTCTATTGAAGTCACACCTGAAATTGCAAAATATAGTGCAGGAACTACTTTTGCAAAGTGTTGTGGCCCTGCTAAATCAGTGTCGCACCGATTGGAACAGTGACATTGCCTCAAATAGGCTGCTACTTGTCATGCGATTTTAGCTATCATTTTGCATGACAAATCGCTCCAATGTGAACCTGGGCTTTATAGTGTCTGAGGTCAGTGTTTAGCCACTCCACTTCTCTAGGTGCACCACCAGGTCCTGTTTTCTTTATTTTCCACAGGCTAAAAATAACTGTGTGAATTACTAACCTCGAAAATGACATCATCACCTGTGCCAAAAGCAAAAAATATAGAAGACATGACCTAGAAATGCATCTGGAGAAGGAGAGTTGTGAAACACTGCCCTAATTAATGTTTTAATTGTAATCTTTATGTGTTTTTAAGAGTCGCAAAGCCAACAATTGAAGATGCACACAAATTGGGACACAAGATTCGGAATTCCCTCATGATCCCTTGCCTAAAATGTGTGTCTTTCCCTACATCTAGTTTGCTAAAGCCCCAAAACACACAATGTGTCAACATGTGCTATCTGCCATCACGGGATATCAATGTACGCTTTTTGGGGGTGCAACCCCTTCCTCAAAACTAAAGTAGGTGAGAGGAAGGGGTTGCACCCCCGAAACACGTCCATTGATCCCTCATGATAGGAGCTAGCACATGTTGACACACTGGGGGTTATTTCTGAAAGGCAAATCCACTTTGCACTACAAGTGCAATTGCATTGCACTTATAGTGCAAAGTGGATTGGCCTTTCGTCTGCAACAAATACAAAATTGAGGTCCTCGACATTCTCCTCAGGAGATGGCAAATGTAAGGTGTCATTCTATAGCTGACGGTAGAATTCACTCTGGGCAATCACTCCTCCACCGAGTTGCGGCCGTTCTTTCCAACATCAAGATACAGGAATTCATAATTTGCTGACACCACCACTAGCATCACTATACTGCAAAAGCCCCGAGTTGGGTGCACATGCTTCCCATCAATCGCCCCACCACAGTTGGGAAAATCCCACTGATGGTGGAATTGGGAAGCAACAGCCTGCCATTCCTGTGGGTTGGAAGGAAACTGTGGAGTCAAACAAGAAAAAAAAAAGACAACTTTTGCACATTACATTGCAAGCAGATTAGACACAAACATTCTTGGCCAACATAAGTATAACATTTATTTAAATGAGTATTTAAAGACAAAAATATTAGGTCAACTTAACAGATTCCTCACCCCCTCTGGTGGCCCATTCTAAAAATTTTATGGTGGGGGGGAATGGGTAGATGTTTTGGACAGGTAACCCTCTCCACTTCCATGAGAGCTGAATGCATAAATAATGTGTGATACTTTGGCAAGCCCCTCCTTACTTACACTATTATCAGCCCACCGGACAGGTAAGAAGTGTCATAATCCAAAAATATGGATACACACTGTCCAAATTGAAGCACATTTTTACATTCATAAATTACCTATCAAGATAATAGGAGACAAAAACATTCAACAGTACCACTTGAAGGTATTCAGGCCGGCCCTTGCACTACATGCTTAGGTGACTTCATCCAGAAATATGACCACAAAAAAGGTATAGTGTGTATGGGTTTGGCAAAGTCAGCAGATAGAGTATTGGTATCGGCTGACTTAGCATTTGGAAGGGGTTCCAAATGAGTTTTGGCCCCGAAAAAATTTTAGGGGGTGTTTAGGGTAAGCACAAAAATGAAGATGATAAAATACATTGTTAGTGAAGGCAAATATGCATGAAGGACAAAAAAGGAGCATTAAAAGCTTACAGCATGCATGAGGACAAAGAGGACATTCGCAGCATATTACAATACTGGTAATTGTACTCGGAGTCAATCTGGAGATAGTATAGGAAAGGAACAAAGAGAAACAGAGAACATTGACCTGAGGTGTGCCAAGGTCACGTGGTCAGTATGCCTAAAAGGGGGCATACCCAAGTATGAAATGAAAAATATGAAATGAAAAGAAAAAGGGAATGGGTGGGTGGGATACGAGAGCCTACGACCACAAAGGGAGGAGGCAAAGGAGGGCAGGCTTTATGCGGCCTGACTCCTCCTACAAACACAGCCTGACCTGCGGTCAACCTTACACTTGTACTGGGAGTCAATCTGTGGATAGTATAGGAAAGGAACAAAGATAAACAGAGAACATTGACCTGAGGTGTGCCTAGGTCACGTGGTCAGTATGCCTAAAAGGGGGCAAAAATAACACAGTAGGATGAAAATCTTAACAAAAAGATTTATTACACACTAAATTAACATTCAGTCTGCCAAATTGACAAATGCTTGTGACATCTCAAAAAGTGGCTCTGGCATATACCTAGAGAAACAAGACGACCTCCACCTACCCAATTTCTTAATAATATGAGCTGGGACCCCTTGGCACGAAGCAGCAGAAGCTGCTCCTATCCTGAATGAATGGCCAGAGTCAGTGACGTAACTATAACTTTCAGGGCCCAGGTGCAAGAAACCATGGAGGGCCCCCCTGACCTCCAGCCAGGGCCTTTCCCACTGATCGCGGGGGCAGCAGGACCTGGATAGGAGGGGGAAAAAATCCCCTCCATTTTCCTCCTGCAGCCACTTAATGCCTATCAGAGGGAGAGGAGGAGAAGCAGACTTTTAGTGGCTGCAGGAGAAAAATTGAGGGGATTTTTTCCTCTAAATGCCCCCCCATCCAGGTGTTCAGGGGCAACATGTGCGCTATTGCAATTGTTACCCCTGTAGTTACGCCCCTGGGATGAGTGGCAGCAGTGGTGGTTGGGGAGGGATAGGATCAGTGGCATCGGTGGTGGGGGATGGGATGAGTGGCAGTGGTGAGGGAGAGATGGGATGAGTGGCAATGGTGGGGGGGATGGGATTAGTGGCAAGGGTTGTGGTTGGGGGGTGAGATCAGTGGTGGGGGGTTGAATGGGATGAGTGGCAGAGGTGGTGGGGGGTGGGGTCAGTGGCAAGGGTGATGGTTGGAGGGGGATGGGATGAGTGTCAGTAGTGGTGGTGTGGGGGGTATCAGTGGCAGTAGTGGTGGTGTGGGGGGTATCAGTGGCAGTAGTGGTGGTGTGGGGGAATCAGTGGCAGTAGTGGTGGTGTGGGGGGTATCAGTGGCAGTAGTGGTGGTGTGGGGGGTATTAGTGGCAGTAGTGGTGGTGTGGGGGGTATCAGTGGCAGTAGTGGTGGTGTGGGGGGGTATCAGTGGCAGTAGTGGTGGTGTGGGGGGTATCAGTGGCAGTAGTGGTGGTGTGGGGGCATCAGTGGCAGTAGTGGTGGTGTGGGGGGTATCATTGGCAGTAGTGGTGGTGTGGGGGGTTATCAGTGGCAGTAGTGGTGGTGTGGGGGGGTATCAGTGGCAGTAGTGGTGGTGTGGGGGGGTATCAGTGGCAGTAGTGGTGGTGAGGGGGGATCAGTGGCAGCAGTGGTGTGGGGGGGAATCAGTGGTAGTGTTGATATTGAGGGATGGGTGCCACTCACTTGCAAATCACTTGGTTCCCCCTCCTTGCTCCCTCTTGCTTGGGCGAGCAGAGAGGATGGGCGGGGCCTGTGAGTGAAGGCGAAGCCATAGAAGATGGGCGGAGCAGGCGGGGACTGTGCCCGTGAGTGCAGGTGTGACAGAGAAGATGGGGGGACTGTAAGTGAAGGCGGAGCCGTAGAAGATGGGCAGAGCAGGCGGGGATAGAGATGATGGGCGGGGACTGTGCGGGCAGAGAGGATGGGCGAAGTGGGCGGGGACTGTCCACCGTGAGTGAGGGAGCAGAGGATGGGCAGGGAGGATGGGCAGAGCAGCAGGAGAGGTTGGGCGGGACGACCGGGGCTCCGCGTGAATTACTATCTCCTGGGCAGCGGCGGGCCCCCCCACAGTGGCAGAACTCAAGGGCCCAGTCGCAAATGTGACTGGTGCGACCCTGATAATTCCGCCACTGGCCAGAGTACGCTTTAGGGTCCAGACCCAGATTGGCCAATAGGGTACGTCAATGAAGTATGAATTGAGCTGCGGAGAGGGGAGCACTAGGAAAAGGCAACAGAGGACCATCCCTGGGCTTATCAGATGTAGCACTGACGATCTGGTCTAAAACCAACACCTGGCACCACGCCTTGCCAGTCTCAAAAAACCTGATGTCCATGCCGACTCCCGTTTGCTGCATCTTGCAAGCATGCAGATGTAAATAGAAGTGGCGGGGGTGTCTAACCAGTTGATTGATCAAAAGTATGCGAGACCCTGGGCCTGAAACCATAAACTTCCCTGGCATAAAAAAAACGTAAAAGTTTAGATATATCGCTGCTTTGAGCACCAAGCTTGGCAACAACCCAAAAGGAGACCTCCTGAGCAAGTCAGACATGTCACGAAAAATATGACCCATGATGGGAAGTCTGCTGACCACGGCAGCAGGGCTAATCTTCTGGATTCCTTTGAGGATGGCTTTAATAGGGTGCACAGAAAATATAGAGGGCCTATTGGGGTCTTCCAAAAACATGAAATGCTGAATCCCAGACAGATACGTCTTGATGGTGCTGTGGGCCAATTTGAGTTGGGAGTGGCAAAAAGCAGTAAAAGCTAGTAGGTACTGGATGTAGTAATGGTCAGGACTAGGAAACCTTGACGGGAAAGCCTGGAAAACATTCCAAGCAGTGTCATAAGCTTTCCTAGTATTCAAAGATAAAGACTTATCGGTCAAGGCTGCTGCATCAGCCCAGTGGGAATCTAATCCATCACTAATTGCTGGAACCGTGGAGAAGGCGTGGTGCAGGCAACTGCATCCAGGACCTGCTGGAAAAACAGTGGGAAATGAAACTGGGACAGAGCATCAGCTGCTACATTATCTGCACCGTTGACAAGCCTACAATGTAAGTGAAAATTGAAATGGAGGGACAACCAAACGAGCCTACGCACAAAACCCATGATCAGCAAGGACTTAGATCTGCCATTGTTGATGACTTTGTAGGTCGCCTGGTTATCTGTGGAAAAAAGCACCATCTGTCCCGCCCATAAATGCCCCCATACCTGAGCCGCTGCTACTATTGGATAAATTTCAAACATCGCCAATGTCTCTGTAAACCGAGGAATTGCCAAGGCCTCATCAGACCAAGACACTGCCAGCCAGTGTGAGCCAAAAATGGCCGCATAGCCTTTGGTGGCCGCTGCATCTGTGGACACTTGAGGGGAAAAACTGGACACTGCAGGTATAAACATGGTGACCCCATTCCAATGCTGGAGGAACTCATCCCACATTAGTAGATCAGATAGAGCGGAAGGATCCAGAATAAACCAAGAATCCGAGCTAGGGGCAGAAGGCAATAATGATAACAACCTGGAAATGGAAGCCCTCCCCTGGGGAATGATCCTCATTGCAAAATTTAACATGCCCAGCAGTGACTGTAACTCCACCCTGGTACAGACACGGGAGACCATAAAGGCATGAATGCGATCTCTGATCCTAACTAGCTTGTCTGTAGGAAGACTGGCCTGCCTGGACTGAGAATCAAGCGGGATACCCAGGAACGTGAGTCTAGTAACAGGACCTTACATTTTTTTAACTGCTAGTGGGACGTTGAGAGCTTAAAAAACTGAAGTGAGCTTCTGAAGGTTGGTGGGGACCTGATCACAACTTTCAATAAGGAGAAAATCATCTAAATAATCAATCACCTTGTGACAATTTTCCCTGTGAGTGAGGTTCCAGGTAAGGGCCTGGGCAAATGAGTCGAACAACCAAGGGCTACTTTTGAACCCAAAAGTAAGTTTGCTGGCAAAATAGTAAACTCCCTTCCACCTGATACATTCCACTGCCAGAGTGACGGCAGAATTGGCAGAAGCTTAAAAGCGTCTGCAATGTCTGCTTTGGACAACCAGGTGCCTGTGCCCACCCTGATGATAGACTGAATCGCCTGATCTACCGAAGCATATTTGAGAGAAAATTCTTCCGAAGGAATCAAAGAGCTGAGGCTAGCTATGCGTGAACAATGAGGGGCAGACAAGTCATAGATCAAACACAGTTTATTGGAAAACTTCCCTCTAACAAGCCCCAGGGGGGTTGACCAGGGGGTTGACCCTCCAAACCCGGAAAGGTGGTGCGGTAAATGGCCCGATGATGAAGCCCTTAAGTTCTGTTAGCAGGAACAGATTCACCGCTTCCGTGTCTATGGAAGAAGACCTGAGATTTGGTCATTCAAAACTATCTGATGGCAAGGAGACAAACCCCGTATGGAATCCTCCGAGAAACCCTTTACCAAAAAGTTGCTCAAAGAAGGTGACGGATGTGTGGCTAAACACTCTTGCAAAAAAGGCATGTTGATGCGGCTTAGTCACGAGGTTTGTTCTGCCTTAGTGAACAGGCCGACTTAGGGTGAGCCCTGAAACACTCGGCACAAATGTGTAACAGACGGCATTGACTATAATTGCACATCCCAAGGTTGTAATTGTTACAAATCTGGGATTTTCCCCAAAAAAGAATGGGCCGTCCTAACTTATCCAAAGGTGCCGGATGGCCTGAGGATGGGAAAGAGGCACCTGACCCCCCGGACGTACTAGGCAGAGCAGGAACCTCCGAATTGGGGCACCAGTATGCCGTGTGCATGGACAACTGGCAAGTCGCGCACACCAGAGATCTGAGCCCATGAACTGCCGGCAAAACAACTCGGTATCTATGTTGCTCTACCTGGAATTGAGCAAAACAGGCCACAGCCTTGGCAGAAAAAGACGGGTGGTAGTCATAAAAATTGGACCCCCCCATACTTGTGGCCTAACTCAACCATCGTATATAGGTAAAGGTCCAACTCTTCCCTTCTAAGTGGACTTACAGAGCAAATGATTTCTCTGTAGACATCATTTGCTCTGTAAGTCCGCCTAGAAGGCCAGGACAAACTCAGGGATGGACAACTTATGATTGAGCCTGTGATCCCTGGTCTTAACCACCACCTAAACATCCCCGCAAGCGTAAGAGCTGTTATCTGCCACATCGTGAGCAGCAATTAACAGGGACGCAAGGAAGTGCCCGGTTGGCACAAGTTTATGGCACAATTTAAGGTGCACAGATGGAATGGGGGAGTCCCCCTCTGACCGTTGCGGGACAGTTGCTCACACCCAAAAAACAGGTTCTAAATTACGGACCACACTGTTTCAGCTAGGAAGGACATTTTTGAATATGGGGATGCCACGCGCATCCTTCCAGGGATGTCTCGGGTCAACATTGCCAATCAACGCTGAATGCTACATCGGGAAAGTTTGGGTCATTGGGACATGCACTGATCTTTTACTGCTTGAGGAAGAGGCGAAAAAACAGGTTTACCCAGGACATATTACCTTACAGTACCAGACATGGCGAACACTCCAGTTGTGACATGGAACGTCCGGGGTGTCCATGATCCCTTGAAACGTACCATGATAAGCACATGTCTGAAAAAATTTCACCCAGCAATAGTGAGCCTCCAGGAGACTCATCTAACAAAGGATACAGTTAGCTTTCTGCAGTATTCCTGGGTGGGCAAGGCCTACCATTCCACTCACACTGCATATTCTCGCGGGGTGAGTGTTCTGGTACATAAATCCTTGGCCTACCAGGAATTAGACGCTGTTATTGATTCCATGGGTAGCTTTGTATTTTTTACATTGCAGGTTATATACATTGACGTTGATTTTGGTGTTTGTGTACGTACCTCCTCCATTCTCCAGAGAAATCTTGCAGCTCCTCTTGACTTACCTGGTCGACAAACCTGATGTCCCTATAATGATCATGGGTTACTTTAATGGCTACCTAGATCCCAGACTAGACAAGCATCCCCTGGCACAGCCACCCTTGGGAAACAGGAGCACTATTTTGAGCAGACTACTGATAGAGGTGGGATGGATAGACTTGTGGAGAGCTAAACACCCTACAACCAAACAGTTTTCGTGCTTCTCCAAAACCCATGCGTCACTTTCCCGTATAGACCTGTGTGTGGGGTCCCCGCAGCTCTTAAGCGTTATGCACATGGTGGATTATTTACCCCGGGGGGTCTCTGATCACTCCCCTCTGGTCGCATACCTTATTACCAGACCGGCAACCACACTGCCGAGAGCACTGTGGAAACTGAATGCTTTTTGGCTAAAACTTTTCACTTCTCACGATAGAGTAATGAAACAGATAGAACAATACTTTTCTGACAACCGGAGACAAACTGACTTACTATTGAGATGGGATGCCTTTAAGGAATGCCTAAGGGGTACATTTAAAGCTGAAATTGCTGACGTAAAACACAATTCCGCAGCCATACTGGTACAGGTGGAAGACCGGGTGAAGCAATTGGAGCTTGCTTTTATTTTAGACTCATCAGAGTCCGCGAGGGAGGCATGGATATCGGCTCAGGAGTCCCTGGACCGGTTGAGGTCCTCCGCCGCGGAACGCAAACGGTTCTTTACTAAACAAGCATTCTATGAAGAGGGTGAAAAAACTGGTAGATTGTTGGCTAGAATAGCCAGATCTCAACAGTCGTCCCCTGCTGTAGGAGCGATACATTGCTCCTCGGGACGCCTGGTGAATGATCCGGAGAAAATTATAGAGGAGCTGGCTTCTTTTTATGCTGAGGTATACAAGCCGTGTGACAGTTACACAGACGAGGAGCTGCAGACATACATGGGTACAATAACGCTTCCAACTCTGACCCACCAGGCGAGGGGGGAGTTGGAAGCACCAATTTCACTAGACGAACTGAGGGAGGCAGCTGCCTCTTTCCCTACATGCAAGGCCCCTGGGGACGATGGGCTTCCCATGGAGGTTTACACCCAATATGGCGAAATAATCTTACCTAAATTGCTTGAGGTATTAAATGCATCCTTTACATTGGGTAGACTACCCACCACTATGACTAAAGCTAATATTATATTACTGTTGAAAATGGGTAAGGACCCCTTAGACCCCGGCTCCTATAGGCCTATATCGCTTTTACAGAGCGACATTAAATTACTAGCTAAAGTACTGGCCATGCGGGTTAATAGGATTGTTAGATCAATAGTTCACACAGATCAAGCAGGATTTATGCCTCGAACATCTACAGCGACCAATCTTAGACGACTATACCTAAACATGCAGACTCCCTCGGAATCTATGGGTCGTAGGGCCTTGCTGTCTCTTGATGCCAATAAGGCATTTGACAGAGTGTGCTGGAGGTATCTGTGGGCGGTTCTGGCCAAGTTTGGGTTTGGGCCTAGGTTCATCAGGTGGGTGAGGCTGCTGTATGATACACCACAGGCTGCTGTACGTATGGCGGATAGAATGTCACATGCCTTTGGGTTGAGCAGGGGGACCAGACAGGGGTGCCCTCTGTCCCCCCTGCTCTTTGCACTGGCTATAGAGCCCCTGGCGGCACAGGTGAGAGATTGCCCACAGATTAGGGGTTTTCGGTATGGTGAATTGCATGAAAAAATCATGCTCTACGCCGATGACATGCTTCTGTTTTTGGAAGACACAGAGGGATCCTTAGACCAGGTGATGTCTCTTATAACAGAATTTGGCCACTTTTCAGGCCTCACTATTAACTGGACTAAATCTGCATTAATGTTTATAGACTGTTCCCCGATGACTAATGAGAGACCCCCGAGTCAGATACCCGTAGTGTCTACCTTTAAATATTTAGGTATCAACATCTCACCTAAACTTACGGAATTTTGTAGCCTAAATATCTACCCTCTGCTGTCACGGTTTAGAGATAAAATAAATGTTTGGAATAAACTTAAGATGTCCCTGGCAGGAAAAGTGAATCTCATAAAAATGATTCTGATGCCACAATTTCTGTACATGCTACATAACACGCCAGCAGTTATTACGCTGAAGATATTCAGAGTGGTTAACTCCTTATTTCGGCTGTTGTTATGGCACATCAAACCCCCCAGAATTAAATTAGAACAGCTGCAGTGCTCAAAGGAGGGGGGAGGCCTTGCCCTCCCCAATCCTTGGATATACTACTTGGCAGCACAACTGCAGCATTTGATAGGTGCCATGGCCCCTCTGCCGCTGGGCTCATCTGCTAAGCTTATGCTGGTGGGCACAGGGGCGGAGTCAATACCTGAGGGACTGGAGGCTCACATTTTCCAAAGGCCCAATAAGCAAATGCCCACATATACACTTTTGCAGAAGGTATGGAACAAAGCTAAACAAGTACAAAATGTTTCGGTATAGCCGGATATGGGAAAATAAAACATATATTGAACTTGCCAAGCTCCAACAAGGGCACAGATGGCGCTGCAGGGGTATCACACATATGTACCAGATATTCAGTAATGGAACATTGTTATCGTTCAAGGATTTACAAGCTAAATACTCTCTGCCTACCAGTATGTTATTTTACTATTTACAATTACAGCGTGCAATTAAAGCACAAGGGGCTGCGACAGATTGGTCCCAATCCCCCACACCGGTTTTTCATATAATGCAGGAGGCGTCAGAGACTAAAGGTATAATTTCACAATGCTATAACATGCTATTAGCATCATTGTTAGAGGGGTACCCCACAAAGGCGGCTGCTCAGAGAGAGGCGGATGTGGGCCCCTTGTCGGGGGAGGTGTGGGAAGAAGCTTTGCAAGCAGTTAACACCTGCTCACTAAACGTGGCGCAGAGGGTCTCCCAACTATATATCCTATTGAGAGTACATTATACCCCTGTAAGGTTACATAGAATGGGCAGAGCTCCAGACTCATTATGTGGCAGATGCAGGGCAACAGCTGGGGACCTGATTCACCTCCTTTGGCGTTGCCCCAAACTCCATAGGTACTGGACAGAGGTCCTGGCTACACTAAATCAGGTGTTCCAGGCCAATGTCCCTCTAGATCCATTGTGTTGTTTACTGGGAGTTCTGGAGGGGGTAATTGCGGAGGAGGTGACGAGGGTTGCCTTTGCATGGGCACTGTTTCAGGCTAGGAAGGTAATACTGATGGGATGGAAGTCTGCTACGCCACCTAGTAGTAAAACATGGATACGAAATATGGGAAAAACGCTTATAATGGAAAAATATATATACCAGCACAGGGGTAGCCCTGGAAAATTTGACAGACTGTGGGACCCGTGGATGGATGTGCCTGGAATAAGCCCCATGGAATTGGTACAGATGAGACTTCTAAGAAGTGTTTAAAGATATGACATGTAGATGCTGAGAGTGTGTATTGGAGGATGGAGGAGGAAGGTGTGTGGCTACTGGAGAATATATTGCCGGTTTAATCAGATGGGACACATAGTCCGAATGCTGACAGTTTTAAGTTGTTAACTATAACACCTAATAGATAGCTATATTACTACATGGAAAAAGAAATGCTGATTATGGTTCATGTATAAATGTAATGTGTGTTTTTTCTTATGAGCAATAAAACCTTTTTTGATTTAAAAAAAAAAAAAAACAGGGACGCAAGGTTAACATCCTTGCCCTCCAAGATGTCCTTTTTGATGCTCCCAGGGATAAAATGTGCCGGAGTAATGGGGGGAGCTCACAAGTTATTACCTGGGCCTAACGGTATCGGCCTAAGCACCGAGGGGGTTCTGGAATCCGCTAAAGCCCCTGGGCTAGTAGAAGCTCCTGGAGCTGCATTAGGCTGACTTTCCAACACCTCCACTCTATTCTGCAACTCCTGGGAGGACGTAGCTAGGGAATTTAGGGTAGTGTGGATCTGGGACAGAGAAGAAACCACAGTCCGCAGGGTAACTTGCTCCGCACTCACGTCCAACGCACAAGGGAACAGCAACCTGAAGCTGGGAAAGCAATCCCTCTGCATTGTAGTTCTGCCATCAGCCTTGGGACGGTCCAGGTTCTGAGAGAGGGTAAGCTACCATGCTCCGACCCCCTAGCCGAAGAAGGAGGGATAGAAGCGAAGTCCCCAGTATCTGCTGCTGGACCTGCATAAACCGAAAAATAAACTTGACATAAACAAGAATGTAACCAACTGCCCCCGCCCCCCCCCCGAAAAACACAATGTAAGAACGGGACCGACACATGCCAGTCTTGTGTAATTACCAGGCCAAGTTACCTGAGGTGTAACAGCCAAATTAAAAGTGTAAACTCAGGCCTTGAAACCTGAAAACGTGTCAAGCTACTGAAGTAATGGTAACATGTAAATTATGAAACAGAAACCGAGCTGTAATGTATGTAACATGGATGAGGAGACTTGCCACTGCACAAGCCACTCAATCCGTGCAAACCTGACAAACGAGACAGGCAACTGCAGTGGAAACTTCATGACTTAACCTTGAAGATGTGAATTCATTATGGTGCAAACATATGAATGGTACCCAACAAAATGATGAAAAGAGTAACTACATACTGAGTGAAAACGGCACGTAACTGAGTGAGGAAAATGAAGAGCGTGAGAAATGTGAGCAGACTGAGAAAAGTAACCTGCGACAGGAATGAAAGCTGCGTGAAGGAACGTAACTGAATGAGAAACGTGAGCAGCATGAGAACCACGGCTGAATGAGAAAAGCAACCTACATGAGAAACGCAGGTTGCACGAGAAACATAAGTTGCATGAGCAACGTGAGATACATGAGAAACGTGAGATACATAGGAAACATGAGTAACCTGGGAAACGTGAGTAACCTGGGAAACGTGAGTAACCTGGGAAACATGAATGACAAGAGAACCGTGAGTAACATGGGAAATGTGAGTAACATGGGAAAAAATGACGTAAGTCGCATGAGAAATGTAAATTGCATGAAAACAAGAATAGCATGAGAAACGTAAAATGCAGGAGAAACGTAAATTGCATGAGAAACGTAAATTGCATGAGAAACAAAAATTTGCATGAGAAACGAAAACGTGAGTTCGTACGAGATACGTAAGCTGCGTAATAACAGATTAGGAGACTTGTCACTGAACAAGCCAATTAAAAACGATCACCTCAATCTGCTGAAAACCCATAGACATGATGGGTAACCTGCAGTGGAAGAACGTAGACAGCCCTGCAGTGTGAAAATGTGTCACAAACTAAAATACATACCTGAACTGCCTGGAGTTCACCAAACAACAGACTCCTGATAATCCTGCTGCAACATAGAAAAACCACCACTATGAAAAGAAACAATACACACAGCAACTACTCAGAATAATGCGTATGTACCTGCGTCAGCTTTGAATAAAGAAAAATAAAACCACCCCTGAAAAAACCGGTGTGAGAAAAACAAATAATACCTACCTGAAATAGATGGGAAAACAAAAGAAAAACATGCAAAGAATGCAACTTCGTGCCTCCAGTAGATGCGTAGAAAAAAACAATTAAAGAAAAAAGGAACATAAACATACAAACTACACTCAGCAACAAACATCAAGAATGTGAAGTTTAGATAACAGAAACTGAAGCGACACACATGCCCTGAAACATACCAGAGAATGGCTGGTGGGATGGTACGTGACCATGCCTACATGGAACCCCCCGAAACGAAAGTGGGGTGCCACGAAGCTGAGCACATGGGGGAGGAGTCCCTGCTGAACTGCCCCTGAATGACCAGCACCCACACCGGTCTGATGCTGAGCCCCCAATAGAGATGGGGTCGCATGGCCTCCCTGACAGAAATGACAAACCTCTCCACCTGGCCCCCAAAACACACTCCCCCCACTAAGAAGCCCTGAATGCAGCCACCTGACCCCTGAGCCTGCCCTGCCGCCAACCTCACCAGCCCACCCAGCATCAGACCAAACCAACCAGGCCAGTAGGACCAGCCGGCGTGAGGATGACCAAATGGTGGGAAGATGAACTCCCCTTACCTGCGCCCGCAGCGCACGAGATCCACAGAACGATCGCCACAAGGAAAATGCTGAGCCGAGGCTTGCCATGAGCAAGGAGAGTGACAACCCCGAACGTCTTCCTCGCTTGTCCCACAATCCAGAAATAACGTCAGAGTCCCCGGAAATGATGACAAGATGAGAGCCTACGACCACAAAGGGAGGAGGCAAAGGAGGGCAGGCTTTATGCGGCCTGACTCCTCTTACAAACACAGGCTGACCTGCGGTCAGCCTTACACTTATGGAGTGAAGAAATTAGTACAATACATTAGCAAACATTAAATACATAGAATGTGATGCTAAAGGCTAAAACTTACCTGAATATAGTCCTGCAGGACTTGGATGATGGCAGAACAGGTCTCTGGAATAATGATTCCCACAGCCTGAGGGGAGATCCCAGTTGTGAACTTCAGATCCTGGAGACTTCTCCCCATTGCCAAGTAGGTGGCGACGAGCCTTTGCTCGGGAGTAAGGGCTTGCCACATGCATGTGTCCTGCTTACTAATATAGGGGGTAAGTAAAGCCAATAGACGGTGAAAGCAGGGGTCCGTCATCTGGAGATAATTCCTGAAATCATCAGGATTATTCTCCTGGAGCTCCCGCAACAAAGGCATATATGAAAGAATTGGTCACGATTAAGCAACCAATTCTTGGTCCAAGAACTCCTCCTCCCCCTGTTCCTGGACTGGACTTGGGTCAAAGCAATAACTCCAAGGCCAATAATAGCACGATCTCTCCGACGAGAATGCCACATGGCTAGTAGACGAATGGCCGTTCAGAAACTGACAAGAATGCACTGAAAATCAGAAAGGACCTGACAAGCACAATCTGAAAATCAGAAATGACCTGACAAGCATGCACTGAAAATCAGAAAAGACCTGAAAAGCACGCACTGAAAAAGAGAAACAAACTGACAAGTACAACCTAAAAAACAGAAACAAACTGACAAGCACGAGGCTGAAAAGCACAAATCGACACTCACCAAACTTCTACTGACACGAGATTAGCAGAAGAAGCCCAAAGGGTGGCGCATGACTAGTGAACCTCCTTTTTATCGGCTCCTAGTATGTCTAGTACGTCACTACGTTTGTAATTGTTGGCCAACATTTGTGTGTATGCAAGACAAGTTTGGGCCAACGCCCTTCGGACAAAATTCCACGTTTTTGTTGGCGAACAATCCGATCGTGTGTATGAGGCTTTAGGGTTCATGTATTGACTTTCTTTGGTATAATGAATAATGTTATGGTACTTCTAATGGTAACCTAAATGTTCCTTTTCATTCAGTTTGGTGTATGTGGTGTAATTTCATACATTGACTTCTGCATTGGTTTATGAATACTTAAAAGAAATGGCTGCAATTTCTGCTTTCTTCTTCTGGATATACAATGCACCTGGTTGAGTGTCAAGCTCAAAGTGTTTTAGTTTCAGTACTTTCTGTGCAACTAACCCAGCATGAGTATACAGATCAGGAATTCTAACTTCATTGATGGAATCACAAAACATTAAAACTAAAGAATCACCCTAGCAATGAGGCAACTACGTGTTTTAGATGAAGTTCATCAACTCTAGCCTCCGTATGCTAACACCTAGAAACTGGCAATGATTTTCTCAGCACTAAGAATGAATTACTAGCCAAGCATGCTAACCCTCCAGAGTAGTTTCTTTGCCTTTGCCATAATCTCCAATACTTTGAATCTATTATAAAAATAACAATAAAGGGTGAATAACCCCACCCCCTAATTTGGCTCATTTTGTACTCACTTAGGCTCCATGTACACTAGTAGATCCTAAACTTGAGTTTAGGAGCTTTTTGCATTTATTTTTCCAAAACTCCTTATCTCACACTCCATAAAAGTCTATGTGTCCATGTACACAGACTTTTAGGATCGTTTGGGTGTGTCTAATGCCACGTACACATGGTCGGATATTCCAACAACAAAACCGTGGATTTTTTTCCGAAGGATGTTGGCTCAAACTTGTCTTAAGCATAAACAATGTTACACAAATGTTGGCCCAAAATTCCAAATGTGAGAACGCGGTGACGTACAACAAGTACGACAGGACTATAAAAAGGAGGTTCAATAGCCAGCGCGCCACCCTTTGGGCTCCTTTTGCTAATCTCGTGTTTATCTTGTGTTAGTTGAAGTTTGGTGAGAGAAAATTCGCGAATTTCAGCCTCGTGCTTTTCAGTTTGTTTCTGCTTGTCAGTTTGTTCCTTATGGGTTGTATATGTTCTTCAGTGCGTGTTATCAGTTTGTTCCTGTCTTTCAGTGCATTCTATTTATAGTTTGCTTCTGTTTTTCAGTGCGTTCTTGTCCGCTTGTTTCTGATTTTTAGCTCGTTCTTCTCAGGTCCTTTCTGATTTTTAGTGCGTTCTGTTAGTTCCTTCTGACCAGCCAACCGTTTTCTAGCCATGTTGAGGTTACATTCTAGTCGGAGAGCTTGTGCCGTTGTTGGGCTTGGTGTTGGAGTTCTTGCTTTGACCCAAGTCCAGTCCATGAACAGGGTGAGGAGGAGTTCATGGACCAAGAATTGGTTACTCCAGAGTGATCAATTCTGTCATATGCCTTTGCTGCAGGAGATCCAGGAGAATAATCCTGATGATTTCAGGAATTATCTCTGGATGACGGACCTCGTTTTTCACCATTTGTTGGCTTTGCTGTTCCCTTATATTATGAAGCAGGACACCTGCATGTGGAAAGCCATCACTCCTGCGCAGAGGCTCATCGCCACCTTGGGGTATTTGGTGATGGGGAGAAGTCTCCAGGATATTAAGTTCATGACTGGGATCTCCCCCCAGGCTCTGGGAATCATTACTCCAGAGACCTGTTCTGCCATAATTCAGGTCCTGCAGAAGGACTATATTAAGGTAAATTTTATCCTTTAACATCACATTCTATGTATTTAATGTTTGCTAATGTATTGTATTTCTTTCATCATTCTATAATTACCATGATTGTAATATGCTGTGAATGTCCTCTTTGTCCTAATGCTTGCTGTAAGCTTTTAATGCTCCTTTTTTGTCCTTCATGCATATTTGCCTTCACTAACCTCCCCAGCATGCTATCCTTGGCCCATACACACCTAGCCTAGTCACTTAACTACGTATTCTGTCTGTTCCATTGTAGTGCTTACCCTAAACATCCCCTAAAATGTGGCCAAATGTGATTTTTGTCCTTAAATTCAGGCAGAGTGCAAGGGGCTTTTTTTGGGTGCCAAAACTCATTTTGAACCCTCCCTCCCCCAACCGCTAAGTCAACTGATACCAATACTCTATCTGTTGACTTTGCCAAACCCATACACACTATACCTACCTCTTTTGTGTTCATATTTATGGATGAATTCATCAAAGCATGTAGTGCAGGTGCCTGCCTGAATACTTTCAAATGGTACTGTTTAAAGTTTTGTTCTCCTATTATTTTGATAGGTAATTACAGAATGTAAAAATGTGCTTCAATTTGGACAGTGTGTATTCATATTTTTGGATTATGACACTTCTTACCTGTCCAGTGGACTGCCAATAATGTAAGTAAGGAGGGGCCAAATTAATACACATTAATTATGCATTCAGCTCTCAATGAACTGGAGACGGTTACCTGTCCCAAACATCTCCCCTCCCTACCATAAAATGTTTACAATGGGCCATCAGAGGGGGTGAGGAATATGAGAAGTGTACCTTATACTTTTGACTTTAACCGGTTCAATACCGGGCATTTTCACCCCCTTCCTTCCCAGACCAGTTTTTAGTTTTCAGCGCTGTTGCATTTTAAACGACAATTGCGCGGTCGTGCGACGTGGTACCCAAACAAAATTGACATCCTTTTTTCCCCCACAAATAGAGCTTTCTTTTGGTGGTATTTGATCACCTCTGCGGTTTTTATTTTTTGCGCTATAAACAAAAGAAGAGTGACAATTTTGAAAAAAAAAACACAATATTTTTTACTTTTTGCTATAATAAATATCCAAATTTAAAAAAAAAAAACTAATTTTTTTCTCAGTTTCGGCCGATACGTATTCTTCTACATATTTTTGGTAAAAAAAAATCGCAATAAGCGTATATTGATTGGTTTGCGCAAAAGTTATAGCATCTATAAAATACGGGATAGATTTATGGCATTTTTAAAAAAAATTATTATTTTTTTTTTTTTTACTAGTAATAGCGGCGATCGCAATTTTTTTTTGTGACTGCGACATTCTGGCGGACACATCGGACACTTTTGACACATTTTTGGGACCATTCACATTTATACAGCGATCAATGCTATAAAATTGCATTGATTACTGTGTAAATGTGACAGGCAGTGAAGGAGTTAACCACTAGGGGGCAGGGAGGGGTTAAATGTGTTTCCTAGGGAATGCTTCTAACTGTAGGGGGAGGGGACGCACAAGGGGAGGAGACCGATCAGTGTTCCTCCGTTCTGGGAACACAGATCGCTCTCCTCTCCGCTCTCCTCTGAGCTGACAGGACGTGGACCTCTGTGTTTACACACAGAGATCCACGGTCCGGCCCGGTTAACGGGCAATCGCGGGTGCCTGGCGGACATCGCGGCCGCCGGCACACGCACCGGGTCCCAAGCAATGCGGCGGGCACGCGCGTGCCCCCTAGGCGGCCGGAAACCCGAGGCCGTCATATGACGTCCACCCAGGATGGGAGATCCCATCTGTGGACGTCATATTACTATAGGCGGGTAGGGATAAATACTCATTTCAATAAATGTTCTACTCATGTTGGCCAAGAATGTTTGTGTCTAATCTGTTTGCAATGTTATGTGCAAAAGTACAATTTTTTTGTTTGTTTGACTTTACAGTTTCCTTCCAACCCACATGAATGGCAGACTGTGGCCTTCCAATTTGCCCAGCAGTGGGACTTTCCCAACTGCGGTGGGGCAATAGATGGCAAACATGTCCACATCGCCCCACCCCCCAACTTGGGGTCATACTATTATAACTATAAGGTGGTGTCGGTGACTTATGAATTCCTCTATGTGGACGTGGGGAAGAATGGCTAGATGTCAGATGGTGGAGTCCTCGCCCAGACAGAGTCCTTCAGACGGCTCCAGAATAGCAGCTTGGGCTTGCCACCTCCAGAAGACAACGTGGCGGGCCTCCCATTTGTATTTGTCACAGATGAAGCATTTGCCCCATGGGGACCATCTTATGCGGCCATTCCCTATGAGGACCCTCACCCCGGACCAGAGGGTTTTTAATTACCGGCTGGCCAGAGCCAGAAGAGTGGTTGAAAATGCCTTTGGCATAATTGCCAGTCGGTTCTGCCTATTCCTTATTGCAATCAATATGGCGGAATATAAACTAAACCACATTGTTCTTTCCTGTTGCATTTTGCACAACTTTTTACGAAAAAATGCAGCCAACTATGTGGCCTCAGTTGCGCCTGAGGCTGGCTCACTGGACTCAAACATGACTGCACTTGAAGCTGGCCGTCCTGGCTTGCCTCCCCAAAATGCCTGTGAAGTACGGCAAAGCTATGTGGAGTACTTTACAGGTAGGGGGGCAATTGATATCCCAGATACTGTTTAAAAACTATGGAAAATAAATTTGTTGTTATAACCTGAACTCATATTTTATTTGATTTACTGCTTGTGTTTCTTTTATCTGTCTCCTAGGTTCTCCAATGGCTTTTTTTTTGGGGGGGGGGGCATTTTCTTCAATAGTACAAATGTAACTTATTTCATGCATGAGATGACAATCTTGTCTTCAGGTAACTATTATGTTGTGCTATGGGTCTGCTACACACACACAATGTTTTTGTTGTTAATGTATGTAATGCATTAATGATAAAAATAATCATCCTTTTCAACTCCATGAATTAATTGATTGGAGTCCCTAAAATGGCTGTATTGGGGCAAATTTTAGAGCACTGTGGGGGTTATTTACGAAAGGCAAATCCACTTTGCACTACAAGTACACTTGAAAGTGCACTGAAACTGCACTAAAAGTGCTTTTGTAGTGCAAAGTGGATTTGCCTTTAGTAAATAACCCCCATTGTCACTGTAACTACATCAACTTGCTCCAAAAACTGGTATTGAGCATTGAAAGAAGAAGCCACACATTGATGAGTATAAAACATTTTACTCGAAGCACATTCACATGTGCATTATAAAAGGTTTTTTTAACAAACCAACATCTTTGGTGTATAACATGTATGTGTGACAGTATATAGCCTTTTTGTGGCTAAACAGGCATGTTTAAAACCATAACATACACATCCACAACAAAGTTTAACTTTGATAAAGTGAAGGCAATATGAGACATTAAGTCAGGAACGGTGTAATCTCCGGTTTCACCTGCTGGTGGCACTATTACATTCAGCACCAAAAGGGTGTAATTCCAGTGGCCACCAGCGGGTGTCTCCCTTCCTGGACTTCAGACTTGCCATCAAGCACACCTGTCATGGGTTTGCTGGACTATATAAACCTGCCCTGAACTAGCCTCAGTGCTTCAGAATTCCTCTGCTAAGCCCTTTTTCCTGCCAGTACCTGCTCTTGTTCCAGCCTGTTCCTGTTTGTTCCTGGACCCCATTTGTGTATCCTGTCCTTGAGTCCTGTTTCCTGTTCCCTGCTCCTTGGTCTGCTTCAGTATTCCTGGTTTCTGTTCCCTTGTCGCTTTTGCCCATGCCTTATTTTTATTTCATGTTTGTTTCCTTGCTCGTGTATTATATTAGTTAGATAAATAGTTAGGTGGGTTTGAGGGTTTGCTGTGTTTTCACCATTTTCTTGCTTTTGGTTTGCTGTCTTGTTTTCACATGTATCTTTATCATTAATAATAAACATACTTTCTTTATTTACTCATTTGTCTCTGATTCCTTGGTGCAGCCCAGCGATCTGATCACCTGCATTGGATGTTGTGTATAACATCCCCTGACAGAATTCTGAAGCCATACAATCAGATCGGTTGCACCTGGGAATTGGGGCCTGAGCTCCAGCTATTGTTGAAAGATGGATTTTGAGAATATTTTGTATTTATCGCTCCTGGCAACGGATGACAGAGACTTTTGTTTTCAGACATTGGCTGGAAACACTAGGGAACAATTGTAATGCCCCGTACACACGGTCGGACATTGATCGGACATTCCCACAACAAAATCCTAGGATTTTTTCAGACGGATGTCGGTTCAAACTTGTTTTGCGTACACACGGTCGCACAAAGTTGTCGGAATTTCCCATCGCCAACCACGCGGTCACGTACACCACGTACGACGAGACTAGAAAAGGCCAGTTCAGAACCAAGCGCGGCACCCTTTGGGCTCCTTTTGCTAATCTCGTGTTAGTAAAAGTTTGGTGAGAGACGATTCGCGCTTTTACAGACTCGTGGCTTTCAGATCGTTTTCTGCGGTTCAGTTTGTGCTTGTGGGTTTGTATCTGCTCTTCAGTGCGTGCAGTAAGTTCGTATTGGAGTTTTCTGTGCGATCTTGCCTGCTCGTTGCTGTTTTTCAGGTCGCTCTTCACAGGCCTTGCTGTTCTTCAGTGCGTTCTGTTACTTCGTTCTGAGCAGCCGACCGTTTTCTAGCCATGTTTCGTATATGTACTCCTCGTAGAGTTCGTGCTGTGCGGGGGCTTGGTGTTGGGGTCCTGATCTTGACACAAGTCCAGTCCATGAACAGGGTGGGGAGGAGTTCATGGACCAAGAATTGGTTGCTCCAGCGTGACCAGTTCTCTCATATGCCTTTGCTCCGTGAGATCCGTGAGAATAATCCTGATGATTTCAGGAACTTTCTCAGGATGACGGACCCCGTATTTCACCGTCTGTTGGCTTCGCTGACCCCCTATATCAGCAGGCAGGATACCTGCATGAGGCAAGCCATCACTCTGGAGCAGAGGCTCGTCGCTACCCTGCGGTACTTGGCGACATGGAGAAGCCTGCAGGACTTAAAGTTCTCGACAGGCATCTCCCCCAGGCTCTGGGGATCATTATCCCAGAGACCTGTTCTGCCATCATCCAGGTCCTGCAGAAGGAGTATATGAAGGTAAGATTTTTATCCTTTAATATCACATTTTATTGTATTTAATGATTGATAATATATTGTATTTCTTTCCCCATTCCCTAATTACCATGATTGGAATATGCTGTGAATGTCCCCTTTGTCCTAATGCATGCTGGATTTTTATGTAATTAATTTTTTAGGTCCTTCATACAGATTTGCCTTCACTAACCTCCCCAACATGCTCTCCTGCCCTATATTCACCTCATGTAGTCACTTAACAATGTATTTTATCAGCTCCATAGTAGTGCTTTACCCCAAACACCCCCTAAAATGTTTTTAAATGTGATTTTTGCTTTAAATTCATGCAGAGTGCCAGAGGCTTTTTTTTGTGGTGTCCCCAAATCATTTTTAGTAACCCTCCCTCCCCCCAACTGCTAAGTCAGCTGATCCCAATTCTCTATCTATCCTCAATCATCTATCTGCTGACTTTGCCGAACCCATACACATTATACTCATCTCTTTTGTGGTCAGATTTATGGATGAATTCCCCAAAGCATGTAGTGCAAGGGCCTGCCTGTATACTTTTAAATGGTACTGTTTAAAGTTTTTGTATGCTATTATTATCTTGATAGGTAATAGCAGAATGTCCAAATGTGCTCAAATGTGTACAATGTGTATTTACATCTTTGTATTATGACACTTCTTACCTGTCCAGTGGGCTGCCAATAGTGTAACTAAGGAGGGGCTGTTCCAAGTAATACCCTGTATTTAGGCATTCATCTCTCAATGAAGTAGAGAGGGTTACCTGTCCAAGATTTCCCACCCCCCATAATGTTAAAAATGGCCCATGAGAGGGGGGGGAGGGGGAATATCATAGGTGTACCTTATACTTTGGTGTTGTTAAATTCCCCTTAATAAATGCTATCTGGAGGTTGGCCAAGAATGTTTGTGTCTAATCTGCTTGCCATGTTTATGTGCAAAAATATTAATTTATTTTTGTTTTCCTCAACAGTTTCCTTCAGCGCCACAGGAATGGCAGACTGTGGCCTCCCACTTTGCCGAGCGGTGGGACTTTCCTAACTGCGGAGGGGCAATTGATGCGAAACACGTCCACATCGTCCCACCACCCAACTCAGGGTCGTACTATTTCAACTATAAGGGGTTCAATAGTATTGTGATGTTGGCAGTGGTGTCAGCTAATTACAACTTCTTGTATGTGGATGTGGGGAAGAATGGCCGGATGTCCGATGGTGGAGTCATCGACCAAGAAAGAGTTCTACAGGCGTCTCCAGAATGGCAGCTTGGACTTGCCACCTCCAGAGGACAATGTGGAAGGACTCCCATTCGTGTTCGTTGCTGATGAAGCGTTTGCGCTGGGGGACCATCTTATGCGGCCATTCCCTATGAGGACCCTCACCCCGGAACAGAGTCTTTTTAATTACTGGCTGGCCAGAGCCAGAAGAGTGGTGGAGAACACATCTGGAATCCTGGCCATCTGGTTCTGCCTATTTCTGACACCCATCCATATGGCGAAGTATAAACTTAATCATATAATCCTGGCGTGCTGTATTCTCCATAACTTTTTACGCAAACATTCCGCCAACTATGCTGGCTCAGTTGGGCCTGAGGCCGGAATGATCCATGAAACAACACTGACGGCGCTTGAAAGTGGCCGTCCTGGCTTGCCCTCCCTGAGTGCCCGTGATGTACGGTTACGATACCTGGAGTTCTTTGTGGGTAGGGGGGCCATCAATATGCCAGCAAATTTGTGAAGCCTTTATCAAATAAAAAAGCAAAAAAAAGAAAATCTTTGTGGACATTTACTGCTTGTGTTTGTTTTAGCTGACCGTGACAGAAATGTGTTGAGTCCAGAAAATGGCGTGATTGTGTAACCTTTTATACAAAGCACTGTTGGGTGTTATTTACTAAAGGCAAAGACACTTTGCACTACAAGTGCAGTGAAACTGCACTTGTAGTGCAAAGAGGATTTGCCCTTAGGAAATAACCCCCATTTTCACAGAAAACAGCAATGACATCACCAACAAAGTGTTTTAGCGTTGACACAATAATTCACACATTCTTGCTTAACAATCTCTTTAATACCTGCACAATCACATGTGCATTTAGAAAAGTTTTTTCTAACAAAACAACATGTTTGTGGTATAACAATGTTTGGGGTAGCATTATCAAACAGATAAATGTCCATTTAAGCTAAAACAGGCCTGTGTAAAACCAACAAGAAAGCCACAAATCTTGAACTTACAAAGTTCACATTTGGTAGAACTTGAAGGCAATATCAGACATGAGTATTTAGGAACTGTGTTTGATATTGCGCTCAGATGGGGTGAATTCACCCCAGGAAAAGCCTAATTTGGAAGACACACACCAATTTACAAATGTCAACATGTGCTAGCTGCTATCACGGGGGATCAAGGGACGTGTTTTGGGGGAGAAACCCCTTCCTCACAGCTACTTTATTATTGAGGAAGGGGTTGCACCCCCAAAACGCGTCCATTGATCTCCCGTGATGGCAGATAGCACATGTTGACACACTGTGTGCATCCTCCAAATTAGGCTTTTCGAATCTTTCAACCATTTTGAACATTGGAGCACACAAAAAAACAAAGGGATTGTGAGGGGTTTTAAACTCACCCCAAAACATCAATGATTTTTTTATTTTTTTGAATAACATCATTGATGTTTTTATTGAGGTTTTCCAATTCTAAATGACACCCCATGATCTCCCCGATCAGGATCTGGGCACTTTCTGATGTGAAAGGATCTGGATCCACAACATCACGATCACCTAAAAAGAGAGAAACCCAAAAAAAAGGTATCAAAACAATGCCGTCATCCATCTCTTACCTGAGCCTGTGGTCGCAGACACTCACCTGTTGTGGTGACAATTTCCACCACATCTTCTTCCTCCTCCTGCTCTTCTTGGGTTGGTGGGATTTCACCTTCTTCCAGAGGTGGGGGGTCTGTGTTCTCCTCGGATGAGGGGTGTCATCCGAGTCTTTTCTCCCCTATGTCAAACAAAAATGGTATACTTAGCACACAGATATTTGATGGCAGAACTATAAATAGGAAACATTGCTTGGAAGTGGGGTACAATTGTCAATTTTGGCAGAGTTCCAAAATGTGGCATTTTCAGTGTCCTTTTCAAGCTTCAATACTTTACCTGTTTGGTACAAGCTTCACAGATGGAGACCCCCCTATAGTATACACTGGAGCACCTGTGTGGGCCCCCTAATAAAAATGATGTTCTTGTGTCCCACACTAGTGCTCCAGTGTCCAGATGTGAAAACAGCTGCTGAGTGTTCTCTCCTTACACAGAATCTAGTTTGCATTTCATTCTAGTAACAAAGCCATCTACACAACCAAAATAGTTTATGACAAGTAGGGCATAAAAATTGTGGCCAAATGCATATGGCCTAAACAATGGTGTTTTATAGGCCGAAAGAAAAATGTTTGATATGAACGAATAATGTACCCATGAACATGAAATTTGCCATGTAAAAATGTAGACTTGTAAGAAAAGCACATGGAGCAGCACGAACGTAATAAACATAAAGAATAGGAACACAGGACAACTACTTACTTTTTTGCAGCACTCTCCAGATCTTTCTGTACTTCTCATGTTCTCTTAATTTCAGGTCTGACCACCGCTTCCTGATCTGATCTTTTGATCGTCGTACCCCGAAATGGCGGTGCAGACTCCTGACCACTTTCGCCATGATCTTGGCCTTTCTGACATTGGGGTTGGGGTAAGGCCCATACTTCCCCTCATAGTCGGCCCTCTTCAGGATGTCCACCATCTCCAACGTCCCCAAAGGACATATTTGAGGCCTTAAATCTCCTTCTGGATCGTGACGTTTCAGGCTCCGGGCTTTCCTCCTCCTCCTCCTCGTTGCTATAATTAGCACGCACATGCTGTGTATCCGCCATGTGCTCTTCCCCCACTGCGCCGAACGAAAAGGGGCAGGGAATAGACTAGAAAGAACGTCAGGGGCGGGCGGAGTTACACGCATGCGCAGTGTGTATAAAGCGTAACACGCGTGCGTATTACGTACGATCTGTGAGCGGAGGAAGGAGCATCGAAAGCGCCGATCATGATAACGAAGGTAAGATCTAAACTTGGGCCTATACTGCTTTGAAATTGAAGCCTATATTGTAACAAGATTAGGAGAGTTTGCCCTGACCTTAGGGTTTGTCTTGTGTTGTGTTTTGCAGAGAAAATGGATGGCTTCAATGACCACAACTTCCTCCCCCTGTTCATAGACAAATACAGGGAGCTGCCCTGTCTGTGGCAGGTGAGACATCCCCATTATAACAATAAACAAAAGAGGCAGGCAGCGCTGGAGAAACTGCTGGAGTTGGTGAAGCCGGTGGTCCCCACAGCAACCATCCCCTATTTAAAAGCCAAAATTGGTGGCCTGAAGAGCACTTATCTTAGGGAGCGCAAGAAGGTCACGGATTCCCAGAGGTCCAGAGCTGCAGCAGATGACATTTATGTCCCCAGGCTGTGGTACTATGAGAGACTGCGATTTCTGTCAGACCACACTGAAGTCAGGGAATCCCTCTCCACTCTTCCTTCCACTCTTCCTTCCACCCCAGCTGAGGCTTCCGATGTCCAACCTGGGCCTTCCAGCCAGGAAGAAGTGAAGGAGCCCAGCTGGAGTCAGGTATAGCATTCTTCTACAGATTTCTGGTCAATAAATAAATGATGTTTACTAGATGTTATTATTGATCACTAATTGCTGATTGAAAAAAGTGTTTTACATATCAATAAACAGTAGTGGGCACCCAAAATTGGGACAAGAATGAAAACTGCTGGGCTCAGAATGATAGTCTGTTATATTTGTTAACATTCAATTTGCAACAGTCAGGAGGTGAAAATTGTGTGTGATTGATGAATAAAAAACTAAAACTATGTCCCTTTTTCATACACAGGAAGACCTCAGCCAGGAGGAGGTTGTGGAATGTGGCAGTCAGGAGGAGGTGGGGATTAGTGGCAGCCAGGAGGAGGCGGGGCTAAGTGTCAGTCAAGAGAAGCCTGGGACCAGTCGCAGCCTGACTGAATCGCAGGTTCCTCCCCTCCGCCTTCCATATAAAAGAGTGAGGAAGACGACTCCCATGCAGGATTCAGCACTCAGGCTCATTCAGGAGGCTTCTGCGTCCCTACGAGCCTTACCCACTCCTGAAGAGGCCTTTGCCTGCATGGCTGCCACCAAACTGCAGGGCATGCAGGAGGGTCAACGCCTCCTGTGTGAGCAACTTATTTATAAAGTCCTAACTAAGGGGGTGAGTGGGGAACTAACACCCAAGACCGATGTGATTGAGTTGGACCATCCTCCTCCTCCTGCTGCCACAACTCCACCACCAGAGCCACCGCGTGGAAGGAAGCGTGGAAGGAAGACAAGAGAGTGATGGCCCTGGGTCCAGTCTGGTCTGACAAAAGCTGCAGTCACTCGTATGACCACAGCCTGGGGACACAGATGCCATCTGCTGCTTTCCGGATCTCTGGGACTTCTGGACCAGACTGCACTCCCTTAGATAAGGACTCCTCAGGCCACCAATTTTGCTAGAAAATAGTTGATGTCTGCCCTGGGGGTCCAAGGCTTCGCCAATTTCTGCAGTTTCTCCAGCGTTGCCTCCCTCTTTGTTTAGTTGTGAGCCCTTAATAAAAGTTATTTTTTTGAAAATTATACTCTCCTATGTGTGTTTTCAGCCAAAAAGGACAGTTTGTTGTTGACGATTCAGGTACATTTCTAAAGTACAATGTGAAATTAACAAGGGACAACACCACGGAACAATCTTCTACAGATTAAATAGAACAACATATCAATGGTGTTGTGGTAATTTGACACAAAAAACACACACAAAAATTTTCAGGAGTACAAATAAAAATCCCCCCCAAAAAAAATAAGCCTTGAAAAAAAGACAAACCAAAAAAAAAAAAAAAATCAGCCTTAAAAACCAAAAAAACAAAAAACAAAATAATGTTGTCAGATGTGACAAATCAAAATATATTGAGGGAATCCCGATAAATAGTAAAGAAATAAGTTTGTGAGAAGTGTGTGTGAATATGAGCAGCAAAACTACTTAATTCTTGTCACATTATAAAGAAGAAGAGAGTGCGCTGTATTAAACCATTTTTAACATTGCAGCGTGATGAAAGTGCTGTATCCATTGCGAGCGTTAAGTTTACCAGACCAAGCTGTTCCGTGTCGGAATTTCTTCTGAGCATGCGTGGCACTTTGTGCGTCGGAACAGGCCACACACGGTCAGAATTGACGCGATCGGACTTTGTTGTCAGAAAATTTTATCTCCTGCTCTCCAACTTTGTGTGTCGGAAAATCCGATGGAAAATGTCAGATGGAGCCCACACGCGGTCGGAATTTCCGACAACACGCTCTGATCGGACATTTTCCATCGGAAAATCCGACCGTGTGTATGGGGCATTAGAATGCATCCGCCTAGCTCATGTTTTTATTGATCAAGGCAGTTTTTTGTTTGAAGATGTGCAACCATTAATTAAGATCTGTACTGAGTTGGCCCTGTCTGATGTCGCTGAGGGAGGTGATGACTATACACCCCCTTTTAGTGCAGCTCAGGTAGAATCTTTAGTTTGGCTGTTGGAGGATGACTCAGCATTTTTTTTTTTTGAACAATATTCAGCTTGTCCTCAGCAGGTGCTTGCAAAATGCATTGAATCAATGCAGTCTCTGGTCAGACAAGCTAAGTGCAACCTGATTCAGTGCAATCATTAATACAGGCCTGGTCAAGTCTGTTGCACTCAGCCTCTGTTATCTCCCAATATACCTTTCTACCAATGAAATACCAGTACCCTGTTTCCTCCTGTTGCACCTACCCTGCCTTTAACCCCCCTGCTGCTTCTCAGCTGCCTCCATCAGCTTCACTAAATCTCCCTTCAAAACCTACTCCCTCTGTTTTGCCATCCTTTCACTCTTCGCTTCTACCTGCTGTATTTACTACCTACAGCCCTGTACCCACTTATAGATCCTCAGTGGCTAAAACCAAAAAGAGGCGGAAGTTTTTTCCAACCCATACAATCATGCCAGTATCCAATCCTGCCTCCCCACCAGCTGATATGTTCCAGCCTGATGTGTTCCTGTATGCCGCCCAGCCTGATGTTCCGATGCCTGCTGTTGTGCCAGCACCTGCTGTTCTGCCTAATGTGCTAGTGCCTGCTGCCCAGTCTGAAGTTCTAGTACCTGCTATCCAGTCCGATGCACCTGCTGTTCAGCCTGTTGTGCCAGCACCTGCTGTTCTGCCTGATGTGCCAGCACCTGTGCCTACTGCCCAGTCTGAAGTTCCAGTACCGGCTGCCCGGTTTGAAGTTCCAGTACCTGCTATCCAGTCCTATGCACCTGCTGTTCAGCCTGTTGTGCCAGCACCTGCTGTTCTGCCTGATGTGCCAGCGCCTGTGCCTGCTGCCCAGTCTGAAGTTCCAGTACCAGCTGCCCGGTTTGAAGTTCAAGTACCTGCTATCCAGTCCGATGTACCTGCTGTTCTGCCTGATGTGCCAGCACCTGTGCCCACTGCCCAGTCTGAAGTTCCAGTACTGGCTGCCCGGTTTGAAGTTCCAGTACCTGCTATCCAGTCCGATGCACCTGCTGTTCTGCCTGATGTGCCAGTGCCTGTGCCTGCTGCTCAGTCTGAAGTTCCAGTACCAGCTGCCCGGTTTGAAGTTACAGTACCTGCTATCCAGTCCGCTGCACCCGCTGTTCAGCCTGTTGTGCCAGTACCTGCTGTTCTGCCTGATGTGCCAGCGCCTGTGCCCACTGCCCAGTCTGAAGTTCAAGTACCGACTGCCCGGTTTGAAGTTCCAGTACCTGCTATCCAGTCTGATGCACCTGCTGTTCTGCCTGATGTGCCAGCACATGTGCTTGATGCTCTGTCTGAAGTTCCAGTACCAGCTGCCCGGTTTGAAGTTCCAGTACCTGCTATCCAGTCCAAGGCACCTGCTGTTCAGCCTGTTGTGCGAGCACCTGCTGTTTTGCCTGATGTGCCAGTGCTGGTGCCTGCTGCCCAGTCTAAAGTTCCAGTACCGGCTGCCCGGTTTGAAGTTCCAGTACCTGCTATCCAGTCCAATGTACCTGCTGTTCAGCCTGATGTGCCTACTGCCCAGTCTGAAGCTCCAGTACCTGCTGCCTGGTCTGATGTCCCGGTGCCCACTCTCCAGTCTGATGTGCCCGCTCCCCAGCCTGATGTGTTCCTGCCCACTGTCCAGCCTGATGTGTTCCCACCCGCTGCCCAGCCTGATGTGTTCCTGCCCACAGTCCAGCCTGATGTGTTCCCACCTGCTGCCCAGCCTGATGTGTTCCCGTCTGCTGCCCAGCCTGATGTGTTCCTGTCTGCTGCCCAGCCTGATGTGTTCCTGTCCGCTGCCCAGCCTGATGTGTTCCTGTCTGCTGCCCAGCCTGGTGTGCCTTTACCTGCTGCCCAGCCTGGTGTGCCTTTACCTGCTGCCCAGCTTGGTGTGCCTTTGCCTGCTGCCCAGCTTGGTGTGCCTTTGCCTGTTGCCCAGCTCGATGTGGACGTGCCACTGCCCAGCTTGATGTACCTCTGCTTTCTGCTCAGCCTGATGACATGGTGCCTGTTAAAACTGTTCCTGACTGATGCCCATCTTGCCGCTGTGTCAATCCTGTCCACTGCCTAGCCTAAAGTGTTCCTGTCCGCTGCCCAACCTAAAGTGTTCCTGTCCGCTGCCCAGCCTGATGTGTTCCTGTCCGCTGCCCAGCTTGATGTGTTCCTGTCTGCTGCCCAGCTTGATGTGTTCCTGTCTGCTGCCCAGCTTGATGTGTTCCTGTCCGCTGCCCAGCCTGATGTGTTCGTGTCCGCTGCCCAGCCTGATGTGTTCCTGTCCGCTGCCCAGCCTGATGTGCTCCTGTCCGCTGCCCAGCCTGATGTGTTCCTGTCCGCTGCCCAGCCTGATGTGTTTCTGTCCGCTGCCCAGCTCGATGTGCCTTTGCCTGCTGCCCAGCTCGAAGTGCCTTTGCCCGCTGCCCAGCTCGATGTGCCTTTGCCAGCTGCCCAGCTCGATGTGCCTTTGCCAGCTGCCCAGCTCAATGTGCCTTTGCCTGCTGCCCAGCTCGATGTGCCTTTGCCTGCTGCCCAGCTCAAGGTTGTAATTCCAGTGGCCACCAGCGGGTGTCTCCCTGTCTGGACTTCAGACTTGCCATCAAGCACACCTGTCATGGGTTTGCTGGACTATATAAAACCGCCCTGAACTAGCCTCAGTGCTTCAGAATTCCTCTGCTAAGCACTTGTTCCTGCCAGTACCTGCTCTTGTTCCAGCCTGTTCCTGTTTGTTAATGGACCCCATTTGTGTATCCTGTCCTTGAGTCCTGTTTCCTGTTCCCTGCTCCTTGGTCTGCTTCAGCATTCCTGGTTTCTGTTCCCTTGTCGCTTTTGCCCATGCCTTATTTTTATTTCATGATTGTTTCCTTGCTCGTGTATTATATTATTTAGATAGATAGTTAGGTGGGTTTGGGGGTTTGCTGTGTTTTCACCATTTTCTTGTTTTTGGTTTGCTGTCTTGTTTTCACGTGTATCTTTATCATTAATAATAAACATACTTTATTTACTCGTTTGTCCCTGATTCCTTGGTGCAGCTCAGCGATCTGATCACCTGCATTGGATGTTGTGTATAACATCCCCTGACACATTATTATGTCAAAACTGTGTTGATTTTGCCTTCATCAGATGGGGTGATGTCACCCCTGTAAAAGTCAAATTTTGAAGATGCACACACATTGGGACTCAAAAATGTGGATTTCCATCATGATCCCATGCCTAAAATGTGTGTCTTTTCCCTACATCTATTTTGATAGATGTAAGGAAAAGACACACAGTGTGTCAACATGTGCTATCTGCCATCATGGGATATCAATGTGCGCGTTTTGTGGGTGCAACCCCTTCCTCGCAACTAAAGTAGATGAGAGGAAGGGGTTGCACCCACAAAATGTGTACATTGATATCCCATGATGGCTGATAGCACGTTGACACACTGTGTGCATCTTCAAAATTTGGCTTTCAGATTACTTTAAAATTTATATAAAAACTTAAAAAATAACGACAACATTGAATGTTTTTTTTTTTTGGTTAGATTTTGGCTAAAATATCAATGATGTTGGTGAGTCTTTTTTCAACATCATTAATGGTTTTCCTTGACCTTCTCTAATTCACGATTGCACACCAATGATCAGGATTTTGCTGATCAGGATTTGTGCACTTGCAAGGTTGAAGTGAGTTTCTTCTTCCAAAGCATCCACATCACCTAAAAAAAAAATACACACTATGTATTATAAATACGCAGGCATACATCTATTACCTGAAGCTGTGGTCTCAGACACTGACCTGTTGTCGTCACTATTTCGCCCACTTCCTGAACCTCAGAATCAACATCTTCATGGTGTGTGGGGATTTCTCCTTCTTCATTCGGTGTGGTGTTCGTGGTGTCTTCAGATATCCCGATTATTTTTTCCCCTATGTGAATATATTGCTTGGAAGTGTCGTCCAATTGTCTGTTTTGGTCAAGTTCCAAGCTGAAGACATGATTTTTTTCCCTTTCCAAAGCTGGAATACTTATCTGTTTTGTTAAGGTTTCACACATGGAGAGACCCCTAGTATCCACTGGAGCACCTGCGTGGGACACCATAAAAAGGTTGGTATGGTGTCCCACACTAGTGCTCCTGCGTCCAGATGTGTAAACAGCTGCTGAGTGTGTCCTCTCCTTACACTGAATCAAGTTTGCATTTCATTATAGTTACAAACACATCTAGACAACAATGTACTAAACTACTTTTCATACAAATATGCATGAACAAATGTAGTTAACCTGCATCTGCCAAAAACGCTGTATTAGTGGTCGAACGAACAATGTTTAATACGAATGATTACTGTGCCCACGAACCTCAGACTTGTCATTTTAAACTGTACAACAGTAAAGAAAAGCACTTGTAGCAGCACTAAATTAATAATAATAATAGGATCACACAACAAATACTTATTTTTTAGAAGCAGTTTCCTGATCCTTTTATACTGATCGTGCTCCCTCAATTTCAGGTGTGACCAGCATTTCCTCAATTGCTCCTTGGATAGTCATACCCCAAAATTCCTGTACAGACTTCTCATAACTTTAGTCATGATCTTGGCCTGTCTCACATTTGGGTTTGCGTACGGTCCATACTTCCCATCATAGTCGGCCCTCTTCAAGATGTCCACCATCTCCACCATCTCTACAAAGGACATATTTGAGGCCTTATATCTCCTCCTGAATGTGGAACTGCCTTGCTCCAGGCTTTTGTCGTTACTGCTCTCTGCATGCACCTGCTGTCTCTCTGCCATGTGCTCTCCCACTGCGCCCAAAGAGAAGGGGCAGGGAATACAATAGAAATAAGGTCAGGGGTGGAGTTTCACGCATGCGTAGTGTATATAAAGCATAACACGCATGCGTCGTATGTACAATCTGTGAGCGGAGGACGGAGTATCGTAAGCCCTGATCGTGCAAACGAAGGTACAATTTTAACTTGTGGCATCAGTGGTTAGTGGCCTATACTGCTTATAGATTGAAGCCTATATTGGGACAAGATTAGGAGAGTTTAGCCTGACATTAGGGTTTGTCTTGTGTTGTGTCTTGCAGAGAAAATGGATAAATTTACAGAACCAGACTTCCTGCCAAACTTCATAGACAGGTACAGGGAGCTGCCATGTCTCTGGCAAGTCAAAAACAGTGACTACTCCAACAAGCTAAAGAGGAAAGCAGCGCTGGAGAAACTGTTGGATTTGGTGAAGCCGGTGTATCCCACGGCAGACATCACCTATTTGAAGGCAAAAATTGGTGGCCTGAGGAGCACATATAATAGGGAGCACAAGAAAGTCCAGGATTCCATGAGATCAGGAGCAGCAGCAGATGACGTATATGTCCCCAGGCTGTGGTACTATGACAGACTGCGTTTTTTGTCAGACCAGAGTGAACCCAGGCCATCACTCTCAACCCTTCCTTCCACACTTCCTTCCACACTTCCTTCCACATCAGATGAGGCTCCTGAAGTCCAACCTGGGCTTTCCACCCAGGAAGATGTGGAGGAGTCCAGCGTGAGCAAGGTATAGCATTGTTGAACATATTTCTTGTCAAAAATTTCATGATGTTAACTAGATGCTATTATTGATCACTAATGATCTGATTTAACAAAGTGGTTTACATTTCAATAGACAAAAGTAGCCAAAAATGAGTGGGACAAGAATGAAAAATGCTGGGGTCAGAATGATAGTCTTTTCTATTTGGTAACATTCAATTTTCAACAGTCATGAGCTCAAAATTGTGTGTAATTGATGACCAAAAAACAAAAACTATGTCCCATTTTCATACACAGGAAAATCTCAGCCAGGAGGAGGCCTTGGAAAGTCTCAGCCAGGAGGTGGCCGTGGAAAGCAGCCTGACCGAATCCCAGGTTCCTCCCCTCCGCCTTCCAACAAAAAGGACCAGGGAGGAACCTGGAGGAGTCAGCGACTACTTTAATTTGCCAGGCTACTGCGCTCCTCACAACAACCCCTGGTGGCCCTGAGTCATATGGCTGTCTGACAGCCAATAAACTGGAACAAATGGAGGAGGGCCAATGCCTCATCTGTGAGGAGATAATACTTCAGGCCCTAAACAAGGGGACAAGGGGCAAACTCACAACTAAAAGCCACCTGTGTGAGTTGGACCATATTACTCCGCCACCACCTCCAGCAACACCACCACCACCTCCAGCAACACCACCAACAACACAGCCACCCAACCCACCACAGCAGCATGGAAGGAAGCGTGGAAGGAAGTGTTGAGAGCGATGGCCTGGGTTTGGTGTGGTCTGGCAAAAGACGCAGGCTGTTGTAAGACCACAGCCTCTGGATATATATGTCATCTGCTGCTGCTCCCGATCTCTTGGAGTCCTGGACTGTATTGTGCTCCCTATTAAATGGACTCCTCAGGTTACCAATTTTGCCTGTCAAATAATTGATGTCTGCCCTGGGGTACAAAGGCTTCAACAATTCCAACTGTTTCTCCAGCATTGCCTTCTTCTTTATTTTTTATGACCCCTAATAAATTTTAAATTTTTGTTTGGACAAATACTTGGCTATGTGTTTTTCTTCAAAAAGGACAGTTTGTTTGTGAGTAGGCAGGCACATTTCAAAAATACAATGTCAAATTAACAAGGGACATCAACACCAACCAACCTCATTGAGGTAAAAAAAATAAAGATATTAATGGTGCTGTGGTAACTTGACACACAAAATGACAAAAAATATTATGGAGATCACTACAAAAAAAAAAGATTATTCTGGATATCTGGAGAAATAAAAATTAAAAAAAAAAGATTATTCTGGAGATCTGGAGAAAAAAAACAACAAAAACAAAGATTATTCATGAGATCACGAGAAATAATAAAAAATCTGTTTGTCAGAACTCTGTGTGAATATCAACAGCAAGGCAACATCATTATTCTAGCATTATAAAGAAGAGAATGCGCTGCATTGAAAGATTAAAAAATTTGCAGTGTGACGAATGTGCTATCTCCATTACAAATGCTAGTTTTACATGACTGAGCTCTTCCATCTCGTACTTGATTCTGAGCATGCGTGAACTTTTGTGCGCAGACTTGAGTACACACGATCGGACTTTCCGACAACAAAGTTTTGTTGGCGGAAAATTAGAGAACCTGCTTTCAAACATTTGTGTGTGGAAATTCTGAGAGGAAATGTTCGATGGAGCATACACACGGTCGACCTTTCCGACAACAAGCTCACATCGAACATTTCCCGTCGGAAATTCCGATCGTGTGTACAGGGCTTTGAACATCCAAAATTCCATTGTCCTATTAAATGCAGTTTATATGGATTTAGAAACTTAGACTTCTTTCCATAGCTTGTTTATTTTTTGCATGTTTGTACACGTTTACCCTTCCTATGACTTTGGATGCCTGTAATACCTATTTGTAGATGGATTTAATAAGGGGATTTGTGCCCTGCCAAAACAATATGAGAATAAATAATTTGTGTGATCTCTGCCAAATCACCTTTATATTCCTCTTCTTGTGTTTAATTATGAAAGCTTCTTTTCTGCTCTCTTTTCCTGTAACCCCTTAATTGTATAGATAACAAAACAGCTTGAATTGATTTTCTATCTAGAAGCGTATGGGTTAAGTCATGGAAATCATTGTTCCTAATAGGAGTCTGTATAAATTCTCCAGACATTTAAAGAATAAATAGAGGAGACAAAATACAGTTTCATTATTCTACTGTATATACAGATGTCCACAAATAACAAGGGAGTAAATCTGGGCATCAAAAGGGAGATTTTTTTTTTTTTTTGCCCATCCATAGACAGAAGCGTTAATAGCATGCTCATTTATATTACAAAATGAATTACCTCTGAGAGGCAGAGCGACAGGAGAAAAGGCAATGTGTCTGTTCTTGCAGATGATGATGTGATTAATGCTGTACAGACAATGATTTAAAGTGAATTGAGTTTAACATTGGGAGCAGCCTTTTGATTGTACTCCATTCACACAACAGTATTTATTGGCTTAACAAACCATTGTAAGAGAAATTATGTATTTACCACATGGAAACACATTCATGAAGCACTCATTAAATGTGTGTGGATATATCCTGCACAACGTTGGGTTTGTGAAGCATGGATGGTGCTAGAGAATGCCAAGAGGATGGATAACACTATTGGGTCTATTGTGGTGCAAGATAAAAGGGAGTAGGGATCACGGGTTTTCCTTCTATGTGATATGAAAGCAGGAATATTAGACTGATTGCAGTGAATTATCATATGACCCTGATGGGCTGCTTATCCACCTTTTTCACTTTGGGAAAAGCTTAATTTTTAGTTTTTGTTTGGTCATCTGTCACTGAATTTCTATAGTTATCTACAGCTAAAAACACACAATTTTTTTTAATAATTAACAAATTGGAGGAGGATGTTAAAGGCAACCGCTTTCCACCTATAGATTATGATGACATGGGATGAGCAGAAAGGTTTGTTGCTTACCTTAATTAGTAGATTTCAAAAGCCAGAGAATAAAGGGGAATTTAGAATTTTATTTTCATTCATATTTAATCCTACCAGAAGGATTAGAATTAGGGATAGTGTTAGGGTTAGCATTAAGTTTAGTGGTTAGTTTTATTATTAGAGTCAGGGGATGGTTTCAGAAACAGGGCCGATCCTGGGCGGGTGCGCAGGGTGCAGCGCCGATGTGCCAGAGTGTTCCCCTCCCTCCTCCTCTCAATGTCCACCTTTAGCGGGCAGAGTGAGTGCAGACGATCCCCACCCCCTTCTTGCTCTCCGGTTATTACAAGCGGCCACACTCACTGTGACAAGGGAGAGCTGTTGCCTGCTTGCTGCTGTTGAACATCTCGCTTCCTTCTCTGTCAGAATGGCTGTGACAGGGAGTGTGGGCAGCACAGTATCTCTCGGTGTTCCCCCGCTCACCCCCCCTTCCTCCTTTTCTGGTCAGCAGCACAGCACGGAGTGTGTGTGTGAGGGGGAAGGGGCGCTTTTGCAGACAATCACTGGAGGTGTACTGCAGAGCAGAGGTGCTAGCTGGGGAGTGTGACAATTTGTGAAGAAATAAGAACAGTGAGCAATAGGGGAAAATTTGTGAAGGGGAAGATTGCTGGATTTGGGGTGAATGGGATGAATTTGTGAAGAGGTGATAGCTCTAAAGTGTGAGGGGGTGAATTTGTGAAATAAGTTGACAGTTGTGTAGGGAGGGGGGCAGATTATGTAAGCTGGGGGGAGAAGAGTTGTGTCATTCACATGGCTACAGGGGTGAGCTGTGCACGTGGGGTACAGTGGTGAGCCGTGGATGCAGGGTACATGGATGAGCCATGGACGCAGGGTACAGGGGTGAGCCATAGACTCAGGGTACATGGGTGAGCTGTGGACACGGGGTACAGTGGCGAGCCGTGGATGCAGGGTTGAGTCATGGATGCTGGTGGCAGAGGAGAGCCGTGGACGGGGGGGGGGGTGGCTGCAGAGGTGTGCTCTGCTCTTTGTTAATAACAAGTTTAGGAGCTTTCTGTCTATTGTTGAGTCCCCACACCTACCCAGTCCATGGTGTGCATGCATGCAGGGAGGAGATGATGTGCTGTAACCTTCAGCAACAAGTCAGTGAGCGGTAATGATATGCTGTATCCTCTAGGAACCAATAAGTAAGTGGCAATGATGCAAAGTAACCTCTAGCAACCAATCAGTGGACAGTAGTGATCACCTGTAATCTCTAGCAACCAATCAGTGAGCAATAATGATGTGCAGTAACCTTTAGCAACCAATCAGCAGTAATGATGTGCAGTAGCCTCTTGCTGCGACACTAATTCAACTCCCCCTATAACATATACCAACCTACGTCCGAAGTCTATTTTCAACCCAACCCACTGTAAAGGGCCGTACCTTCAATCTTTTTACCAAGTAGTATACACTGAATTAATCCAAATGTGTAAACATGACCCTTCCCATACCCGTCTCAGATCTAAACTTAGTAGCATGGAACGCCAGTCTTTGGAGAAACTCATGAGGAATGATAGCATTATCATTACACCAGCTGACAAAGGGGGCAGTATAGTGGTCCAGGACAAAACTGACTATTTACAGGAATCCCTAGGACTACTGTCAGACAATAGCAACTATAAAGTTCTTCCCAATGATCCTACTAACGAGTATTCCATTTTAGCTGCAGACATTATCCGCAGGGCCCGAGAGGACAATATAATCAGTAAGCATGAGGCGAGCTTCATTAATAAGAATTTATATAGTACACCGTACTTCTATCATTTACCAAAAATACACAAGGACCTTACTAAACCTTCCGGATGCCCCATAGTCGAAGCCATAGACAGCGTCACAAGTGGCTTTTCAGTCTACATAGACCAATTCCTGCAGCCTTTGGCTCAGAATGTATCATCCTATATCCGTGACGGACCCCAATTATTAGACATGTTAAAACCTTACACCTGGGAATCTTCTTATTGGTGACTGTCCTTGGATGTATCATCCTCATACACTTCCATCCCTCATGATGTAGGTCTCCAAGCAGCTGAACACTTTCTCTCTAGGGGCCCACTAATTAATTCCAGACAAATTTCCTTCATCTTAGAGGCCCTAACATTCTGTTGTTCAAAGCACAATTATTTTAATTTTAATGATACCTACTACTTACAAATCAATGTAACAGCTATGGGAGCCAACTATGCACCTAGCTATGCAAATTTGACGATGGGTTATTGGGAACATCTCTTTTTGTCAGCTAGCCATTCATTCACATTTCATGTTGTATATTATGGTCGCTATATTGATGATATACTTCGAGAGCTGCCACCACCCCAGGTGGATCAATAACATCCCACGCAGCCAGTTCTGCCGCCTTAGGAGAAACTGCACCAGGGACAGTGACTATGATCACCACGGTGCCCTCCTCACACAAAAATTCCTTGATAAAGAATAGCCAGTCACACTGGTAGAGGAAGCCTGTAAGCACTACCGACAGGTCAATAACACTAATCACACCAAGGCTACCACCAATACCAAACCACCTACACATTTCATCACTCAATTTCATGCAAGGTTTAAAAAGATGGAGAAAATCCTATCTAATCATTGGTCCATAATTCTTGAGGATCCTCACCTCAAATCTAGCATAACCACCCATCCTAAGGTAGCTTATCGGAAGGCTCACAATATTAAGAGCAAACTTGCCCCCAGTAAAGTTAAATACACCCAATCTACAACTCCATTGGTACTAATCCCCTTAATTGGCATGTTCCAGTGTAAGAAACCACTCTGCCTGACTTGCCAGTTTGTCCAGCATGGACAAAAGATGTTCGTACCCAAAGGAAAAACATATAAGTTTAAAGAATTTTATAATTGCGCCACTGAATATGTCATCTATTGCCTCACGTGCCCCTGTGGGCTCCTATACGTAGGTAGGACCATCAGGCCCCTTAGGGCACATTTTGGGGAACATAGGCGATTTATTGAGAAAAGACGAGACTATCACAGTGTCCCCAAGCATTTTCTTTGCCAACACAAAAAATCTACTATGGGTCTGAAAGTTTGGGTTCTGGAATCCATTTCTGTGACATTACCTGCAGCTGAACATTTTAGACGCCTATGCCAACAGGAATCCTTTTGGATTTATTCATTAGGGACATTGGCACCTGGAGGGTTAAATGAAGAAATTCAAGTTCATACCCTTCTGTAATTATAGACTGTGTTTCTCCTGACAGGATTATTCATAACATTTTCATACTTTGTGTTTTCTTTATTTCACAGAAGACCCTTATGGTCCATTTTTCCATAGTCGGTATCCTTCGCATAGTAAGTACCATCCCACGTAACTGTTACTTATATTATGCTGTACACATAGGCGATATTGATAACTGATATACATCACTTAAGATTATGGACACTGTATTATAGTACTGACAACCACACCAGATGATTCACACCATCATTTAGCATATGATTGCCTTGCCTTTTGTTTCTGTATGCATGTACGTATATATTTGGGCATACTACCATGCAGTGTGATATAAGACCATTCACGTGTACACTATATATGTGTGTGTGTGTGTGTATATATATATACATGTGATTTTATATGTATGAACAGAACACTATTACATGTACACAATTATTCATTTAGTATGGGCCTCAATAGTTTTTATACTTATGACCCCTGTTTACGTACGTACACATATATCTACACAAATCTCTTTTCGTACTCACTTATCATTGGTAGACACAGTATATCTTATTTCCACACACATATTTCCACACACACACATAACGATTTCAGTTCAATTATTGTTTTATTTATTTATTGTTGATGTATGTATGTGTATATGTATATATGTATGTATGTATATATATATATATGTGTATGTATATATATATATTTTTACATATGTACGGTGAATAATAATGATGGATATTTTAGATGCTCTATGTATACATATATTTTGTTTTATTGTTGTTTTCCTTGTGTATATTTTATGATGTATTTTACATATAATGTATGTCCATATGTTTTACATGCAGATGTAGGTACACACATGCACCCTTTGGTGAAGGTGTATGTGCGTATGCATCTTCTTAATATCATTCCCAGTTTAGTTTTAATATAGTTTTTATTTTAACACGTTTCCCTTTTAGTTTTAATATAATAAAAAAAATATTTTTAATAAAGCCGTCTGTAACACCTTAGGCCCCGCCCCCCGACTTCTTGGTGGCCGCAGGAAAGACTGCAAATCTCGTCTTCAATGACTGCCAACCTGTGGAACAAGCCTCCGACGGAGGCTCTTTACCATGTGATCATGGATCATGTGTCCAATCATAGCTGATCATCATGTAAACAGGATGAGTCGTTGATTGGCTTTTCCTCACTTGCGTCTGACAGGCGCAAATAGAGGAGAGCCAATCTGCTGCTCTCCTGACAGGGGGGTCTGCGCTGATTGTTTATCAGAGCAGCCCCCCCTCGGATCCTGCCCAGGACCACCATCATGCTGCCCAGGACCACTAGGATGGCCATCCACACTGGACCACCAGGTATGCCCCCCTAGATCACCAAGGAAATGCAAATCTGTGCCAAGGCAGATGCCAATCAATGCCCAGGCAGCTGCCAATCAGTGCCGACTCACAATGCCTACCACTGCTAGTGCCACCAGGGATGCCTATCAGTACCGCATATCAGTGCCGCATATCAGTGCCCATCAGTGCCATGTATCAATGCCCATCAGTGCCGCCTATCAGTGCCACCTATGTGTACCCATCTTTGCAGCCTTTAATTGCCCATCAGTGCCCACCAGTGCCACCCATGAGTGCCCATCAGTGCCGCCTATCAATGCCCATCAGTGCTGCATATCAGTGCCACTCATCAGTGCCGCCTACCAGTGCCCATCAGTGCCGCATATTAGTGCCCATTGTCAGTGCCCGCTCATTGGTGCCACCTCATCGGTGCCCCCTTATCAGTGCCCGTCAGTGCGGCCTTATTAGTGCCCATCAGTGAAAGAGAAAACGTACTTATTTACAAAATTTTAGAACAGAAACACAAGCAAAACTTTTATTTTTTTCAAATTTTTCAGTCTTTTGTTATTTGTTTAGCAAAAAATAAAAACTGCAGAGGTGATCAAATACTACCAAAAGAAAGCTCTTTTTGTGGGAACAAAATAATAAAAATTCTGTTTGGGTACAGTGTAGCATGACCGTGCAATTGTCATTTAAACAGTGACAGCGCAGAAAGCTGAAAATTGGCTTGGGCAGGAAGGGAGGTAAGTGCCTGGTATTGAAGTGGTTAAAGGGAAACAATAAAAATGAAATATTCCTTTAAATATCATGCCTGGGGGGTGTCTATAGTGTTCCTGTAAAGTGGCGCATTTTTCCCGTGTTTAGAACAGTACCGCAGCAAAATTACATTTCTAAAGGAAAAATTGTCATTTAAAACTGATTGCGGCTGTAATGAATTTTCGGGTCTCAGCAATACAGAAAAAACTCATTGAAAAAAAGGGCATGGGTCCCCCCCAGTCCATTACCAGGCCCTTTGGGTCTGGTATGAATATTAAGGGGAACCCCGAACTGAAAATGTAAAAAAAATTGCTTGGGGGTCCCCCCAAAATCCGTACCAGGCCCTTCAGGTCTGGAATGGAAATTAAGGGGAACCCTGCACCAAGTTTTTAAAAAAATGGTGTAGGGGCCCCCCAAAATCCATACCAGATCCTTCAGGTCTAGTGTGGATTTTAAGGGGAACCCTGCAGCAAAAGTTAAAAAAATGACATATGGGTCCCCCCAAAATCCATACCAGACCCTTATTTGAGCACACAACCTGGCAGGCTGCAGCAAAAGAGGGGGGGATGAGAGAGAGTGCCCCCTTCCTGAACCGTACCAGGCCTCATGCCCTCAACATGAGGAGGGAGCTTTGGGGTCTGACCCCAAAGCACCTTGTCCCCATGTTGATGGGGACAAGGGCCTCATCCCCACAACCCTTGCTCGGTCGTTGTGAGGGTATGCGGGCGGGGGGTTTATCAGAATCTGGAAGATCCTGGCCTCCCCCCCATGTGAATTTGTAACGGGGTATGTTGTACCCCTACCATTTCACAAACAAAAGTGTCAAAAATGGTAAAAAAGACAAGAGACAGCAGCTTGGGACAAGTCCTTCATTAAAAAATAAAAAAATAAAAATGTCCAAAAATCCACGCCGCTTGACAGACCGAAAAAGAAAAAAAAAAAGCCGCAACCTCTCCGCCTCCTGGGAGGCTCCCGCTGACTGACGCATCTTCTGGGTAACAGTTCTTACATAGCTGAGGGCGGGGCCACCCAGTGACATAAAGGGATGACACCTACTCCATTTCTGGCATGACACCTACTCCATTTCTCTTAGCTCTAACTATAATACACCACGACCTACAAAAACATGGCATGCATATTTCTAAGATATCCACCTATAAACCTGCAAAATTTCAGATCCCTAGCACATGGTGAAGGTAAGAACTTATTGTCCTCCCCTCGTTATTAGTGAAAGAGAATTGGTTAGTGTAGTGCTGTGTGCTACTATTGTTCCTTATACAGTAGTCAGTGCTATGTAGAGTATCATATCCAATGCTGTAAACTTGCTTCTGATACTTTGTCATTAAATGCAATTTGTGTAGCTAGGGAGAGTGGAGTGTAAACACACTGTAGTCACTGTGGTTTCCTAAGATCCAACAGTTCTTTTTAGGGCTTCATTTTATTTTGTGTTTTAGTGGCAGGTTGCAGGGGTGAAAACTAGGGAAAATGTGAATAGAATCTTGTGAGCTGCCCTACAAATTTTTAAGTTATAAAATTAAATTAACGTAGCTGCCCTCACTTCCCACACTCACTTAAATATATATATATATATATATATATATACACACACACACACACACACACACACACACACAATCATCCCATATGTGATCATGTGCATAAAATGCAAATAAAAAAAATTTGAATCAAAACTGACAAATGGCAATTTGTCACAATTGTCCATATAGTATCCTTGTGAGAATGTGTTATAAACCAACGTGCCAGTCCACTTTTAATAAAGTTAAAAATAAATTGATCGATTGATCTCTTCACAAACAATTGTCCATATAGTGTTCTCGTGAAAATGTGTTATATACCAACGTGCCAATCCACTTATATAAAAGTTACAAAATAAATCGATCTATTGATCTCTTCACAAACATCCACCACAGTTCTGTTACTTATATTGCTGTGCTCCCTCCACCGGGTGTGCCCATGCCTTAATTCCTATAAAATTGTGCCTTGTAAAAGGTTATTCCTCTGTCCACTGGTTCTGCAGCTCACGACTGGAGCTGCAGAACCGGTGGACAGGTGAAACTATCGTCCTAGTACCAGTAGCATATTCTATTCACACATGCTTGTCAAAGATGTTTTAAATGTGAGTGCATATACATTGTGCTGTATAATGTAATACATTTTAAAAAGGATAAAGCACTATTGCAAGGTCTAATTGTTTTACATGACATTGCTCTGATTGGAATTTGGAAGCAATATCGCTAAGGAAGGAAAAAGTATCAAGAGGGGAACTTCAGAGGAATAGCCTTTTTACAAGGCATAATTTTATAGGAATTAAGGTACAGGCACACCTGGTGTAGGAAGCACAGCAATATAAGAAAAAGCACCGTGGTGGATGTTTGTGAAGAGATCAATTTATTTTACTAACTTTAATATAAGTGGATTAGCACGTTGGTCTATAACACATTTTCACAAAGACACTATGGGGGTTATTTACGAAAGGCAAATCCACTTTGCACTACAAGTGCACTGCAAGTGCGCTTGAAAGTGTACTGAAAATACACTTGAAAATGCAGTCGCTGTAGATCTGAGGGGAAGATCTGAAATGAGGGGAAGCTCTGCTGATTTTATCATCTAATCATGTGCAAGCAAAAATGCTGTTTTTCATTTTCCTTGCATGTCCCCCTAAGATCTACTGCGACTGCACTTCCAAGTGCACTTGTAGTGCAAAGTGGATTTGCCTTTAGTAAATAAACCCCTGTATGGACAATTGTTTGGGAAGAGATCAATCGATCAGTTTATTTTTAACTTTATTAAAAGTGGACTGGCACATTGGTTTATAAAACATTTTCACAAAAATACTCAAGGGATCATTTACTATAGCGCCGGGAAGTACTGGGCACTATTAAATATAATAGCGCCCATTTTAGGCAATTAAGATTTCAACAGGCGAACGTGCGAATAAAAAAGAGCGCTATTAGCGGCGAACATACGTTAGTAAATTTGGAAATCAGTGCTAATTAGTGATTCCGATGCCAATTTCTAATAAGTTATTATATATAGCACTGCACTGCAACCATGATCCATGTATGTGAAAGAAGCATTTTTATGTGAGATGTGCTCTACTTCATGTGCATCTATTGATGTATATTGCAATTAGTATTCCTAGTTTTTTTCCTTCTTTTGCTAACGAATGCAGGTATGAATGATTATTACAGGGTAATGTCTGCTATTCTGTAAAGTTACATGTATTGAACATTTAGGTTACCTATTTGTTGTATGTATTTTTTTTATTGTTTCTTATTTAGGTGACTATGAAGCGGTAATTATTTATGTTCATTCTTTAATCATACTAGACTATTATGCAGGGCTCAGTGTACTTAGCACAATGGCTTGGTGGTCTGCTCAGATGATTCCACAGTGTGAGTTCAAATCCCAGCCAACCTATCATCTACCAGCTGTGTTTATTTTTTCAGTGCAACAAAATTGAATTAAAATAAACAAAACAAAGAAATGTAAACTGCCCGTTAGCTAGTGTGTGGTGTTTGGAATTCCACACCATAATATTATTGAATACTTACATACCATTTCATGCATTTGAAGAGTTAATAAAATAGAATCAGCCAAATTAAAGTACATTGGCATTTGCCTATTTTCAACATATGCTGTTTTGGCTAATTGTCATTTGCCTTTTTTTCACCACTGCAATTTTTAGTATCTCTTTGTGGGATTTGAGTCCATCAAAGCATGAATTTTTCAAGGTAGAAGCGCTGACCACTAGCCTATTGGGCTTAGCACAATCATACATAGAAAATACATTTACTAGTGTTTGATGTTTCTTCTCCCAGAGCCATCTCTCATGCCGCAGCTGCCTTCTCCTGCTGCTGTGTTCTTCCGTGCAGCCGGTCACCCACTAATTAAAAAAATCCACTCTTCTTCTGTGGCGGTCTTCTGTGGCCATCCGATGATGTCACCCAGAGAGCCCGCCCCATGGCTATGTAAGAGACAACACATCGGAGGAAGACCGCCATAGAAGAAGAGTAGCTTTTTTTTTTTAGTGGGTAACTGGTGGTGCGGAAGAACACAGCAGATGGAGAAGACGGCGGCGGGAGGAGAGACAGCTCTGGGAGAAGACTGCTCGGGGAGAAGATGGCCGTACGAGAGACAGCGTCAGGAGAAGATGGCTTAGGGAAGAAGACAGCTTGGAGCTATTTTACAAGAAAGGACTTGTCAAAAACTGACTATTTTTTTTTACATTTCACTGCTTTTTTTGGTGAACGGTAGGGGTACAATGTACCCCATACCCATTCACATGGGGGGCAGGATCTGTGGGCCCCCTTGTTAAAGGGGGCTTCCAGATTCTGATAAACCCCCTGCCCGCAGACCGACAACCACTGGCCACGGTTGTCAGGAAGAGGCCCTTGTCCCCATCAACTAGGGGACAAGGTGCTTTGGGGGGACCCCAAAGCAGCCTCCCCATGTTGAGGGCATGTGGTCTGGTATGGTTCAGAAGGGGAAGGTGCTCGCTCACCCCCCCATCCTGACCTCCAGGCTGCATGCTCAGATAAGGGTCTGGTATGGATTTTGGGGGCCCCACATCATTTTTTTTTAAATTTTGGTGAGGGGTTCCCCTTAAAGTCCATACCAGACCCAAAGGCTAGGATGTTTTTTTTCCTTGATTTTTGGAATTCCACAATATAATATTATCGAATAAATACATACCAATGCATACATTTGAAGAGCTAAAATATGGAATAAACAAAACTTATGTGCATTGGCTAATTATGCTGCTGAGTACAATGCACATTTTCAGGAGATTATACTATCACTGGGATTTGAACTCATGGCTTGAACCATTGAAGGTAGCAGGGCATACCACTATGCTACAGAGCTGAGCACATACCTAGCTATAAAATACATTTACCAATGTTTGATTCTATACAATAATGTTTTGTATTTCAAGCATTAATATTATAGTAACAACCATGCTCTTGCTGATGTGGCATTGGCTAAGAGGTGTTCGCCTCATTTGCTGCTGCTGAGTACAATGCAAGCTTTCAGTAGGTGATACCATCTGTGTTATTTTCAGCCATTTGAGCACAATTATATTGAGAACATACGTTTACTAGTGTTAGATGGTGGGACTGCTTTATAGTCTAGGTATAATAGTGCTCAGCACAGTGACTTAAGCCCCTTTCACACATGTGGGACCTGAAAGTCGCGCAATTTTGATGCGACTTTAAGCAATGGACGTGTAATCTTGATGTCTATGGATGCAGGAGTCGCAGGGAAAGTCGTGCAATTTTCCCGCAATTTTGTGTCAGCCATTTTCCCACAATTTCAGGGATTGCCTGTGTAAACTTGAGGTCTATGGACCTCAACTTGCATCAAAGTCGGACCAAAGTAGTACAGGGACTACTTTGAAGTCGGTGTGACTTGAAGTCGTACAAATATGAATGGTACTCATTGAAAATCATGGGGTATGACTTGTCATGCAACTCTGATGTACAAAGTCACAGGAAAAGTCACACAAGTGGGAAAGGGGCCTCAGCCCGACTTTGTAAACGATTTCAGAGACATCAGTGCACTTTCCTGCACAGATGTCTAGTGAAATCGCATAGGTCCCAACTGTCCCTGATTTGGAACAAAGTCCCTCAGTCCCTGTTTCCTCCTCATTTGTCCCTCATTTTGTTCTGATCTATACAGTTGTATATAAAATGCACTTTTTATATTTCAAAAAGGGTTTCCCAGTGCTAAACCTTTCATCTAATTTCTAAATTGCTTTGTTTGTAAATTTCCAAAGCCAATCTAAACGAATATTATTGGTAAAAAAAAAAAGCACTTGGGGGTTTAACTAATAATTGTTTTTTGGAATAATTCTCCTTTAAGGAGGTGTTTTAGGGGGTGTGTCCTATGCCTACATACTTTTGATAATAGGTGTCCCTTATACCCATCCCAAAAAGTTCGGAGGTAGGAAATCGCCACCCGAAGTGGCTCAAAGTAGCGCAGTAACTACTTTTGGGAATCGGTGCGGCTGTAAATAGGCGCCGATTTGGCCTGCAATTTGACATGTCAATTCAGAGCTATGTGAACATGGGTGAAGTTGCATAGATATGAATGGAAATCGGGGGGGGGGGGGGCAACTTTTCATGTGACTGAGGTTCAAAGCTGCATGAAAAGTCACTCAAGTGTGAAAGTAACCTAATGAGGTTAATTGATAACACCTTGGAATTAGGCCCTATTTGTACTTGTGCGACCTTAAATGTGCACAGCTTTGCCGTGATTTGAAGCAATGCCTGTATGATCTTGTGGTGTATGGACTTCAAATTGCACCAAAGTCAAACCAAGGTAGTGCAGGGATGAATTTGCCCCACTTTCAGGATGCACAAGTGACAATAGGGCCAAATTCACAGGTGTTATCTATGAATCTCATTCACACTGCTGCGACTTGAAAGTCACACTATTTTGCTGCCACTTTGCCGCTCCAACTTCTGGGAATGCCTGTGTAATATAGCGACCTATGTACCTCAAGTTGCATGAAAACCACACCAAAGTAGTACAGAGACTACTGTGAAGTTGGTGCGACTTGAAGTAGCACAGATATGAATGGTTATCATTGAGAATCATGGGGTACAACTTGTCATACAACTCGGAGGTGCAAAGTTGCTGGAAAAGTCACCCAAGTGTGAAACAGGCCATATATATATATATATATATATATATATATATATATATATATATATATATATATATATTTTTTCATTTTTTTTTTTAAATAAAAAGGAGCTGTCATTTATATTTGCATAGTCCTTACTGATTTACATAAGCAGAACAATTGCAGGAAGTGATGTGTGCACATGGGACGGAAGCAAATGTGTGGTGATGCCAAACAAATCAATGAACCCCACCCACACCAAATCTAACTACCACATCCACCCCCACATTGAGTAAGCACAAGTACATATCCTACACTTACCCGGCAAATGAGCAGCACCTCATATTTTCTAAAGAGGGACCTCACCACGTCCACCTAGGTGGAGATCCTGACCAGCACAGGCACTTTCGGGTGATTACAATGACTAATTTCCATCTCACTGACATCTCCGCAGGTTTCTGCACAGATGTCAATGGAAATCACACCCCTACTTTTGGAAATCGCAGCACTGCACCGATAAGGATGATGCAATTGCCATTGATTTGGCATGTGATTTGACATGTCAAATTGCACCAATGTGACCCAGGGCTGACACATACAACACTGCCTATCCACCAGCTGAATTCATTACCTGCAATTCTCCACAGCTGTTATATACAAAGACTCCACCTAAACACCTTTATCATTTACTTGCAGGTGTGCTGAAGAGATTAGGTTTTTTGGTGCACAATTATATCTTAGAATTTCTATGGGTATAAGTAAGATATTGCACTTCCCCAAAACCACCACCCCCAAAACGAATGCAAAAGAAAGAAAGAAAAGAGACAAAAAACAAACAAGCTCAATAATGCAGAAACAAACTTATTTACATTAGCATAAATTCAAACTATAACACCTACCACCACCCCACAATCCACACACATACATTGGGGAGTATGTTCTGCTGAAAGCTTACTTTCTGTGTACACAATTAAGCAATGAGATCAAAGAGTAGAAGGCCAGCAGATGCTCCCAAACCATGAATGCTTGTTCAGACAGGAATACACACACAACATTGACAGCATGGCCACATAAACCCACTATTGATGGAAAAAATGCACAAGAATTTCAGCAAACAAACAGCCTTAGTTGGGCGTTTGTCAATATGCACAATATCATTCCTTCTCTTCCCCCCCCCCCCCTACAAATCACAGCAAAAAATCTGGCCGCTTCCCAGGCCAAACGAACCGCTCCTACTGCAGTCCTTTATATAAGGTGTATTGTTAGCACATTGACACACGCCCAATAGAAGTACACGCCCACCAGTATCTTTCAATCTGTCTCTTCATGTATGTCTAATGTGATTGCACCCGATGAGCAGGAACACATAATACTATTTGCAACTGTGTTAACCCTTGGCTATGTGCATCAAATCTCCAACTACAGGCCAAAGATCGAAGGCCATTTGCATGCACCTAAACAAGGCAACAGTTTTCTAAGCATATGTACCTGTGCAGTGTAAACCCTACAATTTTAAATGTCCATGTCCCTGGGCATGATTAGTGCTAACAAACATTAACATCAGTTCCTGGCTGCAATGTCCAAAACTAACTTTCTTACATTAGAGACTATTTCAACAGGAGACAAATAAAATGCGAGCATGTCTTTGGATTGTGGTGAGAAACCCACACAGGGAGAACATATAAACTTCAACACAAGCATTAGGATGTTGGCAAATTGATCCAGCAACCCCAGTGCTGCTAGATGGAATTGCTACCCATTTAGCCTCACACACGTTGTCTGCATCTCTGTGGTGTGAACCAGCCCTAATGCCCTAAAGTGTACACATAACCAGACTTTTCGACCAAACTGGTCCGACGGAACAAATCCGTCAGACAATTCGATCATGTGTGGGGTTCATCGGACCTTTTCTGTCTAAAAATCTGTCGGACTTTAGAAATAGAACATGTTTCAAATCTTTCCGACGGACTCGAGTCCGATAGAAAAATCTGTTCATCTGTATGCTAGTCCGACGGACAAAAAAGGACGCAAGGGCAGCTATTGGCTACTGGCTATGAACTTCCTTATTCTAGTCTGGTCGTACGTCATCACGTTCGAAACGATCGGACTTTGGTGTGATCGTGTGTAGGCAAGTCCGTTTCGTTGGAACTCCATCGGAACTCCATCGAAAAGTCCTTCGGAGTTCAGTCCGATGAAAAGTCCGGCCGTGTGTACATGGCATTAGTCCATAGCCATGGTCAGGGCCACAAGCAATATACAATATATTGGCCTAAGTAATGGGACACCTGCCTTTATACGCACATGAACTGTAATGGCATCCCAGTCTTAGTCCGTAGGGTTCAGAATTGATTTGGCCCACCCTTTGCAGCTATAACAGCTTCAACTCTCCTGGGAGGGCTGTCCACAAGGTTTAGGAGTGTGTCCATGGGAATGTGACTCTGTGCAGGCCAGTCAAGGTCCTCCACCCCAAACTCACTCATCCATGTCTTTATGGACCTTGCTTTGTGCACTGGTCCAAATCATTTGGTGGAGGGGGGTTATGATGTGGGGTTGTTTTTCAGGGGTTAGGCTTGGCCTCTTAGTTCCAGTGAAGGGAATTCTTATGACGTCAGCATACCAAGACATTTTGGACAATTTCATGCTCCAACTTTGTGGGAACAGTTTGGGGATGGCCCCTTCCTGTTCCAACAGGACTACACACCAGTGCACAAAGCAAGGTCCATAAAGACATGAATGAGGAAGTTTGGGGTGGAGGAACTTGACTGGCCTGTACAGAGTCCTGACCTCAACCCGATAGAACACATTTTGGATGAATTAGAGCAGAAACTGCGAGCCAGGCCTTCTCATTCATCATCAGTGCCTGGCCTCACAAATGCGCTTCTGGAAGAATGGTCAAACATGGTCCACACTAAACCTTGTGGACAGCCTTCCCAGCAGCTGTTATAGCTGCAAAGGGTGGGCCAAATCAAATTTAATTCTACGGACAAAGACTGGGCTGCCATTAAAGTTCATGTGTGTGTAAAGGCAGGAGTCCCAATACTTTTGGCTAGATAGGGTATCGGGCAAGATTTACAATGGTGGTGCAACCCTCCTACACATAAATACTACATTTAGACATAATTCTAGGACCTGAGTCAGGAGTTATGTTTAACAACATAGGGGGATGAGACAACTTCTCTACATGAAGTGGCATGCTTGGGATTTGAACCCAGACACTCAGAGCTGCTAAGCAGAAGTTCTACCCTCTAAGCCATAAAGCCACCACATGTGAAAACCTCCTACACATCAATACACATATACTGCATTTTTTTGGACATATAGGTGGTGGAATTACATTACTCAAGAGTTATTCTTCTTAATATATTCTGTGATATTTTGAGGGTGAGTGTAGAATAGTGATGTTAACCCTCTAATTTTTGGGAATTACATTTTGATTTCTGATGTTGGTACGCATATCACATTTTTGGGCTCAAATTATGATTAATTGGAAATAATAAAAAAACACACAAAATTGTGACCCATTTTAAATTTGTATCAGCAATGGTATTGTTTGTGGTTTGTAAAGACACCTGTGTGAGTTTGGGGTAAAGATTGTTGTGAGATCGAGAGTAACAAGTGAAAGTGACAGTGAAAAATATATTTTACCAAAACATCAAAACATTCCACATTCTAGCAGTCTTAAAGCGGGGGTTCACCCACACCGCCAAAAAAAAAAAATTAAAAGCCAGCAGCTACAAATACTGCAGCTGCTGACTTTTAATACATGGCCACTTACCTGTCCCAGGGTCCAGCGATGTCGGCAGGGGACGCCGAGAACCCGCTCGGTTCTCGGCAGCTGCCGCCGCCATCCTAGGTGAGGGAATCAGGAAGTGAAGCGTTGCGGCTTCACTTCCCAGTTCCCTACTGCGCATGCGCGAGTCGCGCTGCGCATCCCTAGTGGTCCCCGCTCTCTGCTGGGAGCTGTGTGTTCCCAGCAGACAGCGCAGTCGGGACGGGAAGAGGCATAGACTCCCATGGGAGTCTATGCCGGAAGTGGGTGCAAATACCTGTCTTAGACAGGTATCTGCACCCCCCTCCCCCCTGCAAGGTGCCAAATGTGACACCGGAGGGGGGGGGGGGGGGTCCGAAAAGCGGAAGTTCCATTTTTGTGTGGAACTCCACTTTAAAATCAAAATAGATGAGAAAAAACAAAATAACAACATTGTTGCAAGGAACATTTATTTCAGAGAAAGATACATTTCATCTCAACATTAAAAGTTTTTAATTGGGGAAGTTACAATTGTACCATTAGAATCAATGGCTGAAACTTGCATTGGACTATAATAGCACCGATTTTTGTTATCTCTTTTCAGACTTTTAAAGATATTTTAGTGTAGAAATAATTTTTTTTCACACAGTTTAAAAGCAGATTATAATTAAACAATATACAGCATTTTCAGTACCATATAGGCAATTATATCATGCTCTAAACATTATTTCCATGTGCACTTCTCCAGGTTTTAGCAGAGTAAGACCCCTTTCACAGCGTTTTGCAGGCTCTATAGTGTTAAAAAAAGTGCCTGCAAAATGCCCTAAAACAGCTGCTCCATTCACTCCAGTGTGAAAGCCCAGGGGCTTTCACACTGGAGTGGTGCTCTGGCAGGGCATCAGAAAAAGTCCTGCCAGCAGCTTCTTTGAAGCGGTGAAGGAGTGGTGAACTCACCGCTTCTCCACCGCTGCTCCCCATTGAAATCAATGGGGCAGCACTGCAATACCGCCAGCAAAACGCTGCTCCAGCGGCGTTTTGCGTGCAGATTTAACCCCTTTTCAGCCACTAGCAGGGGGTTAAAACTGCCCTGCTAGTGGCCGAATAGCACCACTAAAACAACGGTAAAGCGGCACTAAAAATAGCGCCGCTCTACCACTGATGCCGGGCGACGGCAGTGTGAAAGGGGTCTAAGGGTTTGGGGCTATTTGTTTTCAGGTAATTATAGTAAATTCGATTTTGGGAGTATTTTTTTTACCAGCGTGATAGTGAATACCGTTCTAGCACTAATTAGCATGATTAGCGCTAATTTGCGCTAATTAGCACCACAGCTCTATAGTAAATGACCCCCACTATGGACAATTATGATAAATTGCCATCCATCCGTTTTAAATCAAAATTTTGGGTTATTTGCATTGTAAGCACATGATCACATATGGGATGATTGTGTATAATATATATATATATAAAGAAGAAAATCCAAAAGGTTGCTACACTTAAAAATCTTTGTTGCTTTATTTCATCAAGTCTTGAGAGAAGATTACAAAGCAGGTATAATCATTCCAGACAAAGTAGTAGTCAATACAGACATGAATGGATTACATTTTGGGCTACCTTGCTTACGCCCTTCCTAAGATCCATCAAAGCACATCTGTGATGCTGGGTGCGGTTCTCCTTCAAGAATCAATATATATATATATATATATATATATATATATATATATATATACACTAAGCGCTGCGCTAATTTTGATTTGAGTGAAAACTAGGGAGCCTTTGGGAGTTATTTACGAATGGCAAATCCACTTTGCACTACAAGTGCACTTGAAAGTGCACTTGGAAGTGCAGTCGCTCTAAATCTAAGGGGTAGATCTGAAATGAGTGGAAGCTCTGCTGATTTTAATCATGTGCAAGCTAAAATGCTGTTTTTTTTTTCCTTGCATGTCCCCCTCGGATCTACAGCAACTTTACTTTCAGTGCACTTTCAAGTGCACTTGCAGTGCAAAGTGGATTTTCCTTTAGTAAATAACCCCCTTTGTCTTATATATATAGCTATATTGGAGAGTAGTGGAGGAGATTAAGGGGGTTATTTACTTAAGGAAAATCCACTTTGCACTACAAAGGCACTGCAAGTGCACTTGAAAGTGCACTGAAAGTGCACTTTCAAGTGCAGTCACTGTAGATCTGAGGGGGACATGCAAAGAAAATAAAAAAAAACAGCATTTTAGCTTGCACAGGATAAGATGATGAAATCAGCAGGGCTTTCCCTCATTTCAGATCTTCCCCTCAGATCTAAAGCGACTGCACTTCCAAGTGCACTTTTAAGTGCACTTGTAGTGCAAAGTGGATTTGCCTTTAGTAAATCAACCCCACAGATGTCACTTGTTGAAGATTTGGACACTTGTGCATGCATTCTATGCATGAAGGTAAAAGAACTTCTGTGTGCAGCAGCGCCCCACCCCCAGCCTCCCCTAAAGCTTACCTGAGCCTCATCCTAGCGAATGTGCACAAGAGCAGCAGCTTTCCCAGGTCTCTTGCTCCTCATTGGCTGAGACAGCAGTGGGAGCCATTGTTTTACACTACTGTCAATCACAACCATCAAGCCAATAAGAAGAGAGTGGGGGCGGGGTCAAGACACTCTCAATGTGTGAATGGACACACAGAGCAGTGGCTCAGGAGCGAGCCTGCTTGGGTGCCTCCATAGCAAGTTGCTTGCTATGGTGGCACTCGGCAGCAGGGAGGGACCAGGAGTACCAGCGGGGGACCAGATAAGAGGTGGATCGGGGCAGAAACAGCAACGTAAATCTGTTGGTTGCACCACAACAAACCACTTTGTTTGCAGTGGAGAACGGCAGATCATTGCAGTGCTGTTTAGTCCACCAAAGCACCACAGTTTACAATGCACCCAAGTACCACTTCCACCCATACAGCTCTTCCAATAGTTGCAAGTAAAAGTAGAGAATAAAATCCACATTATCAGCATCATATCTAGCAGGTCCACAGAAAGAAGATGTTGCTGTGCAGCTTTGAGGGGGCAAGCAGCTTCTGTGTCCACCAGCCAAAGCAATGGTTGTGGATGTGATGCATTATCTAAGGAAGTACACAGCTGCCCTTTTTTCAGGATTTTGGGTGTGCTATACAGAGCATGCTAAGGAAGTGGTGGTGTGGCTAACCAAACCTTCCTCATTGTCATCTGTCACACAGGTACATATTAGCTTGCAACCCACTGCAGCTGCCAAGCACCCTGTATTGCCTACTCATCCACAGCTACTCCTGTCTTTGTCCCACCAACTGTCATACATAAATTGGCTGAATTATTTGAGCACCAAGTCAGCCATTGCTGCAAGAGAATGTGCAGCATTTAATGGGCACCAATCAGGTCCCACAGCATGCTGTCAAGCTGGCTCCAACTGTGGAAGTAGGAAGATGAGCTCTCTGACCACACCTTGGTGCCTGATAGAGCAGAGGAAGAAAGTGAAGGAGAGGCACAACCCCAGCGAAGTAGGATCCAGTCATCCAGGAGCAGTTCACAAAGAAGTGAAGGGAACTTCCACCACGTTCCACTGGATGGCAGAGATCCACAAATGCAGGGCACTGTTGTCCCTCAGTCCAGTCCCCAGACTTCACCTGTGTAGGCGTTTTTTCAGCATGTATGCAACAGACAGGACCATTGTAATTTGCAAAATCTCCCTACAACATATAAAGTGTGTTAATACCAGCAGCCATTTGGTTATTACTGTACATATATGCAAAGGCGCCTGACCTCCCACCACGCAGCTCATTGGAAACAGCTCTAAAATGCTAATCAGCTGTAAAATGGCTAAATTTCTCCTTTTTTTCTATGGGGTCACAGTGTGTGGGCATCTTTAATACATGAAACCCAATTTTTTATAGCTGTGTGACAGTAGCACAAAAAAATACATTCTGTGGCCAGGGTCAATTCTCTCCTCCGCAAGAATATGATGTTGATTATGGTGCTTTGTCAATATGAGTAGAGTGGAGAAGGAACTCCCCCTTATGGGACTTTAATGGTGCAAATAGTAGTACACAAAAAGTATAAAAAGAAAAATACAAAGTTGAGAGGTCCAAGGACTACCATGATAAAGTCACCATGGCAGGTCACACGGACCACACCCGCCGCGTTTCAGGAAAATCCTTCTTCTTAAGACACTGAGGAAATCCTTATGCTCTATTTTGAACATAACAAAGAGATAAATGTATGGAGGAGTATATATATCAAGATCTACCAAAGAGTTTTTATATATTTTATTATATTGTGACATATATACAAAGTAAAAATGTATATAATAATGCACAAATAGGGACCATAATGTATGAATACATAGAGTCTAATGAGTTCAATTTAACTTTTACTATGAACCATGATGTGAGCTCTATTGCTTTTTTGGACATCACCATCTCTAAAGATCTTGATGGGACACTTTCTGGCAACCTCTGCCATAAACCTATGGCAGGTTACAGCATTCTTCACTTTTCTAGCTTTCATTCAAGACCTCTAGTGAATTCAGTCCCATATGGGCAGTATCTGCACATTCACAGAAACTGCAGAAAATCCAGCGCTGGATTTTCTCACTACAAGCCACGTACCCTCCATGATTAAATGAAGCCATTAAACACAAGCCCTTTTGGGGAGGATTTTGTTTCGGGTGGTTGGGAAAAATAATTATTTTTCTTCTAACTTTCACTTTCTCAATATAGGGGATTTGATCTATATATATTTATTTTATATTCTTGTGCATTAATGTACCATGATAATCAGTATTCTCTATGATGATTTTTCCCTCTCTCTTTGCCTTGCTTAGTAATCACTGTACAGTTTTTGCATTTTGTTTCTGTCCTGCATGAACGTTCCAGTTGCTCGCCCTCTGCCTCAATTTCCCAGTGATCCTACACCCGGTGCGCCCAGGCCACTTGGTGCTCTTCACCTCGTGGCAAATGTTTTCCACTCTATGGGCCTCTCTACTTTTGGCACGGGCATTTATCGTGGCTTGCGGCATTGCTTAGCAACCCTGTGGGTCCAAGTTTTGTCCTCTGCCAATGGTCCCTGTGCGTGTTGGCAGGCTGATGATGCGGGACGCAGCCACGCCTCCCTGTGGTTGCGCCGTGCACCGCTCGCCCAGGGACCAGCTTGAAGCACTGGACGCACCCCCGTGAAGTCACTATATTGCGATGGATACCTCCACTGGTCATGTCAGTTTGTATGCTGCTCATGTGCGGCGTTTGTATACCACACTGAGGGGCTTTATTGGTGGCTCTCCCCATCTCCAATCCCTTTCAGCTGTAGGTGGGGGCAGGTGTGTGTGGCAGTGATTGGCCGCACACACCTGCTGTGGACTATATAATGAGTGTTTCAGCAGTCACACTCTGTCCATTTCCCATTTGCAGGCTGCACCCATGCTGTGTGCTTCTTTTTTTTGAGGGGCTAACTTGCATTGACTCACTGTATCTCTGATCAGGTAATACTTGTTTATATCTATGCTCCATATATAGATATAAATATAGATAGATAGATATCCTTTACTTTAAATATCAAGTTTTTTGTTTGCTATGGATACAACCTTAGCAATACTCCCCCCTTTAAGCAGCACCTATATGGATGGTATGAATTCATACATTATGGTCCCTATTTGTGCATTATTATATACATTTTTACTTTGTATATATGTCACAATATAATAAAATATATAAAAACTCTTTGGTAGATCTTTATATACTGTATACTCCTCTATACATTTATCTTTTTCTTATGTTCAAAATAGAGCATGAGGGTTTTTTTTTTTTTGTCTCAAAAATATGGCATTGTGATTGTTTGTTGGTTCTTCATAACAACTGCCTCAACGCTCCAATGTGAGTTTACGGTTTGAAGGTGCTTTAATGCACTCTAGATTGACATTTCTGCTATGTTCTGTGACTTGTTTTGACCCGTCTGGCAATTTATAACGTTGATAGCTTTAGCTTTCTCTATTTTTAAAATATACAAGTTATGTAAGTTTTTTTGCTGTATTGCCCCTGCTCAGGGCTTTTTTCCTCAGAGAATAAGTGCCGAACCCTACCTAGCCAACTCTCCACCCCCAATCCTGACGTTCTAGGGGGAGAGTAGTAAAGCGGCACCAAATCTGCGTAGGCCCAAAAGGTAAAGCGTGCCACACTTAGGTGCACATAACAAACAGTAAAGTGTACTCTAAAGTGATGAGATGCGAGTATCACACAGGGCACAGAAAAAAAAATCAACACAACGAACAGTACTTGCATATCTCCCCCCATGTAACCATCTATTGCTCACCTCTGTGCTCCCCATTCAAACCTCAACTCTGCAACCCTTGTCCACAGCCTACCAATGCCCCCCCATCCACAACTAACCTCTTCTTCCCCTCGTCTGCAGCTCACCTCTTCTTCTCGCCCATCCGCAGCTCACTTCTTCTTACCCTGTCTGCAGCTCACCTCTTATTCCCCCTGTCCACAGATCACCTCCCCCCCCCCCCCGTCTGCACCTCACCCCTTCTCCCCATCATCTGCACCTCACCCCTTCTCCCCATCATCTGCACCTCACCCCTTCTCCCCATCATCTGCACCTCACCCCTTCTCCCCATCATCTGCAGCTCACCACTTCTCCCCATTGTTCCCAGCTCACCACTTCTCCCCATTGTTCCCAGCTCACCACTTCTCCCCATTGTCCATAGCTCACCACTTCTCCCCATTGTCCATAGCTCACCACTTCTCCCCCCATCTGCAGCTCACCACTTCTCCCCCATCTGCAGCTCACCACCTCTCCCCCCCCCCCCATCTGCAGCACACCACACTTCTTACCCCCCCTCCATCTGCAGCACACCTCTTCTTCCCCCTGTCCCTCCTCAATTCTACACCCCTATCCACAGTTCATCATAGCACCCCCCACAGCTCACCTTTGTACCCCCTGTCAGCAACTCAACTTTGCACCCCCCACCTGCCCTCCCCATCTACAGCTTACACCCCGAGTCCACAACTACAGCTTGTCTCTACCCTTTGACATTTCACTTCTGCACCCCCATCAATAGATTATCCCAATCCGCAGCTCTCATCTCTTCAACCCTCCAACGTTCACCTCTTCACCCCCTGTCACCTCTAAACAACCTGCCATCCCTCCCTTCCCAGCTCTTTCCATTGTACCACCTGGCCCCCTCCCCACTACTCAGCTCTTACTTTTCACAACCTCTCCCCCTTTCCAGCTCTCACAACTTCAGCTTTTTTCCAACACAGTGCAGTTCCGGCCCCCACCTCGCCCTGCCTGTCAGACCTGTTTAACACAGAGCTAAGGAAGCATTTTAGAACCCTTCACTCAGCTCTGAGCTACACAAGTCTGACAGGGAGATGGGGTGGGGCTGGCAGCATGGGAGCCGTAACTTCTGAAGCTCCAGAGAAAGTAAAAAAATGCAGCGGTCGCGGCCTGGGGACTCGGGGCACTGACTGACACATGCACATGTCCCGAGTGCCTGGCAATAGGACACGGAAGCCGTTGGAGGAAGCGAGTAGTGAAAAAACTTCCTCTATCGCCTTCTGTGTTCATTGACAGGACGGAGAGGACAAGGCTGCCAGAGGTGGCGGAACACCGTTCCGCCACATTCTGGCAGGAAAAAAAGCCCTGCCTCTGCTGCTTCCAATGCTCAATTAGCATACTATAGATTTCTGTGGGGTGAAATCAGTCATATTAGGTTTGCTGCTGCTGGAACTGTATGCATGCCAAGCAATTATGTAAAAGTAAAGTAAATCATTAAAAATACAATTTGTGTAAAGCTTGAATAAGGTGTCATTAAAGCTGTTCCCAGGAGTTACATTCTGTAATTGCACGTACAGCTTTAAGGCATCCACAGGCGTGTTAATTAAAGGAAATTTACATTTTTGTGTGTTGCCCTCTAAAATGCTCTAAAATGACCTCTTTGTTGGCCTAATTTTTTTCATTTCCTTTTTTTCCTTTGGTGCATGTCCTCCAGGCCAATTTCTGGCCCTCACCATGCCCGTCTGAAGGGCCTGCTATGGATTTTGGGGGGGGGGGGGGCGCACGCTGTTTTTTCTTCTCAAACTTTAATTGCCAGCAAATCTTTTTTGTTCCCCCGCTGACAGTTGATGAGACATCGGTTGTTAAGGATGCGACGGCTGGCTTGCCACTCCTTAACAAGCAGCTAAACTGCTAAATGCTGGCAAAATACCAGCACACAAAAGGGTAACACGCACGGAAAAAATGCACATATTGAGCTTTTTAAACAGCTATTTTTCCAGCATTTATTTTCAGCTCCTAGTGTGCATGGGGCCTGAAAGCTGCTACAGCTTGAAGGTGGTACTAACATTTGACCGATTGCACACTGGGCATGTAGCCCCTGTTCATAGGTTCCTGGCATTTTTGTTTGGCCAAACAGCTTTTCTTTTTGATTGGAGAAATGGAGAACTAGGACCATATTGTAGATTCCCTCATAGTCTACACCTGCCCTATCTTAAACTGACAGAATAATCACATCAAGGTGTTTAGTGAAATTATTACATATTGGGGTTATGTTGGAGGAACTTATATGTCCAGTGAGCACTTGCTAGAAAGTTTATTCTCAGAATGCAGGCAACTGCCTTGGGCCTTTCAGCATGGCATGCAAAGCAAAGGAGGCTTGACAAAGGGTTATGCTCTGAAACACATTGCCATAAAAACAGTTTGCCTACTTGGAAAGGGAAGGAGCATTTTGTCACCCTCTTGGCAGTGGGGTCACTGCTAATGTGCAGCTTTTTAGAGGGTCCTTGAAGAGTACAGCCCCACTTCTGGGGCTGGACAGTGCACCTGTGCCTTCCACCTGCACGCTAAACCCCCAGTGTGGATGAGTCACTAACCATTTCAAGTCCGGACACTTCCAGTCCAGGCCAATTATCACACTTTGAATGACAATTACTCAGGCATACAACACTGTACCCAAATCAAAATGTTATCATTGCTTTGAGACAGATAGAGCTTTCTTTTGGTGATATTTAACTGCCGCTGGGTTATGATTTGTTATATAAACAAAAAATAATACCAATAATTTAGCATTTTTTTTTTTCTAGTTTCTGTTATAAAATTTTGCAAACAAATAGTCTTTATTCATAAATTTAGGCCAAATGTGTTCTGCTACTTTTCTTTGGTAAAAATAACTCAAATTAGTGTCCATTATTTGGTCTGTGTGAAAGTTATAGAGTCTAAAATCTGTGGTACATACACTGAGCAAAATTATAAACACAACAGTTTTGTGTTTGCTCCTATTTATCATAAGCTGAACTCAAAGATCTATGACTTTTTCTATGTACACAAAAGGCCTATTTCTCTAAAATATTGTTCACAAATCTGTCTAAATCTGTGTTAGTGAGCACTTCTCCTTTGCCGAGATAATCCATCCACCTCACAGGTGTGGCATATCAAGATGCTGATTAGATAGCATGATTATTGCACAGGTGTGCCTTAGGCTGGCCACAATAAAAGGCCACTTTAAAATGTGCAGTTTTAATATATTGGGGGTCGGGGATGTCTGAAAAACAGTCAGTATCTGGTGTGACCACCATTTGCCTCACATAGTGCAGCACATCTCCTTCGCATAGAGTTGATCAGGTTGATTGTGGCCTGTGGAATGTTGGTCCATTCCTCTTCAATGGCTGTGCGAAGTTGCTGGATATTGGCAGGAACTGGAACACACTGTCGTATACAACGATCCAGACCATCCCAAACGAGCTCATTGGGTGACATGTCCGGTGAGTATGCTGACCATGCAAGAACTGGGATGTTTTCAGCTTCCAGGAATTATGTACAGATCCTTGCAACATGGGGCCGTGCATTATCATGCTGTAACATGAGGTGATGGTTGTGGATGAATGGCAAAACAATGGGCCTCAGGATCTCATCATGATATCTCTATGCATTCAAAATGCGATCAATAAAATTCACCTGTGTTTGTTGTCCATAGCATACGCTTGCCCATACCATAACCCCACCGCCACCATGGGCCGCTCGATCCACAATGTTAACATCAGCAAACCACACAGTGCCATCCACGCTGTCTGCCATCTGCCCTGTACAATGAAAACCGGGATTCATCCGTGAAAAGAACACCTCTCCAAAGTGCCAGATGCCTTTGAATGTGAGCATTTGCCCACTTAAGTCGGTTACGACGACGAACTGCAGTCAGGTTGAGACCCCGATGAGGATGATGAGCATGCAGATGAGCTTCCCTGAGACGGTTTCTGACAGTTTGTGCAGAAATTCTTTGGTTATGCAAACTGATTGTTGCAGCAGCTGTCCAGGCGGGTGGTCTCAGACGATCTTGGAGGTGAAGATGCTGGATGTGGAGGTCCTGGGCTGGTGTGGTTACACGTGGTCTGTGGTTGTGAAGCCAGTTGGATGTACTGCCAAATTCTCTGAAACGCCTTTAGAGACGGCTTATGGTAGAGAAATGAACATTCAAGGGCAACAGCTCTGGTGGACATTCCTGCACTCAGCATGCCAATTGCACGCTCCCTCAAAACTTGCGACATCTGTGGCATTGTGCTATGTGATAAAACTGCACATTGTACTATAGAGTAGTCTTTTATTGTGGCCAGCCTAAGGCACACCTGTGCAATAATCATGCGGTCTAATCAGTATCTTGATATGCCACACTTGTGAAGTGGATGGATTATCTCGGCAAAGGAGAAGTGCTCACTAACCCAGATTTAGACAGATTTGTGAACAATATTTGAGCGAAATGGGCCTTTTGTGTTCATAGAAAAAGTCATAGATCTTTGAGTTCAGCTCATGATAAAAACGGGCAAACACAAAAGTGTTGCATTTATAATTTTGCTCTGTGTGTGTGTGTGTGTGTGTGTGTATATATATTAGTATCTCACAAAAGTGAGTACACCCTTCACATTTTTGTAAATATTTTTTTTATATCTTTTCATGTGACAACACTGAATAAATTACTCTTTGCTACAATGAGTGTACAGCTTGTATAACTGTACATTTTCTGTCCCCTCAAAATAACTCAACACACAGCCAATGTCTAAACCGCTGGCAACAAAAGTGAGTACACCCCTAAGTGAAAATGTCCAAATTGGGCCCAATTAGCCATTTTCACTCCCCAGTGTCATGTGACTCATTAGTGTTACAAGGTCTCAGGTGTGAAGGGGGAGCAGGTGTGGTGTTTGGTGTTATCGCTCTCATTCTCTCATACTGGTCACTGGAAGTTCAACATGGCACCTCATGGCAAAAAACTCTCTGAGGATCTGAAAAAAAGAATTGTTGCTCTACATAAAGATGGCCTAGGCTATAAGAAGATTGCCAAGACCCTGAAACTGAGCTGCAGCATGGTGGCCAAGACCATACAGCAGTTTAACAGGACAGATTCCACTCAAAACAGGCCTCGCCATGGTCGACCAAAAAGTTGAGTGCATGTGCTCAGCGTCATATCCAGAGGTTGTCTTTAGGAAATAGACTTATGAGTTCTGCCAGCATTGCTGCAGAGGTTGAAGGGGTGGAGGATAAGCCTGTCAGTGCTCAGACCATACGCCGCACACTGCATCAAATTAGTCTGCATGGCTGTTGTCCGAAAAGGAAGCCTCTTCTAAAGATGATGCACAAGAAATCCTGCAAACAGTTTGCTGAAGACAAGCAGACTAAGGACATGGATTACTGGAACCACGTTCTGTGGTCTAATGAGACTAAGATAAACTTATTTGGTTCAGATTGTGTCAAGCATGTGTGGCAGCAACAAGGTGAGGAATACAAAGTCAAGTGTGTCTTGTCTACAGTCAAGCATGGTGGTGGGAGTGTCATGGTCTGGGGCTGCATGAGTGCTGCCGGAACTGGGGAGCCACAGTTCATTGAGGGAATCATGAATGCCAACATGTACTGTGACATACTGAAGCAGAGCATGATCCCCTCCCTTCGCAGACTGGGCCGCAGGGCAGTATTCCAACATGACCCCAAACACACTTCCAAGACGACCACTGCCTTACTAAATAAGCTGAGGGTAAAGGTTGACAAGCATGTCTCCAGACCTAAACCCTATTGAGCATTTGTGGGGCATCCTCAAACGGAAGGTGGAGGAGCGCAAGGTCTCTAACATCCACCAGCTCAGTGATGTCTTCATGGAGGATGGAAAAGGACTCTTCTTCCCCCTGTCCCTCCTCAATTCTGCACCCCTGTCCACAGTTCATCGTAGTACCCCCCACAACTCACCTTTGTACCCCCTGTCAGCAACTCAACTTTGCACTCCCCACTTGCCCCCCCATCTACAGCTTGTCTCCACCCCCTTTGACATTTCACTCCCACTCCCCCATCTACAGATTACCCCAAGCTACAGCTTCCATCTCTTCAACCCGACAACTTTCACCTCTTCACCCCCTGTCACCTCCAAACAACCTGCCATACCTCCCTTCCCAGCTCTTGCCACTGTACCACCTGCCCACCCTCCCCACTACTAAGCTCTCACTTTGCACAACCTCTCCCCCTTTCCAGCTCTCACAACTTCACCCCCACTATGTTTCATAGCCGTCGCCTCCCCGGCAGATGCCACTCGTCCCCCCCTTCGTTCTCCCTTTCCCTCCATAGCTTTCGCTCACTTCCTCTCAATAGCTTGTGGTTTAGCTATCAATAGGCCGTTAAGAGCATGCAGGCTTTTTTCCAACACAGTGCAGTTCCGGCCCCCGCCTCGCCCCGCCTGTCAGACCTGTGTAACACAGAGCCAAGGAGGAATTTTAGAACACTTCACTCGGCTCTGAGCTTCACAGGTCTGACAGGAAGACGGGGTGGGGCTTGGCAGCATGGGAGCGGCAGCTCCTGAAGCTCCAGAGAAAGTAAAAAAATGCAGCGGTCGCAGCCTGGGGACTCGGGGCACTGACTGACACATGCACATGTCCTGAGTGCCTGGCAAAAGGACACATTAGCCAGTGGAGAAAGTGAGTAGTGAAAAAACCTCCTCTATCACCTTCTGTGTTCAGTGACAGGATGGAGAGGACAGGGCTGGCTGCCAGAGGTGGCATAATGCTGTTCTGCCACGTTCTGGCAGAAAAAAAGCCCTGCCTCTGCTGCTTCCAATGCTCAATTAGCATACTATAGATTTCTTTGGGGTGAAATCAGTCATATTAGGTTGCTGCTGCTGGAACTGTATGGATGTCAAGCAATTATGTAAAAGTAAAGTAAATCATTAAAAATACTCAATAAGGGAAGCAATACAAATGGTGAGATAAGGGTTGCTGCACACCCCAATAGGGTATAAGTTAAAAGGAAATGTCCCCGTGGGGTTTTGTGTTGCAGACAAAAATTCAAATTGGAATGAAAAAATATATACATTTTATTGAAAAAGTATTGACATACAATTGCATTAAAAAATGTTAAAACATGAGCTCTGCAAGTGAAGCCATTGCACATACATGAGGTAATACACCCGTACAGGCACATGAGCAACATGGCATGGTATAGGTATATATAGTCATGCTGATACACCCCGACACGTTTTGACCATTTATGGCTTAGGATTAAGTGATACCTTTTCTAATTCATGATTATCATTACACCATTCCACAGTGGCTCTGGGGATTCATTTTTGGGTCCTGTTCTGGTTCCCGGGCCCTCCTCGACTCTCCTCTCCCGCCCCTGGTGGAGGTCTAAGCACGGCCTCTTGTGGGCCCTTTCAGTGGCTTGTTGGACAGCTTGCTTCTGTGTGGTGGTCCGGGGGCTCTGGCCGCACAGCCTGAATCTTTCAGCAATCTCTGGGCGCAGCACCTTGGAGGCTATCTATACGGCTGTCAGTGGTAGATATGAGCTTAAAACTGTACATTTTTTTGTGTGTGACTATTGACTCACATTGTTCTTTAAATGCAAGTATGTTTACAATATATTCTCTTTGTAGATTTCTTGTACTCTTTTCCCCCAGAAGAAGACCTCTACGAATTAATGGTTGAAACACGTTGGGGTGTATCAACATGACTATATATACCTATACCATGCCATGTTGCTCATGTACCTGTACGGTTGTATTACCTCATGTATGTGCAATGGCCTCACTTGCAGAGCTCATGTTTTAACATTTTTCCATGCAATTGTATGTCAATACTTTTCAATAAAATTTTATATATTTTTTCATTCCAATTTGAATTTTTGTCTGCAACACAAAACCAAACGGGAACATTTCCTTTTAAATTATTAAAAATACAATTTATGTACCCCAAACACACCTCCAAGACGACCATTGCCTTGCTAATGAAACTGAGGGTAAAGGTGATGGACTGGCCAAGCATGTCTCCAGACCTAAACCCTATTGAGCATCTGTGGGGCATCCTCAAACGTAAGGTAGAGGAGCGCAAGGTCTCTCACATCCACCAGCTCCGTGATGCTGTCATGGAAGTTGGAAGAGGACTCCAGTCGGAACCTGTGAAGCTCTGGTGAACTCCGTGCCCAAGAGGGTTAAGGCAGTGCTGGAAAATGATGGTTGCCACACAAAATATTGACATTTGGGCCCAATTTGGACATTTTCACTTAGGGGTATACTTGTTGCCAGTGGGTTAGACATTAATGACTGTGTGTTGAGTTGAGTTATTTTGAGGGTACAGCAAATTTACACTGTCATACAAGCTGCACACTCACTCACTACTTTACATTGTAGCAAAGTGTCATTTCTTCAGTGTTGTCACGTGAAAAAAGATATATTAAAATATTTCCAAAAATGTGAGGGGTGTACTCACTTTTGTGAGATACTGTGTGTGTGTGTATATATATATATATATATATATATATATATATATATATATATATATATATATATATATATATGTGTGTGTGTGTGTTATTTTTACAAACTGTCACCAGAGTAGTGGTGAAGTGTTACCATAGTGACACTATACTGCCCTAAGGGAGGATGACCGGTAAAAGACTGTGTAAAGGCCCACTGTGATTGCCCACGGTACCATGTGATCACTGTGACCAATCAGCTCACACAGTAGTGACAGCATTATATTCTACTGTTCATGTGCTTGCTATAATTGGTCACCGCGATCACATGGTACAGTACCTGCCCGCGAGAATGTGTTTCCAGCGCGATCCCATCGCACTGGTTCTCAGCAACAGGGTACTGTACATCTCGCGCTGGCTGCAATAGGAAAAATACATTTTCCTATTGCAGCGAGCGTAAGAAAGAATTCCCCTCCAAGAGCATACCAGGCCCTTAGGTCTAGTATGGATTTTAAGGGGAAACCCCTATGCCGAAAAATGGCGTGAGGGTCCCCCCAAAATCCATACCAGACCCTTATCTGAGCACGGGCCTGGCCAGTCAGGAAAGGGGATGGGGACGAGCGAGCGCCCCCCCTCCTGAACCGTACCCGGCTGCATGCCCTCAACATCGGGGGTGGGTGCTTTGGGGAAGGGGGCGCCCCCTGCGGCCCACCCCAAAGCACCTTGTCCCCATGTTGATGAGGACAAGGGCCTCCTCCCGACAACCCTGGCCGTTGGTTGTCGGGGTCTGCGGGTGGGGGGATTATCGGAATCCAGGAGACCCCTTTAATAAGGGGGCCCCCAGATCCCGGCCTCCCACAATATGTGAATGAGTATGGGGTACATCGTACCCCTACCCATTCACCTGGGGGGAAAAAAGTGTCAATAAAAAAACCACACTAGACAGGTTTTTAAAGTAATTTTATTAGGCAGCTCTGGGGGTCTCTTCTGACTCCTCTGCTCTCTCCGGCCTCTTCTCCCAGTCTCCGATTCTTCTGCCATGCTCCTCCACTATCTTCTGCTCTTTTTCTAGCGTTGGCCCGGTCTTCTCCGTTGTCTTCTTCCCTCTTCTATTCTTCCGATGTTGACACGACGCTCTCTCCCACTGTAATGCCATGTGCGCGGTGCGCAACGACTTATATAGCCATGGGGTGTGGTCACCGGGTGATGTCACCCGGTGACCCCGCCCCTTATGACGTCACAGTCCCGGGGCATGATGGAACTGTGACGTCATAAGGGGCATATTTAAAATTTGGCGTGGAGTTCCCCCTCATGATTCATACCAAATACATGTCAACAATGCTTTTCGCTCATTGGGAAAGGAAAAAACTAATTTTTCCTTTCCCGATGAGCGAGCCAGCTCAGCGCTGACTCCCGCGATGGGGCTCGCAGGTGTCAATCACGCTGATAACAGCAGCGAGATTGACACAATACCGCGGTCACCTACTGTACCAGAACTGCTCCCAGTGGCCTGGTACACTGATCGGCTGTGTTTGGTAGACACAGCAGGTCACAGATCACGCCAATGTGTGCTCTAGAGAGAACACACGAGCTGGCGATGTGGATGGACATATAGGTACATTCACCTGTATCAGCGCTGCTCATGTCTGGCCAGGGAGGTACTATGGTCACACAGGAAGCGGTTAAAGGGATTCAGCAGAAACCTTGGACTTACTGTATGAGATTGCAAATCGTCAAAAATCACAGTATGTTAAAAAAAGAGCCATTAACCTATTCCAACCAGCCATCCATGAGCTTTAACGGCAAATATGCTTTAACAAGAATGGCTTTTCTCTATTGTGCTTCCAGCACAGTAACTAAGATGTCACAGGCAACTCCCGATGCATTCTTGGAAAGCAGTGGCGGCAAGGGGATAAATCCTAATTGTATTGCAGTGTGTGTCCTTGCAGGAAATGTCCCCTCACTTCCTGTCCAGATGATGGGTGTCTGTATGCAGGACATTGCAACAAAAAGCAGCATGTGGGACATTTTGCCAATATACCTGCAATGTAACAGGAGGAATGGCTCCTAAAGACAACACATTTTCTCATGTCAATGCCTTTTACCTCCAGTGAGCATGGAGTGGTATGCCACTCCACTTGTTACCTCATTGTCAGAGAATACTGCGAATAGCTTTTGAAAATAGCTACCTATGTTCTTGTGCAACATCTCAGGGGCCATAGCACTAAACCTCCAATGCCTACTGTGTATTCCCTTTTGTCCCTTTTTCAAGGATAGATAGTGCTGACTTCTGTCCCAATTGAACTGTTAATTTGTAAGTTTTCCTAGTTGTTGTTTCCCTTAATGTTAGGTTTTGTATTAAAGGATGGGAAGAGTGCATAAGCCTGGTGTAGTATAAAAGGTTTTTTTTTAAACAAAGATCATTCAAATGCACTCACAAGTGGAGGTGGTTTGCGGTGGACCTGCAGATGCCTTCTGGAAACAGAAACTCTGCGTACTGTGACCAGCAGCTGGACCTGTAGCTGAAAAGTTGAAAAAAGCAAGGCGCTTTTAAAAAAGCTTTTCTTCAGCAACATGTCAGGGAATACACCTTTGTCAAACCTCTGTTGCTTTTCATGCCATGGCAAAGTCCAACTGCCCGCATTCTGAAAATTAATCTTCTACCAAGTACTCGCTCGACATATGTGTTGCTCCATCATAATGCTACTATGTAACAATTTCACTAAACCCCTTGATGTTGTTATCAGCTTAAGATAGGACAGGTGTAGACTTTGAAGGAAGATATCAGGGAGCATCATCTAATCTATGATGTAGTACCAGCTCTCTATTTCTCCAAGCAAAAAAGAAAAGCTGTTTAAGCATCCTTTCCTAGCCTATTCATGTGATTCAATACAACTGAAGTTAATTTAAGTCCTATCACAATAATTTATTGGGAAATACTGACATTTAGTAACGTAATAAAATCATAAATTACACAAATATACCAGCAAATAGGTATTACAATATTATAAAGAATAGAAGAATTGAGCTCAAGAGCTTTAGAGATTTAACAGCATGCATCTGAAAAACATCATAATTTCCAATCAAGACTTTTGTTTGTCTGTAATTGAACTGACAATGCAGTGTAAAACACATTTTAAATTTGATAAATAACATCGGCACTCCAGTTTAGTCTCTTTTGCATAGAGATTTGCTTAAGACTTAATACGTTTTTTTTCAATGGTCCTTTATTTATGCAGGAGGGGAGTGTAATTTGTACATGAGTAGACAGCTTTTTATTTATTTCAGTTCATTTTTCATTTACAAGGTAATTTTAAAACTCCTACTAAAGGTATCTGCTTGGATATCGCTGATTCAAACAGCCTTCTGTTATGCGCGTACACACGAGCGGACTATACGGCAGACTTGGTCCGGCAGACCGGAGTCCATCGGATAATTCGATTGTGTGTGGGCTCCAGCAGACTTTTTTTTCCCAAAAGTTCGACAAACCTAGAAATGAAACATGTTTCAAATCTTTCCGACAGACTCGAGTCCGGTCAAAAAGTCCCCTCGTCTGTATGCTAGTCCGACGGACAAAAACCGACGCTAGGGCAGCTATTGGCTACTGGCTATGAACTTCCTTGTTTTAGTCTGGTCGTACGTCATCACGTAGGAATCCGTTGGACTTTGGTTGATCGTGTGTAGGCAAGTCCGTTCATTCGGAAAGTCCGTTGGAAAGTCAGTCAAAGTCCGCCAGACCTAGTCCGTCAAATCCGCCCGTGTGTACGCGGCATGAGGCAACCTTTTTCAGCCAGTAGGTCTATAGCACTGAAAAACTATATGCGCAGATATGTTCCCAGTTTGTTTTAGTTTTTTTGGTTTTGTAATCTAGATACTCATACAGGATACAATAATTTTATAATAGGAAGAATTTAATTCTTTGTGTATTATTTATATTAGCATTATTACTTATATTGATACATTATGGTGAGTTTTAGCTACAATACTATTTTTAATGTTGTACTGTCAGTGTACTGTTCACTCCAAAAGATATAAAGTATATGTAAACCCTTACAATGAACTTCTCCTAATTTTGGTTTAGATTTTAAGTTTAAAGATCATAGTGCCATTGTACATATTGTTATGCACAGGCATATATTCCCATGGCTATTTTGCAAGTAGAGATGAGCACATTATGAAAAAATCTACTCCACCAGGTGATCAGTAGAGTAAAGTCCATTACACATTTACTTGGGCGAATACAGCATTTTAGAGCTGCATACTTGTACTCGGAGTCAATCTGTGGATAGTGTAGGAAAGGAACAAAAGCAACAGAGAACATAGACCTGAATTATGCCTGGGTCAAGTGGTCAGTATGCCTGAAAGGGGGCATACCCAAGTATGAATTGAATTAAAATGAAAAAGAAAAAAGGGAATGGGTGGGTGGGACACAAGATCCTACGACCACAGGAAGGAGAAGGAGGGCAGGCTTTATGCAGCCTGACTACTCCTACAATTACAGGCTGACCTGCGGTCAGCCTTACACTTGTACTCGGAGTCAATCTGTGGATAGTGTAGGAAAGGAACAAAAAGCAACAGAGAACATAGACCTGAGTTATGCCTGGGTCAAGTGGTCAGTATGCCTGAAAGGGGGCAAAAATGACCAGTAGGATGAATATGATACCAAATTGTTACCCACTGAAAATGCGTATGATCGACCAAATTAACAAACGCTTGTGGTATCTCAAAAAGTGGCTCTGGGCCAAGCCCAGAGAAACAAGATGACCTCCACCTGCCCAATACGGGCTGGGATCCCTGGCACAGATATGCAGAACCTGCTCCTATCTCTTGTGACCCAAAAGCTGGGTATAGGCCTGCCTTGAGCACCGAGCTGGTACCCAACACGAAGGAGACCATGAGAATGTGATAGATACGACATGGAAAATATGACCCATGATGAGAAGTCTGCTGATCACAGCAAGAGGGCTACTTAACAGGAACCCTGAAGATGGCTTAATAGAATGCACAGCAAATAAAGAAAGATCTGTCGGGGTCTACCAACAACATGAAATGCTGAGTCCAAACCAGATATGCCCCGACAATGCCGAGCCGATATGAGTTAAAAGAGGCCAAAAACCGAACCAAGTAGGAAGACTACTGAAACTGGCCTAGCGACTGAGAAAATTCGGAATCCACTGAAGCCCCTGAGCCCGCAAAGGCTGCTGGAGCTACCAAGGCTGACTTACCAATACTTCCATGCTTCTGCCAACCCTAGCCAAATGTAGCTAGGAAATAAAAGGTCGAGTGCATTACAACGGGGAAGAACCGCAGTCCCCTGGGTAACCTACTCCGCGTAAGTGACACACCACTGGGACAGCAACATGAACTACGAGAAAAACGTGAGCATACTGAGAACCTGCGCCAGGAACGTAATCTGCGTGAAGGAACAAAACACATGTATTGCGCGAGCTGACGAAACGTGAGCAGCCTAAGCACCGAGGCTGCAAGAACCCGCAACTACATGAGAAACACCGGTAGCACGAGAACGTGAATTGATGAACAGCGTGAGAAACATGAGAACGAGAGTAACCTTGGGAAAACATGAGAACCCTGGAAAACGAGAGAAACATAAAAATGTGAGTTTATCATAGAAACAAATTGCAAGAGACATGTAAATTGCATGAGAAACGTAAATTGCATGAGAAACGTGAGTTTGTACGAAATACATAAACAGCGTAAGAACAGATGAGACTTGCCACCGAACAAGCCAATTAAAAACGAACACCTCAATCTGTCAACCCATAGACGTGATGGGTAATCTGCAGTGGTAGAACATGAACAACCCAGCTGTTTGAAAGCAACCAGATAACATTACAGACAACCAGCCCAAGACCTACCACCCCTGGTATCTGACAAGTATGATGAAGTGTGTGCAGAAATGACAAGACCAATAGCGCAAGAATGTGAACCTAATGATGACACCCCCCCCTACTGTATGCAGTGAGCGAGCCCGAGCAACCTGCAGCACCAGGACAGGTAATTAAAAACGAACACTCAGGGCTAAGATACCCACAGACCGTGGTGGGTAGAAGTAAATGTGTAATGGTGAACGTGCACGTATGACGTATGGAAAACAGGCGAGAAGATTGTGGGACAACAATCAATTAAAAACGAAACCTCAGCCCGTACGGATCTGTAGACGTGACAGACCCTAAATGTGAGCACTAGCTAACGGAAATGCAGCAAACAAAAAGCTGTGACATAAAAACATAAGACATGAACGTAAGACACATGAGAAAACGAGAGAAGCATGAGGAAACGAGAAGCATGAGGAAACGAGAGAAGCATGAGAAAACGAGAGAAGCATGAGAAAACGAGAGAAGCATGAGAAAACGAGAGAAGCATGAGAAAACGAGAATCAAGGGAAAACATGAGAATCAAGGGAAAAACGTGAGAACATGAGAAATGTAAGAAAAACATGAGGAATGTAGGAAAACATGAAAAGGCATAAGAAGTGACACATTACCTGAGAACCGTAACTGCATGAGAACACTGTGAAACTGCATGAGAACACTGTGAAACTGCATGAGAACACTGTGAAACTGCATGAGAACACTGTGAAACTGCATGAAAAAAAAAAAAAAAAACTGTGAAACGAATGACAGACCAAGACATAAACATATGACATGAAACGTAATAGACCTGGGAAAAATGAGAAAAGCATGAGAAAATGAGAAAAGCATGGGAACAACGAGAAAAGCATGGGAACAACGAGAAAAGCGTGGGAACAACGAGAAAAGCAATCGAGAGAAGCATGGGAAGACGAGAGAAGCATGGGAAGACGAGAGAAGCATGGGAAGACGAGAGAAGCATGGGAAGACGAGAGAAGCATGGGAAGACGAGAGAAGCATGGGAAGACGTGAGAAGCATGGGAAGACGTGAGAAGCATGGGAAGACGTGAGAAGCATGTAAAACGTGAGAAACATGGGAAACATGAGAAATGTAAGAAAACATAAATAGGCATGAGAAGTGACAAATTGCATGAGAAAACGTAAATTGCATGAGAAAACGTAACAAAGCATGAGCGATTGTAAAGTGCATGAGAAACCGTAATTTATGAAACCGTAAAATGCACGAGAAACCGTAAAATGCATGAGAAACCATAAATTGTATGCGAAACTAACATGCATGAGAACCGTAAATAGCATGAAAACCGTATGCATAAAAAAACGTAAATAAACGAGAAATCGTAAATCGCATGAAACCGTAAAAACATGAAACCATAAAATGTATGAGAAACCGTAAATTTAAATCATAAAATGAATGAAAAACCGTAAAATGCATGGGAAACTGTAAATCGCATGAGAAACCAAAAATTACATGAGAAATCGTAAATTGCATGCCCGCAAAGGACCCGCACAGAAAATAATGAGATGACAGGCAATGAGCAATCTCCTATGCCATCTAGAATGAGATGGATCTTCAGGCTGTCTCTGCTGTCACCTGCCCACACTATATACCTCCATGTATGCTCAGTATACACTCCCATGTATGCCCAGGACCCGCACACACCCGGAGCCCACTGACACAACCCATGTGCACTAGTACAAAGCACGAATGCTGGAAGCTGATGGTGTGAATGCTCAGTCCAGTGCGATCAGACAGACACAATACCTGGGTGGTGGTATCACTGGTGGTGTGTCCGGGCGGGTGTGCGGTGTGTACAGGCAGACTCGGATCGCATCGCCCCGGGAGTCTTCCGTATCATTTGCCCATAAAGGAGACAGAGCATCCCACTCTCTCTCCTTTACATCCCATCTGCCGTCTAACACTGTCCCTTTGCAGCCCCCCCCCCAGCCCAGGCCGGCACCTGAGCGGGACGGGTGGCATCTGATGTGGATCCTCCGTTGATGCCACCCGCCCACACCTACCAGAACCGCGACCACCGGGAGAGAGATCCAAAGGAGAACCTTGCAGCCGACCATGCTGCCGCCCTGCAAGCCGAAAACAGGAAGTGATCTGCCGTGACCTGCCCTAACCCGGAAGTGACCTGTCGACACAAGATCCTACGACCACAGGAAGGAGAAGGAGGGCAGGCTTTATGCAGCCTGACTCCTCCTACAATTACAGGCTGACCTGCGGATAGCCTTACACAAGTCCATATTTATGCAAATGGGAAAGAGACCTTAACACCATGTTTCGGAGGACTAAAAGAACTGAGTACTTCTATTTGCTCAAAAGTCTTCCCTCTGCAGTAAATACCAGGAGATTACATTTTAAATCTTGATATGTTGGTATCAGACCCCTTTAGAACTAGTGTCCATAATCCCCGGACACAGCCCGTTGTGTTGGCAATGTGGTTCCCATCAGTAAGGCCCCTTTCACACTGGGGCGGTAGGGGGCGTCGGCGGTAAAACAGCGCTATTTTTGGCGCTGTTTTACTGCGATATTCGACCGCTAGCGGTGCGGTTTTAACCCCCCGTTGGCGGCCGAAAAAGGGTTAAATCCACTCGTATAGCGCGGCTATAGCCGCGGTATTGCCGCGGTATAGCCGCTCTGTCCCATTGATTTCAATGGGCAGGAGCGGTTTAGGAGCGGTGAATACACCGCTCCTTCACCGCTCCAAAGATGCGGCTGACAGGAGATTTTTTCTTCTCCTGCCAGCGCACCGCTTCAGTGTGAAAGCCCTCGGGTGAAAGGGGTCTAAATAAAGTGCTGCGCAATTCATAAGAGTCCATAAATTGATAAAAACACAAGTGGTGTTGGTGTAGATAAACGAGCAAATTGAAGTGCAAGTGACACGCAGGAAACAAATCTCAAAGACGGGTGTCATTGATCCCTCCACCGCACACAGATGGCCTCTCACCTCCCAAATTCGACCTGAAACAGGTCACACAGCGAGAGTCAGTGTAGCTGACACAGCAATCCAGGCAAATACTCCGGACATAGCCACTCCAGGATGCGTCTCAGTCAACATAATATGGCATGTGGAAAGAGATAACAAAGCGATCTAATGCTCTCTGTATGTTCAATCTTTTATTAAGGTAAAAAAGACAAGTTGCACTTACATATAACGGCACTCAGGTCCGAGTGCCGGCAGACAAACGAAACTGATAGTGAGCGAAATGGCCGCGGGTGACGTCATGTGAACACCTGGCCCCCGAGTGTTTGCCTGGATTGCTGTGTCAGCTACACTGACTCTCGCTGTGTGACCTGTTTCAGGTTGAATTTGGGAGGTGAGAGGCCATCTGTGTGCGGTGGAGGGATCAATGACACCCGTCTTTGAGATTTGTTTCCTGCGTGTCACTTGCACTTCAATTTGCTCGTTTATCTACACCAACACCACTTGTGTTTTTATCAATTTATGGACTCTTATGAATTGCGCAGCACTTTATTTACTGATGTTTATATGAGGTTTTTATTGAATTAGCCTTTAGTGTCTGCTAGCAGTTTATTATTGACTGGGTCCTCCTGGGTTAGCGCTGGATACTCTCTTTTGTGTTTTCTTTTTAATGTGGTTCCCAGACTGACATTACTCCATATCTTCTGGGACTGTCCAAAGCTCCCCCTTTCTGGCAACAGGTCCTACAGATAACAAACTTACGGACATTTTTCTTTTTGACAACCCAGCTGCAATGCGCCTTAACTTAACCCCTATGTTCAGAAAGAGATACCATAGTTCTTTGTTAAAACATCTTCTGAAGGCTGCCAGGGTATGCATCCCCAGTATGTGGAAACATCAATCCCCACCTACTGTGTCTCAATGGTTTGCCAGCATGACCGCAGAACGCTTGACCGCTGCCCTCAGGGACAAGACAGAGGAACACAATGCACGATGGCTGTACTGCGACTTATTCTACTTCTCAGATGAATATTTGACCTACTCCTAAATTGAGATTACTCCCATATGGTATTCAGACTTTTTGAGCACCCCGCCGATGCTCCCAACCTTCCCTTTTCCCTTTTTTTTTCTTCCACCCCTTCACTTCTTTTCCTAGACACCCAGCATGTCGTTTTCTCTCTCCCTCAAAAAAATAAAAAGCTACCCAGTATGCACTGACCTTTGGTGCAGCTACTTTGAAGCCTGGATGTAATTGCCTTATACCATATGAGATTTTTGTTTACCCCTCCCCCCACCTCATAGTAGTTAAGTTCCTACCAATCTGTGACATCTTATTGGTATGTACTTGTCAGTCATGTTCTTTTATGTGACTTTCTCCACAATACAGGATATACTCAATGTGAATGCCATGGCCATCAGACTGTAGGTAATGTATGTTATTGGAAGACACTTGGCCTATGGTATTAATGCTGTCTTTAAAACCCCTGTTTGTATTCGCTTGTTGTATCACTGTTGATGGTTATCATTGAGAACGGACTGTCATGTTGTACTACATTGTCATGTTGCATACCTTAAATAAAGAATTTAAACAGAGCTACATACAAGTACCCATCTCTTTCACCTCCCCCAGTAGAAGAAGTCCATGCTCAAAGACAGCATTCGCTCTGTCTGGCTATGCTCACCTGAATGAATCCAGTGGGTCTCCTAATATTATCTTCACAGTGAGTTATGGGGTGAGAATACCATACCCTTTTGGGGCATGGGCCTAGTGAGTAAGTAAAGAAATGATAGAACTTTCTTATTAGGGCAGATATGCCAATACAGGTACCATAGTTCCTGGTAAGGACAGTACCTAATAATATATTGCTCCTTATTAGGCCATGTACTTCACATAAAGCAGGGATTCTTGCCTACAACACCTTGGCATTGTTAACAGCAGGATCATCATCAAATCCCACCTGGTAACCAAAGGTTTCATGCTTTGGAATTCTTACTGACATCTGCTTTTGGAAAGAGAACAAATAAGTAGTTCTTTAGGTCGCTGTACCAGTTAACTGAGTTGACTTTGCAAAGACAAGAAAGCTGTCTCACAAGCTTGTGTAAAGTCTTGGTGTCAAAAGGAAATCAGGAGTCTACACTCTACACTCCCTAAACAAGCAAAATTTTAAATAAAATGTTCCCACCTAATGATGTCAGCAGTGTGAAAAAGCGTTATTGCTCCAAATGAACAGATTTGAAGGCCCACCTCAGGACTGCCCACCTCGGACCACCCCCTCTGACACGTTTTACCCTAGAAACATTGGAATTGACTGCATTGGAGATGGGGAGGCTGCTTCTCAAGTAGGACTATAATTGGTCCACAAGACAATGAGTGTATCAATCAGCTATGAACGCTCTGAGAGAGGATCCGTTGAAGGTCGTGGCTTAATGTAACAATACCTACAATAATCATGAGGCCCAATTAGCAACTTTCATTAGTCAGTACAGTCTAAAATTTGAAGATGTGAAAATATATGTACAGTATATAATGGGTAGAGACACAAGTGGGAAGTCCCGAAGTTGGAAAGAATCCTAAGGTAAACTAATGTATAGAGTCCACCACAAAAAAGTTGTTGCTCAGAAGTGGGGTACAATGGCCTTGACAGGCATGTAGGTATGGCCAGGTGTTCCAGGTAACCAGGACATCTTGGGGTGCTCGCTACCTGGAACACCTAGCCATACCTACCTGTGCAGACAGGACCGTCGAGCTGTCAGTGTAACCGATCCCACGGATGAGAGTTTTTGGCTTTCCAATCTGGCTGCTTAACATCTGAGTTCCAGCCTTATGTTTACCTGCGCAATTTCCTGAATCCTGTCCTGGAGTTCGCTGGATTCCCTGGATCATTTCTGGAAGTCTGCCGATCTGGCTATCCTGGCATAATTGACTCATTGTCGCTGACATTCGAGTCCACTACTTCCAATAAGAGTGCATACCCCTCATCTTGGGTGGAAGACACACTATCCCTGATGTTCTACATGCCTGTCAAGGCCGTTGTACCCCACTTCTGAGCAACAACTTTTTTGGGGTGGACTCTATAGTTTACCTTAGGATTCTTTCCAACTTCGAGACTTCCCACCTGTGTCTCTAACCATTATATACATGTATTTTCACATATTTATTACATTGGAGATTGTTTCTCACCATATGTTTTCACTACTTGTATGCAATATTTGGTATATTGTTATTGTTTATTGCTTTTAATTCTTTAGCGCTACATTTTTTACCCATCCCTCTTAATAAATTCTTGTCACATTCCTATGTAGCAGCTGCCCTTTCCTTGTTATACACTGGGTTAGTGCAGTAATATCCCTTATTCACATTTGAAATTTGAAGATATTGAACAAGTTATACATACTGCAGATATACTATATGGAGATGAATAGTTTGAAAAGATTTTGTCCTCTGAAGTTTGTTTTGTAGCCAAAAAGGCTTCTATGTTTTGAAATGTCCTATCACCCAGTTTATCTCACTTTAACAGTAAAAAGGGTACTTGGCTGAGCACTATAGGCATGTCCAGATGTGGATCTGCTAAACAAAATGGGTTCCCAGTTTTAATGTCTGTGCTGACTGCTGAATTAGAAAAGACAAAAAGCTGTATAACTGAATGTTCAGTTATTCTTCTGCTAATGCTAAAATATTGGCTGTTATGCAGTATATACTTAGAAATACTTCTATGTGTTAAAATTTCATTTTCAACTGGAAATATTTAGACACATAACACATATTAGCTAAAGGGTTAAGAAGTGTTTATTAGTAGTATTAAATGTTTAAATCACACCAGCCGTGTGCATTTTATACAACACAAGGTTCAGGCCAAAAGAGTTCAGGCAATGTAGGCTTTCTATATTAAAGTTCTAAATCCATTGGTTCTTCATTAAGTAGTATTTACCCCATTTTTCAGAATCTTTCTTAACCCATGTGATGCATGAGTCTAACTACTTAATCTACTTAATGGTCTACAAAAGTACAGAAGGGCACAAAAGTACAAAAACTGAGGTTATTCACAGTCCTTTTTTGTCTGCAAGGACAATGTCCACCATGACAGAAGTTAAAAGTCACTTCTAAGTTTTCAGGATTACCTTATTTTCTTTTAAACTTTTACAATTTTTCTTTCCCTATACTTTGCTTGGTATTCATTACTTCATTATTGTGTTCCTTAACATTAAGAGCCATTCCTATATTATTTTCATTTTATTAGTTTATCCCAAAGGCTAAATTCACCTTTGTTCACTTTTTTTTTTTTCAAAATTCCAGTTCCCCTATGGACCATTATACCATTAATGTACTTATTTTGCAGAAATAAAACAGCTTTCCAATTATTCTACACGCACTTACCTCACTCTTCTCATGGCTGTTTAAAAACACTGCTCGACTACTTCTGCCTTACTTCCTGGACAGATTTTAGGTCATGACACAGGAAGGAGTTGACCAGCTGATCTCATTAGGACACACCCTGCATCATCTACCTTCCTACCTACCAGCAACCTCCAGGTGCACATTTTTTAAATGAAATGCAATCAATCAGTGATCACTGTTCTCACTAAATACACAGGCATTATTTTTTCTACCTTTCACAATCTGATTGTACAATCTCCTTTACATCTCCCATCAACTATGTAGTTCAAGGGCCTGCCTGATTAGATACAGAGTGATTGGCTAGATAGGTGTCTCCTATTATATATTTTTTGGTAAATCTAAAGGATATTGTACAGAGATTATATAATCACATTGTATAGTGTATGGCCATCTTTATACACCTAGAATTAACTAGTTGCGCTTTTAGTGCCATTCGTTGTTAAAAGCACACCAAACACAGAAGCAAACACACATTTTGGCATGTGAAAAAAACAAGTGGCAAATGCTGCAAAATGCACCGTAAAAAATGCTAACCCAACAATGCTCCAAAATGTCCCATGAGCTACATTGAAATCAACAGGCTACCCTATGTGTGTCATGGGAAAAACAAGGCAAAAACGTGCACTCCTACTATGCTAGATGTAAATGGGGCCTGAAAGTGAAACTGGTGCGTTTCTACAAGAACAATGACGCTCCATTCCCATCTGTGCGTTTCCAAACGCAATGCAAACTGCACAGAAAATACACGCTTTGCCTTGCATTTCAAAAATGCGCAGCATCAAAAATCACAATAAGAAAGGCACCATGCTCCACCCTAACAACAATAGTTCTGTAGCGATTGTGGATGGGCTGCCCTATGCGTGACAAGTAAAAAATGCTCCAAAACGTCCACAAAAAAAAAAGAAAAAAACGCATGTGGAATTGTGGGTTCTTGCTATGCAGAGATGTGAATGGGGCTTGACAGCTGAGTGTTTCCATCCACTCCCTCCTATGTACTTATGTAAAGATGGCCATACCCTATGCACCTATGCAATCTGATTGTACAATCTCTGTACACTTTCCTTTAGATTTTTCAAAACTATGGAATAGATAGGATGACACTCCTATCTACCCAATCACTCTATACCCAATCAGGCAGGCCCCTGTACTACATAGTTGATAGTAGATCTAAAGGGGATTGTGCAATCAGATTGTGTAGTGTATGTTGAACTTTACAGAACCCAGAACACAATTCTCCTGTTTTCAATGCTACAGCTCTATCCACATAAGCTATTCTCTGATCTCTCAGTACACACTGCCAAATGAATGATCTATGCACGATGAAAGTTAAGGTAAAAAAAAAAAAAAAAAAAAAAAAAAATCAGTGTGTATTTAGTGAGAACGGTGATAACTGATTGCATTTCATTTAAAAAATGTGCACTTGGAAATTGGTGGTAGGTAGGAGGGTAGATGATGTAGGGTGTGTGCTAATGAGGTCAGCTGGTCAACTCCTTCCTGTGTCATGACCTATGGACTGTCCAGGAAGTAAGGCAGAAGTAATGGAGAAGTGTTTTTAAACAGCCATGGGAAGAGTGAGGTATACGTGTGTAGAATAAATGGAAAGCTGTTTTATTTTTGCAAAATAAGTATATTAATGGTAAATTGGTGCATAGAGGAGCTGGAATTTAGAGAAAAAAAGGCGAACTTTAAAGTATTAATCCCAAAAACAAAATATAGTGCAGTTTATCAATCCCTAGATGTGGTGCCTGCATTAGTTTTTCTTTTTTTTTTAGGCTTTCTCCTCTTTATTTCCCCTGATGATCCAGCCAGCAACACTTATGCCGCGTACACATGATCGGATTTTCTGATGTGAAATATTGGATGTGAGCTCATTGGCGGTAAGTCCGATTAGTTTGTATGCTCCATCGGACATTTGTTGTCGGATTTTCCGCTAACAAATGTTGGCTAGCAGGTTCTCAAATTTTCCGCCAACAAATATTTGTTGTCGGACATTCCGATCATGTGTACACAAGTCCGTCGCACAAAAGTCCACGCATGCTCGGAATCAAGTACGAACCGGAAGCGCTCGGTCTTGTAAAACTAGTGTTCGTAATGGAGATATCACATTCGTGATGCAGCAAATTATGAAATCTCTCAATGCAGCGCATTCTCTTCTTCTTTATATTTGTATAATAATGAAGTTGATTTGCTGCTGATAGTCACAGAGTTCTAACAAACATATTTTTTATTATTTCTATTGATCTCCTGAATAATATTTTTTTTTCTAGTGATCTCCATAAAATTTAGTTTTTTCGTTTTGTGTGTCAAGTTACCACAACACCATTATTATTTTGTATTTTTTAACCTCAAATATACAACTATGTTGGTGTCCCTTCTTTGACACTGTATTTTTGAAATGTACCTGCCTGCTCAAAAACAAACTGTCCTTTTTTCACATAGCCAAGTATTTGTTCCCATCAAAATTTTTTTCATTTAATAGAGAGCACAAGGTCATAACAAAATAAAGAGGAAGGCAAAGATGGAGAAACAGTTGGATGAAATTGGTGAAGCCTTTGTACCCCAGGGCAGACATCAATTATTTGACTGTCAAAATTGTTAACCTGAGGAGTCCATTTAATAGGGAGCACAATACGGTCCAGGACTCTGAGAGATTGGGAGCAGCAACAGATGACATATATGTCCCGAGGCTGTGGTCTTACAACAGCCTGCATTTTTTGCCAGACCACATCAAACCCAGGCCATCACTATTCTTCCAGACTTCCTTCCATGCTGCTGTGGTGGGTGGGGTGGCTGTGGTGTTGGTGGAGGTGGTGGAGGAGCATGGTCCAACTCACAGAGGTGTGTGGAAGCGTAAGTTTGCCCCTTGTCCCCTTGTTTAGGGCCTGCAGTATTATCTCCTCGCTTATAGTGCGCTGGGCCTCCTCCATGTCTTAGGAAAGCAGCCATGGTCTCCTCCAGGTTCCTTGCCTTCCTGGTCCTTTTGGTTGGAGGGCGGAGGAGAGGAACCTGTGATTCGGTCAGGATGCTTGCCACGATCTCCTCCTGGCTAAGACTTTCCTGTGTATGAAAATTGTACATAGTTTTAGGTTTTTGGTCATCAATCACACACAATTTTGAGCTCACGACTGTTGCAAATTGAATGTTAACAAATAGAAAAGACTATCATTCTGACCCCAGCATTTTTCATTCTTGTCCCAATCATTAAAGGCTACTACTGTCTATTAATATGTAAACCACTTTGTTAATTCAGAAATTTGTGATCAATAACATCTAGTTAATATCATTCAATTTTTGACAAGAGATATCTTCAACAATGCTATACCTGGGTCAAGCTGGGTCAAGCTGGGCTCCTCCACATCTTCTTCTTGAGTGGAAGGCCCAGGTTGGACCTCAAGAGCCTCAGCTGATGTGGAAGGAAGTGTTGATAGCGATGGCATGGGTTCCGCCTGGTCGGAAAAAAAACGGAGGCTGTTGTAGTACTACAGCCTGGGGACATATACTGTCAGGGCTGGCTCAGCCCTTCATTCTCTGAGCTGGCTGCTCAGCTGTCAGCTAATTGCCAGCTCTCATTTCTCTCCACAGTTAACCAGCTGTTGTGGATCTGCTCATCAGTCCCACCTACTTAAAGATCTCCAGCTCACTTCATTCCTGCCTTCGCCTTGGTCACATCACAAGAAACCATCTCCTGCGTTCCTGTTTAAAGTCTGGCTTTGCTGACATCCCTTCTGGCTCCTTATCCTGCTTGCTGTTTCTCTACTTGGATCCCTGACTTCTGGCCTGGCTGATTACCCGATCTGGTTACTGAGCTCCCTCTTGGCTGATTACCCAATCTGATTACTGAACTCGGGCTTGGCTGACTACCCGATCCGGTTACTGGACTCTGGCTATGTTTTGACTATGCTTACTCTATTTACCTTTTTATTTTTATTAATAAACAAGTGTGATTTTACTGTACTTCTGTTTCGGTCTGGTTCATGATTTCTGACAGTAGGAGAAGGCCATGAAATCAGAAGATACAGTCAATCCACTTGTTGGTAATATTTTTTTCAAATTGGATGAGCAAGATCACCGCATGGATCAGTTTGCCATGGCATTACAAACGCTCCTGAGTCGCACGGCTCACTTGGAATCCCCCACTGTGGCTGCTCCGGTACAACCTGAGTTGTAGGCTGTCCCTGCTGCTGCGCCAGTCTCTGTGCATGCACTTGCCTTGAGTATTACCTCTATAAGAGGTATGTCTGGTTCCACCCTGTTTCCCCAGTAATTTGGGGGTGATCCAGTTCAATGTAGAGGGTTTCTCAACCAAGATGAGATATACTTTGAGATGCTGCCCCAGGCGTTTCCCACGGACAGAAGCAAAGTAGGGTTCGTGATATCTTTGCTTTCTGAGAGAGCCTTGGCCTGGGCTAACCCTCTATGGGAGATGCAAAAACCTGTTGTCTGAGTTACCCTGAGTTTGTGGCCTCCTTTAAAATCGTATTTGACGTTCCCGCACGCTCCGCTTCTGCTGCCAAGTGCCTCAACTGTTGCCGACTTTGCCATTAAGTTCTGTATTCTGGCAGCAGAGGTTGCTTGGAACAATGAGGCCCTTGTGGCTGCTTTTTCTCATGGTCTCTCGGATTCCATCAAGGATGAGATAGCAGCCCGAGATATACCCACTGAGCTGGAAAGCTTGCTCTCGTTTGCCATCCTCGTTGACTCCAGACTCAGAGAAAGACTTTCTTTTAAGGAGCGCTTGCAGAAGCCTCCTGTACGTTTGCCTCTGAGGTTTGCAGTCCCACTCGTGCCTCCCTCACCTTCCATGCCTTCTGGTACCGAGACTGTCAGTGAAGATGAACCCATGCACTTGGGCTTCACGCGTCTCTCTGCGGATGAGAGAGCCTTTAGGAGGAGGGAGAGATTGTGCCTTTATTGTGGCCAGGCAGGTCACTTTTTGAAGTCTTGTCCTACCCATCCTGGGAACACCCGAACCTTGAGGTCCTGTCATGGACAGACCTTAGGTGGTGTTATGTCGTCCCCAGTTATCCAGAAGGATAAGCCCCTGGTTTTGGTCACCCTTTCTTGGGTTAAGTCGTCTATCGAGATACAGGCTCTAATCGACTCTGGGCTGCAGGCCTGTTCATTGATGCTTCCTTTGTATCAAAGCACTCGATTCCATTACAGTTGCATAACACTCCACTTGCCATTGAGGCTCTTGACGGGAGACCTCTACAGCTTGCCCATGTTACTCATGAGGGTTCAGTTGTCCATGGCCGTAGGGGCTCTTCACCATGAGATAATCCAATTCCAAGTGATTTCCTCTCCTAAGTTTCCGCTGGTTATTGGTTATCCTTGGTTACAGAGGCACAACCCCTCTTTTGATTGGCTCCGTGCTGAGGTTCTCTCCTGGTCACCACAATGCAGTGAAACATGCTTCCGGAAGGTAGCCAAGGTCCTGTGTACCTCTTCACTCTCCTCCCTGCCAGAGGAGTTCCGTGATTTTAGCGATGTCTTTGACAAAGGTCAAGCCAGTCGTTTTCCTCCACACCGGCTGTATGATTGCGCAATTGACCTTCAACGGTGCCACTCCCCTTCGTGGACGGGTTTACCGTTTGTCAGTCTTGGAGGATAAAGCCATGGAGGAGTATGTTGCAGATGCACTTTCTCTGGGTTTTATCTGCAAATCCTCTTCTCCTGCTGGTGCTAGTTTCTTCTTTGTGAAGAAGAGGAGCGGTGAACTGAGACCTTGTATTGATTATAGGGGTCTCAATCATTTTACGATTAAGAATGCCTACCCGATCCCGTTGATTACAGAGTTATTTGACCGCCTCAAGGGAGCAATGGTTTTCAGTAAGCTTGATCTGAGAGGGGCTTACAATCTCGTGAGGATTAAGGAGGGCGACGAGTGGAAAACTGCGTTTAATACCAGAACAGGCCATTATGAGTATCTTGTAATGCCTTTTGGCTTTTGTAAAGCCCCGACAGTTTTCCAGGAATTTATTAACGATGTCCTCCGAGATATGTTGCAGTTATGTGTGGTGGTTTATCTTGATGATATATTTTCCAAGTCCCTGGAGAGCCACCACACAGACATCTGTTGTGTGCTTCAGAAATTAGGAGAGAAAAATCTCTATTGTAAACTGGAGAAGTGTGAGTTCCACTGGGAACAGGTTAAATTCCTGGGCTATGTCATTTCCACTGCTGGTTTTTCGATGGACCTAAAGAAACTTTTGGCAGTCCTACAATGGCCTCGACCTGTGGGGTTACATCCTCTGCAGCGTTTCCTGGGTTTTGCCAACTATTATCGGAAGTTTATTCGTAACTTCTCGTCTCTGGTCAAGCCATTTCCCTGACCGAAATGACCAGAAAGAATGATAACCCATAGAGTTGGTCTCTGGAGTCCATTAAGGCCTTTGAAAGTCTCAAGGCTGCCTTTGTTTCTGCTCCTGTGTTGGCACATCCTGATCCTACGTTACCTTTTATCCTTGAGGTTGATGCTTCTGAGACTGGTGTTGGCGCCCTTCTGTCTCAACGTCCTACCTCTGAGAGTGCTTTGCATCCTTGTGACTACTTTTGCAAGAAATTGTCACCTGCTGAGTGCAATTATGAGATTGGTGACAGAGAGCTGTTGGCAATCATTTTAGCCCAGAAAGAATGGAGACATCTCCTCGAAGGTACCACTGTGCCGGTTCTCATTCTTACTGACCATAAGAATCTCACATTCTTGTCTGAGGCTAAACTCATCTCTCCCAGAAGGGAGCGATGGGCTCTTTTCTTGTCAAGTTTCAATTACATTGTCTCATTCTTTCCCGGTACTAAGAATGTAAGGGCTGACGCTTTGTTACGACAATTTTCCTCCACTTTCAAGTTAGTCGGTTCCAGTTCCTATGATTCCTCCTGATCGTACTTACTTCTCCTTTGGGTGACAAAATTCTTGCTGCTCAGGTCGATGCTCCTCCTGGGAAACCTTGTGACCGCTGCTTTGTCCCAGAGTGTCTCCGTACTGCCGTGCTCCAGACTTACCATTATCCTAAGGCAGCTGGCCACCCTGGTAAGAATCAACTCGTTTGGGCCATTTTCCAACAATTCTGGTGGCCTAGTCTATGTGCTGATGTAACTGCCTTCGTAGCTGCCTGTTCCATGTGTGCTCAGAGTAAGACTCCACAACACCTTCCAGTGGGCCTCCTACAACCCATACCCAATTTAGAGAGGCCCTGGACCCACCTGTCTATGGATTTCATTGTGGTGTTGCCCAACTCCCAAGGCAACACAGCTATCCTTATGGTGGTTGACCTGTTCTAAAAGATGTGTCATTGTATTCCACTTAAGAAGTTGCCCACTTCTAAGGAACTGGCTTCCATTTTTGCTCTGGAGATCTTTCGCTTACATGGGCTACCCAAGATAATTGTCTCAGACAGGGGTAGTCAGTTTGTGTCCCGGTTCTGGTGAGCCTTTTGTGCACAGCTGGGAATTCAGCTTGCTTTCTCCTCTGCGTATCACCTGCAGTCTAATGGGGCCACAGAATGAGCCAATCAGTCCGTGGAGCAATTCCTATGTTGCTATATTTATGACCATCACCACAATTGGTCAGACCTATTACTAGGGATGAGCCGAACACCCCCCTGTTCGGTTCGCACCAGAACATGCGAACAGGAAAAAAGTTCGTTCGAACATGCGAACACCGTTAAAGTCTATGGGACACGAACATGAATAATCAAAAGTGCTAATTTTAAAGGCTTATATGAAAGTTATTGTCATAAAAAGGGTTTGGGGACCCGGGTCCTGCCCCAGGGGACATGGATCAATGCAAAAAAAAGTTTTAAAAACGGCCGTTTTTTCAGGAGCAGTGATTTTAATAATGCTTAAAGTCAAACAATAAAAGTGTAATATCCCTTTAAATTTCGTACCTGGGGGGTGTCTATAGTATGCCTGTAAAGGGGCGCATGTTTCCTGTGTTTAGAACAGTCTGACAGCAAAATGACATTTTGAAGGAAAAAACTCATTTAAAACTACCCGCGGCTATTGCATTGCCGACAATACACATAGAAGTTCATTGATAAAAACGGCATGGGAATTCCCCAAAGGGGAACCCCGAACCAAAATTAAAAAAAAAAAAAATGACGTGGGAGTCCTCCTAAATTCCATACCAGGCCCTTCAGGTCTGGTATGGATATTAAGGGGAACCCCGGCCAAAATTAAAAAAAAAAAATGACGTGGGGTTCCCCCTAAATTCCATACCAGACCCTTCAGGTCTGGTATGGATTTTAAGGGGAACCCCGCGCCAAAAAAAAAAAAAAAAACGGCGTGGGGTCCCCCCAAAAATCCATACCAGACCCTTATCCGAGCACGCAACCTGGCAGGCCGCAGGAAAAGAGGGGGGGACGAGAGTGCGGCCCCCCCTCCCTCCTGAACCGTACCAGGCCACATGCCCTCAACATTGGGAGGGTGCTTTGGGGTAGCCCCCCAAAACACCTTGTCCCCATGTTGATGAGGACAAGGGCCTCATCCCCACAACCCTGGCCGGTGGTTGTGGGGGTCTGCGGGCGGGGGGCTTATCGGAATCTGGAAGCCCCCTTTAACAAGGTGACCCCCAGATCCCGGCCCCCCCCCTGTGTGAAATGATAAGGGGGTACCCCTACCATTTCACGAAGAAAGTGTCAAAAATGTTAAAAATGACAAGAGACAGTTTTTGACAATTCCTTTATTTAAATGCTTCTTCTTTCTTCTATCTTCCTTCATCTTCTGGTTCTTCTGGTTCTTCTGGCTCTTCTGGTTCTATATCCGGCGTTCTCGTCCAGCATCTCCTCCGCGGCGTCTTCTGTCTTCTTCTCCTCGGGCCGCTCCGCACCCATGGCATGGGGGGGAGGCTCCCGCTCTTCTCTTCTTCTTTTCTTCTCTTCTTCTCTTCTTCATTTTCTTCTCCGGGCCGCTCCGCAATCCATGCTGGCATGGAGGGAGGCTCCCGCTGTGTGACGGCGCTCCTCGTCTGACAGTTCTTAAATAACGGGGGGGGCGGGGCCACCCGGTGACCCCGCCCCCCTCTGACGCACGGTGACTTGACGGGACTTCCCTGTGGCATTCCCCGTGATGTCACAGGGAAGTCCCGTCAAGTCACCGTGCGTCAGAGGGGGGCGGGGTCACCGGGTGGCCCCGCCCCCCCCATTATTTAAGAACTGTCAGACGAGGAGCGCCGTCACACAGCGGGAGCCTCCCTCCATGCCAGCATGGATTGCGGAGCGGCCCGGAGAAGAAAAGAAGAAAAGAAGAAGAGAAGAAGAGAAGAAAAGAAGAAGAGAAGAGCGGGAGCCTCCCCCCCATGCCATGGGTGCGGAGCGGCCCGAGGAGAAGAAGATAGAAGACGCCGCGGAGGAGATGCTGGACGAGAACGCCGGAGGAAGAACCAGAAGAGCCAGAAGAACCAGAAGAACCAGAAGATGAAGGAAGAAAGAAGAAGCATTTAAATAAAGGAATTGTCAAAAACTGTCTCTTGTCATTTTTAACATTTTTGACACTTTTTTCGTGAAATGGTAGGGGTACACCCTTACCATTTCACACAGGGGGGGGCCGGGATCTGGGGGTCACCTTGTTAAAGGGGGCTTCCAGATTCCGATAAGCCCTCCGCCCGCAGACCCCCACAACCACCGGCCAGGGTTGTGGGGATGAGGCCCTTGTCCTCATCAACATGGGGACAAGGTGTTTTGGGGGGCTACCCCAAAGCACCCTCCCAATGTTGAGGGCATGTGGCCTGGTATGGTTCAGGAGGGAGAGGGGGCCGCACTCTCGTCCCCCCCTCTTTTCCTGCGGCCTGCCAGGTTGTGTGCTCGGATAAGGGTCTGGTATGGATTTCTGGGGGGACCCCACGCCGTTTTTTTTTTTTTTTTTTTGGCGCGGGGTTCCCCTTAAAATCCATACCAGACCTGAAGGGTCTGGTATGGAATTTAGGGGGAACCCCACGTCATTTTTTTTTTTAAATTTTGGCCGGGGTTCCCCTTAATATCCATACCAGACCTGAAGGGCCTGGTATGGAATTTAGGGGGACTCCCACGTCATTTTTTTTTTTTAATTTTGGTTCGGGGTTCCCCTTTGGGGAATTCCCATGTCGTTTTTATCAATGAACTTCTATGTGTATTGTCGGCAATGCAATAGCCGCGACCCGCGAGTAGTTTTAAATGAGTTTTTTCCTTCAAAATGTCATTTTGCTGTCAGACTGTTCTAAACACAGGAAACATGCGCCCCTTTACAGGCACACTATAGACACCCCCCAGGTACGAAATTTAAAGGGATATTACACTTTTATTGATTGACTTTAAGCATTATTAAAATCACTGCTCCTGAAAAAACGGCCGTTTTTAAAACTTTTTTTTTGCATTGATCCATGTCCCCTGGGGCAGGACCCAGGTCCCCAAACACTTTTTATGACAATAACTTGCATATTAGCCTTTAAAATTAGCACTTTTGATTTCTCCCATAGACTTTTAAAGGGTGTTCCGCGGCATTCGAATTTGCCGCGAACACCCCAAATTGTTCGCTGTTCGGTGAACTTGCGAACAGCCAATGTTCGAGTCGAACATGAGTTCGACTCGAACTCGAAGCTCATCCCTACCTATTACCATGGGCAGAGTTTGCTCACAACAGTGCCTTGAATTCTGCTTCCCGATTGTCTCAGTTTATGGTAAATTATGGTTTCCAACCTTCCATGTTGCCTGACGCATTTGTTCCACAGAGTACTCCTGCCCTAGAGGAGCAGAGGTCTTCGTTCCACTTGGGCACAAGTCCAGGAGGCTTTGTGTCATGCTAATGATAGGTACAGACTCCATGCTGACCACAGAAGCCTGCCTGTGCCTTCCTACCAGGTTGGGGACAGGGTCTGGCTGTCATCTCGCAACCTCCAACTTCGTGTTCCCTCACTGAAGTTCGCACCTCGGTTTATTGGGCCTCTCCGTATCCTTCACAGGATTAACCCAGTGGCTTACGCATTGGACCTTCCTCCTAGTATGCGCATCTCAAATGTGTTTCATGTCTCTTTATTGAAACCGTTGGTCTGCAACCACTTTACCACCTCTGTGACACGTCCTCACCCTATACAGGTTGAGAACCATGAGGAGTATGAGGTACAATCCATTGTTGACTCCCGTATGTTCCGTGGGTGCATACAGTACCTGGTGCATTGGAAGGGGTACGTCCGGAGGAACACTCCTGGGTCTCATCCTTGGACGTACATGTTCCTGCCCTCCTCTGTGATTTCCATTAGGGATGAGCTTCGTGTTCGAGTCGAACCCATGTTTGACTCGAACATCGGCTGTTCGATCGTTCGTCGAATTGCGAACGATATGGGCCGTTCGCGCCAAATTCGTGTGGCGCGTCACGGCCCATAATTCACTGCGGCATCGCAGTGCATTGCTGGCTGATGATTGGCCAAGCATGCACTATGACCCGCATGCTTGGCCAATCACAGCGCCGCCTGAACAGAGAGCCGTAATTGGCCAAAGCCAAGGAGGCTTTGGCCAATTATGGCTCAGGGGATTTAGTACACGCCCCACACTATATAAGGCCGCCTGCACGGCGGCCCTGTGTAGTGTGTGTTCCGGCGTTCATTGAGAGAGAGAGAGACAGACAGTGACATTTGATTTGAGTTAGATAGATTAGGCAGAACAGTCAGTCAGTTAGCTGCACTTACAGTGTATTGTGTATATATATATATGTATATATATATGCATCCCAGGTGTTGCATATATATATATATATATATATATATATATACACTGTATTCAGTTTAGCTAGATCCGTTCTTGTTATCTTCCTACTGACAGGCAGGCTTGTCTTGTTACAGTATTTACAGCTACCTGAAGAAAATTACTGGTGTTCCTTTGATCCTATTAGTACCACAGTCAGGCAGCTAGACTATTTACAGTTAGTGCAGTGCGTCCTGCTCACAGTGTTCAGCTAGATCCGTTCCTGTTATCTTCTTACTGACAGGCAGGCTTGTCTTGTTACAGTATATACAGCTACCTGAAGAAAATTACTGGTGTTCTTTTGATCCTATTAGTACCACAGTCAGGCAGCTAGACTATTTACAGTTAGTGCAGTGCGTCCTGCTCACAGTGTTCAGCTAAACCTACAAGTTAGTGGGGTGCGTCCTGCTCACAGTGTTCAGCTAAACCTACAAGTTAGTGTGGTGCATCCACCTCACAGTGTTCAGCTAAACCTACCTGTTAGTGTGGTGCGTCCACCTCACAGTGTTAAGCTAAACCTACAAGTTAGTGGGGTGCGTCCTGCTCAGTGTTCAGCTAAACCTACAAGTTAGTGGGGTGCATCCACCTCACAGTGTTCAGCTAAACCTACAAGTTAGTGTGATGCGTCCACCTCACAGTGTTAAGCTAAACCTACAAGTTAGTGGGGTGTGTCCTGCTCACAGTGTTCAGCTAAACCTACAAGTTAGTGGGGTGCGTCCACCTCACAGTGTTCAGCTAAAGCTACCTGTAGAAGGTTGGTGGTGTTCTCATACTACAGGCAGGCAGTTGATTTTGCTAGCTGCAGTATCAGTATATATATATATATATATATATATATATATATATATATATATATATATCTCCCAGCTTAGTGCAGCTACAGGCCATTAGTATGTCTGGAAGGCCAAGAAGGAGAGGCAGACAGTCACAAGCCAATAAGAGAGGGCAAGCAGGCTCTGTGTCTAGTGCTGGTCATGGAGACGGCGCATCCTCATCAGCATGTGGCCGTGGGACACGATTGGGCTTTTTTTCGGCAGCTGGCCGTGTTGAGCCACAACATGCGGAAGACTTGGTCTAGTGGATGACCAAGCCGTCCTCATCCTCCTCATCCTCTCTCACCCATGCCCAGGGTACTTTGTCTGGCAAAGCAGTGGCCTCTTCCCTCGGCTCAATGTCATCAGTGACTCCTTCCCTAGCCCCACCATGTCCTCCTGAGGAGTCCCTCGAACTGTTTGACCACAGTGTTGGGCACATGCTCCAGGAGGATGCCCAGCATTTGGAAGGCTCTGATGATGATACTGAGCTAGATGAAGGCAGTAACATGAGCGCAGACAGAGGGGGTGCCCAAGAAGGACAGCAATCTGGCAGTCATGCTCCCCCTGCTGCAGCATACTGCCAGGTTTGCTCCAGTGATGAGGGAGGGGATGATGAGGTCACTGACTCAACGTGGGTGCCTGATAGGAGAGAGGAGGAGGAGGAGGCGGCACATCACCAACGAGGCAGGATGCCCTCCAGGGGCCAGCCTAAGGGCAGCACATTGACTACATCACACCCCAAAGCTCCACATGTGCAGGGCGCTGCAGTCTCTGCGCGTTATTCAAAAAGTTCTTTGGTGTGGGCCTTTTTTGAGACGAGTGCATCAGATCACACCGCTGCTATTTGCAACATATGTCTCAAGCGTATCTCGCATGGCCAAAACATCTCCCGCTTGGGTACCACATGCTTGACCAGACATATGTTGACCTGCCATGCAGTTCGTTGGCAAGCGTATCTAAAAGACCCACACCAAAGAACAAAGAGGACCTCTCCTTGCTCCTCATCAGCTGAGATCTCCAACCCCACTATAACTTCAGTCCTCTCTGAGACCTGCACTGAGACGAATGAAGGTGTAGAATTAGGTCTGTCACAGCCAAGTACTTGTGGGCAATCTGCTTTTGGTACACCGACGTCAGATTGTACCAGGCAAATTTCCCTGCCCCAGCTGCTGCACCGCCGAAAGAAGTTTGCTCCCAGCCATCCACATGCGCAGCGGTTGAATGCTAGCTTGGCAAAATTGCTAGCACTTCAACTGCTGCCTTTTCAGTTGGTAGACTCTGCCCCCTTCCGTGAGTTTGTGGAATGTGCAGTTCCTCAGTGGCAGGTACTTAAACGCCACTTTTTCTCACGGAAGGCGATTCCGGCTCTCTACCGGCATGTGGAAGGCAATGTCCATGCCTCGCTGGACAAGGCGGTCAGCGGTAAGGTGCATATTACCGCTGACTCATGGTCCAGCAGGCATGGACAGGGACATTACCTAAGTTTCACGGCGCATTGGGTGACTCTGCTGGCAGCTGGGAAGGATGCAGGACAAGGTGCAGTAGTGTTGGAGGTTGTTCCGCCACCACGCCTCCAAAATGCTAATGATTGTGACACACCTCTCTCCTCCACCCCCTCCTCTTCTTCTTCCTCCATGGCCTCTTCCTGTGCTTTGTCCTCGGAACCAGCGGCACTCCGTAGCCATTCAAGGGGCTACGCAAGTACGCAGGCCAAAAGATGCCATGCGGTGCTTGAGCTGGTGTGCTTGGGGGACAGGAGCCACACTGGGGCAGAGGTTCTGTCAGCTCTGCAGGGGCAGGTTCAGAGGTGGTTGACGCCACGCCAGCTTAAGGCACGAATGGTGGTTTGCGACAATGGCACCAACCTCCTCTCTGCCCTCCGACAGGGACAAATGACCCATGTGCCCTGTTTGGCTCACGTCCTTAACTTGGTGGTGCAGCGGTTCTTGGGCAGGTACCCGGGCTTACAGGATGTCCTGAGGCAGACCAGGAAAGTCTGTGTGCATTTCCGCCGGTCATATAATGCCAGTGGTCGGCTGACGGACCTCCAAAAGGAGTTTAACCTGCCCAAGAACCGCCTAATCTGTGACATGCCCACCAGGTGGAACTCAACGTTGGCCATGCTGCAGCGGCTGCACACGCAGCAGAGGGCCATCAATGAGTACCTGTGCGACTATGGCACCAGGACAGGGTCAGGGGAGCTTGGTTTTTTTCCCCACGCCAGTGGGCCATGATCAGGGATGCATGCACTGTCCTGTCACCATGTGAGGAGGCCACGAGGATGGTGAGCAGTGACAGTGCATGCATCAGTGTCACTGTCCCCCTTGTCCACCTGTTGGAGCACACGCTGCGTGGAATAATGGACAGGGCACTTGAGGCAGAACAGAGGCAGGAAGAGGAGGACTTCCTTAGCTCTCAAGGCCCCCTTTATCCAGACAGTGTTTCTGCATGCCCGCCGATCACACAGGAAGAGGAGGAGGAGGAGGAAGAGGAGGAGGAGGAAGATTGTGTCAGTATGGAGGTGGAGCCTGGCACTCAGCATCAGCAGCAGTCTTTAAGGGATCAGTCCCAAGAAACACATGGACTTGTACGTGGCTGGGAGGAGGTGGCTGCGGACCATGTCGTCCTTAGTGACTCAGAGGACTCTGGACCGAATGCCTCAGCAAACCTACGCTGCATGGCCTCCCTGATCCTGCAAAGCCTGCGTAAGGATCCTCGTATTCGTGGTATCAAGGAGAAGGACCAATACTGGCTGGCAACCCTCCTTGATCCACGTTACAAGGGTAAGGTTGCGGACCTTATCTTGCCATCGCAGAGGGAGCAGAGGATGAAACATCTTCGGGAGGCCTTGCAGAAAGGTCTGTGCAACGCGTTCCCAGAGACTGGGAGGTTACAAACTCCTGTTTCTGGACAACGTATTGCTGAGGTTTCGGTCAGTCAAAGAAGGAGCGGTGGAGAAGGTGGCCGTCTGACCGATGAGTTCAGACAATTTTTTGGTCCGCAGCCCCAAGGTATGATCGGTTCCAGCAACCATCGCCAGCGTCTGTTTTACATGGTGCAGGAATACCTAGGGGCAAGATCAGACTTGGACACCTTTCCCACCGAAAATCCTCTGGGTTACTGGGTCTTGAGGATGGATCACTGGCCAGAGCTTGCACAGTATGCAATTGAGCTACTGGCCTGTCCTGCATCCAGCGTTCTTTCGGAACGCACATTCAGTGCTGCTGGAGGCTTTGTAACCGATCACAGGGTGCGTCTGTCCACCGACTCGGTCGATCGACTGACCTTCATAAAAATGAATCAGTCTTGATCACCACCAGCTACCAAGCACCTGATGCAACCGAATAATTTTTTTTAAAATCTCAGATCCCTTCAAAGACTGCCTATGCTGATGCTGAGTGACTATCCCTCAGTAATTATCCTCTTCCTCCTAAATCATCACGCTGATAGCTTGAAAGAACATTTTTGGTTCTGGGCGCCACCACCAATGCCTAAGGCACAATTTTTCAGCCCCTGTTTAACAGGGGCGTGTGATTACAATTTTTGATGCAATACTTTGCAGCAGGGCTCGTTCCTGCGTTCCAACTAGAGTGTCTGTGAGGGGTTGCAGTGTTGTGGCACCAGCACCAGTGCCTAAGGCCCAATTTTTCTGCCCCTGTTTAACAGGGGCGTGTAATTACAATTTTTGATGCAATACTTTGCAGCAGGGCTCGTTCCTGCGTTCCAACTAGAGTGTCTGTGAGGGGTTGCAGTGTTGTAGCACCAGCACCAGTGCCTAAGGCCCAATTTTTCTGCCCCTGTTTAACAGGGGCGTGTAATTACAATTTTTGATTCAATGCTTTGCAGCAGGGCTCGTTCCTGCGTTCCAACTAGAGTGTCTGTGAGGGGTTGCAGTGTTGTAGCACCAGCACCAGTGCCTAAGGCCCAATTTTTCTGCCCCTGTTTAACAGGGGCGTGTAATTACAATTTTTGATGCAATACTTTGCAGCAGGGCTCGTTCCTGCGTTCCAACTAGAGTGTCTGTGAGGGGTTGCAGTGTTGTGGCACCAGCACCACCACCACCACCACCACCACCACCAAAGGCCCAATTTTTCTGCCCCTGTTCGACAGGGGCATGTAATTACAATTCTTGATCTAATATTTCACAGCAGGGCCCATTTCTGCACCCACCAAGAGCGAGTGAGGACTTACAGTGTTGTGGCACCAGCACCACCACCACCACCACCAAAGGCCCAGTTTTTCTGCCCCTGTTCAACAGGGGCATTTAATTACAATTCATGATCTAATATTTCACAGCAGGGCCCTGTGAGGGCTTACGTTGTTGTGGCCACAACAACACCTAAGGGCCAAATTTATGCTGAGTATATAGGGCAGGCCCCTACTTTCAAACATCTAACTTACAAACGACTCCTACTTGCAAACGGAAGGAGACAACAGGAAGTGAGATGAAATCTACCCCTAGGAAGGGAAATTCTCTCCTGTAAGAGTTAATATGGGAAAAACATTTCTCCTTTCCACTGATGCTTTCCAATCCTTGTTCCACAAAAAAACCCAAATTTTCAAAAAACATTTGTCATTGGGACAAAAAGTGAGGTGAAATCTTCTAAAGAGGAGGAAAGACAGCAAAACAAATGTCACAGGGGTGATAACCCTTCCCTATGTTTTCCAAAAAGCTTAAAGATTTTTTGGCTGGAGCTAAACACATTAAAAATGTACCCGTTCAAAATGACAAACAGATTCTACTTAACAACAAACCTACAGTCCCTCTCTTGTTTGCACCGCCTGTATACTGCTGTTCAGAGTATATAGAGCCTTGTGGCCCCACACCTTTCCTTATTTTAATTTGGGTGCAGGGTTCCCCTTAATATCCATACAAGACCCAAAGGGCCTGGTAATGGACTGGGGGGTACCCATGCCGTTTGTCTCACTGATTTTCATCCATATTGCCAGGACCCGACATTACATTAAACCCGCAAGCAGTTTTAAATGAGATTTTCTCCTTTAAAAATGACATTTGGTGCAGGGACTGTTCTAAACACGGGAAACACGCGCCACTTTACAGGCATACTATAGACACCCCCCAGGTACGATATTTAAAGGAATATTTCACTTTTTTTTTTACTTTAACCATCATTAAAATCACTGCTCCCAAAAAAACGGCCGTTTTTAAAAGTTTTTTTTTGCATTGATACATGTCCCCTGGGGTAGGACCCGGGTCCCCAAATCCTTTTTAGGACAATACCATGCAAATTAGCCTTTAAAATTAGCACTTTTGATTTCGAACGTTCGAGTCCCATAGACGTCAATGGGGTTCTAATGTTCGTGCGAATTTTCGGTCCGTTCGCAGGTTCTGGTGCGAACCGAACCGGGGGGGTGTTCGGCTCATCCCTAATTTCCATAGATGTTTTCCCCTCAAGCCCGGTGGTCCTCCGAGTGGGAGAGGTCTTTAAGGGGGGTACTGTCAGGGCTGGCTCAGTCCTTCCTTCTCTGAGCTGGCTGCTCAGCTATTGGCTAATTGCCAGCTCTCATCTCTCTCCACAGTTAACCAGCTGTTGTGGATCTGCTCGTCAGTCCCGCCTACTTAAAGATCTCCAGCTCACTTCATTCCTGCCTTCACCTTGGTCACATCACAAGAAACCATCTCCTGCTTTCCTGTTTAAAGACTGGCTTTGCTGACATCCCTTCTGGCTCCTTATCCTGCTTGCTGTTCCTCTACTTGGATCCCTGACTTCTGGCCTGGCTGATTATCCGATCTGGTTACTGAACTCTGGCTTGGCTGACTACCCGATCCGGTTACTGGACTCTGGCTACGTTTTGACTGCGCTTACTCTATTTACCTTTTTATTTTTATTAATAAACAAGTGTGATTCTACTGCACGTCTGTCTCAGTCTGGTTCATGGTTTCTGACATATATGTCATCTGCTGATGCTCCGGATCTCTGGGAATCCCGGACCTTCTTGTGCTCCCTATTATATGTGCTCCTCAGGCTACCAATTTTGGCCTTCTAATAGGTGATGTCTGCCGTGGGATACACAGGCTTCACTAATTCCAACAGTTTCCCCAGCGCTGCCTTCCTCTTTAGCTTGTTAGAAAAGTCCCTGTATTGGACTTGCTAGAGACATGGCAGTTCCCTATATTTGTTAATGAAGTTTGGCAGGAAATCAGGGGCTGTAAATTTATCAACCATTTTATCTGCAAGACACAACACAAGACAAACCCTAATGTCAGGCTAAACTCTCCTAATCTTGTCCCAATATAGGCTTCAATCTATAAGCAGTATAGGCCACTAACCACTGATGCCCCAAGTTACATTTGTACCTTTGTTTGTACGATCGGTGCTAACGATCCTCCGTCCTCCACTCACAGATCGTACGTACGTTGCACGTGTGTTATGCTTTATATATACTGCGCATGTGTGAAACTCCGCCTCTGTACTTCTTTCTAGTGTATTCCCCGCCTCTTCTTTTTCAGGGCAGTGGGAGAGCAGCAACGAGGAAAGCCCAGAGCAAGGCAGTTCCAGATCCAGGAGGAGATATAAGGCCTCAAATATGTCCTTTGAAGAGATGGTGGACATCTTGAAGAGGGCAGACTATGATGGGAAGCATGGACGGTACAGAAACCCTAATGTGAGAAAGGCCAAGATCATGGCTAAAGTTGTCAGAAGTCTGCACAGGAATTTTGGGGTATGACGATCCAAGGAGCAATTGAGGAAATGCTGGTCAGACCTGAAATTGAGGGAGCAAGATCAGTATAGAAAGATCAGGAAAGTGCTGCAAAAAAGGAAGTATTTGTCATGTGTTCCTATTTTTATTATTACTTTTGTGCCGGTCCACGTGCTTTTCTTTACTGTTAAAAATGCCAAGTTTGAGGTTCGTGGACACAGGAATCATTTGTATTAAACATCGTTCTTTCGACCACTAATACAACATTTTTGGCAGATGCAGGTTAACTACATTTGTTCATGGCTATTTTGATTAAAATAAGTTTATTACATTGTTGTCTAGATGTGTTTGAAACTATAATGAAATGACAACTTGATTCAGTGTAAGGAGAGGACACTCAGCAGCTGTTTACAAATCTAGACTAGGAATGAGCCAAACACCCCCCGGTTCGTTTCGCAGCAGAACATGCGAACAGGCAAAAAATTTGTTTGAACATGCGAACACCATTAAAGTCTATGGGACACGAATGTGAAAAATCAAAAGGGCTAATTTTAAGGGTTAATATGCAAGTTACTTTCATAAAAAGTGTTTGGGGACTTGGGTCCTGCCCCAGGGGACATGTATCAATGCAAAAAAAAGTTTTAAAAACGGCTGTTTTTTCGGGAGCGGTGATTTTAATAATGCTTAAAGTGAAACAATAAAAGTGAAATATTCCTTTAAATTTCGGGGGGTGTCTATAGTATGCCTGTAAAGTGGTGCATTTTTCCCGTGTTTAGAACAGTCCCTGCACAAACTGACATTTCTAAAGGAAAAAAGTCATTTAAAAGTACTTGCAGCTATAATGAACTGTCTATGGGAGAAGTCAAAAGTGCTAATTTTAAAGGCTCATATGCATGGTATTGTCATAAAAAGTGTTTGGGGACCTGGGTCCTGCCCCAGGGGACATATATCAATGCAAAAAAAGTTTTAAAAACGGCTGTTTTTTCGGGAGCAGTGATTTTAATAATGCTTAAAGTGAAACAATAAAAGTGAAATATTCCTTTAAATTTCATACCTGGGGGGGTGTCTATAGTATGCCTGTAAAGTGGCAAATTTTTCCCATATTTGGAACAGTCCCTGCACAAAATGACATTTCTAAAGGAAAAAAAGTCATTTAAAACTACTTGCGGCTATAATGAATTGTCGGGTCTCGGCAATACAGATAAAAGTCATTGAAAAAAACAGCATGGGATCCCCCCAGTCCATTACCAGGCCCTTCAGGTCTTGTATGGATATTAATGGGAACCCTGCGTCAATTTTTTTTTTTTAAATGGCATAGGGGTCCCTCTTAAAATCCACACCAGACCCTTCAGGTCTGGCATGGATTTTAAGGGGAACCCCGCTCTAAAATAAAAAAAATTGCGTGGGGGTCCAAAAATCCATACCAGACCCTTATCCGAGCATGCAACCTGGCAGGCCACAGGAAAAGAGGGGGTGAGAGAGTGCACCCCCCTCCTGAACCTTACCAGGCGACATGCCCTCAACATGGGGAGGGTGCTTTGGGGTAGCCCCCCAAAGCACCTTGTCCCCATGTTGATGGGGACAAGAGCCTCATCCCTACAACCCTTGCCCGGTGGTTGTGAGGGTCTGCGGGGTGGGGGGCTTATTGGAATCTGGAAGCCCCTTTTAACAAGGGGAATCCCAGATCCTGGCCCCCCTCTGTTTGAAATGGTAACGGGTACATTGTACCTGTACCATTTCACAAAAAAAGTGTCAAGATGTTAAAAAAACAGAAGAAACATATTGGGACAAGTCCTTTATTAAAAAATAAAAATATAAAAATGTCCCACGAAGTCCATTTATCTTTTTCTTTCGCTCCACCGATGGACCGAAAAAAAAAAATAAAAAAGATTCGCCTCCATGGGAGGCACCCGAGTTATGACACTTCAGCGCAATGACAGTTCTTTTATAACTGAGGGCGGGGCCACACTATGATGTACCCGGGTGACCCCACCCCCCTTTGACGCACGGGGACTTCCCAATTGCTTGAAAGATGAAGGTGAAACAAAACATTCATGATGTTCAAAAAAGACTGAGCAACATCATCAATATTTTAGACAAAATCTAAACCAAAAAAAACATTTGAAAGTTGTTGTTATGTTGTACGTGTTTTTACAGTTTTAAATGAATTGCAAAGCCAAATTTTGAAGATGCACACAGTGTGTCAACCTGTGCTATCTGCAATGAAAGTGCACTTGTAGGGCAAAGTGGATTGTCCTTTCTGAAATAAGCCCCAGTGTGTCAACATGAGCTAGCTCCCATCATGGGGGATCAATGGACATGTTTTGGGGGTGCAACCCCTTCCTCTCACCTACTTTAGTGTGCACCACAAAACGCATACATTGATATCCCATGATGGCAGAAAGCACATGTTGACACACTGTGTGTTTTGTGGATTTAGCAAAATAGATGTAGGGAAAATACACACATTTTAGGCTCATGGGATCATGAGGAAAGTCCAAATTTTGAGTCCCAGTTTGTGTGCATCTTCAAAATTTGGCTTTTAGAGGGTTGAGATCACTCCATCTGATGAAGGCAAAATCAACACAGTTTTGACATACTAATGTCTCATATGGCCTTCACTTTAGCAAAGTTGAACTTTGTAAGTTCCTGAGTTGGGGATGTGTATGTTATGCCTCAAAACAGGCAAATTTATGTCAAACATACAGTATCTCACAAAAGTGAGTACACCCCTCACATTTTTGTAAATATTTTATTATATCTTTTCATGTGACAACACTGAAGAAATGATACTTTGCTACAATGTAAAGTAGTGAGTGTATAACAGTGTAAATTTGCTGTCCCCTCAAAATAACTCAACACACAGCCATTAATGTGTAAACCACTGGCAACAAAAGTGAGTACACCCCTAAGTGAAAATGTCCAAATTGGGCCCAAAGTGTCAATATTTTGTGTGGCCACCATTATTTTCCAGCACTGCCTTAACCCTCTTGGGCATGGTGTTCACCAGAGCTTCACAGGTTGCCACTTGAGTCCTCTTCCACTCCTCCATGATGACATCACGGAGATGTTGGATGTTAGAGACCTTGCGCTCCTCCACCCTCCGTTTGAGGATGCCCCACAGATGCTGAATAGGGTTTAGGTCTGGAGACATGCTTGGCCAGTCCATCACCTTTACCCTCATCTTCTTTAGCTAGGCAGTGGCCATCTTGGATGTGTGTTTGGGGGTCGTTATCCTGTTGGAATACTGCCCTGCGGCCCAGTCTCTGCAGGGAGGGGATCATGCTCTGCTTCAGTATGTCACAGTACATGTTGGCACTCATGGTTTCCTCAATGAACTGTAGCTCCCTAGTGCTGGCAGCACTCATGCAGCCCCAGACCATGACACTCCCACTACCATGCTTGACTGTAGGCAAGACACACTTGTCTTTGTACTCCTCACCTGGTTGCTACCACACACGCTTGACAGCATCTGAACCAAATAAGTTTATCTTGGTCTCATCAGACCACAGGACATGGTTCCACTAATCCATGTCCTTAGTCTGCTTGTATTCAGCAATCTGTTTGCAGGCTTTCTTGTGCATCATCTTTAGAAGAGGCTTCCTTCTGGGATGACAGCCATGCAATTTGATGCAGCGTATGGTCTGAGCACTGACAGGCTGACCTCCCACCCCTTCATCCTTTGCAGCAATGCTGGCAGCACTCATATGTCTATTTCCCAAAGACAACCACTGGATATGACGCTGAGCACGTGCACTCAACTTCTTTGGTCGACCATGGCGAGGCCTGTTCTGAGTGGAACCTGTCCTATTAAACCGCTGTATGGTCTCTTGGCCACCATGCTGCAGCTCAGTTTTGGGGTCTTGGCAATCTTCTTATAGCCTATGCCATCTTTATGTAGAGCAACAATTCTTTTTTTTCGGATCCTCAGAGAGTTCTTTGCCATGAGGTGGCATGTTGAACTTCCAGTGACTAGTATGAGAGAGTGAGAGTGATAACACCAAATTTAACACACCTGCTCCCCATTCACACCTGAGACCTTGTAATGAGTCACATGACACCGGGGGGGGGGGGGGGGTAATGGTTAATAGGGCCAAATTTGGACATTTTCACTTCGGGGTGTAATCACTTTTGTTGTTAGCGGTTTAAACATTAATGGCTGTGTGTTGAGTTATTTTGAGGGGAAAGCAAATTTACACTGTTATGCAAGCTGTACACTCACTACTTTACATTGTAGCAAAGTGTCATTTCTTTAGTGTTGTCACATGAAAAGACAGAATAAAATATTTACAAAAATGTGAGGGGTGTACTCACTTTTGTGAGATACTGTACATATTATACACCAAGATGTTGGTTTGTTACAAAACCGTTTATAACGCACATGTGAATGTGCTTGGAGTAAAATGTTTTATACTCAACAATGTGTGGCTTCTTATTTCAATTCTCAATACCAGTTTATTTTTTAAGTTGGTGTAGTTACAGCGACAATGGGAGTTATTTACTGAGGGCAAATCCACTTTGCACTACAAGTGCACTCTCAGTGCAATTTCAAGTGCACTTGCAGTGCACTTGTAGTCCAAAGTGGATTTGCCTTTAGTAAATAACCCCCACTGTGCTGTAAAATTTGCCAAGATCAGGCCATTTTAGGGACTTCAAGCAATTAATTCATGGAGTTGAAAAGGATGATTATTTTTTATCATTAATGCATTACATACATTAACAACAATAACATTGTGTGTGTGTGTAGCAGACCCACAGCACAAACTAATAGTTATCTGAAGAAGAGATTGTCACCTCATATCAAATAAGTTACGTTTGCACTAATGAAGAACATGGCCAAAAATAAAAGGCCGTTTGAGAACCTAGGAGACAGATAAGAAAAACAAACAGTAATTAAAATGAAATATGAGTTTAGTTTAAAAAAAAAAAAAATATTAGTTAGACAGCTTCAAGATTTGCTTGTAAATCAATTGCCCCCCTACCCACGAAGTACTCAATATAGTTTTGCCGGACTTCGCGGGAGTTTTGGGGGGGCAAGCCAGGACGGCCACTTTCGAGCGCTGCCAGTGATGTTTGTTCAGCTGAAATGTTGGCCTCAGTCGCAACTGAGGCCAGATGGTTGGCTGCATTATTGCGAAGGTAATTGTGCAGAAGGCAGCAGCTCAAGACAATGTGATTCAGTTTGTATTCGGCCATATTGATGGCCGTAAGGAAAAGCCTGAACCGGCTGGCCAATATGCCAAAGGCATTCTCAACCACTCTTCTTGCACGGGCCAGCCGATAATTAAAAGCCCTCTGCTCTGGGGTCAGGTTCCTCATGGGGAACGGCCTCATCAGATGTTCCCCCTGTCAGAAACCATGAACCAGACCGAGACAGAAGTACAGTAAAATCACACTTGTTTATTAATAAAAATAAAAAGGTAAATAGAGTAAGCATAGTCAAAGCATAGCCAGAGTCCAGTAACCGGATCGGGTAGTCAGCCAAGCCAGAGTTCAGTAACTATATCGGGTAATCAGCCAGGCCAGAAGTCAGGGATCCAAGTATAGGAAAAGCAAGCAGGATAAGGAGCCAGAAGGGATGTCAGCAAAGCCAGTCTTTAAACAGGAATGCCGGAGATGGTTTCTTGTGATGTGACCAAGGCAAAGGCAGGAATGAAGTGAGGTGGAGTTTTTTAAGTAGGCGGGACTGACGAGCAGATCCACAACAGCTGGTTAACTGTGGAGAGAGATGAGAGCTGGCAATTATCTGACAGTAGGGATGAGCTTCGTGTTCGAGTCGAACCCATGTTCGACTCGAACATCGTCTGTTCGATCGTTCGCCAAATTGCGAATGATATGGGCCATTCGCGCCAAATTGGTGTGGCGCGTCATGGCCCATAATTCAGTGCGGCATCGCAGTGCATTTCTGGCTGATGATTGGCCAAGCATGCAGTATGACCCGCATGCTTGGCCAATCACAGCGCCGTCAGTAAATAGAGCTGTAATTGGCCAAAGCCAAGGTGGCTTTGGCCAATTATGGCTCAGGGGGTTTAGAACATGCCCCACACTATATACGGCCACCTGCACGGCGGCCCTGTGTAGTGTGTTCCGGCGTGCTTAGAGAGAGAGAGAGACAGTGTCATTTCATTTGAGTTAGCTAGATTAGGCAGGACAGTCAGTGAGTTAGCTGCACTTACAGTGTATTGTGTATATATATGCATCCCAGGTGTTGTGTATATATATATATATATATATATATATATATATATATATATATATATTTATCCCCTTCCCGCTGACCGTACGCAGATATGCGTACTCGGCTTTCCGGGGTTATACCGGGATGATGCCCGCAGCTGCAGGCATCATCCCGGTACCGTTGTTTACAGCGGGCGATCGGCTACCCGTGTATAACAACCGATGTGGCTAAAAGCCGCTCGGTTGTTATACTGGAGGAGCGGGAGGGGACATCCCCCCCCTCCCGCCGCCTCCCGCCGCTGTTACCGGGCCTCCCGTGCGATCGGGAGGCCTGGTGTCCAATCGGGTACCTTCGGCGGCTGGGGGCAGGCTGGAACGAAGCTGTGAGCGGCTTCGTTCCAGCCTTCTTGTTGTAAACGCGGAAGCGACGTCATGACGTCACTTCCCGTTTACTCGGCTGCCAATGGCGCCGAATTTAAAAAAGTACACAGTATTCAGAATCGCCGTTTTCGGCGATCTGAATACTTTGAAGTGTAAAGGAGGGATGGGGGGTCTTTTAGACCCCCCATCCCTCCATAAAGAGTACCTGTCACCACCTATTACTGTCACAAGGGATGTTTACATTCCTTGTGACAGCAATAAAAGTAAAAAAAAAAAAAAAAAAAATTTTTTAAACACAATTTATAAAGTAAAAAAATAAATAAAATAAATAAAAAAAAAAAAAATTTTTTAAAGTGCCCCTGTCCCCGCGAGCCTGCGCAGCGAAGAAAACGCATACGGAAGTCGCGCCCGCATATGTAAACGGTGTTCAAACCACACATGTGAGGTATCGCCGCGATCGTCAGAGCGAGAGCAATAATTCTAGACCTCCTCTGTGACTCAAACCTGGTAACCGTAAAAAAATTTTAAAGCGTCGCCTATGGAAATTCATGGGTACCGTAGTTTGTCGCCATTCCACGAGTGCGTGCAATTATAAAGGGTGACATGTTTGGTATCTATTTATTCGGCGTAACATCATCTTTCACATTATACAAAAAAATTGGGGTAACTTTACTGTTTGGATTTTTTAAAATTCATGAAAATGTCCCTTTTCCAAAAATTTGCGTTTAAAACACTGCTGCACAAATACCGTGTGATAAAAAATATTGCAACAGTCGCCATTTTATTCTCTAGATTCCCTGCTAAAAAAATATATATAATGTTTGGGAACTCTAAGTAATTTTCTAGCAAAAAATACGGATTTTAACTTGTAAACACCAAATTACAAAAATAGGCTTAGTCATGAAAGGGTTAAATATATATATATATATACACTGTATTCAGTTTAGCTAGATCCAATCCTGTTATCTTCCTACTGACAGGCAGGCTTGTCTTGTTACAGTATTTACAGCTACCTGAAGAAAATTGACGGTGTTCTTTTTATTCTATTAGTACCACAGTCAGGCAGCTAGACTATTTACAGTTAGTGTAGTGCGTCCTCCTCACAGTGTTCAGTTAAAACTACAAGTTAGTTTAGTGTGACCTCTGCACAGTGTTCAGCTAAATGTACAAGTTAGTGTAGTGCATCCTCTGAACAGTGTTCAGCTAAAACTACAAGTTAGTGTAGTGCGACCTCTGCACAGTGTTCAGCTAAAGCTACAAGTTAGTGTAGTGCGTCCTCTGAACAGTGTTCAGCTAAAACTACAAGTTGGTGTAATGCGACCTCTGCACAGTGTTCAGCTAAAGCTACAAGTTAGTGTAGTGCGTCCTCTGAACAGTGTTCAGCTAAAACTACAAGTTAGTGTAGTGCGACCTCTGCACAGTGTTCAGCTAAAGCTACAAGTTAGTGTAGTGCGTCCTCCTCACAGTGTTCAGCTAAAACTACAAGTTAGTATAGTGCAACCTCTGCACAGTGTTCAGCTAAAGCTACAAGTTAGTTTAGTGTGACCTCTGCACAGTGTTCAGCTAAAGCTACAAGTTAGGGTAGTGCGTCCTCCTCACAGTGTTCAGCTAAAGCTACAAGTTAGTGTAGTGCGACCTCTGCACAGTGTTCAGCTAAAGCTACAAGTTAGTGTAGTGCGACCTCTGCACAGTGTTCAGCTAAAGCTACAAGTTAGTGTAGTGCGTCCTCTGAACAGTGTTCAGCTAAAGCTACAAGTTAGTGTAGTGCGAGCTCTGCACAGTGTTCAGCTAAAGCTACCTGTAGAAGGTTGATGGTGTTTTCCTGATCCTATCACTACCGCAGGCAGCTAAATAAGCTACAAGTTAGTTTTTTGCGAGCTCTGCACAGTGTTCAGCTAAAGCTACCTGTAGAAGGTTGGTGGTGTTTTCCTGATCCTATCACTACCGCAGGCAGCTAAATAAGCTACAAGTTATGCCGCGTACACACGAGCGGACTTTACGGCAGATTGGTCCGGCGTACCAGACGATCGTGTGTGGGCTCCAGCGGACTTTGTTTTATCAAAAGTTGGACGGACTTAGATTTGAAACATGTTTTAAATCTACTCTGCTTTCTAGTGGACAAACCAGTCGTCTGTGTGCTAGTCCGACGGACCAAAACTCACGCATGCTCTGAAGTAAGTACAAGACGGAAGCGCTCGGTCTGGTAAAACTAGCCTTCGTATTGAAGCTAGCACATTCCTCTTCTGTGATCTTTTAATACAGCGCTTTTTTTTCTTTTAAGAATGCGAGAGGAATGAAGTTGTTTTGCTGCTTTATATTCACACAGAGTTCTCACAAACTACTTTCTTCATGATTTATCCTCATGCCATGACTAATATGATATATTTAAAAAGCCAGATCTCCATAAATAAAGTGTAGCGCTGGTATATTTACAATCTACCGCAGGTTAGGTAAATTTTGTAAATTGTGTGTTAGGAAGGTTAAAAGTTTGCCTCTGTTCCAGCTTGGCTGACGTTGTGTGTGCTTCCGTGCTGACCGGTGGGTGTCGCTGTTACCACTGGTCAGTGTTGGAAAGGCAATGTGTCGAAGTGTATAGATGGTCCTCTGTCTCGGAGACAAGGCTCGGTGGAGGTGGTCCTCCGAGTTGCATTCTGGGAAGAGGGTATTTATGGTACAGACGCCATGTTCTAGGGTTTTTTTACAGCCGCCTGCTGGCCCTCCTGGCCAACAGGTATGCGTTAAGGAGCTACCTTGTGGTCCTCCGATCGAGATGCCCATGATACAGCGGCGCAGGGGTGGGTCCAGAGGCTTGTCTGGGGCCTACCACCATGGCCGAGGAATGGTCCTGAGCTGTCGGTCATGTGTGACGAAGCTATAAAAAAGGAAGTACCATCCAAATAGGTCATAGAGGTTGCCACCATCCCTTGTATGAGAAAAAGAAAAACGCCCACGAAGATGGGTGGGACTTTGAAGGCAACAAAGTAATAAAAATGATTTTATTGATACAAATATACAAATATACAAAAATACACATGAAAAGGGTCTGATACAATTCATTAAATAAACAATAGAATAATAACAAAATGGATATACTGATGTAGAATTCAAATGTATATTCGTGTAGTCTTCCACCTGGGCCTACGCGTTTCGGGACTACCCATAGGGTCCCTTCATCAGGGGCAACTTGTAGGAGGATATACACTACATAGTGAGATATAAATGAACGTAATTAGAAATCATATGCATTGAGCACATTGCCTGCATCCTGAACCATTCTGTACAACTTGACATCAAAAACAGAAAAACAACAAAAAATAAATAAAAAAATTAATTTAATTAATTAATTTAATTTAAAAATTAAAAATATATAAGAGAGATGATACACATACCCAAGTATATTCAGTAAAGAAAATCCACTGTCAAAGTCTCGGAGGTAAGTACACACAGAACGCCACGAGAATCCAAAAAGGAAACGGGCGTAGGTTTGGCCCCGCCCTGTCCACACTGGTCCCATCGTGTAACCCCAAAGGAGCAAGCTCAGGAGGGGCAACACTGTCCCAGAGGAATCCAGTTGAAGGAGAACCAAATGAGGGATTGTCTAAAAAAAAAAGAAAAAGAAAACCGAATAGGCTGGTGTCCTTCTACACAAGGAGAGACCCCTATAAAAATAATCGCCACATCATGGACGCAGAGCCACATCTACCGTGCGGGTCCGCGTCCAAGCGGGACATGAAGAAGAAACTAATCTAATGTGCATAGCTTACCCTAATACAGATTCATGGAGGGGATTATTGGGGAGAGTAGACAAAAAACCCCAAAATGCCGGAGAAAAAGCGGAGACCCCTCAATGCACAAACAGCTCCGAGGGTCATAAAGGATAACGATTTCCTACAAAGACAGGATCTGTAATGTGATACAAAAAGACCTGATTATAAAAACGGAACAAGCTTATCTTCTATGTATTGCAATGTATAGTATGCATTGCATAAAAACTCCAACAAACACATGCAGCACAAAAAGCCTACAGCAAAATGGAGGTAACAAAACGAGGAGAAAGCAAAGGGCAGCATTACCGTATTGATTCTAGGGCTGCACTATCATGTGCTAGGGAGCTCCGTTCGTCCGATGCATCACCGCCGCCGCCGAGCAGGACAGTGACACAGACTCAGCGTCAGGACGGCTTAATATGGAGTGAGAGGAGGACAGGTGTGGTGCTGATTGGCGTGCCAGTTCCACCCATCGTGATGCCGCTTCATCTGGAGAAAGGAGGAGATGGGAGCCATGGCAACGTCATGACGCTACTCCGCCTAGGGGAAGAACGGAAACGAACCATGGCAACGGCGGAGAGCGTCTAGATGACCACGTTCTCCTAACACTTCTCAATAGGGCCGTATAAAAGGCCCATACAGACTCCTCACTCGTCAGTGAGGTATAAGGCATAAAACCAGCCTTGATATAATACCCATGACGGAGAGGGAGCCGAAAGTGGGGGACTGCATATACAGCTCCAGATAAATATAATTAGGGGCAATGGGTAGATAGACACAAGAAGAGGCAGGGAAAGAATAGATACAAATTTTGCACGGAAATAACTGGGATGGTCATTAAACCCACCAGAATGATCTGCATAACGCCGCCTCAACCCACAAGTGGTTGCTAATAGATAACCAAGGGGTGGAGGGACCTCGAGCAACCGCTGCACGGCACCCCCCACAGCGGGCTGTGGGAGGGGTCATGCAACCACCGCCCACCGACGCAGAAAAGGCGACCGGGTCCGCCGGTGAGGACAAGCAGTGAACTGTGTGACGAAGCTGAACGGCCGAGGAGATCCCAGGGGAGGACCCGTCTTGGAGAGATCATGCAGCGTGCTGGTCTATAGAGGGGCCTGGTGACTCGGTCGAAGGACGTATTCAAAAGGAGTAATTATACAGCATGGTGTTGCCGGTTCGTTTTAAAGGTTCAGGCACTGTGACTGACTTTCACTGCAGAGAAAATCTGATACATCCTGTGGCAGAGGATTGTACGGATTTACCCCCCAAACGAGTCTGTGGCAGAGACTTTTGATTCGTGCTGCGTACTGGCTGCTAGACCAGTGAGAGAGGCCTATCCAGACTAGCAAGAAGTGTGTCCCACAAGGGGAGCGCATTCCACCTAATTATTTGAATTCTACCAGGACATTTGTCGCTAAGATTCTATAAGAAGATATTTGAGTTTCTCCTGAAAGTTTCCTTTTCCGCCTCTTTCCTGCTACTTCCTAAAGTTTGTTCAATAAAGCATTGAAAACGTACTCCAGTGTTGGTGCGTGTGTCATCCAGAAGTAAACTCAACGGAACCCCTAGACCGGTGCCGGTGAAACCAAGGGAAGCAAGGTGAAGGTAACAGACCCGCTTAAACTAGCAGCTCCACCGTCAGTTAGTGCTACATGTGGGGCGTCGTCCGGGATTTGTTGACCGACAATTGTTGCAACCCAGTGGAGTATTTTACCAGGAGTTTACAGAGAGAGCTGGACTTTGAGAAAAAATCATTTTAGGAAGAAGAAAGGTTAAACTGCGGGACTTTGCTTTTGGGTGAGTGGACGCTGGGCGCCAGAAGAGGCCCAGGAGCTACGTGACTGAAAGAACAAGTGGGAGGAGTTACCCTACTTGCTACTGTGTGGGACGCATGTAGTGTGCTTGTGAAGAGAGGCCTCGTGATCGTGCTGAACGATCAGAGTGTGGCCATGTCTTTCACTCTTCATTGCGCAGTGGGAGTATATAGAGAAAGATGGCGGAGAGATTAACTGGAAGTAGCGCGGAGGAAAGCCCGGAGCCACAACCATCCACATCCAGGAGGAGATATAAGGCCACCAACATGGCTTCTGAAGAGATGGTGGAGATGGTGTCCATATTGAGAAGGGAGGACTACGATGGGAAAAAAGGACCGTACACACGCCCGAATATGAGGAAGGACAAAATAATGGCCTCAGTTGTCACCACTCTAGAGGCAAAATTTGGCACTAAACGGACGAAAGAACAATTGAGGAAGTGGTGGTCTGACATCAAAAGTAGGGAGCCGGAACAATATTGGCGAATAAAGAAGCTGCTTAAAAAAAGTAAGTACTTGTGTGTTCCTATTGAGATACTTAACTTGCATGCTGATCCATATTTTTTTCGTTTACACAGCATCGTTCGTAAAGACCGTTCTTTGTAAAATACATATGATACTATGAAAATGACATATTTTTTTCACCAAAAACGATGGTACAGGGTTGGACATACATTTTGGTCTTGAGAATTTGTTGTATTCAAAAAATGTGGTGATGTGGTGTAGATGTGTTTGTAAATATAATGCTTCTTGAAAAATGATTCAGTGTAATGTAAGGACAGGACACAGCAGCTGTTTCCACATCTGGACTCACGAGCACTAGTGTACTATGTGACCATAAATAAATTTTTGAGGGGTAATACACATAGGAGATCATTGAGGTGTCTGCATCTGTGAAACTTGCATGAAAATGTGTATTGTTTTTAATTTTTGCTCAGAGGGAATTTTCATCCTGTCTTCTAAATTTTTGTGGCCAAAAAATGACAATTGTTCCCAACTCATAACCAACGTTTCATATTAATTTTTAAAAAAATAAATATCACTGTGTTTTAACTATACCTTTTGTCCTTTTGTTTAATTATAGGGAAGAAAAGACTCAGACAACAGTCCAAGAATCCCAGGACCCCCCAAGTCACCAGCCTGAAGCTGACATTACCCCAAGCCCCAGCCCAAGACCACGCCCACCCGACGAGCTGGAGGAAGGAGAGGTGGAGGAAGTGTGCAACATTTCAATCCCACCAAGTGAGTGACTGACACCCCAGCTTAAAGAAATCTATTTAGGCGTGCATATTTTAACCCATTTTTTTTTTCAACACATTTTAGGTGAGGTTCTGGTTGTGCAAGCGCAGAGCCATTTAGCACAGACAGTGCACAAAGACTTATTGGCCAGATAATGTTGTGGAATGGCCAAATTGATCGAATGCGTGACCAAATTGACAGCATGAGGAATCGGCTGGACACCATGCAACAGGAAATGAAGAACATGATTGATGTTTTGGGCAGAATATAAAAACGTTTTGCCAAAAAACAGCAATCATTTTCTTCATTTCAGTGTCAAGTTTGTGTTTTCTTAAATTTTTGAAGTTTTTTATAAAAAAAAAAAAAAACAATTTGCAGATGCACACGGTGTGTCATCATATGCTATCTTCCATCAGGGGATATCAATGTACTTGTTTTGTGTTTGCAACCCCTTCATCATAAAAATGTTTGTTTGTGAGAGGAACAAAGGGATTGCACACACAAAACACGTACATTGCTCCCCCATGATGTTGACTTGAACCTTTTTTAATACCCAATTTTGAGCATCTGCAAATTGGCTTTACAAGGGTGACATCACCAGCACCGTTATTAACATGTTGAACTTTGTAAGTTCTTTTTTTTTGTTTTGTATGTTTTTAAAAACACTGTTGTTAATTGTAATTTGTAAACAAGGTCTATTTTTGTGGAAATATGCCTAAAATAACAAAAGAAAAAAAAAAAATTAAAAAAAAAAAACCTTTCCAAAAAATGCACCTTTCAATGTGCACACAGTAAAATGTTTTTACTACTACAATGTGTGTGGCTGATTATTTATCAGTAAGATGTTTTGCTAATTTTTGTGTGGTTACAGTGACAAAGGGCCTTATTAACTAAAGGGAAATGCACTTGCCACTACAAGTGCACTAGGAGACAGACAAAACTAAATGCAAACAAGAATAAAAACAAGATATTTTAGTAAAAATTAATTTTCTTTATTTTTGTAAGAAATTATAGCTCTTGTTGAGTAGCAATGGCCCCCCGACCATTAAAATAATTCACATATCGGTCACGCACTTGATGTGCGGTTTGGGGGGCCAAGCCAATACGGCCAATTTCTAGGCCTGTGAGTGTTTGGTCAACTACAAGTCCGGCCTCAGGCCCAACAAGGGTCATATATGTAGCTGAATGTCTTCTCAAATAATTATGGAGAATGCAGCAAGCCAGTATCACGATTTATTTTATAGTCCGCCAGATTTATGGCCGAGAGGAACAAATGTAACCGGCTGGCCAGAATCCCAAAGGCATTCTCCACAACTCTTCTTGCTCTGGCCAGCCGGTAATTAAATACCCTCCTCTCAGGGGTGAGTGTCCTTTGGGGGAACGGCCTCATCAAGTGCTCACCAAGAACAAACGCTTCATCAGCGATAAAAACTGAGGGGAGACCATCCACATTCTGGTCATCAGGTGGCAATCCCAGGCCACCAGTCTGGAGACGCTGGCACAGCTCGGTCTGTGCAAAGACTCCTCCGTCAGACATCCGGCCGTTCTTCCCCACATCCACGAACATAAATTCCAATTGTGCCGAGACCAACGCCATCAAAACTACATTATGGAACCCCTTATAGTTGTAGAAATAAGACCCCGAATGGCGTGGTGGCACAATGCGATCATTCTTCCCATCGATCGCCCCGACACAGTTGGGAAAGTCCCAACGGTCAGCGAACTGGGAGGCCACAGTCTGCCATTCCTGTGTACTGGAAGGAAACTGTGTAGTGAAACAATAAAAAAATAAGATAAGTACTTTTAAACATAACTTGGATATCAGATTACACAAAAACATTCCTGAACAACAGCAGTTGAACATTATTAATATGTGTTTTTTTGCTTTTAATTCTAAAAAACATAAGGCCCACTTATAAGATTACTCAACCCCTCTGATGGCCCATTGATCAATTTGAATGAGGGGGGGAGAGGTTCTAATTTGGGTAAAAAACACACCTGACAGTTGCAAACATTTGAGGGGGTGGGGAAGGGGTTCTAATTTGGGTAAAAAACACACCTGACAGTTGCAAACATTTGAGGGGGGGGTTCTAATTTGGGTACAAAACACACCTGACAGTTGCAAACATTTGAGGGGGTGGGGGAGGGGTTCTAATTTGGGTACAAAACGCACCTGACAGTTGCAAACATTTGAGGGGGTGGGGGAGGGTCAAACAGTACAATGGAGCTGACAATATACATTGTTCAAGGGACTAGAGGCTAGAGATATAAATGGACCCAGGACTGCATGGTGGGGAGGTTATTGAAGGTAAATATGCATGTAGGTCAAAAAATGATTAATGTAAAAAAACAGGCATGCATGAAGATAAAGGAGACATTCACAGCATATTCCAAGCATGGTAATTAGGTAACGAGGACATTTAGACAATACATATTAACAAACAGTTAATATATCATGTAATGTTAAAGGATAAAACTTACCTTCATATAGTCCTTCTGCAGGACCTGAATGATGGCAGAACAGGTTTATGATCCCCAGAGCCTGGGGGGAGATGCCTGTCGAGAACTTCAAGTCCTGAAGACTTCTCCCAGTCGCCAAGTAACATAAAGTGGCAACTAGCCTCTGCTCCGCAGTGATGGCTTGCCTCATGCAGGTATCCTGCCTGCTGATATAGGGGGTCAGCATAGCCAGCAGACGTTCAAAAACAGGGTCCGTCGTCCTGAGATAATTCCTGAAATCCTCAGGATTATTCTCACGGATCTCACGGAGCAAAGGCATGTGCGAGAATTGGTCAGGCTGGCGCAACCAATTCTTGGTCCATGAACTCCTCCTCACCCTGTTCATGGACTGGACTCGGGTCAAAGTATTAACCCCAACACCAAGTGCCCACGCAGCACGAACTCGAGAACGAGTACGTCCATGCGACATGGCTTCAAAACGGTCGGCTGGTCAAACAAACAAACTTATAACAAATGCACTGAAGAACAGCAAGGCCTATGAAGAGCGACCTGAAAATCAGGAACGAGCGGACCAGAACGGCCTGCTAGGTAGGTTACGAACTGACCAACACACACTGAAAAGCAGATACAAATCTCACAAGCACAAACTGAACTGCAGAAAACGATCGAAATAAGCTGAAGTGTGAAAAGCGCGAATCGTCTCTAACCAAACTTCTACTAACACGAGATAAACACGAGATTAGCAGAAGGAGCCCAAAGGGTGCCATAGTGGGGCTTGAACTTCCTTTTTCTAGTCCCGTCGTACGTGCTGTACGTCACCGCGTTCAAAACCAGCGGACTTTTGGAGTGATCGTGTGTGTCCAAGTCTGTCCGTTTTTAAGTCCGGCGCACCTAGCGGACAAAGTCATTCGAAAAGTCCCCCGGGCAAAGTCTGCCGTAAAGTCCGCTCGTGTGTACGCGGCATAAGTTTTTTGCGAGCTCTGCACAGTGTTCAGCTAAAGCTACCTGTAGAAGGTTGGTGGTGTTCTCATACTACAGGCAGGCAGTTGATTTTGCTAGCTGCAGTATCAGTATATATATATATATATATATATATATATATATATATATATATATATATATCCCAGCTTAGTGCAGCTACAGGCCATTAGTATGTCTGGAAGGCCAACAAGGAGAGGCAGACAGTCACAAGCCAATAAAAGAGGGCAAGCAGGCTCTGTGTCTAGAGGCAACAGTGCTGGTCGTGGAGGCGGTGCATCCTCATCAGCACGTGGCCGTGGGACACGCTTGGCCTTTTTTTCGGCAGCTGGCCGCGTTGAGCAGCAACATGCGGAAGACTTGGTCGAGTGGATGACCAAGCCGTCCTCATCCTCCTCATCCTCTCTCACCCATGCTCAGGGTACTTTGTCTGACAAAAGCAGCTGTCAACGCGGCCTCTTCCCTCGGCTCAATGGCATCAGTAACTCCTTCCCTAGCCCCACCATGTCCTCCTGAGGGGTCCCTCGAACTGTTTGACCACAGTGTTGGGAACATGCTCCAGGAGGATGCCCAGCGTTTAGAAGGCTCTGATGATGATACTGAGCTAGATGAAGGCAGTAATGTGACCACGGACAGAGGGGAGGCCCAAGAAGGACAGCAATCTGGCAGTCATGCTCCCCCTGCTGCAGCATACTGCCAGGTTTGCTCCAGTGATGAGGAGGGAGGGGATGATGAGGTCACTGACTCAACATGGGTGCCTGATAGGAGAGAGGAGGAGGAGGCACATCACCAACAGGGCAGGATGCCCTCCACGGGCCAGCCTAAGGGCAGCATACTGACTGCAATACACCCCAAAGCTCCGCATGTGCAGGGCGCTGCTGTCTCTGCACATTATTTCAAAAGTTCTTTGGTGTGGGCCTTTTTTGAGATGAGTGCATCAGATCGCACCGCTGCTATTTGCAACATATGTCTCAAGCGTATCTCACGTGGCCAAAACATCTCCCGCTTGGGCACCACATGCTTGACCAGACATATGTTGACCTGCCATGCAGTTCGTTGGCAAGCGTATCTAAAAGACCCACACCAAAGAACAAAGAGGACCTCTCCTTGCTCCTCATCAGCTGAGATCTCCAACCCCACTATACCTTCAGTCCTCTCTGAGACCTGCACTGAGAAGAATGAAGGTGTAGAATTAGGTGTGTCACAGCCAAGTACTTGTGGGCAATCTGCTTTCGGTACATCGATGTCAGATTGTACCAGGCAAATTTCCCTGCCCCAGCTGCTGCACCGCCGAAAAAAGTTCGCTCCCAGCCATCCACATGCCCAGCGGTTGAATGCTAGCTTGGCAAAATTGCTAGAACTTCAACTGCTGCGTTTTCAGTTGGTAGACTCTGCCCCCTTCCGTGAGTTTGTGGAATGTGTGGTTCCTCAGTGGCAGGTACCCAAACGCCACTTTTTCTCATGGAAGGCGATTTCGGCTCTCTACTGGCATGTGGAAGGCAATGTCTTGGCCTCGCTGGACAGGGCAGTCAGTAGTAAGGTGCATATTACCGCTTACTCATGGTCCAGCAGGCATGGACAGGGACGTTACCTAAGTTTCACTGCGCATTGAGTGACTCTGTTGGCAGCTGGGAAGGATGCAGGACAAGGTGCAGTAGTGTTGGAGGTTGTTCTGCCACCATGCCTCCAAAATACCACTACTAATGATTGTGACACACCTCTCTCCTCCACCCCCTCCTTTTCTTCTTCCTCCATGGCCTCTTCCTGTGCTTTGTCCTCGGAACCAGCGGTGCTCCGTAGCTGTTCAAGGGGCTACGCAAGTATGCAGGCCAAAAGATGCCACGCGGGGCTTCAGCTGGTGTGCTTGGGGGACAGGAGCCATGCTGGGGCAGAGGTTCTGTCAGCTCTGCAGGGACAGGTGCGACAATGGCACCAACCTCCTCTCTGCCCTCGGACAGGGACAAATGACCCATGTCGCCTGTTTGGCTCACATCCTTAACTTGGTGGTGCAGCGGTTCTTGGGCAGGTACCCGGGCTTACAGGATGTCCTGAGGCAGGCTAGGAAAGTCTGTGTGCATTTCCGCCGGTCATATAATGCTAGTGCTCATCTGGCAGACCTCCAAAAGGAGTTTAACCTGCTCAAGAACTGCCTAATCTGTCCACCAGGTGGACATGCCCACCAGGTGGAACTCAACAATGGCCATGCTGCAGCGGCTGCACACGCAGCAGAGGGCCATTAATGAGTACCTGTGCGACTATGGCACCAGGACAGGGTCAGGGGAGCTTGTTTTTTTTCCCCCACGCCAGTGGGCCATGATCAGGGATGCATGCACTGTCCTGTCACCATTTGAGGAGGCCACGAGGATGGTGAGCACTGACAGTGCATGCATCAGTGACACTGTCCCCCTTGTCCACCTGTTGGAGCACATGCTGCGTGGAATAATGGACAGGGCACTTGAGACAGAACAGAGGCAGGAAGAGGAGGACTTCCTTAGCTCTCAAGGCCCCCTTTATCCAGACAGTGTTCCTGCATGCCCACCGATCACACAGGAAGAGGACGAGAAGGAGGAGGATTGTGTCAGTATGGAGGTGGAGCCTGGCACTCAGCATCAGCAGCAGTCTTTATGGGATCAGTCCCAAGAAACACATAGACTTGTACGTGGCTGGGAGGAGGTGGCTGCAGACCATGTCATCCTTAGTGACCCAGAGGACTCCGGACTGAATGCCTCAGCAAACCTACGCTGCATGGCCTCCCTGATCCTGCAAAGCCTGCATAAGGATCCTCGTATTTGTGGTATCAAGGAGAAGGACCAATACTGGCTGGCAACCCTCCTTGATCCACGTTACAAGGGTAAGGTTGCGGACCCTATCTTGCCGTCGCAGAGGGAGCAGAGGATGAAGAATCTTCAGGAGGTCTTGCAGAAAGGTCTGTGCAATGCATTCCCAGAGACTGGGAGGTTACAAACTCCTGTTTCTGGACAACGTGTTGCTGAGGCTTCATGTCAGTCAAAGAAGGAGCGGTGGAGAAGGTGGCCGTCTGACTGATGCGTTCAGACAATTTTTTAGACCGCAGCCACAAGGTATGATCAGTTCCAGCAACCATTGCCAGCATCTGTTTTACATGGTGCAGGAATACCTAGGGGCAAGATCTGACTTGGACACCTTTCCCACCGAAAATCCTCTGGGTTACTGGGTCTTGAGGATGGATCACCAGAGCTTGCACAGTATGCAATTGAGCTACTGGCCTGTCCTGCATCCAGCGTTCTTTCGGAACGCACATTCAGTGCTGCTGGAGGCGTGGTAACCGATCACAGGGTGCGTCTGTCCACCGACTCGGTCGATCGACTGACCTTCATAAAAATGAATCAGTCTTGGATCACCACCAGCTACCAAGCACCTGATGCTGATGTAACCGAATAATTTTTTTTGAAATCTCAGATCCCTTCAAAGACTGCCTATGCTGATTGACTATCCTGATTAATTATCCTCTTCCTCCTCAATGATCACGCTGATAGCTTGTAAGAACATTTTTGGTTCTAGGCGCCGCCACCAGTGCCTAAGGCCCAATTTTTCAGCCCCTGTTTAACAGGGGCGTGTAATTACAATTTTTGATGCAATACTTTGCAGCAGGGCTCATTCCTGCGTTCCAACTAGAGTATCTGTGAGGGGTTGCAGTGTTGTGGCACCAGCATCAGTGCCTAAGGCCTAGGGATGAGCTTGGAGTTCGAGTCGAACTCATGTTCGACTCGAACATTGGCTGTTCGCAAGTTCGCCGAACAGCGAACAATTTGGGGTGTTCGCGGCAAATTCGAATGCCGCGGAACACCCTTTAAAAGTCTATGGGAGAAATCAAAAGTGCTAATTTTAAAGGCTTATATGCAAGTTATTGTCATAAAAAGTGTTTGGGGACCTGGGTCCTGCCCCAGGGGACATGGATCAATGCAAAAAAAAAGTTTTAAAAACGGCCGTTTTTTCAGGAGCAGTGATTTTAATAATGCTTAAAGTCAAACAATAAAAAGGTAATATCCCTTTAAATTTCGTAGCTGGGGGGTGTCTATAGTATGCCTGTAAAGGGGCGCATATTTCCTGTGTTTAGAACAGTCTGACAGCAAAATGACATTTCGAAGGAAAAAAGCCATTTAAAACTACTCGCAGCTATTGCATTGCCGGTCCGACAATACACATAGAAGTTCATTGATAAAAACGGCATGGGAATTCCCCACAGGGGAACCCCGAACCAAAATAAAAAAAAATAAAAATGACGTGGGGGTCCCCCTAATATCCATACCAGGCCCTTCAGGTCTGGTATGGATATTAAGGGGAATGCCTGCCAAAATTTTAAAAAAAAAATGACGTGGGGGTCCCGTATGGATTTTAAGGGGAACCCCGCGCCAAAAAAAAAAAAAAGAAAAAACGGCGTGGGGTCCCCCCAAAGGTCCATACCATCCGAGCACGCAACCTGGCAGACCGCAGGAAAAGAGGGGGGGACGAGAGAGTGCCCCCCCTCCTGAACCGTACCAGGCCACATACCCTCAACATTGGGAGGTTGCTTTGGGGTAGCCCCCCAAAACACCTTGTCCCCATGTTGATGAGGACAAGGGCCTCATCCCCACAACCCTGGCCAGTGGTTGTAGGGGTCTGCAGGCAGGGGGCTTATCGGAATCTGGAAGCCCCCTTTAACAAGGGTACCCCAGATGCCGCCCCCCCCTGTGTGAAAAGGTAAGGGGGTACTTACCCCTACCATTTCACTAAAAAAACTGTCAAAAATGTTAAAAATGACAAGAGACAGTTTTTGACAATTCCTTTATTTAGATGCTTCTTCTTTCTTCTATCTTCCTTCATCTTCTTCTTCTTCTGGTTCTTCTGGCTCTTCTGGTTCTTCCTCCGGCGTTCTCGTCCAGCATCTCCTCCGCGACGTCTTCTATTTTCTTCTCCTCGGGCCGCTCCGCACCCATGGCATGGGGGGAGGCTCCCGCTCTTCTCTTCATCTTCTTCTCTTCTTCATCTTCTTCTTCATCTTCTTCTTTTCTTCTCTTCTTCTCTTCTTCATTTTCTTCTCTGGGCCGCTCCACATCCATGCTGGCATGGAGGGAGGCTCCCGCTGTGTGACGGCGTCTCCTCGTCTGACGGTTCTTAAATAACGGGGGGCGGAGCCACCCGGCGACCCTGCCCCCCTCTGACGCACGGGACATGACGGGACTTCCCTGTGGTATTCCCCGTGACGTCACAGGGAAGTCCCATCAAGTCACCGTGCATCAGAGGGGGGCCCCGCCCCCCGTTATTTAAGAACTGTCAGCCGAGGAGACGCCATCACACAGCGGGAGCCTCCTTCCATGCCAGCATGGATGCGGAGCGGCCCGGAGAAGAAAATGAAGAAGAGAAGAAGAGAAGAAAAGAAGAAGATGAAGAAGAAGATGAAGAAGAGAAGAAGATGAAGAGAAAAGCGGGAGCCCCCCCCTATGCCATGGGTGCGGAGCGGCCCGAGGAGAAGAAGATAGAAGATGCCACGGAGGAGATGCTGGACGAGAACGCCGGAGGAAGAACCAGAAGAGCCAGAAGAACCAGACGAAGAAGAAGAAGATGAAGGAAGATAGAAGAAAGAAGAAGCATTTAAATAAAGGAATTGTCAAAAACAGTTTCTTGTCATTTTTAACATTTTTGACAGTTTTTTAGTGAGATGGTAGGGGTACTTTTGTACCCCCTTACCATTTCACACAGGGGGGGGCCGGGATCTGGGGGTCCCCTTGTTAAAGGGGTCTTCCAGATTCCGATAAGCCCCCCGCCCGCAGACCCCCACAACCACCGGCCAGGGTTGTGGGGATGAGGCCCTTGTCCTCATCAACATGGGGACAAGGTGTTTTGGGGGGCTACCCCAAAGCAACCTCCCAATGTTGAGGGTATGTGGCCTGGTACGGTTCAGGAGGGGGGGCACTCTCTCGCCCCCCCCTCTTTTCCTGCGGCCTGCCAGGTTGCGTGCTCGGATAAGGGTCTGGTATGGACCTTTGGGGGGACCCCACGCCGTTTTTTTTTTTTTTTTGGTGCGGGGTTCCCCTTAAAAACCGTACCAGACCTGAAGGGCCTGGTATGGAATTTAGGGGGACCCCCACATCATTTTTTTTTAAATTTTGGTTCGGGGTTCCCCTGTGGGGAATTCCCATGCCGTTTTTATCAATGAACTTCTATGTGTATTGTCGGACCGGCAATGCAATAGCCGCAAGTAGTTTTAAATGGCTTTTTTCCTTCGAAATGTCATTTTGCTGTCAGACTATTCTAAACACAGGAAACATGCGCCCCTTTACAGGCATACTATAGACACCCCCCAGCTATGAAATTTAAAGGGATATTACACTTTTATTGTTTGACTTTAAGCATTATTAAAATCACTGCTCCTGAAAAAACGGCCTTTTTTAAAACTTTTTTTTGCATTGATCCATGTCCCCTGGGGCAGGACCCAGGTCCCCAAACACTTTTTATGACAATAACTTGCATATAAGCCTTTAAAATTAGCACTTTTGATTATTCATGTTCGTGTCCCATAGACTTTAACGGTGTTCGCGTGTTCGAACAAACTTTTTTCCTGTTCGCATGTTCTGGTGCGAACCGAACAGGGGGGTGTTCGGCTCATCCCTACTAAGGCCCAATTTTTCAGCCCCTGTTCAACAGGGGCATGTAATTACAATTCTTGATCTAATATTTCACAGCAGGGCCCGTTTCTGCGCCCACCAAGAGCGAGTGAGGACTTACAGTGTTGTGGCACCAGCACCACCACCAAAGGCCCAATTTTTCTGCCCCTGTTCAACAGGGGCATGTAATTACAATTCTTGATCTAATATTTCAGAGCAGGGCCCTGTGAGGGCTTACAATGTTGTGGCCACAACAACACCCAAGGCCCAAATTTCTGCTGAGTATATAGGGCAGGCCCCTACTTTCAAACATCCAACTTACAAACGACTCCTACTTGCAAACGGAAGGAGACAACAGGAAGTGAGATTAAATCTACCCCTAGGAAGGGAAATTCTCTCCTGTAAGTGTTAATATGGGAAAAACATTTCTCCTTTCCACTGATGCTTTATCACCAATCCTTGTTTCACAAAAAACCCCAAATTTTCAAAAACCATTTGTCATTGGGACAAAAAGTGAGGTGAAATCTTCTGAAGAGGAGCACAGACAGCAAAACAAATGTCACAGGGGTGATAACCCTTCCCTATGTTTTCCAAAAAGCTTAAAATAGATTTTTTTGGCTGGAGCTAAACACGTTAAAAATGTACCAGTTCAAAATTACAAACAGATTCTACTTAACAACAAACCTACAGTCCCTGTCTTGTTTGCCCACCTGTACACTGCTGTTCAGAGTATATAGGGCCTGGTGGCCCCACGCCTTTCCTTTTTTTAATTTGGGTGCGGGGTTCCCCTTAATATCCATTCAAGACACAAAGGGTCTGGTAATGGACTGGGGGGTACCCATGCTGTTTGTCTCACTGATTTTCATCCATATTGCCAGGACCCGACATTACATTAAAGCCGCAAGCAGTTTTAACTGACTTTTTTTCCTTTAAAAATTACATTTTGTGCAGGGACTGTTCTAAGCACGGGAAATACGCGCCACTTTACAGGCATACTATAGACACCCCCCAGGTATGATATTTAAAGGAATATTTCACTTTTTTTTACTTTAAGCTTTATTAAAATCACTGCTACCAAAAAAAACTGCCGTTTTTAAAAGTTTTTTTTGCATTGATACTTGTCCCCTGGGGCAGGACCCGGGTCCCCAAACCCTTTTTAGGACAATACCATGCAAATTAGCCTTTAAAATGAGCACTTTTGATTTCAAACGTTCGAGTCCCATAGACGTCAATGGGGTTCTAACGTTCGTGCAAATTTTCGGTCCGTTCGCAGGTTCTGGTGTGAACCAAACTGGGGGGGTGTTCAGCTCATTCCTATCTGACAGCTGAGCAGCCAGCTCAGAGAAGGAAGGGCTGCGCCAGCTCTGACACCCCCAGAGGAAAGGCCTCATCCGCTACAAACACGAACTTGAGGCCCGCGACATTATCCTCTGGAGGTGGCAACCCCAAGGTGTCATTTTGGAGACGTCAGTAAAACACAATCTGGGCGATCACTCCGCCATCAGACATACGACCGTTCTTCCCTACGTCCAGGTATAGGAATTCATAATTGGCTTGGAAGGAAACTGGAGTCAAACAAGAAAAACAAAATAGTACTTTTGCACATAACATTGCAAGCAGATTAGACACAAACATTCTTGGCCAACATAAGTATAACAACATTTATTGAAATGAGTATTTAAAGACAAAAGTATAAGGTCAACTTCAGATTCCTCACCCCCTCTGGTGGCCCTTTGGAAAAATGTTATGGAGGTGGGGGTAGATGTTTTGGACAGGTAACCCTCTCCACTTCATTGAGAGCTGAATGCATAAATAATGTGTGTTACTTTGGCCAGCCCCTCCTTACTTACACTATTGGCAGCCCACTGGACAGGTAAGAAGTTTCATAATCCAAAAATATGAATACACACTGTCCAAATTGAAGCACATTTTTACATTCTGCAATTACCTATCAAGATAACAGGAGAACAAAACTTTAAACAGTACCATTTGAAAGTATTCAGGCAGGCATTTGCACTACATGCTTTGGTGGTAAAGTAGTAAAGCCTTTAGACAGCAGCATTGTCAGTCTGGGGAGAGGGTAGTATTAAGCCTCATACACACGATTGGATTTTCCGACAGGAAATATGTGATGACAGGCTGTTGGTGGAAAATCCGACCATTTGTATGCTCCATTGGACAATTGTTGTCAGATTTTCCACGGACAAATTTTGGATAGCAGGCTTTAAAATTTTCAGCAGGCAAATGTCTGTTGTCAGATTTTCCGGGCGTGTGTACACAAGTCCGTTGGACAAAAGTCCATAGCACAAAAACACATGCTGGGAAACAAGGACGAGCCAGAAGCTGTCGGTCTTGTAAACTAGCATTCGTAATGGAGAATTAACATTTGTGATGTGGCAAATTATGAAATCTCGAAATGCAGCACACATTCTCTTCTTCTTTAATGGGATAATAATGAAGCTGCTTTGCTGGTGATACTGATGGAATTATTGCAAACAAATTTTCAAAGGCTTTTTTTTCTAGTGATATCAAGAATAATATATATATATTTTTTTTATTTGGGCAAGTTACCACAACACCATTATCCCCTAATTTTTCCGATCAAAGATACAACAATGTTGGTGTCTCTTCTTAATTTTGCATTGTATTTTTTTAAATGTAACTGCCTACTCCCAAACTGTCATTTGAAGTAAAACACATAGCCAAGTATTATGCTACACAATTTTTTTATTATGCATTAAAAAAAAGATAACAAATAAAATTCGACATGCTATCTGCCAATAGAACTTAACCAAAAAGTGCATTCTATGCATCCAAAAATATAGAAAATATAACAAATCAAATCATTATTATTCAACCAAACAATAAAATAGTTGGTGAAAGCAGGGGCCCGTCATCCAGAGATAATTCTGAAAAACATCTGGATTATTCTCCCGGAGCTCCCGCAGCAAAGGCATATGACATAATTGGTCACGATTAATAAAGCAACCAATTTTTGGTCCAATAACTCCTCCTCCTCCTGTTCCTGGACTGGACTTGGATCAAAGCAATAACTCCAAGGCCAATAATAAATAACACGTTATCTCCTCCGATTCCGCAACATGTCTGGTTGATGAACGGCCATTCAGAAACTAACTGAAAAGCACGAAATGAAAAGTGCGAAATGAACAACAGTCAACAGTCACCAAATCTCTACTAACAAGAAATTAGCAGAAGGAGCCCAAAGGGTGGCACTAAAGATCTACATCAGTACGTTCGTGATTGTTGGCCAACAATTGTGTGCCATGTGTATGTAAGACAAGTTTGGGCCAACACCCTTGGGACAAAAGTCCACGGTTTTGTTGGCGGAAAATCCGATTGTGTGTACGAGACTAGCAGATCTAGATGGATTTTACTTACAAATTAAAGCCAAACTCCAGCTAACACTTTATAAGCAGTTACAGCAAACAGTTTTTTTCTTTTTAGGATAAGGCCCCATTCACACTGGTGCGACTTATCATGCGACTTGAGACTGCAAAGTCGCATTACAAGTAGTACCCCATGATTTCCAATGAGTACCATTCATATCTGTAAAACTTGAAGTCACAGCAACTGCAAAGTAGTCCCTGCACTACTTTGGTCCAACTTTGATGCTACTTGATGTCCATAGACCGCAAGATTACACAGGCATTGTTTCAAGGTGTGTCAAAGTCACGTGACTTTCAGGTCGAACATGTGTGAATGGGGCCTAAAGGTTGCTCATAAATGAATAAAAGCTAACTATTTAGGCACCCCTGTCAGCACTCAATGGTCTGTCTCAACCCTCTCCCTGCTACTTTGCGGACAACTTGGTCTGTTAAAGGAAGAGGAAAAATAACAGACTTATGCCCTGTACACAAGCTGACTTTTCAACAATCCGACCATGTGTGGGCTTCATCGGATCTTCAGTGGACTGTTTCTGTCGAAAATCTGATGGACTTTAGATTTGGAACATGTTTCAAATCTTTGCGTCGGAACTCCGCCGAACCCAGTTCCTATCGAAAAATCCGCTCTTCTGTATGCTAGTCCAATGGAGGAAAACCAATGCTAGGGCAGCTACTGGCTATGAACTTCCTTATTTTAGTCCGGTCGTACGTCATCACGTACGAATCCGTCAGACTTGTGGTGTGGTGTGATCGTGTGTAGGCAAGTCCGTTAGTTCAAAAGTCCATCGGAAGTCCTTCAAAAGTCTGTTGAAAGTCCAATGGAAAGACTGTCGGACCTTTGTTGCCAAAAGGTCCGCCCGTGTGTACAGGGCATTACTGGCTTAATAAATAGGTGAAAATAAAAGGGGAAAAAACCTAAATAGAAACACGAAACAACTAAGAACTGGTAAGATTCAGTTTAATACTTTTTTATTTTTGTGTTTAATACATACAGTATTATTATATCAACTTTAGGTATGCTGGTTCCCACAAGGCAGAGTTTAATAAAAACCGCCTACACTTAGATACTTACCCCTGTTACAAAACAGGGTCCCAACAAAATACCACATCTACTGTATGTGAGTGCAAAGCTCTATGAAAACAGATAGTCTGAACCGCTGCCTCCCACTGAGCCTCTCCTTCTCCGCAGCTATAAACGAGAGCAGAAAATGAGATGGCAACCACTGAAACCCAGGAGCACTTCTCTGTAATTTTCTTGCAATCTCTGAATGACTAGTTTATCCAGTCAATTTTGATTTTAGGTTGATTTTGAATACAGCTTACCATTGAGCTGGATCTGTAACAAAAAACAACAACTTTTTTTTAAAAAAGAGGGTTGAAAAATGAAAAACAAACACATTTTAAACATTCTCCACTCTTCTAAAAATGTGCTTTTATCATAGCATATGTCTCTGTTGGAACGTATTCTCTTCCTTTGTATTTTGGTGGCCATACAAGAAGTGTGAGGAGAAATCTCCCTAATGTGGACAATATTCAACCCTTAAAATTGTTATAACTAGTGATAGGCTAAATGTACCTAGGTATGGTTGGTGGGAGGTTCATTGCAGAGCTTCAAACTTTGAATGTTAATCCAAACTAGCATTGCCAATCATTTGTAAATTCACAGACAGTTTGTAAAAATTCATAATTTTTACATCTGCCATAAATGTACGTTACAGACATACAGTGTTTGTAAAAAGTTTAAACAAGCCTGAACAAAGAGATATTTTCTGACAGCCAATGTGGCTGGGGTATTTACACTATTCACAATTTCATTGGGAGCATTGGTGATCACCGATGTTACATTGGTATTCAGTGTAAATTACATTGATGGCCAGTGTAAATGCCCCCATTAAAATAAGGGTTAGGTTTACCTTTAAAAACATGTTCCACGTTACACCCGTATTTATGGTGTAACATATAATATGTTCCTAATTTCCTTCCTCCCACCACCAGAGCCCCCCACAGCTGGTGGGGTTCCTCTCCCCTGCTGCTGCTCTCACATTTAAAATTGGCACAGCTATGTGTGGCGCCGCAGCTACATAGCCATGTCATTCATTCACAGAGATGTGAACAAAGAAACTACAAGTCCTGTTTGCCACCATGGCAAATAGCTTGTAGTACTCAATGGACCAGGAGAGTGCTGATGAGCGCTCTCCTAGTCCATTCACACTTCCTATGGCTCTGAAACTGACAGTCCAAACAAGGCTAAGGGTACATAGGTCTAGGCAATGTATGCCAGAGCCTGGCAATTCACTTGGTATTGACTGATCGTAGGTGCAATGCTCTGCAGATTCCTGTGAAAAAAATAAATAAATATGTGCATTTATTTATTTTTTTAAAAAGGTAAGCTTAGCGTTTAGTGGTATTAGCTTTAAATAGGGGCTTCTGTCAAATTTTAGGTTGTTAGTAAAAAATGTGCTCCATCAGTACATCATTACACTTTATCAGTACAAAAGTAATGGGAGGTTGGCAACACTGATCCAAACCCCACTAAAGTCAGTAGAAACTGAATCTTTAAAATCAATTTTGGCCATTTTCAGGACTATAAGACATGGTATTTTATAACATAGGGAACAGGGCTTTAAAATGCAAAATTATTTTAAAAAACAGACTTGCTGGATGCCCTGAACCTGCCCATGAAGTGGTGCACCAATGTATATAATATACCACAGCAAAAATGGCAAGGAAAACAAAAAAAACAATTGCCAGGAAATGCTGGTTACTCCCTTCTAAATACAAACAAAGTGGCAGGGAATTCTCTTCATTTATAACACCCCTTATTCTAGATGATCACAAACAATATACATGTTAAGTGTGGTTCCCACCAGAAAAAACAAAACAAAAAAACAACATGAGTTTACCCCTTAAAATAAATACCAGACCCTTATCCATTGTGATGGAAATGGATTTTAAGTAGGAGGGAGTGGCATTAAGGGCCCCCTAAACATTATACCAGACCATTCTAGTCTGGTACGGATTCTAAGGGGGATCCCTGTCAAAAACAAAACAGAAAAGTAGAGTCCCCCAGAATCCACACGAGGCCATTATCCGAGTAATACAGCCTGTCCGGCCACGAAATACCAGCGCACATGCCCTCAAAATAGGGTGAGTAACTTGCCAGGGGAGACAACTAGCAAAGCACCTTGTCTCTTTGTTGATGAGAATAAAGGCCTCTTCTCCACACCCTGGCCCAGTGGTTGTGGGGGTCTGCAGAGGGGCACTTATTAAAATCTGAAAGGCCCTTTTGAAATAGGAGGGCTCCCAGATACCGCCTCCCCCACGTGAATGAGTAAAAGCACATGTCACCTTCACCGTCACACCTTCACAAAGAAATAGAAAAGTAAATAAGCAAACACATTTGACAAGTCATTTATTTAAAAAAAATGCCCCATTATATAATTCCTTCAAAGCAAACAAAGAGTAGAGGGAGCACCAAACTTTGTGGTAAATAGAATGTAAGGGAATGAAATCATCAAAAGGCACTCACTGTAGCAATGCCACGGATTGGTATACCAGTGGTCCAGGGTTCACAGTCCAAATCCAGTCCTGAGTGACAATGCTGCTGTGGCCAGCAGCAGGGGTCATAGCTGAAAGCAGATGGCAGGATTTTTTCTCAGTATTGAATTTGGAAAATCAAGCATGTCCTTTTGAGATTTTTCCACTAAGATTCTGTGTACTTAAAAAAATACTGATGAATAAAAGAAAGTTTAAAAGAGACAGTAAGAAATCTGGAAATAAATAAGAAATTAAAGTTGGAAAACCTATGTAACCCACCTCTCATCAACACTCCATAAAAGCATTTTTACATCACTACACTTGTACTTTTCTCTGTCAACACAGCAAAAATGGAAATCCATTTAGAAAATAGCAATGACTCACAGAAAACTGAGTCAGAAACCCTTGCCTCTTCCGAGCACCACTTCCAGTTTGTATTAATGTGTTTCTCACTGCTCATTTATTTTGACAGAGTTCTCTCCAAAACACAAGAATTCATTTAACATCACTCCCACCACAAGGCTTCATCACTGTCCTCAGAGATTCATCGCTGTACAGCTGAAAACTGTAAGCTGAACAATTACATAACTTTTTTTTCCTGGTTTTCTGTCTCTAGCAAACAATGCCTAGCTTTCACACGAGTCAACATAGACTTGTAATGAAGATGGAGAGTGATACAGTCTTCACATGAGAATCAAAATTTTCAGGAACATTTTGTGATGCAGTCTGTTGCCTGTTTTGGGCTAATTTAACTTGTTTTATAACAATAATATCAAAAGACAGATGCATACTTACCAACTGTCCCGAATTTCCCGGGACATTCCTGGGATTTAGACTCTTTTCCCGATTTTATTGTTTCCCGGGAAATGTCACAAGAAGTCTGGTTTTTCACGATTTTTCGCCACCGTCTGCCGCCTCTAGAGGTCCGCGGCCAGCGCCCATTTTTAAGAAGACCAGGAACATGGCTGGGTGGCTACAATAGAGACGGAGCTCCTGCGTCGTCACCCACCCTCTGCCCCACTCTGCTCCGCCCCACACTGCTCCACCCCACCCACCCCCGCCCCACTCCGCCCCACTGCTGGTCTGTTATGGAAAGGGGCGGGGGTTCTATTGTAGCCACGTGGCTGGCGGAGACACTAATTTGTATACCCCCTTGGCCTCTGTTCTGTAATGGCGGCGGAGACACCGCTACTAGGACACCTGATGTAAGGGGGGCACCACTGGGGACACCTGATGTAAGGGGGGCTCCGCTGGGGACACCTGATGTAAGGGGGGCACTGCTGGGGACATCTGATGTAAGGGGGGGCTCCGCTGGGGACACCTGATGTATGTATGTAAACAGTAAAAAAGGGAGGACTGACCATATTGGCCCCATAAAGAATGAGGAAGGACATCTGGTTACAAAGGATGAGGAGATGGCGAAGGTATTGAATTTATTCTTCTCCTGAGTCTTCACGAGTGAATCGGGGGGGCTTCAGTAACCAAAACTGCAGTGTTTATCCTCATGACACAACACAGGAAGCACCTCCATGGTTAACAGAGGACAGAATTAAAATTAGACTTGAGAAACTTAACATTAATAAATCACTGGGACCAGATGGCTTGCATCCGAGGGTACTTAGGGAACTCAGTCAAGTGATTGCCAGACCATTGTTCCTAATTTTTACAGATAGTCTACTGACTGGAATGGTACCAGCTGATTGGAAAAAAGCCAATGTAGCACCAATATTTAAAAAGGACCCAAAATACATCCCTGAGAATGACAGACCAGTTAGCCTAACATCAATAGTATTCTTAGTACTCTTGGAGGGGATGATAAGGGACTATATACAAGATTTTAGTAATGAGAAAGGTATCATTAGCAGTAATCAGCATGGATTCATGAAGAATCATTCTTGCCAAACCAATCTACTAACCTTCTATGAGGAGTTGAGTTGCCATCTAGATAAGGGAAGGCCCATACACATGGTGTATCTGGATTTTGCAAAAGCATTTGACACAGTTCCCCATAAACATTTACTGTACAAAATAAGGTCCGTTGGCATGGACCATAGGGTGAGTACATGGATTGAAAACTGGCTACAAGGGCGAGTTCAGAGGGTGGTGATAAATGGGGAGTACTCGGAATGGTCAGGGGTGGGTAGTGGGGTTCCCCAGGGTTCTGTGCTGGGACCAATCCTATTTAATTTGTTCATAAACGACCAGGAGGATGGGATAAACAGTTCAATCTCTGTATTTTCAGACGATACTAAGCTAAGCACCTATCAGGTTCTTCACCCACCTCCCTCTCTGACACTCTCCTCTTTTGAGGCACATTGCATTCGTCTTTTCTCTCCCATTTCTCTAAGAATTGCTGTCATCTACCGGCCCCCTGGACCAGTACCAGCCTTTCTTGATGACTTCTCTGCCTGGCTACCCTACTTTCTCTCTTCTGAAATCCCCACAATTATTCTTGGGGACTTCAACATCCCTGTCAACACTAACACTACTATTACCTCTAAACTTCTCAGTCTAACCTCATCGCTTGACCTGAAGCAATGGATACAGGCTCCTACCCACTCCAACGGCAACACCCTTGACCTTGCCTTCTCCTATCTGTGCACTCCGTGCAACCTTTCCAACAATCCACTCCCACTCTCTGATCACCACCTTATTAGTTTTGCTCTCTCCCTGTCTTCCACCTCTTCTCCCTCCAACCGCCTAACAATTACACGTAGAAACCTTCGCCACCTCAACCCTTCTCTTCTCTACTCTGCTACTGATCACCTCTATGACAAAATCTCACCTCTGTCCTGCCCCAACCTAGCTACTTTCATCTACAACAGCTCACTGTCTTCCTCCCTAGACAAGCTTGCCCCCCTCACTACACGCAGAATTAGGCCCCGACTGCTACAACCCTGGCAAACAGATGACACCAGAAGTCTCAGAAAACGTAGCCGCGCTCTTGAGCGCCTGTGGCATAAGACTAAGACCCAGGAAGACTTCACACAATATAAATCTGCCCTCCTAAAATACTACTCCTGCCTTCACACTGCCAAACAGACCTACTTTATCACACTCATTAACACCTTCTCATCCAGTCCACGTCAACTCTTCTCTACCTTCAACACTCTACTCTGTCCTCCACTGCCTCCACCCACCAACTCACTCACTGCCCAGGAGATTGCCAATCACTTCAAAACTAAGATTGATACAATTCATGAGGAGATCACCAATGCGCAAAAACCTCCCCCATGCAACACCCCATGTCCACAGACACAATCATTCAACCCTGCTACTATTACTGAGGTTGCTAAACTTTTATCTAGCACTCATCTAACCACTTGCCCCCTGGATCCTGTTCCCTCGCAAATGCTACGCTCACCCTCTGACTCGATTCTACACTCTCTAACTCACATTTTCAACTTCTCCCTCCCTTGTGGCATCTTCCCAAACTCTCTAAAACATGCGCTAGTCACCCCCATACTAAAAAAGCCCTCACTGGATCCCACCAATCTCAACAACTTACGTCCCATCTCCTTACTCTCCTTCTCCTCCAAACTTCTTGAAAGACTGGTCTTCAACCGACTAAGCGACCATCTGACCATGAATAAACTTCTTGATCCCCTTCAGTCCGGTTTTCGCCCTCAACACTCCACGGAAACTGCTCTCCTTAAACTCTCAAATGACCTACTAATGGCTAAAGCCAATGGACACTATTCTGTACTACTTCTCCTGGATCTCTCTGCTGCCTTTGACACAGTGGACCACCCCCTTCTCCTCAAAAAACTCCACTCCTTCGGTCTCCGTGACTGTACTCTTCGCTGGTTCTCATCCTACCTATCCCACTGCTCCTTCAGTGTCACTTACAACTCTACTTCCTCCTCTCCTCTTCCTTTTTCTGTTGGGGTCCCCCAAGGTTCTGTTCTTGGACCTCTCCTTTTCTCAATCTACACCACCTCCTTGGGTCAGTTGATTGCCTCCCACGGCTTTAAATATCATCTCTACGCTGATGACACCCAAATCTATCTCTCCACCCCCCAGCTCTCTCCATCTGTCTCCTCACGCATTACCAACTTACTAGCAGACATATCCGCCTGGATGTCACATCACTTTCTCAAACTCAACCTATCCAAAACCGAGCTCATGATATTTCCTCCCTCAGGTGCCACTTCCCCTGATTTCTCTGTCCAGATCAACGGCTCAACTATCAACCCATCTCCCCACACCAAGGTCCTAGGTGTAATCCTGGACTCTGAACTAACCTTTCGACCCCACATTGTATCACTATCCAAAGCTTGCCGCCTCAATCTTCGCAACATCTCCAAAATACGCCCCAATGACACCACAAAGCTTCTAATCCACTCCCTGGTCATCTCCCGCCTCGACTACTGCAACTCCCTCCTCATTGGTTTACCTCTAAATAGGCTATCCCCACTTCAGTCCTTTATGAACGCTGCTGCCAGGCTCATCCACCACACAAACCGCTCAGCGTCTGCCACACCCCTCTGCCAATCCCTCCATTGGCTGCCACTCAGTCACCGAATTAAATGCAAGATACTAACTATAACTTACAAAGCCATCCACAACCTGGCCCCCAGCTACATCTCTAACCTAGTCACAAAATACCAACCTAATCGTTCTCTTCGCTCCTCCCAAGACCTCCTGCTCTCAAACTCCCTTGTCACCTCATCCCATGCTCGCCTTCAGGACTTCTCCAGAGCCTCCCCCATCCTCTGGAATGTTCTACCCCAATCCGTCCGATTTTCTCCTACTTTATCCACTTTCAGACGATCCCTGAAAACTCATCTCTTCAGAGAAGCCTATCTGGCCCCCAACTAACAACTGTACATTTATCTTCTCAATTAGCACATCACCCACAGTTATTACCTATTGTATCTCTTGACCTTCCCTCTTAGATTGTAAGCTCTAAGGAGCAGGGCCCTCTGATTCCTACTGTATCAAATTGTATTGTATTTGTACTGTCTACCCTCAAGTTGTAAAGCGCTACGTAAACTGTTGGCACTATATAAATACTGTATAATAATAATAATAATAATAATAAGCAGGGCAATAACTTCTCCGCAGGATGTGGAAACCTTGCAAAAAGATCTGAACAAATTAATGGGGTGGGCAACTACATAGCAGATGAGGTTCAATGTAGAAAAATGTAAAATAATGCATTTGGGTGGCAAAAATATGAATGCAATCTATATACTGGGGGGAGAACCACTGGGGGAATCTAGGATGGAAAAGGACCTGGGGGTCCTAGTAGATGATAGGCTCAGCAATGGCATGCAATGCCAAGCTGCTGCTAACAAAGCAAACAGAATATTGGCATGCATTAAAAAGGGGATCAACTCCAGAGATAAAACGATAATTCTCCCACTCTACAAGACTCTGGTCCGGCCGCACCTAGAGTATGCTATCCAGTTCTGGGCACCAGTCCTCAGGAAGGATGTACTGGAAATGGAGCGAGTACAAAGAAGGGCAACAAAGCTAATAAAGGGTCTGGAGGATCTTAGTTATGAGGAAAGGTTGCGAGCACTGAACTTATTCTCTCTGGAGAAGAGACGCTTGAGAGGGGATATGATTTCAATATACAAATACCGTACTGGTGACCCTACAATAGAAATAAAACTTTTTCGCAGAAGAGAGTTTAACAAGACTCGTGGCCACTCATTAAAATTAGAAGAAAAGAGGTTTAACCTTAAACTACGTAGAGGGTTCTTTACTGTAAGAGCGGCAAGGATGTGGAATTCCTTTCCACAGGCGGTGGTCTCAGTGGGGAGCATCGATAGTTTCAAGAAACTATTAGATAAGCACCTAAATGAACGCAACATACAGGGATATACAATGTAATACTGACACATATTCACACATAGGTTGGACTTGATGGACTTGTGTCTTTTTTCAACCTCGCCTACTATGTAACTATATGTAACTATGTAAGGGGGGCTCCGCTGGGGACACCTGATGTAAGGGGGGCTCCGCTGGGGACACCTGATGTAAGGGAGGCTCCGCTGGGGACACCTGATGTAAGGGAGGCTCCGCTGGGGACACCTGATGTAAGGGGGGCTCTGCTGGGGACACCTGATGTAAGGGGGGGCTCCAGTGGGGACACCTGATGTAAGGAGGGGCTCCGTTGGGGACACCTGATGTAAGGGGGGCTCCGCTGGGGACACCTGATGTAAGGGGGGCTCTGCTGGGGACACCTGTTGTAAGGGGGGGGCTCTTGTGGGGACACCTGATGTAAGGAGGGGCTCCGCTGGGGGCACCTGATGTAAGGAGGGGCACCGCTGAGGACACCTGATGTAAGGGGGGCTCCACTGGGGACACCTGATATAAGGAGGGGCTCCGCTGGGGACACCTGATGTAAGGAGGGGCTCTGCTGGGGACATCTGATGTAAGGAGGGGCTCTGCTGGGGGCACCTGATGCAAGGACGGACTCTGCTGGGGGCACCTGATACAAGGACGGACTCTGCAGGGGGCACCTGATGCAAGGACATACTCTGCTGGTGGCAGACGATGTGGCAGGTGACACGCTCAGGGATCCCACTGATTCGGCATTATGGTGAGTTGAATGATTTCATTCTAGATTACAGTGTAATAATAGAAATAATGCACTTCAATCATCCTGACACCATAACAACCATGGTACCGGGATGATTGAAGTGCTAACACCAGGTGTTTGGAGTATCTTTATCTGCTGATTGTTAAACCTATACCACGCCTACAAATGCATGCCCCTGCCCCCTAATTATGGTAAGACTCCGCCTACAGTCAAAAAAGTGTCCCAAATTTTTTTTTTACAATGTTGGCAACTATGCAGATGTCATTTTTTTTTTAAATGACAGGTTGTATGAGGGTGGTAAGGATCATACATTTTTAATACTTTTGCAAATTGGTTAACTGCCTAAATACATAGCCGATGTAAGATATCCATAGAGATCTGTGGTTGCAGTAACACGATAAATAAGAGTAAGCATGAATTTCATTTCCACTACTGCAAACAGAAATGACTAAACTGACCCTCCAGTGAGCATGATGGTGGTACATTCCTATTTAATTTGGTGTTTTAAATGATTGTGCTATCTTAATAACATGCAAAACATGAAATTTGTACGTATATGCATTTTTTTTTATTTGATTTTCTATACAAACTACCTGACAAGTCATGTATTAGCTATTGTATTCTGGCCTAATTTGATAAATATTTATAGACCCAGTAATCGTTCATGATAAGTATATCAGTCTTTGTATGTCTTTACTATACTATTATGCCCTGTACACACGGTCGGATTTTCCGATGGAAATGTGTGGGCTCCATCGGACTTTTTCCGTCGGAATTTCCGTCACGCAAAGTTTGAGAGCAGGCTATAAAATTTTCCCACAACAAAATCCGATCGGTTAAATTCCGATCGTGTGTACATAAATCCAATGCACAAAGTGCCACGCATGCTCAGAATAAATTAAGAGACAAAAGCTATTGGCTACTGCCCCGTTTATAAGTCCCGATGTACGTGTTTTACGTCACCGCGTTCAGAACGATCGGATTTTCCGACAACTTTATGCGACCGTGTGTATGCAAGACAAGTTTGAGCCAACATCCGTTGGAAAAAATCCATGGATTTTGTTGTCTGAATGTCCGATCAATGTCTGATCGTGTGTACAGGGCATTAAAGTGTTTGTTACCCTAAAAGAAAAAAAAAAAACAGATCCTGTTCCCTTAAAGCATGAATAAGCACAGTGATTGTGCTGTGTAATGTAGCCCCTTCTATAACCCAAAAAACATGGCTGATCCTGCCTGGCTATACCCTCCCCATTGTAAACTGTTCACGGTTGATCATGCCTGCTGAGCCCTGACACAGTTTACGTGCCTCCATCAGCCACAGCCCTGCTCTGTCCTTCTCTGTTCTCCTCTCACCCCTCTAGCTGCCTTTCAGCTCTTACCGTTGCCCACCCACTCCTCTTCTGCTGCTATCATAATCACGATAAAAACGTACCATGCCTTCTGTAACATAACATTATGTGTCCCAGTGTCTGTGTTATATTAAAAAGCTGCCGATCTGTACTTTATATCAGAGCATCTCCCGGCACTCACGTGACTCCTCGGCTCTCTCTCCTCCCCAGCTGATGTCAGCCAGGCACAGGAAGGAGAGAGACGAGGAGTTATGTGAGCGTCGGGAGACGCTGTGATATAAGGTACAGATTGGCAGCTTTTTTTATATAACACAGACACTGGGGCACATAATGTTATTTTACAGAGGGGATGGTATGTTTTTATTGTAGTGGCTTAACAACCACTTTAAGCAAGAGCACCATTTAGCAATGATTTGCAACATGTAAAAGCCATCAGAAACCAACTTTGGGTGATTATAACTATATTCTCTGTGCTCCCCAGCATCCCTAATCTGCTGCTGGAGATCCCTGAAAATACATTGTAAGTACAAACTTTTTAAAAGTCAATAATTTGCATAATATTAAGCTTGTCCTTTTCCCTTGAGCATGACAGTGCTTTAGCCTGGTAACTGTATGCTTGGGCACTGAGTTGCTAAATTGTGGTTTTTGGCGCTGTGGCGGAGGCTCAAGGAGGTAAAGCAAGTTAAGGCTCAATATGGTTTATGGGCAAGCTGGAGGAGTATTTAAACTAGGACTGAGGGGAGAGGGTGAATTAGAATATAATGGGCAGACAGGTCAGACAGGATCAGACCCTAATGGTGGGTGGAATGGGGGAAGGTGGAGGAAGAACTATAACAGGTGATAAGAAAGTTCCCATGTTGCAAACAACCATTGGAAATTATAGTACCATTTGTACTACAAAAAAACGCAAAACACAAGTGGAAAATGCAACAATGAATTAAAGTGTTTGTTCTCCAATGCCAGAAGTCTGCCAAGCAAAATAGGTGAGTTGAAAACTTTGGTGTATGAAGAGATCTAACTGGTGTTGCTGAAGCTTGGCTTCATTCTTCATACGATTGGGCTATTAATATTCCTAGTTACGCTCTCTTTCAGAGAGACAGGGTAAAATGAAAAGGTGGTGGTGTCTGTCTCTATGTGAGAAGTGATCTCAAAGTGAGTGTGAAAGAGGACCTTGGTGATGGAGAGTGTGATAGTGCTAAATCATTATGAGTGAAGCTGAATATGGGTGTTCGTACTATTAAGGTAATTATTGGGGTGTGGTATAGACCACCAAGTGTTAATGAGGAGGTGGAAAATCAGCTCCTTGCACAGATAGAAAGGGCTGCAAGGGCTGGGACAGTGATAATAATGGGGGATTTTATCTACCCTAATATTGACTGGAGTAATGACACTGCTGGAACAGTGAAAGGACAGAAATTTATAAACCTATTACAAGCCAATGTTTAATGGTACAGTTCATAAAAAGCCCCAACTAGAAATGATGCTCTGCTGGACCTATTCATCTCTAGGGATGAGCCGAACACCCCCCAGTTCGGTTCGCACCAGAACCTGCGAACGGACCGAAAATTCGCACAAACGTTAGAACCCCATTGACGTCTATGGGACTCGAACATTCGAAATCAAAAGTGCTCAATTTAAAGGCTAATTTGCATGGTATTGTCCTAAAAAGGGTTTGGGGACCCGGGTCCTGCCCCAGGGGACATGTATCAATAAAAAAAAAACTTTTAAAAACGGCCGTTTTTCCAGCAGCAGTGATTTTAATGATGCTTAAAGTTAAAAAAAAAAGTGAAATATTCCTTTAAACATCGTACCTGGGGGGTGTCTATAGTATGCCTGTAAAGTGACGCGTGTTTCCCGTGCTTAGAACAGTCCCTGCACAAAATGTAATTTTTAAAGGAAAAAAAGTCATTTAAAACTGCTTGCGCCTTTAATGTAATGTCGGGTCCTGGCAATATGTATGAAAATCAGTGAGACAAACAGCATGGGTACCCCCCAGTCCATTACCAGGCCCTTTGGGTCTTGTATGGATATTAAGTGGAACCCCGCACCCAAATTAAAAAAAGGAAAGGCGTGGGGCCACCAGGCCCTATATACTCTGAACAGCAGTATACAGGCGGTGCAAACAAGACAGGGACTGTAGGTTTGTTGTTAAGTAGAATCTGTTTGTAATTTTGAACTGGTACATTTTTAATGTGTTTAGCTCCAGCCAAAAAATCTATTTTAAGCTTTTTGGAAAACATAGGGAAGGGTTTTCACCCCTGTGACATTTGTTTTGCTGTCTGTGCTCCTCTTCAGAAGATTTCACCTCACTTTTTGTCCCAATGACAAATGTTTTTTGAAAATTTGGGGGGTTTTTTTGAAACAAGGATTGGTGATAAAGCATCAGTGGAAAGGAGAAATGTTTTTCCCATATTAACTCTTACAGGAGAGAATTTCCCTTCCTAGGAGTAGATTTCATCTCACTTAATGTTGTCTCCTTCCGTTTACAAGTAGGAGTCGTTTGTAAGTTGGATGTTTGAAAGTAGGGGCCTGCCCTATATACTCAGCAGAAATTTGGGCCTTAGGTGTTGTTGTGGCCACAACACTGTAAGCACTCACAGTGCCCTGCTGTGAAATATTAGATCAAGAATTGTAATTACATGCCACTGTTGAACAGGGGCAGAAAAATTGGGCCTTTGGTGGTGGTGGTGCTAGGGCCACAACACTGTAAGTCCTCACTCGCTCTTGGTGGGCGCAGAAACGAGCCCTGCTGCAAAGTATTTCATCAAAAATTGTAATTACACGCCCCTGTTAAACAGGGGCTGAAAAATTGGCCCTTAGGCACTGGTGGTGGCGACCCAGAACCAAAAATGTTCTTACAAGCTATCAGCGTGATCATTGAGGAGGAAGAGGACAATTACTCAGGATAGTCACTCAGCATCAGCATAGGCAGTCTTTGAAGGGATCTGAGATTTCAAAAAAAATATTCGGTTACATCAGCATCAGGTGCTTGGTAGCTGGTGGTGATCCAAGACTGATTCATTTTTATGAAGGTCAGTCAATCGACCGAGTCGGTGGACAGACGCACCCTGTGATCGGTTACAAAGCCTCCAGCAGCACTGAATGTGCGTTCCAAAAGAACGCTGGATGCAGGACAGGCCAGTAGCTCAATTGCATACTGTGCGAGCTCTGGCCAGTGATCCATCCTCAAGACCCTGTAACCCAGAGGATTTTCGGTGGGAAAGGTGTCCAAGTCAGATCTTGCCCCTAGGTATTCCTGCACCATGTAAAACAGACGCTGGCGATGGTTGCTGGAACCGATCATACCTTGGGGCTGCGGACTAAAAAATTGTCTGAACGCATCAGTCATACGGCCACCTTCTTCACCGCTCCTTCTTTGACTGACCGAAGCCTCAGCAATACGTTGTCCAGAAACAGGAGTTTGTAACCTCCCAGTCTCTGGGAACGCATTGCACGGACCTTTCTGCAAGGCCTCCTGAAGATTCTTCATCCTCTGCTCCCTCTGCGATGGCAAGATAAGGTCCGCAACCTTACCCTTGTAACGTGGATCAAGGAGGGTTGCCAGCCAGTATTGGTCCTTCTGCTTGATACCACGAATACGAGGATCCTTACGCAGGCTTTGCAGGATCAGGGAGGCCATGCAGCGTAGGTTTGCTGAGGCATTCGGTCCAGAATCCTCTGGGTCACTAAGGATGACATGGTCTGCAGCCACCTCCTCCCATCCACGTACAAGTCCATGTGTTTCTTGGGACTGTTCCCTTAAAGACTGCTGCTGATACTGAGTACCAGGCTCCACCTCCATACTGACACAATCCTCCTCCTCCTCGTCCTCATCCTCTTCCTGTGTGATCGGCGGGCACGCAGGAACACACTGGATAAAGGGGGCCTTGAGAGCTAAGGAAGTCCTCCTCTTCCTGCCTCTTTTCTGCCTCAAGTGCCCTGTCCATTATTCCACGCAGTGTGTGCTCCAACAGGTGGACAAGGGGGACAGTTTCACTGATGCATGCACTGTCAGTGCTCACCATCCTCGTGGCCTCCTCAAATTGTGACAGGACAGTGCATGCACCCCTGAAAACAAGCTCCCCTGACCCTGTCCTGGTGCCATAGTCACACGGGTACTCATTGATGGCCCTCTGCTGCATGTGCAGCCGCTGCAGCATGGCCAACGTTGAGTTCCACCTGGTGGGCATGTCACAGATTAGGCGGTTCTTGGGCAGGTTAAACTCCTTTTGGAGATCTGCCAGCCGAGCACTGGCATTATATGACCAGCGGAAATGCACACAGACTTTCCTGGCCTGCCTCAGGACATCCTGTAAGCCTGGGTACCTGCCCAAGAACCGCTGCACCACCAAGTTAAGGATGTGAGCCAAACAGGGCACATGGGTCATTTGTCCCTGTCGGAGGGCAGAGAGGAGGTTGGTGCCATTGTCGCAAACCACCATTCCTGCCTTAAGTTGGCGTGGCGTCAACCACCTCTGAACCTGCCCCTGCAGAGCTGACAGAACCTCTGCCCCAGTGTGGCTCCTGTCCCCCAAGCACACCAGCTCAAGCACCGCATGGCATCTTTTGGCCTGCATACTTGCGTAGCCCCTTGAACGGCAACGGAGCACCGCTGGTTCCGAGGACAAAGCACAGGACGAGGCCATGGAGGAAGAAGAAGAGGAGGGGGTAGAGGAGAGAGGTGTGTCACAATCATTAGTAGTGGCATTTTGGAGGCGTGGAAGCGGAACAACCTCCAACACTACTGCACCTTGTCCTGCATCCTTCCCAGCTGCCAGCAGAGTCACCCAATGCGCTGTGAAACTTAGGTAACGTCCCTGTCCATGCCTGCTGGACCATGAGTAAGTGGTAATATGCACCTTACCGCTGACCACCCTGTCCAGCGAGGCCAAGACATTGCCTTCCACATGCCGGTAGAGAGCCGGAATCGCCTTCTGTGAGAAAAAGTGGCGTTTGGGTACCTGCCACTGAGGAACCGCACATTCCACAAACTCACGAAAGGGGGCAGAGTCTACCAACTGATAAGGCAGCAGTTGAAGTGCTAGCAATTTTGCCAAGCTAGCATTCAACCGCTGGGCATGTGGATGGCTGGGAGTGAACTTCTTTCGGCGGTGCAGCAGCTGGGGCAGGGAAATTTGCCTGGTAAAATCTGACGTTGGTGTACCAAAAGCAGATTGCCCACAAGTAATTGGCTGTGACACACCTAATTCTACACCTTCATTCCTCTCAGTGCAGGTCTCAGAGAGGACTGAAGGTATAGTGGGGTTGGAGATATCAGCTCAGCTGAGGAGAAAGGAGAGGTCCTCTTTGTTCTTTGGTGTGGGTCTTTTAGATACGCTTGCCAACGAACTGCATGGCAAGTCAACATATGTCTGGTCAAGCATGTGGTGCCCAAGCGGGAGATGTTTTGGCCACACGAGATACGCTTGAGACATATGTTGCAGATAGCAGCGGTGCGATCTGATGCACTCATCTCAAAAAAGGCCCACACCAAAGAACTTTTGGAATAACGCGCAGAGACAGCAGCGCCCTGCACATGCGGAGCTTTGGGGTGTCAGTGTGCTGCCCTTAGGCTGGCCCCTGGAGGGCATCCTGCCTCGTTGGTGATGTGCCTCCTCCTCCTCCTCTCTCCTATCAGGCACCCACGTTGAGTCAGCGACCTCATCATCCCCTCCCTCCTCATCACTGGAGCAAATCTGGCAGTATGCTGCAGCAGGGGGAGCATGACTGGCAGATTGCTGTCCTTTTTGGGCACCCCCTCTGTCCGTGCTCACGTTACTGCCTTCAACTAGCTCAGTATCATCATCAGAGCCTTCTAAACGCTGGGCATCCTCCTGGAGCATGTACCCAACACTGTGGTCAAACAGTTGGAGGGACTCCTCAAGAGAACATGGTGGGGCTAGGGAAGGAGTCACTGATGCCATTGAGCCGAGGGAAGAGGCCGCGTTGGCAGCTGCTTGGCCAGACAAAGTACCCTGAGCATGGGTGAGAGAGGATGAGGAGGATGAGGACGGCTTGGTCATCCACTCGACCAAGTCTTCCGCATGTTGCGGCTCAACACGGCCAGCTGCCGAAAAAAAGGCTGTCCCAACGGCCACGTGCTGATGAGGATGCACCGTCTCCACGACCAGCAATGTTGCCTCTAGACACAGAGCCTGCTTGCTCTCTTTTATTGGCTTGTGACTGTGTGCCTCTCCTTGTTGGCCTTCCAGACATACTAATGGCCTGTAGCTACACTAAGCTGGGATATATATATATATATATATATATATATATATATATATATATATATATATACTGATACTGCAGCTAGCAAAATCAACTGCCTGCCTGTAGTATGAGAACACCACCAACCTTTTACAGGTATCTTTAGCCGAACACTGTGCAGAGCTCGCAAAAAACTAACTTGTAGCTTATTTAGCTGCTTGCGGTAGTGATAGGATCAGGAAAACACCACCAACCTTTTACAGGTATCTTTAGCCGAACACTGTGCAGAGCTCGTAAAAAACTAACTTGTAGCTTATTTAGCTGCTTGCGTTAGTGATAGGATCAGGAAAACACCACCAACCTTCGACAGGTAGCTTTAGGTGAACACTGTGCAAAGCTCGCAAAAAACTAACTTGTAGCTTATTTAGCTGCCTGTGGTAGTGATAGGATCAGGAAACCACCACCAACCTTCGACAGGTAGCTTTAGGTGAACACTGTGCAGAGCTCGCAAAAAACTAACTTGTAGCTTATTTAGCTGCCTGCGGTAGTGATAGGATCAGGAAAACACTACCAACCTTCTACAGGTAGCTTTAGGTGAACAGTGTGCAGAGCTCGCAAAAAAATAACTTGTAGCTTATTTAGCTGCCTGCGGTAGTGATAGGATCAGGAAAACACCACCAAGCTTCTACAGGTAGCTTTAGCTGAACACTGTGCAAAGCTCGCACTACACTAACTTGTAGTTTTAGCTGAACACTGTGAGGAGGACGCACTACACTAACTTGTAGTTTTAGCTGAACACTGTGCAGAGGTTGCACTACACTAACTTGTAGCTTTAGCTGAACACTGTGCAGAGGACGCACTACACTAACTTGTAGTTTTAGCTGAACACTGTTCAGAGGATGCACTACACTAACTTGTAGTTTTAGCTGAACACTGTGAGGAGGACGCACTACACTAACTTGTAGCTTTAGCTGAACACTGTGCAGAGGTCGCACTACACTAACTTGTAGTTTTAGCTGAACACTGTGAGGAGGACGCACTACACTAACTTGTAGCTTTAGCTGAACACTGTGCAGAGGTCGCACTACACTAACTTGTAGTTTAAGCTGAACACTGTGAGGATGACGCACTACACTAACTAGCTTTAGCTGAAAACTGTGCAGAGGTCGCACTACACTAACTTGTAGTTTTAGCTGAACACTGTGAGGAGGACGCACTACACTAACTTGTAGCTTTAGCTGAACACTGTGCAGAGGTCGCACTACACTAACTTGTAGTTTTAGCTGAACACTGTGCAGAGGTTGCACTACACTAACTTGTAGTTTTAGCTGAACACTGTGAGGAGGACGCACTACCCTAACTTGTAGTTTTAGCTGAACACCGTGCAGAGGTCACACTAAACTAACTTGTAGCTTTAGCTGAACACTGTGAGGTGGACGCACTACACTAACTTGTAGCTTTAGCTGAACACTGTGCAGAGGTCACACTAAACTAACTTGTAGCTTTAGCTGAACACTGTGAGGCGGACACACTGCACTAACTTGTAGCTTTAGCTGAACACTGTTCAGAGGACGCACAACACTAACTTGTAGCTTTAGCTGAACACTGTGCAGAGGTCGCACTACACTAACTTGTAGTTTTAGCTGAACACTGTTGAGAGGACGCACTACACTAACTTGTAGTTTTAGCTGAACACTGTGAGGAGGACGCACTACACTAACTTGTAGCTTTAGCTGAACACTGTGCAGAGGTTGCACTAAACTAACTTGTAGCTTTAGCTGAACACTGTGAGGCGGACACACTGCACTAACTTGTAGCTTTAGCTGAACACTGTTCAGAGGACGCACTACACTAACTTGTAGCTTTAGCTGAACACTGTGCAGAGGTCGCACTACACTAACTTGTAGTTTTAGCTGAACACTGTTGAGAGGACGCACTACACTAACGTGTAGCTTTAGCTGAACACTGTGCAGAGGTCGCACTACACTAACTTGTAGTTTTAGCTGAACACTGTGAGGAGGATGCAGTACACTAACTTGTAGCTTTAGCTGAACACTGTGCAGAGGTCGCACTACACTAACTTGTAGTTTTAGCTGAACACTGTTGAGAGGACGCACTACACTAACGTGTAGCTTTAGCTGAACACTGTGCAGAGGTCGCACTACACTAACTTGTAGTTTTAGCTGAACACTGTGAGGAGGATGCAGTACACTAACTTGTAGCTTTAGCTGAACACTGTGCAGAGGTCACAATACACTAACTTGTAGTTTTAGCTGAACACTGTGAGGAGGACGCACTACACTAACTTGTAGCTTTAGCTGAACACTGTGCAGAGGTCGCACTACACTAACTTGTAGTTTTAGCTGAACACTGTTGAGAGGACGCACTACACTAACGTGTAGCTTTAGCTGAACACTGTGCAGAGGTCGCACTACACTAACTTGTAGTTTTAGCTGAACACTGTGAGGAGGATGCAGTACACTAACTTGTAGCTTTAGCTGAACACTGTGCAGAGGTCGCACTACACTAACTTGTAGTTTTAGCTGAACACTGTTGAGAGGACGCACTACACTAACGTGTAGCTTTAGCTGAACACTGTGCAGAGGTCGCACTACACTAACTTGTAGTTTTAGCTGAACACTGTGAGGAGGATGCAGTACACTAACTTGTAGCTTTAGCTGAACACTGTGCAGAGGTCACAATACACTAACTTGTAGTTTTAGCTGAACACTGTGAGGAGGACGCACTACACTAACTTGTAGCTTTAGCTGAACACTGTGCAGAGGTCGCACTACACTAACTTTTAGTTTTAGCTGAACACTGTGAGGAGGACGCACTACACTAACTTGTAGCTTTAGCTGAACACTGTGCAGAGGTTGCACTACACTAACTTGTAGCTTTAGCTGAACACTGTGCAGAGGTCCCACTACACTAACTTGTAGTTTTAGCTGAACACTGTTGAGAGGACGCACTACACTAACTTGTAGTTTTAGCTGAACACTGTGAGGAGGATGCACTACACTAACTTGTAGCTTTAACTGAACACTGTGCAGAGGTCGCACTACACTAACTTGTAGTTTTAGCTGAACACTGTGAGGAGGATGCACTACACTAACTTGTAGCTTTAGCTGAACACTGTGCAGAGGTCACACTACACTAACTTGTAGTTTTAGCTGAACACTGTGAGGAGGACGCACTACACTAACTTGTAGCTTTAGCTGAACACTGTGCAGAGGTTGCCCTACTAAACCACAATGAAAGGAATATTCATTTAACCTATTCCTATTCTACTGATGCCCTCTCTTTTCTTGATTTACAAATCACTAGATGTGGAAATAAAATAGCAACAAGCACCTTTAGAAAGGAAACAGCAGCTAATACCCTCCTCTTAGCACAGAGTCATCATCCAAAGTCGCTAATTAGGGGAATACCCACTGGACAATTTTTAAGGATCAGACGAAACTGCTCGGAGGAGGATCAATTTCTAACTGAAGCACAAGAAATGTATAAAAGATTTAGGAAAAGAGGGTATTCACATAATTCTCTCAAAAAAGCTAAAAATAATGCATTTAAAACTAAACGTGAGGACCTTCTAATCACAAAGAAGAATCCCCAGGAAACGGACCAATCACACTGTGATTTCCCCAGAATCATCACCAGGTTTGGCTCGCAATGGACCCAAGTCCAGGAGATCCTAAACAGACACTGGCATATTCTTAAATCGGCACCCCTCATTGCTAACATAGTTAGCCCTAGACCATTACTCACGGCCAAAAGGGCACGTAATTTGGGAGATACCCTGGTTCATTCAGAATATGCCAGAACAATTAATAAAAACTGGCTTACTGAGAGAAAACCTCCCCCAGGTATGCATGCATGTGGACATTGTAACATATGCAAATATGTACATCGCACTGATGTGTTCGCTGATCCAAGGGGTGGCAATGACTATCGAATTAAACAATTTATTAATTGCTCAACGGCACGTGTCATATATATGCTCACGTGTCCTTGCAATAAAAATTACATAGGAAAAACCAAACGTCAGCTCCGAATTAGGATCAGCGAACACATCAGTGGTATTAGGAATAAAACCAAGAATAAGGATGATGACAGACCTATTCCAGTACACTTTGCTAAATTTCATGACAGCAACCCAGCAGGCCTTACAGTTAAAGGGATCTATGTGCTTAATCTGCCCCCTAGAAGGGGCGATTTTGACACTATACTCCTGCAAAAGGAGAAAATGTGGACGTACTTTTTAGATTCTTTAGCCCCGAAGGGGTTAAACACTGAATGCAGTTTACAATCCTTCCTAGCAACATAAACAATGCTTCCTATTTGTGGAAATAAAATCCCTATCATAAACATTACCTCTATTTCTTCACTCCTTCCATGGCTGATTTTCTCTAAAAAACTGTTAAAGTACTCTTTTTTCTTTTCCGTCTCTATCTCGAAAATATCTATTATTACTACCCTAATCATGTAATTAGTATGTATGCTTTGTTTGCTGAATGACTTACACTGAGGGGCTATGGTCGACATCTAGTGGATACAAGTAGTATCTGCACTCTTTATTGCTTATTTAAACTCACCACACTTGACCCCTCCTAGCTCTGAGGAAACCAGCGTCCATTGGCTGGTGAAACGCGTCAGCGGTGTGACGTCAGCACGTTCTTGGGAGCCGCGCGCAATTTGACCTGACTCATCCTTACACGGACCTAACAGCTGATCCAACAGCTGACGTTGATTCTTTTCCCTGCAGCTACGCACCATACGGCGGCAGCGGTGCTTCGGCGGCTCCATGGTGAGGAGCTGTGAGTGACGACTCCTTACCGGCCTGCACTCCTAGTGAGCCACACAGAGGCATCTGCCCTCAGAGAGACTCCAACATCCAGGACTAACATAGTCTGACGACGGACACAGTGCAGTTAATGAGATTCTTCCACCTCACTCAGCACTTCAACAAAACGTATGTCAGTTTTTCTATGTTTCCTTAAATGCTGTCTCCAAGGACATTTATCCTGCTGCCTCTGTAGATGTCTATACAATCAGTCTTACTGCAATTGGGAAAGCGTTTGTAATCTATTTCATCAGCTGTGATCTAAATAACCATTGAGTGCAATGATCGTTTGAGAGATCGCTCCATCTATGGTCCAACTCTTTGATTTGTCAGATCATCCACCCACTTACATCACCAAACTAGTGATATAGGACTGTTTCTGCCCTACTGGACACTCTATACTGGGAACATTTTCCATTAATCTTCAATCTATTGTGCAGAACTATCCTTAATTTAATATACCCCATATCTAGTGTGTATGATGTGTATGTGTGGGTGTGTTGCCGCGGCTCCCATTTGATTTTAAATATTCCCTGTGACAACGTTGTCCATTTTAATTTGTTTGTGATAACCGTCTGTCCATATTGCTTATATCTTCACTTTTTGATATATTAATTGGTTATATATTTTTTGGTTATTAATAAAGCTGGTTTTGTATTTGACAATAGTGTTCTATGTTGACCTTCTTTAGAGAAACCCTCTGTTTCTCATCTCCCCTTTTTTTGCAATATGTTTAAAAGGCCAACTTGAACTGCATCCAGGGTTTTTTTTCCTGTATGATAGGTCTATACTTACCCGCTGGAACTAGCCACCACTATTAATATTCATTGGTTGATCCGGGCAATAAATTCCTGTTCTTTTGTCTGCTAATTTTGGGGCGTCTTTTGCCCTTTCTTTGCCCTGTGGATCCCACCATCACTGTATTAATATCAGTGATTTAGCAAAGTGACAGACGTTTATATTACACAAACTGTATACATAATTACATATATGGCTTATATGATTGATCGAGATTTAGATGATGAGATTGATACAGCCTTTTCTATTGACGGAAGGAGTGATAATATAGAGCTAGAATCAACACGCAAACTTTTTAAAAATCATAAGAAGCTTATGATTAAATTTTTGAACCGTAAATGGGATATTGCCTCTCTAAAATCGCATATCTCTCACAATATCATCCCTAGAGGATTGAGGGAGAGAATAATTCCTGCCGAACATCTCCATACCCCGAGATTCTTGGAAGTATGGAAAGAGGAATGTCTGAATAGAGGCCTAGCATTAATGAAAATTATTGTGTCTGAAGAAGAAATACAACTTCAGGAGATTAAAGGAGAATTAGAGATTAGTGCAAAGGCCCTTGAATCCCACAAAGATGAACCTGACTTTATAAAAAATAATGAGTTCATCAAGAAAGAAATAGAAAGAATTCAAAAAAATCTTAAACACACCAAACAAGAAAAATTTAGACAAAATATCACTGATTGGGAAGCGGGAGACATCTTTAATCCCACCTTACCAAATAGAAGTAGATCTTCCTCAAGAAATTCCAGACGTTCACAACGTACTAGTAGGAATAGAACTGGTTCCTCCTCAGATAGTGACCTAGACAAAGATAGTTCTAAGAAATCTGTCACTTTTTTAGAGGAACTCCAGGGCAACATAATTGTGGACTGCCCAAAACAATCAGTGGAAAAGAGTCACCCCAGGGGAATAGGAAGAGGAAACACAGAAGGAAGAGGCGGGGACCGAAACACAGTTCAGAATCGGCGCAGTGGGAGACTAAGGAGTCAGAAAAAACATTAAACAATACTCTTAACTCAGCCTCTATGGACATGAATATAATTAATTTATCTGACTTCCAATTGGACTCTAACCATATTGCACTTCTCCAAAAGGGACTATCCTTTTCCCCCACTGCGCCCATGAATGAATTTGAAGTGTTTAAGGACATTAATCTATTCCTTAGAAAAGTCCTCTTCAAACTCTGGCACCAAAAAGACCCTGATAACACATCCAGCCCAGAATCCAATTTAGACAAAGAGGAAAGAGAGGCCATCAATAATTTAATATCACTCTTGGAAGAAAACGCCAATAGCGATTCGGAAACTGAAACCAGTCACCCAATTAGAAGGAAATCTAGTTTGAGAATCAAGTCAACAAAGATGCCAACCCTATCCAAGCATAAATGGCTTCAATTATTCCTTGACCAAGTCAAACATGATCTAGAAAAGATCAACTGGGAATGGCTGGGATCTAATAACTTAAATGGCCCTGAACGAAAAGCACTACGGGAACTACAGGAAGCCCCCAATTTAGTGATCAAAAGAAGTGACAAGGGCGGTAATGTGGTCCTACTCAGCGAAAAAATCTATGAGGACGAAGTACTTAGATTGCTGAGTGATCACTCGACCTATAAGAAACTGACTGGGACCCCCTTTCCCGCCCTTGTCGACACTTTGAACACTAAACTAAAATTAGCTATGGAAACAGGCCTACTCACTAACAAGGAATACTTATACCTTAAAGTAGAAAATATAACAATCCCCACATTTTATATCATTCCCAAACTACATAAGTCTTTATCTAACCCCCCAGGGAGACCTATCGTCTCGGCCATCAAGGGTCCCCTTGAAAGAGTTGGCAAATTTGTTGACTCGATGATCAAAGACATGGTAACTAAATTGCCTTCTTTTGTCCGTGATAGCAGAGATATACTTCTAAAGCTGTCCAATTTCACCCTATCTTCAAGTGCCCTACTGGTGGGGATAGATGTGGAAAGTCTGTACACATCGATTCCCCACCAGTGGGGTATTCAAGCTACCAAAACGTTCTTGGACATTCATCATCCATTATTTGGAGCCCACAATGAACTCATTATAGAACTATTGGAATTCATGTTAGGCAATAATTTCTTTCAGTTTCTTGGGAAGTTCTACCAACAAATCAGAGGCACTAGTATGGGTGCCCCTTGGGCCCCGTCCTATGCCTGTCTCCATTTAGGACTTTGGGAGGAGGAGGTCGTGTACAAGTCCTCGATGTACCTTGACCACTGCGCGCTGTGGTTAAGGTACATCGACGACGTACTCGTGATATGGGAGGGCTCAGTGGAACAACTTTTGGAATTTTTATCCCTACTAAACCACAATGAAAGGAATATTCATTTAACCTATTCCTATTCTACTGATGCCCTCTCTTTTCTTGATTTACAAATCACTAGATGTGGAAATAAAATAGCAACAAGCACCTTTAGAAAGGAAACAGCAGCTAATACCCTCCTCTTAGCACAGAGTCATCATCCAAAGTCGCTAATTAGGGGAATACCCACTGGACAATTTTTAAGGATCAGACGAAACTGCTCGGAGGAGGATCAATTTCTAACTGAAGCACAAGAAATGTATAAAAGATTTAGGAAAAGAGGGTATTCACATAATTCTCTCAAAAAAGCTAAAAATAATGCATTTAAAACTAAACGTGAGGACCTTCTAATCACAAAGAAGAATCCCCAGGAAACGGACCAATCACACTGTGATTTCCCCAGAATCATCACCAGGTTTGGCTCGCAATGGACCCAAGTCCAGGAGATCCTAAACAGACACTGGCATATTCTTAAATCGGCACCCCTCATTGCTAACATAGTTAGCCCTAGACCATTACTCACGGCCAAAAGGGCACGTAATTTGGGAGATACCCTGGTTCATTCAGAATATGCCAGAACAATTAATAAAAACTGGCTTACTGAGAGAAAACCTCCCCCAGGTATGCATGCATGTGGACATTGTAACATATGCAAATATGTACATCGCACTGATGTGTTCGCTGATCCAAGGGGTGGCAATGACTATCGAATTAAACAATTTATTAATTGCTCAACGGCACGTGTCATATATATGCTCACGTGTCCTTGCAATAAAAATTACATAGGAAAAACCAAACGTCAGCTCCGAATTAGGATCAGCGAACACATCAGTGGTATTAGGAATAAAACCAAGAATAAGGATGATGACAGACCTATTCCAGTACACTTTGCTAAATTTCATGACAGCAACCCAGCAGGCCTTACAGTTAAAGGGATCTATGTGCTTAATCTGCCCCCTAGAAGGGGCGATTTTGACACTATACTCCTGCAAAAGGAGAAAATGTGGACGTACTTTTTAGATTCTTTAGCCCCGAAGGGGTTAAACACTGAATGCAGTTTACAATCCTTCCTAGCAACATAAACAATGCTTCCTATTTGTGGAAATAAAATCCCTATCATAAACATTACCTCTATTTCTTCACTCCTTCCATGGCTGATTTTCTCTAAAAAACTGTTAAAGTACTCTTTTTTCTTTTCCGTCTCTATCTCGAAAATATCTATTATTACTACCCTAATCATGTAATTAGTATGTATGCTTTGTTTGCTGAATGACTTACACTGAGGGGCTATGGTCGACATCTAGTGGATACAAGTAGTATCTGCACTCTTTATTGCTTATTTAAACTCACCACACTTGACCCCTCCTAGCTCTGAGGAAACCAGCGTCCATTGGCTGGTGAAACGCGTCAGCGGTGTGACGTCAGCACGTTCTTGGGAGCCGCGCGCAATTTGACCTGACTCATCCTTACACGGACCTAACAGCTGATCCAACAGCTGACGTTGATTCTTTTCCCTGCAGCTACGCACCATACGGCGGCAGCGGTGCTTCGGCGGCTCCATGGTGAGGAGCTGTGAGTGACGACTCCTTACCGGCCTGCACTCCTAGTGAGCCACACAGAGGCATCTGCCCTCAGAGAGACTCCAACATCCAGGACTAACATAGTCTGACGACGGACACAGTGCAGTTAATGAGATTCTTCCACCTCACTCAGCACTTCAACAAAACGTATGTCAGTTTTTCTATGTTTCCTTAAATGCTGTCTCCAAGGACATTTATCCTGCTGCCTCTGTAGATGTCTATACAATCAGTCTTACTGCAATTGGGAAAGCGTTTGTAATCTATTTCATCAGCTGTGATCTAAATAACCATTGAGTGCAATGATCGTTTGAGAGATCGCTCCATCTATGGTCCAACTCTTTGATTTGTCAGATCATCCACCCACTTACATCACCAAACTAGTGATATAGGACTGTTTCTGCCCTACTGGACACTCTATACTGGGAACATTTTCCATTAATCTTCAATCTATTGTGCAGAACTATCCTTAATTTAATATACCCCATATCTAGTGTGTATGATGTGTATGTGTGGGTGTGTTGCCGCGGCTCCCATTTGATTTTAAATATTCCCTGTGACAACGTTGTCCATTTTAATTTGTTTGTGATAACCGTCTGTCCATATTGCTTATATCTTCACTTTTTGATATATTAATTGGTTATATATTTTTTGGTTATTAATAAAGCTGGTTTTGTATTTGACAATAGTGTTCTATGTTGACCTTCTTTAGAGAAACCCTCTGTTTCTCATCTCCCCTTTTTTTGCAATATGTTTAAAAGGCCAACTTGAACTGCATCCAGGGTTTTTTTTCCTGTATGATAGGTCTATACTTACCCACTGGAACTAGCCACCACTATTAATATTCATTGGTTGATCCGGGCAATAAATTCCTGTTCTTTTGTCTACACTAACTTGTAGTTTTAGCTGAACACTGTGAGGAGGACGCACTACAACAACTTGTAGCTTTAGCTGAACACTGTAAGGAGGACGCACTACCCTAACTTGTAGCTTTAGCTGAACACTGTGCAGAGGTCACACTAAACTAACTTGTAGTTTTAACTGAACACAGTGAGGAGGACGCACCACACTAATTCTAAATAGTCTAGCTGCCTGACTGTAGTACTAATAGGATCAAAAGAACACCAGCAATTTTCTTCAGGTAGCTGTAAATACTGTAACAAGACAAGCCTGCCTGTCAGTAGGAAGATAACAGGAACGGATCTAGCTAAACTGAATACAGTGTATATATATATATATATATATATATATATATATATATATATATATATACAACACCTGGGATGCATATATATACACAATACACTGTAAGTGCAGCTAACTCACTGACTGTCCTGCCTAATCTAGCTAACTCAAATGAAATGACACTGTCTCTCTCCCTCTCTAAGCACGCTGGAACACACTACACAGGCCCGCCATGCAGGCGGCCTTATGTAGTGTGGTGCGTGTTCTAAACCCCCTGAGCCATAATTGGCCAAAGCCACCCTGGCTTTGGCCAATTACAGCTCTCTCTACTGATGGCGCTGTGATTGGCCAAGCATGCGGGTCATAGTTCATGCTTGGCCAATCATCAGCCAGCAATGCACTGCGATGCCGCAGTGAATTATGGGCCATGACACGCCACACAAATTTGGTGTGAACGGCCCATATCATTCTCAATTCGGCAAACAATCGAACAGCCGATGTTCGAGTCGAACATGGGTTCGACTCAAGCGCGAAGCTCATCCCTATTTAATTCAAAGAATGTTGAGATTATTACTAATATAGATATAAAGGAACATCTAGGTAGCGGTGACCATACCATTATTTCATTTAATGTTAGATGTGAACATCAAACACATACTGCAAAGATAAAAACACTTAATTATAGACAAGCAATTTTCACAAAGCTGAGGGCTGCTCTAAAAGACTTATGCCCCGTACACACGGTCGGATTTTCCGATGGAAAATGTGTGATAGGACCTTGTTGTCGGAAATTCCGACCGTGTGTAGGCTCCATCACACATTTTCCATCGAATTTTCCGACACACAAAGTTTGAGAGCAGGCTATAAAATTTTCCAACAACAAAATCCGCTGTCGGAATTTCCGATCGTGTGTACACAAATCCGACGCACAAAGTGCCACGCATGCTCAGAATAAATAAAGAGATGAAAGCTATTGGCTACTGCCCCGTTTATAGTCCCGACCTACGTGTTTTACGTCACCGCGTTCAGAATGATAGGATTTTCTGACAACTTTGTGTGACCGTGTGTATGCAAGACAAGTTTGAGCCAACATCCGTTGGAAAAAAATCCTAGGATTTTGTTGTCGGAATGTCCGATCAATGTCCGACCGTGTGTACGGGGCATTAGACTGCGAAGGAAGAACACTGAACAGAAATAGGAATGCTTCAAATCGACTATGCAAATGCACTGCAAAATATATTTCGATGGGCAATAAGTTTAAAAGGCAAAAAATAAAACCTATGTGGCTCAAGTCTAACATTAAAATAGCTATAAATAATATGAAAAGAGCTATAAAAAATAAAAATCAATGAACACTCGGGGGCGTGTCCAAGCCACAGACCAAGATGGCCGCTCAGCTCTAGATCTCCCTGCCACACCAGACAGAGGTAAGAGAGCTGCAGAATCCCCTTGCACACTCTCCACAGAAACTGCCCTCAACAAAGGAGTACCACTGGGCAGACATCCTTGAGTCAGCAGCAGACACTCCAGCAGAGCACACAGCACCCCTAGCTGCCTTTCCTGCATCAGACGCCTCTGAAAATACCTTTTAGGCTATGTTACAGTAGATCAGTCTTTGTATGTGCTTACTATACTATTAAAGTGTTTGTTACCCTATAAAAAAAAAAACAAGTGACATTTTTGAGTATAGCCTCAGATATTAGGTCATACAATTAAGGTATAAAAAGTACCATCATCCAAAATTTATATAGAGGAAAAAGGGAGAAAAGTGGGTGCGGACAGTTGCTGAGGCTGTCCTCTCACACACTCAAACCAAGGAAAATTGCTTATGGACTATCCCGGTACTGATAGACAGACAATCAACTTCAATAAAAATATAATTTATTACATATAAAAAACATACAACTGCACAAAATCAGTATACCAATAAAAAGGGAAATTTAACCTTACAGTATACAATTACTCGTAGGCTTTTCCCAGAAAGAGATATCTGGTAATGGAGTTATCCTCATAGATTAAAGGTCCTCTACTAGTTGTGCGTCTTAATGCCGCTTCATCAGGAAGAATAATCTATGAAGACAGGTTGTTTATTTAAAAAATACATATACAAAGGTTAACAGCATATAATGAATACAAATCAGCAGTATCATTTGAGTTGTTGCTTACCCAGAAGCCCAGAGGCAGAAGGGGTCCCAGAACGCCACTAGATTCCTCTTGTGGCGGACATAGGGGATTGTTGGCGGTAGGTATATCTAAGATAGTGAAGATGACTATGTATAGGATGGTAGATAAATCATGTAAGGGACTCCATTGAAGTGGTAAACAGGGAAATGGGGAAGGGGAGGGGGAGGGACAAGGGAGGGAGAAGAGAAGAAGAGAAGGAACAACAAGGGGAGAAAAGAAAGGGGAGGGAAAAAAGGGGGGGAGTGTGAAGGGGAAAGGGGAAGAAAGGGGGGGAAAGGGAAGTAGAGGGGGGAAGGAAGGGGGGAAGGGGAAGGGAGAGGGGAGGGGAGGGAAGGGGGAAGGGAAAAAGGGGGGGGGGAGGGAAGGTGGGGGGAGGAAGGGAGGGGGGTGAAAGGTAGGAAATGAAGGGGAACTGTCATGACTACAGTGGAAGAGCGGGGCAAAAACCGACTGAAAGTTAGTACAAATGGGTAATCCAGGTTCACAGATAACAACCTACCTGATAGAAACACTCTGCAACAAAGGTTCAGAGAGTATCTAACTCCGGGGGGGGGTGAAGGTAATCACCAGAAAAGCCAAAACCAAATATAGGATGGACAATGATAATAGTGCCAGCTAGGTACTAAGCATAGGTGTGCCCACGGGGTGTGCCGGGTGTGTCCAGGCACACCCTAATCATCCGTGTGCTCTCACTGCTAGTGCTAGTTGTGGCTGCTGCAAGCCTGCGACATTGTCTGTGTAGCTCATGTCACCACTGGGGTCGGTCCGGGAAAGCAAAAACATCTGTGTGCTGCAAGAGGGAGGTGATTAAGCAGGGACTAGGGAGTCACCGGGACCACAGCAGCGGAGTAATCCAGCCGCATTTCCCGATGGGTCTTCTATAGTTCCGGCTGCAGGTCCCGCAGGTGGCGGCGGAGTGATATACATCTGCACTCCGCCCACCCACGGCCCCTTGGTCCCTTGGAAGAAGCAGCGGAGCCTCAGCCTGGATATCGGCAGGCAGGTGGCTCAGTGAGGTGAGCAGTGAGACAACACTGAGCAGGGCAGGCAGCCAGACACATGGTGGACCAAAAAAAAAAAAAGCAACTCAATATGAACCCTGCCAGACTTGTGAGCAAGAAAGTAAGTGTGCATTTTTTTTATATATATATATATATATATATATATATATAGATAGATAGATAGATAGATAGATAGATAGATAGATAGATAGATAGATAGATAGATAGATAGATAGATAGATAGATAGATAGATCGATCGATCTATCTATATCTATATAGATATATCTATATATATCTATATAGATATATATAGATATATATATATATATATATAAAGCAGCCAGTATCCTGCGGGGGGGGGGGGGAGAAGAAGGGCACACCAGCCCTGGACGACTTTACTAAGAACTCAGTTTCTGCTGATGAAGAAGCCGCTGAAGAAGAGGGATTCTGGCAACCAACTCGGTCCAGCCCTGCCCCTTCCCCTTCGGAGCAGGAGGAGGGGGGGTTGAAGGGGAAATTGTTAGCATTCTTTGTGATCACACTGTGTATTGTGTGTGATGATCGAGTGAGGGCTGGTGCCAGCATAAGACACAGTGAGAGAGAATAGTGTGTCCCCTCCATGTGTCCTCCTGTCACACTGTCTGTCCTCCTTATGTTAGTCTGCCCCCTCCTCTTGTTATCCTGCCAACCTCCTGTTACACTGCCCAGGTACCACCCCCTCCTGTCACACTGCCCAGGTACCCCCCTCCTGTAATACTGCCCAGATACCCCCTCCTGTAATACTACCCAGATACCCCCTCCTGCAATACTGCCCAGGTACCCCCCTCCTGCAATTCTGCCCAGATACCTCCCTCCTGTCACACTGCCCAGGTACTCCCCCACTCCTGTGATACTGCCCAGATACCCCCCTCCTGTCACACTGCCCAGGTACCCCCCTCCTGTAATACTGCCCAGGTACCCCCCTCCTGTAATACTGCCCAGATACCTCCCCCCTGTAATACTGCCCAGATACCTCCCTCCTGTCACACTGCCCAGGTACCCCCCAACTCCTGTAATACTGCCCAGATGCCCCCCTCCTGTCACACTGCCCAGGTACCCCCTCTCCTGTAATACTGCCCAGGTACCCCCCTCCTGTAATACTGCCCAGGTACCCCCTCTCCTGTAATACTGCCCAGGTATCCCCCTCCTGTAATACTGCCCAGGTACCCCCCTCCTGTAATACTGCCCAGGTACCCCCTCCTGTAATACTGCCCAGATACCCCTCTCCTGTAATACTGCCCAGGTACCCCCCCGTAATACTGCCCAGGTATCCCCCCTCCTGTAATACTGCCCAGGTATCACCCCTCCTGTAATACTGCCCAGGTATCCCCCCTCCTGAAATACTGCCCAGGTATCCCCCCTCCTGTAATACTGCCCAGATACCCCCCTCCTGCAATACTGCCCAGATACCGCTCTCCTGTCACACTGCCCAGGTGCCCCCCCCACTCCTGTCACACTGCCCAGGTACCCCCCACTCGTGTAATACTGCCCAGATACTCCCCTCCTGTAATACCGCCCAGATACCCCTGCCTGTAATACTGCCCAGACACCCCCCCTTCTGTCACATTGCCCAGGTACCCCCCTCTCCTGTAATACTGCCCAGATACCTCCCTCCTGTCACACTGCCCAGGTACCCCCACTCCTGTAATACTGCCCAGATACCCCCTCCTGTAATACTGCCCAGGTACCCCCACCTTGTAATACTGCCCAGGTACCCCCCTCCTGTAATACTGCCCAGATACCCCCCCTGTAATACTGCCCAGATACCCCCCTCCTGTAATACTGCCCAGGTACCCTCCTCCTGTAATACTGCCCAGATACCCCCCTCCTGTCACACTGCCCAGGTGCCCCCCCACTCCTGTAATACTGCCCAGATACCCCCCTCTGTCACACTGCCCAGGTACCCCCCACTCCTGTAATACTGCCCAGATACCCCACTCCTGTAATACTGCCCAGATACCCCCCCTCCTGTCACACTGCCCAGGTACCCCCCCTCCTGTAATACTGCCCAGATACCCCCCCTCCTGTCACACTGCCCAGGTACCCCCCTCCTGTAGTACTGCCCAGGTACCTCCCTCCTGTAATACTGCCCAGATACCTCCCTCCTGTCACACTGCCCAGGTACCCCCTCTCCTGTAATACTGCCCAGGTACCCCCCTCCTGTAATACTGGCCAGGTACCCTCTCTCCTGTAATACTGCCCAGGTACCCCCCCCCCGTAATACTGCCCAGGTACCCCCCCTCCTGTAATACTGCCCAGATACCCCCCTCCTGTCACACTGCCCAAGTGCCCCCCCACTCCTGTAATACTGCCCAGATACCCCCCCTCCTGTCACACTGCCCAGGTACCCCCCACTCCTGTAATACTGCCCAGCTACCCCCCTCCTGTAGTACTGCCGAGGTACCCCCCTGTAATACTGCCCAGATACCCCCTTCTGTCACATTGCCCAGGTACCCCCCTCTCCTGTCACACTGCCCAGGTACCCTCCCCCTGTCACAATGCCCACCTCCTATCACAATTCTAGGTCCCCCTCTCCAATTACAATGCCAAGGTGCCATCTGTGTCCTAGCAAAGAGTCACTTGAGTTCCTGTGCCCCACCCTTGTTGTAAGCTGTGTGTTCAGCTCATACTGCACACTGGAACAGTGCTTGCAGAGCACCGGCATTCATTTGAATTTGTCACTGTCAGTGGGTACTACACCTACTAAAAGCAACAGAGGGTGTAATTGAATCTGCGGCATGTAAATGTATAAAAAAAAAAAAAAATGTGTGTGTGTGTATATATATATATATATATATATATATATACACGCATGTGTGTTTAAGCTTTGGTTTAGGGTGCACACCCTAATGCAACAGGCTGCGCACACCTATGGTACTAAGACTAGACAGCGTCTCTGCAGTAATAACACATCAAGCATCAAGGATAGAGGAGCCTGGTAAGGAACTTCTCTAGAGAGTCTGTTTGGTGCAGTCAGCAGACAGCCAAATCACAAAGCGATTTGGCTGAGAGTGCGACATGCTCTGCCTTCTATTACATGGTCGGATTAACCCCTCACGACCGACCTAAAACAAATCTATGACTGCCATGCATCACTTCTAAAGGGATCCTCTATTTTCTACGAAATGCTGGACTCCACACAAACCCCAGAGAAGACTCCATCGATGAAAAAATGGGAAGATACCCTAGATTTTTCGATAGACCTAACATCTTTGCACCTTGCAATACACCTGACCTTGAAAGCAACTATCCTGCTTCTCACTATCCCGCTCATCTGCTTGTTGGAGGAATTGCAGAGACATATGGTCCACGGCACATGTCTGGTGGTCCTGCCCTATGCTCCTTCCCTTCTGACAGTTTCTTCAAACCCTCATTACCAACATCACCGGAAACTATACAGAAATCACCCCCCAACTAGCATTGCTAGGCTTGGAAATGGAAACATGCGGCGCTTCTCATCATATCATCCTCACCCACATCCTAATTGCAGCTAGACTCTCCATAACAAGGAATTGGAATGTCATCTCACCACTTTCTTCTCAACTAGTCCCACAACTCCTTAATCAGCATCTGCAGATGGAACTCATGTTCGCCAAAGAAAACCTGACCCTGACTTATTTCCAGAGATAATGGGCCCCATGGCTCAATTAATCCAATATTGACACTACCTCCTGCTTCATTAACTACACAGTACTACTCTCTGTTGAATCTGACAATACTTATCTTACTTGCAGAACACAGCCCCCTCTCTGCCTAATTGCTTAAGTATAAAGTTGTCCACTACCTCGCCATAACACTCCCTCCCCCTGCCCCCCACCCCTCCTCCCTATGTACCTGGATCTGAAATTTGGACTGCATAGCACATTGTCATAAGTATTTTGCTTTGATAGTTTTTTTGATTGTCATATTGTATATTGCATCACCAATGCCTTACGATGCACTTATAAGTAAAAGTTTGTAAAATTTGTGAAACTTAAAAAGACGTAAGTAAAAATAAGCATAAAAATTAAGGAACTCTATCATTATTTAAAAGCTACAGAGAAGAATATAACAGAATAAGTAAAAAAGGAAATAAAGGCAGCAAAAATGGAAAATGATTGAGAGGTTGCAAAAAAAGAGTAGGACAAATCCCCAAATATTCTTCAAATATATTAACAGTAAAAAGGTAAAATCTGTACAAATCATTATTAAGACCTCACCTGTAATAAACAATTCAGTTTTGGGCACCAGTTCAAAAAAGGAAGGGCAGCCAAACTGATAAGGGGCATGGAGGAGCTCAGCTTTAAGGAAAAATTACCTGAACTGAATGTATTCTCTTTTGAGAGGAGGCGATTAAGGGGCATGTGATCAACATGTATAAATACACAAGAGGTCCATATAGTGACTTTGGTGTAGAGTTATACACTTGCAAGTCATTACAGAGGACATCTGGGCACTCTTTACATCTGGAGGAAAAGAAATTTAACCTTCACATATGGAAAAGCTTTTTCACAACAAGAGATGTGAAAATGTGAAATAGATGCCCTCAAGAACTAGTTCTGTTCACCTCAGTAGATTATTTAAAAAAAAAGTGCTGAATGCATTCCTAAATGCGCAAAATATACCTGTATGCTAATTTTTCGAGGTAATTTTTTCAGTTGGTCCAGGGAATATTCTATTGCCTTTTGGGGGATCAGGAAGGAATCCCCTGCCCCACACTGAAATGAATTAGATCATGCTTTATTGTTTTTTATTTCCTCTCAACTATAGGTATAGGATAGTGTATACTGAGGTTCTCTTCCTTTTCCTTTTTTTTTATGTTTTTTTTAACTCGTTTGGACATTGCTGTTTTAAACACACCATTATTGAATCAGTCCTATAGATGCCCTTTGGCTATTGCTGGCTAAGTAGGTGTCCTTATTGTTGGCTTTATATCTACTGTTCTTATATACCCTTCCTATATATTTTACCTTTTATTAATCCCAACTCTGTCCTTATTTATCACTATATGCTCTCTTTGTTTAGATATCTGTGACTTAATTTTTTTTCTGAATAGATTGAGACAGTAGTCCTGTGTACCTTGTGGTACCATTTCATGAAACGTAACTATTAAATGGATATCTATATAATTAACCCTGTTTACCCTAGTTTAGAAGTTAATATTTCAAAATATCCCATTGTATGGGCTCTGTAAAAAAATAATTCTCAGGCTGCTCCACTTATCTAATTATTATTATTAGTAAATAATTAGTTAAGCGCGTGCTCTGTTTTAAGACATTCTTCCCATTTTTTTCTTCTTCTGTTCGCATTTTTTTAAATTTATTTTTTATTTTTCTATTTCAGAGCTATTCGCCCCATCTTTATTGGCCATATGTTGTTCTATATTTTAGGCGCCCTCCACCATATTCTCTGAGTTAATTCTCTTTTAAGTAAGTAATTTGTCTGGAAAAATCTTCATTTATCACAGATTTAATCGTTATGCATCTTCTTGCAATTTGCATTTTGGTGCAACTTTTTCAATGACTGATATTGCAAACACTCTGTTTTTTAAGTTTTTTCATTCCCCCTTTTTTTTTCATTTATTAGCCTGGTCGTTGTGTGTCCTCGGTGGCCACATGGTGCCTCCCCCTTGTGGTGGTCCCTTACTTGGCGGTGGCCCTCTCTGGGAATTTTGAGGTGGTAAGCTCCCTTTTTGGGTGGACATTGGCAAATGATGTAAATTTGTTTGTTACACGAATTGATGTATGTCTGTATTTGATATATTTTGCTTATGTTATATTTTCTAATTTTTGTATAGTCTCACGTAGTCATTGGTTGATTGGTATATCCCCTGATGAAGCCATAAGGTGAAACATGTTGGGTTAATATACGAATACAAGATCCCTGTTCAACATGAACTTTCGCCACATGACCACCATCACAATGAGATGTTAAACGCTACTCAACAAACTGCTTTGTTTGGTTTTTAATCTTGTCTTTATTAAACTATAACTTTTTATATATATGGTTTCTATTATTATTTGCAAGCACAGTGATAATCCCCTCCCAATTTCTCCCCCTTTTTTTTGAATAAGGTTAATATTAGTTTCTGAAATCACTGTAAAATAAATATTAAAATAAGATGGTCAAAAGTCTCTTTTCTTTCCACTTAATGCACAAGATTATGTTCCTAAAGTTCCTCTAATGCAGCTCTAAGTTGCACCGCTGTCTCACAATATAAACTCAAGAAAACAATTTGGTTACATTTAGCAGAATGAGTTTGTTTTTGCTTGTCAGCGTTAAGTGCTTCTCTTCTAATTAATTTGGCTCTGTTTTCCCATTGAACTAGCCGTTCGTGTTTTATGGTAAGCTGATTAATATTAATGCTAAAGGCCATAGGTTGCTGTACATTTAACAAGCATACCAATGTTTCTGTGCTATCTACATGCTCTGCCATTTATCATCCCATGCAGTTCTACTGAAAGCTTTCTTGTAATTAACCATGGGAGACTTGGAAAGGCCTTACATATATGACTTGCTACATGGTTTTATTGAAGATGAGCCTTTTAATCACATAATAATAAGCTGTGACCATTTTAGACGAAAGGGACATAACTTTGTTGCCAAGATGAGCTATGCACACTATAAATAAGTAGAGAATTTCAAGTATAGATTTAACATTGCACCAATGTAACTATGCACATGCCATACCTGTGGGCTTCCTCTTGAGCCTAAAAATCACTGTAGCAGACACCACTACTAAAATGATCTCCACAAGCTCCCAGGTCAAATGTTGAGTGATTGCCCTGCTGCGTTGTGAACAAAGGAGATTAGCCACTCTGTACAGGCACCATTCAGAGAATGCTTTTCGCAATAAATGCAACGAATTCTCTGATTGGACGAGGTGGTAAGCATAATGTTACCGCCCTGTCTCTCCACTTTGCCCAATCAGAAAATGCTTTGCACTCTTTGAGAAATGCAAAGTGATCTCTGAATGTCTTCCATGCCGAGCAAAATAACTCTTATAATGCAGCAGGTGAAGGTGGACCAATGTAACTATGTAAAAATATCCATACTTGGAATTGTGCTTTAACCTCCCTGATGGTTTTCCTGAGTGTGGTTCGGGGTTAAATTTCAGCACCATTAGCGGTAACCCCGAGCAACACTCGGTATTGCATTGTAGGATCCTGGTGCAGTGTACTTACCTTGTCCCTGGGATCCTGCAATGTCCCCCCGCTGTGTCCGCTGGCTCTGTCCTCCGCCCGAAGCCTCTGTGTGATGGGCTCCATTCCCTGCGAGCGCCGTGACACACAGGGGCGGAGCCCGGCATCAAATTCCATAGCAACCAAAAAGTGTCCCTTTACGTCAAGAGTGGTTTTAGACCAGCTAGAAAACAGCGATAGTAAATTAGAACACTTGCAGAATTGAGTAATAGTGAATCGTGGGGAAATTAATTTTATTATTATTATATTATTATTTTTTATAATTATTTATATTTATTTATTATATTATAATTTATGATTTTGTGTTTCAAACTTTATCATACCCGGGATATCTACTAGACAGATTTAAGTGTGTTATTGCTAAGAATTACTGGCCTACAATATAAAACGCCAAATGCAAAACAATTGTACCGCTTTGAGACGCAAAAATCTGACATAATAATTCCACCAGGGAGGCTACATAAGTTGTGGATAGAACACCCATGTGTACAAATATAGATCACACCAACATATTCTTTTGGGTACAAAAAAGTCTGCCTATATATTAAACCATAGCCAACAATTAGCCTTCATTTCATAGCAACCAGATAACTCTTGAGATAATTTCTGAATAATTGTAGACTACTACAGTTTGTACATCAGCTTTACTTTGCTCAGACTTGTTGAATAAGTTTAAATGTGTATCACTGACAACATCATTTAATGGCAAACTGATTGTATATTGTTTTTCTGTGTTATATTTTCTATTGTATTGCACATGACTCTCTCTGTCTCTTTCCCTCTGCCTGTGAGTGTGTATCACTCTGTATGGAGATAATTTACTAAAGGCAACTAGGTTGTTCACTTTGCAAGGGAAATTTTAGATTCATGAATGTGGTGAAAATTTACTTTAAAAAGAATACCTAATCACGTGCAAGGAAAAAAACAACAAATTTTACTTGCACATAATTGTCAGCAAAACTTCACCTCATTCGATAAGCTAAGGTAAATTCCTATGCAAAGTGAACAGAATGTTTGCTGGTGGTTCTATTTCAATGTGCATAAGAACCTTAAGGTTTTTTTTACTTTTTGAAAAAAATATGATACTAGAAGAGGTTCTTCTTTTTTCTTGCATTAAACTCTTCATATGCTTTGAGCTACGGATGTGAGAATGATTGCTGCCCTAAAAAACAAAGAACAGATTACTACCAGCTGGGTTATAGAAGACTATCCCACAAGTGTTACTTAATGTTCATTTGCAAGGTGAATACAGGTTGAGTCTGCATCATGGCAGTGAAATTATTGAAGATTAACTGAATTTTCAACAACAGAGTGGGAAAGGTTGCTGCAGACAATATATGAGTGTTGTGTATAATTTAACGTGAACTTGTGCCCAGACAATGCAAAAGAAAGTATTTATGTATACTGAACAAGCAGTAAAAGCACTTTTTAAAACAAGCAGTCATTTACCTCTGTAGCTATAAGCATTGTGGAAAAAAACGTTTTCAAGGCTCACAACAGAAGCACTAAAACCTTAGCTCTTTCCTATTGTTTTATTTTTTTACTTATTGCAGTGGAATCTTGGCAGCCTTCAAGCCCTCTAATATAAACATAAAGCAGATGTGTCTAAGCTGTCTAAGCTGTTCAAAACAGACTGAAACTTAACTTCAGAGATTTTCTTTGTGATTGTGGTAGATTTTTGACAATGAATTATTTTCCAGTACAGGCAGTTGATGGCTTGTCATAAATGGCTTGTTTTAAAGCATTAAGAATATGTGAGTATTTAATCCAGGAACAGGCACACTAAGATCATCTTAATGTATTTGGAGCAGAAAGCTTCAGATTTACACTGAGCTTTTAGTTTGTTTTGTGTTTCCTGCTCAACTATTCAAAGCACTGATTACCATAAGAAATACCATATTTATCAGCGTATAACACGCGCTGGCATATAACACACACCCCAAGTTTAGGAGGGAATTTTAAGATAAAAAACTTTTTAAGGAAAAAAACTTACATTTAAATGCCCATCAATGCAGCCTTATCAGTGTCCATCTGCAGCCTTGTCAGTGTCATTTGCAGCCTTATCAGTGTCCATCTGCAGTCTTGTCAGTGACATTGCAGCCTTGTCAGTGTCACTGCAGTTTAAATATGGTGCCGCCGAGATACACAGAGCCGGTCCTGTGTATCTCGGCTCCTCTCAGCTTCTCCTGGCTCCTCTCGCAGTCCTGCCCTATGATGGACATAACACAGGTCCAATGGCGGGACTGGGCGTGACTGTGAGAGCCGCCAATATACATACATAGCCATGTGTACTCGGCTAGGCTCGGCTAGCTCCATTCACAGTCACGCCCAGTCCCTGTGTTATGTCCATCATAGGGCGGGACTGGGCGTGACTGTGAGCGGAGCTAGCCGAGCCTAGCTAAGTACACTCGGCTATGTATATCGGCGGCGCTCGCTCCTCCGCTCACAATCAGCGGGGGGGATCGGCGTATAACACGCACCCACAATTTTCCCTTGATTTTAAGGGGAAAAAAGTGCGTGTTATACGCCGATAAATACGGTATGTACCGTATAGTTTTTAGCTATGTATTTGTAGCGCTGGTAGATTTGCAATCTACCGCACGTTAGGTAAATTTAGTAACTTGTTCGTTAGGAAGGTTAAGTTTGCCTCTGTTCCAGCTTGGCTGATGTTGTGTGTGTTTCCATGCTGACCGGTGGGTGTCGCTGTTATCACTGGTTAGCGTTGGAAAGGCAACTCGTTGAAGCGTATGGATGCTCTTCTGTCCCGGAGACAACTCGGTGGAGGTGGTCCTCCGAGTTGCATTCTGGGCGAGGGTATTTATGGGACAGACGCCATATTTTGGGGTTCATTTTCAGCCACCTGCTGGCCCTCCTGGCCTACAGGTATGCATTAAGGAGCTACCTCGTGGTCCTCCGTTCCAGAGGCCCACGATACTACAGCGCAGGGGTGGGTCCAGAGGCTTGTCTGGGGCCTACCACCGCGGCCGAGGAATGGTCCTGAGCTGTCGGTCCTGTGTGGCGAAGCTGGATCCCAGGGGAGGACCCATCTTGGAGGGACCATGTAGCAGAGGCCCACGATACTACGGCACAGGGGTGGGTCCAGAGGCTTGTCTGGGGCCTACCACCGCGGCCGAGGAATGGTCCTGAGCTGTTGGTCCTGTGTGGCAAAGCTGGATCCCAGGGGAGGACCCGTCTTGGAGGGACCACGCAGCGTGCGGGTCTATAGAGATGCCTGGTAACTCGGTTGGAGGACGTATCCGAAAGTAACTATACAGCATAGTGTTGCCAGGTTGGCTTAAAGGTTCAGGCACTGTGACTGACATTCACTACAGAAAATCTGATACATCCTGTGGCAGAGGATCGTACAGATTTTGTTCCCAAGCAAGTCTGTGGCAGAGACTTTAATTCATGCTGCGTGCTGGCTGCTAGGCTGGTGAGAAAGGCCTATCCAGACGAGCAAGGACTGTGTCCCACGAGGGTAGCGCATTCCATACAATATCTGAATTCTACCCGAACATTTGTTAAGAACCCTAAAGGAAGATGTTTGAGTTTCTTCTGCAGTTTCCCTTTCATCTCTTTCCTGCTATTTCCTAAGTCAAGTGTTTAATAAAGCATTGAAAACATACTCCAGTGTTGGTGCGTGTATCGTCCAGAGGTAAACTCAATGGAACCCTAGACCCGGTGCTGGTGAAACAGAGGGAAGCAGAGTGAAGGTAACAGACCCGCTTAAACCAGCAGCTCCACCGAGAGTTATTGCTACACATTTTTTATAAGTGAATCAATGGGGTTGATTTTCCTAAAGGCTAATAGACTGTGCAATTTGAAAATGCAGTTGTACTATGCCAGAACTTTTGCTCCAGAGCTTAGTAAATAAGGTGAAGCTTTACTTTGCAAAAATACATATCAATCAAATGCAGTGAGAATTAAAAAAAGCATTTTTGCTTGCACGTGATTGTATGATAGAAGTTCACAGAGCTTACTCTCATTTACTCAGCTGTGGAGCAAATACCCTTGCAGACTGCAACTGCACTTGCAAAATGCACAGTCTATTTGCCTTTAGGAAATCAACCCCACTGTTGCACATTTACAGACAAATATGGCAATACCTCACACTTCCTTACCCCTTGTTTTTCAAGATTGATTTGAACTTAAATGTTGGAGGCTGGGAATCTATTTTAGATGCTAAAAATCACCCTTTTTAGTTGAATGTGTTCCTAAAGGAGTAGCTAAGGTCCTATGCTACTGTTTGGATCACATATTGGTACATATTTAGCACAACTGTTATTTCTCGGAAGTCAATTTACAAATCTGTATGACCCTTTAGGCTGGGTTCACGCTATTGCAAATTGGATGCTGCTTTCCCTGCATCCAATTTGCATAGCAGGATATTGTGACCGGCTCTCTAGGAGCCAGTTACACATCCCTGCAGCGGCTCCAGTGTAAATTGCACAGGAGTCCTGTGCGTCTTTTGGTCCGTTTCAGGTCCGAATTCAGGCAAAAATCGGACCTGAAACAGTGAATGGGTATGCACCAGTCTCCTGCTGTGAGCCGAAGCGTGCTGCAGTTTGAACCCAGTCTAAATGTCCGTTCAAGGACATTGGAAAATCAACACTTTATCTGAAAATGTTAATGTTTATCTTTAACCACTTGCCTTCCGGGGCAATTTTGACATTTCTCACATACTTGTTAAAATCAGCATTTATTGATAGAAAATTACTTAGAACCCCCAAACATTATATATTTTCTGAAAGCAAAGGCTGTTGAAATAGTTGTGCAGCCTTTTATCAAATGCAAATTTTGAGGAAGAAATAGACTTACAACGTGCAAATGAATTTTAGTGCACACAGGCACAATATAATACCCAATTTCTTTGTAAAATATAAAAGATGATATTGTGTCAAGTAAATACATACCAAACATGTCAAGATTTAAAATCGCTCATACCTGTTAAATGGTGACAAAATAAGGTACCTAAAATTATCCATAAGTGACGCTTTAAAAATCTATTTAGAGTTAAACATGAGCTCTGGCACTAGAATTATTGCTGTCACTGTTTACATCTGTGTGCTGGACCTATGTGCATATTTGTATTTTCATGTGAGCACAGGGGGTGCTTTAACTTTTTTATTTATTTTATTTACATTTCTTTTTTTTAACACATTTTAATTCTGTTTTTCATTCAACTTTATTGCTCTCACAAGGGGTGAAAACCAGAGAAATAGCATTCATAAAGTGGGAAAGTGATTAGCAATAGTGCCACAGTTTAGGTTTCCATTATATATTATATATTATTCAAACATATCCGCGGCGATTTAGTGTTAGGAGCATGTGAGGTGCTCCTGAGGTGCTCCTGTTCTGCTCTTCTCACAGCCCTGCCAATTTGCCCACCTGTGCATCTGTTGCTGGGCAGCAAGTCCTGCTCTGTTGACAAAGCCCCCATTGCACTCATTGACTAGCAGCACACCTTTTCTCAAGCGGTGTTCTTGTTACTAGACCCCTGAGTTGACTCCATCTTCCTAGTCCTTCCTCTGCTGTTATTTGTCAGTGGCATTGTGGCAACTTTTTTTAACATCACAAGCCCAGGGCTTTGGGCTTGTGATAGAGTATGCTTCCTGTATCATGTGCTTGGCCCTGACTAGTCTCTGTATTGTCTTGTTACTGACCCTTGCTTGGATAGAAAATTCACTGTCAATTGCCACCTGCCCTGACCTTATGGAACAACAATCAAACAACCAAAGGAGAAAATTGAAAAAAAAGAAAAAAAAAGTATCACCAACTTGATTTTTAAATTTTTTAAACTTGGAGGCTGGGAATCTATTTTAGATGCTAAAAATCCCCCTTTTTAGTTGAATGTGTTCCTAAAGGAGTAGCTAAGGTCCTATGCTACTGTTTGGATCACATATTGGTACATATTTAGCACAACTGTTATTTCTCGGAAGTCAATTTACAAATCTGTATGACCCTTTAGGCTGGGTTCACGCTATTGCAAATTGGATGCTGGTTTCCCTGCATCCAATTTGCATAGCAGGATATTGTGACCGGCTCTCTATGGAGCCAGTTACACATCCCTGCAGCGGCTCCAGTGTAAATTGCACAGGAGTCCTGTGCGTCTTTTGGTCCGTTTCAGGTCCGAATTCAGGCAAAAATCGGACCTGAAACAGTGAATGGGTATGCACCAGTCTCCTGCTGTGAGCCGAAGCGTGCTGCAGTTTGAACCCAGTCTAAATGTCCGTTCAAGGACATTGGAAAATCAACACTTTATCTGAAAATGTTAATGTTTATCTTTAACCACTTGCCTTCCGGGGCAATTTTGACATTTCTCACATACTTGTTAAAATCAGCATTTATTGATAGAAAATTACTTAGAACCCCCAAACATTATATATTTTCTGAAAGCAAAGGCTGTTGAAATAGTTGTGCAGCCTTTTATCAAATGCAAATTTTGAGGAAGAAATAGACTTACAACGTGCAAATGAATTTTAGTGCACACAGGCACAATATAATACCCAATTTCTTTGTAAAATATAAAAGATGATATTGTGTCAAGTAAATACATACCAAACATGTCAAGATTTAAAATCGCTCATACCTTTTAAATGGTGACAAAATAAGGTACCTAAAATTATCCATAAGTGACGCTTTAAAAATCTATTTAGAGTTAAACATGAGCTCTGGCACTAGAATTATTGCTGTCACTGTTTACATCTGTGTGCTGGACCTATGTGCATATTTGTATTTTCATGTGAGCACAGGGGGTGCTTTAACTTTTTTATTTATTTTATTTACATTTCTTTTTTTTAACACATTTTAATTCTGTTTTTCATTCAACTTTATTGCTCTCACAAGGGGTGAAAACCAGAGAAATAGCATTCATAAAGTGGGAAAGTGATTAGCAATAGTGCCACAGTTTAGGTTTCCATTATATATTATATATTATTCAAACATATCCGCGGCGATTTAGTGTTAGGAGCATGTAAGGTGCTCCTGAGGTGCTCCTGTTCTGCTCTTCTCACAGCCCTGCCAATTTGCCCACCTGTGCATCTGTTGCTGGGCAGCAAGTCCTGCTCTGTTGACAAAGCCCCCATTGCACTCATTGACTAGCAGCACACCTTTTCTCAAGCGGTGTTCTTGTTACTAGACCCCTGAGTTGACTCCATCTTCCTAGTCCTTCCTCTGCTGTTATTTGTCAGTGGCATTGTGGCAACTTTTTTTAACATCACAAGCCCAGGGCTTTGGGCTTGTGATAGAGTATGCTTCCTGTATCATGTGCTTGGCCCTGACTAGTCTCTGTATTGTCTTGTTACTGACCCTTGCTTGGATAGAAAATTCACTGTCAATTGCCACCTGCCCTGACCTTATGGAACAACAATCAAACAACCAAAGGAGAAAATTGAAAAAAAAGAAAAAAAAAGTATCACCAACTTGATTTTTAAATTTCAGTGTATTTGCATATTTGGCTCTTGGTGTGCCCTACCTATAAAAGAGTGGGCAGATATCTGGGTTCCATAGCACTTTAAGATTATTGTTATATTTGCTATGCTGTTTCAAATATTTGAAGTACAAGTTTTAAAGTACTGTATGTAATTTATTATGTAGCATGTACACAGTATTACCCACTAATTAACCAAACTTCTATGGGGCTGTGTCTTGAGGCCACGAGAAATGTTGGAAGACAGTCCCGTAGAGGTCTATAGGCTGTAATATGCAGGCACAGCCAGGATGAGAACAAACACCTGAGGCTGCAGTCATCAGATTTGGATAAATATACATCTTTAGAGGGGGAGGGTGGGTTACTTTAGGTCAGGGCAAAGGAGTAAAAAAGCATGAAAGCTCCTTGTTTGAAAGTGCACTTACCATTGAACTTAACAATGATCAAATAATATGTATTTAACTTTATATCAGTAATTGATCTACTAGTTTAAATACAACTGCTAGTACATTTTAAGCTTTGGCTGTTTAGATTTGCAAGCAGATTTAGCCTTGAATTCTTTGATAGGACCCCAATCTTTTGGATAACATTCAAAGGGACAACCAAAGCAATTATTCAAAGACTATTTGTAGCCTGAATTCCAGACATGCAACAGAAGGTATTTTCCTGGCTGCAGATGGTTTCTCCCCCCTTCAAGGACTGACAGAGCACAGGGAGGGACCTGTGCTGGGCAACACAACAACTGAGTTGTACATATGGACAGAGCTTCATGGATTGTGTTGAACTGCTAACAGTGTGGATATCAGTAAATAGGGCTAATACTGCGCTAATGTACCAACATTCAAAAATTACATATGTCGCGCCCCCCAAGATGACAACGCCATATGACGAAACGTATCGGTAGGAGAGACGTGTTGATGTCACCACGCTGTTCATAACCCTGAGGACGGCCGATTGTTGTTAGCCGGCTGGCTTTTCTATCTATGCGAGTTTTAAACAAATTTATGTAAGTGCATTACTTTTTCAATTTAATAAAGTGCAGAAAATATTACACTATGGCCAGTTTTTCTTTCTGGGTCCTTTACTGAATGTGATGAGATTGGACTCCACAGTAGTTGATAGATATGTGAGACTCAGTGAAGCTATCCATCCCATGGCCAATTCGCCATACAAGCATCTGTGCAAGTACAAGGCTTTGGCTGGGCTATAGCCACACGCCTGTTTTACTTGCTTTCTAGTAAGCAAGGTTTTCTTAAGGTGGCGGTGCACTTATATGACGTGAATCACTGTGGTGTCATTGTGAGAGGGATCTTCATAAATCATCCGCATATATGAAATTGGAATTTTTATGCTGAACAATCAAGGATTTTGCATACTTCAATTGGGACTATTTAGCACGGCTTTTCAAATTTTTGTGTGGATATAATTGATGAGGACTGCAAAAGAGAGAGACTAGTTACAGTAGATAGGCAGAGCAATACAAGGCCGAGCCACAAAAACAGTGCCCAGAGTTGTGGACAGTATTGAGGACAACAGGGAGGGAGAAGGACACAGCTCCATCTAATGCCATCTTTAGGGGGAGCACTCCATGACCCATCATGGGGCCTTCAGAGAATGGAGTGGGATCTTCACCCATTGTGAGAGGCCTCTTGGTCACCAGTAAAGATGACATGAATGAGCCTCGGTTCAAGGCAGGTTCAGCAAACATTACTGAAGTTTGCGGGCTGAATCCGAACCCACTCACTGAAGTCAACAGGAGTCAAGTGTTAAAAACAAATAATGGCCATTTTCTAGGCTAATAGGTAAGGAATTGTCAAACAAATGGCATGAGGGGCCAGGCACTGCCCTCGGGAACATGTTTTAAAGTAAAAACTGTTTTTCTGGGGAAATTAAGTCTGGCCATGGCCGTGACCGGAGGCTGAAGTGAGGGGGAGGACGTTGTGAGCCCGGACCTTGCTGCTACTCCTATGCTCGATCCTGCCTAGCAGTGTGGGGAAAGTGACGCTGGGAGGCTGAACAGCTGATCAGGCGGACAGATTCAGGGATCGCTCGGTGTTCTGCCCACACGCCCGCCTGTGGCTTTCCTGGGATAGGATCCTACAGTGTATTCCCCAGTGCGATCCTGCCTAGCAGCGTAGGAAAGGGGACACCGGAAAGCTGAACAGCTGATCGGGAGGAAGGAGATTTTGTCCACTGGGTGCTCCGCCCGCATGCTCTTTTGCGGCTCTCCCCCGGGATAGGATCCAGCAGCTCACTCCACAGCGAGAAGGGAGGAAGTGCACACCCGGGATTGTGCAGCCATTTGTATCCTGGAGATTTAAGGGGAGGTTCGTGCCAAGATGACCAGGAAGAGGGGTGCAGAGGAGGCGGCCGTGCAGGATAGAGCCGGCGTTCACACTCAGCGTGGTCCCAAAGATGAGGCAAGTCAAGCTGCTGCTGCAAAACTGGAGCGCTTTGCTTACACACCTAACCATACACCCAAGAAAGGGGGTCAGGTAGGGGGTGTGCAACATCAGGGTCCGCAGGCCAGCCACACAGGGGGGAGGAAAAGTCAAGGCTCAGCAGCAATAGGCGCATCTGCGATATTGGCAGAATCTGCATCACAAACAGCCCTGGAAAGGGAGTGTGGACTGAGTAATGAATTAGCAGAAGGAATGGGGGTGCTAGAGAAGGAACCATCCTTAAAGGACATTCTTCTAGCAGTTAACAACTGTAAGACTTCATTATCTGACCTATTTGACCGGCTTAAAGGTATTAGAGATGATTTATTTAACCTAAGACAAGACTTGCAGGAGGTATGTGCTCGGACTACTACTCTCGAGAGGAGACTTAGTCAGGTGGCAGATGATGTGAACCCGATGAGACAAGAAGTAAAGTTCTTGGTCTTCCTGAAAGAAGTGAGGGTAATAACCCCATAGAGTTTATGGAAGAATGGTTCAGAGATATGTTTGGTAAAGATTCTTTGTCAAGCTTTTTTGCAATTGAGTGTGCACACAGAGTCGCTTCCAGGGTGCCACCTTCAGGGGGTCAGCCAAGGCACCTTATTATTAAATTCCTGTTCTTTTAGGACAAGGTCACCATTCTCCAGAAAGCAAGAGAAATGAAAAACATACAGTATAATGGCGTAAGGATTTCTTTATATCCAGACTTCTCCCCTGAGCTACAGAAACAAAGAGCAAAATTCACAGAGTGCAAATGCAGATTGCAGCAGTTTAAAATTAATTATGCAGTACTTGATCCTGCACGCTTACGCATAACAGCATTTGGGGAGGGGAAGTTCTTTAATGCTCCTGCAGAAGTATCATCATGGTTGGAGAAGAATGAAGGAAGGCTACAGCGGGGTGAAGGAACATGAGAAAATGGGGAAAAAATTAGACTCTGGTGGTCCCTGTTCAGTTGAAGGCTCCTGAGGACTTTTTTTCCCCCCCTTGACATATTTATGCATATATAGAGGTGAGGGTATGGGGGGGTAGCATATATATATTTTTTTTTGAGTACACTGGTCATGTTGGGGTTAATTCCCCTCTTATAAGGTTTGGATAGCAATGTAAAGAAAAAAAGAGTTATACTCACTTTAGAGGGTTAATACAGTCACTTTAGAAGCCCTTGGTATGGGCCCAAGGTTGGGCAAGGGGGAAAAGGGGGGGGGGATTGGAGAAGGGGGGTGGGTAGGGAGGGCTGGGTGAAGAAGGGTTAGGGTATGGGGTATGCACAAGTTTGCAAGGGTGTATGAGGGTGGTGGATATGTGGAGTGAAATGAAGTAAGATGTTTTGAGTTTGTACAAGATTTAAAATTGCTAATGTTTTCAAACGCTAGTCACAATGGTTTTAGGGGTAAGAATTATTCTGAGAGGAGACAAGGAACAGGGGCAGGAGAATAATAGGTACCAGAGATGGTAGAGGAAAAATCCCAGATCCCTTAAGGCATGTTAAGATATGCTCATGGAATGTGCGGGAGGTAAGGGAGATGTCCAAAAAACAGGCAATTTTCTCTATGGCTGGGACAGGTGGTGTTAAAATACTCTGCCTCCAGGAGACTCACCTCAACAAAGACACAACTAGTGCCTTGAGGAACAGGAATTACCAAGAGCAGTATCATTCAACCCATACCTCCTATTCAAGGGGTGTGAGTATATTGATAAATTCTGGACTGGTCTTCTCCTGCAGACAGAGTAAGATGGATGAGAATCGACGGTATGTTTTTCTTTTTTGTATTATTGAAAGCCGAGAATGTGTATTAGCTAATGTATATATTCCTCCACCATTTAATACAGAGATAATGTGTGATTTAATAAGCTTTATAGCAGATAAACCCGGGGTACCAGTCATAGTGGCAGGTGACTTTAATATGACTATGGATAACAGCATAGATAGGCTCCGACCATGGGTCGCTTCTGGAGGGGTACCCAAAGGCCCACTTCTCCAATTCTGTGAGGAGGTAGGGCTGGTGGATATCTGGAGGAAGTGGCATCCGGGTGTGAAGCAGTATTCGTGCCACTCTAGGACGCATGCCACTTTGTCCAGAATCGACCTTGTGTTGTATAATGAGGAAGCCTTAAATTTAATGGTAGAAGTAGACTACGAGCCAAGGGGGCTTTCGGGCCACTCACCAGTGGCTTTCTCAATTAAAATTGGGTCGAGCTTTGGTGGGGGGGGGACTGAAAAATGAACCCCTTTTGGCTCGAAGTAATTGAGGATGCTGGGGTTATTGCAGCCAGTCTAGAGGAATTCATAAACTTAGACTCAGGAACCGCCTCGTTGGGCATAATGTGGGACTCCCTGAAGGTTTTGTTCGGGGTGTATTAATATAAAAAATTTCCTATGTTAAGAAACAATCACAGGTTAAGGAATGTAAAGCAAAAGACAGGGTGCAAGGGGCTGAAGTGTGGAATGTGGAGGAACCAACTTTAGTCAGGTATGGTGAGTGGGTGGAGAGCCAAGATGAATATAGGAAATTAGTATTGGAGAAAGTGGAAAAAAAATGTTTCAGAGACAGAGTTTTTTTGGGGAAGGAGAACTAGTGGGGAGAACCCTGGCATTGATAACCAGGGTAAATAGCCATCATCCACTATATAAGCAATCTGGGACAGGGAAGGGAAAATTATAAGAGCTACCCCGGGAATAGTAATTCAAAAATTATTATGAAGCCTTGTATAGTACCCCACAAATAAATGTAGAGGGGGAAATGTGGTAGTTTTTTGAAAAACTGAAAATAACCCCCTTATGCAGTGAGGACAGGGAAGTGTTGGAAGCCCCATTGACATTGGAAGAGTTGCAAAGGGTAATAGTAGATATGGCGAATCAGAAAGCACCAGGTCCTGATGGTATGCCTACAGAAATATTTAAGAGATATGGGGACATATTGCTCCCAAAACTCTTGGAGGTATTTAATGGGGCCGTGGTGGAAGGAAGATTGCCCATATCTATGACTTTAGCCACAATAATAGTATTATTAAAAGAGGGGAAAAATCAGCTTGATGTAGCCTCATATAGACCGATTTCGCTTCTGTGCTCTGATGTAAAGATTTTGGCAAAAGCCTTGGCAACTAGGCTGAACAGAATAATTTCTAAAGTAATACACCCAGACCAAACCAGTTTTATACCGGATAGATCTGTGAGCGTGAATATAAGGCGAGTATATTTAAATATGCAGCTGCCTATAGAAAACGGGGGGAATAGAGCCGTTCTATCATTAGATGCGGTCAAGGCGTTTGATAGCCTTGAGTGGCACTATTTATGGAAGGTATTGGCGGAATTTTAATTTGGCCCTAACTTTGTGCAATGGTTAAGACTTCTTATATGATAGTCTGAGGGTTAGCGTCAATGGGGAGTGCTCTGAATGCTTCCAGTTGGGGAGGGGAATGAGACAGGGGTGTCCATTGTCACCCCTGCTCTTCGCCCTCACACTGGAGCCATTGCCTATTGCCTTAAGAGCCTCTCAAGAATTTTGGGGATTCAAAAGAAGGAGGGAGGAGGAGAAAGTCGCAATGTATGCAGATGATATCTTGCTATTTTTGTAAGACACGCAGGCCTCTTTGAAAGCAGCTATGGGGATAGTTAAAGAGTTTGGACATTTCTCTGGACTGGCAATTAATTGGGAAAAATCTGTACTTTTGCCAATAGACCCCCTTGCAGAACTCCTTCGGCAACAGGTAGACTCAATAAGAGTAGTAAGTCAAATGAAATATTTAGGGGTCAATATAACAAGAGACCCGGGGCAGTACATAATGGGAAATGTAGTCCTACTTATCATAAAATTAAAACAGAAAAGTCGGGTGTGGGGCCGCCTTCCTCTCTCGGTTGCCGGTCGGTGCAATTTAATCAAGATGGTATGGATGCCTCAAATTCTATATGTTATTCACAATTCCCCCATTTGGATTCCAAAACACTGCTTTGAAAAATTGGACAGTGTGTTTAGAGAATTAATTTGGAAAAATGGGGCGGAAAGGTTTTGCTTACAGGTATTGCGGCAATCGAGAGAGGCAGGGGGCCTGGCTTTGCCAAACCCATGGGGTTATTTTCTTCCGGCTGAAATGCAGTATATGAGAGGTAGTAATTTGCCCGAAGAAAGGGAAGTAGAAAGTAATATATTGATGAACAGCATTAGCCATGACAGAATTGTGGAAGCAATGGAGGCAAATTCTTTTGGCTCCAGTTGTCCTACAGTCCAGCTAATGGTTAGAAGTTGGGAGACCGTTAAGGCCATGTTAGGTTACACTGGTTTCTCTGAGTTCTCTCCAATATGGAACAATAAAAATTTCAAAGAGCTCAATGTGATGGGTAAAATAGAGGAATGGGACAGGAGGGGCATCCATTTCTTGGCACAGTTGTATAGGGCAGGAAGGCTGAAATCATTTCAGGAGATAAGAGAGGAGTATGCAGTTCCTAATTGACTTTTTTTTAGTTATCTGCAAGTCAGGCACGCCCTAGATGTACAATTCAGAGGGAGGGTGATAGAGTGGAGTGAAATGCCCTTGTTCAGGAAATTGTTGAATACTAGATCTTCTAAAGGGTTAATCTCCGATATGTATGGGAGTATAAATACAGCGGGTCAGGAGAGTGTAGTGGAGTCTAACAACAGGATTAAATGGGAGAGAGATGTTGGCCCAATAACGGAGGAACAATGGAAATACGTCTTAGCATTAGGGCCCAGGGCTTCTCTCTCTCCGTCGCAGGGGGTATCTCACCTGTATCTGATATATAGGTCATATTACACACCATTGAAACTATACATGTTTGGAAAGAGGCCTGACTCTAAATGTCAATGGTGTGGGGATAGGAGAGATGATTTGATACACATGTTCTGGCGATGTCCCAAGTTGCATAGGTATTGGGAAGGTATAATTGATAAAATTAACTCTTTTTTTTTTGGGTTATCGCTAGGCATGGAGGTTAGGACTTGTCTTATGGGATTGATGGAGAAGAATGGTATAAGAGACACCCAGGCTGCAATAATTAGATGCTTGTTCCAAGGAAAGAAGTTAATTGCACGGAAGTGGCAGGCAAAAGATCCCCTGACGATAGCAGAATGGATGAAAGAGGTTAAAGATGTGATTGTGAAGGAGAATTTTTTCTATGGAAAGAGAGGTAATATGAAGAAATATGAGAATATATGGAAGTTATGGCTGGAGTTGCATCACCCCGAATAGAAATAAGATGGACAGGTAGAATGGAAGGAGTAATTGTAGGTTGAAAGGTTAGTGTATGTGGGGTGGAAGTGAGGTAAGAATGGATGGAGTGGCTGGGGGGGGGGGGTGACGGGTGGAAAGGGGAAAAGCAATTAGTTGTATTTATTTATGTCTGCTTTTGTAATGTTTTTTATACACTATGTAAACAGTGTTGTTTGGTGGACAAATATATATTCCAAATAAAAAGTATTGAATTAAAAAAAAAACTCCATTTGGTGGGAACAGTAAATGTATTCAGCCTTTAAAGTGAAACATTACAAATGCTTAATTCCTTTAAATAACATGCCCTGGGATGTCCTTAACCTGCCTTTTTGATTGACACATCTGTACAATGTTTACAGCCTACTATAGCAAAACATGCAGCTCCTGGCCACTTACTTCTGTTTGTAAACAAAGTGGCTGGGGATTCTCTTCATCTGGAGTCGTATCCTGGATGAGGGTCTGGTATAGATATTAATGAGGGACTCCACAAAAAAAACAAAGGGGTCCCCTCTAAAAATACATACCCGATCTTTATCCTTAATGAGGGTCTGGTATAGATGTCAAAGGAATGCTGTGTAGCAGCAGCCAAGCAAACAACAACATTTACTTCTTTGGCTCAAATAAACAGTCTAGGGGTTGCCTTTTTAAAGTTTATTGCAGAGTTATTTGGATGAAGCTTAAGGGAGCTGGGGGATACCCCAGAACACTAACAGGAATGCGAGGACATTCTTCCCTTTGCAGCTAACTTTTATAACAGTCCCTTAAGCAGTGGGATAAGACTTGGAAAAAAGTACTGAATTATTTGAGAGTTTATCCCACTCAAAGCTCAACAAAGCCTCCAAGCTTAAGGACCCAGAGCATAACGTATTAAAATCCAAGAAGACAAACATATACTCTCTTCACTATCACAATATATATATATAAATATACTGTTGGTCTCCTGGTTTGGTAAAAGAGTTCTGGGCCCTGGAAGCTTTGCAGAGTACTGGGTGGGATGATGAAGCTGCTAACTCTGGGTCCACATTTTGAGTTGGTACAGCTTGGAGCAGCTGGAACCAGTTCTTGTTTGAATGTGAGTACTGTCCGGAGGATCAGACAATGATCTAAAAGTGGCAGGCCGGTAGGGATGAGCTTCATGTTCGAGTCGAACCCATGTTCGACTCGAATGTTGTCTGTTCGACCATTCATCAAATTGCGAATTATATGGGCCGTTCGCGCCAAATTCGTGTGGCGCGTCACGGCCCATAGTTCACTGCGGCATCGCAGTGCATTGCTGGCTGATAATTGGCCAAGCATGCACTATGACCCGCATGCTTGCCCAATCACAGCGCCGTCAGTAGACAGAGCTATAATTGGCCAAAGCCAGGGTGGCTTTGGCCAATTATGGCTCAGGGGGTTTAGAACACGCCCCACACTATAAAAGGCCACCTGCACGGCAGCCCTGTGTAGTGTGTTCCGGCGTGCTGAGAGATAGAGAGAGAGAGAGACAGTGTCATTTCATTTGAGTTAGATAGATTAGGCAGGACAGTCAGTCAGTTAGCTGCACTTACAGTGTATTGTGTATATATGCATCCCAGGTGTTTTATGTATATATATATATATATATGTATATATATACACTGTATTCAGTTTAGCTAGATCCGTTCCTGTTATCTTCCTACTGACAGGCAGGCTTGTCTTGTTACAATATTTACAGCTACCTAAAGAAAATTGCTGGTGTTCTTTTGATCCTATTAGTACCACAGTCAGGCAGCTAGACTATTTACAGTTAGTGTAGTGCGTCCTCCTCACAGTGTTCAGCTAAAGCTACAAGTTAGTTTAGTGTGACCTCTTCACAGTGTTCAACTAAAGCTACAAGTTAGTGTAGTGCGTCCTCCTCACAGTGTTCAGCTAAAGCTACAGGTTAGTTTAGTGTGACCTCTGCACTGTGTTCAGCTAAAGCTACAAGTTAGTGTAGTGCGTCCTCCTCACAGTGTTCAGCTAAAGCTACAAGTTAGTGTAGTGCATCCTCCTCACAGTGTTCAGCTAAAACTACAAGTTAGTGTAGTGCGACCTCTGCACAATGTTCAGCTAAAGCTACAAGTTATTTTAGTGCGACCTCTGCACAGTGTTCAGCTAAAGCTACAAGTTAGTGTAGTGCATGCTCTGAACAGTGTTCAGCTAAAGCTACAAGTTAGTGTAGTGCGTCCTCCTCACAGTGTTCATCTAAAGCTACAGGTTAGTTTAGTGTGACCTCTGCACAGTGTTCAGCTAAAGCTACAAGTTAGTGTAGTGCATCCTCTGAACAGTGTTCATCTAAAGCTACAAGTTAGTGTAGTGCGTCCTCCTCACAGTGTTCAGCTAAAGCTACAAGTTAGTGTAGTGCGACCTCTGAACAGTGTTCAGCTAAAGCTAAAAGTTAGTGTAGTGCTTCCTCCTCACAGTGTTCAGCTAAAGCTACAAGTTAGTGTAGTGCGTCCTCCTCACAGTGTTCAGCTAAAGCTACAGGTTAGTTTAGTGTGACCTCTGCACAGTGTTCAGCTAAAGCCACAAGTTAGTGTAGTACGTCCTCCTCACAGTGTTCAGCTAAAACTACAAGTTAGTGTAGTGCATCCTCTGAACAGGGTTCATCTAAAGTTACAAATTAGTGTAGTGCGTCCTCCTCATAGTGTTCAGCTAAAGCTACAAGTTAGTGTAGTGCGACCTCTACACAGTGTTCAGCTAAAGCTACAAGTTAGTGTAGTGTGACCTTTGCACAGTGTTCAGCTAAAGCTACCTGTAGAAGGTTGGTGGTGTTTTCCTGATCCTATCACTGCCACAGGCAGCTAAATTATTTACACGTTAGTGTAGTGCAACCTCTGCACTGTTCAGCTAAAGCTACCTGTAGAAGGTTGGTGGTGTTTTCCTGATCCTATCACTGCCACAGGCAGCTAAATTATTTACACGTTAGTGTAGTGTGACCTCTGCACAGTGTTCAGCTAAAGCTACCTGTAGAAGGTTGGGGATGTTCTCATACTGTAGGCAGGTAGTTGATTTTGCTAGCTGCAGTATCAGTATATATATATATATATATATATATATATATATATATATATATATATATATCCCAGCTTAGTGCAGCTACAGGCCATTAGTATGTCTGGAAGGCCAACAAGGAGAGGCAGACAGTCACAAGCCAATAAATGAGGGCAAGCAGGCTCTGTGTCTAGAGGCAACGGTGCTGGTCGTGGAGACGGTGCATCCTCATCAGCACATGGCCGTGGGACACGCTTGGCCTTTTTTTCGGCAGCTGGCTGTGTTGAGCTGCAACATGCGGAAGACTTGGTTGAGTGGATGACCAAGCTGTCCTCATCCTCCTCATCCTCCCTCACCCATGCTCAGGGTACTTTGTTTGGCAAAGCAGCTGCCAACGTGGCCTCTTCCCTCGGCTTAATGGCATCAGTGACTCCTTCCCTAGCCCCACCATGTCCTCCTGAGGACTCCCTCCAACTGTTTGACCACAGTGTTGGGTACATACTCCAGGAGGATGCCCAGCGTTTAGAAGGCTCTGATGATGATACTGAGCTAGATGAAGGCAGTAATGTGAGCACAGACAGAGGGGGTGCCCAAGAAGGACAGCATTCTGGCAGTCATGCTCCCCCTGCTGCAGCATACTGCCAGGTTTGCTCCAGTGATGAGGAGGGAGGGGATGATGAGGTCACTGACTCAACGTGGGTGCCTGATAGGAGAGAGGAGGAGGAGGAGGCACATCACCAACGAGGCAGGATGCCCTCCAGGGGCCAGCCTAAGGGCAGCACACTGACTGCATCACACCGCAAAGCTCTACATGTGCAGGGCGCTGCTGTCTCTGCGCGTTATTCCAAAAGTTCTTTGGTGTGGGTCTTTTTTGAGACGAGTGCATCAGATCGCACCGCTGCTATTTGCAACATATGTCTCAAGCATATTTTGCGTGGCCAAAACATCTCCCACTTGGGCACCACATGCTTGACCAGACATATGTTGACCTGCCATGCAGTTCGTTGGCAAGCATATCTCAAAGACCCACACCAAAGAACAAAGAGGACCTCTCCTTGCTCCTCATCAGCTGAGATCTCCAACCCCACTATACCTTCAGTCCTCTCTGAGACCTGCACTGAGAGGAATGAAGGTGTAGAATTAGGTGTGTCACAGCCAAGTACTTGTGGGCAATCTGCTTTCGGTACATCGACATCAGATTGTACCAGGCAAATTTCCCTGCCCCAGCTGCTGCACCACCAAAAGAAGTTTGCTCCCAGCCATCCACATGCTCAGCGGTTGAATGCTAGCTTGGCAAAATTGCTAGCACTTCAACTGCTACCTTTTCAGTGGGTAGACTCTGCCCCCTTCTGTGAGTTTGTGGAATGTGCAGTTCCTCAGTGGCAGGTACCCAAACGCCACTTTTTCTCACGGAAGGCGATTCCGGCTCTCTACCGGCATGTGGAAGGCAATGTCTTGGCCTCGCTGGACAGGGCGGTCAATGGTAAGGTGCATATTACCACTGACTCATGGTCCAGCAGGCATGGACAGGGACATTACCTACATTTTACGGCGCATTGGGTCACTCTGCTGGCAGCTGGGAAGGATGCAGGACAAGGTGCAGTAGTTGTTCTGCCACCACGCCTCCAAAATGCCACTACTAATGATTGTGACACACCTCTCTCCTCCACCCCCTCCTCTTCCCCCTCCTCTTCTTCTTCCTCCATGGCCTCTTCCTGTGCTTTGTCCTCGGAACCAGCGGTGCTCCATAGGCATTCAAGGGGCTACGCAAATACGCAGGCCAAAAGATGCCATGTAGTGCTTGAGCTGGTGTGCTTGGGGAACAGGAGCCACACTGGGGCAGAGGTTTTGTCAGCTCTGCAGGGGCAGGTTCAGAGGTGGTTGACGCCACGCCAAATTAAGGCAGGAATGGTGGTTTGCGACAATGGCACCAACCTCCTCTCCGCCTTCTGACAGGGACAACTGACCCATGTGCCCTGTTTGGCTCACGTCCTTAACTTGGTGGTGCAGCAGTTCTTGGGCAGGTACCCGGGCTTACAGGATGTCCGGAGGCAGGCCAGGAAAGTCTGTGTGCATTTCCGCTGGTCATATAATGCCAGTGCTCAGCTGGCAGACCTCCAAAAGGAGTTTAACCTGCCCAAGAACCGCCTAATCTGTGACATGCCCACCAGGTGGAACTCAACGTTGGCCATGCTGCAGTGGCTGCACACACAGCAGAGGGCCATCAATGAGTACCAGTGGCTACTGATCAAGGATGCATGAACTGTCCTGTCACCATTTGAGGAGGCCACGGGGATGGTGAGCAGTGACAGTGAATGCATCAGTGACACTGTTCCCCTTGTCCACCTGTTGGAGCACACGCTGCGTGGAATAATGGACAGGGCACTTGCGGCAGAACAGAGGCAAGAAGAGGAGGACTTCATTAGCTTTCAAGACCCCCTTTATCCACTGTTCCTGCGTGCCCGCCGATCACACAGGAAGAGGACAAGGAAGAGGAGGAGGAGGAAGAGGAGGAGGATTGTGTCAGTATGGAGGTGGAGCCTGGCACTCAGCATCAGCAGCAGTCTTTAAGGGATCAGTCCCAAGAAACACATGGACTTGTACGTGGCTGGGTGGAGGTGGCTGCGGACCATGTCGTCCTTAGTGACCAAGAGGACTCCGGACCGAATGCCTCAGCAAACCTACCTGCATGGCCTCCCTGATCCTGCAAAGCCTGCATAAGGATCCTCGTATTTGTGGTATCAAGGAGAAGGACCAATACTGGCTGGCAACCCTCCTTGATCCACGTTACAAGGCTAAGGTTGTGGACCTTATCTTGCCGTCGCAGAGGGAGCAGAGGATGAAACATCTTTGGGAGGCCTTGCAGAAAAGTCTGTGCAACGGGTTCCCAGAGACTGGGAGGTTACAAACTCCTGTTTCTGGACAACGTGTTGCTGAGGCTTCGGTCCGTCAAAGAAGGAGCGGTGGAGAAGGTGGCTGTCTGACCGATGCGTTCAGACAATTTTTTAGTCCGCAGCCCCAAGGTATGATCGGTTCCAGCAACCATCGCCAGCGTCTGTTTTACATGGTTCAGGAATACCTAGGGGCAAGATCTGACTTGGACACCTTTCCCACCGAAAATCCTCTGGATTACTGGGTCTTGAGGATGGATCACTGGCCAGAGCTTGCACAGTATGCAATTGAGCTACTGGCCTGTCCTGCATCCAGCGTTCTTTTGGAACGCACATTCAGTGCTGCTGGAGGCTTTGTAACCGATCACAGGGTGCGTCTGTCCACCGACTCGGTCGATCGACTGACCTTCATAAAAATGAATCAGTCTTGGATCACCACCAGCTACCAAGCACCTGATGCTGATGTAACTGAATAATTTTTTTTGAAATCTCAGATCCCTTCAAAGACTGCCTATGCTGATGCTGAGTGACTATCCTGTTATGCTGAGTAATTATCCTCTTCCTCCTCAATGATCATGCTGATAGCTTGTAAGAACATTTTTGGTTCTGGGCGCCGCCACCAGTGCCTAAGGCCCAATTTTTAAGCCCCTGTTTAACAAGGGCATGTAATTACATTTTTGATGCAATTCTTTTGCAGCAGGGCTCGTTCCTGCGTTCCAACTAGAGTATCTGTGAGGGGTTGCAGTGTTGTGGCACCAGCACCAGTGCCTAAGGCCCAATTTTTCAGCCCCTGTTCAACAGGGACATGTAATTAGAATTCTTGATCTAATATTTCACAGCAGGGCCCGTTTCTGCGCCCACCAAGATTAACTGTGAGGACTTACAGTGTTGTGGTACCAACACCACCACCACCACCAAAGGTCCCAATTTTTCAGCCCCTGTTCAACAGGGGCATGTAATTACAATTCTTGATCGAATATTTCACAGCAGGGCCTGTTTCTGCCCCCACCAAGATTAACTGTGAGGACTTACAGTGTTGTGGCACCAGCACCACCACCACCATCACCAAAGGCCCAATTTTTCTGGCCCTGTTCAACAGTGGCATGTAATTACAATTCTTAATCTAATATTTCACAGCAGGGCTCTGTGAGGGCTTACAGTGTTGAGGCCAAAACAACACCTAAGGCCAAAATTTCTGCTGAGTATATAGGGCAGGCCCCTACTTTCAAACATCCAACTTACAAATGACTCCTACTTGCAAATGGAAGGAGACAACAGGAAGTGAGATGAAATCTACCCTATAGAAAGGGAAATTCTCTCCTGTAAGAATTAATATGGGAAAAACGTTTCTCCTTTCCACTGATGCTTTATCACCAATCCTTGTTTCACTAAAAACCCCAAATTTTCAAAAAACATTTGTCATTGGGACAAAAAGTGAGGTGAAATCTTCTGAAGAGGAGCACAGACAGCAAACCAAATGTCAAAGGGGTGATAACCCTTCCCTATGTTTTCCAAAAAGCTTAAAAACAGATTTTTTGGCTGGAGCTACACTTTAAAAATGTACCAGTTCAAAATTACAAACAGATTCTACTTAACAACAAACCTACAGTCCCACTCTTGTTTGTATCGCCTGTATACTGCTGTTCAGAGTATATAGGGCCTGGGGGCCCCACACCTTTCCTTTTTTTAATTTGGGTGTGGGGTTCCCCTTAATATCCATACAGGACCCAAAGGGCCTGGTAATGGACTGGAGGGTTTCCATGCTGTTTGTCTCATTGATTTTCATCCATATTGCCAGGACCCGACATTACATTAAAGCCGCAAGCAGTTTTAAATGACTTTTTTTCCTTTAAAAATGTCATTTTGTGCAGGGATTGTTCTAAGCACAGGAAAGACGCACCAATTTACAGGCATACTATAGACACCCCCTAAGTACGATATTTAAAGGAATATTTCACTTTTTTTTTTTTTTACTTCAAGCATCATTAAAATCACTGCTCCCGAAAAAACGGCCGTTTTTAAAAGTTTTTTTTGCATTGATACATGTCCCCTGGGGCAGGACCCGGGTCCCCAAACCCTTTTTAGGACAATACCATGAAAATTAGCCTTTAAAATTAGCACTTTTGATTTCGACCGTTCGAGTCCCATAGACGTCAATGGGGTTCTAACGTTTGTGCGAATTTTCGGTCCGTTCGCAGGTTCTGGTGCTAACCGAACCGGGGGATGTTCGGCTCATCCCTACAGGCCGGGGCAGGAAGAAGCACTGCAAAAGAAAGTCAGAAGACTGAAGTTAAGACTACGGGCTTGATTTACTAAAGCTGGAGATTGCAAAATCTGGTGCAGCTCTGCACAGAAATCAGCTTCCAAGGTTGTTTGCCAAAGCTTAATTAACCACTTCCCGCCCGCCCTATAGTGGATTGACGTCCGGGAAGTGGTTCTGTTATCCTGACTGGGCATCATATGACGTCCAGCAGGATAACATGCCCCCGGGGGCGCGCATCGCGGCGATCGGTGGAGCGGTGTGCCAGCCTGACACACCTCTCCACCGATCTTGGTAAACAGCCTCCGGCGGAGGCTCTTTACCACGTCATCAACCGTGTCCAATCACGGCTGATCACGCTGTCAATGGGAAGAGCCGTTAATCGGCTTTTCCTCACTCGCGTCTGACAGACGCGAGTAGAGGAGAGCCGATTGGCGGTTCTCCTGACAGGGGGGTCTGCGCTGTTTATCAGCGCAGCCCCCTCTCAGATCACCACACTGGACCACCAGGGATCACCACTAGGACCACCAGGGAAGGGGCAACAGGTGGATGGCCAGGTATGTACCCCATGGCCATCCACATGTGCCCAATGTGTCCAATCTGTGCCAATCAGTACCCACAAATGGGCACTGATTGGCACCATTATGTTACAGATCTGCCCAGTGCCACCTGTCATTGCCCATCGGTGCCACCTGTCAGTGCCCATCTGTGCCCATCAGTGCCCATCAGTTCCCACCTATCAGTGCCCATCAGTGCCACACATCGGTGCCACCCATAAGTACCCATCAGTGCCACCCATATGTACCAATCAATGCCACCTACTAGTGCCCATCAGTGCCGCCTATGAGTGCCCATCGGTGCCACCTATCAGTGCCCATCAGTCCAGCCTATCAGTGCCCATCATCAGTGCCCATCAGTGCCACCTCATCAGTGCCACCTCATTGGTGCCACCTCATCGGTGCCCATCAGTGCCGCCGTATCAGTGCCCGTCAGTGCAGCCATATCAGTGCCCATCAGTGCAGCCATATTAGTGCCCATCATTGAAGGAGAAAACGTACTTATTTACAAAAAATTTTAACAGAAACAAAGAAAAACTTTTTTTTTTCGAAATTTTCGGTCTTTTTTTATTTGTTGCACAAAAAATAAAAACCGCAGAAGTGATCAAATACCACCAAAAGAAAGCTCTATTTGTGGGAACAAAATGATAAAAAATTTGGGTACAGTGTAGCATGACCGCGCAATTGTCATTCAAATTGCGACAGCGCTGAAAGCTGAAAATTGGCCTGGGCAGGAAGGTGTATAAGTGCCTGGTATTGAAGTGGTTAAACAAGCTGAAGTTAGAAGCTGATTGGCTACCATGCACAGCTGCACCAGATTTTGCACTCTTCTGCTTTAATAAATGTTAAAAGGCCCTCTGAGGGTAAACCTGAGGGTGAACTTGATGTAAGGAAGCTTTTCCATATATATATTAGTACACCCCTCACATTTTTGTAAATATTTTATTATATCTTTTCATGTGACAAGAAATGACACTTTGCTACGATGTAAAGTAGTGAGTGTACAGCTTGTATAACAGTGTAAATTTGCTGTCCCCTCAAAATAACTCCACACTAAAGCTGGAGATTTTTTCATTTTTCATACAGCAAAATCCTGGCTCTGATAGTTTCTTAACCTCCTACAGTTAAACATGCAACTGGAACAGACACTGCATCAGCAGCATGGGCTGACACCACAGCCCTGGCGAGGTACAACACCCCTTGCCTGGACACCCATCCACAGGTTGTCCGCTTCAGTCTATGCTCGAGTAGCACTGGTTCCTGACAGGATCCCCAGCTGTATCTTCCTTGTGCATGTGTTTTAAATCAATTGCCCTGCAGTGAATATTTAATGAATGTCACATTCACAGTTTTAAAAATATGGTCTCAGGTCACTAATATTGCATATTATGTTAGCTTTACTTTGGATTTTTGTTCAGATTGCAGTTTATATTTTAAATGCTATAGCTGTTTCAAGACAGGTTACAAATAATGCATACAAATGTCTAAAATAACAAAATGTTATGGATGGTATCATTTTACCTTTTTTATAGTAAATGAATAGGAAAAAACACAAGTCACAAACGGTAGACAGATATGCTACAATCACGTTTCAACACATCCATGACATGAATAAATCATTAGCAGAACAAAAAATGATGGAAAATATTATTACGTTTTAACTATTACAAAACTGGAGGGACCAGGGCTTTGTAATGGACCCAGGGGTTTTGCATTGCTTGCTGCTAACTTACAAACCTTTAATGTTCAAAATAAAGTCCCAGTTAGGTGAGGTTACACAGAAAGATTTACAAGCCTTCAGGCAAGCTGTAAGGCATCTAGTATTTTAAGGCAATGGTTTGTGTGGGTGATGGGTGCCCATTTCCTGTTGTGTTTGCAGCAGCTTTGGGGAATACATCTAAGAGATTCTTGTTGAGTGCATCTACAAGCTACCAGTGTGAATCTAATCAACAAGATGATAAAAAGCTGAAAGCAGCCATATCTCAGATATCACAGAGACATACCTTAGCAATTGTCACTGGGCTAAAATCATTTCTTATGCTGTTAGTTGGTTTTCATGGGAATCTACATATATTTATGTATTCTGAAAAGTTATTCTGCAAGTTGGAGATAGATTATAGGACACAGAACATCCAATTCGTACTTTTTTGATAAACTTCATAGCATCAGATATTGAGGTTGATTTACTAAAAGCAAATACGTATACTGCGCACTTCAAGTGCGTTTGCTCTAGATGTGAGGAGAAGCTCTGAAATGCAGGGAAAAACTGAGAAATAACTGTAAAAGAATCAAAGAATTCAGTATTTAGATAAAAGAATCAAATTAGATCTGTGAGCATAAGTGAAATAGATGTCCATCTACCTGTCGTTTTTTTACAATATAGGGGATAGAAAGGCGATTAAAGATTCCTGTCCAAAAAACAATGTCCAACAATATAAATCCAACATCAATCACATCATCCAGCGATGTCCATCACACTGAGCACCCAACAACTCATTACCCACTGCCACATCCGTGTAATTGACCAAACATTATAATGGCCATATCTGGTCAATGGCATCACCCAGGATATCCTGCAGCTTTGTTAATTAACTTTATCAGGCAGAGGATCTGCCAATTAGCAGTGGTAGTTACTGTCCCTAAATGGCAGAACTCCTGCCTGCTTCTATTAGTTAAAGGGTAGTTTGGGCAGCACAGTGGTGTAGTGGGTAGCACTCTTGCCTAGCAGTAAAAAGGGTCGCTGGTTCGAATCCCAACCAGGACACTACCTGCCTGGAGTTTGCATGTTCTCCCTGTGCCTGTGTGGGTTTCCTCTGGGTACTCCAGTTTCCTCCCACACTCCAAAGACATGCTGGTAGGTTAATTGGCTTCAAAAAATAGGCCCTAGTATATGATGTGAGTTTGGGGACCTTGGATAGTGGGCTCCTTAAGGGTAGGGTTTTGTGAGTGTGCGATGTATGAGTGGACCGCTGCGTAAATTGACGGCGCTATATGGGTACCTTAAATAAATATTGATAATTGCAGACACGCACACTCACTCAGGTTGAACTGGATGGACTGGTGTCTTTATTCAACCTTACTAACTATGTAACTATGTAAAGTGGTATTAAAAACAAAAAGCAAATATTTATTATGCATGTATTGCAGATTTCAAATTCTTAGATGTGATGGTTATATTAGTTTCTTTTTTAGGCTTTCTTCTATTTTCACTTGGTGATCCAGCCAGCAATACTGGTGTTTTTTTACAGCACAAACTTTCCAGCAGAATGTGTTAGTTTACATGGATGAGACAAACCACTTAACACTGGTAGGGGTGATTAAAATGATCAGCTTTTACTTATTCTTGCAAAATCTTTATCCCAAAAGGAAAAAAAACTTTGCTGTAACTGCTTATAAAGTGTTGGCTGGAGTTTGGCTTCAATTCATTAGTGTATCCAATCTGCTGAATCTGATACATTTAACACTCCACCCCCCCCCCCCCCATATTGACATTGCTGCTGTCTGCTGTGCCTCCTGTGCTCATTCGTCCAGATATGCATCACAATAATACAGTGTCACTGACCAAATCACTAGGTAAAAACAGAGGGGGAAAAGCCAAATAAAAGAAAACGGATGCAGCCATCTAATGATTGGTAAGCTGCAATTTAATAAATCTGTGATTTTGGGTTTATTAAGAAAGCAGCCGGGGATCCTGGGGTTGAGGTGCGAACTGGCTACATCTAGCCATTTTGTTCTCCAATTTGCTGAACCATTGATAGTTTTCCTTCATTCCCAACCATTCCACATACTATACCAAGAACTAAAAGAAAATATGTGGTACTTCTGTTTATAAAGGAACACATGCTTGACTTACTCTGTGACTATAAATATGGATATTTTCATTGTAAACCTACCACAATCCACACTTGAAGTATATCTGAACCCCCAATTATTTTGGAAGTAGTGGGGAATGCTTAGAACCTTTCAAATCTGTAGCAGTTAGCTGCACAGGAATTCAGATGCATGGGTTGAAAATACACTTTACACCTGTGGCAGAGACTTTGCCAAGTCTAAGGAAAATTAGGAAATTAGCCTTGCTCATCACTTGCTGGGCTTGATCCACTGCTAGCCCTGACTCAGCTAACCAGCTCCCTCACTGGAGTGGGGAGCCAGGTTAGTGTTATTCATGTGGTGGCTTTTTAAGAATTAATGCATGTGAGTGTTTTTATACCTGATTGTTTTCATAAAAACTTTACTTTTTATATGACATCTGAGTGGATGAACCACCCCTGGGAGATGCTTTCCCTGTGGGAGTTCTGTGGAGGAGATCGTTATAATTTTATAACCCCAGGAGGGGATACATGCGTTCGTTCACCTCTGTGTAACTTTGAGGTAAACACCACAAGGTGAGCAGTTTAGAGTGGCATGGGAGAGGAGTGCACCACCCGAGGATTGTTTTGCTTACAAGAACAGTGTTTCTGCATGAATTACACATTTGGCTTTATTGAGTGCTCACACAGATGTACAGTGATTTTGCTGTATGGCCACACCGAATGCACAGAGGACTTTAGTTGGATGAGGCATCCCTGAGAGCTGCTTTCCTTTAGGGAGTTTTGTGGAGGCGATCATCGTCATTTTATGATCCTAGGCAGGGGTATATATGTTTGCTGACCTCTGTGTAACTTTGAGGTCAACACCACAAGGTGAACAGTTTAGAGTGACATGAGAGAGTAGTGCACCACCTAAGGATTGTTTTGCTTACAAGAAGAGTGTTTCTGCATGAATTGCACATTGGACTTTATTGAATGCTTCCACAGATGCACAGTGATTTTGCTGAATAGCCACATGGAATGCAGTTAAGTCTCTTCAGGAGGGGTGGTGGTGTCTGTCTCTATGTGAGAAGTGATCTCAAAGCGAGTGTGAAAGAGGACCTAGTTGATGGAGAGTGTGATGAGTCTGAAGCATTATGGGTGGAACTGTACATGGGTGTGCATACAAAGGTTATTATTGGAGTTTGTTATAGACCTCCCAGTGTTAATGAGGAGGTGGAGACTGAGCTCCTTGCACAGATGAAAAGGGCTGCAAGGGCTGGGACAGTAATAATAATGGGGAATTTTAACTACCCAGAAATTGACTGGAGTAATTGCACTGCTGGGACAGTTAAAGGTCAAAAATTAAAAAACCTATTACAAGATAATTTTATGGTCCAGTTTATTGAGGCCTCAACTGTGAATAATGCTCTGCTGGACCTGGTAATCTCAAACCATGCAGAACTTATTACCAATATTCATATAAAATAACATCTGGGTAGCAGTGACCATAACATGATTTCATTTAATGCAGGGATCCTCAAACTACGGCCCTCCAGCTGTTGCGGAACTATGAGGCATTGTAAAACTATGACATTCACAGACATGGCTAGGCATTATGGGAATTGTAGTTCTTGAACAACTGGAGGGCCATAGTTTGAAGACCCTTGATTTAATGTTAGCTGTAAGCAACAAACACATATGGGTAAGATAAAAACACTTAACTTTAGGAGGGCAAATTTTCCATGGATGAGGGCTGCTCTCCAGGACTTAGACTAGAAGGGAATATTGGCATTACTGGACATAGAACAGAAATGGGAATTCTTCAAAAAGTCTGTATGCAAACTCACTGCAAAGTATATTCCCACGGACAATACGTTTAAAAGGCTATAAATAAAACCTATGTGGCTCACGGCCAAAGTTAAAATGGCTATAAATAATAAGAAAAGAGCTTTTAAAAAATATAGAAATGAAGGAACACTATCATCATTTAAATGCTACAAAGAATATAACAGAGTATGTAAAAAGGAAATCAAGGACGCAAAAATTCAAACCGAACAACAGATTGCAAAAGATAGTAGGACAAACCCCCCAAAAATTGTTCAAATATATTAATAGTAAAAAGGTTGGTTCTGGGCATGTAGGCCCTTTACAAAATAATCTAGAGTGGGTGACTGGGGACAAAGAGAAGGCAAATTTATTAAATACTTTCTTCAGCTCTGTGTATACAAAGGAGCATAGGGGAGCTCATGTGCATAATGAAGGTGGTAGTGACACAGCCCCAAATGATCCACAAATGGCTCAAAAGGGATATGGTCCAGAAATATTTAGACAGAATAAAGGTGGATTCACCCACGGATCCTAAAAGAATTGTGCGCTGTCATTTAAAAGCCATTGTTTCTAATATTTAGGGACTCGTTAGTGACTAGAATGGTACCACTGGATTGGCGTAGTGCCAATGTAGTGCCCATATTTAAAAAGGGATCAAAGTCTTTACCAAGTAAATATAGACCTATTAGTTTAACTTCTATCATCAGGAAGTTACTGGAGAGTTTAATAAAAGACCACATAGACAAGTTCTTGCTGGGAAAAAATATTTTAAGCAACAGACAGAAGTTATCAGACAAACCTGATTTCTTTTCATGAGGAGGTAAGTAAAACCTTGGACAGGGGGGTGGCTGTGGACATGGTATACTTGGATTTTGCAAAAGCGTTTGACACAGTTCCCTACACATAGCTAATGTGTAAGGTAACATCTACAGGCTTGGAAAGATCAATTTGTAAATGGATAGAAAACTGGCTATAAGACAAAATTCAGAAAGTGGTGGTTAATGATTCTTACTCTGAATGGTCTAAGGTTATCAGTGTGTACCCCAAGGTTTAGTGCTGGAACCCTTAAATTGTAATATCTTTATAAATGATATAGGTCCTGGGATTAAAAGTAGCATCTCTGTCTTTGCAGATGACACCAAGCTATGCAGTGGAATAACGTCCTTACAGGATGTCTCCAATTTACAAGCCAACCTCAATGCACTGTCTAATTGGGCAACTAAGTGGCAAATGAGGTTTAATGTCGATAAATGTAAAGTTATGCACTTGGGGGCTAAGAATATGCATGCATCATACATACTAGGGGGAGTACAATGGGGTAATCAATGGTGGAGAAGGATTTGGGGGTTTTGGTAGATCATAAGCTCAATAATAGCCTGCAATGCCAAACTGTGGTTTCCAAAGCAAGCAAAGTCCTTTCTTGTATTAAGAGAGGTATGGACTCCAGGCAGAGAGATATCATCATGCCCCTATACAAATCATTAGGAAGACCTCATCTGGAATATACGGTTCAGTTTTGGGCGCCAGTTCTCAAAAAGGATATCGGGGAACTGGTGAAAGTGCAGAGAAGGGCAACCAAACTAATAAGAGGCATGGAGGAGCTCAGCTATGAGGAAAGATTAGAGGAACTGAATTTATTCCCTCTTGAAAAGAGGAGATTAGGGGGGATATGATCAACATTAGGGATGAGCCGAACACTCCCCTGTTCGGTTCGCACCAGAACATGCGAACAGGAAAAAAGTTCGTTCGAACACGCGAACACCGTTAAAGTCTATGGGACACGAACATGAATAATCAAAAGTGCTAATTTTAAAGGCTAATATGCAAGTTATTGTCATAAAAAGTGTTTGGGGACCTGGGTCCTGCCCCAGGGGACATGGATCAATGCAAAAAAACACAGCAGGGGAAGTGATGTCATCTCTCCTCGTGTTGGTCTTTTCGTTCCAGACCGAGGAGAGAGAACATCTCATAGTAAGTGCACTAACACTACACTGACACCAGTCCACGTAGGTACACTTACCACCCCCCAATCACCCCCCGATCACCCCCCAGTTAACCCCTTCATCCCCAGTCACTGTGTCACCCAGTGCAGCATTCAGATTTTTTTTTGATCGCTGTACTGGTGTCATTAGTGACAAAAATCAGCGTTAGAGTAATTAGTATTAGGCCCAGATAGGTCTAGGGACCCCCTCTAACCCCCCCTAATAAAGGTTTAACTCCTTGATCACCCTCTGTCACCAGTGATCACTGGTGACACAGGTTAGCTAGTTTATTTTTTATAGTATCAGGGCACCCGCCGTATTTTACCTAAATAAAGGTTTAACCCCCTGATCACCCAGCGGGTGATCAAAGTTAGGTTTTAGCGTCAGTCAGGGTCTGCGTCACCCCAGGCAGCGTCAGATTAGTGCCAGTAGCGCTAACACCCACACAAGCACCATTTACCTCTCTTAGTAGTATAGTGTCTGAACTGATCAATATGTGATCTGATCAGATCTATACTAGCGTCCCCAGCAGTTTAGGGTTCCCAAAAATGAAGTGTTAGCAGGATCAACCCAGATGACTGCTAGCACCTGCGTTTAGCCCCTCCGCCCAGTGAGCCCACCCAAGTGCAGTATCAATCGATCACTGTCACTTACAAAACATAAAACACATAACTGCAGCATTCGCAGAGTCAGGCCTGATCCCTAGGAACGCTAACAGTTTTTTTTTGCAGCATTTGAAGCAGTCGCTGACAGTCAGGAGCTTTTTTTTCCTGTGAGTCTTACTAGTGTACCAGTAAATTTAGAGACCAAAATGTCAAATCGAAGGTACACTAGTGAAGAGGCCTACACGTTTCTGAGCATGACAGATAGTGAAGAGGAAGTCACTCATCTGTCAGATTCAGGCTCAGAATACGAACCTGTAGACAGCAGCGGCACCCTGACAGATAGCTCTGACGACGTAGTTGTGGTCCCTGCCAAGGTTAGGCTTGCCAGACCCCATTCTTCTTCTGCTGTTGTTGAAGTGCAAGAACCGTAGGGCTCTCGTATGGAGAAGAGAGTCAGTCACCTTCTGGTGAACTGGCAAGCACCAGCGGCCTAGTATATCCTGATCGTACATTCAGCACTGCAGTAACACTTGGTGACGTGGCGAGTCCTATAAGTGCAGTTCAAGCTGGCGAGGGGGCTAGCATGAGTAGTGTCCTGCTGCCACCAAGAAGAAGACAAACACAGGCCCGTCGAGCCCATAGTACCCTTCCTGCTGCATTTGCCAATCCTAATTGGGAGCCCACCACTTCTGCAGCACCCGTACTTCCCCTTATTCACTGGCCAACCCGGAATTCAGGTGGAAACAGTTGATTTTACATTGCTTGATTTTTATTCGCTGTTTTTCACGGAAGATCTCTATAGATCTATTGTGGACCAAAGAAATTTGTATGCTGGTAAATTAATCGCCTCTAATCCCCAGCTGACCCTTGCCAGAGATTGGAAATCTATTACAGTTTCCGAATTTAAGACCTTCCTGGGCCTATCTTTCCTCATGGGAATAACTAAAAAGAGTGAGTTGCGGTCATATTGGTCCACTGCCCCAATTCACCATATGCCCGTGTTCTCTGCCTCCATGACCAGGACACGATACGAGCAGTTCTTGCCGTTCATGCACTTGACTCTGTCATCCTCAGGGTGACCCTGGTTTTGGTCGGCTCTACAAAATTTGGCCCCTTGTTAACCACTTCAAACAGCAGTTTGCAGCCTTGTTTACACCCGAGCAAGTTGTCTGAGTTGATGAGTCCCTGATTAAGTTTTCTGGACGCTTGTCTATCAAACAGTATCTTCCCTGCAAGCGTGCCAGATATGGGGTCAAGATGTATAAGCTCTGTGACAGGGCAACAGGCTATACATATAGTTTTATGGTTTACGAGGGAAAGATAGTCACGTAGAGCCGGAGAACTGCCCAGACTACATAGGGAGCGCTGTTAAGATTGTGTGGGACTTAGTGTCACCCTTATTCGGAAAGGGGTACCACTTGCACGTGGACAATTATTACACGAGTGTGCCACTTTTTAGTCACCTTTTTGATTATGGAATTGGCGCATGTGGCACCATGCGATCTAATCACCAGGGCTTCCCCCAACAACTTGTGGAATCCTGAATTAGATGGAGGGAGAGAGCCTGCTTGAAGTGTAATAATTTGTTAGCAGTGGAGGGATTCACGGAATGTTTTCATTCTGTCCCCCCTTCATGCAGATACGACAGTCCAAATTTCTACGGTGACTGGTGTTGTGGAGAAACCCCTCTGTGTCCACGAATACAACCTTAATATGGGATAGGTGGACCTCAACGACCAGTTGTTGGTGCCAAACCTAATTGCCCGTAAGGCCAGACGCTGGTACAAAAAGGTGTCTGTATATTTATTTCAATTGGCTCTGCTGAACGCTTTTGTGCTATACAAAGCTTCCGGATGGACTGAAGCCTTCCTTAAATTCCAGGAAGCGATCATCACAGCCCTTCTGTTTTCAGACGGTGCTATGGCCCACCTTCCCAATGCAAATGCAGCGAGCTGGCTGCATGGGAGGCATTCTCCGTATGTCCTCCCTGGTATCCCTACCCAAAGAATACCCCAAAGAAGATGTTGTGTCTGCAGAAAACGTGGATTTAGGCGTGACACCGTCTTTTATTGTCCATCCTGACCAACGTGGCTCTGCATTGGTGACTGTTTCAAATGCTACCACACACTAGTTGAGTATTAGCATAGGGTACAGCACCACACAGTCCTAGGCACACATACACAGGGTCTCGAAAGACTAATCTGCAACATCAGTTTACAGTTTTTTAACAGTTTTTTATAAAAGTGAAAAAGTAAAAAAAAAAACACAAAAGCACAACAAAATATAAAATAAAAAAGCCAAAAATAGTTATGGTTTTATTTTTCTTCTCTCTCTCGCTATTGTTCTCTCGTGTTCGCTCTCTACTGTCCGCTCACTATTATTCTATAGCTATTGCTCTTTCTCTGTTTTATTTTTACTATGTTTTATTGTATTTGCTTTGCAGGTATGGTATGTTATACTGTAATGTTTGTTTTATTGTTAACCATCATTTGCTTAGCAGGTACGCCATTCAGCTGCAGCATGGGTTTATTTATTCTGACAGCAACAGTGTTTGCTCCCATGATACATAAAGCCGTGACTCCAGCGCTGTCAGAGGTGATTTCACCACCACAGTTTAAAAAAAAAGAGCATATATGCCGAAGCATGGGGGCAGGGGTGGAGGAGCTATTCGCTCCTAACATTAGGGGCGGATTGCCCAAATGCTTCGGCATACATTTTTTAGGCACAGATTGCAATGTTTTATTTTTACTATGTTTTATTGTATTTGCTTTGCAGGTATGTTAAGTCTAATGCCCTGTACACACGGTCGGATTTTCCGATGGAAAATGTGCGATCGGTGCTTGTTGTCGGAAATTCTGACCGTGTGTGGGCTCCATCTGACTTTTTCCATCGGATTTTCCGACACACAAAGTTTGAGAGCTGGCTATAAAATTTTCCGACAACAAAATCCGATCGCGTCAATTCCGACCATGTGTGGACAATTCCGACGCACAAAGTGCCATGCATGCTCAGAAGAAATTCCGAGACGGAACAGCTCGGTCTGGTAAAATTAGCGTTCGGAATGGATATAGCACTTTCGTCAGGCTGCAATGTTTTAAATTGTTTAATGCAGCGCCCTCTCTTCTTCTTTATAATGTGAGAAGAATGAAGTTGTTTTGCTGCTCATATTCACACAGAGTTCTCACAAACTTCTTTCTTTATTATTTCTCATGATTTCATCAATATAATATTTTTATTTATCACATCTGACTCAAAAATGTTTTTTTTTATTGCGTTATTTTTTTTTCAAGCCTGATTTTTTTTTTTTCTTTTTACTCCAGTATATTTTTGTGTGTGTTTTGTGTGTCAAATTACCACAACACCATTATTATCTTGTATTATTTAATCTCAAGGAGGTTCCTTGGTGTTGTTGTCCCTTGTTAATTTGACATTGTATTTTTGAAATGTACCTGCCTCCTCACAAACAAACTGTCCTTTTTGAAGGAAAACACACATAGGCGAGTATAAATGAAACCAAAAAACCTTTATTAGGGGGTCCGAACCAAACAAAGAGGGAGGCAACGCTGGAGAAACGTCCGAAATTGTTGAAGCCTTTGGCCCCCAGGGCACACATCAATTATTTCCTGCCAAAATTGGTGGCCTGAGGAGTCCATATCTAAGGGAGTGCAGTCTGGTCCAGAAGTCCAAGAGAATCATGAATAGCAGCAGATAATATACATGTCCCCAGGCTGTGGTCATACAAGAGCCTGCATCTTTTGTCAGACCAGACTGAACCCAGGGCCATCACTCTCTGGTCTTCCTTTCACGCTTTCTTCCACGCTGTGTCTGTGGTGGTGGAGTTGTGGCAGGAGGAGGAGGATGGTCCAACTCACACAGGTGGGTATTGGGTGTGATTTCACCCCTCACCCCCTTAGTTAAGGCTTTATAAATAAGGTCCTCACACAATCAGCTTTGGCCCTGCAGTTTGGTGACAGCCATGGAGGCAAAGGCCTCTTCTGGAGTGGGAAAGGCTCTGAGGGATGCAGAAGCCTCCTGAATCAGCCTGAGTGCTGAATCCTGCACGTTACTCCCTTTCCTGGGTCATTTGTTTGGAAGGCGGAGGGGAGGGACCTGAGATTTTGTCAGGCTCCTACTGGGCCCGGCCTTCTCCTGGCTGCCACTTAGCCCCGCCTCCTCCTGGCTGCCACTAACCCCCGCCTCCTCCTGGCTGCCACATTCCACAGCCTCCTCCTGTGTGCCACATTCCACAGCCTCCTCCTGGCTGAGGTCTTCCTGTGTATGAAAAAGGGACATCGTTTTAGTTTTTTCTTCATCAATCACACACAATTCTCATCTCATAACTGTTGCAAATTGAATGTTAACAAATATAACAGACTATCATTCTGAGCCCAGCATTTTTCATTCTTGTCCCAATTATTTGTGCCCACTACTGTCTATTGATATGTAAAACAGTTTCTTAAATCATCAATTAGTGATCAATAATAACATCTAGTAAACATAATTTGTTTATTGACCAGAAATCTGTAGAACAATGCTATACCTGGCTCCAGCTGGGCTCCTCCACTTCTTGCTGGCTGGAAGTCCCAGGTTGGACATCGGAAGCTTCAGCTGGGGTGTAAGATAGGGTGGAAGGAAGAGTGGAAGGAAGGGTTGAGAGGGATTCCCTGACATCAGTCTGGTCTGACAGAAATCGCAGTCTCTCATAGTACCACAGCCTGGGGACATAAATGTAATCTGCTGCAGCTCCTGATCTCTGGGAATCCGTGACCTTCTTGCGCTCCCTAAGATAAGTGCTCCTCAGGCCACCAATTTTGGCTTTCAAATAGGGGATGGTTGCCGTGGGGACCACCGGCTTCACCAACTCCAGCAGTTTCTCCAGCACTGCCTGCCTCTTTTGTTTATTGTTGTATTGGGGGTGTTTGACCTGCCACAGACAGGGCAGCTCCCTGTATTTGTCTATGAACAGGGGGAGGAAGTTGTGGTCATTGAAGCCATCCATTTTATCTGCAAGACACAACAAAAGATAAACCCTAAGGTCAGGCTAAAGTCTCCTAATCTTCTCCCAATATAGGCCTCAATCTAGAATCAGTATAGGCCCAAGTTTAAATGTTACCTTTGTTATCACGATCGGCGCTTCCGATACTCCTTCCTCCGCTCACAGATCGTATGTAAGACGCACGTGAGTTACGCTTTATATACACTGCGCATGTGTGAAACTCTGCCCGTCCCTGACGTTCTTTCTAGTCTATTCCCCGCCCCTTCTCATTCGGTGCAGTGGGGGAAGAGCACATGGTAGAGACACAGCAGGTGCGTGCTAATTACAGCAACGAGGAGGAGGAGGAGGAGGAGGAAAGCCCGGAGCCAGAAATGTCGCGAAGGAGACGATTTAAGGCCTCAAATATGTCCTTGGGGAGATGTTGGAGATGGTCGACATCCTGAAGAGGGCCGACTATGACAGGAAGTATGGACCTTACCCCAACCCCAATGTCAGAAAGGCCAAGATCATGGCGAAAGTTGTCAAGAGTCTGCAGAAGAATTTTGGGGTACGACGATCGAAAGATCAACTCAGGAAGCGGTGGAGCATGATCAGTATAGAAGGATCAGGAGAGTGCTGCAAAACAGTAAGTAGTTATCCTGTGTTCCTATTCTTGATTCTTCTAACGTTCGTGCTGCTCCATGTGCTTTTCTTTACTGTTGTACAGTTTAAAATGGCAACTTTCATGTTCATGGGCACATTATTCATTCGTATGAAACATTGTTCGTTCGGCATAGAAAACACCATGTTTTGGACATATGTATTTTGAATACATTTTTGCTAGCCTAGTTCTCTACAAATAATTTTGGTGTCTAGATGGGTTTGTAACTAGAATGAACTGCAAACTAGATTCTGTGTAAGGAGAGGCCACTCAGCAGCTGTTTACACATCTGGATGCTGGAGCACTAGTGTGGGACACCAGAACACCCTTTTTATTAGGGGGCCCACACAGCTGCTCCTGTGTATACTATAGGGGTGTCTCCATTTGTGAAGCTTGTAAAAAACAGGTAAGTATTCAAGCTTGACAAAGGAAAAAAATAATTCTTCATCTTGGAACTTTGCCAAAACAGACAATTGTACCCCACTTCTAAGCAATGTTTCATATTCATATTTCTGCCATCAAATATCTGTGTGCTAAGTATAGCTTTTTTTTTTTTTTACATAGGGGAGTAAAGACTCAGAGGACACCACTCATCAGAAGAGACAACAGACCCCCCACCTCAGGAAGAAGGAGAAATCCCCCAAAGCCAACAGGAGGAGGAGGAAGGAGACGTGGTGGAAATAGTCACCACAACAGGTGAGTGTCTGTCACCACAGGCTCAGGTAAGAGATGGATGCCGGCATATTTATAATACATGGTGTGTTTTTGTTTCTATATTTTTAGGTGATCGTGATGTTGTGGATGAAGGACGTTTCACCAGTGAGAGTGCTCAGATCCTGATCGGGGAGATCATGGAGTGTAATAGGGACTTGGAAAACATCCAGAAAAACATCAATGATGTTCAAAACAAAATGAAGAACATCATTGATGTTTTAGGGAGAGTTTAAAACACCTCCAAATCCCTGGCTTTTTTTTTTGTTTTTTGAATTAAAAAATTTTTTGCACCTTTTTTGACATATTCTCGAAAAACCAAATTTTGAAGATGCACACAGTGTGTCAACATGTGCTATCTGCCATCACGGGAGATCAATGGACGTGTTTTGTGGGTGCAACCCCTTCCTCAATAATAAAGTAGCTGAGAGGAAGGGGTTGCACCCACAAAACACGTCCATTGATCCCCCATGATGGCAGCTAGCACATGTTGACATTCTGTAATTTGTGTGCATCTTCAAAATTTGGCTTTTCCAGGGGTGACTTCACCCCATCTGAACGAAATATCAAACACAGTTTATAAATACTCATGTCTGATTAGGGATGAGCTTCGAGTTCGAGTCGAACTCATGTTCGACTCGAACATTGGCTGTTCGCAAGTTCACCGAACAGCGAACAATTTGGGGTGTTCGCGGCAAATTCGAATGCCGCGGAACACCCTTTAAAAGTCTATGGGAGAAATCAAAAGTGCTAATTTTAAAGGCTAATATGCAAGTTATTGTCATAAAAAGTGTTTGGGGACCTGGGTCCTGCCCCAGGGGACATGGATCAATGCAAAAAAAAGTTTTAAAAACGGCCGTTTTTTCAGGAGCAGTGATTTTAATAATGCTTAAAGTCAATCAATAAAAGTGTAATATCCCTTTAAATTTCGTACCTGGGGGGTGTCTATAGTGTGCCTGTAAAGGGGCGCATGTTTCCTGTGTTTAGAACAGTCTGACAGCAAAATGACATTTTGAAGGAAAAAACTCATTTAAAACTACCCGCGGCTATTGCATTGCCGACAATACACAAAGAAGTTCATTGATAAAAACGGCATGGGAATTCCCCAAAGGGGAACCCCGAACCAAAATTAAAAAAAAAAAATGACGTGGGAGTCCCCCTAAATTCCATACCAGGCCCTTCAGGTCTGGTATGGATATTAAGGGGAACCCCGGCCAAAATTTAAAAAAAAAATGACGTGGGGTTCCCCCTAAATTCCATACCAGACCCTTCAGGTCTGGTATGGATTTTAAGGGGAACCCCGCGCCAAAAAAAAAAAAAAAAACGGCGTGGGGTCCCCCCAAAAATCCATACCAGACCCTTATCCGAGCACGCAACCTGGCAGGCCGCAGGAAAAGAGGGGGGGACGAGAGTGCGGCCCCCCCTCCCTCCTGAACCGTACCAGGCCACATGCCCTCAACATTGGGAGGGTGCTTTGGGGTAGCCTCCCTCCTGAACCGTACCAGGCCACATGCCCTCAACATTGGGAGGGTGCTTTGGGGTAGCCCCCCAAAACACCTTGTCCCCATGTTGATGAGGACAAGGGCCTCATCCCCACAACCCTGGCCGGTGGTTGTGGGGGTCTGCGGGCGGGGGGCTTATCGGAATCTGGAAGCCCCCTTTAACAAGGTGACCCCCAGATCCCGGCCCCCCCCCTGTGTGAAATGATAAGGGGGTACCCCTACCATTTCACGAAGAAAGTGTCAAAAATGTTAAAAATGACAAGAGACAGTTTTTGACAATTCCTTTATTTAAATGCTTCTTCTTTCTTCTATCTTCCTTCATCTTCTGGTTCTTCTGGTTCTTCTGGCTCTTCTGGTTCTTCCTCCGGCGTTCTCGTCCAGCATCTCCTCCGCGGCGTCTTCTATCTTCTTCTCCTCGGGCCGCTCCGCACCCATGGCATGGGGGGGAGGCTCCCGCTCTTCTCTTCTTCTTTTCTTCTCTTCTTCTCTAATTCATTTTCTTCTCCGGGCCGCTCCGCAATCCATGCTGGCATGGAGGGAGGCTCCCGCTGTGTGACGGCGCTCCTCGTCTGACAGTTCTTAAATAACGGGGGGCGGGGCCACCCGGTGACCCCGCCCCCCTCTGACGCACGGTGACTTGACGGGACTTCCCTGTGACGTCACGGGGAATGCCACAGGGAAGTCCCGTCAAGTCACTGTGCGTCAGAGGGGGCGGGGTCACCGGGTGGCCCCGCCCCCCCCCCCCATTATTTAAGAACTGTCAGACGAGGAGTGCCGTCACACAGCGGGAGCCTCCCTCCATGCCAGCATGGATTGCGGAGCGGCCCGGAGAAGAAAATGAATTAGAGAAGAAGAGAAGAAAAGAAGAAGAGAAGAGCGGGAGCCTCCCCCCCATGCCATGGGTGCGGAGCGGCCCGAGGAGAAGAAGACAGAAGACGCCGCGGAGGAGATGCTGGACGAGAACGCCGGAGGAAGAACCAGAAGAGCCAGAAGAACCAGAAGAACCAGAAGATGAAGGAAGATAGAAGAAAGAAGAAGCATTTAAATAAAGGAATTGTCAAAAACTGTCTCTTGTCATTTTTAACATTTTTGACACTTTCTTCGTGAAATGGTAGGGGTACTTATGTACCCCCTTACCATTTCACACGGGGGGGGGCCGGGATCTGGGGGTCACCTTGTTAAAGGGGGCTTCCAGATTCCGATAAGCCCCCCGCCCGCAGACCCCCACAACCACCGGCCAGGGTTGTGGGGATGAGGCCCTTGTCCTCATCAACATGGGGACAAGGTGTTTTGGGGGGCTACCCCAAAGCACCCTCCCAATGTTGAGGGCATGTGGCCTGGTACGGTTCAGGAGGGAGGGGGGGCCGCACTCTCGTCCCCCCCTCTTTTCCTGCGGCCTGCCAGGTTGCGTGCTCGGATAAGGGTCTGGTATGGATTTTTGGGGGGACCCCACGCCATTTTTTTTTTTTTTTGGCGCGGGGTTTCCCTTAAAATCCATACCAGACCTGAAGGGTCTGGTATGGAATTTAGGGGGAACCCCACGTCATTTTTTTTTTTTTATTTTGGCCGGGGTTTCCCTTAATATCCATACCAGACCTGAAGGGCCTGGTATGGAATTTAGGAGGACTCCCACGTCATTTTTTTTTTTTAATTTTGGTTCGGGGTTCCCCTTTGGGGAATTCCCATGCCGTTTTTATCAATGAACTTCTATGTGTATTGTCGGCAATGCAATAGCCGCGGGTAGTTTTAAATGAGTTTTTTCCTTCAAAATGTCATTTTGCTGTCAGACTGTTCTAAACACAGGAAACATGCGCCCCTTTACAGGCATACTATAGACACCCCCCAGGTACGAAATTTAAAGGGATATTACACTTTTATTGTTTGACTTTAAGCATTATTAAAATCACTGCTCCTGAAAAAAACGGCCGTTTTTAAAACTTTTTTTTGCATTGATCCATGTCCCCTGGGGCAGGACCCAGGTCCCCAAACACTTTTTATGACAATAACTTTCATATAAGCCTTTAAAATTAGCACTTTTGATTATTCATGTTCGTGTCCCATAGACTTTAACGGTGTTCGCATGTTCGAACGAACTTTTTTCCTGTTCGCATGTTCTGGTGCGAACCGAACAGGGGGGTGTTCGGCTCATCCCTATGTCTGATGTTGCCTTCAATTTCTACAAAAGTTGAACTTTGTAAGTTCTAGATTTGTGTATTTCTTGTTGGTTTTAAACATGCCTGTTTTACCTTAAATGGACATTTTGACTTTTATTAATGTGACCCAAAAAAATCTTATACACAAACATGTTGGTTTGTTTTAAAAACCTTCTATAAATGCACATGTGATTGTGCTTGTATTAAAAAGATTGATAATCCAGAATGTGTGGATTCTTCTTTCAATGCTCCAAAACTTTTGTTGTGGTAAAATTGGTGTTTTCTGTGACAATGGGGGTTATTTCCTAAGGACAAATCCACTTTGCACTACAAGTGCAGTTTCAGTGCAGTTTCAAGTGCACTTGTAGTGCAAAGTGTATTTGCCTTTAGTAAATAACACGCAACAGTGCTTTCTAATATTACACAATCATTTTCAGGTCTACACACATTTCAGTCAGGGTCAGCTAAAAGAAACACAAGTAGTAATAAATGTCAGCAAATATTTTAGTAGGTAACTAATTTTTTTATTTTAAAAAAGGCTCAGACATTGTCTGGCATATTGATGGCCCCCCTACCTGCAAAGTATTCAAGGTATCTTAGACGACCTCGTGGGCACTCAGGGGGGGCAAGCCAGGACAGCCAGCCTCAAGCGCAGTCAGGTTTGCTTCATTTACATGAATTCTGGCATCAGGCCCCACTGAGGCAGCATAGTTGGCAGAATTTCGCCTTAAAAAGTTGTGGAGAACACAGCACGCCAGGATGATATGATTCAGTTTATACTCCGCCATGTGCATGGGTGTAAGAAATAGGCAGAACCGGTTGGCCATGATTCCAAAGTGTTCTCCACCACTCTTTTGGCTCTGGCCAGCCGGTAATTAAAAACCGGGGTGAGGGTCCTCGTCGGGAATGGCCGCATAAGATGGTCCCCCAGCGCAAATGCTTCATCTGCAACGAAGACGAATGGGAGTCCTTCCACATTGTCTTCTGGAGGTGGCAAGTCCAAGCTGCCATTCTGGAGATGCCTGTATAACTCCGTCTGGGCAATGACTCCACCATCTGACATCCGGCCATTCTTCCCCACGTCCACATACAGGAACTCATAAGTAGCCGTCACCACCGCCAACATCACAATACTATTGAACCCCTTATAATTATAATAGTATGACCTCGAGTTGGGTGGTGGGATGATGTGGACGTGTTTCCCATCAATTGCCCCTCCGCAGTTAGGAAAGTCCCACCGCTGGGCAAAGTGGGAGGCCACAGTCTGCCATTCCTGTGGGTTGGAAGGAAACTGTGGAGTAAAACCAGAAAAATAAATTAATCATTTTGCACATAAACATGGAAAGCAGATTAGACACAGACATTCTTGGCCAACTTCAGTATAACATTTATTATTTTGTTTAAAGCCAAAGGTATAAGGTCCACCTATCAGATTCCCCCCCTCATTTTATGGGGGGGGAGGGAGATGTTTTGGACAGGTAACCCTCTCCACTTTATTGAGAGATGAATGCATACATAATGTGTATTACTTTGGCCAGCCCCTCCTTACTTTACACTATTGGCAGCCCACTGGACAGGTAAGAAGTGTCATAATACAAAGATATAAATACACACTGTACACATTTGAGCACATTTTTACATTCTGCGATTACCTATCAAGATAATAATAGGATACAAAAACTTGAAACAGTACCATTTGAAAGTATTCAGGCAGGCCCTTGCACTACATGCTTTGGGGAATTCATCCATAAATCTGACCACTAAAGAGGTGGGTATAGTGTGTATGGGTTTGGCAAAGTCAGCAAATAGAGGATTGGTATGAGCTGAGTTAGCAGTTGGGGGAGGGAGGGTTCAAAAAGATTTTGGGAGACCAAAAAAAAAAGCCTCTGGCTCTCTGCCTGAACTTTAAGCACACATCACAAATTGACACATTTTAGGGGGTGTTTAGGGTAAAGCACTACTATGGATCTGACAAAATACATTGTTAACAGGGATGAGCTTCAAGTTCGAGTCGAACTCATGTTCGACCCGAACATCGGCTGTTCGCCAGTTCGCCGAACAGCGAAAAATTTGGGGTGTTCGCGGCAAATTCGAATGCCGCGGAACACCCTTTAAAAGTCTATGAGAGAAATCAAAAGGGCTAATTTTAAAGGCTTATATGCATGGTATTGTCATAAAACGTGTTTGAGGACCCGGGTCCTGCCCCAGGGGACATGAATCGATGCAAAAAAAAGTTTTAAAAACTGCCGTTTTTTCGAGAGCAGTGATTTTAATAATGCTTAAAGTGAAACAATAAAAGTGTAATATCCCTTTGAATTTGGTACCTGGGGGGTGTCTATAGTATGCCTGTAAAGGGGCGCATGTTTCTCATGTTTAGAACAGTCTGACAGCAAAATGACATTTCAAAGGAAAAAAGTCATTTAAAACTACTCGTGGCTATTAATGAATTGCTGGTCCGACAATACACATAAAAGTTCATTGATAAAATGGCATGGGAATTCCCCACAGGGGAACCCCGAACCAAAATTAAAAAAAAAAAAAAGACGTGGGGGGTCCCCTAAATTCCATACCAGGCCCTTCAGGTCTGGTATGGATATTAAGGGGAACCCCGGCCAAATTTTTTTTTAAAATGGCGTGGGGTCCCCCCCAAAAATCCATATCAGACCCTTATCCGAACACGCAACCTGGCAGACCGCAGGAAAAAAGGGGGGACAAGAAAGCACCCCCCCTCCTGAACCATACCAGGCCACATGCCCTCAACATTGGGAGGGTGCTTTTGGGTAGCCCCCCAAAACACCTTGTCCCCATGTTGATGAGGACAAGGCCTCATCCCCACAACCCTGGCCGGTGGTTGTGGGGGTCTGCGGGGGGGGCTTATTGGAATCTGGAAGCCCCCTTTAACAAGGGGACCCCCAGATCCCGGCCCTCCCCCCGTGTGAAATGGTAAGGGGGTACAAAAGTACCCCTACCATTTCACTAAAAAACTGTCAAAAATGTTAAAAATGACAAGCGACAGTTTTTGACAATTCCTTTATTTAAATGCTTCTTCTTTCTTCTATCTTCTTTCTTCTTTCTTCTATCTTCTATCTTCCTTCGGTTTCTTCCTCCATCTTCTTCTTCTTCTGGTTCTTCTAGTTCTTTTGGTTCTTCCTCCGGTGTTCTCATCCGGCATCTTCCTCCGCGGCATCAGCGTCTTCTTCCCTTCTTCTCCTCGGGCCGCTCCGCATCCATGATGGCATGGAGGGAGGCTCCCACTGTGTGACGCTTCTCTCTTCATCTTCTTCTCTTCATCTTCTTGTCTTCTTCTTCTTTTCAGGCTGCTCCGCATCCATGATGGCATGGAGGTAGGCTTCCGCTGTGTGACGCTTCTCCTCTTCTGATGGTTGTTAAATAACGGGGGCGGAGCCACCTGGTGACCCCACACCCCTCTGATGCACGGGGACTTGATGGGACTTCCCTGTGGCATTCCCCGTGACATCAAAGGGGGCGGGGTTACGTAACTGGTGACCCCGCCCCCTCTGACATCACGGGGAATGCCACAGGGAAGTCCCGTCAAGTCCCCATGCGTCAGAGGGGGCGGGGTCACCAGGTAGCCCCGCCCCTGTTATTTAAGAACCGTCAGAAGAGGAGAAGCGTCACACACAGGGAGCCTCCCTCCATGCCATCATGGATGCGGAGCAGCCCGAAAAGAAGATGAACACAAAAAGATGAAGAAGAGAAGAAGATCAAGAGAAGAAGATGAAGCAAAGAAGATGAAGAGAGAAGCATCAAACAGCGGTAGCCTCCCTCCATGCCATCATGGATGCGGAGCGGCCTGAGGAGAAGAAGGGAAGAAGACGCCGATGCCGTGGAGGAAGATGCCGGACGAGAACACCGGAGGAAGAACCAGAAGAACCAGAAAACCAGAAGAAGAAGATGGAGGAAGAAACTGAAGGAAGATAGAAGATAGAAGAAAGAAGAAAGACGAAAGAAGAAGTATTTAAATAAAGGGGAATTGTCAAAAACTGTCTCTTGTCATTTTTAACATTTTTGACACTTTTTTTAGTGAAATGGTAGGAGTACTTTTGTACCCCCTTACCATTTCACACAGGGGGGAAGGCTGGGATCTGGGGGTCCCCTTGTTAAAGGGGGCTTCCAGATTTCGATAAGCTCCCCACACGCACACCCCCACAACCACCGGCCAGGGTTGTGGGGATGAGGCCCTTGTCCTCATCAACATGGGGACAAGGTGTTTTGGGGGGGCTAATGTTGAGGGCATGTGGCCTGGTACAGTTCAGGAGGGGGGGCGCTCTCTCATCCCCCCCTCTTTTCCTTCAGTCTGCCAGGTTGTGTGCTCGGATAAGGGTCTGGTATGGATTTTTTTAGGGGCACCCCACGCCATTTTTTTTTTAAACCTTGGCGCGGGGTTCCACTTAAAATCCATACCAGACCTGAAGGGTCTGGTATAGATTTTGACGGGGACCCCACGCCATTTTTTTGTTTTAATATTGGTTCGGGGTTCCCCCGTGGGGAATTCCCATGCCATTTTTATTAATGAGCTTCTATGTGTATTGTCGGACAATTCATTAATAGCCGCGAGTAGTTTTAAATGACTTTTTTTCCTTTTAAATGTCATTTTGCTGTCAGACTGTTCTAAAAACAGGAAACATGCGCCCCTTTACAGGCATACTATAGACACCCCCCAGGTACGAAATTTAAAGGGTTATTACACTTTTATTGTTTCACTTTAAGCATTATTAAAATCACTGCTCCCGAAAAAACAGCGCTTTTTAAAACTTTTTTTTGCATTGATCCATGTCCCCTGGGGCAAGACCCAGCTCCCCAAACACTTTTTATGACAATAACTTGCATATAAGCCTTTAAAATTAGCACTTTTGATTATTCATGTTCGTGTCCCATAGACTTTAACGGTGTTCACGTGTTCGAACAAATTTTTTGCCTGTTCTGGTGCGTAATGTGTAATGTTACTTTGTTTTATAGTTAACCATCATTTGCTTAGCAGGTATACCATTCAGCTGCAGGTTTATTTATCTTCACAGCAACAGCGTTTGCTCCCACGAATTGTAAATCAGCGACTCCAGCGGTGTAGGAGGTGATTTCACCACCACAGTTAAAAAAGAAATGGTGCATGTATGCCCATCATTAGAAGTGGGTGGATGAAGGGCGGTATTCTAATGGTGGGCATAACCACCGATCAATCTCTTTTTTTTGTTCAGCCCACAGGCTGCATGAAAAAAAGAACATTACAATGTATGCCCAACAAGGACCAGCAACTTACTGGTATGTTGCTGGAATTAGAGTGGTTATACCAGAATGATGCCTGCAGGTTTAGGTATCATCTTGGTATCATTCTTTTCAGCCAGTGGTCGGCTTTCATGTAAAAGCAATCCTAGTGGCTAAATGGCCTCTAGACTGCTTTTATAAGCAGTGGGAGGGAACGTTCCCCCCACCCTCTTCCATGGTTTTCTCAGGCTCTCCTGTCCCAACAGGGAACCCGAAAATGCAGCCGCCAGCTGATCATAGAGCTGATCAGAGACCAGAACAGCTCCAATAATCTCTATGGCCTAAGAAACTGGAAGCTACGAGCATTTCATGACTTAGGTTTCACCAGATATAAACAGCATCATTGGGAAATTGGCAAAGCATTTCATCACACCGATCTTGGTGTGATCAAATTCTTTGAGGGCAGAGGAGAGATCTAGGGTCTAATAGACCCCAATTTTTTTCAAAAAAGAGTACTTGTCACTACCTATTGCTATCATAGGGGATATTTACATTCCCTGAGATAACAATAAAAATGATTTAAAAAAAAAATGAAAGGAAAAGTTTAAAAATATAATAAAAAAGCAAAATAAATAATGAAAAAAAAGCACCCCCTTCCCCCCCGTGCTCACGCGCCAAGGAGAATGCAAGCGTCGGTCTGGTGTCACATGTAAACAGCAATTGCACCATGCATGTGAGGTATCACTGCGAAGGTCAGATCGAAGGCAGTAATTTTAGCAGTAGACCTCCTCTGTAAATCTAAAATGGTAACCTGTAAAGGCTTTTAAAAATGTATGTAGTTTGTCGCTGCTTTAAAGCATGTCGTGTTTGGTATCCATGTACTCAGCATAAGATCATATTTTTTATTTCGTCAAATATTTGGGTAATATAGTGTGTTTTAGTGCATAAAAATGAAAAAAGTGTGTTTTTTCCCCAAAAATTGCGTTTGAAAAATCTCTGCGCAAATACTGTTTGAAAAAAAATTGCAACACCTACCATTTTAATCTGTAGGGCCTTTGCTTTAAAAAGATATATAATGTTTGGGGGTTCAAAGTAATTGGTTAGAAGAGTGGGTGATGTGTGACATAAGCTTCTAAATGTTGTGCATAAAATGTCAGGACAGTTCAAACCCCCCCCCATGACCCCTTTTTGGAAAGTAGACACCCCAAGCTATTTACTGATAGGCATATTGAGTCCATGGAATATTTCTATATTTTGCCACAAGTTTCGGGAAAATTACAGGGTTTTTTTTGCACTAAGTTGTCACTAAATGATATATTGTTCAAACATGGCATGGCTGCATGTGGAATTACACCCCAAAATACATTCTGCTGCTTCTCCTGAGTATGGGGATACCTCATGTGTGAGACTTTTTGGGAGCCTATCCACGTACAGGACCCCAAAAACCAATCACCGCCTTCAGGATTTCTAAGTGTGTAAATTTTTTATTTCACTCCACACTACCTGTCACAGTTTTGAAGGCCCTGAAATGTCCAGACATATCATATGTGAAATGACACACCAAAATACATTCTGCTACTTCTCCTGAGTATGGGGATACCACATGTGTGAGTTTTTTGGGAGCCTAACCATGTACAGGAGCCCGAAAACCAAGCACCACTTTCAGGCTTTCTAAGAGCGTAAAATGGTAATTTCATTTCCTCACTACCTATCACAGTTTCGGAGGCCATGAAATGAGAAGATAGCACAGAACTCTCCCAAATGACCCCATTTTGGAAAGAAGACACTTCAAGCTATTTGCTGAGAGGCATGTTGAGTCCATGGAATATTTTATATTTTCCCACAAGTTTCGGGAAAATTACAATTTATTTTTTTTTTTTACAAAACGTTGTCACTAAATGATATATTGTTCAAACATGGCATGGTTATATGTGGAATTACACCCGAAAATACATTATGCTGCTTCTCCTGAGTATGGAGATACCACATGTCTGGAACTTTTTGGCAGACCCTGAAAACCAATCACCGCCTTCAGGATTTCTAAGGGCGTACATTTTTTATTTCACTCCTCACTACCTATCACAGTTTCGGAGGCCATGAAATGCCCAGATAGCACAACCCCCCCCCAAATGACCCTATTTTGGAAAGTAGACACCCAAAGCTATTTGCTGAGAGGCATGTTGAGTATTTTGCAGATCTCGCTTTTTGTCACAAAGTTTTAAAAATTGAAAAAAGAAAAAAAAATTCTTTTCTTTCTTAATTTCCAAAAATAAATCTGCAAAATACTCACCATGCCTCTTAGCAAATACCTTGGGGTGTCTACTTTCCAAAATGGGGTCATTTGAGGGGGGGTTGTGCTATCTGGACTTTTCAGGACCTCCATAACTGTGATAGGTATTGAGGAGTAAAATCACAATTTTATGCCTTTAGAAAGCCTGAAGGCAGTGCTTGGTTTTTGGGGTCCTGTACGCAGCTAGGTTCCCAAAAAGTATCACACATTTGGTATCCCCATACACAGGAGAAGCAGCAAAATTTATTTTTCGTGTGTAATTCTACATATAACCATGCCATGTTAGAACAATATATCATTTAGTGACAACTTTGTGTAAAAAAAAAAATTTAATTTTCCCGAAACTTCTGGCAAAATATCAAATATTCCATGGACACAACATGCCTCTCAGCAAAAAGCTTGAAGTACCTTCTTTCCAAAATTGGGTCATTTGGGGGGGGGGGGGGGTGGTTTTGTGCTATCTTGTCATTTCATGGCCTCTGAAACTGTGATAGGTAGTGAGGAAGTGAAATCACCATTTTACGCCCTTAGAAAGCCTGAAGGCAGTGCTTGGTTTTTGGGGTCCTGTACATGGCTAGGCTCCCAAAAAGTCTCATACATGTGGTATCCCCGTACTCAAGAGAAGCAGCAGAATGTATTTTGGAGTGTCATTTCACATATGCCCATCGCATGTTTGAGCAATAGATCATTTAGTGACAACTTTGTGCAAACAAAAAAAAATCATTTTCCCACAACTTGTGGCAAAATATAAAATATTCCAACATGCCTATCAGCAAATAGCTTGGGGTGTCTACTTTCCAAAATGGGGTCATTTGGGGGGGGGGGGTTGTGCCATCTTGGCATTTTATGGCCCTCATCACTGTGATAGGTAGTGAGGAGTGAAATCAAAAATTTACACCCTTAGAAACCCTGAAAGCGGTGCTTGGTTTTCGGGGTCCTGTACGCGGCTAGGCTCTAAAAAAGTCTCACACATGAGGTATCCCCATACTCAGGAGAAGCAGCAGAATGTATTTTGGGGTGTAATTCCACATATAACCATGGAATGTGTGAGCAATATATCATTTAGTGACATTGTGACATGGTGTAATTTTTTTTTGTCATTTTTCAATCACTTGTGACAAAATATTCAATGGGCTCAAAATGCCTTGCAGCAATTTCCTTGGGGTGTCTACTCTCCAAAATGGGGTCATTTGGGGTGGTTGTACTGCCCTGCCATTTTGGCACCTCAAGAAATGAGATAGGTAGTCATAAACTAAAAGCTGCGTAAATTCCAGAAAATGTACCCTAGTTTGTAGACGCTATAACTTTTGCGCAAACCAATAAATATATGCTTATTGACTTTTTTTTACCAAAGACATGCGGCTGAATACATTTTGTCCTAAATATATGACTAAAATTGAGTTTATTATTTTTTTTTTTTTAAAACAAAAAATAAATTTTTTTTCAAAATGTTTGGTCTTTTTCCATTTATATAAAAAAATTTAATTGCAGAGGCAAGCAAATACCATCAAAAGAAAGCTCTATTTGTGGTAAAAAAGGACGCAAATTTTGTTTGGGTACAGCATTGCATGACCGCGCAATTACCAGTTAAAGCAGGGCTGTGCCAAATTGTAAAAAGTGCTCCGGTCATTGAGCAGCCAAATCCTCCGGGCTGAAGTGGTTAAATTGTCATCTCAAAAATTTGATATGGTATTTTAACCACCTCCTGCACGATCGATAGTAATAAAACAACCAGGCGTGAGCACTGTTGTTTGGGTGGATGCCATATGACATATTCCCAGTTGTGTACCTCGTGCACACCCTAGGGGGCATGCAGCAGCATGATCTGTGGCCTGCTGTGTCCCGGGCACAGCAGAACACAGATCGGTGTACTAAGACACTGTGCGTGGCCTTGGTACCATGTGTTCTCTGTGATCAATCACAGGCCCGGACTGGGACAAAAAAATAGGCCCGGGCATTTTAGACTGGGCAGCCTGACTCCTGGGGGGAGCGGGTGGAGATGGGGGCGGGCATTCGCATGGATGGTTGTGACGGGATATTCATCCTGAGAGACATCCCAATCCAGCAAAGCGACACCCCCAGTGGAGCAAAGAGACACCCCCAGTGCAGCAAAGAGACACCCCCAGTACAGCACAGAGACACCCCCAGTGCAGCAAAGAGACAGGCTCAGACCAGCAAAGAGACATCCTCAGACCAGCAAAGAGACATCCCAGACCAGCAAAGAGACATCCTCAGTCCAGCAAAGAGACAGCCTCGGTCCAGTAAAGAGACAGCCTCAGAACAGAAAGGAGACAGCCCCAGTCTAGCAAAGAGACAGCACCAGTCCAGCAAAGAGACAGCACCAGTCCAGCAAAGAGACAGCCTCAGTCCAGCAAAGAGACAGCCCCAGTCCAGCAAAGAGACAGCCTCAGTCCAGCCTCAGTCCAGCCTCAGTCCAGCAAAGAGACAGCCTCAGTCCAGCCTCAGTCCAGCAAAGAGACAGCCCCAGTCCAGCAAAGAGATAGCCTCAGTCCAGCAAAGAGACAGCCCCAGTCCAGCAAAGAGACAGCCTCAGTCCAGCAAAGAGACAGCCCCAGTCCAGTAAAGAGACAGCCTCAGTCCAGCAAAGAGACAGCCTCAGACCAGCAAACAGACAGCCCCACTCCACCCCCCTTAACCACCGCTCCAGAGTGGGACTTTGGCTGTAACACACACTGGATCAGTTCAGTGCACTAATCTTCCTCCCTGTGCAGCTGTCACAGTGTGCCGGCCATTGTTAGGACAGGGGCTGCCGGTGTCCCAAGTGCAACTATATCTCCAGGGGCTGGCCCAGGAGGTGTCTGTCCCCTGCAGGTACTTCTCTCCTACCTTCTTCTGCACATCCTAGTTTTCTGGCGCCGGGCCTGCTTCAGGTATGGCCGCATAGCAGGAGGTGATCGGTGGCCGCGGTCTGTGTTAGCCGTGTCCAAACCGTGGTCGCCGCTTATCTCCTACTGTTTGGCCTGGTCATCAGTGGGCTGCTCTTCTTAAGAAATGCAGCCTGGAGGCCGCAAATGCCCAATGTGCCCTATAGCCAGTCCAGGCCTGGCAGGGCGGTCTAGGTGTGAAAAGGGTCCTTCTACCTTTGTTCAGCATCACTCACATTGTGTATGACCCCTTTTACACTAAAAATAGTGCCTGTAAAGTGCCTGTAAACTGCCTCTTTTGCAGCCCCAGTGTGAAAGCCCGAGTGCTTTGACACCGGGCGATGCTCTTGCAGGACAGGAAAAAAAGTCCTGCAAGCAGCATTTTTGGGGCGGTGGGGGAGCAGTGTATACACCGCTCCTCCACTGCCCCTGCCCATTGAAATGAATGGGCGCCACTTTCAAAGCAATTTGAAAACAGTGCTAAGCGGGCACTTTTAACCCCTTCTGGGGGGTTAAAAACACCCTGTTAGCAGCACCAAAGCGCCGCTATAAAAGCGGTAAAGCGCCGCTAAAACTAGCGTTGCTTTACCCCCACTGCCTCAGTGTGAAAGGGGTCTCTAAGAGAGACTGACCAAAGCATGCTTTTATCATGAATAGTTTAAAACATTGGCAGGCAGTATACAAAAAAAAACAAATAAATAAACATTGGCAGCCAGGATACAAAAAAATTTTTTAAAAATTGGCAGGCTGGCATAGTGTGGCTTACCTTTCTGACAGTCCAGGCTCTTTCACGACATCAGGCAGAACCGGTCTCCTCGAACTCCTCCCCTTCATGGTTACATGACCTAACCTCTTCATTTCCTCCACCCAGAGCTGAATAGGAGGCTGGCCGGACAGCCATGGAGCCGGCCATGGTGAGCAGCACTGGCACAAGGAGCAGCCCAGCTGCCTTGAGAGTGGGGACCCGGGACCCTGTCAGAGAAACATGCGGCCCTCTCTGCTGAGTCGGTCGGGGAGCTGGCTGCAGAGAGGCCGGCAGCAGGTGTGCACAAGCAGCTGAGAGTCGGGAGACATGAATATGGTGACACTGTACTGTTCTGGTGACAGTATGTAGAAAAAAACACAAACTATATGCTGATATCTTTCTGGCTGTAAATGAACTCAATGTCCAACACTAGAGTGTTAAATCACTATGCTATTCATAAATTATTTATTCATTATTATGTTTATACTTTTGTGTATCATTTTCCAAATTTAGTCACTGAAAGTATGAATCTGTAGGGCATTCAATAATTAAACCTAGCAATGGCTAATACTGCAAAATATACTGTATATTCTGCTATAATAAATGTGGATGTATCTTGATGTACATCCCTGTTATTTAAATATATTAAACCAGATAATTCATTTCATTGTGACAGCTACCAGCTTTAAAACTGCAGAAAACATATTAAGTTTACATATTCTATACATTTCTTAAGCAAGCCAGCCTGTGACTACACCTTTAGAGACCATCTAATTTCCCAGGACAGGGATCGAGGATGTATAGGGAGGTCATAGACTTGGTGTCATGCACAGTATTCCCAGAGAGGGAAACTTTGAGATAAGCTGGAATACGCCAGGAGCTACATGCATATCACACAATTGTGCTAGTTCCTCATTTATCCAGATATTTCTAGATCTTAATTCCGTACTCCAGTTTCATAAATCATCAGTTCTATTTTCAGTGCACCAAACCTGAAATTCAATAAAGTCTGATAAAACAATATATCTTTTAAACAGGTACTTTATAAGAAAGATTGATGAGTTTATCAAACAATGGGGCTCTCTGAAGTACTTCGTTAACAGCCATCATATTCTCCTTCCTTCTTCAGTGACTTCCAAGCTCACATTTACAGAAACCATCCATAGTTTTGCAGGTGATTTATGACTGTGGTCATCCTGTCTACAGTATATTTTAAATGCATATATTTGTTTTTGAGAGCTCATGGACATTTATAATATACCATATAATAGTTTTCTATCTATGAGTCCACAATTTCAACAAAATACTTTAAAGTTACAAAAAAGTTAAAGGATATCTGTATCTTTAAAATAAAAAGAGTCAGTAGACAGTCTGTATGCTGCTTGTATTTAAAATAAACCCATGCTTTCCTTTTTTAAGGCAAAGTAAGAGGTTCACTTTAATGTCAGCCCCTGCAGATGCTTTTACTTTTGTGTTTTGCTTACCCCATTATTCTGTTCACCTGGGAATGAGGAGAAGATGTAAGCTGTAAGTCTTGGAATTTACAAAGAATCAAAGGGGTTTATTTACTAAAGGCAAATCCACTTTGCACTACAAGTGCACTGCAAGTACATTGGAAGTGCACTGCAAGTGCACTTGGAATTGCACTCACTGTAGATCTGAGGGGGACATGCAAGGAAAATAAAAAACAGCATTTTTGCTTGTACATGATTGGATGATAAAATCAGCAGAGCTTCCCCTAATTTCAGATCTTCCCCTCAGATCTACAGCGACTGCACTTGTAGTGCAGAGTGAATTTGCCTTTAGTAAATCAACCCCAAGGACTCGCTCTCTGCCCCATGTGACAGTTCTGGGGGCCTGAACAGCCAATCAGCAATTGTATTTTGGAGAAAGTGGAGTAGGTCACATGCTCCCCCAGAACTGCCAGGTATGTCACTTTGCTTTCTCTGAAGAATGAAGAAGTGGGGAAAGAAGGGAAGAAGAGTATATGCAGCAAGTGACATTAAAAGAGATCTTGATACTTTCCTTTAAAGGGCAAAGAACATTTAATGCCAAACCTTGTAAAGCAGAATTTTTTGTTCATGTAACAAATATAGTATAGTCTATAATGTTACAACTTATTTCCATGTTTGTCTCAATTTCAGAATGTTTTCTAATGATGTTACTAGTGATATGGCACTCTTCTGGCTGTAGAAGGTTAAATAAACTTTTATTCCAAGAGCTGAAAATGATCTAAGCACTGCAAGGCCTCCATAAACAAAACATAGACTTATAAATATCGAAACATAGAGTTATATTTTGTGTAAATAATAAAACATGTCTTTAATAGGAAACGTGGAGGAGATTGCCCTAGGTTTCCTAATGCAGATGTGCGAAAAATCAGGGACCATAAAGCCAGCATGGAACACAGGATAAGCAAGGTGGAGGATGCACTGCCGCCTTTCCAATGCATGCAGATCCACTTAGGTGTTACATGTGTACAGCCACAGTGTCATTGGTTTGTACAGGCTGTAACAATTGGCTCTATGCAAACACTTTTGACTCCTAGGTACAATAATACACTCCTTCTTAAAGACGTACAGGCCTTTCTGGCTGTGCAAATGAGGTCTAAAACACAACACAAAGGTCAGTTGCTGCACATTTTAACACACTGTGCTGCAGTAAAATGTATGCAAGCATTAGTTTTTCACAACATATACCAACATATACCAATGCAGAGCACACTTGGCACTTTGATTGGGCATTAGCAAGTTGCATAGGTGAAAGCAAAACTCCAGATTGTTTTCTAGTTTTGTGTACCTTTGATTTTCACCGTTTCACAAAATGAAACAGTTTAAAATGTACAAATATTTTTTTTTTTTTTTTTAACTAAACATTTGGGCAGCTATAAAAATAATAATAAGACCAATCAGCACAATTAAATAGTAAATAAGTAGGTATAAGTGACAAAAAATCAATAAAAAGTAGCTGCTATCACTCAAAGTGTTTCACTCCACCCAAATAATCAATGTATAAATAAACAATGCTGCGTTACTCAGAAATACTAAAGTGTAAATATAACAATTAATAAAGACATGAACTAATTAAAGCATTCCAGTCCAGTCCATATTTATGAGTAGCGCAGCACTGTTTATTTATACATTGATTATTTGGTCAACTAAACATTTGCACACGGAACCTAAAATATCAATAAGACCTTCTTTTAATTCTACTAGTCATATGCTTTCATAAAATGTATGGTTTGGGGGGTCCTTGACAAACTCTGAAAGCTGTAAGTGAAGTTTTTTAGAGTTTTTTATTTTATTAGAGTCATTTACTTATTCACAGTTCTGCATACCTTTGATTTTCAATGTTTAAGAAGAAGGCACAATTTAAAATGTACTAATATAACTACTAATAGCAGGACTTTTGTACGTTTTGCTGTGTTTGTTACTGGTCTTTTGCAGAAAATGCATGGTTTGGGGTTCTTTTACAAACTCTGAAAGCTGTAAGGAAAACCAATGGAAAACTTGCAAAAAAGTTCTGACCACCTGAGTTTAAAAGTAGAGGACTGGCAGCAAAAGAATTATACTATCAGTGACTATTATATTATTATGGATAAAGTAATAATTTTGTCATGGAATATCAGGGGTCTCATTTCTCAGTTTAAGTGGGTGCATTTATTTGACTATATTAAAGAGCATAACCGACAAATCCTGTGTTTAAGGCCTCGTTTACACCCTACAGGCATAAAAACTGATGGAAAATACTCGCATATTTGACTTGCATAGGCTTGTTCACACCATGTGCAGAGACACGTATATTTAATGCATACATCTCTGCAAGGAGATAAAGAAAACAATTGTTTTCTATGTGCCCTGTTCACACCACAATGTTGATGTCATGTCAGTTTTATTGCTGCACAGTAAACTGCATACACCTTTCAGATTCATTTTCCTTCCTCTGTAACGCTAAACAGATAACCTGTAAAAATTGTCACCTACTGAGATTTTAAAGTACCATAGTTTGCTGCCATTCCATGAGCATGTGCAATTTTAAAGCGTGACATGTTTAGGTATCTATTTACTCAGCATAACATCATCTTTCATTATACAAACAAATTGGGGTAAATACTGTGTGTTTTTTTTTTTATATTCATTAAAGTGTATTTCTTCCCCAAAAAAATGCATTTGAAAGACCGCTGTGCTAAATACTGTGTAACATTAAATATTGCAATGTTCACCATTTTATTCTCTAGGGTGTCTGCTAAAAAAAGATATAATGTTTGGGGGTTCTAAGTAATTTTCTAGCAAAAAATACTGATTTAAACTTTTAACCACTTAAAGATCGAGCCTCTTTTTGAGATTTGTTGTTTACAAGTTAAAAACAGGTTTATTTTGCTGGAAAATTACTTAGAACCCCCAAACATTATACATTTTTTCTAACACCCTAGAGAATAAAATGGCGGTCATTGCAATACTTTCTGTCACACCGTATTTGCACAGCGGTCTTACAAGCGCACTTTTTTTGGAAAAAATAAATTTTTAATTAAAAAAAATTAATTAAAAAAAAAGTCAACAGTAAAGTTACCCCAATTTTTTTTTTATATTGTGAAAGATAATGTAAATTGATACCCAACATGTCACGTTTCAAAATTGCGCCCGCTCGTGGAATGGCGACAAACTTTTACCCTTAAAAATCTCCATAGGCAACGTTTAAAAAATTCTACAGGTTACATGTTTTGAGTTACAGAGGAGGTCTAGGGCTAAAATTATTTCTCTCATTCTACCGATCGTGGCGATACCTCACATGTGTGGTTTAAACACCGTTTTCATATGCAAGCGCTACTAACGTATGCGTTCCCTTCTGCAAGCAAACTCGGCGGGACGGGGCGTGTTTAAAACATTTTTTTTTCTTATCTATTTTGCCTTTTATTTTTTATTTTTACACTGTTCTTTTAAAAAAAAGAAAACTGTGTCACTTTTATTCCTATTACAAGGGATGTAAACATCCCTTGTAATAGAAAAAAAGCATGACAGGACCTCTTAAATATGAGATCTGGGGTCAAAAAGACCTCCGATCTCATATTTACACTAAAATACGCTAAAAAAAATGTTCCTTTAAGAACTATGGGCAGAAGTGACATTTTGATGGCCCCCACCCTGCAATGGTTTGGAGACGGGTGGGGGCCATCTTTCACTCATTCGTCTCCATACCCAACAAGGAAGAGGATCCGATCGCCTCCGCCGCTGCCGACATCTCCGGTAAGCAGCGGAGGGCACCAGAGCGCGGAGGGAGGGATAAAAGTGATCTTGCGGCAAATCCACTGCAGAGACCACTATTATCGGAAACCAGACCGCCGGCTGAAGCTAGCTGCTGCCATAACAACAATATTCCTCTTCAAATTTAGGACGTATATCAGTGTGCGGTGATCCAGAAGTGGTTAAACAAAAAGTTCCAGAAAAGGCCTGGTCTTTAAGTGGTTATTTAGCCTTTATACATGAATGGTTGGCTTCAACTGGTGACAATGCAGCTACAGCAGCTCTTGTTGGTTCCCTGGAACAGTTGAGGGATATAATTCACAGGTCTACTACTTACCAAACTAGAGCAACTGGCCTTTGTAAAACATATGTTTGAGCATGGCATTGAGCAATTAAACTACAGGGACATAAACCTACTTGGACTTCACTATACCCCCCCCCCCCCCCCGGATTTTAATCCTAATCTTTCTGAATGAAACGGTTATCTGGATACTGAGTGGTGGGCATCCAAGGGAGTTAAATATGCATCTCACCCTTTTGTCAATGGCTCCTTTGTTATTTTCAATATCTGAAGGAAGATCATTACATTTCCAATGATATGCTGTTCAAATGTGCTCCGACACATTACAACTGTACAACCCACGTCTTTGAATGTGACCTTTTCCTCCAACCTATTGGAAAAACTCCAAAGACATGCTGGTAGGTTAATTGGATCCTGTCTAAATTGTCCCTAGTATGTATGAATGTGAGTTAGGGACCTTAGATTGCAAGCTCCTTGAGGGTAGGGACTGATGTGAATGTACAATGTATATGTAAAGCGCTGCGTAAATTGACGGCGCTATATAAGTACCTGAAATAAATAAATAATAAAATAAATAAAAACTGCCCTTGAGACTCATCTCAGTTTTTCACTCAGATTCAACCGATTATGCTTCAGATTGCAGCCGTTTTCAGAAGGCTCAGCAGAACTAGTAAGTGTACTTCTGGGACCCAGAAGAGAAGAATGGCCAAAAAAGCTTTTGCCTGTACATGTACAGTGGCTGGGTGAGACAACAGCCTCCCACTCAGACACAGCGAGTGAGGCACAGGGCCAATGTAGCAGTAATAGTAAAAGCAGTAAAGAAAGGCTTTCATATATGATCACACTGTGATCACATGGTACAGGGCCACTAAAATTGATCTTTTTTCCTTTATATTAGAAAAAATCATATACCTAGTGGTGGTTACATACCACCAAAAGAAATCTCTATCTGTCTAAATAAAATGAATAAAAAGTGGTTTGGCCCCGCTGGTTGCCTGAGTGCATGTGTGAAGAGGAAGAGAGGAGAAAAGAGATCTAGCCATGCACAGTGCTGGATGGATTGAGGACTCAGGTAAGTATTTATGGAAGTGGAGGAGGACAGCAAGCTGCAAATCATTTTTTTACCTTAATGTAGGGAATGCATTAAGGTAAAATGTTTTGACTTTAGTACCACTTTAGGTCATAGGATAATCAAAAAGGCCAAAATGCAGACTTCAAATCTCTATTCATAGTCACAAATAAAAAGAGGGTCTTTAAGCCATACCAGCACCCTGTATTCTCCAGACTTTACAGCCACTTTATTAAAGCAGCATAAATTCTCCTTGGATGAGCCTCTAGGACTCCCTGCAGTGTCTGCAGCTCATCCCTAGCTCTTCTTTCCACACATTCGCAGAGGTCCTCTCTACTTTTTTTTTACCATAATAATACCACATTTTTTTTCACAATAATGTCAGTAATGTGTTTTTGTTATGAGGATACTTTTACAGCGTGGCTGCTATGCTGTAATTTGCCTCTGCTGACATGTGACATTATAACTTTTCTGTGGATTGTTAGAAGCATTTTAAAACATAAAAGAATATTGCTACATATTGTTTTGTAGTGTGCCTATTATTCTTAAAATCATATGATCTTTTAACAAATCCCAACTCGCTCTTTGTGTCAAAATTGGTAATAATAACAGGTAACCCGTTATACAAAGCACTTTTATCATTGCAATACACTTTAATGCCCAGTGTGTTTGTCACTTTTTTCATGGATAGGAAAATGGTTAACACAATATCTATTTAAAGACCTTGCAACTGTGTTTCATTCTACAGAAAGTTACAATTACCTTTGTTTTTTTGTCTCCCATTCCTGCTAACTGTATTATATAGTCACATTATTTGTTCTGTGCGTCCCTGTTCACTGTTTAAGGTCTGATTTCAGTCAGAATTGTTGGCTGATTTCGGACCTGAAATGGACCAGAAGACCCAGGGGAATCCTGTGCAATTCGCACCGGAGCCGCTCCAGAGATGTGTGAACTGGCTCCATTGAGAGCCAGTCACAATCTCTTGACATGCGAATTGGATGCGAGGAAACCCGCATCCAATTCACAGTAGTGTGAATCCAGCCTAAAACAGTATTATACCCAAAACTAAAAATGTAATGTACTGCAGCTTGTCAATCATTAGATTTGGTGGCTGCATTCGTTTTTTTTTTCCTCTGTTCTCACTTGGTGATCTGGGCAGTAGCACAATTCCTGTATTAGCGTGCCATCACTCTGAGTGAAAGAGCACAGGGGACACCTTTGGATAGCTGCATTGTCAAACTGGGGGATGTATTAGATGTACAGCAGATTTAGATGCATTAACAAATGTAAGTTTAACTCCAGCCCACACACTATAAGTAATTACAACATTTTTTTTTTTTTTTAGATAAAGGTTTTACATAAATAAATAAAAGCTGATCATTGTAAGCTGTTAGTGGTAAATGGTTTGATTTATCCCTGTAATTGCTACATTTACAAGATAGTTTGTTCTTTTGAAAAACAACAGACTTATTGGCCAGATTACCGAATGAAAATAAAGGAAAAAAAGACTAAAAAAGAAAATGAATGCAGCCATCACATCTAATGCCCCATACACACGAGCGGAATTTCCATCAAAAAAAGTGTGATGGGAGCTTTTGGTCGGATATTCTGACTGTGTGTATGCTCCATCCAACTTTTTCTGTCTGAATTTCCGCCAGCAAAAGATTGAGAGCTGGTTCTCTATTTTTCCGACAGAAAAAGTTCTTGACAGAAATTAAGTTCGTCTGTATGCAATTCCGCCACACAAAAAAACACGCATGCTTGGAAACAATTCTACACATGCTTGGAAACATTGAACTTCATTTTCTCAGCTCATCGTAGTGTTGTATGTCACCGCGTTCTTGATGGTTGAAAGTTCAGAGAACTTTTGTGTGATCGTGTGTATGCAAGCCAAGCTTGAGCGGAATTCCATCGGAAAAGACATCCACGATTGTGGATCGTGTGTACGGGGCATAATCATTGGGAAAGTGCAATATAATAAATGTTTGCTTTTGGGTTTAATACTGCTTTAATTAGTGTCCATTTAATCAGTCTGGGCCTATGCCCATTCCTTACCTGCATCTTTGCTAGTCACTCTACAGTCATGGCCAACAATATTGGCAGCCCTGCATTTCTGTCAGATAGATAATGTGCCACTTTGCCTAGAAAATTGTTGCAATTACAAATGTTTAGGAATTATCATGTTTATTTCTTTTGTTTGTGTTGGCATGAGACAACAAAGTGGAGAAACAAAAAGCCAAATGTGACACATTCCACACAAAACTCCAAAAATTGACTGGACAAAATTATTGGCACCCTCAGTTTAATATTTTGAAGCACGCCCCTTTGAAAAAATAACTGAAATCAATCGCTTCCTGTGACCAATGAGTTTCTTACACCTCTCTACTGGAATTTGGACCACTCTTCTTTTGCCAGCTGCTCCAGGTCTCTCATATTGGAAGGGTTCCTTTTCCCAACCACTGTTTTGAGATCTCTCCACATGCTCTATGGGATTTAGAATCTTTGATTCATATTCCACTGCCATGGGCTGTAAACTTCTTGACAATGTTGTGCACAGTAGACACAGGAACATTAAGATCTCTGGAGATGGACTTGTAACTTTGAGATTGTCCATGCTTTTCCACAGTTTTTGTTCTCAGATCCTCAGACAATTCTTTGCTGCTCTTTCTTTTCTCCATGCTCCATGTGGCACACATAGACTCACAACAGAAAGGCTGAGTAAATTTCTCACCATTGTTTCACCATTTTAACTGGTTGCCGGTGTTATTTCTATATTGTCAGTATCTGTTAATTGATACAGGTGAGTTTAATTACAAATTACAGGAGTATCACAAACTTGGAATGCACTTATTTCTTACAATTTTGAAAAGGTGCCAATAATTTTGTCTAGTCCATTTTCAAAGTTTTGTATGGAATGTGTCTCAGATTTGGCTTTTTGTTTCTTCACTTTTTTGTGTCATATCAATAAAACAAAATAAATAAACACGAGAATGCCTAAACATGTATAATTGCAGCAATTTTCTGGGCAAAGTGATGCATTATCTGACAGAAACCAATATTTTTCTCTATAAGGCGCCCACTTTTTTCTATGGGGGGTCGGATGGAAAAGGATTGCATGTCTGTTTCAATCTGTCATCCGATCTGATAGGTGGATGGGGAACAGATCCCCATTCGTCTGTTTTTGGCATCTCGGATTGGATGCAGGTGGGTGTAAACAGACACAGAGAACAATGGGCGGTCCAATCGGGTCTGCCTGAAAAATGGACAGGCAGGCCCCATCAGTCTGCTGGTGTGAAAGGTACCTTAGAGGGAGATGACAGAACAGAAATTGTCTCAGATATATAATAAATATTTGTCCAAGCATGTTCCCCAGGCCAAATGATTGGCCAGGCTATCAGAAATCCATAACACCAAATCATATTTCTCTACCACAACCTGCTGGAGCAATCTCAAACAACTTGCGATGTGACAGAGAAAATACACTCTGTGATTAGAGAAACACTCCTGTTGAGATAAATTAGGCTGAATATAGCCTTCTGCTGTCTACAGAATTCACAAAAAATACCAGAAGGAATTTAGTAAAAATTCTACATCTCTACACTATTATATCTATCTGCACCCATGTATCATTGTCTGTCTTCTGTCTGTTGGTGCTGGCTATGACCCTCGGCCTGTATTTATTTTGTTAGCACCTACTTACTTTTTTTCTTTTTCTTTTTTTTTTTTTTTAGTAAGTCTTGCACTGTTCATCAGGTCCAGTATCATTTATTTGATTATCATGTTATTTTAGTTTTTTCTTCCTTGATCCCATACACTATTATGCCGCGTACACACGATCGCACATTCCGACAACAAAATCCATGTTTTTTTTCCAACGGATGTTGGCTCAAACTTGTCTTGCATACACACGGTCACACAAAGTTAGATGGAAATTCCAAACTTTAAAAACGCGGTGACGTACTAGAAAAGGGAAGTTCAATACCAAGTGCGCCACCCTTTGGGCTCCTTCTGCTAATCTCGTGTTAGTAGAAGTTTGGTGAGAGACGATTCACGCTTTTCAAACTCGTGCTTTTCAGATTGTTATTACTGCTCTTCAGTTTGTGCTTGTGGGTTCGTATCTGTTCTTCAGTGTATGTAGTTAGTTTGAATTTGTTTGTCAGTGCGTATTATTATTATTATAGTACGTATTTGATTTTCAGTGCATTCTTGCCTGCTCCTTTCTGAATTTCAGCTCTCTCTTTTTAGGTCTTTATGTTTTTCGGTGCTTTCTGTTAGTTCATTCTGACCAGCCGACCGCTTTGAAGCCATGTTGCGGTTACATACTCGTCTTAGAGTTCGTGCTATGCGGGGGCTTGGTGTTGGGGTTCTTGCTTTGACCCAAGCCCAGTCCATGAACAGGGTGGGGAGAAGTTCATGGACGAAGAATTGGTTGCTCCAGCGTGACCAATTCTCTCATATGCCTTTGTTGCGGGAGATCCATGAGAATAATCCTGATGATTTCAGGAATTATCTCCAGATGATGGAACCCGTTTTTCACCGTTTGTTGGCTTTGCTGTCCCCTTATATTAGCAGGCAGGACACCTGCATGCGGCAAGCCATCACTCCCAAGCAGAGGCTAGTTGTCACGTTGCGGTACTTGGCAAAGGGGAGAAGTCCCCAGGACATCAAGTTCTCGACAGGCATCTCCCCCCAGGCTCTGGGGATCATTATTCCAGAGACCTGTTCTGCCATCATTCAGGTCCTGCAGAAGGACTATATTGGGGTAAGTTTTCTCCTTTAACATCACATTCTATGTATTTCATGTTTGCTAATGTATTGTATTTCATTCATCATTCCCTAATTACCATGATTGTAATATGCTGTGAATGTCCCCTTTGTCCTCATGCATGCTGGAAGCTTTTAAACTTCCTTTTTGTCCTTCATGAATATTTGCCTTCACTAACCTCCCCAGCCTGCTATCCTGGGCCCATACACACCTAGCCTAGTCACTTAACAATGTATTTTGTCAGCTTCATTGTAGTGCTTTACCCTAAACACACCCTAAAATGTGTCCAAATGTTATTTGTGTGCTTAAATTCATGCAGAGTGCCAGAGGCTTTTTTTTGGGGTCCCAAAATCATTTGGAACCCCCCCTCCCCCCCAACGCTAAGTCAACCCATACCAATCCTCTATCTGCTGATTTTGCCCAACCCATACACACTATACCTACCTCTTTTGTGGTCATATTTATGGATGAATTCACCAAAGCATGTAGTGAAAGGTCCTGCCTGAGTACTTTCAACTGGTACTGTTTAAAGTTTTGTTTGCCTATTATCTTGATAGGTAATTGCATAATGTAAAAATGTGATTCAATTAGGACAGTGTGTATTCATATTTTTGTATTATGACACTTCTTACCTGTCCAATGGGTTTCCAATAGTTTAAGGTAAGGAGGGACTGGCCAAAGAAACACACATTATTTATGCTTTCAGCTCTCAATAAAGTGAAGAGGGTTACCTGTCCAAAACACCCCCCCCCCTAAATTTTTTACAATGGGCATTCAGAGGGGGTGAGGAATCTTAAAAGTGGACCTTATATTTTTGTCTTTAAGTACTCCTTAAAATAAATGTTATACTGATGTTGGCCAAGAATGTTTGTGTCTAATCTGCTTGCAATGTTATGTGCAAAAGTACTATTTTTTTTCTTCTTTGACTCCACAGTTTCCTTCAACACCACAGGAATGGCAGACTGCGGCCTCCCACTTTGGCCAGCGGTGGGATTTTCCTAACTGCGGAGGGGCAATAGATGGGAAACACGTCCACATAGTCCCACTCCCCAACTCGGGGTCATACTATTATAATTACAAGGGGTTTAATAGTATTGTGTTGTTGGCAGTGGTGTTGGCTACTTACGAGTTCCTGTATGTGGATGTGGGGAAAAATGGGCGGATGTCAGATGGTGGAGTCATCATCCACATGGAGTTTTACCGACGGCTCCAGAATGGCAGCTTGGGCTTGCCACCTCCAGAAGACAATGTGGAAGGACTCCCGTTTGTCTTCGTCGTGGATGAAGCATTTGCACTGGGGGACCATTTATGTGGCCATTCCATATGAGGACCCTCACCCTAGACCAGAGGGCTTTTAATTATCAGCTGGCCAGAGCCAGAAGGGTGCTGGAGAACGTTTTTGGGATAATGGCCAGCCGGTTCCACCTATTTCTGACACCAATCCGCATGGCAAAATATAAACTCAACCATATTGTGCTTGCCTGCTGCATTATGCACAATTTTCTTCGAAAAAATACTACAAACTATGTGGCCTCAGTTGGGACTGTGGCCGGCTTTCCTGATTCTTCAACCCTGAGGGCACTTGAAGCTGGCCGTCCTGGCTTGCCCCCCAAAGCGCCCGCAAAGTGAGAAAAATATCTGGAGTACTTTGCGGGTAGGGGGGCCATTGATATGCCACACAATCAAGAAACATTTTAAAAATTAATTTTTTTGGATAAACAGAAATAATATTTCCTTGTATTTACTGCTTGTGTTTCTTTCACTGTGGGAGTTATTTACTAAGGGAAAATCCACTTTGCACTCCAATTGCACTGCAAAAGTGCACTCGAAACTGCAATGAAAGTGCACTTGTAGTGCAAAGTGGATTTGCCTTTAGTAAATAACCCCCATTGTCACTGTAAACACCAACTTACTACAAAAACTGCTTTTGAGCATTGAAATAAGAAGCCACACATTGTTGACACAGAAAAGGGTTTTTGAACAAACCAGCATCTTTGTTGTACAACATTTTTGGTCACATTAGAAATAGCCTTTTTTTGGTTCAACAGGCATGTTTCCAAACAGAACATACACAACTCAGGAACATACAACTTTGACAAAGTGAAGGCAATATCAGACATTAGTATGTCCAAACTGTGTTGATATTGCCTTCATCAGATAGGGTGATGTCACCCCTGTAGCCAAATTTTGAAGTTGCAAACAAATTGGGATTCAAAATGGGGATTTCCCTCCTGATCCCATGCCTGATGTCAACATGTGCGAGCTCCCATCATGGGTGATCAATGGGCGTGTTTTGGGGGTGCAACCCCTTCCTGTCACCTACTTCAGTTGCGAGGAAGGGGTTGCACCCACAAAACACGTACATTGATATCCCGTGATGGCAGATAGCACATGTTGACACACCGTGTGCATCTTCAAAATTTGGCTTTTAAAATACTTTAAAACTTGTTTTTAAAAGCAAAAATACACGATAAAATGGTACAATTTTGGTGTGTTTTATATTCTGCCTAAAACATCACTGATGTTCTTCATTTTTTGTTGAACATCATTGATGTTTTCCTTTATCTTTTCTAAATCACGATTGCACCCCATTATCTCCCCGTTGAGGATCTGGGCACTTTCACTGGTGAAATGAGATTCTTCTTCCACAACATCCACATCACCTAAAATAAAAAAAACACAACATGTATTATAAATATGCAGGCATACATCTATTTCCTGGAGCTGTGGTCTCAGACACTCACCTGTTGTGGTGACTATTTTGACCACTTCAGAAACCTCTCCTTCCTCATCCTCTGCTTGTGGTTTTGGGATTTCCCCTTTTTTAGGAGGTTGTGGGTCCCTGATGTCCCGAGTCTTTTCTCCCCTATGTGAATAAAAAAAGGTGTACTTAGCACACATATATTTGAGGCCAGAAATAGGAATATGAAACATTGCTTGAAAGTGTTGTGTATAATTGTCTGTTTTGGCTGAAGAAGCTGTTCCAAGCTGAAGAAATTTACTTTCTAAAGCTGGAATACTTCCCTTTTTTGTACAATTTTCACACATGGAGACACCTCTAGTATCCACTAGAGCACCTGTGTGGGACACCCTAAAAAGTTTGTTCAGGTATCCCACACTAGTGCTCCTGCGTCCAGATGTGTAAACAGTTGCTGAGTGTCCTCTCCTTACACTGAATCAAGTTTCCATTTCATTCTAGTTACAAACTCATCTAGACAACAAACTTCTTTTAATACAAATAGGCCTGAACAAATGTAGTTAACCTGTATCTGCCAAAAACACCTTATAAGTGGGCGAACGAACGATGTTTCCTACAACCGATTACTGTGCCAATGAACATGAAAGTTGCCATTTTAAACTGTACAACAGTAAAGAAAAGCATATGGGGCATCATGCAAGTAATAATAATAATAATAATAATATTAGGAACACACGACAACTACTTACTTTTTTGAAGAACTCTCTTGATCTTTCTGTACTGATCGTGCTCCCACAATATCAGGTCTGACCAGCGTTTCCTCAATTGATCCTTGGATTGTCGTACCCCAAAATTCCTGTGCATACTTTTCATACCTTTAGCCATAACGTTGGCCTTTCCCACATTTGGGTTTGGGTAAGGTCCATGCTTCCCATCATAGTTGGCCCTCTTCAAGATGTCCACCATCTCCACCATCTCTATAAAGAACATATCTGAGGTCTTAAATCTCCTCCGGGATCAGGACGTTCGTGGCTCTGGGCTTTCATTGTTGCTGCTGCTGTCTGCATGCACTTGCTCTTTCTCCACCATGTGCTCTCCCTCTGCGCCGAAAGACAAGAGGCGGGGAATAGACTAGAAAAAACATCAGGGGTGGGCGGAGTTTCACGCATGCGCAGTGTATATAAAGCATAACACACGTGCGTCGTACTTACGATCTGTGAGAGGAGGAAGGAGTATCTGAAGCGCAGATCGTTATAATGAAGGTACAATTTTAACTTGGTGCATCAGTGGCCTGTACTGCTTATAGATTGAGGCCTATATTAGGACAAGATTAGGAGAGTTTAGCCTGACATTAGGGTTTGTCTTGTGTTGTGTCTTGCAGAGAAAATGGATCCCTTCATTGATATGGAATTTCTATCAATAATAATTGATATGTTCAGGGAGCTGCCCTGTCTGTGGCAGGTGAAACACCTGTTTTTTTTCTAACAAAACAAAGAGGCAGGCAGCGCTGGAGAAACTGCTTGAATTTGTGAAGCCGATGATCCCCACGGCAGGCATCAAGTATTTAAATTCCAAAATTAGTGGCATGAGGAGTACTTATCTTAGGGAGCTCAAGAAGGTCCAGGATTCCCTGAGATCAGGAGCAGCAGATGATGTTTATGTACTCAGGCTGTGGTACTATGACAGCCTGCATTTTCTGTCAGACCAGAGTGAACCCAGGCCAGTACTCTCCAATCTTCCTTCACAGCTTTCTTCCCCCCCAGCTGGGGCTTCCGACGACCAACCTGGGCCTTCCAGGCAGCAACATGTAGAGGAGCGCAGCTTGAGACAGGTATAGCATTCTTAAAAATATGGTTGTCAAATTAATGATGTTAAATAGATGTTATTTTTGATCACTAATTTATGATTTCACAAAGTGTTTTACATATCAATAGACAGTAGTAGACAAAAATGATTGTGACAAGAATGAAAAATGCTGGGGTCAGAATGATAGTCGTTTTTATTTATTAACATTCAATTTGCAACAGTCATGAGCTGAAAATTGTGTGTGATTGCTGAACAAAAGACTACAACTATATACATTTTTCATACACAGGAAAGCCTCAGCCAGGCAGTGGAAAGTGGCAGCCAGGAGGTGGGGGGGTCCAGTAGCCTGCCCGAAACCCAGGTCCCTCCCCTCCGCATTCCAACAAAAAGTACCAGGAAGAGAAGTAACCTGGAGGAGGCTGCAATTGGCCTATTTATGAAGGCTACTGCGGCCCTCAGAACCCCCCCCCCCCAATAATGAAGATGAATATGCTTACATGGTAGCTTGCAAAATGCAGGAAATGGAGGAGGGCCAACGACTCTTATGTTAGTATCTTATCTTACAAGCCGTAAATAAGGGGTTGAGGGGCAAACTCACAAAACAAAGCCACCTTTGTGAGTTCAACCATGGTCCTCCTTCTCCTCCACCATCTCCTGCCACAACTACAACAACAGAGCCACAGTCTGAAAGGAAGCCTGGAATGAAGTGTGTAAGGTAGACAAGAAAGTGATGGCCTGGATTCAGTCTGGTCTGACAAAAGATGCAGGCTGTAGTATGACCACAGCCTGGGGACATATATGTCATCTGCTGCTGTAGTCCTGGACCAGATTGTGCTCACTATTATAAGGACTCCTCAGGCCACCAATTTTGACTGTAAAATTATTGATGTCTACCCTGGGGTACAAAGGCTTTATTTTGTTATGACCCAGAATAAATGGATATTTTTTTTGCTGAAATACTTGCCTATGTGTTTTACTTCAAAAAGGACAGTTTGTGAGTAGGCAGGTACATTTCAAAAATACAATGTAAAATTAACAAGGGACACCAACACAAACCAACCTCCTTGAGATTAAAAAATACAAGATCATAATGGTGTTGTGGTAACTTGACACACAAAACAAGAAAAAATATTATGGAGATCACTATAAAAAAAAAAAATAGGAGATCTTGATAAAAAAAAAATATATTTAAAAAAAAATTTGAAACATTATTATGGAGATCTGACTAAAAAAATAGATAATATTATTCAGGAGATCACAAGAAATAATAAAGAAATCAGTTTGTGAGAACTCTGTGTGAATATAAGCAGCAAAACAACTTCATTGTTCTAGCATTATAAAGAAGAAGAGAATGCGCCGCATTAAACTATTTAAAAAACTGCAGCATGACAAATGTGCTATCTCCGTTACGAATGCTAGTTTTATCTCGTAATTTTTTCTGAGCATGCGTGGCACTTTGTGTGTTGAAATTGTGTACACACGATCGGAATTTACGAGAAAGGATTTTGATGTCTGAAAATTTGAGATCCAGATCTCAAATTTTGTGTGACGGAAATTCCGATGGAAAATGTCCAATGGAGCCTACACATGGTCAGAATTTCCGACAAAAAGTTCCCATCGAACATTTTCTGTCGGAAGATCCGACCGTGTTTACGGGGCTTACGTCCTCTGTGTCCATGTTTGCATCCAGATCCTGATGCTTCAGCAGAATGTGTCTTCTTCCTGTAGCTGTTACAGAGGAAACATTTTATATTCGGGGCACCTGTTTTGGTTTAATCTAGGATTTCCCATTATTTTGTACCTTGTATATTGATATTCATGATTATTATATACACACAATGGTTCATGCTACACTGCTGTGATTAAATGGATTAAATGTACGTCCTGTATTACTTTTTTTTTATTCACATATTAATGCAGTTTCAATTGATTAGCACAGTAATTCACACACACACTAACTTTGGGAGTGTATATATATATATATATATATATATATATATATATATATATTTTTTTTTTTTTTTTGCCTGCAGCCTGATTTAATTAACTGGTGTGCAGAATGTGTGTGTGTGTGTTTTTATGTCACTACTATTTCCCATATCCTTGTATATTGTGTTCAAAACATCTAAATGTTTTTTGAATGTATCTAAACTCCCCACTGACATCACCAACTATGCGAGTTCAACATCTTTACCCATCTAACAGTTAATATCCCTTTAGACGGTTTAAGGTTAACCCCTTTGCGTCGACTATACGCAAATTTACATTCATGGCTTGAAGGGTTTAAACCGGGGTGATGATTTTTAGAGCCAGAGGTTGGCTTTTTAGTGATAACAACCGATGCGGCTAAAAGCCGCTCGGCTGTTATCCCAAAGGAGTTGGAGGGGACGTTTCCCCCCTCCCGCCACCTTCTGCCGCTCTTCCTGGGCCTCCCGTCCCACCCGTAGACCCTAGCCACCAGCCAGCGTGTCTGCCGCCTAGGCTGAGACCCGAACAAAGCTGGATTCAGCTTTGATCGGGTCTCCGATGTAAAATCCCAAAAGCGACGTCACAACGTCACTTTCGGTTTACTCAGCTGCCAATGGCGCCAATTTAAAGAAAAATGACTATTCAGATTCGCCGATTTTGACAATCTGAATACTTTTAAGTGCAAAGGAGGGATTTAGGGTCTTTTAAAAGGGGAATTTAAAAAAAATAAATAAATAAGAAAAGAAAAAAATATTTTAAAGTGCCCCCCCCGTTGCACAGTAAAGCAAAATGCATATGTAAGTTGCGCCTGCAAATGTAAACAGTGTTCAAATCACATATGTGAGGTATCGCCGCGATCGCCAGAGTGAGAGCAATAATTCTAGCAAAAGACCTATTCTGTAACTCTAACCTGGTAACCGTTAATTTCTTTGAAATGTCGTCTATGGAGATTTTTAGGTACCATAGTTTGTTGCCATTCCATGAGTGTGTACAATTTCAAAGTATTTACTTGGCCTAACATCATCTTTCACATTATATAAATTGCATTTGAAAAAACAAATATAGTGTGGCATAAAATATTGCAACATTCGTTATTTTATACTCTAGGGTCTCTGCTAAAAAAATATTTATAATTTTTGGGGGTTCTAAGTAATTTTCTAGTGAAAAAATGGATTTTAACTTGTAAGCAACAAATGTCAGAAATAGGCTTAGGCATGAAAGGGTTAAACCGCTTCTCATCCAACTTCATTGAGTGGCCATATGTCTTCTTAAAAATTGCAAGCTCAGTCTCCTAACTAGTGCTAGTTCCTGAGCTGTAGGCAATGAACTACAAGCATGCTGATCAGCACACTCGCAGTTCATTGATACTACAAGTCCATCTTCCATGGTGGAAGATGGCACTTGTAGTTTATTAATTCACAGGTTCCTGTGAATGAATGACGTGGCCGTGCAGGCGGAGCCCTGCATAACTGTGCTGTTTTCAAATTGTGACAGAAGATCCCCCTCCCGCTGTCACAGAGAAGGAAATTTTGGCAGGGGGACACGGATGTATGTTACATGTCACACCCTCAGGGACGTAGATAAGGTAGGGTTTGGGGATAGAAACACGCCCCCAGAGCATCAGTGCAAAAGTAGTAAAGTTATGTGTGCTTCAACTACATCGCTGCACTACACATGCTGCTGTTGTGTGCTGCCTGAGCCTGCTGTTACACCTCCGACCACCAGGGTGCTCTGGCCCAGGCTGTTGCAATCAGCTTGGGCTGAGGGAGGCTCTGTCAGCAGGGAGGAGCAGGGCCAGGAGCCTCATTGACGCTCTGACCCTGCCCCGCCCCATGTAGTCTGTATGCGCTCAGAGGCTCAAAGCAGAGAGGGAGCGCCATGGACCACTTACAGCCCCACCACTAAAGCCCCCACCCTGCAGTCTCTGGTCATTTCCTGTAGTCGAATCCAAGGTCTCTGGTCATTCCCTGTAGTTGCATCCATAGTCTCTGGTCATTTTCTGTGGTCGCATATGCAGTCTCTGGTCATTTCCTGTAGTCGCATCCACAGTGGCTGCAGCTACTGTGACATCAATGGGCAAGTTTAATGGCAGCACCGTGAAGCTAAGCATTGATGTCACAGCAATGTGTAGTCAACGATGCAGCTGCTTTGTTCATTTAGAGGTAGATTGTCAAGGGGTGGTTCTGTTTAATCATCAGCTTTGAGTCCCTGTTCACATTGACTGCGGCTTTGAAACGTGCAGCTTCATCTGAAATCACACGATTTCAAAGCCTCATGTGAGATTTCAGGTGTGACTTGGAAGACATCTGTGCGGCTTTATGCACAGATGTCTATGCAAGTCGCATCTGCAATCACCATAAGTGATGCAGGAACTGCTTTTTCAAATCAGTGCAACATTTGAAAACGGCCATTGCCAGCAATAGGGTGCGACTTGTCATGTGATTTGACAGGTCAATTCGCACAAGTTCCTCAAATGTGAACGGGAGCTTAGGCCATTCTTATACCGAATCTGGTCATGCCCACTACTTTCTGTGGCATGCTCAACAGAATTTGTTTTTCAACTGTATCCCAGGAGGGCTGGTATTTTGTCACACTGCTGTAATCTCTAGCAACAATCAGTGAGCAGTAATGATGTGCAGTAACCTCTAGCAACTAATCAGTGAGCTGTAACGTGTGCTGTAACCTCTGGCAACCAATCACAATCGCTGCCTCATCTGCAGCAGTAAATTGATTTTGAAAATGTTTGCCCAGGGTCCATTTAATTTTAAATAGGGTCCTGGCTCTCGCTGCTCTTCCTCCATACCTCAGTGCCTCCAGGCTTCTTTATATGAGATCATGTCTTCTTGACTTGTCCAGCTGCAGCCACCAGGACAGGAGGAAGCACTAAGCAGAGTGGGAGCGACCGACACCTACCCGACCACCGGTCCTCTCTATTTCCATTGGCTCTGCCTCCCTGCAGCGCCTCTTCCTACCTGTTAGTGCTGCTTGGGTGAGGAGCTGGACCCAGCTGCCAGCCTGCCACGTGGACGTAGATGTGGATGATGCTCTGAAGTGCTGCTGGCTGCTGCTGGATTCGTGGGCAGAATATTGCTGTGATTCTGCCCGCCACCGCGCCCTGATTCCAAATCACACTGCAATGCTGGCAAAACCCATCCCATATGTTTGTGGTCCATTCATTTTTACTGGCACCACAATGTGGTGTCTTTTTGCTGTGATTGTTGAGCAATTTATCGCACAACAAGCATCCAAAACCACAATGTGTTTTGGTACCACTAAAAATGAATGGAACACAAACACATGTGCTGCATTTTGCCAGCATTGCAGTGTGATTTGGAATTGTAGACAGGGCCTAATAGGCTAACACAACAGCAATTATGGAAGACTCAGCCTCAGCATATTTTATAGGTACAAGGAAGCCCAGGTTTTGTTTAACCATGTCGCTTAAGACCCTCCCACTATCATGTTTGGCCACACCCACTTTTTTGCAGCGGCGCGCTGCATGCGCCGCAGGACATTGCTTCCCTGTCATGCCCCTCATTCTCAAGCTCAAAAGTTTCTAGGTACGTTCTGTATGTATGGACTCTGCACAGTACCACTTCTCTTGTCTAGTATACTGGGTTAACAAAAAATCAGTGATTGTGCTGCCTTCCACAAGATGTGCCCTTTGTACCTGCCCAGTAAGATTGGCTATTACAGTGCACCACCCTGTGATAGGTAGTCCAATGGCAGAGAGCACTGACCACTGTCCCCTGTCATAACACAATAAAACAGCGAGGAGATCACTGTACTAACACTGACTGTGTTTGGTACATTGATCCGTCAGGTTTTTTTTCATTTTTTGTTCAGCCAGTACCAGGTTTTAGACTGGACAATTGCTAACCTCACTGGGCAATGTTCATAAAAACTGGAAGAATGCAAAACTAAAATCAGGTTTTCAAGAGGATATGAGAAAATAGAATGTGATTGCTTACTATGAGCAACACATAGCTTTTCCTTTTTCCAGTCTTGAATTTTGAAATTGAATTTGGTGCAATTTGTTTTGTTTAAAAACAATTTTACTTAGTACCTGCTGCTGAACCCCCCCAGAGCAAAAAATTATCTACGGCCCTGTGTAAGACCATTTACAAATGATATAGTAACTTACTCTACAAAGTTAAAAACTTTCTGCTAAAGAAGCTTGTTCAGGTAGATGCCTAGCAAAATTGGATTTAAACCATTTGCCCATAGGTGTATATGATTTGACTATACAGACAAACTTGTATTCCTGTGTACCTAATATCTGAACTTTTGTTTTCATGGTAAACGTTGATAGTGATGAGCCATACTGCACTGGGTTCGGTTCAAGCAGGGTTCGGGAAATTGCAGATAAGTTTGACTGCCGAACCCCACTGAAATGGTAACTGAAACTTTTAAATTAAAAATGCCAATATTTGGCCCAGAGTGGTGTTTTTTTAAAATGCTTAAAGTTTAACATTAGAAATGTTTGATTCCTTTAAATAACGTGACAAGAGGATGTACTGATCCCACCTGTGATGGGCGCATCTCTGTGATATACAGTAAGTGCTACAGAACCACTGACATTTACAAACCAAACGAAAATAGGTTTTAACAAACCTGGCAAATGTCTTTAGTAGCTTCTTTTTAGAAAAGAAAAAAAAGAACACAAACTCCTCTAAGGGTCTGTTATGCTATGTATTGTGGGGTACCATTTTTTAAGATGCTGTCAATGAGTGTCAATTTAAACTGTATAGATTTTTTTTTTTTCTTTGTAAATGTAATTTTTGTTGTAGCACATCCCACAGCACAAATGAAACAAAAATGCATAGAATCCACCCAAAACACATACCAGACCCTTTAAGTCTGCTATGGATTTTAAGTATCTCATGCTAAAAATTTTTTTTAAAAAGTATGAGGTCCCCTAGGAAATCTGTACCAGACCAGTAATATGAGCATGCAGCCTGGCTGGCCAGAAAAGGGAAGGAACACGTGTGTGCCCCCCTGCTTAATCATATTAGGCTACAAAATCCTCTTCCTCACAACCTTGACCAATGGTTGTGCGGGCCTGCATGAGGGGGCTTCCCGGAATCTGGAAGCCCCCTTCAATTATAAAAGAGCCACCAGATACTGAATCCATCACCAATCACTATGCCTGGCACCCCATTCACTCACAAAAAAAAAATGGCGACCTGGTGCAAATGACAGATTCTGACAGTTCCATTAGCCAAATGACAGATACCTGAGCTATCATCAATTATATAAAGGAAGGGGTGGGGATATATATGATGAATGGCTCCTACCAAACAGGGGACTGAACAGTTTAAATTTCAAGCATTCTTCCAAACTCCCAAATAGCCAAAGTTCAGTCCAAACCCCTAAATGTTGGCAGCTCTCAACATAGGTACCACGTCCCAATCAAAGTGCAATTGATCACAAAGGATAAATCACAAGGCTGCCTTCTTCTGCAACGTCTCCACCATTTATTTAGGATATATGATCTTTTTGTATTAGAGCCAATATTTTTTGTGCTCATGCATCCTTTAACATACATTACTTCATCAATACATTTCTCCTGCGTAGGTTCCAGGATAAAGATGGATATGCATCTATGTATCAAAGCTGGATTGTAGGCATAGATACACCATGATCACTTTCATAGACAAATATGAACTTTATCCCCAGAGATCAGTTTAGATTACAGAGTAGTTCTTACCTTAATGCCTATAAATAAGTTAAGAACAGTCGTGTGTAATTTTGTATCTTGTATCATTTATGTGAAGTATAAGAAACCAGTAACATGCAGTGCTCCTAGCTAAAGAATTACACAAGGTTCAAACTTCAACTTCAGTCCAATTGGTTGTTGCTAGTATGGGTTATAAAGATAAATCTGTAACATAGCATTGTTTCCTTATCATATATGGCTGCAAGTATGACCGCAACTGAAAAAGAATGGGGCTGGGAATTTGCAACAGGATAGAACATAGAAGTATGTCAGTGGTACCATTTATGAAATTGAAACGGTGGAGTGCTCTCAACATACACAGGGTTGTTACCAGGGGAAGGTTATGATCTTTTGGCCTGGCCCCATGCAAAGGGCTGCCCGTATGTGCAACTCGTGGAAATGTGTGAAGATCCCCCCCAAACAATCACATGCTTTTCCACTATGCAAAGTGTAAATAGGGACTACAACTTAGGGCAGATTCAGTAGAGATTCAATTGGTTTAGCAGGGACCAGGCAAATATCAATCCATGTACGGGTGGGCTGATTGACCAGCCTGCAGGGTTTTTTCTTCTGAAATGATCAGTGGCTATAGGTGGCAGTACTGATCATGGTATTCTGATGGTTGGGAAGGCTCCCTGCTTTCAGAATACATTAGCGCAGCGGTAATGATTCCCCTATCCACATCGATTGTGTGGATGGGGGAGTCCAGTCATTTATTGTTTTCATTGAATACGCTGTGGTTGAACTGAAAAAAATATATATTATTATAGCCAGCTTCCAAATGTGCGGAACCAAAACATCTCTAAAAGGAAAATAATAAAACAAAAAACCTTTCCAGGACTCAAATGTGTAAAGAGGGAAAGTGAGTTATATGCTGTAGCTGTACCATGCATTATATAGTTTTCCCATTCATATAGAATGTCATAAATAATCTCAAATTTATTATTGCGACTAATGGTTGCAAGCTACTGCTGCCCGTGGAAAGATAAAGTTCCATTAGTGGAATATGGTATCATTGCCTAGAGACCTCCCTCTTTCCCTCCAGCAAGTGCAAAGTGTATCAGTCACCTTGTTTACACTACATACGGGTACTAAACAGAACACAAATGCCACTAAGCATCAACCTGAAAGCATGTCTCCTGTCATTTATATTGCAGTAATTACATTAAGTGAACTATCAATTTGTATAAAGTATACTTCATTACTACAAGCTCCAAACTCAATTCCCTCTAATCCAGGCCACCTGCTGACTCAATTTTCAATCTGTCCGAGATTCAGAAAAGCCTCATGGGAGGTTGGCACATTCCATCTCTAATTAAGGGTTAATGCTGATGCCTTTTAATTAAATACATTTGTTCAAAAGATTGTCCACCTTCTAGATGTAGCAGTGTAATGGATAAGATGCCATCCTTACAAAATTAATTAAGGATTATGAGTTAACACATTATATACCAATCCTGCTCTGAAGGAACTTCAGGGTAGATTAGTCTGTTCTCTGTTTCTCTACAATATGACATATCCCATGGTGCTTGTAAGCATGATTACCCTTATCAATTCATTATGATACCCTGGATAAATGGTCTGCCTGGATCATATAAAGGTCATATACTGTACATGCATGTAGACCTTATGTTTTGAAGGGTGCTGTCATGTTATAACTAGCAGTAATTATAGAAGATAATTTAAAAAGGCATCTCTGTTACTGTGCTTTAGATCATTTGCTATAGTTTAACTTAATATGAAATGGTCTAAAAAGAAATATAGGAGCTGACATAATGGCTCTTTACCTCTAAAACTGTTGGGGGCTGTTATCTCTATCCTGGCTTACTTTCTTACTTACTGTAGGTAATCAGTAACCTGGGACAAGTATGTAACCAGTGAGTCCTGAAAAGAATTTTTGCCCTGTATTTTAAAAACAAGTAAGCAATGGCAGGTCCCATATTTCTACCTCATGTAATAATACATTTTCCTTTACATTGGCCCACTTCATGCCGCCTTACCTTTGCTAACTTTGATAGATGGGAGCTGTCTGTGGGCCTCCATTCTTCATATATATATTTAACCTTTCCTTCTTCTTTAGCATGTCTTATCTGATTATTTTTGAACCAGGAAAAAAATTCAGCTCCCATGATGTAATGCTTAAGCAAAGCAATAGTCTAGCCAAAACATGTTTTGGATAGAGCTGGAAATGGATTAAAGCATTTGGTTTTTGTCCTTCTGTTGCTTTAAAGTAGTAAACTCAGTCAGCAACAATTGAAAGAAACTTAACACCAGTAGGTTAAGTGATGACAAGAGAAATCCCTATATTATTTGCTTAAAAATCTCATAATATAAGTATTTTTTGCCTTCCTTTCATTCCTGCATATCTCAACCAAATCCTGTACCAGCTTGGGTTTCCTCTTCTACATCCAGCTTTAGCACCCTCTCCATGATGATGGCTGTAATCTCAATATGAACTAGCCAAGCCACATGGGGTGGGGATGTACTCTCGCAGGATTGGAATTTCAATGCCGCTAAGAGTGGAAAATGTGGGCATGGCATAATATGTAACAGACTGATGGCCCACAGAGCATGCCGTAAATCATGGCTACAATGCGCATGCGCCGGTGATGTCAGTTGAGTTTACTACTGCTAACAGGGACAACCTTATTTTTAGTAGACTAGGGAAGGTACACTGTCTGTGGGGGTTTTTTATTGCTAACTGTGACTCTTTTTTTCTAAAGGGTGTTGCAAAAGTTAAAAGCTCTGTTCTACCAGCACATAGTAAAGTTGGATTGCACCTTTAAAATACAAACTCTCATGTGGTTCAACATGGCCCACTGAACACTGCTCTAACCAACATTGTTCTGCTCCGCTTTCACACTGAGAATGCAGTATGGATATAAAGACATGACTTGAAGAGTACTAGCTTTGCTGCATATTAGTGTTGTATGTGACACATAGCATATATACACTTTGGTATGTATGATTTGGCAATGAACCACATGACTCCAAGTCCTGGAATACCCTTGGCCCCCTGAAAGGAAAGCTTAACTACAGGAATCATGGCCTCCAGAATGAGTGTTCCTAAGGCAGTTAAGCTTGAAGTAGCTCAGTTGTGACTACTACAGTATGGTAACATGGGGCAAAGGGGTGGGGTATAACCTTCAATTAAGGCTGAGGCAACTGTCACTGATCTAAAGACCTTAGCCTTCAAAGGAGGTGTCAACTCCCCTTACCCATTTTTTTTTTTGAGGATGCTAGTCACAGTTACGTAGTAGTCACAGTTTGACCTTGTCAGTGGTTAAACTCCCTTTAGTGGTCAATGCTCTCAAGTGGGTTTTTGGGTTAATTTTGAAAGGGGAAACCCAAACTCATGGGGTTTCAGTAACATTTTGAATACTGAAGCTGAATTAAAAAGAAAATGTATTTATTATACAGGTCTGCAGAGAGAGCAACACAATTCAAAATGTATTGGATTCAAAAGATTGCTCTAATTAGGTGGGCCCTCTAATACATGTTATATGTCATTGGATGGGTGGTAGCCTAACTCCATCTTCTTTTGCAATTTCCATCCTGTTTCCAGTGGAAAATGTTAAGGTGACAACAGTTGTTCACACAGGTTGTTTACATCAGACACAGTCTTCCTAAAAACAGTTTCCAAGGATGGAGAATAATGTTCTAGCGAAAAGGAAGTGTAAATAGCATTCTAACACAAGGAATACAGAAATAGATAATGATACATAATGTTACACAATATGCTTCTAAATACAGTATTTATGCAATATGTCTGCTTAACCAAAATGGAATATTTTATAAATAAAATGACTGTTTCATTTTCTCCTTTAGTCTAAAGCCTATCTGGCACTAATTTTTAAATATGTCAGGTTACTGTTCAGGTGTGCTCACAGTATTACTGTAACTGGTACTGGTTATGTAGTGACGTTGGAAATTCAGCAAAGATGTGGCTTTTTTCTGTTAGACCATCTTGATAAAATGTAAGAGAATAAACAAAATGTTTAACCACTTGCCGATCAGCCGCCATCATTATACTGCGGTAGGTTGGCACAATCCTGCAAACCGTCGTAGCTACACGTCAGTCCCTTTAAGCAGGATAGCAGGCTCGTGCGCACGCCTGCTGCACAGCGGGGGTGCCGATGCTCACGACCGGCGGTCGCGATGAACACTGGCCATGAGCAATCGCAGGCACAAGAGGCAGAACAGGGACGTGTGTGTGTAAACACACACACATCCCAGTTTTGTGAGGAGAGAGGGATTGTGAGTTCCTACGAGCTGGGAACCACGATCTCCCATTTCCTATAGTCAGTCCCATCCCCCACAGTTAGAACACACACATAGGGAACACAGTTATCCCCTTGATCGCCCCCTAGTGTTAACCCTTTCCCTGCCAGTGACATTTATACAGTAATCAGTGCATTTTTATAGCACTGATCGCTGTATAATTGTCAGTCGACCCAAAAATGTGTCAAAAGTGTTCGATGTGTCTACCATGATGTCGCAGTCTCGATAAAAATTGCAGATCGCCGCCATTACTAGTAAAAAAAAAAAATAATAACAAAAAATGCCATAAATCTATCCCCTATTTTGTAGATGCTATAACTTTTGCGCAAACCAATCAATTTACGCTTTTTGCGATTTTTTTTTATTACCAAAAATATGTAGAAGAATACATATCAGCCTAAACTGGGGGAAAAAATTGTTTTTTTTTTTTAAATGGGGCTATTTATTGCAGCAAACAGTACAAAATATTGTGGTTTCTTTTCAAAATTGTCGCTCTTTTTTTGTTTATAACGCAAAAAATAAAAACCTCCGAGATGATCAAATACCACCAAAAGAAAGCTCTATTTGTGGGAAAAAAAGAACATCAATTTTGTTTGGGTACAGCGTCGCACGACTGCGCAATTGTCAGTTAAATCGACGCAGTGCCATATCTCAAAAAATGGCCTGGTCATTGAGCAGCCAATTCTTCCGGGGCTGAAGTGGTTAAAGGAAAAAATATAGTTAAATCGGTCTTTAATCCTGCATAAATAGCCACACACAGACAACAAAGAAATTGTAAATTTAAGATGGGAAAAGGAGTACAGAAAATATTAAATGTTAAACTCTAGCATGCGCTTATCACCCAAGCCGGGATTTTATTCTAAGGAAGAGGAGCCAAAGGAGAGTTGGCAGACATCACCATGGCTGCCCTTATCTCAGGAAAAGCTGGAAAAGCACTTGTAACCTCCAAGTATGACAAATCAGTTGTTTGCAGCTACATGAACTCAGCAATATGAGTCCGGGCAGGACTGGTATTGTACTGACATTTTAGGTTTGATGAACTTCACTCAATAAATTGTTTCTGTGTGTGCTTTGAATACCCAGTTATGTGTATTAAATAAATACACAGTAATTTGCTTTTCACATAATTGTAAAATTGAAGTGGAACAACCTCTGCTTTATTGAGTAAAGATCTTCAACTCCTTTAGTGTACTGTAATCTGTAAGGTCTGTTCAAACATTACTCTAAGTTTGGTGCTGTGTCTCAACCTCATTGAAGTCAATGGGAACTTAACGTTAACAAACAGTTCTGGCCCTTCTGGACTAATAGGCAGGAGATTGTCAAACAAATAGTACAGGAAGGAAAAGGGGGGGGGGGGTATTGGAGAGGCTGGGCACTGCACTGGGGAACAAAGCAATTAGCAAAATGCCATTTGGACAATGATTTTAGAAAAGCTTAAAGTGAAACATTAGAAATGCAAAGCTCCATTAAATTTGGTGCCTGGGGGGTACCCTGACCCTGCTTATAAAGTGGTGCATCGGTGCAAAGTATCCAACCTACTACAGCAACACTGACATTTACAATAGGAAAAAATGTGTTTAAATTGCAGCAAAATGACAGCTTTCAGACACTTTGTTCTGTTTGTAAATGCGGAAAGCGTTTCCCTTCATCTATACCAGACCTTTATCCTAGGTAAAGGTCTGATATACAGTACATGTTAATGGGGGTATGCCCACACAAAAAAAAACATATGGCATGGGGTCCCCTAATTCATATTAGACCCTCCAGATCTTGTATGATTTTAAGTAAGAATCCCATGCAAAAATTAGGAAAAAAGAATAAGCCCCCCCCCCCCCAAAAAATCTACACCAGACATTTATCCAAGCATGTAGCCTGAAATGGTAGGCAATAAGCATGCGGCCCCCTCCTAAATCATACCAGGTCACATGCCCTCAATGTGGAGGATACCTTGCCAGGAGAGATCCCCCATAGCAAAGCATCTTGTCCTCATATTGAAGAGGGGCCTTTTCCCAACAACCCTAGCCCAGTGGTTCTGTGAGTCTGCAGATGGGGGCTTACCGGAATCCTGAAGACCCCTTTAACAAAAAGGGGGCACCCAGATGCCACTTTCCAAGTGAATGACTAGGGAGTACATTGTACACTTACTCATTCACAAATAAAATGTAAAGTGCAAAAAAAAAACATAAACTGAGTTTTTTACAAGCCCTTTATTGAAAATAAGGAAGAAAAAAAATCCTGCAATGTACATCTATCACCAATATTGTCATCCAATGATGCATATCCATGTCAATCACTCAAGCTGCCTGATGCCAATGCACTGAAAGGAAAAAAGTGGCCAGCCAGCACATGCTGACTGAACCCGATGACTGCTCGTCCGCTAATGATAGTTCTGACAAATGACAGCTGATATGTAAAAAGGGCCAAGCTCTGGGGTGATGTCATTGACCATATATGGATATGAACATTAATGATAAATCCCCATCAATTATGTGTACATCCATGGCAATCACAATGCCTGACATCCCTAAAAAGAAAATACCCGGCGAGGACCAAATGTAACATGCCACTCACTGAATTACCCTGTCATTGGCCATTAAAGGGAAAGGGCAGGTAGAGTGGTGACATCATTACCTAACAGAGCCAATGGAATCACCTGTTGTGGTGACTCTCATTTTGATTTGTCTCAGGACAGGAATTGACAGTAAATTGCCCCAAATGGATAGTGAAAACAGAAAAAAATGTGAGAGGTTTTAGCCATTCTTTATACTCCAAACCAAAACAACATTTCTGGCTATAGCTATACTTTAAGTCAAAATACTTGGAAGAACCAAGAAATGTATTTGACAAGAGATGCAGGTCTATACATTTCCTGTAAAACTTTGGATTCCTACAGTCATTAAATAATAAAAAAGGACAAATACCAAATACTTCTAAAAATACTACCTGCAGTAGTCTAAAACCAGAATAATATGACAAATGATTTCCAATGCAGAATGTAATGCTTCATAGATTTACCATCCTAAGGATTTTCTGTCAGGTCAAATTGAATCAAGGAGATAAAAAATGAATTTAACCTGGCTACTAAGATATGGCTATTAGAACATAATAAAAAGTCATGCAACTACTCACAGTAAGCTAATTACTAAAATGTGGCATCATGAAATAGCAGTGATTGAAATTGTTTAAACCACTATGCCACCAATTGGCGATAAATACTGTATGTTATATAGCCCATTTTGTTGCCCTATTTATCACCTAAGTCCGCTCAAATTTCTCAGACAACCCACTTACTGTATTTTCCGTACTCTGGAAAGATTAGGACAGACATTTTTATTACATACAGCTGGTTATAGCTGCTATATCTTTCTGTTTATTTTCTACTCTAGAAACAGAAAAGCTACAATCAATATGTACCCAAAAATATCCCAGACCACCAAATAAATTACTTTAAAATAATTAAAATGAGTGTCATTGATGGATATAATGTAATTATATATACAGTTACCAAATCCAGGCTTCTAAAATTTTCACTGATGCCTCTTCCAGAGGATGCTCAATAATGTGATGGAACCAGGTCAGAAAGCTCTGGCTATTACCTACAATAAAATAAATTGGTACAGATTAATGTGTCTGTAAACTCTAACAACTTTTCTTTTTTTGCTCCTTTCTGCTCTGTTAAATATACCATTGGAAAAGTTTAGTTACATTTATTTGATAATTAAAAAATACTTGGATGCCAGAAATTCAGTGTGCTTGTAAACTTACTCTGCAGTATTATCAACACTTCCCAATTTCCTCCAGAACATCTCTCCTAAGCTATGGGGATAAAGTTCAGGGCTCTGTAGTCCTAACACTCTTCCTGTCCTAGGATAACAATGTTGCTCCAGAATAGGTACAATACATTGAGTAAACATTGTCACCCCAGGAGGGAATGGGTGGAGCTGGCAGGATCACAAGGGAAAAAAAGAAAGGAAAAATAAGCCTGAAAAAGAAACTTAATTCAGCCACCACATTTAAGTGCTGGTAAGTGTCATTTTTTAACATGTTTTTAGATACACTTTAAAGTAATACTAAAGCCTTGTTGTTTTGCACAAAGCAGCCCAGATCCTCCTCTTTTCTGGTCTCTCGTCAGCGCTTCTGGCCCCTCCCTCCTGCCGAATGCCCCAACAGTAAGCAGCTTGCTTTGGGGGCACCCTAGCAGAGCCGCTGCTCTGTGTGTCCATTCAGGCATGAAGCTATGGCTCAGCCCCGCTCCCTCTGTCTCCTTATTGGCTCACTGTCTTTGACAGCAGTAGGAGCCAATGGCGCCCCACTGCTGTCTCAGCCAATGAGGAGGGAGAGTCCCGGACAGCCGAGACTCTCGTGTAACATCGCTGAATCGAGATGGGGCTCACTAGGGGGCTGAAGGGGGCTGCTGCACACAGAAGGTTTTTTTATCTTAATGTATAGAATGCATTAGGATAAAAAAAAAAAATTTGACTTTAGAACCACTTTAATGCATTACTGCAAATGTACTAATGGCCAAGAGTATTGTATATATCAAATTATACATGTTCCACAGTCTGGAGTCCATGCTACTGGTCAGTGACATTCCGAGAACAACCTGGACAGCTTTTACCCATGTTTCTTCTTGTCCATGTAACAACATATAGCTGCTTTCACTTTAATTGTGAATGCATATACATAGTAGTTTTTGAAAGTGGGGCCTATACTGTTTTTTTTGTCCATTACCTTTGTACTATTAGGTTAGTGTTCATTTAAGGGGTTATATGCTTGTAGGCTCATAATCTTTGATTTAGCATATGCTGTAGCAAATGATGGTACTTAGATTTGTTAGGTATGTCATGCTTAACTATTCCAATTAAAGTCCAATGCAAAAGCTCATGTGTGAGCTAGCTGGGTTTACTAAGGCTTGAGATGATACAAAGTACTATTGACTGTGAGAGGCTCAGGTGAGGTTAGCCTAGGCTCAGGTCAGGACTGTGGTGTTTAAGGTTGTCCTAGGGATGATCCAATTTGCTTTCAACTCATATGAGATCGGTGCAAAGCTCATGTGAATGTTTGGATGTTGACTGTCCAAGGGATAAGAGAAAGTACTCATGACCATCAAAGTCTTAGTGTTTTTGTAAAATGAGATTTTCCAAACTGATGAATCTTGTTCGAGGGGGATCAATCCTTCTCTCTTCTCACTAAAGTTAAGAGTATTGTGAAAGTCACATAAAAATTACAGTATATTTTGCCAAAAAAAAAAATGCAAAGTGTTCTGAAAAAATACTGTAGAAAAGTAACACTTTACCAAGTTTATATTTTAGTTTAAGGTTGTCTACTAAGTGGTGTCACAACTATTTTTAGAACTTCCAGAAGTATTCTTTTAGGAGGTGAAATATGTCCTTGACCTTGAAATTCCAGCTGGTGCCTCCTGACAGGACAATGACATCTACTTAAAAGGAACATTATTTTTGTCCTATTTTAAACTCAGGATGCTGCATCATGACAGTGGGCAGAGTAAAAATGACACAGGTGACGCAGACATGATGTTAATATAGATTAATGATGCAAGGTGATTCCTGGATTTACTGGAAAGAATGATTAATGATCTGTGCATGTCAGCTCAAAAGAAATGAAAAAAAAAAAAAATTTGAACGTTGTCATAGATTTTATTGCAGGTTTGCTTAAGGTTGTGAATTTTTCCCATTTAACTTACACATAAAGGTAGGCTTAAAGAAAACTCTACAGAATACTGTCTGCATCTGCTATAAGCTCATAGCGTTAATTCAATGCAGTTTTAGTAGATTTAGTAAAGTATATTCCTTTTTGTAAGATATAACTTACATATTTAAAGTGTCACAATGTCTCTAACTTTGTGGTGCATGCACATACATTTAAATGTACGTGTGGCCAGGTTTGTAACTGCAGACCAATGGCCCCATAGCAAAATGTAAATGGAGCCCCATTTACCTGGATGTGTCCACTAGGATGGTATTATCATTTATAGGAACATAAAGTATTCCTAAATAGAGGACAGGTAGCAGAAGATTTGTGAGCATAGTCAGTGCACAGAAACCTGTACTATAAAAATAAATTTTCAGCGAAAATTAGGGTGGCGCTGTGGGGAATCAATGTTTAAAGCTGTCTTTCAATCACTAAATACACCATAGCATTGAATCATAGAACTGCCCCTAATCTAAACATTGGAATTTTTTTTTTTTAATTTAAGTCCAAATTAAATATTCCACTTACAAAGAAGAAGTAAAATTAATTCCTCTCCTGCAAATACAGGCTGTTGAACACTCCCACCCCCCCCCCCCCAAAAAAAAAAACACAAAAAAAAAAAACCACTGGCTAAATTCTATGCAGAAACCAATACTTTCAAGAGTGTTAATCACCTGTTCCCCTCAGCACTCTGTGGTTCCTCCCACCAACCTCTATATCACTACAGGACAAGAGTAGTGACGTGAAGATTGTTGGGTGAAACCATTGAGCACTGTGTGGGACACAGGAGAGTGACACTACTGAAAATGTTGTTTACTGCATAGATTTCAGGCAGTGATTCCAGTTGCTTGAGGTATTTACTTTCTTCCTTACAGGGTAGTTTTTTTTTTTTTTTGACTTTTTGATTACTGACAGGCTCACTTTAAGAATGCTGACAGGTTTGCTTTAAAGTAAAGCTGTCATAATGCATATGGAGACTGCCATTGTTAAGCTCCTAATGAATTAGTATTAGAATGTATTAGAATAAAGAATTAGATATGTGACTGTTACCAGTGGCAGCCGGTCCATAAGGGGCACCGCACCCCCTTCCAAGTTTTGCTAAACAAGAAAGCTAATCATAGAACAATTTTTTTAAAATAGATGATAATATGACTAACATTTTTTAACATCTTAAAGTGAAAAAATGTTAGTCATATTATTATTTATTTAATAATAAATCGTTCTTTGTGTGTGCACTTTGTGGGGCGCCGGACTAATGAGTGTCTATTAGGTCCCTCAATTTTTGAGAAGCATGTGATTAGAGCCTGAGGCTCTAAATGGCTTGTTTTATGTTGTCCTCTGGGAGCAGGGCACATCGCCTCGAACCCTCCCACTTTTGATTTTAGCGAATCAATATTCGCCATCGCATCACTTCCATTTTCTGGCTCCTTGTTCTGGCCAATCAGGAGGCTGAAGATTTGGAACCCTGAAAGAAGACCAGGTTAACACGGAAGCCGCTGTATATCAGGGGAGCTGTGACTGTGGTGAGGGCGGAGCTGGAGGGGATTGTTTGCGCCCCCCAAAAATGTTTAGCACCAACCACCACTGGCTGTTACACTGAACTGCTAGCTTTTGTGTACCTATAAATTTTTGGAAGTCAACAATGACAGCCACCAGCAATGACATCCTAGCTAGCTTTTTTTAAATTTAAAACTAGAATATTTCAACCATTTTACAGCTTTTAAGCAAGTTTATTTTTCATGGTTTTACTCTGCTGCTTATACATTTTGCCATGTGTAAGTACCTATAGGAATAATGAAACAGTTCTCATTTGGAACATAGGAGTTGTTTTGTTTTATTTGAATAGATCCCTCCTGCGGTTTTCTTTGCTGTATCCTAAAACGCGCCTAATTTTATACGGCTTATAACTGGAAGTAAAAACAGAGTTTGCATAAGCCATTGTCTTTAGTCTGTATTCATGTCAGCATGCAATGTGCTCCTTCTAAACAGTGGCAGTCGAAATGCATCTTCCAAGTTCCCCATCTGGCTAATTGAAAGCTTATGAAATGTTTCGATCTGCTACAAAAGATAAATATGACCACAACAATGGTAGCCAAAGGCGTTTACTAGAATATCTGTGATGACTCTTTGAAATTTCTCTGTTAAACAAATGCAAATTGTTTCCATTAAAATCAGGTTATTAGCACCTCACTTCAGAGCAATCAAGTAAAAAGTCTGTTTGCTTATGTGAATATTTGTTATTGTTATGTGTGCTAGTGACTAACCTCTTCATCTCTGCTACCCGCAGCAAAGTTTTACTACAAAGATTGGATAAGTGTTTGGTATTCTCATTTTGGAAAATGTTGTCTTTTTTAATTTATGCTCTGTCTGCTTGCAGAACCAATTGATCTGCTAAGCCGTTCAGAGAAACATGCAATCTGCAGTAATTCTTTCATCTGTGCAAAATAGGTATTACATTATTTTTGCAGTTCTTAATGAGGTTGGCACATAAGCATAAATCCCTGAGATTGAATGTGTTAAAGAGATGAACAGTATAGGTGTCATTATAGAGGGTGAAGCTGTTGTTCCTTTCTTTGACAATTACTCAGCTGTCGTAATTAGAACTTGCTACTTCTGTGAAAGTATTTTGGCTGCTTACTCCTGCTAGGTATAATGACCAGAGTTTTGAAAACATAAAAACCAAAATCATCACCTTCTCCCTTTACATCCTTCAAAGCCTTGTTCCCTGAGTCTTCCTAAACCCTCTGCTGCCTCTTCATCCTGGCATTGGAATCGCATCAAATCTTCTGTCTGGTTGCTATGCTTCTAGTGCATGGTCTATCAGCCTGTATAACACGTGTTCAAAGGAAAACACTAAGGGGATGTTATCTCTTATTCTTACCTGATTACTACTAGGGATTGACAGGGGGGCAGGAACATAGCCAACTTTAGGTTTCCCAGAAGACTGACTCTGTTCTTATTTTAAATAAAAGAAAATGTGTCTGTCAATGAACCATGCTGTCAGTATCAGAGTACACATGACCGCAGTCACTTGGTCCAGTAAGTATGAGCAGCAATCATATAAATCATTCACTGGTTTAACCTTTTGGTGTCTGGGAATGCTATAAATCATTCACTAGTTTACTCACATGATGCTGGGAATGGGATAGATGCAGCTTGGGTCATACCACTTGATATTGTGGTGCTGCTTCTTTGTTTGATTGGGGCTGCTGGTAAGTTCTACCTACTCCTCTTCATTCTCCTCATCCTCCAAGTCCTCCTTAGCATCAGGCCCAACAGTACCTATTAGTCCTAAAAAAAAAATGATGTTATGCCCAGTTATTGTGCGTGAAGTACAGAAAACCTTTATGTTGTGTTATAAGGAGAATGTTGGGTACAAGAAGGTTGAATAACAAAAAAAAACAAAGAGATTGTGGTACTAATGCCGGCCATACACGGTTCGCATTTTGAAAGAATTTTCTTTCGAAAATTGTATGAAAGAATTTTCATACAATTTTCGCACCATTAGTGGGTTGCAACAACGGCTGATTTTCGTGCGGCAATCAAATTTGAGGAATCGGACATGTTGGAAATGTTTTGAAAAACGAACGATTTTCTAATCAATGATGGGAGAATCGTGCGAGAAATGTAATAAGAAAAGAAAATTTAGGAAGAGAAAAGAAGATTCCCGCCCATGAAAATTCTTTTCTGTAGCAACATGAGGTGAAATTGAAGGCTTGGTCGGCCGAATTTCAAAAATCAATGGTGGCATCATCGGATCACAAAAAAAAGAACTTTCTGATTTTGAAAAGAAAATTTGTTCGAAATTCGACCATGTATGGCCTGCTTAACACGAGTGATGCTATTGTGTTCTGACAGGTGGGACTGCTCCCCTACCAGATCACACTGCTCCCTGGTCAATGGCTGTCAGTGCTGGTCAGATACTGGCCAGTCAACAGAAGCCAGTCATAAAACCAGCTTTTTGTAAAACAGACAGCTGTACACACGAGGCAAACGTTTGCCGGTTCCTGCCAAACCAACCGGTTTTGGCCTATTGTTGGCCCATGTGTACCCAGCTTTAGAGATTTATTGACAAGTCAGTTACTCTATTTCTTTAAAATTGTTGATAGAAGGTATCAGCCACACAGGAAGCACAGTAGTGAGTCAACTTGTTTATAGACTTGAATAGGTAGAATGTGCATCAAAGTGCAACCATTGTTTAGCACTGCAAATCAAGAAGCAGAGGCTTCATATGAGAGGATATATTGTTTCCTCTATGTAGATGTTGGAGAGAGGAGGAGAGGAGGAGAGCTGAGACTGAGATGAACAGGGAATTGGCAGAGCAGGTGCAGAAGGAGAGATCTGTGTGAGCAGTGCAGGGGGAGAGGATGCAGAGGTCTGTGTGAGCATTATGTGGGAGGGCACCAGAGGCTTTGTGATCATTGAACAGACAGGACGAGAGCCAAAAGAAGGGGAAACCAGGGGCTGTGAGCAGTAAGAGGCAGAAAGAGTGGATGCTGAAGGCTGAGTGAGCAGTGCAGGAGCAGAGGGAGAGGCTTTGTAAACAGTGAGTGGGAACAAGAGGAGAGGAGACCAGGGACTGTGTGTTCAGTGAGTGGGAGCAAGAGGAGAGGACACCAGGGGCTGTGTGATCAGAAAGAGAATGCCGGCAGTGTTGAGGTATTGAGAGTGCTGGAGCAGAGTACCTCCCCTAGCTGCCAGGGGAACAACTCCTTCATTGAGGCTAAAGGCAAGGATACTGAAAAGGATAGACAGATACTGGTGGTAGGGGACTCAACTATTAGAAGGAAAGATAGGGCAATCTGTCACAAAGACTGTGATTGACAAACAGTATGTTGTTTACTGGTGCTCAGGTTCGACACATTGTGGATTGGATGGACAGATTGTGGTTTGGGGATACGGAGGACCCAGCTGTCATGGTACATATTGGTACAAATGACAAAGTTAGAAAAATATGGAGTGATCTAAAATAATGATTTCAGGGACATGGGTATATAATTAAGCTATAATAAAGAAAAGGATCTTAAAGGCAATATTTTCAGAAACACTGAGATTCCCCTGAGCAATTATTCCCCCCTGAGGAAGCCACGTGACCCTGTGGCGTAACGCGTAGCGGAGGGGCAATCAGACATCACAACGTTCACATCCCGAAGGAGAAATTTTGTGTATACACGGCAGAGCTGTTGCAGTGTCATGGATGTAAAGGTTTAGATCTATGCAGCAAGAGTGTGGTGCGCTCCAAGCACCTTGTAAATGTGAGTAGTATATGGAGTGTGAATAAAGTTACTTTATTTCATGATATTAGCACCTTTTGTTGAGTCCTGGAAAGACTATAAGCGCTGTTTGACATTACTTAAGTGTGGGGTCGCATAAGTGATATGGAATAGAGGCACAATAAGGGGATACCTAGCAGTAAATGTCCACAAAGGGATAAGCACAAGAAGGAGTTTGTGCATGAAGTCACAGCACTTTGTACAGACTTTTTCTCACTTCGATCACATTGGACACTGAGAAATTCCATTTGGGACTGCACTTTTATAGACTGTTTTAATTATTTCATTAATTTAATACTTTTTCCCACTTAAATAGTATTACATATGGAATCATGTTATTATAGCACTTGATTATTTATATTTGTTAGACATGTGAAATTCGTTTAGTTCCGAATTCGTTTTTTAACAAATTTTTACAAATTTGTTAATTCCGAAATTTCCGAATTTTTACATTTCCGAAATGTCCAAATATCCGAAATTTCTGAATTTCCGAAATTACGAATTCCCGAATTTCTGAATTTCCAAATTTCCGAATTTCCGAATTTCCGAATTTCAAATTTCCGAATTTCCGAAATTACAAATTTCCGAATTTCTGAATTTTGAATTCACCCATTTCCGAATTTTGAATTTCTGAATTTCCGAAATTACAAATTCCCAAATTTCCGAATTTCGAATTCCCGAATTTCCGAAATTCCGAAATTCCGAATTTCTGAATTTTCAAATTTCCGAATTTCCAAAAATTCGGAATTTCGGAAATTCAAAATTCAGAAATTCCGGAAATTCGAAATTTCAGAAATTGGAAACTTTCAGGAATTGGAACATTCGAAATTTCATAAATTTAAAAATTCTAAAATTTGAAAATCCAAGAATAAGACTGAAAATTGAAAATTCAAAAGAATGAAAATCTGAAAAATCGAAAACCCAAAAATCTGAAATAATAACTAATAATAAATATTAAATTATAGGCATTAAAATTTCCTTTCATATTTGGCTGTTAGTGAATATAATGAGTACGAATTTATTTGAAGTTACAAATTATCTGAAGTAACGAATGCCACATCTAAACAAATGGAACGTAACGCTCTAATAATAATATATAACAATAATAATAATAATAAAACCTTTTTATTATTATTAATGATTTATTATTAATTTGTTACATTCCATTTGTTTAGATGCGGCATTCATTATTTCAGATAATTCGTAGCTTCTGATAAATTTGTACTTGTTACATTCACTAACAGACAAATTTTAAAGGAAATTCCAATACCTATAATTAAATAGTTAGTTATTATTTCGAATTTTACTGATTTTCTTTCTTTTTTTCAGATTTTCGGATTTTTTAATTTCCGAATTTTCTAATTCCGAAAATCCAAAAATTCAGAATTCAAAAATTCGGAAATTTGGAAATCCAAAAATTCAAAATTCGGAAATTAAAAAATTCGGAAATTCGGAAATCCGAAAATTCAAAATTTGGAAATTCCCCAAATTTCCGAATTCCGAATTTTCAAATTTCCAAATTTTAGAATTTCCAAAAAAAGCAAAAAAGAATCAAACAAAAACAGATTTTTTGTCAGTGCACATGTCTAATATTTGTGATTTTTTTTTACATTGTATTGTATTTATTCATTTGTAAGGAAAAGCATGGTACATTAATGGTACATTCATTTTGTTTAATTGCTTATTTACACTGCTAGGCTCTGTCTGCCCTTGTAATGCTTGGTTGACTAACTTTCCTGGCATGGATGGGGATGACTGGGATGATATTTGGGACTCCTCATTTACTAGACTGGTGTCTGCAAGAGATCACCTTATCTAATATAAATCTGTCACAACAATAAACATACTCCCCACTGTGGAGATTTGTTTGCTGGGACTGGTTGACCCCTTGGCCTCTACAAAGGTGATCTAAACTCTCCTAAGCCTATTATGCCAGGAAAACATTATTCTCTCTTGGAAGAAATCTACTGCCCTGACCATTACGGTCTGGAAAGCCCTGCCTCTTTATAAGGCTACATATGTCAGTAGAGGGGTACTGGCAAAATTTGACAAAGTGTGGAGAGGCTGGATGAGTGATGCATCTATTACATCAGAGTGAGAACTATATCTCTTGAAAATGTGGTTCAACTGTTAATCAATACCATAATACTGTATGAAGTTCTCCATGTAATAAATTGATGGAGTTAGGTAGTTGATGGGCAGCACATATGGGATCTATTTGTGAAGAGTTTTTCTACATCTAGATGAGGTAGTCAGTTGCATGAAAACTGTAATGGAAAACAATAATTATAGTTGGTTCTTATCATGAGATTGTATTTTGCTATTTGTCAGGGCTGTGCTGGCCACTTGTGCTGATGTATAACTCTTTTTTGGTTTTCAATTTTGTACTTTTTTTCTCTTTGTTGTTTTGTAACTTGACAAGTGTTATGTTTGTAATATGTGAAAACTAATAAAATAATAAAAAAAAAGAAAGAACAGTGAGAAAAAATGGGAGTGCTTTAAGGAGATATTAATTAAAGCATTAGCCAGTGCATTCCAAAAGACAACAAATACAAAAGAAAAATGTTAAATCTGGGTGACTAAATACTAGTGTGAAAAAAGCATACTAGCAAGAAAAAACTGTCCTTTAAAAAATATAAGCCCAAAGAGTCAGTTTCGGCATTCCAGCACTACAAAAAATCAATAACAAATGTAAGGATGGGATCAGAGCAGGTTATGAGAGACACATAGCTGAGGAGAGTAAAAAAAAAAGAAAAAATATCCAAAAAATGTTTAAGTATATTAAGGTTCCATGCACACTAGGCAGCTGAAAAAATGCCAGAACCTCTGAAAAAGCAGCATAAAAAAAGTTCATAGTGGTTCAAATTGCATAAGAGTGATGTGTGAGTTTTGGAGCATTTGCTTTTATAAGCTTTTTTTTCAAAAACATTCCCCTGCGCTCATTTTTTACTATAATCAGTGTACACCTGAAAACTCTGGGTAATCCTAAACATCACATTTATGAGTATATATGCGCATCTGCCTGAAAGCTACCCTCAAAAATGCAATTCAGATGGGTTTTTCCTGCCTGAAAACGCTTCTTTGTAAGTATGCCTGTAAGCTCCCAAATATGTACAGACAAATAGACTAACATAGAGCTGCTTATATAGGCTAAAGAAAAAAAATGGCAAAGGCCTGTATAAGCAGAATTTTTTATGCCCAGTGTGCATGGACCCTAATAGTTAGAAAACGAGAGCATATTGGCCCCATAAAGGATGATCAGCCAAAGTTGGTTACAAATGACAGGGAGAAGGCAACTGTATTAACCACTGCAGCCACCGGAAGATTTGGCTGCTCAATGACCAGAGCACTTTTTACAATTTGGCACTGCCCTTCTTTAACTGGTAATTGCACGGTCATGCAATGTTGTACCCAAACAAAATTTGCATCATTTTTTTGCCACAAATAGAGCTTTCTTTTGATGGTATTTGATTGCCTCTGCGATTTTTATTTTTTGCGCTATAAATGGAAAAAGACAGCCGATTTTGAAAAAAAATTATATTTTCAACTTTTTGTTATAAAAAAAATCCATTGTGCAAAAGTTATAACTTCTACAAACTAGGGTACATTTTCTGGAATTACGCAGGTTTTAGTTTATGACTGCCTATCTTATTGTTTGAGGTGCTTAAATGGCATTGCAGTACAAATCCCCCCAAAATGACCCCATTTTGGAAAGTAGACTCTCCAAGGAAATTGCTGAGAGGCATGTTGAGCCCATTGAATATTTTATTTTTTTGTCACAAGTGATTGAAAAATTAAAACAAAAATTACACAAATTTGTCACTATATGATATATTACTCACACATGCCATGGTTATATGTGGAAATTACACCCCAAAATACATTCTGCTGATTCTCCTGAGTATGGGGATACCACATGTGTGAGACTTTGTGGGAGCCTAGCCACGTACAGGACCCCAAAAACCAATCACCGCCTTCAGGATTTCTAAGGGCGTACATTTTTTATTTCACTCCTCGCTACCTATCACAGTTTCGAAGGCCATAAAATGTCAAGATAGCACAACACCCCACTAAATTACCCCATTTTGGAAAGTAGACACCCCAAGCTATTTGCTGAGAGGCATGTTGAGTCCATGGAATATTTTATATTTTGCCACAAGTTGCGGGAAAATGACAATAACTTTTTTTTTTTTTTTTTGCACAAAGACTTTTTGGGAGCCTAGCCATGTACAGGACCCCGAAAACCAATCACCTCCTTCAGGCTTTCTAAGAGCGTAAAATGGTGATTTCACTTCCTCACTACCTATCACAGTTTTGGAGGCAATGAAATATCCATGGAATATTTTATATTTTGCCACAAGTTTCGGGAAAATTATTTATTTATTTTTTTTTACACAAAGTTGTCACTAACTGATATATTATTCAAACATGGCATGGTTATATGTAGAATTACACCCCAAAATACATTCTGCTGCTTCTCCTGAGTATGGGGAATACCACACGTGTGAGACTTTTTGGCAGTGTAACCGCGTACAGGACCCCGGAAACCAATCACCTCCTTCAGGCTTTCTAAAGGCATAAATTTTTGATTTCATTCCTCACTGCCTATCACAGTTTAGGAGGCCATGAAATGCCCAGATAGCACCCCCCCCAAATGACCCCATTTTGGAAAGTAGACACCCCAAGCTATTTGCTGAGAGGAATGTTGAGTATGCCTCTCAGCATGCATGGTGAGTATTTTGCAGCTCTCATTTGTTTTTGAAAATGAAGAAAAAAAAGAAATTTTTTTTTTTCAATTTCAAAACTTTGTGAAAGTGACATCTGCAAAATACTCAACATGCCTCTCAGAAAATAGCTTGGGGTGTCTACTTTCCAAAATGGGGTCATTTGGGGGGAGGTGCTATCTGTGCATTTCATGGCCTCCTAAACTGTGATAGGCAGTGAGGAGTGAAATCAAAAATTTACGCCTTTAGAAAGCCTGAAAGCGGTTTTTGGGGTCCTGTACGCGGTTACACTGCCAAAAAGTCTCACACGTGTGGTACTCCCCATACTCAGGAGAAGCAGCAGAATGTATTTTGGGGTGTGATTCCACATATAACCATGCCATGTTTGAACAATATATCAGTTAGTGACAACTTTGTGCAAAAAAAAAAAAAATAATTTTCCTGAAACTTGTGGCAAAATATAAAATATTCCATGGATATTTCATTGCCTCCAAAACTGTGATAGGTAGTGAGGAAGTGAAATCACCATTTTACGCTCTTAGAAAGCCTGAAGGCGGTGATTGGTTTTCTGCGTCCTGTACAGGGCTAGGCTCCCAAAAAGTCTTTGTGCAAAAAAAAAAAAAATAAGTTATTATCATTTTCCCGTAACTTGTGGCAAAGTATAAAATATTCCATGGACTCAACATGCCTCTCAGCAAATAGGTTGGGGTGTCTACTTTCCAAAATGGGGTCATTTGTGGGGGTTTTATGCTATCTTGATGGCTAGGCTCCAAAAAAGTCTCACACGTGTGGTATCCCCATACTCAGGAGAAGCAGCAGAATGTATTTTGGGGTGTTGTTCCACATATGCCAATGGCATATTTGAGCAATATATCATTTAGTGATAACTTTGTGCAAAAAAAAAAGTTTGTAATTTTCCCAAAACTTGTGGCAAAATATAAAATATTCCATGGATGCAACATGCATATCAGCAAATAGCTTGGGGTGTCTACTTTCCAAAAAGGGGTCATTTGGGGGGGGGGGTGTGAACTGTCCTGGCATTTTAAGCACAACATTAGAAGCTTATGTCACACATCACCCACTGACAAAGCCCTTTCTGATGCTTTTTGTTTACATGAAAACATTTTTTTTTTTTTGCTAGAAAATTACTTTGAACCCCAGAACATATATATTTTAAAGCAAAGGCCCTACGGATTAAAAATGGTGGATGTTTTTTTTTTTTTCACACAGTATTTGCGCAGCGATTTTTCAAATGCGATTTTTTTGAAAAAAAAAAAAAAATTTTTTTAATTTTAACGCACTAAAACACACTATATTGCCCAAGTGTTTGATGAAATAAAAAAGACAATCTTATGCAGAGTACATGGATACCAAACACCACATGCTTTAAAATTGCGCACAAATGTGCAGCAGGGACAAACTACATACATTTTTAAAAGCCTTTAAAATCCTTCACAGGATAACATTTAAGATTAAAAGAGGAGGTCTACTGCTAAAATTACTGCCCTCGATCTGACCTTCGCGGTGATACCTCACATGCTTGGTGCAATTGCTGTTTACATATGCAACCAGACCGATGCTTGCGTTCGCCTTTGCATGTGAGCACAGGGGACAGGAGTGTTTTTTTTTTTTTTTTTAATTATTTAATTTTGCTTTTTTATTTTATTTTTAAACTGTTTCTTTCATTTTTTTTTAATCATTTTTATTGTTATCTCAGGGAATGTAAATATCCCCTATGACAGCAATAGGCAGTGACAGGTACTCTTTTTTGAAAAACTTGGGGTCTATTAGACCCTAGATCTCTCCTCTGCCCTCAAATCATCTGACCACACCAAGATCTGTGTGATAAAATGCTTTCCCAATTTCCCAATGGCGCTGTTTATATCCGGCGAAACCTAAGTCATGAAATGCTTGGAGCTTCCGGTTTCTTAGACCATAGAGATGATTGGAGCCATTCTGGTCTCCAATCAGCTCTATGGTCAGCTGGCAGAACCACTGGCTGCATTTTTGGGTTCCCTGTTGGGACAGGAGAGCCCAAGAAAACCATAGAAGATGGTAGGAGGGGGGATGTTCCCTCCCACTGCTTGTAAAAGGCTAATAGAGGTTAATTAGCCACTAGGATTGCTTTTACATGAAAGCTGACTGCTGGCTGAACAGAATGATACCAAGATGATACCTAAACCTGAAGGCATCATTCTGGTATAACCACTCAAAGTCCAGCATACCAGAACATTGCTGATCCTTGTTGGGCATATATTGTAATGTTCTTTTTTTCATGCAGCCTTTGGGCTGAACGAAAAAAAGAGTTTGAACGGTGGGTATGCCCACCATTAGAATACCGCCCTTCATCCACCCACTTCTATTGATGGGCATACTTGCACCATTTTTTTTAAAACACCTCCTACAGCACTGGAGTCGCTTATTTACGTATCTTGGGAGCAAACGCTGTTGAGAATAAATAAACCCGTGCTGAAGCTGAATGGCATACCTGCTAAGCAAATGATGGTTAACAATAAAACAAAGTAACATAAAAGTAAGACATACCATACCTGCAAAGCAAATTCAATAAAACATAGTAAGAATAAAACATTACAGTTCTAAAATACAGGAACAATAGAGAGAGAACAATAAATATAGAACAATAGAGATCGAACAATATAGCGGACAAAAGATAGCAAACATAAGAGAGAGAACAATAGAGAGAGAAGAAAAATAAAACCACAACTATTTTTGTGTTTTTTATTTTTTTTTTGTTTTTGTGTTTTTTTTTTTACTTTTAGATAAACTGTAAACTGTAAATGTTCCAGAGTAGGGTCTCTCAAAATGTGATGGCCATCTCATCTTTTGAGATCCTGTGTAAGTGTGCCATAGGACTGTGTAGTGCTGTACCCTACGCTAATACTCCACTAGTGTGTGGTAGTGTTTGAAACAGTCACCGATGCAGAGACCAGGTTGGTCAGGACAGGAGGGACAATAAATGCGGGTGTCACGCCTAAATCTACGTTTTCTGCAGACCCGACATCTTCTTTGGGGTATTCTGTGGGCAGGGGTACCAGGGAGGACATACAGAAAATGCCTCTCATGCAACTGGCTCACTGCATTTGCGTTGGGAAAGTGGGCCATAGCACCTTCCTGGAATTTTAGGAAGGATCCAATTTGTCCTGAAGCTTTGTATGGCACATAAGCATTCAGCAGAGCCCATTGGAATAAATATACAGACACTTTTTTATACCAGCATCTGACCTTACGGGCAATTAGATACGGTGCCAACAACTGGTCATTGTGGTCCACCCCTCCCATGTTAAGGTTGTATTCGTGGACACAGAGGGGTTTCTCCACAACACCAGTCGCCGTAGGAATTTGGACTGTCGTATCTGCATGAAGGGAGGACGGAACAAAAAGGTTCAGTGAATCCCTCCACTTCACTGCTAACAAATTATTACATTTCAAGCAGGCTCTCTCCCCCTCTAAGACAGATGGGTGACTTCCTCTTCACTCTCATCTGTCAGGCTAAGAAACACGTAGGCCTCTTCACTAGGGTACCTTCGATTGGACATTTTGGCCTCTAAATTTACTGGTACAATAGTGAGACTCAAAGGAAAAAAGAGCACCTGACTGTCAGCGACGGTTCAAACGCTACCAAAAAAACTGTTAGCGTTTGTAGGGATCAGGCCTGACTCTGAGAATGCTGCAGTTATGTGTTTTGTGTTTTGTAAGTGACAATGATCGATTCATACTGCACTTGGGTGGGCTGGGCTGGATGGAGGAGCTAACTACTGGGGACACTAGTATAGATCTGATCAGATATTGATCCGTTCAGACACTATACTACTAAGGGAGGTGTATGGTGCGTGTGTGGGTGTTAGCGCTACTGGCACTGATCTGACGCTGCCTGGGGTAACGCAGACCCTGACGGATGCTAATACCTAACTGATATCACCCATCGGGTGATCAGGAGTTTAAACCTTTATTTATGTAATATACGGCAGGTGCCCTGACGCTATAAACAAAATAACTAGCTAACTAGCGTCACCCGTGACACTTATACAGTGATCACTGGTGACGGGGGTGGTCAAGGGGTTAAACCTTTATTAGGGGGTTTAGGGGGGGTCCCTAGACCTATCTGGGCCTACCACTAAGTACCCTTAACTGGGGGGCTGCACATAATTTCTGCTTGCTGATTGGTTGCTAGAGGTTACTGCACATCATTACTGCTCACTGATTGGCTGCTAGAGGTTACGTCACATTACTGCTCACTGATTGGTAGCGATAGATCAGTGTTTCTCAACTCCAGTCCTCAAGGCGCCTCAACATGTCATGTTTTCAGGCTTACCATTATTATGCTCAGGTGTTTTAATCAGCATCACTGCCTTAGTAATTGCCGCAGCCATTTCATCTGAGGGAAATCCTGAAAACAAGACCTGTTGGTGTGCCTTGAGGACTGGAGTTGAGAAACAATGTGAAAGATTACTACTTATCATTACTGCTCACTGATTGGTTGCTAGAGATTACAGCAGTGTGACAAAATACCAGCCCGACTGGGATACAGTTGAAAAACAAATTCTGTTGAGCATGCCACAGAGAGTAGTGGGCATGACCAGATTGGGTATAAGAATGTCCTAAGTTCACATTGGAGGAACTTGTGCGATTTGACCTGTCAAATCGTATGACAAGTCACACCCTATTGCTGGCAATGGCCATGTTCAAATGACGCACTGATTTGAAAAAGTAGTTTCTGCACTACTTATAGTGATTTCAGGTGTGACTTGCATAGACATTTGTGTATGAAGCTGCACAGATGTCTTCCAAGTCACACCTGAAGTTGCACTCACACGCGGCTTTGAAATCGTTTGATTTCAGATGAAGTTGCACAAGCCGCGGTCAATGTGAATGGGGATTTAAAGGGGATGATTAAACAGATCTCCCCTTGACCACCTACCTCTAAATGAACAAAGCAGCTGCATCGCTGACTACACAATGCCGTGACATCAATGCTTAGCTCCACTGTGCCGCCATTAAACTTGTCCATTGATGTCACAGTAGCCACAGCCACAAGCCAAATGCACAGATAATCAGAGACTGCAGATGGATTACAGGAGATAACTAGAGACTGCTAATGTGACTACAGGTAATGACCAGAGACTGCAAATGCGACTACAGGAAATGACCAGAGACTGTGGATGCAACTACAGGAAATGACTAGAGACTGCGGATGTGACTACAGGAAATTACCAGAGACTGTGGATGCAACTACAGGAAATGACCAGAGACTGCGGCTGCAACTACAGGAAATGACCAGAGACTGCGGCTGCGACTACAGGAAATGACCAGAGACTGCGGCTGCAACTACAGGAAATGACCAGAGACTGCGGCTGCGACTACAGGAAATGACCAGAGACTGCGGATGCAACTACAGGAAATGACCAGAGACTGCGGCTGCAACTACAGGAATTGACCAGAGACTGTGGATGCGACTACAGGAAATGACCAGAGACTGCGGATGTGACTACAGGAAATGACCAGAGACTCCGGATGCGAGTACAGGAAATGACCAGTGACTGCGGATGAGACTACAGGAAATGACCATGGACTGCGGATGCAACTACAGGTAATGACCAGAGACTGCGGATGCAATTACAGGAAATGACCAGAGACTGCGGATGCGACTACAGGAAATGACCAGAGACTGCAGCTGCAACTACAGGAAATGACCAGAGACTGTGGCTGCGACTACAGGAAATGACCAGAGACTGCGGATGTGACTACAAGAAATGACCAGAGACTGTGGATGCGACATACTAGAGGAGATGAAGTAGCCATTTTTTAAATTCAAACTTTCAGCAATGCACAGCTACACAGGGGGTAAACAACACTGTCAGGGAGGGTTTAGCATAACAGTGAGTCTACTTTCGACAGGCAGTATGTATTTGCAGAAAGACCTACTTGGCCAGCGTGCTCACCTCCTGCTCTCAAAGGCCCGGGGCAGGGTTTTCCACGGTAGGGGGTTGGGCTTTCAGCCGTCCGGCGTGGGGCTCTAAGTGGTCCATGGCGGGGCTCTCAGATGTACAGGGGAAGCACTCTCAGCGCTCCCTCTCTGCTCCGAGCCTCCAAGCACATACAGGCTACATGGGGTGGGGCAGGGCAGGGTCAGAGTGTCAATGGCAGTGTTGCCAACTGAAATAAGAAAATCCTGGACTGCCGCACTCTGAAGACAGACATCTTTATTGCATAATCGATTAAAATCCAATGATAGCCATCTCACAGGAACAGAGTATCTGTTCCTGTGAGATGGCAATTGTTGGATTTTAATCGATTATGCAATAAAGATGTCTGTCTTCAGAGTGCGGCAGTCCAGGATTTTCTTATTTCCATAGGCTTGTGCAAAGCCTGCACCTGACATCAATCTTAGAGGGTGGAGACACTCAGATGTGGTTTGGAGGCTTGGTGAGCGGCATATCCTCTAAGTGTTGCCAACCGCTCGTAGATTTACGGGCAGCCCGTAAATTTAAACCCTTTTTTTGGGCTGCCCATTAAAGTCCGTTACGGGCACCGGTGCCCGTAAAAAAGATGGCCGCGACCCGACCACACAACTGCGCATGCACCGTTCCAAAGTTGTCCCGGCTCGGGAAAGCTCGTATGCGCTCAGCCAGGAGGCGCATGCGCAGTATGAGAATTACGCCAGCCAGCACCATTTTTGAATAGATGGAGAGAGACCACGGTGACTGGAGACTCTGTCCTGTGCTGCAGTGCACTCGTCATAACAGGATGAACCAAGCCGAGCAGCCGGTGACGGTGAGGAGGAGAGTGAAGCTGTGAGGGGATTAGGATATCGTAGTAAAAAGGGGACAGAAGCCATGCCATGCCATGCAGGGGGACAGAGACTGATGTGCTCTGTCCACCATCATATTAGTCATATTACTTCTCTAGTCCATATCATCAATGTGCTGTGTCCTCCTCCTGTGCCCCTTTCACCTCTCCTGACCTGTCCGCAGCCTCTGTCCACCTCCTGTAGTATGTCTGCAGCCTCTGTCCACCTCCTGTAGTATGTCCGCAGCCTCTGTCCACCTCCTTTGATGTGTCCACAGCCTTTGTCCACCTCCTGTAGTGTGTCCGCAGCCTCTGTCCACCTTCTGTAGTAGGTCCGCAGCCTCTGTCCACCTCCTGTATCATGCCCACAGCCTCTGACCATCTCTTGTCTTTTATCATGTCTGCAGTCTCTGAGGGGATCCTAGAAAGGAGTCAAGAGTGGGAGCGCCGCCGGGATGGGGGTTACGGGAAGAGACAGACTTGCGTTGACTGTGGAGACGAGATTATAGAATAAAACCAGAGCCGCCAATCTGGTTCCCCCCTATATTAGTAATCCCTCCTTACTTTAGTGTATTCACTCTGCGGAAGGTGGTCTCTGGTAACCATCCTGCAGACTCTGATGTAAGGGAGAACGCTGTGCTGGTTGGGTTATAGTATCCTGACCTTCATGTAAATTAGGAAATATGTTTTTTGACTTTTGTTTAACTTAAACACATTGCTAATAGCACTAGCTATGTGTTTATAGGTCAAATATTGACATTTGCACTGTTTAGCACTAAAAACAGTCATTTTTGGTACTTTTTTGCAGTGTCAGTAAAGAATGTGGATCTGTCAGTAAATTTCATGATTTTTTGCCAGTAGAAAATTGGTGCCGTTTATAAATTTTGGCGTTCTGCCAGTAAATTTCACTTCGGGGGGGTTGGCAACATTGGCCAATGGAGCTCCTGGCCCCGCCCCTCCCTGCTGACTCCCTGTTGACAGAGCCTCCCTCAGCCCAAGCCGAGCCCAACAGCCTGGGCCAGCGCACCCCGGTGGTCAGACAGTGTAACAGCAGGCTCAGGCAGCACACAACAAAAGTGTGTGTGAGTCAGTGCCTGCCGAGTGCAGCAATGTAGTTGAAGCACACATAACATTACTACTTCTGCACTGATGCTCTGGGGGGGTTCAACCCCAAAAACCCCCCTTATCTATGTCCCTGGTCTTAAACCAAATAAAGTGATGTTTATTTCTGCATGTCCTCTCGAATCAGTGCTTCAGACTGTCATCACCCATTCATCAAAGCGTTTCAATAAGAACTAAATGTGTAGCCCCAAAGAAACCAATTTAGACTAAAACTTTCATTCTCCAGCTATTACACTGAAGTGCAGCTTTCAGCATAATTGGTTTTAGTGGGATATTACAGACAGCACTTGTTAAGAGCAATTTTTAAGTATTTACTGAGATTAGTATTTATGTAAGAAGGTCATTAGAGCTCTGCACTGTTTCGGCGATATGAGGCTGAGAATGAGGGATTTCACTGATGTGGGAAAAAGTCTGCCCTTTGATGAGGTGGCACTACACTGTTTTCCCAGATGTCGCATTTTAAGTGCATATGTAATTATGTCCCACATATCAGAGGACTTACTTTGATTCTTTATCAATAAATTCTAGCTAGTTTTGATACTAGCCCCCCTCCCTATGTTTCTAAACGGGAACAAGATCTAAACCGCTCATTCGATGATACTGAATGGTGCAGTATATGGTTAGCCACTTAATCTGCTTCCTCCAATGTTGTTGCTGTGGAAACAAATTATAAGGTGCTTTCTTGTTGGTATTTAGTTCCTGCTAGGATAGCGAAATATGCTCCCGATTACCCTGCAGATTGTTTTCGCGGCTGTTCAGATCCTGGCACCCAATTCCATATATGGTGGGATTGTCCAATTGCCCAAAAATTTTGGAAGGCGGTTTTTGAATTAGCTTCTAAAGTATACGAAACACCCATACAACCTAATCCTACTATAGCTCTTTTGAATCTAAAACCAGATGGAATTACACAGAATCAAATTCACCTTCTTGTACAGCTCTTAACAGCTGCAAAAACAAACCATAGCTAAGGCATGGAAAACTCAAAATCTGATTGTAGCCGAAACCATTCACAGAACCAATAGAGCCCTTGTTCATGCTAAGAGGGAAGCAATTGAGAGTGATCAGATCTGCAAATTTGAAAAACTTTGGTTACCTTGGGTTAAACATTGTTTACCTCCAACACTTTACTATTGCCATGGTAATAATACTTCATTTACCCTTTCATCACCCTTCATTCGGTTGAAGCCGCACTACCTCTATCAAATTTACCCTTTTCTACCACTGTATTTTTTCCCTTTTCTTTACTTCTTCTGTTCTCTTACTCCTTTTTCATGACCCTTTCCCTTTTATCAGTTCTTATGTGGTACTCACAGGGTTGTTCTCCAGACCCATTGAAATGTACTATACTGATTTGTTAATCACCTTGTTTTTAATCAGACTGACAGTCAACAATCTACCTTGCTCTTTCTTTTCAATTATATGACATTTTTGACATTCGACTTTGACGGTCTATTTGATGCTTACATAGTGCAATATTGCATTTGAATTTTTATTTGTCTCTTTCCAATTAAAGTAATTCGTTTGCTACCCTTTGAATATGTACCACAATCTTTGCAAAATTCAGATTGTTCACCTTTATTTTATTCAAAACAATAAACAAATTTGACAAGGATAAGATGGCACTATATAGTGGACATGGCACAGATTTTCTTTTGAGAAAGCCACTTGGACAATGGAGAGGTGCACTGGCAAGGTACCACAGATTTATAAGCTTGTATTCAGAAGACAGGCGATTGCCAGCAATGTGGCACGAGTATGACAGCTTGTGCAGTAGTGAAATGGCACGTGGTCACAATACGAAGGTCATACCCAAAACAACAGGCCATACCCAGTTCCAATTCTGATGTTTTCTTATGTATAGGGGTGTGGGTAAGGATGTTGGGCTCATTAAAACATTGCAGATGTGAGTAAAGTTGTCTTCAAACAAGACCTCCACCCTACATACCAATCTGGCAGCTACAATTTTCAGAATTGAAAGGGTGACTAGGAGTTTACCTGTTGTTCTGGAAATAACATTTACAGTATATTGAAAGAAAGAGAATGTGATTATATTGTACTTTTATACCAAACACACAATATAAATATTTTTATTGTTTTAAAAGGGATCCTATTCTTGATATTAGTGATTTTAAAAAGTATTTTTATATACTATCATTTGGCTTCACTGGAGTATACGTTAAAATAAAACACATTTACGCTAGGACTGCAAATAGCAAGAGGAAGAACCATGTAATACAAACATAATACTTGAAGCAAATTTTATTTTATTGCATCTGTCTACTGCTAGCACATTTCCAAATAGCTTTCCATAGCTATAAAACGAATAGTTGTAGGTGTTTTGCAAAACAGATTCCATTCAGTAAAGAAAAGCATTTATATGCAGCGCTCTCTATACGTTTTATTAAAAAAAAAAGTGTAAAAATAAAAAAAGTTAAAATAATGCACTTTAACCACTTCAGCCCCAGAAGAATTTACCCCCCTCCTGACCAGGCCATTTTTTGTGATACTGCACTGCGTCTCTTTAACTGATAAATGCACAGTCGTGCAACGTTTTACCCAAACAAAATTTATGTCCTTTTTTTCCTACAAATAGAGCTTTCCTTTGGTGGTATTTGATCACCTCTGCTGTTTTAACTTTTTGCCTTTTAAACAAAAAAAGAGCGACAATTTAAAAAAACAATATTTTATACTTTTTGCTATAATAAATATGCCCAAAATTTTTTTTAAATAAAAATTTCTTCATTAGTTTAGGCCGATATGTATTGTTCTACATATTTTTGGTAAAAAAAAATTGCAATAAGCGGATATGGATTGGTTTGCCCAAAAGCTATAGCGTCTACAAAATAAGGGATAGATTTATGGCATTTTTATTATTTTTTTACTAGTAATGGCGGTGATCAGCATTTTTTATCATGACTGCGACATTGCGGTGGACAGATCGGACACTTTTGACACTTTTTTGGGGAACATTGACATTTATACAGCTATCAGAGCTAAAAATAACCATTTATTACTGTATAAATGTCATTGGCAGGGAAGGGGTTAACACTAGGGGGCGATCAAGGAGTTAACTGTTATCCCTAGGTGTGTTTTAACTGTGGGGGGGATGGGAATGACTAGGGGAGGAGACTGATTGGTGTTCTTACTTAGTAGGAGCACACAATGTGTCTCCTCTCCCCTGAGTTTACACACACAGATCCCGGTTCTCACTCTGTCTCGCTCTGTCATCGCACCCACTGGGCGCGCGCATCGGCTCCGGGGACACACTGCAGATGCACGGGCACGCCTGCAAAAGCGTCTTAAAGAGCCGACGTACAGCTCTGATGGCTCGCACAGGGGAGCCATCCTGCTCCAGTATAACTGCGGCGGCTGGTCAGGAAGGGGTTAAAGTATACATCATCAATACTCATTAATAGACTTGAAGCATAACTCTACTTAAACATTCTGATCAGAGAGGAGGAATCTAAAGAAGACGAACTCCAAATTAGATAAAAATGTATAATAAACATACATAATATAAATGTATTTGTGCTCTTAAGTGAGTTTCTTTAGGGTTTTTCACATTGAAGTTGTTAGGGGGCATTGGGCAAGCTGTTCTGTCCCCTAGATAGTGATGTAGCTTTGTGTGTTTACTGAGCCAAATGGCTTTACAATTAAATATTCCGTTTTTGGATAGAGTGTTGAAGTCATGTTGCAATTATTACAGTAAAAAATGTGGAAGGAAACATACAGTGACATTTTGTGTCCACAAGGCATCCCTTTTTCAAAATGGCCACATTAAATTTTGAAGTTAATTTTGGTAAGTGCTGGCTAACTCTTTTATCCATTGCTGTGCAGGTGAATCTGAGGAAAAAAGTGCTGGAGATTTGGTGATCATTGTAGCTAAAGATGCTTTTTTAAAATTTTTAACAGCTGTTGGGCTATCATTCTTCTGTTTTGTTCCTAGGTTGGACTTTGGCTTTAAATAATATGCATAGATAAATCTTATCTTTTGGTTTAGGATAGAATAGGGTAAAGTTTAAACCCCCATCCGGTTATTTTTATTTTATTTATATATTTTTTTTGGACTTGATACATATCCAAACTATATCCACCAATACTGTAAAGAAGTTGACCATCCAAATTAAAGTGGCCACTCATTGGTTCTATTCAGGTTGGATATAATGTCAAAACGTATGCAGACAGACAATTGAAGATAAGTCCACCTGGAGGAAAAGCAGCACAGTTAATCTGTCTAAGCATGCACTAAACAAAGCAGAGCAATACCAAATTTGAAACACTTATGTGGACCATATTAGAATTTGTAGCGGGTTCGTGTAAGCATAAAAGCAGACTGCAGAATAAGCCAGCAAGGCAGCCATGCAAAGCAAGCACAGATATCAAAGCATGGTAGTCATATAGGGCAGTTCATACTGTAGATGAAATCCTTTATTGATATCAGCCCTTTTTTGCAAATTATATCCATGCACCTGTGTGGCAAATCATGGGCTCAATAAAATAGCTAAGCAGATGAATTGCAGAGTACATGTAGTTAAAATATGACAGAAGCCTCCTGGTTAGGTTTCCATCATACTATGTGGTGTAAGTAATATACTCTACACATGGGGGTTAGTAGACTCTCAGTTTGCTAGGATGCTGTCAGTGCTCTAAAATCACAGAGAACAGAATACTGAAATATGTAATATAGACAAATTGCCACAAAATAGTGCTCTCTGTATTTATTAATAAATAGCCCACATCGCTTAAAACCACTTGCATAATAAAAGACAGAAACCTCTTTAAGATAAAGTGTGAAAGCTCCATCCCTTACATGTTACGCCCAAAGGGCTTACTCTGAGGAAGCCTTTCGGGCATAATGTGTAAGGGATGAAACTGTCACAGATCCTGTCACTCACCAGCACTCTTCTAGGTGTGTGTCTCTGATGTTACCTACACCTTCCAGCTGACAAGCTCTTCAATTATCAGCACCTTCTGGCTGGCAAGCTCTGCAATACTGTACATCAGGTCAGCTGTATGTGGCTGGGCAGAAGAGCATTGAAGCTAGATGAAAGGATGGACGGTTGTAACTTTCTCTTAAAGAACTTTATGTCTTTTTATTATGAAAGTGGTTTTAAGCCCTGTGGGCTATTTTTTTTAATACAGAGAGCACTATTTTGTGGCATTTTGTCTATCTATCACATGTGATCTGGGAGCTGCATGAGGATTCCACCGTTTTAACCCTGGGCGTGCTGATGTACATTTTGTTGTGCTTTCAGCTTTACTTTTTTGTTATTTTTACATTTGTGTTTACTTTTAAAGTGGAGTTCCAGCCACAATTTTCTTTTTTAAAAGTCAGCAGCTACAAACACTGTAGCTGCTGACTTTTAATAGGGACACTTACCTGTCAAGGGAGCCTGCGATGTTGCCCCCCCCCCCGAGGCCGATCCATCCATCGGATCTGGTGCAGGCGCTGCCATTCTAACTAAGGGAAACTGGCAGTGGAGCCTTGCGGGAGACTGTGCATGCGCGAGTCGCGCATGTTCTCCTAATTACAAGAGAAAAAAACTATAGGATTGTCTCTTTATGGCACAGAATTGCTATACATTTTTTTTGTGTGCTGGAGGTGTAGAAAAGGAGCTGGGGCTATTTGCTGTGGCTATTTGCATGTTTGATGGAGTTTTGCCCTAATCAAACCCTTCTGGGACAAAATGTTCACAGCCTACAATTCTATGTTTATCTATGTAGCAAAGTCTTTATCCTCGTCCAGTCTAATGAGGACCGCTAAGGCCAAAGATAGCTGACATCCTTCAATATGTAGTGGGTTGTGAGGCATAGTGGGTGCAAAGATGGTGAAAGTCATTGGGAGCCAGATACTTCTTGGATGTAAAAGAGGTTTTATTTCTCTTAACAGTCCTCTTGTATTTTTGTGAGAAAGAGGGTTAGAGCCAGGACACCCTTAAGTAGTTGTAGATTCAATTGACAGACTCTGAAATTTCAATAGGAGGACAGCCATGCAGGGAAATGCCCCAGCAAGGCGTCACAACTGCACATGCAGGAATGCTGTCTCCTATGGCAACAGTCCTTAACAGTTCCTAACTCAAATGTAACAGTTCCTTCAGCTTCACTACAACTGCTTCTTGTAGTTCTTCAACACTGAGCTCCCGGTCTCTCACTAGACCCACTGATTCATTGACTCTGAATCCCTTGAGCTCCTCCAATCTTTGCGGTGGTATCTCCCTCAAGCGTCACCCACAGTTCCCCGCTGGGTCCCTAGCTTGGCACGCCTGATACTTCTCAAGCTTCACCCCTGCTGACTAGCTCGGTCCCTGGTTTGACACACAAGGCTGCTCTGCAAGTGTCACCTCCGCTAGTTGGGTCCCTGACTTGATCACCGCCTGAAGTTTCCCGATTCTCCACCGTGCCCGTTTGATGAGAATACTGCTCCAGTTCTTGCTTCAGTTACTCACTGTGGTCCCTGGTAAAGGTGGTTGGTCCCTTAGTGGCGACAGCTCCCCTTCCACCTCTGACCACGCCAGGTTCTGCGGCCGGCAGAACCGTCACCTTTGGTTGGACTGCAAGCTGCAATCCCAACCCTGTGCTGCCCTCTTACTTCTGGATGGCCTTCACACAGTCCGGCAGCCAGATGCCCTTGGATAGGCCCAATCTCCGGCCTAGCAGCCCGGGGCATAAGACAAACGTCCACCCAGATAGCCAACCAGGTGGCACAGAACATAGATCACCTGGTGCTCCCAGCAGGCCAAGAGATTCAAGAAAACCCTTGCCCATTGGCTGAGATACCCCATATACCCATAACCTGACCTTGGGCGTCCCTTCATATATCTAGTACCACCAAGTACCTGGCCACCTAGTGGTAGAAGAGAAAAGTGCAACAAGGCCAAACTTAGGGAGAAATCAATGGATCTCTATCAATCAACCAGGATAACTACTCCTGGCAAGTACATTTATGAGGAGCTCCCTGCCTAAGCTACAGGGTGCTACATCTATAAAACAGAATCACGCCTCACGTGGACCTACTTTTTATGCTGTTATAGGTATAAAAAGGTACTGTATATCACATTGCTGTCTCCTAGCAGCAAGAGTTGCTATTACCCAGGCATAGGAAATATGTTATTTCCCCTCTCTGGGAGAATGGACATTGACCCTCAGGGACATAATGCGCAAGAAGACTTGGCCACATCAGATCAGAATAGGCTGCCCCAGGCTATGTTGACCAGGTCACGTTGGAGTGTGTTTAGAGAATCAAATTTTTGTAAAACAGTTGTTTAAGGTGACATTTTATTGTCCGTATCTGCCCCATGGGCTGCTAGATTACTGACAAAGTTAATTTGATATGCAGGCTTGGCTTCCCTGTACTGTACATATCAAATGTTTTTTTCTTTGAGCTTCAACCTTTGCTCCCCATATCCTTTCCTTTATTTCCCTCCCTTCTACACCGTTCTATTTTTCTATTCTTTCATGAGGTTTTTTCCATGATACACTCGTAGTATATCAGTGAGCACACTGTTGTAACACTGTTTTCATTTTCTAAAAATGTTATAAAAACATATTTGAATTAACAATTATGCTGCCTGTCTACATACACTGAAAAGCTAAAAGCTATAAAGAAAGACAAGTTTTAACACTTCGTGGTAATATTATTTGCATTATAGATTTATTTTAATACATTCAGTTTGGATAAGGCAGGGAAAGTTTCTTAATTTGAACAGTTATTAACAAAAAAATTTTAGCAAAAAACATGTTTGTTTGTTAATCCTTTAATACATGCAAAGGAAATAGAAGCTCTACGTCTGTTATCGCTTTTCAGTAATATTGAGAAACAAGTGGTTTCTAATAGTAAAAGCGGCCAAATCATTTAGTGAACGTATCACTGTGATCCATCTATCTCACTGTGTTATAATAGCGTTCAGCAGAAGCTGCGGGCTACAACAGCAGCATTAAATGAAAAAGCAGGGACATTAGATGGTAATCGTTCCATGACTAATATCTGGATTCAAGTACTTTTGTGACTTCATATTTTATAGTGAAGTAATTGTCCCACCACCCTGCCTTTAACACAGACCTTTGATTAAAGCTCATTTATACTTGCCCTTAATACAGTCCTACCACACAGGCAAAAGCTTTCTAGTAAAATACACTGGTCTTATAGAGAGGGCAATGACCTTATTTAAAAACATTCCATCTACATGTCAACCAAGACATCCCAGCATGAAAGTCTACCTGAGAAAACATTTATGCTTTCTGAATGTTGGACTGTAATGTAATGGGACTATTACTGGGATTGCTTTGTTGTTGTAAAATGAAATCCCCCCTCTGCAAAAGAAAGAAAATAAAAATAGAGGTTTACTGAACACTATAAAATGAATATATGTGAGTCAGGACATGAGATGTGTGTGTGTGTGTGGTGCTAGAGGATAGTTTACATATGTAATATGCACTTTCAACCTAAGGTGTATGATCCTTAAAATAGAGCAACAAGCACCAGCAATTCCTGACTGTCAAAATGACAGGTGGGTATTGCTATGTATTGCATAGCAGAAGCAGCTGTCAAACTGCAATTGCTACTGTGCAAAATGACATTGATAGATAGTCTGCAAGTGTCATAGAGTAAATACAATGGGGTAGATTTAATAAAACGTGTACACAGAATCTGGTGCAGCTCTGCATAGTAACCTATCAGCTGCCAGGTTTTATTGTCAAGGCTTACAGTAGGTGCACAGTGGAGGTAAGTATGCCATGTTTGTTTTTTGTTTTTTTAAATGAGGGCTTTAAGTTTAAAATAATTAGAGTTAGGCTCCGTTCACATCTAGGCCTTGCTATTTTACAGGCGTTTTTTGAGCTTTTTTTTTGTTGTTTTTGTAGAGTTTTGCAGTGTTTTTGTAGAGGCGTTTTCAAGATAAAGGTCACCAATGTAAAACCAGTAAAATGCCTGTAATCTGCCAAAAAAAAAAGCTCATGCACCTTTTTTAGCATCTGGCATTTTGCTTTAGGTGACAGAATGCTCAGATGTGAACAGGGGCCATTGAAATGAATGGGATTTGTCTTGTTGCGTGTTTTTAGAGCTGAGGCTTAGAGCAGAAAAATGCCTAAAAATGCTTAGGCGTGAACGGAGCCTTACTATAAATAAAAAGTGCACATTTTACAAATTACACTAAAATTATTTTGAATTGTTTACTGATGTCATATGCAGGTCAAATGTATCACATGTGATCTACATATGAATGAAATAACAAATACAGTAAAATAAAATATTATATTAGATTGGGGGAGATTTACTACAACAGGTGAACACAGAATATGGGACAGCTGTGCATAGTAACCAATCAACTTGTTCAATTACAGTACCTGACCGCGAGATTGCATCGTGATTGTGATAGCATCGCGCTGGTTCTCGGCGACAGGGTACTGTGCATGTCGCGCTGGCTCAATCATCGGGAAAGGAAAACTTTGTTTTCCTTCCGCGATGAGTGACAGGCAGTGCTGACAGCTGTCTGGTATGAATCCTGAGGCGGGAACACCGCGCCAAATTTTAAATGAAAAAACCAGCGTGGGTTCCCCCCCCCAGGGGCATACCAGGCCCTTAGGTCTGGCATGGATTGGGTGGGTGCCTTGGGGGGGGGGCACCCTGCGGGGCCCCCCTACCCCAAAGCACCTTGTCCCCATGTTGATGAGGACAAGGGCCTCTTCCCGACAACCCTGGCCGTTGGTTGTCGGGGTCTGCGGGCGGGGGGCTTATCGGAATCCGGGAGCCCCCTTTAATAAGGGGGCCCCCAGATCCCGGCCCCCCACCCTGTGTGAATGAGTTTGGGGTTTATGATACCCCTACCCATTCACCTAGGGAAAAGTGTCAATATAAAAAAAACACAGTACACAGGTTTTAGGAGTAATTTATTAGTCAGCTCCGGGGTCTTCTTCCAACTTCGGGGGGGTCTCCTTCCGACTTCTCCAGGTGTTCGGCCTCTTCTCCCGGTGTTCGGCTTCTTCTCCGGGCCCCGCCGCTATCTTCTTCCAGCTCTATTGCCAGCGAGGGGCCCGGTCAGCTGCCACTGTCTCTTCTTCTCTTCTTCCCCGATGTTGACACGACGCTCTCTCCGGCTCGAATGCTGTGTGCGAGCTGCGGAGCCATTTATATAGGTGGTGACCCCGCCCCCTTACGACGTCATGGTCCCAGCATGCGCAGGGACTCTGGCGTCATAAGGGGGCGTGACCCCAGAGTCCCTGCGCATGCTGAGACCATGACGTCGTAAGGGGGCGGGGTCACCGCCTATATAAATGGCTCTGCAGCTCGCACACAGCATTCGAGCCGGAGAGAGCGTCGTGTCAACATCGGGGAAGAAGAGAAGAAGAGACAGCGGCTACAAGACAGCGGCGGCGAGACAGCGGCAGCAGACCGGGCCCCTCTCTGGCAATAGAGCTGGAAGAAGATAGCGGCGGGGCCCGGAGAAGAGGCCGAACACCGGGGGAAGAGGCCGAACACCGGGAGAAGTCGGAAGGAGATCCCCCGAAGTTGGAAGAAGACCCCGGAGCTGACTAATAAATTACTCCTAAAACCTGTGTACTGTGTTTTTTTTATATTGACACTTTTTCCTAGGTGAATGGGTAGGGGTACCATGTACCCCAAACTCATTCACACAGGGTGGGGGGCCGGAATTATTAAAGGGGGCTCCCGGATTCCGATAAGCCCCCCGCCCGCAGACCCCGACAACCAACGGCCAGGGTTGTCGGGAAGAGGCCCTTGTCCTCATCAACATAGGGGCAAGGTGCTTTGGGGTGGGGGGGCCCCGCAGGGCGCCCCCCCCCCAAGACACCCACCCAATCCATGCCAGACCTAAGGGCCTGGTATGCCCCTGGGGGGGGGAACCCACGCCGGTTTTTTCATTTAAAATTTGGCGCGGTGTTCCCGCCTCAGGATTCATACCAGACAGCTGTCAGCACTGCCTGTCACTCATCGCGGAAGGAAAACAAAGTTTTCCTTTCCCGATGAGTGAGCCAGCACGACATGCACAGTACCCTGTCGCTGAGAACCAGCGCGATGCTATCACAATCACGATGCAATCTCGCGGTCAGGTACTGTAATTGAACAAGTTGATTGGTTACTATGCACAGCTGTCCCATATTCTGTGTTCACCTGTTGTAGTAAATCTCCCCCAATCTAATATAATATTTTATTTTACTGTATTTGTTATTTCATTCATATGTAGATCACATGTGATACATTTGACCTGCATATGACATCAGTAAACAATTCAAAATAATTTTAGTGTAATTTGTAAAATGTGCACTTTTTATTTATAGTAAGGCTCCGTTCACGCCTAAGCATTTTTAGGCATTTTTCTGCTCTAAGCCTCAGCTCTAAAAACACGCAACAAGACAAATCCCATTCATTTCAATGGCCCCTGTTCACATCTGAGCATTCTGTCACCTAAAGCAAAATGCCAGATGCTAAAAAAGGTGCATGAGCTTTTTTTTTTGGCAGATTACAGGCATTTTACTGGTTTTACATTGGTGACCTTTATCTTGAAAACGCCTCTACAAAAACACTGCAAAACTCTACAAAAACAACGAAAAAAAAAGCTCAAAAAACGCCTGTAAAATAGCAAGGCCTAGATGTGAACGGAGCCTAACTCTAATTATTTTAAACTTAAAGCCCTCATTTAAAAAACAAAAAACAAACATGGCATACTTACCTCCACTGTGCAGTTCATTTTGCAGAGTGGTCCTCTTCTTCTTGGGTCCCTTAGCGGCGCTGGTGGCTCCTCCCCACAACGAGTGTCCACCTTAAAGAAGTGCTCTCTTTGGTGGACACTCGTGCGGGCGCACTCCCAAATCCTGCATCTGTGTCCATTCACACACAATGCAGGACTCGGCCCCTCCACCTGGCACCACGTCATTGGATTTGATTGACAGCAGCGGGAGTCAATGGATGCGCTGCTATCAATCTATCCAACCAGGGCATGAGACACCAGGTAGAGCTGTGTGCTCTTTCCCAGATGGAGAAAGATCGGGGTCAGGTAAGTACAACGGGGTCTTGGGGGGGCTGCAGCACCACAGAAGGTTTTTCACCTTAATACATAGAATGCATTAAGGTGAAAAACCATGAGGGTTTACAACCCCTTTAACACTGTTCAAAATAATTAAAAAAAAACACTTTAAAAATATTTTGTATCTTTTTTTTTTTTTTTTTAAATCATTATTGCAAGACAATATTGTCCAAAGAAAGTCTAGTCCCCAGCCAAAAGAAAAAAAAATGCAAGTAGTTAAAACTATACTTTGATAAAGTTATATCCAAAATAACAGGCCCATAGCAGAAATGTAAAAATTGCTCAAGTTATAAGGAAATAGAAGTACCCTTGTCAGTATTATAGTTTATCTCTGTGGTAGTAATGAAGGAACATTTCCCAAATGGAAGCACAGACAACAATAAAAACTTTACAGAGGCTAATATATTTTTCTGTTCTAGCCAAAACCTAAAGGAACAGCTTAAGCTCTAATTTAAGTATATGCCTAATTTTATTTGTACTAAAACCAGTTCTTGGTTCCATATACTGCAAAAATAGCAAACCAACTACACCAAACTGTCCAAGCTCAACTATATACAAAATATTAAAACATTTGTAATCCCGATCAATAAAATATCTTTTAAGCTTTACATGTTATTATCATTTGAACAGTTTTGATTATTTTAAACTTTAAAACTTTCAATAAAATAATACTTGCTTATCCTGTTATGAAGGTTCTTGTTTAGGCATTTCCTGTTTTGGGGTAAGAACAGTTGCTTCTTGTCTCTCAATGGTGCTTTTGCATTGCCAACCTCTCACATGGACTTTCATTGGAGACTACAAATGTCTGTTTTAGCACATACTACGCCAACAGGTCTACTATCACCATCAGGAATACTGCTCTGAGAATAGCCATACAGCCATCACTGGATGTGAATATGAAATGGATGCAAAAAGGGTGCTGGAGATCAACAACACTGAGATACAACTATGGATGAAAAAAAGATGAAAATAGACTTTTTGCTTTCATTGTTCAATCTATATGCCATTTGGTTAATATTTACATCTACTTTATGTGTTTAGAGGTTTACAATCCTGGTCTGCCAAGAATAAAGCAGTATTGTCAGAAAAAAAGGAAAGCCCACTATGCTGTCTACACAACCAAGATACATGGAAGTGGCCTTTAGAACTTTTTCGCTAGGAATTCTTCTTTGTTAATGGTTTTTGGCCATTTATTAGTTCAGTGGTGCTACTGCTACACACATCAATGTGTCCTTTCAAATAAGAAGCAAAATATGATAAAATGCAGTGTCAATAGAAATGCTACCATAGGAAAAATTATGTTCTAATGGACAGTTTGCCATTTATATATTATAACAAATTATATAAGTGACAATGAATATTTATTGCATGCAATCTAGTGAAGCCACAATTGCACTGTAAGAGGTTTTAGCATTTTAATAGTGCAGTATAAATTCTAATAATCCCATTTTAATTCCAGAGCACTGAAGGCAGACTCTTTTAAACTACCCAAATCAATCGCTTTATATATATGTTATAACTTGTAATGTATTCTTGTAATGTATTCTTAATAAGATTGTAAAACAAAAAGAAAATGTTAAAGCAAGGTTGTTTGTCAAGGTAGCATAAATGTTATTATTATATTATGCATTATATTGCTTCCTTGACATTTTTCTTTTATATGTTTTTTTAGGCCGTTCAAAGGTATAGCCCGATTGTATGTATACTCAGGCAAGTATTGTTTCTGTTATATAATGCAATAACTCTAAACTTAAAACCTAACTTAAAATAATTTTGACACGCTATCAGCATAGCTGATTTTAGAGAGAAAGGGGCCTTGGGCGATAACAAAGGTCAGGGTCCTTATGCTAAAATACTATTATTATTATTATTATTATTATTATTATACAGGATTTATATAGCGCCGACAGTTTACGCAGCGCTTTACAACATTAGGGCAGACAGTACAAGTACAATACAATTCAATACAGGAGGAATCAGAGGGCCCTGCTCGTTAGAGCTTACAATAGCAATATGCCACCATTTTATCAATAAACACAATGTAATGTTACCATAAGCAGAATTACTGTCAAATTATTAATGTTGCCAAAGACAGGACAGTCCCAAATTACTAGATCCACAGAAGTACCGTACTTCATTTTAAGGCATCAGAACTATACAATTATTAGAGGTGGAGTTAAATCATGCTACCAGAAAAGTTACAATAGTGATGCCTCGTTACCAAGAGTTACAAAAAACTGTGGGAAATAAAACAATGCAACATAGCTATTAACACAGAAAAGTAAACCTGTTTGCTTTTAAATTACAGCTTAGTGCTGAAAAGGAAGCAATTTTTAAAAGTTCCCATATTTTCATAATCATTCTTTTATGGAGAAGCCAATCATAGAAATATGTGCTGCACTGCTGAAACCTGTCCTATGCAGTAGTCACGCTTCCTTTGAGCTCACAGCAAAGCAAATACTTAACCACTTCAATACCAGACACTTTTACTCCCTTCCTGCCCAGACCAATTTTCAGCTTTCAGCGCTGTTGCACTTTGAATGACAATTGAGCAGTCATGCAACATTGTATCCATATAAAGTTTTTATCATTTTTTTCACACAAATAGAGCTTTGGTGGTATTTAGTTTCAATCTCTTTTGGTGGTATTTAATCACCACTGTTTTATTTTTTATTTTTTGCTAAATAAACAAAGAAAGACCAAACATTAAAAAAAAAAAAAAAGTTTTTCTTTGTTACTGTTATAAAATGTTTCAAATAAATAATCTTTCTCCATAAATTTAGGCCAATGTGTATACTGCTACATTTCTTTGTTGAAAATAACCCAAATCAGTGTTTATTATTTAGTCTGTAGGAAAGTTATAGAGTCCACAAACTATGGTACATACTGTATATCTTTAACAACGATCAATTATGATGCAGTGACGAACCTCATTTCTTGAGGCCCAAAAATACCAGGCCTTTTTCACCTTTTTGCAAAGTAGACAGTCCAAGGTATTAAGTAAGAGTTTTTTTAAGTTGTGCTTTTTTGTCACTTTTTTTGGAAAATAAAGGAATTAAAAAAAAATTGTTTTCATTACAATTTTTTATTTTTTTTTGCATACTGACATCAGTGCAGTACAGAATCATCACATAACTGGTGTGACAGCGAGCAGGCGCACTGACTGGTGACAGTATGTGAAAAAAAAAAAGTAAAACATTTTAATATTTTTTAGCATTGTTTAAATTGTGAATTTCACTGTTATAAGCAACCTTTTTTCTGAATAAAAACTATTCATTGAGTGTTTTACTATTGTGATTAGCTGTAATTGGCTATAGCTAATCACATGGTACAGATGGGCTTTGGTTGGCCCTGTCTGTACCATGTTATCACTGTGACCAATCACAGAGATCAACACAGTAGTATATTAGGAGTGGCATGAAAAGATTTATTGTGGACAATTGTCATGTGATCTGCCCATGGTCACCAACGCTAGGTGCATTCTGGTGATGATGGCATATGACATCCACCCAAAACAAGAGAGCTCTCGCCTGGTGATTATTTGATTATAGGCTGGGCGGAAAGGTGTTAAAGTCGAACCGAACTCAAAAACTGAAGATTTGCCATGTTACTAGGGATGAGCTTCGAGTTCGACTCGATCTCATGTTCGACTCGAACATCGGCTGTTCGCCAGTTCTCCGAACAGCGAACAATTTGGGGTGTTCGCGGCAAATTTGAAAGCCGCGGAACACCCTTTAAAAGTCTATAGGAGAAATCAAAAGTGCTAATTTTAAAGGCTTATATGCATGGTATTGTCATAAAAAGTGTTTGGGGACCTGGGTCCTGCCCCAGGGGACATGTATCAATGCAAAAAAAAGTTTTAAAAACGGACGTTTTTTCAAGAGCAGTGATTTTAATAATGCTTAAAGTCAAACAATAAAAGTGTAATATTCCTTTAAATTTCGTACCTTGGGGGTGTCTATAGTATGCCTGTAAAGGGGCGCATGTTTCTCGTGTTTAGAACAGTCTGACAGCAAAATGACATTTCAAAGGAAAAAAAGTCATTTAAAACTACTCGCGGCTAATAATGAATTGCCGGTCCGACAATACACATAAAAGTTCATTGATAAAAACGGAATGGGAATTTCCCACAGGGGAACCCCGAACCAAAATTTTTAAAAAATGACGTGGGGGGTCCCCCTAAATTCCATACCAGGCCCTTCAGGTCTGGTATGGATATTAAGGGGAACCCCGGCCAAAATGTAAAAAAAAAATGGCATGGGGTCCCCCTCAAAGTCTATACCAGACCCTTCAGGTCTGGTATAGATTTTAAAGGGAACTCCGTGCCAAAATTTAAAAAAAAAATGGCGTTGGGTCCCCCCAAAAATCCATACCAGACCCTTATCCGAGCACGCAACCTGGCAGGCCCCAGGAAAAGAGGGGGGGACGAGAGAGCGCCCCCCCTCCTGAACCGTACCAGGCCACATGCCCTCAACATTGGGAGGGTGCTTTGGGGTAGCCCCCCAAAACACCTTGTCCCCATGTTGATGGGGACAAGGGCCTCATCCCCACAACCCTTGCCCGGTGGTTGTGGGGGTCTGCAGGTGGGGGGCTTATCAGAATCTGGAAGCCCCCTTTAACAAGGGGACCCCCAGATCCCAGCCCTCCCCCCATGTGAAATGGTACCATTTCACAAAAAAAGTGTCAAAAATGTTTAAAATGACAAGAGACAGTTTTTGACGATTCCTTTATTTAAATGCTTCTTCTATCTTCTATCTTCCTTCGGTTTCTTCCTCCATCTTCTTCTCCTTCTGGTTCTTCCTCTGGTGTTCTCGTCCAGCATCTTCCTCCGCGGCGTCTTCTTCCCTTCGTCTTCTGGGCCGCTCTGCATCCAGCAGGATGGGAGGCTCCCACACCCCATGCCATTTTTTTTTTTAAATTTTGGCCGGGGTTCCCCTTAATATCCATACCAGATCTGAAGGGCCTGGTATGGAATTTAGGGGCACCCCCCCACGTCATTTTTTTTTTAAATTTTGGTTCGGGGTTCCCCTGTGGGGAATTCCCATGCCGTTTTTATCAATGAACTTTTATGTGTATTGTCAGACCAGCAAGTCATTAATAGCCGTGATTAGTTTTAAATGACTTTTTTTCCTTTGAAATGTCATTTTGCTGTCAGACTGTTCTAAACACGGGAAACATGCGCCCCTTTACATGCATACTATAGACACCCCCAGGTACAAAATTTAAAGAAATATTACACTTTTATTGTTTCACTTTAAGCATTATTAAAATCACTGCTCCCGAAAAAAACGGCAATTTTTAAAACTTTTTTTTGCATTGATCCATGTCCCCTGGGGCAGGACCCAGGTCCCCAAACACTTTTTATGACAATAACTTGCATATAAGCCTTTAAAATTAGCACTTTTGATTATTCATGTTCGTGTCCCATAGACTTTAACAGTGTTCGCGTGTTCGAACACATTTTTGCCTGTTCGCATGTTCTGGTGCGAACCAAACAGGGGGTGTTTGGCTCATCCCTACATGTTACTGGTTAAAATGTAGAAATCTTAATTATGCCAAACTAGTACACTGAATTCCTGTTTGAAAATTAGCAGTGTGCCTTCTGGTTTGTGAGGATACCTGATCTTTTCACCATTGGCTTACTATGCCTTGTCCTGCACTGTGTCTCTGTGTGGAGGCCGGGCTTGGCTTCCTGATGTCGGAGCCACCAGCATGCATTGGGGACATCACCAGATATCATTCCAAATCTCCTGAGACTAGCAGTCAAAGGCAGCAGTGCCTTAGATCTCATGCTAAAGAAATGCATCTATGAGGTTATGTCTAGGCACACTCATATACCAGGAGGATGTGCACTGCTAATTTTCAGGAAAAATACAGGACAAAAGGTAGATTTTTATGGGGTACTGCTTAGGCACAATTACCATTTCTTGTATCAAACACATAGAAGTTGATTTACTAAAAGCAAACAGGTTGTTCACATTTCTAGTGAAGTTGCGCTTTGCATGGAAATTATCCCCATAGCTAGCTTCTAGTGAAGTTGCACTTTGCATGAAATTATATCCCCATAGCTAATGAATGTGGTGAAATTTCACTTTGCAAAAAATACCCAATTACGTGCACAGAAAATTTAAAAAAAAATATTTTTGTTTAAACGTGATTAGATGGTGGAAGTCACCATTCACTTAGCTCTTTTCAGAAAAGGGCCACAAAGCCCAACCTAAAAAAGACAAGTAACACTCACTTGGTTTCCCTCAAATGCCCACAATTAAAATAGGATTGTCTTGAGCTGGATTCTAGCTCAGTGCTCTAAATCAGTGGTTCTCAACCCTGTCCTCAAGTACCTCCAACAGGCCATGTTTGCAGGTTTACCTTCATCTTGCACAGGTGCTTTAAATCACAGTCAATGGCTTGGTATTTTGGACAGCTATTTAGCTAAGATAAATTCCCAAAACATGTCCTGTAGGGGGTACTTGAGGACTGAGGCTGAGAACCACTGCGCTAAAATGGAAAATTGAATACTTACCTCTGTAATTTTCCTTTCCTGGTGCATGTCCATGGCAGCATAAGCTACCATGAAGGCACCAGGAAAGTAGCTTTTAGACAAATCACACATTTTTTGTTTTGCCATGCTAATCAGCCTAATTAAGCTGGGAACTCTGTTGCATGAAAATTGTTTTGGGGGGGGGGTGTAAAATGCATTACTTGGATTGAGCATGCATCTGCAAAACAAATTATTAACAAAATACATACAACATAAAAATTGGCTACACATTTTATTGGTCAACAAAACAGGACTTGGAAAAGAGCAAGGAAAGCAAAAAACACATGCATGTTAATTTGAGACACTAACAGACTATGGTTTTGAGGTCTGACCATTTTGCAGAGGAAATTAACAGGAGTTAAAAGGACTTCACCCACAAACTGACAGTCTCTTAAGGATTTAAACATTTAGTAGTCACAACAGCATGAGGAAGATTTTGCAATATAATGCAGCACAGACAATTAAATCAAAGTGAAACTAACAACCTACACACAGCACAGATTGACAACATCAAAAATATTTCAGTGTCAAATATCCCCCCCAAAAAAAACAAAAACAAAAAAACAAAAGTAAAAAATACTTGCTCTAAAACACATCTGTTTTGCAAAGACATAACAAACAAAATACAAAGAGAAATACATGTGTTACAAACTCTATAAGGACATCCAAATGTACTCTCTTGCCACACACACCATCAAGCAATCTTGCCTCATTACAGGGCAATGAAAAGAATGCTATCTGCAAGCTTTATATAACATAGGTTCGCGAGCTAATGAGGCAATTGAAAACACATGCACAGTCCATGAAACACACAAAATGCAAGTTCACTCAATGTAGAGACAGAACTTCAAAGTGAGTACAACTGTTAAGGATGTCCTTAACCACTTGCCACCCGCCCCGCCATCATTTGCGGCTCTCGTTTTGGGTGGATGTCACATGACGGCGCCCAGAATGGCCGCGCAATGTTGCTGGGACACATCGCAATCTCTGTAAAGAGCTGCGGCTCTTTAACCATGTGATCGGCTGTGTCCAATCACAGCCGGTCACATGTAAACACAGAGATGCCGGTAATCGGCTCTCCTCACCTCACACTGACAAAGTGTGAGGAGAGGAGAGCCGATCAGTGGCATCTCCTCACAGAGGACACCTAGGCATGTAATCAGGCACTGATAATCAGTGCCCTGATTACAATAAAGCACCCACAGTGCCAGCAGTGTGCCCACCAGTGCCAGCAGTGAGTGCTCACCAGTGCCAGTAGTGAGTGCCCACCAGTGCCAGCAAACAGTGCCCACAAGTGTAAGCAATCAGTACACATTAGTGATGCCAGTCAATGCTGGCTATCACTGCTGCCCACCACTGCTGCCCATCAATAGCTATCACTGCTGCCCATCAATGCCACCCATTAATGCCCATCAGTGCCACCCACCTGTGCCGACCAGTGCCACCTATCAGTGCTCATCAGTGCCACCTATCAGTGCCCATAAGTGTGTGCCCAGCTTGAAGTGCCTGCTGCCCAGCTTGAAGTGTTCCTGTCCGCTGCACAGCCTGGAGTGTTCCTGTCCGCTGCCCAGCCTGGAGTGTTCCTGTCCGCTGCCCAGCCTGGAGTGTTCCTGTCCGCTGCCCAGCCTGGAGTGTTCCTGTCCGCTGCCCAGCCTGGAGTGTTCCTGTCCGCTGCCCAGCCTGGAGTGTTCCTGTCCGCTGCCCAGCCTGGAGTGTTCCTGTCCGCTGCCCAGCCTGGTGTGTTCCTGTCCGCTGCCCAGCCTGGTGTGTTCCTGTCCGCTGCCCAGCCTGGTGTGTTCCTGTCCGCTGCCCAGCCTGGTGTGTTCCTGTCCGCTGCCCAGCCTGGTGTGTTCCTGCCTGCTGCCCAGCCTGGTGTGTTCCTGTCCACTACCCAGCCTGATGTGCCACTGCTTGCTGTCCAGCTTGAGGTGCCCGCTGCCCATCTGGACACCATGGACTTTCCCCAGCAACGGCTAGTTGGAGCGTCCGGAGGTCGCTCCTTCGAGGGGGGGTACTGTCAGGAAAGGTCTCCTCTGCTGGTAATATCGATCATTTGGCTTGCAGTACTGAGGTCCACCAGGAGGTGTCTCCTGGCAGTTCGGAGCTGTCAGAAGAGCACTTTTCTGCAAGTATTCTGTCACCTTTGGGCTGCAGTACTGGGTCCACCAGCGGGGGAATCCTGGCAGTATGGAGCAGGTATTCCCCTCTGCAAACAGGTGTCACCTGACGTTAATTAGCAGAGCTGCAGTATAAATACCCGGCAATTGCACACTTATGTTGCCCTGGTATTGTCCTTGAGCCCTGACCTGCATCCTGTTACCCTGATTCCTGATTCCTGGAACCTGTTGATCCTGTTCCCTGTCTGTTACCTGGACCCTGAGCCTTGTACCTGACCCGTCCCTCCTGTGATCCATCCATCCTCTCTTGTCCTGTTTATCTCCCTTCCCAGCTACTGATTCCCTGTTTATGACCCGGGCCTGGCTTGACTACGATTCTGTTACTCCCTCTTGCTATATATGCTGGTTGGTTTAATATCACTGTTTGTTTGGTTGTTCACTCTGTATTGGTGGTGTGTTCACATATGCATTTTCCTTAATAAACTTACTTTCACCTATTTATGTTTGGTTCACTCTGTCGCAGTCACACAGTTCTGGTCACATCTGGTTTATGACACCAGGCCCCATTCCTAAACAACTTTTCTTTGGACTTCCAGCTGAAATCTCGAAAGTCTAGGTCATTTTTTAGCCTTTCCTCGGCCAGGCAAAACACATGAATCAGAAGCTCTACTGACCCACTGTTGATACGTGGCTGTCCTGGTAGGAAGAACAGTAGCTGAACATTGAAGGGGGGTACTGGGGTTTTAGATGTGCTGAGTGACTTCTCTGATACTCCCGTAGAAGCTTCCACTGAGGTAGAACTCTCTAGGAACCATTCTTCCTCATCGCTAAATTCAGCCTCTTCAGGGGATGACGACTCAAACAAATTGTCCATAGATCCATATTTCTGCAGGACTTGCGGTGACCCCCAATCTACAGCCCGGCCCTTGCTCACCCTGTCCGGCTCACCCGAGGGATCCCCCTCCTGCAAACTTGGCTCCTTCCGGACAGGCACAACAAAGGACTTACAGCCAGTCGGCACCTCAGGGGTTTCTTCCAGAGACTGTCCACTGACTCTGGCAGTCCCTGGGTCCCTGGCCAGGCCACAGGCTCCCCCATCAGACCCTATCTGGTCCTCTGGTGGTTCCGATTCAGCCGAGTGAAACTGGAGCGCCTCCACTTCTACAGCAGGCGACATACGACCCTCTCCGGCCTTCTGAGTCACTTGCATTTGCAGCAGACAAAGTCCGGTTGTAAGACTAGCGTAATAGTATCTGACTTCTTGTTGAACGGGTCCCGGGTGTGTTAGCTGAGCACTGTAATGCCCACACCGAGCCCAGGCGACAACTCCCACCGTAGGCTTCCGACATCCGGGACACAACATGCAAAGTCTCTCTACTCCTTTAATCGCTCCTAGCTCCAGTCCTGAGGTGAGCTCCAAACGAACACCGGTATCAATCAGGACCCGGTCCTGCAATTCAGGTAACCGCTGCATGACGGGTGTACTCTGAACATCTTCTGCCATCTTCCTCCGCCTTTTTGGTCTGGCATGCTGAACGCTGACAAACTTTTCCTCTGGGGCGTGGCTCCACCCCCACTTGTTGGTTCAGCGCGCGAGGAACTGTAGCCATACATTTTTAAAGTCCTCCCCAGCAACACCTGGCGGCAGCCACTATGAAACTGCAGTCTATCCTGGCAACAGTTACTGAAACGCAGACTCCGTTACTATGGGAGATGGCCAGCAGCCAAACGTGAAACAGACATCTCCGTGGGACCTCCATGTAATGCACATCCCCCATAGGAACTGCAGTTTGTGTGTTCTATCTGTAATTCACATTCACCACATAGCCCATCGCAACCCATAGAAATAGAAACAGTCCATATTGTACTTTTCTCTTGCTTTTATTTGTATAACATGAACTGGGATTGGAAAAAGGGGTTTTCTGAGATGCTCTTTTGCTGCTTCATAATCTTTCCTTTGCCTTCTCATGCAAAGACTTAGAACAATGCGGATAATGAAAAGTCACTCTGAATAACTTTTCATGGGAAAACGGGAGTAGTCTGGTCCTTGAGAACAATGAAAGCGAATAGCAAAGAGCCTCTCTGAATAACTCTTTGCATATAGACTTGGGTAGATTTACTAGAGAATACATAGGCTGTTGCAGTAAAGAGTCACTTTGAATAACTTCTTCACCCGTAGACCTTTTTAGAACAATCTGTATCTCTATCTGTGCTCAGAGCTCTACTTCCCATCTGTACAGTACTTCCAAGTCTAGCTAAAGAAGAGATTACTCTGAATAATTCCTCCCGCCTGACTGATTGGAATCCCGGGGCATTGTTGAACCCAAAGTCACAGGCCATCATCACCTGTCTCACTGACTTGCGTACCAACATCCCTCAGCCTCTGGTAGTACCGCTCCCCTGGACTTTCACTCACTTGATCAACAGTCCATGTGCCAGTCACAAACAGTCGATCACCCAGTCTTCTTCCGTTTAGTTGCTACTTCTTCCTGATGGTTCCTCCATCCCTCCTATCCGGTCTGGTACTCTCCCCTCCCCTCAGGGGGCGTCCAGCGACACCAGTGACTACATGCTGTGCGGTGTCACTAACTCCTCTTTTCCGCGTGGCCTGGTCCCCCCCTTCCCGGTAGGGTTTTGGCTCCCCTTTGCTCCCCGCAGGGGGCTCTCTCTCTGATCTCTCCCTCTCCGGACCTCTCCAACAGCATGTGACCCCAGCTTATATCAGAGTCCCACCTCCTGCCAAACAAATTAATGATTGGCCAGAACTCCACACATGAGCTGCCTGCCACTCAGATCCTTTCTTCCAGAACCATTTCCACTGAAAGTACAAGGAGATATCTCTGTGTCCAAGCACAGGTGGCCACACCCTGCACTACACTGACACTCCCAGTTCCTAAAATAAACAACCAGGTGTGATGGAAATATTGGATATCATATTTATATCAATGAGATTCAAGTGGACCATTGCAAGGACTCCAATTTAAACTGCCTTGCCCCATGGGATATATATGTATATATATATATATATATATGTATGTATATATGTATATATGTATATATATGTATATATGGGTATCTATGTGTGGGTATGTATATATTTCATATATGGGAATATGTTTCTTAATATCATGATAGGACAAAGCTCATCTCAAGAAATGTAGTTACCTTGATTTGAACCCGAGAAGCCCTAGAGGTGTTGATTAGATCAAAGAGTATTGGCAGACTTTAAGGCATTCATTCTTCAGGGGGCCATTAACATGCTTCCAATACACTGATGGGAATCAGGAAAGGTCCCCTAGGTGGTAATCAACTCACCAGGGGCCATTAACATACTACTGTCGGGACTGTTTGGGCTGGGAGATCAAAGGAGATTGTTCATTAATTCATAGACTGGTAGGCACCGAGGGGGTCGCACTATAACAGCAATGTCCGAGCATGAATTTTGAGACATCTCTTTCATTTGTGGCATCTTCTGATTGGTGGAGAATGCATATAAAAGGAAGTGGGCTAAATGGTTACAGTCAGTCCAGCCCGAGAACATCTGAGGGACATGCTGTCTGTGTAAAGTATCTATGTCTATCTTTCTTTCTAACCTTTTTTTAATCCTAGGATTTATCTTATGACTTTGTATATCTTGTATATGTCCATTGAAAACATTTATGAGTTTATGCCTGAATTAACTTTGAATTAACTTTGCAGCCTAGAGCCAACACTATAGAGATATATGATAAATTCTAATCATTCTAACCTTCTTTTTCTGTGTAAATAAATGTAATTTTTATCTTTTTTTTCCCTGTTATCACTCATTTTTATTTTTATATAGACAAAGGTTTAATCAATTATATTTGTATCGTTAATCATTTAAGTAAGGTATAAATATTTCCGTAACAAATGGTGCCCGTCGTGTGAGGAAGCTTCACGTTTGAGTGATTTTGCAGGTGGAGGACAAGTCTAACTCCAGGAACGGTAAGCATTTTTATGTCTCTGTTTGTATGTCTGTCTCCCCTGTATGAACACCCAAACTAGCAAGCTTCTTTGAACATTGTTTATATATATAACCTTTTGTCTGTACTAATACTTTGATGAGACTGATATGAACAGTATAAGTGAAATAAAATTGTACTGAGAGTGTATGAGAAGGCATCCTGCTCGGTTGGGCCAACACTGCAGGAGGGTGTCTGCGTGAATGATAAGGGGTTCTGATTGGACGTTTGAAGGCAGTGGAAAGAAGTAGGATCTGGGCCTTTCTGCCAACAAGCGCTTCTGGTTGACCCTTGCATGAGTCTAGGTCAAGACGCTTCCCGGTCTTTAAGATCGAATTGCACCTGTGGGCCTAGTACACACTGAATGATCTTCGATGTATGTATCTATCTTTCTGTGTAAACTACTAACTGGGAATCGTAAGTTTTGTGATTAGATCTGTAATGTTGTAACTCCTACAAATCGTATTGCAATTAGGTGTGCATCAGTTAACTACCTCCTGTACTACAAGCACGCATTAGTAATAACCTTTCGTTAAGCATTTCTTTTAGAGTACTTCAGAAAAGTCCACGGGGGGATTAAACTATTATTTAGTTTGGGAAATCTCCAGGCTGATATTTTGAAGGACTATAGCCAGGACAGGGAATTGGCCTGGCAAGTAGCGAAAAAAAATCGGCAAGGGTGACAGGGGCAGTACCTGTCAACCCAATTCTTGGTCAGAGAGTAGCTACCTCTGAAGTAAAGGCAACCTGTAAAAAGGTTGGGGAATCAGTTCAAGGTCCGGAGTCCGTAAAGGATGGGTAATCTAATCGCTTCAAAGAGGGCGTCTAACCGTGGGGAACCCTACCACTTGACCCCGAGGGAAGAGATGATAGATAAATATGGACCTTGGGTTGTGAAATATTTGCAAGATTGGGATCGTTGGACTGGGAAGAAGTATTTTAAAAGAGGTACTTTTGAGTTAAAAGCTTGGGAAGATCTGTATCGTGCTCATCACAGTAAGATGACACGACCATATGAAAAAGATACTTTATTTATATGGATGCTGGAGTCAGCGAATAAAACAGAGGAAGTGAATGTTATTACTATGGGATTTAAGGAGAAATCATTCCAAACAATGCTTGAACGTAGGGACAAGCGTAAACCATCACAACCCCCAACAAGGGGTGACAGTGATTGTCAGGGAGACAAGGAGCAGTTGTCAGGACCTGGGCCTTATGCAGTTGCCCAGTCCTTGTCAGCTGAATGCTCAGGGGCTGACATGAATTGTCACCTTTCAGTGGTGGACAAAAAGGTAGAGCCACAACACAAGTCTGATACCTCAGTAAAATGTGGATTACAGGGGGATGGGGAGGTACAGGAAGAAGAAGGCAGAGTAGCAAGACAAGGAGACGAAATGGCCATGCTGGCATTAAGGGAGGAAGGTCTCCAGGCAGAAGGGACACTTTCTGTCCCGCTGACGGTAGAGGATGTGAAATTAAATCTCACTGAAAGAAGCTGTAATAAGCGCACGGGAAAACCGCCGCTAATCTTTGCGGCCAGGTGGTTAGCAAAACAGTATGAGCATTTGAAATTGCAAAACACATCCCTAAAAGAAGAGCTAGAAATCACCAAAGGTAACATCAGTACTTTAGAAGCTTCCATGTCAAATTCAGAGGCTATCCACCAGCAATTAGTACTAGAAAACAAAAGATTACAGGAGGACATTCTCCAGTTGGGAAAGAGACTGAAGGATGCAGAAGGTGGGGTAAAACCATTATCGGTCAGCTGCCAGGAGCCGTTGGATCAGGTAACTGATTTGAGTAGGTCTGAATTCAGGGGGACATCCTCCACACCTAAGGTATGTATCAACAAGAATAAATCCCAGGAAGGTAAGAGCTCTTTAAAAATTGCCCCTATATTTTGTAAGCCGCAGGTAAAAACTACTAATCCAGAAGAGGCCATCCCATATTCACAGTCATCTAAAACAAAGCCCTTTGTTAAGAGGTGTTGTACCACTTTAAATAAGATAAAATGCCACTTATGCGGATTACTGGGTCACATCGCGAGATTCTGTCTTTCCAGTTCCAGTCAAAAAGTCGGTAAGCATAATCCATATAGGACCACAAGACGTGATTTTGAAGTGTACTCTGCACGCTTCGCCACATGGCCTAGGTGTAGGAAGTATGGACCACCTGGGTCAGGGGTCCCATTCCAAACTCCTGAGAATGCGTCCATACAGGCTGAGAAGGGGCTAACGAAATGGGATGGATCTCTGAAAGAATTTAAACCTTACCAAACAGATGTTATGGGTTTAAGAAGAAGTACAGGTTATTATAGAAAACATGCTGATATGTGTGATGTCTAGAGTTCATCTATAACCTAGCCAATTGTGTGTGTGTGTGTGTGTGTGTGGAGTATGCAATATATGTCGTATTGTGTGACGTTTGTTCTCAGCTGCTGACAGCCCACTTAAATGACCCCCCTTCTTTCTCACCAGGTCTGTGAAAAGGTACAGTGAACTGTATTGACATGCAAATGACCTGAGCCAAGATAATTATCTGTACTAGTGAATTGAAAGATACATGTATTAAAATGACTTTGTTTTTCAGGAGAACAGTACTGGAGAGGTTCTTTGTGATGAGGTATTATGATCTGCTGACAAATGGTACTGCTAAAAGGTTTTTTACGGATTGCTAATTTTTTTTTCAACCATGGTGAATACATTTTTTTTTTTTTTGTTGGAATTATTGGTATACCATAAAACAAAAAATCCACGTGGTATTAATGTGTATTAAGTAATACATATTAATGATAAGTTGAGCTCAACAATTTTTTGGTATCTTAAAAAGAAAGTGCACTGTTTATGTAATGTAATGTATATTTGTGTTTCATATGCTAATGTATTGTTACAGGTATATAACCATTGGATTATTTTGTTTCTAGGAGGAAAATGGAATATTTATTACTAAATTTTATTGGTGTTTTATTTCTCAGATTTGATAATTGGGTTTCCTGGCTTTAAAGGGCACATCGGTCGGCTCATGTACCCACTACTGTTCAGTGATCCCGGCGCCTCAGTGCTGCAAGGGATATTTCTTTGCCCTTTGGCCAGTTGTGTTTGGTAGCAGAAGTTCCTCGAGTTGGATACACATTATGCAATTTTTTGTTTTCCAATTTCCTTCAGATTTACCTTCAGATGTGTAGTATGAGGGCCTGCCTGATGGCATACAAGTTGAGAGTGTATAGTTTTGGGAGAGCCTGGAGAAGAGTTGTGCAGGAAGATTGTGTATATTGCACTCTGTGTTCTGGATGGAGAGGTCATTGCTGGGAAGGAAGCACCTGGGTATTATTTGGGACATAGACGAGTTTGTTTCTGTGTCCTAAGGAATACCGATGTAACGTTAGTCAGGGAACTAGAGGGTTCTTTGAACCTAACCATAGGTAGTGGTGCATTGTATACCCTGGGCATGGTCTCTGAAATCCAGGCACAGGGATGGAGTTGTGTGGGCACGCTGTATTCTCCTCAGTGGATACCCATAGGTGTCCTTCCTGTCCTAGACTTCTCGGTACCTTAACTAGTGGTCTGTGTCCTGCATGACAGGAAGACCAGTGCCCCAGAAGGTGTGCAGCCTCTATAAAGAAACTTGTGTACCTGGTGGCAGGTGGTTTTCAATCCGGGTATTCTGACTATTTCCCATCCTTAGGAAAGAGAGGCTTAATGGAGACTGTCTTTGGAGCTGGAGGTGGGGCACTGGGTACCCTAACACACTATGGAGCTGGAGCTATTCAGGATCACATTGGGGGGGTCTTGTGCTACATATCAGGGAAGGGGTTAGGAAAGCCAACTTGCTCTGTCCAGCATCACTTTGCAGGGACAGACAGGTGGGGGTAGTATCCAGGTTGCCTATGAGTCGTAATAGATTGGTGGATGACTCAGTTCCAGGATCGTCAAAAATCTTACTTGCACTGTTCTCATCCCTAATGGCAGGGATGGAACATTGTGCAGATATCACGGTCAGTCTGGATACTATCCTATCAGACTCTACTGGATTACACCCCGGAGTCCATCTTGTTCTGATGGTTTGAGTCTGGACAGCCTCAGATGACTGGTACTGATGAGTGCTAGAGGAAGGTAGGGGTTGTGCTATTGGAAAAGGCAACAATGCTGGCACAGGGGGGGGTCATGTCTAATGGATGCCGGGGTAGTGTCCCAACTGGTCCTAAACAAAGTTAAAACTACTTGAGACTGGAGACCAGGGTACTGGTGCTAGTATCACATGTCTAATGATGCACCGTCTTCAGCATCAGATTAAATGGTACTCAGCAGGGTACACTACCTCGGGGAGTCTATAGTACACCTCCTCTGGCCCGTGGCATGGATATAGCAGGAACACCGGGTTGTACCCCGATCACCCCTGAAGAAAGGTTTTATAGCAAACCTGACATCCCCTTACACCTACAGAAACTTCCTCTGGTATTTGGGGCTGAGTTAAAAGCTTGGCTGATGGATTTCGGACAACAGGATGAAATATTAAATGTACTAAGAGATGCTGAGAAACAAGCCACCATACGACTCACCCATGATCAAAATAGATTAATCCAAGTATCCCACGCTTTAGACGCAGACGCTAAGATTTCCTGGTGGGAAAGTTTATTTGGGTATAGTCCGAACGCTACAGCTTTCCTAAACATTTTGCTCCACCCTGTTGTTGTCCTAACCTGTGCAGCCTTATTGCTTTTCCTGATGCAGGTAATAATGTGCATTACTATCAGGAGAATGAATGCCAAAGCTATGAGAATGTGTACCTCAACAAGGTATCTTCTCACAAGGAACAGAAAGGCCACTAACTCAGAAACAAATCTCTGAGGAAGCCAGATCCAATCCAGACCAGTACAAAGAAGTTGCGCATTTAAGAGAGGACCCTAGAACTATATTTTTCTTGTTCCAGGGATAAGCCTCTTCAATTTTTAGTAATAAAGTGCAGTCAGGTTTACCTAAATTCCAAAAGTTTTAATCATTTTTTTTTATTTTTTATTTTTTTTCCTCTCCCTTTTGTTGTTAATATCTGTGTACCTGACCTGCAAAAATACTGTTCATGGGAGAGGAGTTTTTTTAGAAAAAACATTTGTTTTGTTTTTATTTATTTTTTTTTATTATGTTTTTTGTAACCAATGTATTCATTCTTTTTTATATACAGATTCAAGGCTCTTTAACAGTCTTGGTTGGAGCAGCGTTCAATCTGTAGTTTTTTCCATCTTTTGTTCTTTTTTTTCATTATTATTCCCACTATTTTTCCTGTTCATTTTCATTACTCACCTCTCTTCTATTCCTTTTTCTTCTTTAATATTATGCTCTCTGAGTTTTTTCCTTTGATTTCTATCATCTATCTTCTCAAGATAATGTAACTAAGACATCAGTCATATAATTTTTCTTTAAAAAAGGACTTTGCCTGCCCGCAAGTACCATATTTTAACTAAAGTATCCCTGGACATCCAGTTTTATGTCTTAATGTAATTTCACCTCCTCTAGTCTACCTACTACTTTAACCTGAGCCCCGTGAGCAGGTGTGGTGAACCCAGGGACCTGGCAATAACAGACAGTATTGTCTATCCCTACCATAAGGGCCATGGATGATACTGGCTGTTGCTCCGACTCTGTACCCTGTGGGAGCCCACTCTACTCGTCCACATTACACCCTTTATGAGTATTTAGTCTTAATGGCCAACACTCTGTTCCTGTCCAGCATTTCTCTGTACACTAACGTTCTCCTCTCTCTTTCTGTATTCATGCACGACTGTCTGGAGGCCCGCCCGACCCCACCTGAAGAAGCAGCGACCACCAAGTTATTTCTTGAGATAAATGTGTCACGAATAAGACTTTCCTGGACTTTCCTTCACCATGCTGAAAAGTGCTGTCTCGCGGTCCGATCCAATCAATGCAACCATTACATGGTCTTACAAAGATACAGGACTAGATATGCTAGGATCCCGCCATCAATGTTGGAGTTCCGCTCCTCCAAGGCAGAGGAGTGATGAAACATTGCAATACAGACACTCATGGTTTGGATGTGAAGTCTCCAATGGACCAGGATTTCTTTGCTATCTTAAGCCTACTTTGTTCCGGCGTGTTCAAGAAAGGAAGAGGAGGCCGCAGTGATGGTGGAGAAGGGTCGGGGCTTCTGGGCTGTTGTGGGTGGGTGCAAGATCATTGAAGGAGGACATAAGTTCAAGAATGAACTTCAGGGGGAAATGTGATGGAAATATTGGATATCATATTTATATCAATGAGATTCAAGTGGACCATTGCAAGGACTCCAATTTAAACTGCCTTGCCCCATGGGATATATATGTATATATATATATATATATGTATGTATATATGTATATATGTATATATATGTATATATGGGTATCTATGTGTGGGTATGTATATATTTCATATATGGGAATATGTTTCTTAATATCATGATAGGACAAAGCTCATCTCAAGAAATGTAGTTACCTTGATTTGAACCCGAGAAGCCCTAGAGGTGTTGATTAGATCAAAGAGTATTGGCAGACTTTAAGGCATTCATTCTTCAGGGGGCCATTAACATGCTTCCAATACACTGATGGGAATCAGGAAAGGTCCCCTAGGTGGTAATCAACTCACCAGGGGCCATTAACATACTACTGTCGGGACTGTTTGGGCTGGGAGATCAAAGGAGATTGTTCATTAATTCATAGACTGGTAGGCACCGAGGGGGTCGCACTATAACAGCAATGTCCGAGCATGAATTTTGAGACATCTCTTTCATTTGTGGCATCTTCTGATTGGTGGAGAATGCATATAAAAGGAAGTGGGCTAAATGGTTACAGTCAGTCCAGCCCGAGAACATCTGAGGGACATGCTGTCTGTGTAAAGTATCTATGTCTATCTTTCTTTCTAACCTTTTTTTAATCCTAGGATTTATCTTATGACTTTGTATATCTTGTATATGTCCATTGAAAACATTTATGAGTTTATGCCTGAATTAACTTTGAATTAACTTTGCAGCCTAGAGCCAACACTATAGAGATATATGATAAATTCTAATCATTCTAACCTTCTTTTTCTGTGTAAATAAATGTAATTTTTATCTTTTTTTTCCCTGTTATCACTCGTTTTTATTTTTATATAGACAAAGGTTTAATCAATTATATTTGTATCGTTAATCATTTGAGTAAGGTATAAATATTTCCGTAACACAGGCCTGGAATCACAATGCAAGCCTGCCAAAATTTACCTGAAACTGTACTCTGTCAATTAAACACAAAAAGCTCACCTACTTGAAAGTAGGTGACCGCTACACATGTATACAGGAGAAATCAATAGATTCCCTTATCCACATTAAACAGCATGGATGGAGGAATCTCTCCTACTGATTATTGTATTCTGATAGCCTCAGCTATGCTCCCAATTTGAACAGTGACTACACCCTATTGGCTGCAGTAAATGTTCTGCCAAGAATTTCTTGCCCAGCTCCTCTGTTATCAGATCAAAGTTTGTGGAGTTGAGTGGTGCCAACAGGGCTAAAATTTAAACCAATTCAGTAGGAACTGGCTAAAATTCAAGATGTATCTGGCCAGTTTTAAATTTCTTAGATGCTTAATATACTGCTTGATGCAGCAAGCATTTCTTCTATATTCTGTCTGTCATGAAAAAAATGTTGTTTGGGGTGGGGCCTCAACCACTTAACGACGACCCCATAGCAGATTTACTGCTACAGAGAGGACCTTCTGTGCAGAATCATGTATATATACGTGGTTCTGCACTTCCTAGTGGGGGGGGAAGGGGGGTAACACAATGCTCCGCTTCTGCTGTGATTTGTCAGGGAATAAAATCCATCTCTCCCCTTAGTAAAAGCACCACATACAGTAAACAAAAACACTGGCTAGGCACACATTTAACCCCTTGATCACCCTAGATGTTTAAACCCTTCCCAGCCATTAGTACAGTGACAGTGCATATTTTTAGCACTGATTACTGTATTAGTGTCACTAGTTCTCACAAAATGTCAAAAGTGTCAGTTAGTGTCTGATTATCCACTGCAATATCGCAGTCCCGCTATAAGTCACCAATCGCTGCCATTACTAGTATAAAAAAAGAACATTTATGAAAAATTCCAGTATATATCACAATCAATATGCACTTATTTTGATTTTTTTAACAAAAATATGCAGCAGAATACATATTGGCCTAAATTTTTTGAAGAAATTAGCAGAAAGTAAAACTAAAATCCTTTTTTTTTTTTTTTTAATTGTCGGTCTTTTTTGATTATAGAGCAACAAATAAAAAAGGCAGTGGTGATCAAATGCCCCTAAAATAGGTGTGTCAGAAGTGTCCAATTTGTCCGCCGCAATATCGCAGTCCTGATTAAAATCACATATCACCACCATTACTAGTAAAAAAATAAAATAGTAATAAAAATGCCATAAATGTATTCCCTATTTTGTAGATGCTATAACTTTTGCGCAAACCAATCATTATACGCTTATTGCAGTTTTTTTTTACCAAAAATATGTAGAAGAATACATATCGGCCTAAACTGAGGAAAAAAATGTTTTTTTTGATAAAAAATGTGGGATATTTATTATAGCAAAACGTAAAAGATAGTGTTTTTTTTCAAAATTGTCTCTCTTCTTTTGTTTATAGCGCAAAAAATAAAAACCGCAGATGCGATCGAATACCGCCAAAAGAAAGCTCTATTTATGGGAAAAAAAGGACATCAATTTTGTTTGGGTACAGAGTTGCATGACTGCGCAATTGTCAGTTAAAGCGTTGCAGTGCCGTATCGCAAAAAAAGGCCTGGTCATTGAGCTGCCAAATCTTCCGGAGCTGAAGTGGTTAAAGTAACGCAGTGCCGTATTGCAAAATATGGCCTGGTCATGAATGGGGCAAATCCTTCGGAGCTCAAGTGGTTAACAAGTTTTGTGGCAAAAACACGTTTTTTTTTTTTTTTAGGATAATACTACCCAGCACAATACCAGACAGCAAATAAAAGCTACAGCTGAAATTCCTAGAACAAATTGGAAACCAAGTGTGAATTCATTTAAAGGGAGTAATGAGAAGCAGACAGATTCCAATAAAATTTACAAGTTAAAAAAAAGGCCAGTTGGCGGATTCTCGGTGTTACAGAACCTATTTAGATGCAGATTTGAATGCAGTTGTTTGAATACGTAATGTGGAATGCAACCTGGAGTGAAAAATGGTGCTTAAATGTATAATTTTGACACCATTTCACACACACTTTTTTTAACTTTATGTTATATGACCTTCATATTGAGTTGTTCCAAGTGATAAGTGTGTTATGCATTGCTGTAAGCTCAAAGTACTTTACCACTACAGCCCTCATGGAATATCCCATAACTCATGATTACGTAGCTTGATAAAGCTTTATGGCACAGTTAAGTTTTTCCCCTTATCGTTTTCCTTTGAGCAGCCTAGAATTAGACCAATGGTGTAGGCTTTGAAACTCTGGTTCTGTTACACTGCACAATTCACACTTTATAAAACAGTCATTGAACATAAATCCCAACAAAACGCTTAGGCAGGTCTCCTGAGTGACTGTATGAACTTCCAAAGATAGACAATGGTTTCCCTGGGTCACTGGGACTGTATTAGAAATCACCGATGTGGATATTTATTGGATTGCTTTATGGTCCTCTGTGTTATTCATCCTGCTAAAATGAAAGCTAATACTCTCCAACGGACATTAAAATAGACGAGGAACTGGACACATTTTAGAAGTCTTTGTGTACAATTACAAGGCTGTCTGTTAACTGGCAGCGTGATTTCTGCTTGTTTAGGATTTTTTTTGTGTGTCTTAAGTACTGCAGCCAGTTCAATATGTCTGCTGGCCTGCTCAAGAGGATGGCTTTTATGTATCAGATGTTGTCAACAGTCATTGTCCTCTTCAGAAAGGATTAATTGCCCACAAGGGATGTCGCAAGAAAATGAAAGCATAGGCTTCACGTGTGTCTTTCCCAAGAACAAAAGATTGCTGAGAGCTGTAGAGGAGCTGGTAATCTTTGATTTCAGGAGGGAAGCATAGCATAGCCTTCTAGTCTGGTTATTTTGAAAGTGATTTAAAGTAAACTGAAACAAGCCATGTTACATATTATTGTTACTGCAAGGTTTTAAACCAAATAAAAATGGTTTAGGTGGAAACCTCTGCCCATAGCCAAGCTGAAAATATACAATTCTTCCATAGCCCTTATTATATCACTGGATCACAAATAGAATAGCTCATTCCATATATAGCAAGGTATTTGTCACTGATTTACAGCTTAAAGTGTATATACAGTCAAAACTTTTTTTTTCTTGGTTCTGGATGGAGAGGGAAAGAGTTAGAACCTATGTCAAGTTTTTGTTGTGGTATAATGGTGAGGAGCACTGGGCTACTTGGTATCTACTACTTGGTAATTTGTGAAGGAAAATACCACAAATTTACCCACCCTATATTTACGTGAACAAAAATGTAGCTGCTGTTTAACTAATTGCCGACCACCTGTCGCAGATGTACTGTGGCAAGGTGACTCAGCTGCCCAAATCGCCGTACCGGTACGTCGTTTCATGCACTAGAATTCGTGGGCGCATGCACGCTCCAATTGGCCAGTGGGGGAGGCGGCCGTTCCCCGCAGAGGCAGAACGGGGATCTGAAAAAAGTAAACAAGGCAGATCTCCGTTCTGTGAGGGGATGACACTGAGATCTGTCTTCCTGGTAAGCAGGAAGACAGATCTGTGTGTTTCCCCAGTCACACAATCCCCCCATACAGTTAGTAATCACAAACAGGGAACACATTTAACCCCTCGATTGCCCCTGATGTTAACCCCTTCCCTGCCAGTGTCATTAGTACAATGTCAGTGCATATTTTTAGCACTGTTCACTGTATTAATGTCACTGGTTCACAAAAAAAGTGTAAAAAATGTCAGTTGGGTGTTCAAGCTGTCCGCCGCAATGTCGCAGTCCCGCTAAAAATTGTTGATCACCGCCATTACTAGTAAAAAAAAAATAATAATAATAATAATGCCATAAATCTATCCCCTATTTTGTAGATGCTATAACCAATCAATATACGCTCATTGGGGTTTTTCTCCCAAAAATATGTAGAAGAATACACATTGGCCTAAACTGATGAATAAATTAGTTTTTTATATATATATTTTTTGGATATGTATTATAGCAGAAAGGAAAAAAAAAAATTTTCAAAATTGTCTGTCTTTTTTTGTTTATCGTGCAAAATATAAAAACTGCAGATGTGATATATTACCACCAAAAGAAAGCTCTATTTGTGGGAAAAAAAGGACGTCAATATTGTTTGGGTACAACATCACACGACCATGCAATTGTCAGTTAAATTAATGCAGTGCCTTATCGCAAAAAATGCCCTGGTCATTAAGGGAGGAAATCCTTTGGGGTTGAAGTGGTTAAATTGGCAGTCACCTCAAATGCAACACAATTAATCGCCACTATCTTAATGGGTAACAGGTCTGCCTATGCACATGTATCAGTGAATGAACATCCCTAAATAAACATAAAAATCCTATTAAAAATGAAGATAGAGAGTAGATTAAATTAAAGATAAAAAACAGTCCATGAACAAATATAATCATTCACACTTGTGTCAGTTAATCCAGTTTCCCAATGTTTTAACATGCTCCCTTAGTATGGCTCAAAATTGTTTCTCCAGATACTGTACAGCAGAAAGAGAATGAAACTTTGCTCCACAAAGTGAAAAGTATGGTTTTTACCTGAATACACGTATAGATATTGTACTTTCAATACATAAAAGTCATCTATAGCCTTAAAAGACCGAGAAGCGCCTTATCCAAGATGGCTGCCATGAGCCTCAGGTCACCTGATATGACGTCAGCCAGAAGTACCACCCTACACGTTTTATCATAAAGAAGTAACATCCTCAGGAGCTACTTGTTCATCAACTGTTTTCTATCTTTAGAATCTAGAATTTAGAATAATCTTTTTATGTAATCTTTATTTTCATTAGGATTGTTATGTTTATTTTGGGATGTTAATTCACTAGTACATGTGCATAAGCAGCGCTGTTACTCATTATGATTGTGTGTATTTATCTGTGAAGGGAGGTGCGTGGAGAAGCTCAAGGAACTTTTTGAGCGATCCCTGTGGAATTGTGAGAGGAGAGTTCAGGATAAAAGTGCCATTCCACTAGTAAAAGTCCAGAATAAATGTATACATTTTATTAATGTTCAATGAGTTTATCCAACATGTTTTGTGGCTACAAGGGTCCCCCTTCATCGGTACTACAAAAACATATAAAGTACATTGTACAAGATGAAACCAGTGTAATAATGTATGTATAATGTATAATGAATCCTCTGTTCTTTGTCTGACTTTCCCAAGAACCTCAGCCCCTCTGACATTCCAGGTTGAGTGTACAAGCACACAATATCACCGGAATTCACTGAAAGCAATACTTAGTACTCAATAGTAGTGCTATATCAAAGAAAACAGACACCAAACCAGGTAGTAAATGCAAACTTAAAGTGGATGTATACCCGATTTATGAAATTTGAGCACTATGTCCCGTAGCTTTCTCCCACTCCCTTCTTCTATTATCTGCATGATAACATCTGAAAAATTCTCTGACACGTGATAAAACCAGATGGACATTTGTGTCAGGGTGGGTGCTATAAATAGATTAGCAGAAAGCTGCTTTACTCACAGGACAGCTCTGAAAGTCTCTGCCTATCTGGATGAGGGTGTGTGCCTTTCCTCCAATCAGCTGTCTCCCGATGTAATCCAAGACTTCTCTCACAGTGCAGAATGAGGAATGAAAATTCTAACACAATATGCACTTTCTAAACAGTATATAAAGCTGACAGCAGATATGCATGTAATACTTAAGTAGGGAGATTTGTTTAATCTCTGTGTATCATCTGAGTCTGTTCACTTCACTGGGTATACGTGAGGGTTTACATCCACTTAAACCACTTCACCTCCAGGAAGGATTTACCCCCTTCCTGACCGGAGCACTTTTTGCGATACGGCACTGCGTCGCTTTAACTGATAATTGCGCGGTCATGCGACGTTGCACCCAAACAAAATTGATGTCCTTTTTTTCCCCACAAATCGAGCTTTCTTTTGGTGGTATTTGATCACCTCTGTGGTTTTTATTTTTTGCGATATAAACAAAAAAAGAGAGCGACAATTTTGAAAGAAAAGCAATATTTTTTACTTTTTGCTATAATAAATATCCCCCAAAAATATATTAACCACTTCAGCCCCGGAAGGATTTATCCCCTTCCTGACCAGAGCACTTTTTACAATTTGGCACTGCGTCGCTTTAACTGCTAATTGCGTGGCCATGCAATGCAGTACCCAAATGAAATTTGCGTCCTTTTCTTCCCACAAATAGAGCTTTCTTTTGATGGTATTTGATCACCTCTGCCGGTTTTATTTTTTGCGCTATACACGGAAAAAGACCGAAAATTTTGAAAAAAAATGATATTTCTACCTTTTGTTCTAAAAAAAATCCAATAAACTCAATTTTAGTCATACATTTAGGCCAAAATGTATTCAGCCACATGTCTTTGGTAAAAAAAATGTCAATAAGTGTATATTTATTTATTTGCGCAAAAGTTATAGCGCCTACAAACTAGGGTACATTTTCTGGAATTTACACAGCCTTTAATTTATGACTGCCTATGTCGTTTCTTGAGGTGCTAAAATGGCAGGGCAGTACAAAACCCCCACAAGTGACCCCATTTTGGAAAGTAGACACCCCAAGGAAATTGCTGAGAGGCATGTTGAGCCCATTGAATATTCATTTTTTTGTCCCAAGTGATTGAATAATGACAAAAAAAAAAAATTACAAAAAGTTGTCACTAAATGATATATTGCTCACACAGGCCATGGGCCTATGTGGAATTGCACCCCAAAATACATTTAGCTGCTTCTCCTGAGTATGGGGATACCACATGTGTGGGACTTTTTGGGAGCCTAGCCGCGTACGGGGCCCCAAAAACCAATCACTGCCTTCAGGATTTCTAAGGGCGTAAATTTTTGATTTCACTCCTCACTACCTATCACAGTTTTGAAGGCCATAAAATGCCCAGATGGCATAAAACCCCCCCAAGTGACCCCATTTTGGAAAGTAGACACCCCAAGCTATTTGCTTTGAGGCATGTTGAGTCCTCGGAATATTTTATATTTTGACACAAGTTGCGGGAAAGTGACAATTTTTTTTTTTTGCACAAAGTTGTCACTAAATGATATATTGCTCACACAGGCCATGGGCATATGTGGAATTGCAACCCAAAATACATTTAGCTGCTTCTCCTGAGTATGGGGATACCACATGTGTGGGACTTTTTAGGAGCCTAGCCGCGTACAGGGCCCCGAAAACCAATCACCGCCTTCAGGATTTCTAAGGGTGTAAATTTTTGATTTCACTCTTCACTGCCTATCACAGTTTCGGAGGCCATGGAATGCCCAGGCGGCACAAACCCCCACCAAATGACCCCATTTTGGAAAGTAGAAACCCCAAGCTATTTGCTGAGAGGCATGGTGAGTATTTTGCAGCTCTCATTTGTTTTTGAAAATGAAGAAAGACAAGAAAAACATTTTTTTTTTTCTTTTTTCAATTTTCAAAACTTTGTGACAAAAAGTGAGGTCTGCAAAATACTCACTATACCTCTCAGCAAATAGCTTGGGGTGTCTACTTTCCAAAATGGGGTCATTTGGGGGTTTTTTTGCCACCTGGGCATTCCAGGACCTCCAAAACTGTGATAGGCAGTGAAGAGTGAAATCAAAAATGTACCCCCTTAGAAAGCCTGAAGGCGGTGCTTGGTTTTCGGGGTCCCGTGCGCGGCTAGGCTCCCAAAATGTCTCACACATGTGGTATCCCCGTACTCAGGAGAAGCAACAGAATGTATTTTGGGGTGTAATTTCACATATTCCCATGGCATGTTTGAGCAATATATCATTTAGTGACAACTTTGTGCAAAAAAAAAAAAGAAATTGTCTCTTTCCCGCAACTTGTGTCACAATATAAAATATTCCATGGACTCGACATGCCTCTCAGCAAATAGTTTGGGGTGTCTACTTTCCAAAATGGGGTCATTTGGGGGGGTTTTGAACTGTCCTGGCATTTTATGCACAACATTTAGAAGCTTATGTCACACATCACCCACTCTTCTAACCACTTGAAGACAAAGCCCTTTCTGACACTTTTTGATTACATGAAAAAATTTTTTTTTTTTGCAAGAAAATTACTTTGAACACCCAAACATTATATATTTTTTTAAAGCAAATGCCCTACAGATTTAAATGGTGGGTGTTTCATTTTTTTTTTCAAACAGTATTTGCGCAGCGATTTTTCAAACGCATTTTTTGGGGAAAAAACACACTTTTTTAAATTTTAATGCACTAAAACACACTATATTGCCCAAATGTTTGATGAAATAAAAAAGATGATCTTAGGCCGAGTACATGGATATCAAACATGACATGCTTTAAAATTGCGCACAAACGTGCAGTAGCGACAAACTAAATACATGTTTAAAAGCCTTTAAAAGCCTTTACAGGTTACCACTTTAGATTTACAGAGGAGGTCTACTGCTAAAATTACTGCCCTCGATCTGACCTTCGTGGTGATACCTCACATGCATGGTGCAATTGCTGTTTACATTTGACGCCAGACTGACGCTTGCGTTCACCTTAGCGCGAGAGCAGGGGGGACAGGTGTGCTTTTATTTTTTTTTTTTTTTTCTTTATTATTTTTTTGCTTTTTTATCTTATTTTTAAACTGTTCCTTTCATATTTTTTTTTAAATCATTTTTATTGTTATCTCAGGGAATGTAAATATCCCCTATGATAGCAATAGGTAATGACAGGTACTCTTTTTTGAAAAAATTGGGGTCTATTAGACCCTAGATTTCTCCTCTGTCCTCAAAGCATCTGACCACACCAAGATCGGTGTGATAAAATGCTTTCCCAATTTCCCAATGGCACTGTTTACATCCGGCGAAATCTAAGTCATAAAATGCTCGTAGCTTCTGGTTTCTTAGGCCATAGAGATTTTGGAGCCATTCTGGTCTCTGATCAGCTCTATGGTCAGCTGGCTGAATCACCGGCTGCATTCTCAGGTTCCCTGTTGAGACAGGAGAGCCAGAGAAAAACACGGAAGACGGTGGGGGGGGGCATTCCCTCCCACTGCTTGTAAAAGCAGTCTAGAGGCTAATTAGCCGCTAGGATTGCTTTTACATGAAAGCCGACCGCTGGCTGAAAAGAATGATACCAAGATGATACCTAAACCTGCAGGCATCATTCTGGTATAACCACTCAAAGTTGTGAATGGTGTACCTGAAGACCAAAAAATGGTTAACAATAAAGCACAGTAAACGGTAAAGTATAAAAAATTGCATATCTGAAAAGCAAACATGATAAAACATAATAACAATAAAACATTGCAGAATAGAATACAGTAAAAAAGAGCAGAACAATAGAGAGAATAGAGAGAGAGAGAGGACAATAAAACGACAACTATTTTTTTTTATTTGATATTTTTGTTTGTGGGTTTTTTTTTTTTTTTTACACTTTTTTTTGTAACTAACTTTTATAACTGTAACCGGTTCCAGGTTCGGGTCTCTCAAAATGCGATGGCATCTTGGGAAACCCTGTGAAAGTGTGTCCTAGTCTGTGCAGTGCTGTACCCTATGCTAATACTCAACTAGTGTATGGTAGAGTTCAAAACATTCACCAATGCAAAGACCAGGATTGTCAGGACAGGAGAGACAATAATAGCGGGTGTCACGCCTATATCCACGCTTGCTGCAGACACAACATCTTTTTTGGGGGGGTTCATTGGGTAGGGGTACTCGGGAGGACATAAAGAAAATGCCTCTCATGCAGCTGACTGCATTTGGTTGGGGGTGTGAATGGGGGAAGTACGGGCGCTGCAGAAGTGGTGGGTTCCCAATTATTAGGATTGGCGAATGCAGCAGGAAGGGCACTATGGGCACGACGGGCCTGTGTTTGTCTTCTTCTTGGTGGCAGCGGGACACTACTTGTACTTGCCACCTCACCAGCTTGAACTGCACTTATGGGACTCACCACGTCACCAAGTGTTACTGCAGTGCTGGTTTGACCACGACCGGGGTGTACTAGGCCGCTGGTGCTTGCCAGTTCACCAAAACGCTACCAAAAAAACTGTTAGCGATCGCAGGGATCAGGCCTGACTCTGCGAACGCTGCAGTTATGCGTTTAGTGTTTTGTAAGTGACAGTGATCGATCGATACTGCACTTGGGTGGGCTGGGCCAGGTGGAGGGGCAAAACGCAGGTGCTAGCAGGTATCTGGGCTGATCCCGCTAACGCTGCGTTTTTGGGAACCCTAAACTGCTGGGGACGCCAGTATAGATCTGATCGGATCAGATATTGATCCGATCAGATACTATACCACTAAGGGAGGCGTATGCTGCGTGCGTGGGTGTTAGCGGTACTGGTGCTAACCTGACGCTGCCTGGGGCTGGTGCTTGCCAGTTCACCAAAACGCTACCAAAAAATCTGTTAGCGATCGCAGGGATCAGGCCTGACTCTGCGAACGCTGCAGTTATGCGTTTAGTGTTTTGTAAGTGACAGTGATCGATCGATACTGCACTTGGGTGGGCTGGGCCGGGCCAGGCGGAGGGGCAAAACGCAGGTGCTAGCAGGTATCTGGGCTGATCCCGCTAACACTGCGTTTTTGGGAACCCTAAACTGCTGGGGACAGCTAGTATAGATCTGATCGGATCAGATATTGATCCATACAGATACTATACCACTAAGGGAGGCGTATGCTGCGTGCGTGGGTGTTAGCAGTACTGGCGCTAATCTGACGCTGCCTGGGGCGACGCATATCACCGCCGGGCGATCAGGGGGCTAAACCTTTATTCGGTAATAAACGGCGGGTGCCCTGACACTATAAAAAATAAACGAACTAACCAACGTCAACCGTAACAGTTATACGGTGATCAGCGGTGAAAGGGTTAACTAGGGGGCATTCAAGGGGTTAAAAGCTTTATTAGATAGTATATGGGGGTCCCTGTCGCTATAAAACGCTGACGGCGAACCTAAATATTTACGTCGCTAACTAGCGTCACCAGCGACACTAATACAGCGATCAGAAAAATGATCGCTTAGCGACACTGGTGACGGGGGTTGATCAAGGGATTAAAACTTTATTAGGGGGGGTTAGGGGTGTATCCTAGACCTACAGGGGGCTAACACTCACTGACCTAACACTTCTAACTGTCACAAACTGACACCATGCAGTAATCAGAAAAAAAAAAAAACACTGCTTGGTGTCAGTTTGACAGGGGGGGGGAGGGGTGCTTGGGGGGGATCGGGGGGGGATCGGGGGTATGCCTGGCATGTTCTACTGTGTGTGTGTGTATGTTTTGTGCACTCACATGTCTTCTCTCCTCGGCGCTGGAACGGAAACTGCCAAGCCGAGGAGAGATGACATCACATCCTCTGCCTGTGTGTACTATACAGAGGCAGAGGATGTTTCTCATTGGCTGGGAGCGATTGCGAGGGGGGGGCCACAATCGGATGGCCTCCCCCTCATCACGGAACGCTCCCAGACAAAAGCCGACCGCCGCTGGCACCGGGGGGGGGGGTCCGATCGGACCCCCCGCCCGCGGGAAGGCAGTCACGTACCAGGTACGTGATTTTGCCTGCCCGTGCCGCTCTGTTCACGTATATATGCGTGAGGCGGTCGGCAAGTGGTTAAAAAACTAATTTCTTTCTCAGTTTAGGCCGATATGTATTCTTTATTCTTCTACATATTTTTGGTAAAAAAAAATAGCAATAAGCGTATATTGATTGCTTTGCAAAAGTTATAGCGTCTACAAAATAGGGGATAGATTTATGGCATTTTTATTATTTTTTTTCTATTATTAATGGCTGCGATCTGCGATTTTTATCGTGACTGCGACATTATGGCGGACACATCGGACACTTTTGTCGCTATAAAAATGCACTGATTACTATGGAAATGACACTGGCAGGGAAGGGGTTAAACACTAGAGGGCAATCAAGGGGTTAAGTGTGTCCTAGGGAGTGATTCTAACTGTAGGGGGGGATTGCCTCACTAGAACATGACAGAGATCACTGCTCCCGATGACAGGGAGCAGTAGATCTCTGTCATATTGCTAGGCAAAACAGGGAAATGCCTTGTTTACAAAGGCAGCTCCCCATTCTGCCGCTCCATGACATGATCGCGGGCCCTCCGGCGGACATCAAGTCCGCGGGACCCGCGGGCACGGAGTACGCGGTGGGTGTGCGCGCGCCCACAATGCCACGATTTAAAGGGGAGGTACCTGTATGCCCATTTGCCCAGCCGTGCCATTGTGCTGACGTATATCGTTGTGTGCTGGTCAGCATGTGGTTAATATATTGTCACCCAATATTGTTGGTAACTAGGTAAGCATAAAATGGATGAACAATGGCAATAACACAATTTAGCTTGCAAAGTGATTAACAGTAGGGTGAAGGCATAAGATGACATTTTGGCGTCCAGATCAGCACAAACAGTAGCAATTGCAGTAGTGAGCAGTAGTAAATTTAAAGCAGAACTCAAAGTTTTACCCCCGTGCAGTGGGGGTAGTGTGCCTGTACTGCACGGGTTAATTGCTCATTTTGCTCTAAGGGAGAGGACAGCAGAGATATACTTACCTGATTCACCGATCCTACCTGCACAGGAACAGTCCACTGTTGGACCGTGGGGGAGAGCGTTTTTCCAGCGCATTAGCGGATGAGGTGAGTATGAGCTTTCTCCTCACCCCTAGAAAAAATGAGCAGAACCGTGCAGTGCGGGTACAACCCCAAAAAAATTTGCCCTGAGATGGCCTTTAATCTACGAGTGCTGGAACTTTTTTGAAGAAGCACTGAGGTGAAAACGCATGCGTCACTTCCTGAGTTCGGACACTCTGCCTTCATTTGCTATTTTTGGAATAAAATCATTGGAACGTTCCTGTGGTATGCAGCCGTTCTTTTCTTCCTGCTGAAACTATACTGCCAGAGCATCTTTCTGGCAGCGATGCTAATCCTAGACCAATTGGGTGTGCACTGTCCAAAAGGAAAGTAGAATAATAGTGGAGGGAGAAGGGGAACAAAGGGAGCTTGCAGTATAGTTATAACGGGAAAGGTAGTCCTTTGGGATGTTCTTCTGCCAGTTGTCATTGGGGCCCTTTAAAAGCGTCAGTGCACTTAAAGTGTTTGTTACCCTAAAAAAAAAAAAGAATCCTGTTCCTTTAAAGCATGTTATACAGCACAGTGCTTGTATCACCTGATATACCTGGCTGATCCTGCCTGATTCTGCCCTCCCCCTGTAAACTGACCACAGTTTGACATGGCTGCTAAGCCCTGACACTGTGGTCAGTTTACGTGTCTGAGTCATCCACTGTCTCTCCTGTCCTCTCTGCTCCCCTCCCTCCCTGCCTGTTAGCTTGTGACAGTGCCCACCCCTTCACCTCCTGCTGCTGAAATTATTTTTAATGTTTCATAAAATCCTGTGTGTTTCATTATGCTGTGTGCCCCAGCCTCTGTTTTATAAAAAAAAATTCAGTTCTATACCTAATTTCAGAGTGCCGCTCAGTGCTCACGTGACCGGTCACCTCTCTCCTCCTCCTCTCCTCTCCTCCTCTCAGCCTGACTGATGTCAGTGGGGGATTCTCGGCCCCTCCTGCTGTAGCTGTCAGATCAAGAGAGGGGAGAGCGGCGCTCTGAAATCAGTTATACAATGGCATTTTATTTATAAAACAGAGACTGGGGCACAAAGCATAATGAAACAGACATGATTTTATGAAGATATCACAGTGGCTTAACAACCACTTTAACAACCCAGTTAACCTGCATGTAGTATAGGTACAGTATAGGTATGTTATAGTCTCGGCACAGGTGCAAGATAGATTCAGTTCAGTTGCGGTAAAGGTACTGTACAGGGTAGTGTGATATACAGTTGTTATGGGTGCAGTCTAGCTTTGAAATAAGTGCTGTATAGAGGCAGCATGGGTGTGATTTGGATTAAGTACACTTGGTGTACTCAATCTGACTCAGTCCCTGCTAGCAGTATCAGCTATGGGCAAATAGCCCTCTTACCAGTCCCCGTGATGTTGCAGTGACCTCTCGTTGTAGAAAGAGGGGCCCCCTCAGTCTCTTTCCAAAAGCATCCTCTGATCAGTGGTGGGAAGCAGAGGGTAAGTGGATGCTCCAATCTCCTTGCAGCAGCAGTGCAGGTGCTTTTATGTGGGTGGTGCTGCCCTGAGCGTCCTCACCCCCAGGCTCAGATGTCCGCTGGTATGGTCTCCCGCTGGCAGACAGAGGTGCTCTCTCTCTCACTACCTCAATGCCAACAGGAAGAATTTTATAATAAAATAAAATAATACAATAAAAATACATCTGTCCTTTTCTCCTACTGCTCAGTGTCTATTGGGATCTGTAGTGTAAATAGTCCATTCATCCTATTATATGGCTGTTGTCTCAAACTACAACACCCAGGATTCTCATCGCTCTGATTAGTCAATGGGCTTGCTTGGCTTTAGCTCTCCCCCTGCTGACCGGAGGAAAATGGAGCAGCATAACATTAGTATCTCAGTAGAGCAGTGTTTCTCAAATCCAGTCCTCAAGACGCCCCAACAGAACATGTTTTCAGGCTTTCCATTATTTTGCACAGGTGATTTGATCAGTTTCACTGCCTTAGTAATTACCACAGCCATTTCATCTGAGGGAAATCCTGAAAACATTACCTGTTGGGGAGCCTTGAGGACCGGAGTTGAGAAACACTGCAGTAGGGGAAGAGAAGAAAAAAAGGCAATGTCTTTTTCTCCATATTGCTGTAACCTAACACCTGGCTACTGCCGATTCACTCCCATGTTTCTTAGGCTCTGGCCACCCATCAAAAGATCCAGGGCTGGCATGGTAGGTGCCACCAAGTAGAGGGGAGGGAGATCAATTTTCTGATCTTCCCATTCTGCTAATGACCAAGAAGCGAAGTGTAAAATGTAACTTCCGGGTCTTGGTGTCACACATCAATCTGCATTCTATTACCTTTATTGGAGGGCAGGTGAGACACCAGGGGTCTTTTAGATCCTTGATGTCCTATTACAGAGCACCGATCACCAAAAAATTTGTCCCCTATGTGATGGAAAATAAAGCTACACCCAAGCACTTAAAACCCCCAAAATGTTTGAGCAGCCCTCCACCCCCACACACACTCACATACGAACGAATGTGAATACACATGTCAAGGGTGCCTAAGTATAATAACATCAATTGTGATATAAATATCACTGCGCACATCAGGGTGAGAGCAATAATTTTAGGACCGTCATTCATGGTTAACTCTAAACTGATGACCTGTAGGGGCTTTTAAACCTTTTGCTGCCAAGTCCGTATGCTGTATGGACCTGACAGCGGGGGGGGAAAGGGGGTTTTCACACACAATCTGGGATTGTGTGAAAAACTGACAGGTGGATGCATTCACTGTGACCAATGGTATCTTGGTGTGCCGTCTGATTTCCCCCACACATCCCCAGTACTGGTGCCCCCGCCATGTATTCCAGGCTCCGCTTGCCCATCTGTGGGCCCTGGACCGACATGGCGAGGGCCGGTGGGTAGAGGTGAGGGAGAAGAGCAGACACACATCTACTCTCCTCCACTTCTTGCTTGACCTGGAAAGCGACGTGTATGACGTCACTTCCGAGTCAGCACAAAATATTTTACAGCGCACACATGCAAGAATGACATTTCCTGCAAGGCTAGTTAAAAACACCTGAACATATTCAAAAAATACGGGGGTTTGGTCACACTATATGGTCATATAGTGCTAAGCCCACTTACTGCGACAAAGTACCCCAAATTAGTGGGTCCTACTCTAGTAATAGAATGGAAGATCCTTTGTCTCAACCATGGGAGCTAAACTCCTCTATGTGGGAGCCTTGCAGGAAATGTCATTCTTGTATGTGTGCGCTGTAAAATATTTTGTACTGTTTGTAGGTCTTATAGCAGCACCATCTTGAATTTAAACGCATTGTAGGGTGTGCCCCCCAAATATGTACTTGTATATTGGAATAGACCCTGACCAGGTTTTTTTGGGTTGGAGCACCCCTCCCCCTCCTCATTACCTCTTATTTAGTGGCCACCAGTGTATAGGATGTATCCCCTTCAGTTCTCCCACATAGAGGAGTTTAGCTCCCATGGTTGAGACAAAGGATCTTCCATTCAATTACTATAATAGGACCCACTAATTCGGGGTACTTTGTCGCAGTAAGTGGGCTTAGCACCATATGACCATATAGTGTGACCAAACCCCCGTATTTTTTGAATATGTTCAGGTGTTTTTAACTAGTCGTGCAGGAAGTGTCATTCTTGTATGTGTGCGCTGTAAAATATTTTGTACTGTTTGTAGGTCTTATAGCAGCACCATCTTGAATTTTTGAATTTGCATTGTAGGGTGTGTCCCCCAAATATGTACTTGTACTTCTGAGTCAGCCTCTCAGTGTCTCAATCGAGCATAGCCAGGAAGGGATGTATTGCAATGCGATTTGCATTGCAATACATTCAGTAGGGCCCATAGGAGACATGCAGGGGCTGCTTGTCTCATTATAGAGAAGAGAACCTGTCACCTAAAAATCATGAGATAGGGAACTTTTTGTCCCTATGTGATGAATAAAAAATGTTACGCAAAAAAAATTATAATTTTTTTTTGGGGAAAAAAAATAAAGTTACACTCAAGCACATAAAATACCCACCTCCCAAAAAATGTTGAGGCCTCCCACCCCAACATATACGCACGCACGTAAACACACGCATCGGTTCCACCTACGCGTGAAAACGTTGATTGCGATACACATGTTACATATCATTGCACACACGAGAGCAACATTTCTAGCACACGACCTCCTCCGTAGCACTAAACTGATGACCTACAGGGGACTTTTGCAACATCAGCTATAGAAAATATAGGGTACTGAAGTTTGTCGCCATTTCACGTACGCACACAAATTTAAGGTTTGACATGTTGGGTATCTATTTACTCGGTGCAACCTCATCTTTTATATTTTACCAAACATTTGAGTAGTTTATTGTGTTTGTTTGCCCTAAAACTCACTTTAGTGTGTTTTTTACTGAAATTTTGCGTTTCCTAGACCTTTGCGGTAATATCAAGAGACACAAAAATCCAATGGCTCCCTCTGCTGTCTCAGCCAATGAGGAGGGAGAGCTGAGGCTCTTGCGCTGTATCGAGGTGGGGCTTAGGTAAGTATTAGGGGGGGTTGGGGGGACTGCTGCACAGAGAAGGTTTTTTTACCTTCATGCATAGAATGCATAAAGTTAAAAAAACCTTGAACATTTAGAACCACTTAAAGCCTTTACATGTTGGGAATCTATTTACTCAATGTAACCTCATCTTTTATATTTTACAAAAAAAAAATTAGTAATGTATTGCATTTTGTACCTTAAAATGAACTCTGGTGCATTTTGTTACTGAAATTTTGCATTTCATTCCACCCCTGGATATTGTCATGTTCAGCCTGAAGGGAAGTAGTAAGCTTCGGTTCACACCAGAGGCGGCACGACTTGCAGGTCGCCTCACCGAGGCGACCTGCACACGACTGCCCGGGCGACTTGCAAAACGACTTCTGTATAGAGGTCTATGCAAGTCGCCCCAAGTCGCCCCCAAAGTCGTACAGGAACCTTTTTCTAAGTCGGAGCGACTTGTGTCGCTCCCCTTAGAACGGTTCCATAGCACAGAACGGGAGGCGATTTGTCAGGCGACTAGGTCGCCTGACAAGTCGTCCCTGTGTGAACCAAGCCTAATACTACTGCTAAATGTTTCACTTCCTACTGCCACCTGAAGTTCACCTTAGCAGAGACCAATTTAGTTTGGCTGTTTGCTGAACCTCTGCAGAAGGAAAATTCAGTCCAAACCAGCAGCTTATCCATAGCGGGGTATGATATCTTATCTAATCTATCTAGTCCACAATTAGTATGTTATAGTTCACTTTAGGAACATTCTGTCACTTACTGCCATTATAGAAGGCATTGTACTTTTACCAATAGGTTATGTGCTTATTTTCCATTTAACAACAAAAAAAATTTGATTAAATTCCTACTGTGTCCACAACTAAAAAAAAACAAATAAAAAAAACTTTTGATTCTACAAACACTTCAAAGTCGGGATGAGTAAATTAAAGTGGAAGGAAAGGCTATGCAATAACCCACCTTTTAAATGTTGCCTCCCCACTGCTCTTATATTTGCTGCAAATAGTCTGCAAACAGTCTATAAAAATCAATGTAAATACCTATTTTTAGACCCCTTTCACACTGAGGCGTTTTTTAGGCATTTTTGGGCTAAAACTAGCGCCTGTAAAGCGCCTGAAAAACGGCTCCCTTGCAGTCTCAGTGTGAAAGCCCAAGTGCTTTCATACTGAGGGGATGCGCTGGCAGGACGTTACAAAAAACTCCTGCAAGCAGCATCTTTGATCTACACCGCTCCTAAACCGCTCCTGCCCATTGAAATGAATGGGCAGCGCCACTGTTGCGGCACCTTGCGGGTCATTTTAACCCTTTTTCGGCCGCTAGCGGGGGCTAAAAGCATGTGGCCAAAAACCTCTGCAAAAACGACGGTAAAGTGCCGCTAAAAATAGCGGCGCTTTACCGCCGACGTCGCCTCAGAGTGGAAGCAGCCTTACTTTCTCCAAGCAGTCATCAAGCGTTACCTTTGTAAAAATGATACTAAAGTCTTGTTTTGTTTGTTTAAAAATAACAAACATGTTATACTTACCTGCTCTGTGTAGTGGTTTTGCACAGAGCAGCCTGGATCCTCCTCTTCTCAGGTCCCTTGGCAGTGCTCCTGGCCCCTCCTTTCTGCTCAGTGCCCCCACAGCAAGCAGCTTGCTATGGGGGCACCCAAACCACTTTAAATAAAATACATGTTTCTGGTTTTCTGTCTACAGTTATTATCTTTTTTTTTTTGAAAACTGTAATCCAACATGATCACCAATTCATCTGCTTAGCCCACCCATGAGATAGCAGAGCCTACGTCAAATTTCTCTACACAACATGTCTAAATCTCTAATATTCAGAAAGATAATTATAGGGTTATATGCACAGCATGTAAATGTATGCCTTTGCTGAGGTAATAGCCTAGATAAATGCAAACCTCTGCTCCATTACAGATTATGAATAGTGACTCTGAACAAGAGATGGAGAAATTTTGACAGCTACTAACCCGACTCAATATGATGCCAGCTTCTGCTTTAGATCCCCAGTTAGAGACTTCCATTACTACTCTCTCTTTGGAAGCCTAGAATGTAAGCCAACACTTCATTAAACCCCCCGATAAAGGCTTTTATCTGTCATTTCCTCTCCAACTTGGTGAGTCATGTGCTTTACAATCACAGTGTTTCCATTATGAGTGCAAAGCTAAACTTTTCCACTCATCAAGACTTTGTTTGGACCACCTCTCACCCCCGTAGGGTGAAGTATAGGCCCTGCACTTGTAAGGTCTCACTAAACTACATTTCTCTCTAAACTCTTTTATCTGATGCTCATGCCTTCTAATTTATAGTATATTTCCTCTATATTTTATACCAACAAATGGCTAGATTTTGCCTGCTCATATGATGGACATTTGTATGTGTCAAAGGGATGAGTTAAAGTGAAACAATAAGAATGAAATATTCCTTTAAATATCATGCCTAGGGCGTGTCCTTAGTCTGCCTGTAAAGTAGCGCATCTTTCCCGTGTTTAGAACAGTACCACATCAAAATTACATTTCTAAAGGAAAAATTTAATTTAAAACTGCATGCGGCTGTAATGTATTGTCTGTAATGTATTGTTGGGTTCCGGCAATATACATAAAAATATCACTAAAAAAAAATGCAGCAAAATGTAAAAAAAAAAAACAAATGCACGGGGTCACCACAAAATCCATACCAGGCCTTTCGGGTCTGGTATGGATATTTAGGGGAACCCTGCACCAAAATTAAAAAAATTCTGGTATTGTCAGAAACCATGAATCAGACCGAGACAGAAGTACAGTTAAATCACACTTGTTTAATAATAAAAGTAAATAGAACAAACATAGTCAAAACATAGCCAAAGTTCGGTAACCAGAACGGATAGCCAGACAAGCCAGAAAGTCAGGAAGCCAGGATTCAGCGTAGTGGAACAGCAAGCAGGATCTGGAGCCAGAAGGAATGTCAGCCAAGCAAGGCTTTGACCAGGGTGAAGGCAGAGATCATCTGGGCTGGATGGCTTAAGTAAGCAGGACTGATGAGTAGGATATCATCAACAGGTGAGTCACTGTGGAGAGATAGGAGCTGACAATTAGCTGCCAGCTCAGAGAAGGAAGGGCTGAGCCCAGCCCTGACAGTACCCTCTCCGCAACGACCCCTCCCCTCGGAGGACCACCCGGCTTGAGGAAAAAACATCTATGGAAATCACAGAGGACAGGGGCATGTACGTCCGAGGAGACCCAAGAACATTCCTCCAGACCGTACCCTTTCCAATGCACCAGGTACTGTATGCGCCCACAGAACCTACAGGAGTAAACAATGGACTGTACTTTATACTCCTCATGGTTCTCAACCTGTATGGGGTGAGGACATGGCACCGAGGTGGTAAAGCGGTTGCAGGCCAAAGGTTTTAATAAGGAGACATGATATACATTTGAGATACGCATATTAGAAGTAAGGTCTAACGTGTACACCACTTAATCAGTGTGGAGAATATGGAAATGCCCAATAAACCAAGGTGCAAACTTCAGAGGGAACATGAAGTCAGAGGTTGCGAGATGACAGCCAGACTCTGTCACCAGGCTGGTAGGAAGCCACAGGCAGTCGTCTGCAGTCAGAATGGAGTCTGTATCTATCATTAGCATGTCGCAAAGCCTCCTGAACTTGTGCCCAAGTGGAAAGAAGACCACGGAGATGCTCCTCTAATGCAGGAATACTCTGCGGAACAAATGAGTCAGGCAACATGGAAGGTTGGAAACCATAGTTTGCCATAAATGGGGACAATCGTCAAGCAGAATTCAAGGCACTATGGTGAGCAAACTCCGCCCACAGTAAGAGGTCTGACCAGTTGTTTTGATGGTCAGAAATATAGCAACGTAGGAACTGCTCCAAGGACTGATTGGCTCATTCTGCGGCCTCATTAGACTGCGGGTGATACGCAGAGGAGAAAGCAAGCTGAATTTCCAACTGTGCGCAAAAGGCTCGCCAGAACCAGGACACAAACTGACTACCCCTGTCCAAGACGATCACCTTGGGTAGTCTATTTAAGTTGAAAATCTCCCGAGCAAAATGGAACCCAGTTCCATAGAAGTGTGCAACTTCTTAAGTGGAATACAATGAGACATCTCCGGGAACCGGCCAACCACCATAAGGATAACTGTGTTGCCCTGGGAGTTGGGTAACTCCACAATAGGGATGAGCCGAACACTCCCCCCCGGTTCGTTTGGCATCCAGAACATGCGAGCAGGCAAAAAATTTGTTCGAACACGCGAACACCGTTAAAGTCTATGGGACACGAACATGCATAATCAAAAGTGCTCATTTTAAAGGCTTATTTGCAAGTTATTGTCATAAAAAGTGTTTGGGGACCTGAGTCCTGCCCTCGGGGACATGTATCAATGCAAAAAGAAGTTTTAAAATATAATAAATAGTATGCCTGTAAAGGGGTGCATGTTTCCTGTGTTTAGAACAGTCTCACAGCATGATTTTAAGGGGAACCTTTTTAAAAAATGGCGTGGGGTCCCTCCAAAAATCCATACCAGACCCTTATCCAAGCACGCAACCTGGCAGCCCGCAGGAAAAGAGGGGGGGACGAGAGAGCGCCCCCCCTCCTGAACCGTACCAGGCCACATGCCCTCAACATTAGAAGGGTGCTTTGGGGTATGGATTTTAAGGGGAACCTTTTTAAAAAATGGCGTGGGGTCCCTCCAAAAATCCATACCAGACCCTTATCCAAGCACGCAACCTGGCAGCCCGCAGGAAAAGAGGGGGGGACGAGAGAGCGCCCCCCCTCCTGAACCGTACCAGGCCACATGCCCTCAACATTAGAAGGGTGCTTTGGGGTAGCCCCCCAAAGCACCTTGTCCCCATGTTGATGTGGAAAAGGGCCTCATCCTCAACCCTTGCCCGGTGGTTGTGGGGGTCTGCGGGTGGGGGCCCCCCCTGTGTGAATGGTAATGGGGTACAAATGTACCCCTACCATTTCACAAAAAATGTGTCAAAAAGGTTAAAAAACACAAGAGACAATTTTTGACAAGTCCTTTAATGATTTCTTCTTCTTCCATCTTCTTTCTTCCGGTCTTCCTTCGGTGTTCTTCTTCCTCCACCTTCTTCTTCTCCATCTTCTTCTTCCTCCGCTCTTCTCATTCCGCATCTTCCTCCGGCTTCTTCTCTGCTCCGTCCGCACAATCCGCTTCTCAGTGGGAGTCTTCTGCTGTGTGATGCTTTGGTTCTTCTGACACTTCTTATATAACGGATGGTGGGGCCACCCGGTGACCCTGCCCTCCTCTGACGCATTGGGACTTCATGGGGACTTGATAAAACGTATGTCAAGGGCGCTCAGAATGTCAGGACCAGGCAGTTAGTGTCTTTATTGGATGGATGAAGTGGTCTTCAAACACTTAGTGCTGCACTCAAAGAGGGAAGCAATCTCTAATAGAAAGCAAATAAAAGAAAAAAAGGCGCCTCTAAGTGCAGAATTAAAACTTTTAATATCCCCAAACAAGATTAAAAACACTTACAGAATCAAGGATAAGAAGAGGCATAACATGGATGTATGAAGCAGGTGATCCGGCATCAGGAGGTCCCAGTGTATCACAGCTTTCCAGGGATAACGATATGCAGCAGCAGAAGGTCCCAGGATAACCAGCAGGTGAACACCCCAGGCTCTGGGAACACTGGTGAAGCAATCACGTCGTCTGAGTCAACGTGGAGCATGAATCCCGGAAATGACGTCAGCGGGAGGGGACAACAACCAGCATGGACCGCAAACAGGAAATATGTCATCAAAATGGCACGCGTTTCGGAACTACTGATTGGTTCCTTCTTCAAGCCAATAACAACACGTTTGTAGAAGCTAAGCTTCTTATAGTCTATGGGCGGAGCTGTGGGTGGGGCTATGGGCGGTGATAAGGGAAGAAAAACAATGCTGCAGCATCCCAGGAAGTAGTGTGATCCATGGGCATGGAACTTCACAGTAAACATAAAGACAGAGCGGGATGCAGCCCGCACATGAAAAACAGCAAGACAAATACAGCAAGACATTACAAAAGTACATATAAGGAAAGGAGCTTGAAACCAATGAAAAAAAAAAAAAAAAAATATATATATATATATATATATATATATATATATATATATATATATATTAAATTGAACAAAACAGTCAAACCGTACATTGTTCCTCAATAGCAGATGTCACTAAAAATTAATCGTTTAAAAGATGATCACTGGATCAATATATGGGGATAACAAACAGAATAAAGTACATAGGTGTACATGCGTGTGCATGCATGCGTGCACAAGAAACAACCACAGACCCAAAAAAAACACACAAAACAAACACACAAAACCGCATAGATGCAAAGAAACGTATAGATGCAAAAAAATGCATAGATGAAGGAAAAAAAATGCATAGATGCAAAAACAAAACAAAAAACGCATAGATGCCAAAAACCGCATAGATGAAGAAAAAAATGCATAGATGCAAAAACAAAACAAAAAACGCATAGATGCAAGAAAAAAAAAACGCACACAAACGTCCATTGGATGAATCATTATGCGCACACGCATACACACACATGGTGGCACCTAGTAAACTTAAGGGTAAGCCATTACCCCCAGGTTTTGCCTTTACAACTTTTCTAGCCATCTCGGGCATGTATCAATGCCGCAAGCCGCTATGTAAGACCTGTCGGTTGGTTATAGATGGCCAGATAGATTTTTGTGTGAAAGGTAAAACATACCCTATCAAGGGCTTTCACACATGCTCTTCTGACCATGTAGTCTATTGTTTGACATGCCCATGCGGCCTTTTTTATGATCAGACCATTACATAAGCGATTTGGCCAACATCGCCGTTTCATTGCTGATGGATTAGACACTCATAGTGTCCCTAGGCACTATCTCGAATACCATAACAAATCCACTGATTGTCTAATGGTTTGGGTTATTGAGGCGATGCCTAGAGACCTCCCCCCAGCTGAGCGTTTCCAAAAGCTTTACCACAGAGAGATGTATTGGATTTTCTCTTTGAATGTTTTGGCCCCTGGAGAGTTAAATGAGGATTTTGAAATTAGTGCTATACTTTAGAACTAGCTCATTATACAGTGCCCATATTCCCCTTAGGTATGTCCTCCATTGGCCAATTGTATTCTGTTTTTCCTATAGGATGTGTGCATGTGTGTGTGTATGCGTGTGCGCATAATGATTCATCCAATGGGCGTTTGTGTGCGTTTTTTTTTTTTTCTTGCATCTATGCGTTTTTTTTGGTTTTGCATCTATGCATTTTTTTTCCTTCATCTATGCATTTTTTTGCATCTATGCATTTTTTTGCATCTATCTATTTTTGTTTTTTTTGTTTTGTTTTTTTTGCATCTGTGGTTGTTTCTTGTGCACGCATGCATGCACACGCATGTATACCTATGTACTTTATTCTGTTTGTTATCTCCATATATTTATCCAGTGATCGTCTTTTAAATGATTCATTTTAAGTGACATCTGCTATTGAGGAGCAATGTACGGTTTGACCATTTTGTTCCATTTTATATATATATATATATATATATATATATATATATATATATTTTTTTTTTTTTTTTTCATTCATTTCAAGTTCCTTTCCTTATATGTACTTTTGTAATGTCTTGCTGTATTTGTCTTGCTGTTTTTCATGTGCGGGCTGCATCCCGCTCTGTCTTTATGTTTACTGTGCAGTTCCATGCCCATGGATCACACTACTTCCTGGGATGCTGCAGCATTGTTTTTCTTCCCTTATCACCGCCCATAGCCCCACCCACAGCTCCGCCCATAGACTATAAGAAGCTTAGCTTCTACAAACCTGTTTTCATTGGCTTGAAGAAGGAACCAATCAGTAGTTCCGAAACGCTTCCCATTTTGATGACATATTTCCTGTTTGCGGTCCATGCTGGTTGTTGTCCCCTCCCGCTGATGTCATTTCCGGGATTCATGCTCCGCTGGCGACGTGATTGCTTCACCAGTGTTCCCAGAGCCTGGGGTGTTCACCTGCTGGTTATCCTGGGACCTTCTGCTGCTGCATATCATTATCCCTGGAAAGCTGTGATACACTGGGACCTCCTGATGCCGGATTCATACATCCATGTTATGCCTCTTCTTATCCTTGAATCTATATGTGTTTTTAATTTTGTTTGGGAATATTAAAAGTTTTAATTCTGCACTTAGAGGTGCCTTTTTTTCTTTTATTTGACTTCATGGGGACGTCCCTGTGGCTTTCCCCTTGTTGTCAGAGGGGGGCTCCGACAACACGGGGAAAGCCACAGGGAAGTCCCTGTGAAGTCCCCATGCATCAGAGGATGGCGGGGCCAACGGGGGTGGGGTCATCGGGTGGCCCCGCCCTCCGTTATATAAGAAGTGTTAGAAGAACGGAATCGTCACAAGACTCCCACTGAGGCGGATCGTGCGGACGGAGCGGAGAAGAAGCCGGAGGAAGATGCGGGACAAGAAGAGCGGAGGAAGAAGAAGATGGAGAAGAAGAAGATGGATAAAGACCAGAAGAAAGCAGATGGAAGAAGAAGAAATTAATAAAGGACTTGTCAAAAACCGTCTCTTGTGTTTTTTAACCTTTTTGACACTTTTTTTGTGAAATGGTAGGGGTACATTTGTACCCTATTACCAATTCACCCGGGGGGGTGGGATCTTGGGGTCCCCTTATTAAAGGGGGCTTCCAGATTCCGAAAAGCCCAACCACCCGCAGACCCCCACAACCACCGGGCAAGGATTGGGGATGAGGCCCTTTTCCCCATCAACATGGGGACAAGGTGCTTTGGGGGGCTACCCCAAAGCACCCTCCCAATGTTGAGGGCATGTGGCCTGGTACAGTTTAGGGGGGGCGCTCTCTCATCCCCCCTCTTTTCCTGTGGCCTGCTAGGTTGCGTGCTCAGATAAGGGTCTGATATGGATTTTTGGGGGGACCCCATGCCATTTTTTTTGTATTTTGGCTCCCCTTAAATTTTGGTTCCCCTTAATATCCATACCTGAAGGGCCTGGTATGGAATTTAGGGGGACCCCCACGCATTTTTTTTTTTTTTACATTTTGGTTCGGGGTTCCCCTGTGGGGAAATTCCATGCCGTTTTTATCAATGAACTTTTATGTGTATTGCCGGACCAACAATTCACTATAGCCGGTGCTAGCGATAATAGTTTTACATGACTTTTTTTCCTTTAGAAATGTCATTTTGCTGTCAGACTGGTACAAAATTTAAAGGAATATTACACTCTTATTGTTTCACTTTAAGCATTAATAAAATCACTGCTCCCCAAAAAAATCAGTTTTTAAAACTTCTTTTTGCATTGATACATGTCCCCTGGGGCGGGACCCAGGTCCCCCAACACTTAGCACTTTTGATTTCTCCCATAGACTTTTAAAGGGTGTTCCGCGGCTTTCGAATTTGCCGCGAACACCGCCAATTGTTCGCTGTTTGGCGAACGGGTGAACAGCCAATGTTCGAGTCGAACTTATGTTTGACCCGAACATAAAGCCCATCCCTACTCCACAATGAAATCCATAGATAGGTGGGTCCAGGGCCTCTCTTCATTGGGTATGGGTTGTAGGAGGCCCAATGGAAGGTGTCGTGGAGTCTTACTCTGAGCACACACGGAACAGGCAGCTACGAAGGTGGTTACATTAGCACGTAGACTAGGCCACCAGAATTGTTGGGAAATGGCCCAAAAGAGTTGATTCTTCCCAGGGTCCCCAGCAACCTTGGGAGAATGATAAGTCTGGAGCATGGCAGTATGTAGACTCTCTGGGACAAAGCAGCGGTCACAAGGTTCTCAGGAGGAGCATGGACTTGGGCGGCAAGAATTTTGTCACCCAAAGGAGAAGTGAGACTGGTGCAAACCGTAGCCAGAATACGATCAGGAGGAATCACAGGAACCGGAACTGACTCCATCTTGGAAGTGGAAGAAAATTGTTGCGACAAAGCGTCAGCCCTTACATTTTTAGTACAGGGTAAGAATGAGACAACGTAATTGAAACTTGACAAGAAAAGAGTCCATCGCGCCCTTCTGGGAGAGAGACGTTTAGCCTCAGACAAGAATGTGAGATTCTTTTTTTTTTTTTTTTTCCATTTTAAAAAAACTTTATTAAAGAGCAGTGCAGTACATTGTAAATAAATCAAAATACATACTGACATATCCCGTACCAGTAAGGGAATAGCAATCGAAATGTACAATAATATTAATCACAATAACTTATAAATGCAACTGGAGATGTAGGGAAAGCGGTATCTCATGACCCCTGAGTGGGTTGGCATTCCTAACACCCCTAATGGGCTCACACTGTGTCAGGTGTCCCCCCATCTCCAGGGAAAGAGTTTTGGCTCCCCAGGGTCCCTTACTGGCCCCGCGTCCAATGGCCCATAATAATCCCTGAGGGGATTGAAGGGGCTGCTAGGTAGGTAAACGATCCTCTCCAACAGCTCCTTTCTAACTGGAGATGATCCGCTTTGAGTCTATGACTCCTACGCAAGTTTCAAAACCTTATGTTGACTTAAGTTATTCTACTCCATTGAGGGGTAGTTAGAGAAATAGTACTGATACACTGCGGTTGTGATATCAAAACATTATAGTGGAAGGAATAAAGGATAGAGAAGAAGGAAAGAAGAGAGAGAGAGAAGGGTTGAGTAGAATTGTGCCAGGTCCGGTCTTTCATTAGCTCGTCCTTGTATTCCAGGAATAAGGGAAATGCCTAAATGTCTAGCCCAGGGGTCCCATGTTGCCTCGAAGGATTTAGTGGTGTCCATCATGGTACCGACTAGTTTTTCTTGGGACATGATCCACAAAATCTTTCTTTTGGCTGCCTGAAAAGATACCGTGGGTTGCTTCCAGGCCTTAGCTATTGTAGTTTTAGCTCCTAGCAACATAAAGGTTATCAACTTTTGTGTATGTTTTGCTGTTCTAGGAATTGGGGCATTGAGTAATGCTACCTGGGGGGATTTCGTAACAGGAAGGCCCGAGACTTTTCGAATCAAGGCGAACACTTTGTTCCAGAATCCTCTTAATCTCGGGCATTCCCACCAGATATGTAGCATGGAGCCCAGAGCTTGACAATCTCTGAAGCATAACAGGGAGGCAGAAGAAAACACAGTTGCCAGTCTGGAGGGAACAAGATACCATCTCATTAACACGTTTAGATTAGCTTCTATTAAAGAAATATTTACAATACCTTGAAAGGCTCTAGTACCCCTCCGGTGCCACTCCTTCAGGTTCCAGGTCTCCTGCAGGTCCCTCTCCCACGCCTCCATGTAAGAGAATTTGGTGGTGGGTTCCATAAGAGATGCATATATGAGAGATATACCCCCCTTTATGTCTAAGGCTTGGCCGCACCAGCGCTCATATTGTGTAAATTCCAGAGGGTGCGCCTGTCCCTTCGTTAGTGAGGAGAGGAAGTGAGAGATCTGGATGAATCTGAATCTCTCTGAGCCTGGGAGTTCAAGTCTATCAATACAGTGTTTCAACATGATCGGACCAGAGGGAGTAAAGAAATGGCCAATACGGTACAACCCCTTGTCCAGCCACCATTGGAAGGACTTGATGTCCATGCCCGGTCCAAATCGGGGATTATGGAAAATGTGGTCTAGTGGGTGGATGATTGAGGTCAGTGCTGGTAAATGTTTCATGGTGTACCATAATTTAAATGATTGGGATAATGCCGGGGATAATATAGAGGGCCTTGATTTCGTGGGGCACCAGAGGAGGTAGTCTATGGTGTGTGTCGGAACAGCTTGTCTCTCAATATTTATCCAATCGGGTTTCTCAACTCTGAAATATACCATTGAGAGTTGGGCCAGTCTGGCTGCTTGGAAATAGCTATACAGGTCTGGCAGACCTAGTCCCCCCCTGGTTTTGGGACTATAAAGAATATTGCGGGCTAGCCTGTATCCTTTTTTTCCCCATATGAATTTTATAATCTTCCCTTGGAACATCTTGAGATGGTGTTTTTTAATGTCTATCGGGAGTGACCTAAATAAATAGAGGAGCTTGGGCAACAGGGTCATTTTAGTAGAATGTACTCTACCTAGCCATGATATATTGTATCAGGACCAGGATAGGAGATCAGATTCTAATTTGCGGAACATGGGAGGGAAATTGGCCTGATAAAGCTGCTCAAACTTGGGGGTAAGGTTTATCCCAAGATATCGGATCGATGAGTCGCTCCATTTAAATTTGAATGAAGGTTTGAGCCTGTCTACTTCTGCCGGTTGAAGTGAAATGTTTAATGCTTGGGATTTGTCCATGTTGACCCGTAGACCCGACAAGGACTCAAAGATTTCTAGGAGTTTGCATAAATTAGGGAGGGAGGTAGATGGGGCTGTGACAAATAAAAGGATGTCATCAGCAAAAAGAGCGCACTTGTGGGTGTGCGGACCACATTGTACACCTTTGATGTTTTGGTTAGACCTGATTGCAATGGCAAGAACCTCTATAGCCAATGCAAATATCAGAGGGGAAAGGGGGCACCCCTGTCTGGTACCCCTGGCTATTTGAATGGGGTCCGAATAGTACCCTTGTAGTTTGACCTTGGCACTAGGGGTGGAGTATAGAGCTTTTAGAGTTCCTATGAACTTTTCCCCAAATCCCCAGCGTGTCAGGACTGTAAATAGGTAAGACCATGAAAGGGAGTCGAAGGCCTTTTGAAGGTCCAACGACAATAAGAAGCCTTTATGTCGTGAGCCTCCATCCCAACCCGATTGTAGTAATGAGACAATGTCGACCGCCCTTCTAACTTGATCTGGGCCCTGTCTTCCTGGGATAAAACCCATTTGGTCTTTGTGTATATATTGGTTGATGAATGAATTTATTCTGTTAGCTAGGATTTTAGTAAATATTTTCAAGTCGTTGTTAATAAGGTATATCGGTCTGTAGTTTTCAACTATAGATGGGTCCTTGTCGGGTTTGGGAATAACTGAGATGAAAGCCATATTTAGCTGGGATTCTACTGGTACCCCTTCCCTTTTGGAGTTGAAAAATTTAGTAATATGGGGAGCTAAGGTGTCTGCGAAGGTTTTGTAATATTGATTAGAGAAGCCATCGGGGCCGGGAGCTGAACCCCCTTTTAATTTTTAATCACATCTAATGTTTCTTCTGTGGAGAAGGGTGTTTCCATGAATTCTGCATGGTCTTTACTTAGAGTGGGTATATTAAGCTCATCTAGGAAGGATTTTATGGAAGATTCTTCCATAGAGTCATTTTTCTGATATAGTTTAGAATAAAAAGACTGAAATGCTTGTAGGATTTTTGGAGGATTAAGTGTTGTGGAGCCATCCTGCATTTTGATTTTTGGAAGTGTATAGTTACTGAATTTGGGGGAGAGCTTTCTCGCTAATAGCGTACTCATCTAAAGTAGAATTTCGCATTATTCCAGTTTAAAGATCTCTCGGCCCTTACTGTGTGAGCTAAGTTTAAAGCTATTCTAGCTGCGTCTAATTGTGCTATTTGGACCTTAGAAGGGTCCTTTTTGTGTTGTTTACATAGGGCCGTGAAGTCCCTTTCAAGTTTCGCTATCTCCGCTACTTTTTCTTTCTTCCGTTGAGATGACATTTGAATGAGTTTTCCCCGGATGGTAGCTTTATGAGCTGCCCAGAGAGTTTCCGCCGAGATTCCCTCCACATTATTCCACAAAAAATATTCTTTCAACTCCCTCCTAATCTCTGTCACTGAAATGGGATCATTAAGGAGAATTAAGGGGAAGGGGGATCAACTCCAGAGATAAAACGATAATTCTCCCGCTCTACAAGACTCTGGTCCGGCCGCACCTGGAGTATGCTGTCCAGTTCTGGGCACCAGTCCTCAGGAAGGATGTACTGGAAATGGAGCAAGTACAAAGAAGGGCAACAAAGCTAATAAAGGGTCTGGAGGATCTTAGTTATGAGGAAAGGTTGCGAGCGTTGAACTTATTCTCTCTGGAGAAGAGACGCTTGAGAGGGGATATGATTTCAATTTACAAATACTGTACTGGTGACCCCACAATAGGGATAAAACTTTTTCGCAGAAGAGAGTTTAATAAGACTCTGGGCCACTCATTACAATTAGAAGAAAAGAGGTTTAACCTTAAACTACGTAGAGGGTTCTTTACTGTAAGAGCGGTAAGGATGTGGAATTCCCTTCCACAGGCGGTGGTCTCAGCGGGGAGCATTGATAGCTTCAAGAAACTATTAGATAATCACCTGAATGACCGCAACATACAGGGATATGTAAGGTAATACTGACACATAATCACACACATAGGTTGGACTTGATGGACGTGTGTCTTTTTTCAACCTCACCTACTATGTAACTATGTAACATCTCACCCTCTCCACAGCTCACCTCCCCCCCACACAGCTTACCCTCTCCACAGTTTACCTCCCTCCTACAGCTCACCCTCTTCACAGTTCACCTCCCCCCCTACAGCTCACCCTCTCCACAGTTCACCTCCCTCCCCACAGCTCACCCTCTCCATAGTTCACCCACCCCCACAGCTCACCCTCTCCACAGTTCACCTCCCCCCACAGCTCACCCTCTCCATAGTTCAGCCCCCCCACAGCTCACCCTCTCCACAGTTCACCTCCCCCCCACAGCTCACCCTCTCCACAGTTCACCTCCCCCCTACAGCTCACCCTCTCCACAGTTCACCCCCCCTACAGCTCACCCTCTCCACAGTTTACCTCCCCCCCCCACAGCTCACCCTCTCCACAGTTCACCCCCCCCCCACAGCTCACGCTCTCCACAGTTCACCTCCCCCCACAGCTCACCCTCTCCATAGTTCACCCCCCCACAGCTCACCCTCTCCACAGTTCACCTCCCCCCTACAGCTCACTCTCTCCACAGTTCACATCCCCCCACAGCTCACTCTCTCCCCCCTTCCTCTCCACAGTTCACCACCCCCCACAGCTCACCCTTTCCCCCCTCTCCACAGTTCACCCCCCCCACACAGCTCACCCTTTCTCCCCTCTCCACAGTTCACCCCCCCTCCATCCACAGCCAGCTCACCCCCTCCTCCCCCACATTTTACAATTCACATTACCATGCGCAGTTCCCTTCCCCCATCCACAACTACCCCTTGTAACCTCTGTCAACATGTCACATCTGCACCCCCCCAAGCACAGCTTACACTCCCAGTCCACAATCACCTCTGCATTCCCATCCACTGCCTATCTCCCCCCCTCCTCCTCCACGTTTCACTTCTGCTCCCCCATCACCAGCCCTAACCCTCTACAACCCCCCATCTTCCACCTCTGTACCCCAAGCCCCCCCAGCACTCTTGACCCTGTATGCATTTCCCCTGCTCACAACTCTCACTTTGCACAATCTAACCCCCCCTTAACTCTGACCTCTGAAGAACATCCACAACTTCAGTCTCTACTCTCTCTGCACAACCAGCCCCCCCCCCCCCTTTCCCTCCACAGCTTTCTCACCTTCATTAGAGGCGTGCAGCGGACTTCCGTTCTGTCAAACAAGGCTTTTTTTCCCCCCTCAGCTTATTGTGCACAATGTGCAGTCTCCTCCGTGCAGCTCCGCCTGTCGGATCCGTGTAGCACAGAGCCGAGGAGGAGTTTCAGAGAGCTTCACTCGGCTCCATGCTGCACGGATCTGACAGACAGCAGACGGGGATAGCTGCCTCTGAAATCCCATCAGTCAGCTGTGGAGCACATTCCCTGGATGCCTAAAATACAGAAGATGGTGGTGGAAGTGAATGGTATAGAAAACTTCCTCTACCGGCTTCTGTTTTATGTGACATGCTGCAGAGGAGAGGGCCACCTGAGGTGGCGGAACTGCCTTCCGGCAGAATAAAAGCCCTGCATGAGATTACTAGAAGTCACTGTTATAACAGGTCAATAGTGTTTGCAGGGACCCTGAGGGGCACATGTGGCCCTTGGACAGCAGGTTAGGAACTAGGGGTCTAAGGCCTCGTTTACACTGGTACTGTCAAACCTGCATTTATATGTGTTTGGAGGACATTTTAAATTGCATATAAATCCATGTAATGATATTTCAATTACAAGTGCCATTTACAATGTGTGTTTACCTGCATATAGGTGTGGCCAATTTAGAAAAGAATTCTGTACATTCAGAATCCATTGGTGACTCTAAAAATGGCTAAATGTGCATGTGCTAATAGGTAGCCATCTGTATTTGTAGTTAGCACCCAGCTGCCCAAGTCAGGGGGAAAGGGAGTAATGTTTTTGCCACCTTTTCCCCAGTGTGCATGGGCTTTCACTAGGGTAAAGCCTCCCTTCCATGTTCTATAAAAGGAAAGAGGTCCAGATCCTAGGGGGGGCTCCGGGGGAAAATTTGGTGGAGGAATGCATGGGGATCCTAAGCTGGAAGAAACCTGGAACACGGACTTCTCTGTTAGAGCACCGCCAAATTTGGACTTTACTCTAAGAGACTTCACCTGTGCAGGTAACCTGGGACAGCCACAGTTAGGTTCAGTTAGGAACGTAGTGTTATTGCATGTTATACATGGAGCCAAATTTACAGTAAATGTTGTTTCATCTGCACTGAGTCTGGTCTGAAGTTAATCAAAGTGGTTCATGTGAGGTCCTGGCATGTTATTAAGGAACCTGGGCCTGTAACCACAATATGGGGTATCTGTAACATCACTATGGCAAAGGTTCACGAGTAACTGGAGGGGGGGAGGAACGCAACCAGTCGCTGGTGTGGTACCTGACAGGTTCTCTGGTAGCGAGGGGGTCGGTGCGTCGACTCCCTCCCTAGCTGTCCATTTATGATGGTCACCAGGAGTGGACTAGCGTTACGGAGATCTATGCCTGATCACTTGGTGCTGAAAGGGAAGAGTTAGGTGAGAGGTTTAGATCTGAACAAATTAATGGGGTGGGCAACTACATGGCAGATAAGGTTCAATGTAGAAAAATGTAAAATTATGCATTTGGGTGGCAAAAATATGAATGCAATCTATACACTGGGGGAAGAACCTCTGGGGGAATCTAGGATGGAAAAGGACCTGGTGGTCCTAGTAGATGATAGGCTCAGCAATGGCATGCAATGCCAAGCTGCTGCTAACAAAGCAAACAGAATATTGGCATGCATTAAAAAGGGGATCAACTCCAGAGATAAAATGATAATTCTCCCACTCTACAAGACTCTGGTCCGGCCGCACCTAGAGTATGCTGTCCAGTTCTGGACACCAGTCCTCAGGAAGGATGTACTGGAAATGGAGCGAGTACAAAGAAGGGCAACAAAGCTAATAAAGGGTCTGGAGGATCTTAGTTATGAGGAAAGGTTGCGAGCACTGAACTTATTCTCTATGGAGAAGAGACGCTTGAGAGGGGATATGATTTCAATATACAAATACCGTACTGGTGACCCTACAAAAGAAATAAAACTTTTTCGCAAAAGAGAGTTTAACAAGACTCGTGGCCACTCATTAAAATTAGAAGAAAAGAGGTTTAACCTTAAACTACGTAGAGGGTTCTTTACTGTAAGAGCGGCAAGGATGTGGAATTCCCTTCCACAGGCGGTGGTCTCAGTGGGGGGTATCGATAGTTTCAAGAAACTATTAGATAAGCACCTAAATGAACGCAACATACAGGGATATACAATGTAATACTGACACATAATCACACATAGGTTGGACTTGATGGACTTGTGTCTTTTTTCAACCTCGCCTACTATTTAACTATTTAACTATTTATTCATTGAGTCTCCATTGGGTAGTGGGTGGTCTGTGGAATCTGCCCTGTAAAGAGATGACCACCATGGAGTGGTCTGATAGGGCTGTGTCCTTGATATATGCCTTGACCACACAAGGGATATGGATCGCTGAAAGGAGGATGTGGTCAATCCTGGAGTATGTTCTATGTGGGTTTGAGTAATGGGTAAAATCCCTCTTTGTTGGGTTATGTTCTCTCCAAATGTCGGCTAAGCCTTGTTGATAAATGATAAAGACTGGAATAATTTACGTCTCTTTACCGCCGAATTCAGACCTTGGGGATTGTGTGATGTTAGCCTAAAGGATGTTAGGGGCATGGTGTTGCTTGACAAAGTGGCTGAGGAGGGGAAGCATGTGAAGATCAATATTTCTTACCTCCTCTGGGTTGTTGTGCAGTGTTGTTTCTCGAGGTGATAGTCCCGCCTACGGACGTAACGCGTACAGGGGTCAGGTGTTCGCATGACGTCACCCGCGGCCATCTCGTTCACTATCAGTTTCGTTTGTCTGCCGGCACTCGGACCTGAGTGCCGTTATATGTAAGTGCAACTTATCTTTTTTACCTTAATAAAAGATTGAACATACAGAGAGCATTAGATCGCTTTGTTATCTCTTTCCACATGCCATATTATGTTGACTGAGACGCATCCTGGAGCGGCTATGTCCGGAGTGTTTGCCTGGATTTCTGCGTCAGCTACACTGACTCTCGCTGTGTGACCTGTTTCAGGTCGAATTTGGGAGGTGAGAGGCCATCTGTGTGCGGTGGAGGGATCACTGACACCCGTCTTTGAGATTTGTTTCCTGCGTGTCACTTGCACTTCAATTTGCTTGTTTATCTACACCAACACCACTTGTGTTTTTATCAATTTATGGACTCTTATGAATTGCGCAGCACTTTATTTACTGATACCTCTGAAGTCCCCCCGGCCCTGCCCTATGCGCTACATCACCAATCACTTGAATTCATCAGGGGTAGTGGCGGTTGGTGCTCCATTTTTGGGGGGGGCAAGCCTGTTCGCCAGCCCCACTCGCCCGCCCCACTCGCAAGCCCACAAGCCCCCACACTTGCCTCATCCAGATCCCGGGCGGCTTTGGAGGCTTCCCCGGCTTCTCCTCCCGGCCAATCAAGTCGCTTCTCCTCCTGGCCAATTCGGTTTTAGGACCTGCTTCCTGTCTTGATTGACCGGGAGGAGAAGCAGGAAGACAATAGCGAATGTTGAGCCTCCGGCTCTAATCACACAGGCATGGTGCCACAGATGGCTAATGTATGGAACTCCAAAGGGACCAGTACCTCCGAGATGGAATCCAAGGAAGGGATGGAAAATCTCCAAATGGACCTCCAATCTTGGGAACGTCAAGCTGGATCAGGATGATGAAATCCATAGGATACCGGAGCCACTCACATTGAAATAATAAGAAAATGCTTCCACATGCAAAAAAGGTAATTTATTTCTAAAAACCCACGTACAAAGCTAAAAATGTGATCCAGAAAGTAAAACAAGGCAATGTGGAGAGCGATAAGCCAATCCCTACGCGTTTCAACCAATGGGTCTTCAGCAGGGGCATATACCACAGAAAAATATACTGCCTTTGCAGTTGCGCGTGGGTGCCATTCTTAACTAATTCTTAATGACACCCTCATGCATCTAGCAAATGCATGTATGTTCATGCCCATTAAAAAAAGTGCAGGAACATGCAAATAATCTGCACACTTGGATGCACCTCCTGGGGTAAATGAGCCCTCAGACCCATGTGCCCCAGTATTGTGCACAGTTCTAAAGGGTGCCTTGACTGAAAGAAGGTTGAAAAACACTGGTCTAGAAGATTTAGGCCAGCCATAGCTTATGTGATTTTCTTTCCTGCAACCCATGTAGAAAATCGCTTGATTCCCCCATCAACCCAGTCAGTGTTGGTGGGGGATTCCCTCCCACGGACAGCTGGCTGCTGGCACTAATTGCATGAAAATTCGATAGGCTGGTTGTACCCAACTTTAGTGAGCGATCAACTTATGTATATTCAGCCTGCCCATGCATGGTTTGAATACCGGCTGGTTCCTGCTGTACCGGCCGAGATTCGAACTATTTATTCTTTCTTATTATTTTTATTCTTATTATTTATTATTATTATTATCATTATTATTATACTTTTTTTATTATATTATTTCTTAACAATCAGTAAATAAGCTTTAAAACAAGCCTCTCAGAACTCTGTAGCTACAGACACCACTGAAAAAACTATCCTTAATGTTCACAAAAGATCCACTGAAGTCGTTTGAGTTTTGCATTATGCTCTACCCACTTTCTATTCAGCTGCTTTGTTTTTATAGATTAAACATTGGGAGGGCTGCCAATTCACTACTGGCAGATGGAAACCAAATGATCTAGTATTAAAAGACAAAAGTAAAAGTATGTTTTACATTTTTAAGAAAAGTCTGACGAGGAATTATTTCAAGGTGCCTGCAGATAGAGAGGTCAGTGGGGAACCGTTTTACTGCAATATGTTGTATGGCTGGCCACATTTCTACTTTAAGAGGAAAAACATATCTCTAAACATTCATATATCCTACTAGTTATTTTTTTCATACCAACATAATATACTGTGGTAACTATTCCATTACACACAAATTCCCCTATATTAATGTTCTGGCAGATTCAAAGGGGCAATCTCTTCCTTCCACATTTATCAGGTATGTTAATCACTTAAATCTGTTGATTGAAGGGTTTTTTTAATTCCATTGCTTTTCTTTTTCTAGGCTGAAGATTTGATTTTTTTCCACCCAACTATTATAATAGTTATAATAGTTATAGAGGTCAGTGGGGAACAAGAGCTTCATTAGGGAAAATCCTTTATGTCATTTAATTTCAAAAGATAAAAAAATTATACTTTCAAATAATAGAACCGTTTAGGTTTGCAAGGCAGGAACCAATTCAAAAAGAAGATAAATAAAAGGGCATTTTCTACAAAAAGTTATTGAGTCAATTTTTTTAGTGTCTGTAGACATTATGACCAGAAGCCTTATATCAGCCCATTGGAAAGATTCAAACTCACTCACTTTTGCAAACATTTTGAAAAATTCCTGGATTCAGTTTATAGACAAATTCTGCATGCTAAACAAATTAGCATGCACATATGTCTGGATAATCGGACCTTCTTTTTTTATTGTTCTGCCTTTTTACTTTTTCTTTCTCTTTTACATTACCAATAATATCATGACTCCTATTGTCTCCCACCCAGCTTCAGCAGCCTTTCCTAGAATTTCCTCATCCTGTGTTGTTCCACCTCACAGCCTTCAACCATGTGTGTTTCACAGATGTGTGCTTGCACCAACTATTGGTTTGAGTTGGTACTTCTCTCTTGATCTCAAAATTTTAATCAAAAGTGCACATCCATGCCCTGGAGTTTACTTTGTATCCTGTACCCTGTGCCTGCTTCCAGTATTTTGTTTCTGCAACATATATTCTTTATCTTGCTTCTGATATCCTTGTCTCAGATTTATCCCATTCTGATTTCTGGGTTTCAACCCAGCTTGTTTGTAATCTCTGACTATGCCTGCTTGCTGCCAGCCCTGACCACCAGTCTGTCCCAGTTTTGCATTTAACTAATAACTTGATTGGTTTCTTTGGTCCATGCTTGCTGTCAGCTTTCTCCAGTGGGGAGAGCCTGGAGTTTGCTCTCTTAACGTGTCTGCTGCACAAGACCCATGTGAAGACCAGACTTACTTTACGAGGAAAACCCATCTGCTGAAGACACACGGGTCTTCAAGCTTGGTACCTGACAACTAATATAAGTAAGTATATTTTTACTTACATTAACATATACAGTAAATAAGTGACCATATCTTATTAAACCAGATCTTACAGTTTTATGCTGTGAACCAACTCTGTTCATTCTATTACATTATGCAGTACAAAAAAAGAGATTGAGAATGTTCACAAGAAGGTATTTACACTAAGACAAAAGTAATTTTGTTTTAATTCCAGCATGAAATTTATAAACCTTAGAAAAAGCTGATTAGTTAATTCTTAGAGAACCCATTTAAGCTTACTTGTAAAATTATTCCTGGTTAAGTATAGCCATTTAACTTCTAAAACATAATCAAAAGGCCTGAATTTGTTGAAAGAGAAGATGAGCAAAGAGTACATTAGCAGACAGTTAAGTGACACCAAACAATATCCTTATTCTCTATAATAAAATTCACAATTCAATACAATATATCCAAAATATTCGATACACATCCACTACTTAGGCTGCATTCACATCTTGAAATCATGGGCAGAAACGCGCCAAATCTGCCCACGATTCAAAACGCCCAGGTGTGAATGACAAATCACACAATGCACATTTCAGATGGCATTAATGTGAATGACACCTAAAAATGCGGTGTGGTTCTGGTGCGATTGTCATGTGATAAATTACACTGCAATCACGGCAAACCACATCGCGTGAAGCTTGTCGGCCAAAAAAAGTTCAGGATCTTTTTTCAGGTGACATGCTTCGCGAGAACCAAACCGCATTTTTAGGTTCCATTCAAATGACTGTGCGATTTCTCAGTCATACCTGGGCGTTTTGAAATCACAGGCAGAATCGGGGCAAATCTGCCCAGGTGTGAATGCAGCCTCAATGGCCCTGTAATCTATTTTCATAAAATAAAATTCTTATGCCCCGTACACACGGTCGGACTTTGTTCGGACATTCCGACAACAAAATCCTAGGATTTTTTCCAATGGATGTTGGCTCAAACTTGTTTTGCGTACACACTGTCGCACAAAGTTGGCGGAATTTCTGATCGCCAACAATGCGGTGACGTCAAGCACGTACGACGAGACTAGAAAAGGCCAGTTCAGAACCAAGCGCGGCACCCTTTGGGCTCCTTTTGCTAATCTCGTGTTAGTAAAAGTTTGGTGAGAGACGATTCACGCTATTTCAGACTCGTGCCTTTCAGATCGTTTTCTGTGGTTCAGTTTGTGCTTGTGGGTTTGTATCTGCTCTTCAGTGCGTGCAAGCAAGTTCCGCGTGACTTTAATTAGTCATTGTGTTCTTGTTTGTTCGTTACTGTTTTTCAGGTCGCTCTTCACAGGCCTTGCTGTTCTTCAGTGCGTTCTGTTACTTCGTTCTGAGCAGCCGACCGTTTTCTAGCCATGTTGCGTATACGTACTCCTCGTAGAGTTCGTGCTGTGCGGGGGCTTGGTGTTGGGGTCCTGACCTTGACACAAGTCCAGTCCATGAACAGGGTGGGGAGGAGTTCATGGACCAAGAATTGGTTGCTTCAGCATGACCAGTTCTCTCATATGCCTTTGCTCCGTGAGATCCGTGAGAATAATCCTGATGATTTCAGGAACTTTCTCAGGATGACGGACCCCGTATTTCACCCTTTGTTGGCTTTGCTGACCCCCTATATCAGCAGGCAGGATACCTGCATGAGGCAAGCCATCACTGCGGAGCAGAGGTTGGTCGCTACCCTGCGGTACTTGGCGACAGGGAGAAGCCTGCAGGACTTGAAGTTCTCGACAGGCATCTCCCCCCAGGCTCTGGGTATCATTATCCCAGAGACCTGTTCTGCCATCATCCAGGTCCTACAGAAGGAGTATATGAAGGTAAGATTTTTATCCTTTAATATCACATTTTATTGTATTGAATGTTTGATAATATATTGTATTTCTTTCCTCATTCCCGAATTACCATGATTGTAATATGCTGTGAATGTCCCCTTTGTTCTCATGCATGCTGGATTTTTCTGTAATTATTTTTTTTGTCCTTCATACATATTTGCCTTCAATAACCTCCCCAGCATGCTCTCCTGCCCTTTATTCACCTCATGTAGTCATTTAACAATGTATTTTATAAGCTCCATAGTAGTGCTTTACCCCAAACACCCCCTAAAATGTTTTTAAATGTGATTTGTGCTTTACATTCAGGCAGAGTGGCAGAGGCATTTTTTTTTTGTGGTGTCCCCAAATCATTTTTAGTAACCCTCCCTCCCCCCAACTGCTAAGTCAGCTGATCCCAATTCTCTATCTATCCTCAATCATCTATCTGCTGACTTTGCCAAACCCATACACACTATACCCACCTCTTTTGTGGTCAGATGTATGGATGAATTCCCCAAAGCAAGTAGTGCAAGGGCCTGCCTGTATACTTTCAAATGGTACTGTTTAAAGTTTTTGGATCCTATTATTATCTTGCCAGGTAATAGCAGAATGTCCAAATGTGCTCAAATGTGTACAGTGTGTATTTATATCTTTGTATTATGACACTTCTTACCTGTCCAGTGGGCTGCCAATAGTGTAACTAAGGAGGGGTTCCAAGTAATACCCTGTATTTAGGCATTAATTTCTCAATGAAGTGGAGAGGGTTACCTGTCCAAGATTCCCCCCCCCTATAATGTTAGAAATGGCCCATGAGAGGGGGGGAGGGGGAATATGATAGGTGTACCTTATACTTTGGTGTTGTTAAATTTCCCTTAATAAATGCTATCTGGAGGTTGGCCAAGAATGTTTGTGTCTAATCTGCTTGCCGTGTTTATGTGCAAAAATACTAATTTTTTTTGTTGTTTTCCTCAACAGTTTCCTTCCACGCCACAGGAATGGCAGACTGTGGCCTACTTTGCCCAGCGGTGGGACTTTCCTAACTGCGGAGGGGCAATTGATGGGAAACACGTCCATATCGTCCCACCACCCAACTCGGGGTCATACTATTTCAACTATAAGGGGTTCAATAGTATTGTGATGTTGGCGATGGTGTCGGCTAATTACGACTTCTTGTATGTGGACGTAGGGAAGAATGGCCGGATGTCCGATGGTGGAGTCATTGCCCAGACGAAGTTCTACAGGCGTCTCCAGAATGGCAGCTTGGACTTGCCACCTCCAGAGGACAATGTGGAAGGACTCCCATTCGTCTTCGGATGCGGAATGCAGATGAAGCATTTGCGCTGGGGGACCATCTTATGCGGCCATTCCCGATGAGGACCCTCACCCCGGAACAGAGGGTTTTTAATTACCGGCTGGCCAGAGCCAGAAGAGTGGTGGAGAACACATTTGGAATCATGGCCAGCCGGTTCCGCCTATTTCTGACACCCATCCATATGGCGGAGTATAAACTTAATCATATAATCATGGCGTGCTGTGTTCTACATAACTTTTTACGCCAATATTCTGCCAACTATGCTGGCTCAGTTGGGCCTGAGGCCGGAATTCTACATGATAAAACCCTGACGGCGCTTGAAAGTGGCCGTCTTGGCTTGCCCTCCCTGAGTGCCCGTGATGTCCGGTTAAGATACCTTGAGTTCTTTGCTGGTAGGGGGGCCATCAATATGCCAGACAATTTGTGAAGCATTTATCAAATAATAAAAAAAAAGCTAATCTTTGGTGACATTTACTGCTTGTGTTTGTTTTAGCTGACCCTGACAGCAATGTGGGGAGTCCTGAAAATGGCGTGATTGTGTAACCTTTTATACAAAGCACTGTTGGGTGTTATTTACAAGTGCACTTGAAACTGCACTGAAACTGCACTTGTAGTGCAAAGAGGATTTGCCCTTAGGAAATAACCCCCATTTTCACAGAAAACAGCAATTACATCACCACAAAAGTGTTGTAGCGTTGAGACAATAATCCACACATTCTTGATTAACAAACTTTTTAATACCTGCACAATCACATGTGCATTTAGAAAAGGTTTTTAAAACAAACCAACATGTTTGTTGTATAACAATTTTTGGGGTGGCATTATCAAAAATAGAAATGTCCATTTAATATAAAACAGGCCTGTGTAAAACCAACAAGACAGACAAAAATCTTGAACTTACAAAGTTCACATATGGTAAAACCTGAAGGCAATATCAGACATGAGTATTTAGGAACTGTGTTTGATTTTGCGTTCAGATGGAGTGACGTCACCCCTTGAAAAGCCAAATTTGGAAGATACACACCAATTTACGAATGTCAACATGTGCTAGCTGCCATCACGGGGGATCAAGGGACGTGTTTTGGGGAAGCAACCCCTACCTCACCGCTACTTTATTATTGAGGAAGGGGTTGCACCCCCAAAACGCGTCCATTGATCTCCCGTGATGGCAGATAGCACATGTTGGCACACTGTGTGCATCCTCCAAATTTGGCTTTTCTAAATATCGCTAAAACATTTTTAAGATTGTAGCACACAAAAAAAAGTGATTTTGCGGGGTTTTAAATTCGCCCCAAAACATCAATGATGTTATTATTTTTTTGAATAACATCATTAATTTTTTTCTTGAGGTTTTCCAATTCTAAATTACACCCCATGATCTCCCCGATCAGGATCTGGGCACTTTCTGATGTGAAAGGATCTCAATCCACAACATCACGATCACCTAAAAAGAGAGAAACCAAACAAAAACAGGTATCAAAAATCTGTCGGCATCCATCTCTTACCTGAGTCTGTGGTCGCAGACACTCACCTGTTGTGGTGTCAATTTCCACCACATCTTCTTCCTCCTCCCGCTCAGCTTGGGTTGGGGGTATTTCCCCTTCTTCCAGAGGTGGGGGGTCTGTGGTCTCCTCGGATGAGGGGTGTCCTCCGAGTCTTTTCTCCCCTATGTAAAACAAAAATGGTATAATTAGCACACAGATATTTGATGGCCGAAATATAAAGATGAAACATTGCTTGGAAGTGGGGTACAATTGTCTATTTGGGCAGAGTTCCAAGATGTAGCATTTTTATTGTCCTTTGTCAAGCTTCAATACTTTACCTGTCTTGTACAAGCTTCACAGATGGAGACCCCCCTATAGTATCCACTGGAGCACCTGTGTGGGCCCCCTAATAAAAAGGGTGTTCTTGTGTCCCACACTAGTGCTCCAGTGTCCAGATGTGAAAACAGCTGCTGAGTGTCCTCTCCTTACACAGAATCTAGTTTGCATTTCATTCTATAAACAAACCCATCTACACAACCAAATAGTTTTCATACAAGTAGGCCCAAAAAAATGTTGGAAAATGCATATGGCCTAAACAATGGTGTTTTAGAGGCCGAAAGAAAAATGTTTCCACTTGCCATTTTAAACTGTACAACAATTAAGAAAAGCATATGGAGCAGCACGAACGTAATAAAGACAAAAAGAATAGGAACACAGCACAACTACTTACTTTTTTGCAGCACTCTCCGGATCTTTCGGTACTGCTCGGGCTCTCTTAATTTCAGGTCCGACCACCGCTTCCTGAGCTGATCTTTCGATCGACGTACCCCAAAATTCCGGTGCAGACTTTTGACCACTTTCGCCATGATCTTGGCCTTTCTGATATTGGGGTTGGGGTAAGGCCCATACTTTCCGTCATGGTCGGCCTTCTTCAGGATGTCGACCATCTCCAACATCTCCCCAAAAGACATATTTGTGGCCTTAAATCGTCTCCTTCTGGATCTGGACGTTTCCGGATCCAGGTTTTCCTCCTCCTCATTGCTATAATTAGCACGTACCTGCTGTGACTCTGCCATGTGCTCTTCACCCACTGCGCCGAACGAAAAGGGGCGGGGAATAGACTAGAATGAACGTCAGGGGCGGGCGGAGTTACACGCATGTGCAGTGTGTATAAAGCATAACACACGTGCGTATTACGTACGATCTGTGAGCGGAGGAAGGAGCATTGGAGGCGCCGATCGTAATAACGAAGGTAAGAGACAAACTTGGGCCTATACTGCTTCTAGATTGAGGCCCATATTGTAACAAGATTAGGAGAGTTTTGGATGACATTAGGGTTTGTCTTGTGTTGTGTCTTGCAGTGAAAATGGATATCTTGAATGATTCAGACTTCATGGCAATATTCATTGACATGTTCAGGGAGCTGCCTTGTCTGTGGGAGATCAACCACCCACATTATAAGAACCAAACAAAGAGGAAGGCAGCGCTGGATCAATTGTTGGAAATTGTGAAGCAGGTGATCCCCACGGCAGACATCACATATTTGAAGATCCTAATTGGTGGCCTGAGGAGCACATATGTAAGGGAGCGCCAGAAAGTCCAGGATTCGCAGAGATCCGGAGAAGCAGATGAGATCTATGTCCCCAGGATGTGGTACTATGACAGGCTGCATTTTCTGGCAGGCCAGACTAAACCCGGGTCATCACTCTCCAGTCTTCCTTCCACGCTTCCTTCCCCTCCTGCTGAGGCTTCTGACGCCCAACCTGGGCCTTCCAGGCAGCAACATGTGGAGGAGCCCAGATTGAGCCAGGTATAGCATTCCTCTAAATAGTTCAGGTTGTCCAATCAATGATGTTAACTAGATGTTAGTTTGGAGTACTAATTTATGATTGTGATTGATGATGCAAAACATTACAACCATGTCCCTTTTTCATACACAGGGAAGTCTCAGCCAAGAGGTGGTCGGGCCGGGCAGGCTGGCTGATATGCCGGTCCCTCCCCTACACCCGCAAAAAGAAAGTGGCAGGAGGAGGAGTACCCTAGAGGAGGCTGCCATAGGCCTCTTTTGGAAGGCTACAGAGGCCCTGGGAGCACCACACACCGTTGAGGTGGACTTTGCTGCCATCATTGCCTGTAAAATGCAGCGGATGGAGGAGGACCAACAACTCATGTGTGAGTCATTAATGTTGGAGGCTCTCAATAAGGGGTTGAGGGCCCAAATAACATCTGATACCCACCTTTGTGACCTCACACATGGTCCTCCTCCTCCAGGTCCTCCTCCTCCTCCTTCTCCTCCAGGTCCTCCTCCTCCTCCTTCTCCTCCAGGTCCTACTAGTCCTCCTCCTCCTCCAGGTCCTACTCCTCCTCCTGCCACATCTCCAACAGCAGAGCGACAGCGTGGAAGGAAGTGTGGAAGGAAGACCAGAAAGTGAGGACCCTGGATCCAGTCTGGTCTGGAAAAAGATGCAGCCTCTTGTGGTACCACAGCCTGGGGACACAGATGTCATCTGCTGCTTTCCGGATCTCTGGGACTTCTGGACCAGACTGCACTTCCTTACATATGGACTCCTCAGGCCACCAATTTTGATGTTCAAGAATTGATGTCTGCCCTGGGGTCCCAGGCTTCGCTAATTTCTCCTGTTTATCCAGTGTTGCCTCCCTCTTTGTTTGGTTCTGAGCCCTTAATAAAGGAATTTTGGTTTGAATTATACTTGCCTATGTGTGTTTTACTTCAAAAAGGACAGTTTGTGAGGATTCAGGTACTTTTCAAAAATACAATGTGAAATTAACAAGGGACACCAACACCAAACAATCTCCTTGAGATTAAATAATATAGGATATCAATGGTATTGTGGTAACTTGACACACAAAACACACACAAAAATATTCTGGAGTCAAACTAAAAATAAAATTAAACATAGATCAGCCTTTGAAAAAATACAAACATAAAATCCTCCAAAAAAATGGCTTTAAAAAAAAAAACACCCCAAAAAATTTTTTAGCAGATGTGACAAATCAAAATATATTAAGGGAATCCCCATAAATAATAAAGAAAGAAGTTTTTGAGAAGTCTGTGTGAATATGAGCAGCAAAACTACTTAATTCTTCTCACATTATAAAGAAGAAGAGAGTGCGCTGTATTAAACCATTTTTTACATTGCAACATGACGAAAGTGCTGTATCCATTAGGAACGCTAAGTTTGCCAGACCGAGCTGTTCCGTGTCGGAATTTCTTCTGAGCATGCGTGGCACTTTGTGCGTCGGAACAGGCCACACACGGTCGGAATTGATGCGATCGGATTTTGTTGTCGGAAAATTTTATATCCTACTCTCAAACTTTGTGTGTCGGAAAATCCGATGGAAAATGTCCGATGGAGCCCACACATGGTCGGAATTTCCGACAACACGCTCCGATCGGACATTTTCCATCGGAAAATCCGACCGTGTGTACGGGGCATTACTGTGTTTTTCTACCTCCTTGTGACATCCTCCATGAGCTTCCAGATCTCTCCTTTTCTCTCTTATTTTTGATTGGAATAAGCACGTTAGTTGCAGCCATATGCAGTGCTCTATGCACACTACAAGTCCCTAATCGTTTTTTAGGAGCCAGCAAAAGAAGAAGCCAGATCACAGCAGCAAAAAATAAAAATAAAAATGGAGATTTGGAGGAGGCTGAGAGCAACAGAATGTACTTTCTTGGGTTAAGAATACATACTTGAATTTTTTTTTTTTGTGTGTGTCATTTTAAGAGGATGACAGACTGGGGTTGATTTACTGAAACTGGTGCAAAATCTGGTGCAGCTCTGCATAGAAACCAATCAGTTTCCAGGTTGTTTTGTCAAAGCTTAAAGTGTTACCATTCAAAAAAGTGTTACAAGCCAAAAAAAATGTTTAATTAAAATAACAACCATGTTATACTTACCGTCTCTGTGCAGTGGTATTGCACTGAGTGGCTACGATCCTCCTCTTCCGGGGATCCCAGCGGCGAACTTGGCTCCTCCTCTTCTTTTGAGGGATTACCATAGCCAGCCACTGGCTATGGGGTGAACATAGTCCTAGCACTCCCAAAATGTGTGTCTATGGAGCCATGCTCCATAGACATACACAGCGGGACTTAGGCCTACCCCCTACTTCCTCCTCACTGCATCTGATTGACAGCAGCAAGAGCCAATGGCTTCTGCTGCTTTTTGAATGCTCTGTGAAGAGGAAGTAAGGGGAGAAAAGATGCAGCCATGCACAGCGCTGGTCTCTTCTCCCCTCTCTTCCCCTTTACACAGCGAAGGGGTGGCACAGGGACACTGAAAACGTGTTTTTACCTTAATACAAACAATGCATTAAGGTAAAAAATGTTTTTAGGTTTACTAACACTTTAATTGAACAAGCTGAAGTTAGAGGCTAATTAGTTACCATGCACAACTGCACCAGATTTTGCACTCTCCAGTTTTAGTAACCCCCAACCCCATCAACCCCAATGTGTTTTTGTGTTTTAATGTATGCAATGGTGTTTCACTGTGCTCTCTATACTAAGTTTTAACACAGGGATGCCTGCACCCACCACATCCTTAACAACCACTGATGTCACCTGGTCCATCCACTTACTTGCCTGGGAATCCCCATCCATGTAAGTAAATGGACGGGGAGAGAGGATAACATCATTGTCTAAATATGACCACATAGGCATATTTGGGTAATAACATTGAACAAACATGGTCATGGTATTATTTGGGCAATGGTGTCATCACTAACCTTTTGTTTATATTGCTGATGACAGCTCAAGGAACTGTCATTCAGCAGGTGGCTTGGGGAACTGTCATCTGGCACTTGGCCGTCTTCACGCTGGGGTCATTGGGTTTTTACTTTTGGTGGGTGTTGTTCATCGTGGTTGAGGAGGGTCTACATTGCTGGACAATGTGACTGGCAATGGATTTATATTGTGGGCCTTTTTTTATATTAAAGACCTTGTCTCAAACTGTGTGTGTGTTTTATTTTGTTTTCTATTAAATTTTCTTTTACTATGTACCCCTTTCTTATTCACATGGGGGAATTGGTGTTTGAGTGTCCCCATATTTTTAAAGGAGACCTCCAGATTTCAATAAGCTCTCCACCCACAGACCCCTACAACCACTGGCCTAAGGCTGTGGGACAGAGGCCCTGGTCCTAATGACAAGGTTCCATTCCCTATGCTGAGGGAATCTGGCCTAATATGGTTAGGTAAGGACTTCCTGGCCAGGTGACCAGGTCTGGAATGCATTTTTTGGGGGGGGATTCCATGATTTTGTTCTTAGTTTTTGTGTGGGGTCCCTCCCCAGCCACATAAACAAATGAGCTGGGGATAGTTTAATGAAAAGGTATTCCCCCATGTGGCCTGGTATCATTCGGGGGGGGGGGGGGGCAGCTAGACAGATCTAGCTCTAGTAGGAATTTGGGGGGGACCTAATGCCTTTTTTCTTGATTTTTTTCATGGATTCCCCCTTAAAATACATGTCAGACCTGAAGTTTTTTTTGTATGGAGTCCCCCATTAACATCAATATCAGACCCTCATCCAGGATAAGCCAGGAGCTCTCATTTTGATGGAAATTTAAACACTCTTTTATTTGTAACTTTTAGTTCACTTCACAGGCAGGGCCAAGGCATCCCTCAGACATGTTATTCAATAGAGTTTGGCATTTTTAATGTTTCACTTTAAGCATTACTAAAATCATTAGTCCCCACCAAATATATATTTTTTTTAATGTTTTGCTTTGGTATAGTCTCCCTGGGCAGTGTCCATGCCATTTTTTTGACAATTAGCCTAGAAAATGACTGTGACTGTTTTTTTAACATTGGACTCCTGTTGAATTAAATGGTGTTCACATTTGGTACATAAACTTTTGTTTAATGAGCCAGCCTTGCACTGAACCAAGGTATGCTTGGCTCATCACTAGTCTCTATTAAGCAATATATCAATTTGCTTTCTTCTTATGTGTGGGCAGGGCGTGAGAACAAATGTCCCTGTAGAAGCAGTTTCAAATGTAGCACTATCCTCTGCCGGCAAATTTATAGGTGGTGGATTTTCTTCCCAACATTGTCTTTCTTCACTACAACTCCATGAAACAGTGCTCATCTCTCTGTAGCGTTATGATTCCAGCAGTCACACTACTGTCTTACCTTGAGCTGCCCCAGGCTCAAATGATATTACTCTTACAGGTCTGACTAGCAGGAGTCCATATAAAAGAGATACCAGAACTTCCTCAGCATGAGAGAGACAAAATTGGCTCTCTCTAGGTCATCTGCACCTGTTTTTCCACAAAATTGCTTTTGTCCTTCCCTTCTCCTTTCCTCTTCCTACTTTGTCTCTCTCGTAGGCTAAGGCTTCATATATTTCACAGCTCCTAAACTTGAGTTTAAGAGCTTTTGGCATTTTTTTGCCAAAGCTCCTAAACTCAAATCCATAAAAGCCTATGTGTCCATGTACACATAGGTTTTTAGGACCATTAGGAGCTCCTGCAGTTAGAGGGGGTCCGAACTCCCTCAACCTCCCTCTCCTGAACGCGGAAGAATCACATTCAGGATAGGAACGTTTTGAATCATGGTGCGATTTTGCAGCAATTTGCATTTTCCCGTTGTTAGCAGTCATAATAGGCTATGTGTACATAAAGTCTTACAGTGCTCTTGAGAGTAAGTTAGGCATGCCCCAGGCTCCTTTACAGAAAATTATCTGTAGCAGTACTTACACTTCTAAAAGGGGAGCCATGCTTATGTTAATGCAAAAATGCATCCAGCAAAGTTTAAAAGGACAGTCTAACTCCCTATGGGTTTCTACACTCTGTTCATACATGGCTGACACAAATTAGCCCGCTGCAGCATCTTGCTGCACCCTGGGGAAGAGGAGGCTGAGGCAGTGCTTCCTCCTGCCTATGCCCAGTTTTAGCCTAAGCAAAGTTATTGATTGGCGCTCCATGACTGATTTTGTATGAAAAAAGGTAAAACTGGAAAAATAAAACTGTTGCTGTATACTGTGACATGTCAGGACATTTTATATGCAGACCTAAAGGTCCACATTAAGTAGTTTTCCCAAACAATACTGAATACTTGTTGGTCAAGCTAAAGGAGATTGTACAGAGATTGAACAATCTGAATATGCAATCATCTTTATTGAAAGGTCTCTGACCTTGTACAGTCTACTAAATTTCTGCAGTTTAAATGATTGGCAGAGAGCCTGGTTTATAGACAACCAGTAGCATTTAGCAGTGTTCTCCCTGTATAGATAAAAACCCTTGGTAATAATTAAATATCACATCAGATTGAAACGTTCTGTCCCCTGTAAAGACTGGGGCAAAAATGTCAATAATAAAACAAAATACATCAAGCCAGATTCTTTCATCTCTGAGCTTGGTAACATACTTAAATCCTTCCATTTGAAAACATGCCAAAGGGAACCTTTTAACAAAGTGGCATCAATATAGCATAATAACAAAAGGGTGTTGTTTATATATTTATTTGTATATTTATTGAGAAAAAGAGTAAAGAAAAATAAAAATAAAAATGTATTTGAACTCCCCCTGCCCCGCATTTACTTTAAATTCCTCCAGGAGGAACTCATAGTGCCTAATGCACATTCTATGCATATTTATACAAAAGGCACTTTGATAGCTTTAAGTTCAGTTTTGAATACACATAGAATAATTCATGATTTAAAATATCAGAAGCATTTGGTGAAAAAATGTGCTGCTTATCAAGTTCCCAGTAGAAAAAAAAGATTTGTGATAGCATAGACAGTATATAAAGAAATTAGAAATGTAGCTCAGAATAAGTCTAATTGACTGTCCTTATTCCTGCCTGAATACAGTTCCGTTATATAATGTTTTGAAATCCATAGAGATTTTTTCAAGGCATAAGATCTGATGCACGTATACCAAGTGATAGTTTGCATTTTATAGGCATTACTAAAATATCTCAGCTTAACATCAGTCACACTTCCTTAATAGAAACATAGAAGAATATCACAATAAAAGACCAAGTGGTCCATTGAGCCTTACAACAAGCCTTCATTCACCTCTATATTTAAAAGTATTGTAGTAAAATATGTCCTCAAAGTTCATACCAGAGACATAGAAGCCTAATTTTTTTTTTCATGAGAGCAGATCTTGGCAACCTGAAAGCTTTAAAAAATAACTTTTGTCAGTGATCAATGACATGCTATAAGCAGAACAAAAGATATCTGGTTTTAGCCATACTGGTTAAGAAAAGAGGTAATTACTAGGGTTGATTTAAAGAGGAGGTAAACTCAGAAGAAATATTTCCAATAATCATATGGCCACTATGTATAGCATTTATAAACTCACCTAGATAAGAATTAGCATTCTAGGATCTTTCTTACTGTTTCTGCAGCTTGGTTTCTTTTTTAACTCTTCCTGCCTAAGATGGCGCCATGTTTGCGGTTTCCTTCCGATTCCAGCCTCATCTGTACTTCCACCCTTTCCTCTCTATCAAAGTCAGAATCTTGTGCATGCTCAGAAAAGATTAACCAAGCCTCATTTTAGTATACCATTACCATGGCAATGGCCCAGCAAACCAATAAGAGCACACATGCAAATATCCTCCCTGTGTTAACCAAGAATGTCCTTGTTCACACACCCTGTGACGTAACTGATCACATGGGGTGTTTCAAGAACACCGGGATCTCATGGGATTGTGATGCTATGGAGCTCTGCTATCAGAGGCACAGCACATAGATCCATAGACTGACGTCTTGCTGAGTGTGCCGTAAGTGAGGCGTGTGTGCACGAGTGTCGTCACTAACACAGATATCGGCGGTATCTCCTAAACAGCCCAGTTTGTAAAACTTTTAAAGCCACCTACAAGTGAGTGATTGCAAAACACTTTACATGTGGTAAAGTTGGGCAGGGGAGTTTACAACCACTTTGAGGTGGCCATAGATGGATTTAAATTTTTATCCATGTGGACCACTGCTACTCAACAGACGTCAATCTATCAATTGAACACACCTGCTGGAAAAAAGGTGCTCGATCAGCGGCTGCAGCACTCATCTGTGTATTCTGACCATGGAGGAGACCCCTTGCTGTCAGAATACCATAGCACGGGGGGAGGATTCCCCTATCCATCTCAGTTATGTGAATGGGGGAACTGGTTCAGTTCTTTACATGCAGCCCACTGGCTAAATGAAGAAAAAGTGAGCCATGTGAGGCCAGCTTTATATTAGGTAAATAAGCTGATCAAATTGCAAGGGAAGTTGCACATTGCAAGGTAATTGGCCCCAGGCTTAGTAAATGTTATGAAGTTTCAGTTCACTTTGCAAAGAATATCAAATCACATGTGAAGCACCCTCCTAGATAGCTGTTAGGATTAGATATATAGATTTAGTTTTGGGTCCCTGTGTTTTGTGGAGCTGTGTTTTTGATTAAATTTAGCTTGTCACACTGTATTTGGTGTGGCTGCAATTACTGTGTTAGGTAAATTTAGTTGTTCACTGTACTCAGTTCATCTGCCTTTGACTAGTTAGGTCTGGTCAGTGTTCTCGGCTGCTGTTGGTCTGTTTACTTCCTCTGCTTTCCATAAAAGATGTGAGAACTTTCTGGATCATAGGTGTGCAGCTATGCAGATGGTAGCATGAATATTTATACAGCCCTGGCCAATCCCAGAGAGCCTGAAGGCATGCTATATTCTCTGAACACACTGGGCTTGGGGTCTTTCCTGGAGAGGATCAGTCCAGCCTGGAGGACCTGCTGTGCTCCAAGGCAATGCTACCACGTGCTTGTTGTCTGTAAGGCCTCAGGTGGGCGACCTGGATGCCAAGACCCCAGAAAGCTGACTGAGGGGCTGTCTGCTGAACATCTAGTTTGGTATCACTGGTGTCACTTGGAAGTTGGGAGGAGGCAACCAGCTGTCCTTGGGCCTTGTGTAACTACAGATGGTTCTGAGAGATCCTACAAACTTTTGGGCTGCTACCACCCCTCTGGTGCTAGAGAGAGTCAGCTGTGGGTCAGTTAAAGGGGACACCATCTGGTGTTCTGAAGAGCCTAGTTGTAGTCTAGTTCTCTGTAAAGGGACTCTGCTCTTGTGTCTCTAAAGAAAGGAGTTTGCATTTAGCTCAAAGCTGAGTTTGCTGTTTGATACAAGGAAGAACTTCTACTACAGCTTTTTCAGAAAAGGGATTCACTGTCCTCAAATTGTATATAGTTCTGATTTTGGCGTATCCCTCTCAATTTCCTAATCCCTATCCAAAAACAAAAAACAACATCCCTAGACTGGTCATTGGAGGAAAGTGTGGCTGCGATCATGTGCCTGTCTGTGGGGCTATCCACTGGGGAAAAACCTGGGCATAATACCAGTGGCTCCTACAGGGGTAGTGCTACACATGTAATGCAAAAGAAAAAACTGTATTTTTGCTTGCACATGACTGCATGATTGACGTCAACAAAGGTTCATTCCATTCACTAAGCTCGGAGACAAATTCTCTTGCAAAGTGAATGACCTATTTGCCTTTAGCAAATCAACCTCAGTGTATCAGAATCCATTAACACAGTTGTGAAAATGTTTCAAAATGAAAAAAAAAAATGCAAATTCCCCCTAAAAGCTAGAAAATTATCCAGAACTCACTAAGTTTCATGGAGCATCATTAAAATAGAATTCCGGGATAAACCTATCTAGTCTAAAAAATGTTTCTTGCCCCCTCCTAACACCTATGCTAACAAACCTATGTAATAAAGATGTATATACTTACCTATCAGGCTGCTTCAGTCCAGTCACTTGATCTCCCCTGTGTCTGGTAGCAGGGGAGAGAAGAGAGCTCTACAACAACAGCTTGTAAAGCCTGCAGCAGTGATGCCACCAATAGACTACTATGACCCATCCATTTTTGTCACTCCCTCCTCTCCCCTGCAGCTGTGGAAGACTGACACAGGGGAGATCAAGTGACTGGACTGGAAAGGCCTGCAATAGGTAAGAATATACATCTTTCTTACACAGGTTTGTCAGCATAGGTGTTGGGAGGGAGGAGGGAGTATTTTTAACACAAGTTAGGTTTATCCTGGATCTCGACTTTAAAGCGGAGTTGCAGGCCTTTTTTTTCATTTATTAAAAGTCAACAGCTACAAAAAGTGTAGCTGCTTACTTTTAATAAACAGACACTCACCTGTCCCATGGAGCCTCGCTCCTCTCCCTTCTCTCCACGGCACCTCCATTGAAACTGTGGGCATCCGGCCATGACAGCTTGTGGCTTCACGGCCAGGCACACAATATGCATGTGCGAGTCTTGCTGCGCTCTCCAAGTGGACAGGCAATCTTCTGGGACCCGTGACGTGTCTCAGAAGATTGCCGAGAAGGAGGGGCCGCCTAGGGGGAGAAGAGGAGTTGCCTAGGTGGGCCATAGTCAGAAGCAGAAAGTGGGACAGGAAGTCCCACTCAAAACTAGGCACCTACTCCCCCCCCAAAAAAATTACATGCCAAATGTGGCATGTAAGGGGATGAGGAGTGCTTAAAGCTGAAGTTCCACTTTTGGGTGGAACTCCGCTTTAAGTTCAACAGGGGTTTGTTGCTATTCTGCTTCTTTTCTTTAGAGCAAATTACAATTCATTTGTAGCTTTATATACTGGAAAGAGGATGTATCTGTTTTAGTCTATAGACATTTTAGCGTATCTTGGTTTAAAATTAACTTTTCTTTTGAGCTCACAGTTTGTATATAACGCTTCACAATCATCTAAATTGCACTTCATGTCAATTTCTCACATTATACATCCAATTCAGTCCTGGTGCATACCATGATTCATTTTACATCTGCTATTTTGCAAGTTTAATCAGTGATGTTTTAATCTTAGAGCAATTATCTGCTTTAGTTTTATCAGTTGTTTAACAAGCTTGCTTTGCAAATTTTGTCAGCCTTTGCTTCTAGTTTCTGCAAAATTTATTTTATCCTGAACCTACCCAGTAGATTTTCACAACCTATAGCTGTACAACCCCCCCTCCCAAAAATTGTAATATGCAGCTTACCAATTCTAAGATGTGGTTGCTGCAATAGTGTTCCTTTTTTTTAGGAAAGTTTCCCTTTATTTCCATCTGGTGATCTGACCAGTAAGTCTGTTATTTTTCAGCAAAAGTGGCAACTAAAGCAGACCTTTAGCCATAACAACTTGATATAAAAAATAATGTTCTTTAGCAAGGAACATACATTCCACATTAATAATTATTCTACCTAGATTAATGTGTGCTGTAAATTGCCTCCTGCATCATTGTTGCTTCTTCTTGCTGGAGGCTGCCATTTTACTGAAGACCAGAGCCTCTGAGCGGCAGTAAATCTTTATGCTGTCAGTAGATTGGCCTTTACAATTTGGGCACAGTTTTAAAAAATAGAGAGCAACTGAACATGTGCAGAGCAGGGTGGGACAGTGTATTACTGGATTTTAAACCGTACAGGCACCTACTGTATTTGTGAAGATTTTCATAGCTATACCTGCAAAATGGGCCAGCATGAAGTGATCTAGCAGGACTTAATTTTCTGACTAAAGTTTCACTTTAACCAGGCGATTTTTAAGCTTTCAGTACTGTCACACTTTGAATGACAATTGCGCGGTCATGCTACACTGTAACCATGTGAAATTGTTATCATTTTCTTCGCACAATTAGAGCTTTCTTTTGGTGGTATTTAGTCACTTTTTTCCTGAAAAAAAAAAGACCAGAAATTTTGAAAAACATTTTTTTTTTTCTGTCAATAAATTTTGTAATAAGTAATTTTTCTCCTTCACTGATGAGATGGCGTTGATAGGCTGCACTGATGGCCACTGATGAGGCGGCTCTTATGGGCACTGATGAGGCTGCACTTATGGGCACAGATTAGGTGGCACTGAAGAGGAGGCACGAATTTCCCACACTTATGGGCACTGATAGGTGGCACTGATATGTGACACTGATGAGCACTAAGAGGCGGCACTGATGGGTGGCACTGGGCACAGATAAGCAGCACTGGTGGGCACAGATAGGTGGCACTGGTGGGCACAGATAGGTGGCACTGGTGGGCACAGATAGGCAGCACTGGTGGGCACAGATAGACGGCACAGATAGGTGGCACTGATGGGTGACACTGATGGGTGGCACTGATGGGCATTGATGGGTGGCATTGATGGGCAGCAGTGATGAGCATTGATGGGCATCAGTGATGGGCATTGACGAGCAGCACTGATAGCCAGCACTGACTGGCATCACTAATGGGCACTTATTGCTGGCACTTGTGGGCACTGATTGCTGGCACTTGTGGGCACAAATTGGTGGCAGTTGTGGGCACTGGTTAGCATCCCCGGGGGCGTGTGAGAACGTTGATTCTGGGAGGCTGTCATGTGACGTCCACCCAGAACAAGAGCCGCACCACCCAACCATCATTTGACGGTGGGTGGGCGGCTCTCGTGGTTAAGAGTATTTAGGCAATACATTTAACACTGACAGGGGTGTTTACAATGATAATATTTTTTTAATTTCTATGTAAAACTTTTATACCAAAAGGAAATAAAACTTTTGCTGTAACTGCTTAAAGAGTATTAGTTGGAGTTCAACTTTAATTTGTTAGTCAAATTCATCTAAAGCTTCTACTACTTCTTACACTACCTCCTTCCCGATTGACAATGCTGTTCTGCAAGAGTGTCTTTGTTGTTCTGCCATAGAGTGGAGACACCTTAACCACTTAGCGACAGCCCGCCATCGTTTGACGGCGGCAGAATAGCATTAGTAGCTGTACGGTGAACGCTTTAAGGAGTATAGGGGAAATGCACGTGCCACCGGGGAGTCGATGCGCGTGCCCGGTGGCCGCGATGTCCCCTGACAGAGCGAGAACGGGGACTTGTATGTGTAAACACACAAATCCACGTTTTGTCAGGGGTGAGGAGACTGATCTGTTGTTCCTAGTTTATAGGAAAAATGATCGGTCTCCTCCCCTAGTCAGTCCCATCCCCCTACAGTTAGAACATACACTGAGGGAAAACATTTAACCCCTTGATCGCCCTCTAGTGTTAACCTCCTTCCCTGCCAGTGACATTTATACAGTAATCAGTGCATTTTTATAGCATTGATCGCTGTATAATTGTCAATGGTCCCAAAAATGTGTCAAAAATGTCCGATCTGTTCGCCACAATATCGCAGTCCTGATAAAAATCGCAGATCGCCGCTATTACTAGTAAAAAAAAATAATAATAAAAATGCCATAAATCAATCCCCTATTTTGCTTTTGCGCAAACCAATCAATATATGCTTATAGCGATTTTTTTTACTAAAAATATGAAGAAGAATACATATCGGCCTAAACTGAGAAAAAAAATTATTTTTTTTTTATAAAAAATGTGGGATATTTATTATAGCAAAAAGTAAAACATATTGTGTGTTTTAAAAATTGTCGCTCTTCTTTTGTTTATAGCGCAAAAAATAAAAAATACATTTTATTTTAATAATAGGCAGGGCTATTTGTGCTGGACATGCCAGTACTCAGTAGTCAGTACCAGCACCTCCTGACACCCTCCCTCTGCCTGAACAGTGCTAGGCCAGCTAATGGGGGAGGGAGAGCAGTAGGCTCAGCTAAGGGCAGGGGGCGAACCAGGCCAGCCAATGGGAGGCAAGCGGCCAAGACAGCCAATGGCAGGGGAGCAGTGGCTTGGTGGACAGAGCTGTTGCTGTACTGGAACAGAAAGAGTGTGCAGTTGTGAGTGCGTAAGTGCTATGTGTGTGTGTGTGTGTGTGTGTGTGTGTGTGTGTGTGTGTGTTTTTTTTTTTGTGTAGCACGACCCCCTAAGGGGCTGCTTGGATTTACCTGGTCATCTGCACTGCCATGACCTAATGAACATTCCAACCCACCTGACACTCTAGGTTCAGACATCTTTGCACCACCTTAAAGCAATACGTCAGACAACTCTGTGCGTTTATTCTGATAATGTTTACTAGGACAATTAAAAGAAGATATTGTCACAAAGAGGAGGTAATATCTGCTGAGTTCTAGGCAACAGCGCCAACTCAGCAAAGGAATTCCTCCCAATAACACAAGTCAAGATATATACATGTAAACAGTCTAGTATATACACATGTACAGTGGAGTACTGCTTGCACCTGAAAGGATAAACAAAGTTAAATGGGTATACTCACAAACTTCTAAAGGGGAACCCTTGGCCAGCCTATAAACCTTTAACCCTAATGAGAGGTCAGACTTAATGGCAATGGTATAAGGACCCTTGTAACAATAATGACAGCAATGTTTCCATTGCAGATCTGATGGTCTTCATCAGCATGTAGGAGATTTCTTGAAATGATGAAAATGAAAAGGTGTTTATGCACATAATCACATGCACATAATCAGTTACAGCAACAGTTTTCTTTCCTTTAGGGGTAAAGGGTTTACATAAATTAAACCTGATCATTATAAGCACCCCTGTCAGTGGTAAATGGTTTGTTTAATCCCTCTAACTGCTACATCTGCAAGACAGCCTGTTCTGTTGAAAAACAGCAGACTAAGACAGTCCACCAGCAGGTTAAACAAGAAAAACAAAACAAAAAAAACTGACTTGATTTCTCCATCCATATCGTCAAGGTGGATGGGGGAATCCTGCCCACTATGCTATTGTATTCTGACAGCAGGGAGATTTTCCTGCCATCAGAATACACATATCAGCGTAGTGGGCTACAGCTTGTGGTTCTAAATGTGCATGGAAAGTCCAACAGGTTTCCATCAATCATGGAAGTCCACAAAATAATGTATGATGAGTGCCAGAATGAATCGTGACCATCTCATACACTGTATGTGCCACACAACAAAACACAACACAAAGGGGGCTCAACACAATCCACAGCATACAAGCCTGTAGAAGTATAAAGAAAAGTACATAGACAACTACCGGGACTGCATGTGATGTGTGTGTACACCTATCCTTTGCTGGTGTCATTGTCACATCACATCTACAGAGCTGTCATCTGTCACCTACATTTCATAATGATCACCCCCCATCTGAACAACAAATCTCATACAATTACACCAGAACTCTCCACCTCCTGGCCTGATCTAAGGTGGAGTTGAAAGCATGCAGCCTGTAAATTCCTAGTCCTAACCAGTGTGAGCCTGGGCTACCTGGACAAGAAATCACCCTGCCAAGAATGGGAAGCTCCTGGAAGAACAGAGCTGGGGAGAGATACAGATGGGGGAGATGGAGTCAGTTCAGCTCCCTCTCTCCCAAGGCTGATGTGCCATCTGATGGCTCACACAGGGACAACCATCATGCAGCCAGATGCAGCTGAAGCTGCTGTCACTTCAGCTGCATCTGGCAGCTGCGGGGCAGATACAGAGGGGGAGGGGCGGGAGGAGGCGGAGCAGACACATCCTTCTTTCTCTTCTCCAAGCAGGGGAGGAAGGGGGCCAGCATAAGTACTTGTTGAGGGATGCCTGAGTTTGACGCCCCCTCTCTCCTGGTGCCGTAAATCAACCAGCCTAAGTTGCCCTATGCTGGCGCCAGCCCTGCCCATTGCATAGGTAATGCCTTGTAATCATTTCATCCCTGTTCTTTAGGAATGAGAGTTGAGGAGTGGTGCTAAGGAGATGGGCTAGTGTTGTTCAGGGGCAGGAGAGTACTAACACTTCTACTGAGACAGAAAAGCCCTATAGGTAATAGATAATTGACCTTTTATGCACGGTTCTAGAGACTGTGCATCTATTGGGCCCCATTTACACCTGAGCGGTTTGTAGCTCCAATATTGAGGCTTTTAAATGCTCAGCATTAAAAATCCTATTTATTTTATATGGTGCCTGTTCGCAATTGAGCACTCATGCATCTGTCATTAGAAGCCTGTCACTTTAAAAAAGGAACTTAAAGTAAAGGAACTTATTTTGAGGCAGATGTTGGTGTTGTTTGCCCCATAGACTTTAGAGAGGGCACCTTAAAAGTGTTTTTCAGGTGTCCTATAATAGTTTACAGTATCAAAAACACAAGATCCTGCCCCAAAGAAGCTACTTTATAGCATATCGCTCTCACAAGTCAACGTGTGAACAAAAATATACAAAAAAAATGCCAAAAACACCTTTAGAATCACCTGTTTTTACACTAATAAAATAAAATAATAATCTGGGTCCATAAATAAAATGTGCTAATAGTCACAGCTAGTAGAAACAGAGAGTGACCTACAGCATTGATCTTTAGCAATCTGTAGCTTTATATTTTTTTGTGCCTGAGCAAACCTTATCTATGGACTTTTACTAGGCATATCTTCTTGCATATTTTATATATTGTCAGTCATATATTATATAGGAACTTTGCTCTATGCATCCTGCTGGTGTATGGTTATTAAAGCAAGATTGAAGAACGATGTGCTACCTAACAATCATAAAAAATAAAGATTACTTCGACATGTAATGGCATGCAATATGGAATGTCCATTACCTTGTTTATTAGTTATAACAACATTCCATCTTCCTGTGGTTGATACACTAGACAGCTTTGCTGCCATGTTTACTGGGAAAAGTGACAAACATTAGCACTGCATCAAAGAAATAGAAAAGAAGTCAATACATCTCTTGAAATGGAGACATCCTACCTGGAATATAGCATCAATACCAATAAAAACAAGACTGTCATTTAAGTTATGTGATATTATTTATACACTGCCATGTCCAAAGAGCAATTTATAGGCTCAGCTAGTAAATAAAAAGGCAATTGTCCCATTGCCTATACCATAAAAGAGAAAAACTCCCTAAGCCCCCATGTCTAGACTCTAGTGCAATACATAAAATCATCACTGGGTCCCCAGGCAGTGCTTCATCATGTTAATCCTACATCCTCAGACAAACGATCAATGCTTTGTAAATTATGCACTTGAATACATTAGCATTTTTTCAGAAACAAAAGCAATTGCCGTAAGAATCAATAAAGGCTTGAGATATAAATACAAATATCAATAAAAGGCCAGAGATATAAATACAAATAATGAAAACAGTCCATTATTTAGGCACAGTAAGTGCCAAACAGTATTTTGGGCTCTCAGTTTATAATACATTTTTATGGAGCAAATTGTAGCAGTTCAGTGTTTTAAGGCTCAGTTAAGAATTGCTATATTTATGTATCTTTTATATTGCTGTAATATAAAGGAGAAAAATCCAGATAGAACACACAATTTAGTAACAAATGTGCCACCTGGGTAATTATGTGTCAGTATTTGTTTGTGAAAGCACTGTTTGATAGAAAACGTTCTACTTCGTTCTGGCAATACTTGATGAAGGGATGGCGAGTCTGTTCAGTGAGTGAACAGAGACAAATCTCTATCGCTGGAGCCCATACATACACGGCCTTTGATGCCCAAGGCAACAACCCTTTGTTTTCTTGTTTTACTTGTCTTAAGCTGGCTTGCTATATTGCGACAGTCTGTAAATAAGATTTTTTTTTTTTTTACTGTGCTTCTACAGATCATGGGAAGTGTGCCAGTTACAGGCCAACTCTTTATCTCAGCTGTCTAAAAGCATATGCCTAATGTACTTAAAGACAGTGCTGGGGCAAGGCCATCTGGTGCCCAGGGCGAAGATGGCAAACTGCGCCCCCCCCAGGTATAAAGAGTCAGTGTCCTTTCAAAACCAGAAAATACTTAAAACAATTGAACAATACAATACTGTAGCTGCAGCCCCGTTGCAGTATATGTACTGCGGCGAATCGGCAAATGGTTAAATTGTAAGTTCACTTTACAGAAAATCTGTAAGGTGAACTTACATTGGACCCCCTCCCCATCCCCCCTAGTCCTGTTAACCTGGAGTGCAGTAATCCCCGGCACTGACCCCTTTACATTACACAGCCCCCTGCACCTCTTGACCCCTTTACATCACGCAGCCCCCTGCACCTCTTGACCCCTTTACATTACACAGCCCCCTGCACCACTTTACATTACACAGCACCCTGCATCTCTGGACCCCTTTACATTACACAGCCCCCTGCACCTCTGGGCCCCTTTATATTACACAGCACCCTGCGCCTCTGGGCCCCTTTACATTACACAGCCCCCTGCGCCTCTGGGCCCCTTTACATTACACAGCCCCCTGCGCCTCTGGATCCCTTTACATTGCACAACACCCTGCACCTCTGGGCCTCTTTACATTACACAGCCCCCTGCGCCTCTGGGCCCCTTTACATTACACAGCCCCCTGTGCCTCTGGGCCCCTTTACATTACACAGCCCCCTGTGCCTCTGGACCCCTTTACATTACACAGCCCCCTGCATCTCTGGACCCCTTTACATTACACAGCCCCCTGCATCTCTGGACCCCTTTACATTACACAGCCCCCTGCACCACTTTACATTACACATCAGCCTGCATCTCTGGACCCCTTTACATTACACAGCCCCCTGCATCTCTGGACCCCTTTACATTACACAGCCCCCTGCACCACTTTACATTACACATCAGCTTGCATCTCTGGACCCCTTTACATTACACAGCCCCCTGCATCTCTGGATCCCTTTACATTACACAACACCCTGCATCTCTGGACCCCTTTATATTACACAGCCCCCTGCTCCACTTTACATTACACAGCACCCTGCATCTCTGGACCCCTTTACATTACACAGCCCCCTGCGCCTCTGGGCCCCTTAACATTACACATCCCCCTGCGCCTCTGGATCCCTTTAAATACACAACACCCTGCATCTCTGGACCCCTTTATATTACACAGCACCCTGCAGCTCTGGATCCCCTGCATGTTACACAGACCCCCTCTTCAGTACAGACCCCCTTCAGTGTAGCCCCCCATTCAGTGCAGATGCCCCCGTTCAGTGTAGCCCCCCTGTTCAGTGCAGACCCCCTTTAGTGCAGATGCCTCCTCGCCTCCTTCAGTGTAGCCCCTCGCTCAGTGCAGACCCCCTTCAGTGTAGCCCCCTGTTCAGTGCAGACCCCCCTTCAGTGCAGACGCCCCCATTCAGTGCAGACCCCCCCTTAAGTGTAGCCCCCTGTTCAGTGCAGACCCCCCTTCAGTGCAGATGCCTCCTTCAGTGTAGCCCCTCGCTCAGTGAAGACCCCCCTTCAGTGTAGCCCCCCACTTAGTGTAGCCCCCCACTCAGTGCAGACCCCCTTCAATGTAGCCCCCCACTCAGTGCAGACCCCCACTCAGTGCAGACCCCCCTTCAGTGTAGCACCCCCCTTCAGTGCAGACCCCCCCTTTAGTGTAGCCCCCGTTCAGTGCAGTGTGCAGACCCCCCATTCAGTACCTCAGATCAGCACGGTGGCACATGCTCAGCAGATCCCCTCCCCCTGTTTACACATAAACAGAGAGGAGGGGGAGGCGGCTTCACTCTGCTCGGCTGTGCCTGTGTGATCGCACAGACAGACAGCCCGCGGCCACGAGAGGAGGGGATGGTAGGTGAAGCGGTGTCACCCTGCACCCCCCGCACACCCCCTCCTCCTTGCATCACAATATAGATCACCTCTTAATGCCTGTGCCTGTCACTGCGGTGCTGCCACCGTTTCAATCCCAAAGGGGGGGCGGCCTGACACCCCCCCGTGTGTGGTACCCGGGGTGGCCTGCCCCCCACTTAGTACGCCTCTGCACTCGGCACATTCTTTGCAAGCAGGCGCAGTGTTGTAGGGGCGGCTGGTGGCAGTTGCTAAGAAAGTTTAACAGCACACTGTTGCCAGCACTGCGCCCCTTTCCTACATTAAATAGCTACGCCCAGGGCATCCGCCCCTTCCGCCCACCCCTTGTACCGGCCCTGCTTAAAGACCTGTGTCAACAGGCTTTGGGCTTTTGTCAATGGCATTAGTTTGACATTAGTTTAAGATAATTCTGAGAACATTCAGAATTCAATGCCAGGTGCGCTTGATCTGCAGTTGTCCTCTTTCTGACCTACTTCAAGGGGGTTTTGCATTCCCATAGACATGTATGGGAATGCAAAACCCACCCGAGGCAAACAAAAGTCCATCAGCACAGGTTTTGACTTTTTAAAGTAGTAGTAAAGTATGCTTGTTTATTTATACCTACAGGTAAGCCTATATTAAGGCTTACCTGTAGGTACAGTAAATATTTCCTAAATGTGCACCAGCTAGTAGCAGCTGGTGATGTCACCGGCACATGCACAATATGCTCCTAATGGACAGCATGCTTTCCATTGAGAGAGCCATGCCACAGCTGTGACTCCCACGTGCATGCGTGGGAGTGATGTCATTGCCATTCGATCATGGAAATGGCCAAATGTCCGCGTACCCTGAATGAAGACCAGGTGAAGATGGAAGCCCTGTCTGCAGTTACAGAGCATCGCTGGAGAGCTTAGTTTTAAGGTAAGTCTTTCATAATGTGCTGGTATGGGATGCATACTAGCACATCATGCTCTTAACTTGCAGGGGGGAGATATTTTCTTGTTTTTAAGACACTAAAAAGTAAAGTACTGTGAAGCTGTGATCAAGTGAATGCATGATTGAACTATAATAAGGCCACGTTGTTCATGTTGATGTGAAGTGATGTGGGTACAATGCTGAATCTTTGATGGGGATATAGTCTTTAAAGTGGAGCTGTCTTGAGGGCATACTGATGGGGCTTTGATGTTTGGCGTTCAATGTTTATGGTGGAGCTGTTATCAGTGGTCAGAGATGTGTCAGCGGTCAGGGTGTTTTTTCATTTTTTTTGGTGGGTCGGTGAGAGTGGTTTATCAAGAATGGCATGGATATACATCACTGGGCAAAGTGATTGACAATGGATTTATATTTTTTTTTAACAAAGTGTCAAAGTGTGTTTACAGCTTTCAATAAGCCCCCCTGCCCATAGACCTTCATAACCACCTTACCAGGATTAATGGGGAAGAAGCCCTTGTGCACCCTGGCAAGGTACCTTCCCTATGTTCAGGGCATGTGGTCTGGTATGGTTCAGGTGTCAGGCTGCATGCTCAGACAAGGGTCTGGTATCGATTTTTGGGAACTCAACACCTTTTTTTATGTATGGGGTCTCTCTTGACATCCATATCAGACCCTCATCAAGGTTAAGGGCCCGCTATGTATTTTCAGATGGAACCCCATGTAATTTTTATTTATTTTTTGCATGGGGTCCCTCCATTGACATTTATATCAGACTCTGATCTAGATTAAGAACAGAACAAAATGTTTGGGAGTTGTAATTTACTTGGCTTTTTGTTTGGAAATGTCAGTTTTGCTGCAGTAGGTTTTATGCATTGTATTATATGCACCATTTTGCAGGCAGGTTCAGGCCATCCCTCAAGCATGTTATTTAAAGGGTTTTGCATTTTCAATTTAAGCATCATTATAAGCTCTGCTCCCCACCAAAGAGACTTTAAAAAAAATGTATTGCATTGGGATATGCCATTTCAGGACAGTGCCCAGTCCCCCGTGCCATTTTTTTTACATTACCTTTCCTATTAGTCTTGAAAATGAACAGGACTAATTTGACTTCAATGGAGTTCAAATTAATGTTCAGAACATTAGCACAGTTCGTCAAACCTTCCATGAACTAAACCCAGGAACGTTGATCTGTATTCTAGCTGAATTAGCCCGTTTTTTCTAGGTATTTATAATAAAGTAATGTATGGGCTTGCGAAATTTAGAAAAAACTTAGCTTTTAAAAGTAGAGCAGTGCTAAAATGTTAGCAAAATTACTATGTAAAAAATAAAAATAAATAACCAAAATGGCAAAATAAGCAGCACAAGCTCATTCATATTTATAAGTTGCTATTTTATCTCCACCTCGGATATTTTTCTTACACTTTATAGAACTTCACAATTGTTATCAGGTGAAGGCTGGTAATATTAAGGCATGGTATTATGTGTGATGATATTTGCTAGTTGACCCCTGTATATCTTAATCTCTTATTGGTCAAAGGAGGCTTCCTTGGCTTTTCTGCAAAAAATTTACCCCATCTTATTATTTGGCAGCCAGACTGGAAGATATTATTTTCAAATGTGGAACAATAAAGCTTTTAAATTTGAAGCTATAATAACACCCTGGTTAATAATAATTACTGAAAGATGTTTCATTTGCTTTGCATAAAGCCACACTGATTATAGCTTTATCAAGTGAAATATGGAGTGATTCAGCCCAGGCAAGATCTCCATGTTAAGCATCTCTCTGCTAAATGGCTGGAGAAATAAATGTTCAGCTGCCACAGCTTATGCTCAACAGAAAACCACTTAGCAAAATGTAGTATTTAATAACTTCTTTGGCTTCATTGTTTTTTTTTTTTTTTTTCAGCAGCATTATGGTTTTATCTCTGCTCCTCGTGTAAGTTAAATTTCATGGTAATGCGTTGCTATGCTATTTAAACAATACTACAGCTTTGGATGAGGTCAATTATATATATGAGATAATGGTTGCATAAGGATGAAGCCAGCTTTAATTTGATTTCACGATGCCAGACAAGAAGAATAGGGCAGGAAACAAGAGCTCTTACATTTCCTGAGCTTTACACCCACACATTGCTTTTTTTTGTAAAATGAAAGGATCAGATACATTTTAACATGCATTAAACAGAACACATTCCATAACCAGTGACACTTCAACATCAGTTTAGACAGTCACTGTTCATATACATGACAGTTAAACTAGAGGCCCATTTGTGCAAAGCCATGATCTGTAAGGAGAAGCAGGATCATGCTAACTATAAAGTGCTTGTGACCTTGCGCAGGGGAAGAGGGTAGAACATAAATCCATTTACAGGTTTTATTGGTTTGATATTTTATTTTATTTTCCATTAATTGTGGATTAGGGGAAAGGGTGGTTGTTTTAAGGACTCTCCAAATTTGCAAATCAGCAATATATAGCTATCTCATCTAGTTCTGCAGACTGCAAATAAACAGCGGATAATCGTTATATAAAATTTCTACTTTCTGACAGGGTAATCTTGTTTAAAGAAGTATTAAACCCAAAAGCAGACATTTATTGTATTATAGCTTATCAATTCTTAAATGTGATGGCTGTATTAGTTTCCTTTTGAGGCTTTCTGTGATGATCCGCCGGGTGATCCTGCAAAACAATGCCTCCTGCCCTGCAAACCCTTCCAGCAGACTGAGTACTAATACCAGCCCTTTACCCCAAGCATCATACACAGACAAGATGTTTAGGTAAAAACCAAAGGAATGACTCTTTATTAAAACTCAGACACATACTTTATACCCAACAGGAGGACATTCCCCTCTTGGTGATAATAGCATGACAAGGCAAACTTCAAACAGCAATCCAATTAACAGCTAACAGTGATCTAATTAACAATAAATTAATTACCATAAACATCCCACAATAGTTTTGTAATGAGGTAAAATGGACAGACAGAAACAATGGGTGACTCAATTAACAATGGGAATTCACACCTAGGAGGAACACAATGGGGAATTGTATGAGAGAAAGACAGCTTAAAGCGGAGCTTCACCCAAAATGGGAAGCTCTGCTTATCTGCCTCCTCCCCACCTCCGGTGCCACATTTAGCACCTTTCGGGGGGAGGGGGGAACGGGTACCTGGTATTGACAGGTACCCGTCCCAACTTCCGGGAGACCTTGCCGCGGCGAGATCTCTTGGAAGTTCGCCCTCTCTCCTCCTTTCCCTGCCACCGGGCCATTCAGAAAGCACAACATGCTTCTCACATGCACAGATGGAAACCGGCTGTGAAGCCACAAGGATTCATTGCTGGTTTTCCTTACAGGCAATGGCTTCAGCAGCGACAGACTAAGGCCTTATAGGCTGAAACGTGTCAACTGATTTAATCTGTATTTGTTCACTGTGGCTATTCAATAAAATTAAGAAATTTTAAGAGCACCAACCGGAGTGCTGATCATTTTTTCAAAATGGCTGTGGCAGCACCTGAGAGCCGATGGAAACAACGGCTGGGGTGCCAACATCGCTGAATTCCAGGACAGGTAAGTCTCCTAATATTAAAAGTCAGAAGCTGCAATATTTTTTATTTTTTGTGGGGGGCTGGACCTCCTCTTTAATAAACAGATTACACATAGCAGCAGGAGACCTCAGCATAAGGTTGTTTTAAGCTGATTATATTCTACTGCCTAAAGTCTCTGAGTCTAGGAGGGGATTGAAGCAGTCATTGCTGGTTTGGACACAGAGGCCCCAAATCTGTATCCAGGTCCTAGGTTCCCAGTGACTGTGTCTGAGAGACCTGTACCCACAACAGAAGCAAAACCCCTCCAAAGGTCCCCCAGGCACACACCTACCAAAGAAGAGAGCCCCCTCAAAAGCCAGGGCCAGTAAGTTGAGCTGGGAATTTTTTTTTTGTTTTTGTTTGACATGTGTCACCCTTCCATGTGCTCCTTGCTGTTAAAGCCAGTTATAGGTTGGGGCAGTTGCTGTTTGTTTTTTTGCCGTTGGTTATTTGGTGAGGGGGCGCACTTTGCTGCCATTGTGCTATTTGCGGGGTGTCCAGTGCCTTTAAGGAGGAGTGGGCTCCCTCCAGGCATACCTGCCCTCAATCTATCCATTATTAGACATGTGCACACTTAAATATTTCGTTTCGGAACTTCGTTTTTGTCCGAAAAATAAATTTATTTAGTTACTCCCGAAATTCGTTTTTATTTATTTTGTTTCGTTAAAAAATGCATTCATCCGAAAATGAGGGTCGAATCTGTCATTGAAGGCTTATGGTGTCTGTCGAATGTTGTAAGAAGATTCAACGGAGCAGCTAAACTGTTTGATGCTGCAATCGTACATTTTCGGTCAAATGTTTCGCCTACAAGCTATAGTATAATTCTAATGTTGTATGACACTAGTAATAATTATATTTTTTAATTATTATTACTAGTCAACCAACATTAGAATTCCTCTATAGCCTACGGGCGGAGCATTTGACCATAAATGTCCGCTCGCAGCGACTGCTTCGTTGAATCTTCATGTCGAATCTTTTCTCTCTATGTCGAATAATCTTGGACTAATAGAGTTAGGTTAGGCACATTCGACCTTTTTTTGCTATTGTCTCTATAATCTTGAATCTTTTCTTTCCATGTCGAACCTTTTCTCTCTGTGTAGAATAATTTTGGACTAATAGAGCTAAGGTTAGGCACATTCGACCACAGGTTCGATGGACACAGATCACTATTGTCAGCGTCATCTCGAATCTCCTATCTATATCGAACTGTTGTCACAATGAAAACAAAAATAAAGCATTTGTTTATGTCGGATCTTTCGGTTTTCGGATTCTGCATGTTCGTTATCGTTTCTCAAAACGATAATGAAAATACCCAAAATTCGGACGAAAATGCATTCGGACGAAAATGCATTCGGACGAAAATGCATTCGGACGAAAATGAATGCACATGTCTATCCATTATTATATATATATATGTGCTCCTACTATGGAGGCTCTTAAAATGTATAGAGTTAGGACTGCAAATACTGGGGTGCCTTGTCGTGGCCTCTGTATTTGTGCAAAATGTGTGCAAACGAAACCCCTGTTTATAACATGGACTGTTATGCCCCGTACACACGGTCGGATTTTCCAATGGAAAATGTCCAATCGGAGCGTGTTGTCGGAAATTCCGACTGTGTGTGGGCTCCATCAGACATTTTCCATCAGATTTTCCGACACACAAAGTTTGAGAGCAGGCTATTTAATTTTCCGACAACAAAATCCGATCGCGTCAATTCCGACCGTGTGTGGCCTGTTCTGACACACAAAGTGCCACGCATGCTAAGAAGAAATTCCCAGATGGAACAGCTCGGTCTGGTAAACTTAGCGTTCGCAATGGATACAGCACTTTCGTCACGGTGCAATGTAAAAAATGGTTTAATACAGCGCACTCTCTTCTTCTTTATAATGTGAGAAGAATTAAGTAGTTTTGCTGCTCATATTCACACAGACTTCTAACAAACTTATTTCTTTATTATTTATCGGGATTCCCTTAATATATTTTGATTTGTCACATCTGACAAAAATATGTTTGTGTTTTTTTTTTTTTTTGTTTTTTTTTAAAGGCAGATTTATTTTTAATTTTAGGTTTGTATTTTTTCAAAGGCTGATCTTTGTTTTATTTTATTTTTAGTTTTACTCCAGAATATTTTTGTGTGTGTTTTGTGTGTCAAGTTACCACAACACCATTATTATCTTGTATTATTTAATCTCAAGGAGATTGTTTGGTGTTGGTGTCCCTTGTTAATTTCACATTGTATTTTTGAAATGTACCTGAATCCTCACAAACAAACTGTCCTTTTAGAAGGAAAACACACATAGGCAAGTATAATTGAAACCAAAAATCCTTTATTAAGGGCTCAGAATCAAACAAAGAGGGAGGCAACGCTGGATAAACAGGAGAAATTAGCGAAGCCTTGGACCCCCAGGGCAGACATCAATTCTTGAACATCAAAATTGGTGGCCTGAAGAGTCCATATGTAAGGGAGTGCAGTCTGGTCCAGAAGTCCCAGAGATCCGGAAAGCAGCAGATGACATATGTGTCCCCAGGCTGTGGTACCACAAGAGGCTGCATCTTTTGGCCGACCAGACTGAACCCAGGGCCATCACTTTCTGGTCTTCCTTCCACGCTTCCTTCCTGGCTGTGGCTCTGCTGTTGGAGATGTGGCAGGAGGAGGAGTAGGACCTGGAGGAGCAGGAGGACTAGTAGGACCTGGAGGAGAAGGAGGAGGAGGACCTGGAGGAGGAGGAGGACCATGTGTGAGGTCACAAAGGTGGGTATCAGATGTTATTTGGGCCCTCAACCCCTTATTGAGAGCCTCCAAAATTAATGACTCACACATGAGTTGTTGGCCCTCCTCCATCCGCTGCATTTTACAGGCAATTATGCCAGCAAAGTCCTCCTCCACAGTGTGTGGTGCTCCCAGGGCCTCTGTAGCCTTCCAAAAGAGGCCTATGGCAGCCTCCTCTGGGGTACTCCTCCTCCTGCCACTTTCTCTTTGCAGGTGTAGGGTAGGGACCTGCATATCAGGCAGCCTGCTCGGCCCGGCCACCTCCTGGTTGAGACTTCCCTGTGTATGAAAAAAGGACATGGTTGTAATGTTTTGCATCATCAATCACAATCATAATTTAGTACTCCAAACTAACATCTAGTTAACATCATTGATTGGACAACCTGAAATATTTAGAGGAATGCTATACCTGGCTCAAGCTGGGCTCCTCCACATGTTGCTGCCTGGAAGGCTCAGGTTGGGCGTCAGAAGCCTCAGCTGGGGGGGAAGGAAGCGTGGAAGGAAGACTGGAGAGTGATGACCTGGGTTCAGTCTGACCTGCCAGAAAATGCAGCCTGTCATAGTACCACAGCCTGGGGACATAGATGTCATCTGCTGCTCCGGATCTCTGTGAATCCTGAACTTTCTGGCGCTCCCTTACATATGTGCTCCTCAGGCCACCAATTAGGATCTTCAAATATGTGATGTCTGCCGTGGGGATCACCTGCTTCACAATTTCCAACAATTGATCCAGCGCTGCCTTCCTCTTTGTTTGGTTCCTATAATGTGGCTGGTTGATCTTCCACAGACAAGGCAGCTCCCTGAACATGTCAGTGAATATTGCCATGAAGTCTGTATAATTCAAGATATCCATTTTAACTGCAAGACACAACACAAGACAAACCCTAATGTCAGCCAAAACTCTCCTAATCTTGTTACAATATAGGCCTCAATCTAGAAGCAGTATAGGCCCAATTTTGTCTCTTACCTTCGTTATTACGATCGGCGCCTCCAATGCTCCTTCCTCCGCTCACAGATCGTACGTAATACACACGCGTGTTACGCTTTATACACACTGCGCATGCGTGTAACTCCGCCCGCCCCTGATGTTCTTTCTAGTCTATTCCCCGCCCCTTTTCATTCAGCACAGTGGGTGAAGAGCACATGGCGGAGTCAGAGCAGGTGCGTGCTAATTATAGCAACGAGGAGGAGGAAAGCCCGGATCCGGAAACGTCCCGATCCAGAAGGAGACAATTTAAGGCCACAAATATGTCCTTTGGTGAGATGTTGGAGATGGTGGACATCCTGAAGAAGGCCGACTATGACGGGAAGTATGGACCTTACCCCAACCCCAATATCAGAAAGGCCAAGATCATGGCGAAAGTGGTCAAAAGTCTGCACCGGAATTTTGGGGTACGACGATCGAAAGATCAGCTCAGGAAGCGGTGGTCGGACCTGAAATTAAGAGAGCCCGAGCAGTACAGAAAGATCCGGAGAGTGCTGCAAAAAAGTAAGTAGTTGTGCTGTGTTCCTATTCTTTTTGTCTTTATTACGTTCATGCTGCTCCATATGCTTTTCTTAAGTGTTGTACAGTTTAAAATGGCAACTTTAATGTTCATGGGCCCATTATTCGTTCGTATCAAACATTTTTCTTTCGGCCTATAAAACACCATAGTTTAGGCCATATGCATTTGCCAACATTTTTTAGGGCCTACTTGTATGAAAAAAATTTGGTTGTGTAGATGGGTTTGTTACTAGAATGAAATGCAAACTAGATTCTGTGTAAGGAGTGGACACTCAGCAGCTGTTTAGACATCTGGACGCTGGAGCACTAGTGGGGGACACAAGAACATACTATAGGGGTGTCTCCATCTGTGAAGCTTGTACAAGACAGGTAAAGTATTGAAGCTTGACAAAGGACAATAAAAATGTTACATCTTGGAACTCTGCCCAAATAGACAATTGTACCCCACTTCCAAGCAATGTTTCATCTTTAGATTTCGGCCATCAAATATCTGTGTGCTAATTATACCATTTTTGTTTTACATAGGGGAGAAAAGACTCGGAGGACACCCCTCATCCGAGGAGACCACAAACCCCCCCACCTCGGGAAGAAGGGGAAATACCCCCAACCCAAGCTGAGCAGGAGGAGGAAGAAGATGTGGTGGAAATTGGCACCACAACAGGTGAGTGTCTGCGACCACAGGCTCGGGTAAGAGATGGATGCCGGCAGATTTTTGATACCTGTTTTTGTTTGGTTTCTCTCTTTTTAGGTGATCGTGATGTTGTGGATCGAGATCCTTTCACATCAGAAAGTGCTCAGATCCTGATCGGGGAGATCATGGGGTGTAATTTAGAATTGGAAAACCTCAAGAAAAAAATCAATGATGTTATTCAAAAAAATAATAACATCATTGATGTTTTGGGGCGAATTTAAAACCCCGCAAAATCACTTTGTTTTTTTGTGTGCTACAATCTTAAAAATGTTTTAGCGATGTTTAGAAAAGCCAAATTTGGAGGATGCACACAGTGTGCCAACATGTGCTATCTGCCATCACGGGAGATCAATGGACGCGTTTTGGGGGTGAAACCCCTTCCTCAATAATAAAGTAGTTGAGAGGAAGGGGTTTCTCCCCCAAAACACGTCCCTTGATTCCCCGTGATGGCAGCTAGCACATGTTGACATTCGTAAATTGGTGTGCATCTTCCAAATTTGGCTTTTCAAGGGGTGACTTCACCCCATCTGAACGCAATATCAAACACAGTTCCTAAATACTCATGTCTGATATTGCCTTCAAGTTTTACCATATGTGAACTTTGTAAGTTCAAGATTTTTGTCTTTCTTGTTGGTTTTACACAGGCCTGTTTTATCTTAAATGGACATTTCTATTTTTGATAATGCCACCACAAAAATTGTTATACAACAAACATGTTGGTTTGTTTTAAAAACCTTTTCTAAATGCACATGTGATTGTGCAGGTATTAAAAAGATTGTTATCAAGAATGTGGGGATTATTGTCTCAACGCTACAACACTTTTGTGGTGATGTAATTGCTGTTTTCTGTGAAAATGGGGGTTATTTCCTAAGGGCAAATCCTCTTTGCACTACAAGTGCAGTTTCAGTGCAGTTTCAAGTGCACTTGTAGTGCAAAGTGTCTATGCCTTTAGTAAATAACACCCAACAGTGCTTTGTATAAGGTTACACAATCACGCCATTTTCAGGACTCCCCACATTGCTGTCAGGGTCAGCTAAAACAAACACAAGCAGTAAATGTCACCAAAGATTAGCTTTTTTTTTTTATTTGATAAAGGCTTCACAAATTGTCTGGCATATTGATGGCCCCCCTACCCGCAAAGAACTCAAGGTATCTTAACCGGACATCACGGGCACTCAGGGAGGGCAAGCCAGGACAGCCACTTTCAAGCACCGTCAGGGTTGTTTTATGTAGAATTCTGGCCTAAGGCCCAACTGAGCCAACATAGTTGGCAGAATGTTGGCGTAAAAAGTTATGTAGAACACAGCACGCCAGGATTATATGATTAAGTTTATACTCCGCCATATGGATGGGTGTCAGAAATAGGCGGAACCGGCTGGCCATGATTCCAAATGTGTTCTCCACCACTCTTCTGGCTCTGGCCAGCCGGTAATTAAAAACCGTCTGGGGTGAGGGTCTTCATTGGGAATGGCCGCATAAGATGGTCCCCCAGCGCAAATGCTTCATCCGCAACAAAGACGAATGGGAGTCCTTCCACATTGTCTTCTGGAGGTGGCAAGTCCAAGCTGCCATTCTGGAGACGCCTGTAAAACTCCATCTGGGCGATGACTCCACCATCGGACATCCAGTCATTCTTCCGAACGTCCACATACAGGAAGTCGTAATTAGCCGACACCACCGCCAACATCACAATACTATTGAACCCCTTGTAATTATAATAGTACAACCCCGAGTTGGGTGGTGGGATGATGTGGACACGTTTCCCATCAATTGCCCCTCCACAGTTAGGAAAGTCCCACTGCTGGGCAAAGTGGGAGGCCACAGTCTGCCATTCCTGTGGCGTGGAAGGAAACTGTTGAGGAAAACAAAAAAAAATTAGTATTTTTGCACATAAACATGGCAAGCAGATTAGACACAAATATTCTTGGCCAACCTCCAGATAACATTTATTAAGGGGAATTTTACAACACCAATGTATAAGGTACACCTATCATATCCCCCCCCCCCTCTCATGGGCCATTTCTAACATTATAAAGGGGGGGAATCTTGGACAGGTAACCCTCCACTTCATTGAGAGATGAATGCCTAAACAATGTGTATTACTTGGAACAAGTTCTCCTTAGTTACACTATTGGCAGCCCACTGGACAGGTAAGAAGTGTCCTAATACAAAGATATAAATACACACTGTACACATTTGAGCACATTTGGACATTCTGCTATTACCTATCAAGATAATAATAGAATACAAAAACTTTAAACAGTACCATTTGAAAGTATACAGGCAGGCCCTTGCACTACATGCTTTGGGTAATTCATCCATACATCTGACCACAAAAGAGATGGGTTTAGTGTGTATGGGTTTGGCAAAGTCAACAGATAGATGATTGAGGATAGATAGAGAATTGGGATCAGCTGACTTAGCAGTTGGGGGAGGGAGGGTTAATAAAAATGATTTGGGGACATCCCAACAAAAAAGCCTTGGGCACTCTGCCTGAATTTAAAGCACAAATCACATTTCAAAACATTTTAGGGGGTGTTTGGGGTAGAGCACTATTATGGAACTGACAAAATACATTGTTAAGTGACTACATGAGGTGAATATAGGGCAGGAGAGCATGCTGGGGAGGTTAGTGAAGGCAAATATGTATGAAGGACAAAAAAAATAATTACATAAAAATCCAGCATGCATGAGGACAAAGGGGACATTCACAGCCTATTACAATCATGGTAATTAGGGAATGAGGAAAGAAATACAATATATTAGCAAACATTAAATACAATAAAATGTGATATTAAAGGATAAAAATCTTACCTTAATATACTCCTTCTGCAGGACCTGGATGATGGCAGAACAGGTCTCCGGGATAATGATCCCCAGAGCCTGGGGGGAGATGCCTGTCGAGAACTTCAAGTCCTGCAGGCTTCTCCCTGTCGACAAGTACCGCAGGGTAGCGATGAGCCTCTGCTCCGCAGTGATGGCTTGCCTCATGCAGGTATCCTGCCTGCTGATATAGGGGGTCAGCAAAGCCAACAAACGGTGAAATACGGGGTCCATCATCCTGAGAAAGTTCCTGAAATCATCAGGATTATTCTCACGGATCTCACGGAGCAAAGGCATATGAGAGAACTGGTCACGCTAAAGCAACCAATTCTTGGTCCATGAACTCCTCCCCACCCTGTTCATGGACTGGACTTGTGTCAAGGTCAGGACCCCAACACCAAGCCCCCGCACAGCACAAACTCTACGAGGAGTACGTATACGCAACATGGCTAGAAACATGGCGATCGGAAATTCCGACAAGTTTGTGCGACCATGTGTATGCAAAACAAGTTTGAGCCAACATCCTAGGATTTTGTTGTCGGAATGTCCGATCAATGTCCGACCGTGTGTACGGGGCATTACACTGGACAATTTGGTTTGTTGCAGACTGGCTGGTAAGTTGAGCCGGGAATTCTTCTTTGTTTTTGTTTGAGAAGAAAGCATTTCCTCTTTCTTCTGCAGTGAACAGACTGAAGCATTTTTTGTAGAGAGTCACAAAGTGAAAATGTGCAGGGTGGGGCTGATGTACCCTGTTTCCCCGAAAATAAGATCTAGCGTGATTGTCAGTGATGGCTGCAATTTAAGCCCTACCCCCCAAATAAGCCCTACCCTGTTTCCCGAAAATAAGCCCTACCCTGAAAATAAGACCTACAAGGACTTTAGGGCTTATTTGGGGGGTAAGGCTTATATTGCAGCCATCACCGACAATCTCGCTAGGTCTTATTTTCGGGGAAACAGGGTATGTCAGACATTTGTGAACACAGCCAAAAACGTAAACAGGCAACAACATTTACAGTACATAATTGTGTTGTCTCTAAGTCAGCATTTCAGTCCAGAAAAAATATGATGACACTAACGAAAGATAGCTCCATCCTTATGGAGAAGAAAAGATGGAGGCATTGTCAGTGTCATTGCGTTGCAGCTTACCAGTCCTAAGATGGCCGCATTCATTTTCTTTCATGCATTTTTCCTTTATTTTTACCTAGTGATCCTTCCAGTAACATGCTTCCTGTTCTATGGAGACAGTACTCACTATACTGTATCTATGAAGGAGCAGCATTGTCACTCTAGAACAGGACTACAGAATACCTCATCTCTTCTCCATATCTCCTCTCGTATCCAAGTCCTCCTGGTCAACCTGTCAAATTTTTTTATGTGCTCTATGAACAAGATGCAAGATGTATCTAACAGCAAAAAACAAATGGTATGAAAATGAAATATACAGTTATTGGTCAAGCTATTGTTGCTAAGTATAATTAGGATGATGATCAATGGTACAGAACTGACATCTTTGCATTACCCAGTGTAAAGGACAGCTCCACCCAAAAGCTCTGCTTGTCTGAATCCCCCCTCTGCTGCTACATTTGGCACCTTTTGAGGGGGTACCTGGTTTTTCGCCATGGCTCCCACCCCCTGCCCCCCCCCCCCCCCCCACGCAGCCAGCCCATTGAGAAAATGCAGCGTGATTCCTGAATGTGCAGTAGGAAACTGGCCAAGAAAGTCGGCTCTGGTGAGGACACCGCTGGAAGGTAAGTACCCTAATAGTAAAAGTCAGCATCTACAGAGCAGCGGAACTCCTCTTTAAGGACATAGACTTTGGTTATGCATGCTTCAGCAATGTTTGAAGTGTCAGAGATCTCTTTAACTATACCCAAAACATATTTTAGCTAAAACAGCCATTTTTAACCTCTTTTCTACATTTTCTACAGCTACATATTTTTCATCTTTTTTCATTTTTCTACATCTTTACATTTTTACATTTTTTAACATCGTTTAGATGTCGTTATTATTGGCTTAGTTACATCCCACAGGACATCTCACAGGACTATTCTATGCCCCCAAGCAGAGAGTGTGATGGGATTTAGATGATTGTATGGTTTTAAAATGTTTACATTTCTAAAATGTATGCAGAATTAATTGATTAAAGTTGAAGTGTGGGTATGGGCATTTTTGCATAGATACATTGGTCCAGCTTGGACCAAAATAGTAAGAAGGCCCCTATAGTGAGTGATCCCCAAATTAATGATCCAATTATCAGATAGTCCAGATATAACTATTATTGTTAGTATATTTGTTAGATAAGGCTTAGGTATTGCTTTTCAAAAATACACAAAAAATTGGCACTATTAGTGCCACTCGTCTTTTCCTGGACACCCCAATTCCACCTTTCAAATCCAGTTCACAGCAGTTGGTGAACTCAAAATAGATGATACCATTCTTACTTTGCCACAGGATATAGTTTAATTTTTCATTTTTCATTTTTAGTCAGTCAGTTATTAACATTAATTTAGGCTTTTATGGTTCAGTTACTAAAGAAGATAGCCACAAAAAAGCCCAGAAATGACACATCCCAGCAAGCCAAGTATCTTTACTTTTGGTCTGTCAGATATTATGGTTAATTTAGGCCTTTTCTGGTTCACTTACTAGAGAAAATGACTGACTACTTTGTTTTCCCTCCTTCCTGAACCACACAGCCAGCCAACTTAGCAGCGTGGGTTCCTGTAGCTCCCAGGATGTGCCTGCATAAGCTGGTTTTCATTCAGGTTGTGGAGGATGTTAATGGTAAGAGGAGGTCTGTGGGTCTGACTTGGTGACATTGGCCTGTAGCAGCTATGATGCTGTCTAGTGTAGCAGGTATTGCAGCCAAAGACCTACATTATCACAGATGGGCTGCATGTACATTAACACAGATGACTGCTTGTACACAGGCTTTCCAGCCTGAAAGAGGGGAGAGAGCTGGCTGTCATGTCTGCATGGGCTTTTTCACCCCCCCTATTCCTGTTTTCAGTGACTGCGTAATGTAATGTGAGCTGACACATACAGAGCTATGCATTCAGCAGCCTCTCTTGTGCCCCTATTAGCCGGAAGAAGAAAGCCAATTAAAGGCACAGTTACAACAGCCAATCGGAGAGACTGTACTGAACTACAGGGAGAACTGCAATGGATTCTGGGACATGCAGTTCCCACACAAAACGGTCCCATAGACTGGTATACAGGGAGAAATTCAAATCCCAGCAGGCTTTGCTGACAGGAAAGTAAAATACTCCATTTTGTGTCCTGAGATAAAGGTCAGTCAATGAGGGAGTGAGAGAGACACAGACGTGATCTAAGGGGCTGCTGTTACCCATGAAGGGGATTCATCCAGCCACAGTTCCAGAGGTCGGTGTGTTGATCCTGCCACTGCTTCAGAGGTCGCTGTGCGGTTCCAGGAGTCAGACGGTAATGGACATCCAGCCTGAGAGAGATCCCAGCTATATCTCCAGGTGTTCCTGAGGGTGTGGGCCAATCCGGTTACAAGGTGGCCAGTCAGGACTGATCACTTGATCCTTTGATCTCAGGATGGTTGAGTGGGCGTTTGCCCATCTTTACACGGTAGCCAGGCAACATTGCCTCACCAGTGCCCACATTTGTAGGAATACTTGCACCCTGCTGAACAGTCACTACATTCCACTTTGCCTACTAGGATACTGCTAGCATCCTAGATCTCATTTTGCCTACCAGGATACTTTCAAGTACCCCTTTGTTTATCCTGCTCAACAGGACATCAAGTGCACCAACGCCAGGCTAGCTGAAGATCCTGGATAGCTCCATTTTGAGGACCCTTTCTATTACTCCATCAGTATCAGTAATTTAGTGATCCCAGTGACTACCTTTAAAGGGGAACTCTCACGTTAAATGTTAAAGTGATAAATTGCATTTGTGGCCTCTTGCCTCACATTTAATTGCCTGGGTCTGTGATTTCAGGATTTGAGGGAAACAAACTGACGGTTGTTAAGGCAGACCAGTTCTTCTTTATGCTTGAGTGCATAGGCCACTCTAGATCTATTTAAGTTGTTTGGCTGTGTTATTTTGAAGTCTGCATTTTGGGTTTGATTAATACTATTAAATACCACAGTTTGCCATTCTTGACTATTGAGTTACCAGATCACTGTTTGTTTGATTGTGGAAAGTCTCCCAGTAAACAAACTTCCTGTTCACTACATTTGTGTCTGTTTTACTGTGTTTGCAAGTACAATGTTTGCTAGGTGTGCCAGAGGGGCTGAGACAGTTCTTTGGGGTTCAGAGGCAGAGTAATGGACTGAACAAACTTAAGCAGTTCCTTTGGGGGTATTGTTACACTAGCAATGCAGGACACATGCATAACTCAAAAGGGAGGGCAGGCCACAGCCAGGCGGCAGCCATTAATCAGGTCACTTGCTGAGTTGTTTTTAATTGTTCTGTATTGACGGGAAATACATAGCTGAGGGGGCCCTGGGGGTTGCTTGGCCCAGAGAGTCTGGCATGACATGACACGTGGAAATGACAGACCCCCGCTAGGTACACTTTATTTGATTTTTGGGTCACTGATCTTGAATGATCAGTAGGTATTTTTGCACCTATTGAACTGATATTACAAAACACTTTCCAGAAATATTTCACAGACCAAAAGGTAGCAAATATAGGAAGTTCATTGTTAGGATTTACACATCCTTTGATATATAAAAAAAAACATATCTGATGCTAGGTACTTAAATATGACCCTAAGGGAGATGGATATTTCATGCAAAGGGATCTTAGAGCGACCAGTTTTTTTACTCATTTTAATAAAGCTGATGCTGAAATTTCTACAACCGGTATTGTCTTTTGCTCCAATCACAACCACTGCATCAATCAATGTACAGTCCATTCCGAAAATCAGTCTGAAAGACAGTGCATCATACTCATAACTGTGCGCATAGGGTGTGCTGGGTGTTCCTGGCCACATGCTAATCACCCCGTGCGGCGCAGATTCCCCTGTTCTACTGATACTGGCCACTGCCCTATCGACACCGTCCATGATTTCTTTTTTTTTATATGTTTGTTTACATTTATTTCTAACCGTCTGTGTATACACACACTGTATTGTCAAAAGTATTGTGACACCTGCCTTTATACGCACATGAACTTTAATGGCATCCCAGTCTTATTCCATAGGGTTCAATATTGAGTTGGCCCACCCTTTGCAGCTATAACAGCTTCAACTCTTCTGGGAAGGCTGTCCACAAGGTTTAGGAGTGTGTCTACGGGAATGTTTGACCATTTTTCCAGAAGCGCATTTGTGAAGTCAGGCACTGGTTCGCAGTCTCCGCTCTAGTTCATCCCAAAGGTGTTCTATCAGGTTGAGGTCAGGACTTTTATATATTAAAGAAAAAGCTAAAATTTAAGTTGTCATGAAATACCACCAAAATAAATTGTATTGAACATGCCAGGTGTCAGGGGATCAAGGGCACCACATCCCAAAGAGATATATACAAAATAGAGAAATAATGGAGATTTTAAAGGTGCCAAAGTCAATATCAATTTGATATACTGTATATATAATACACACACACGCATGTGTGTTTTACCTTTTGGGTGCACGCCCTAATGCAATAGGCTGCGCACACCTATGATCATACTACAATACCGTTCTGAAGAATTAAGTTCTATAAATAACTTACATACAACATGTAGTAAATCAATCACTCAGTTAACCAATCTCAGTTTACTGGAGTTAACTGATGAAAAAGATTTAATCTGATTGGTTCTCACTGGTTGAAGAACATTGCATATACAGTAGTCATTGCATGTAACACATTCTTGTTAAAGTATAACTATAGGTAAAACTTTTGTTCTAGTTTTGGAAAGAGTAGAGATGGATTAGATCCCCTGTCCTCAAAGAGATTGTGAAAAAAAAAATCTTACAAGAGTTATAACCGTCCCTTGCTCTATCCAAAATGAAAATATACGTTTTTCCCAAAGTTCTTTAAATATGCCTTAGGTGGCTTTCAAGAAGTAGAAAACTAAACTAGTATAACTGTATTTTTATTTTGATCGTATGTTTTATGATAAGAAAAATTATTATGAATTCTTACAATACCATTTATTTTCAGCTGGGTTTGCAAATAAAACATAAATACTATACTGAAAGTTATACAATTTCAGCTGGATATTTTTAGATTAATGAGATTTACAAGGAAAATGTGAACACATATTTACAGTTATTATGACATTTAATTAAAACTTATACATTCAGACGCTAGTGGAGAGTTTGTGTTAAATTGTTTCATGATCACAGTTTTACTGCAAAATAAATGAATCGGTGCTATTATGCTGGCAAAGAAATTATTCATCAATCTAACTGTTACAGAAAGAAGTTTACACTAAATGGTTTTAATGTGTCAGTGACAACAGCAGGGGCACAACAGTTCCTCAAGAACCCATGGCACTTATTCATATAATCATATTATTACCTAAATGATTACACATTCACCTGTAAATTGTTTAGTTATAACAAAGTCCATGCAGGGCAAAACAACAGATTATTTTTAATGCCCTCATCACCAGCAGCATGTTCTCACCTTCCTTGTTGATAACTGCTTCATTTAGCCACAGGGAAAGAGGAAAAAACACCCTGTGCAAGCTCAAGCTTGTTTTCCCAGTTGGAGCTTACACAGGGTTGACTGGCTCTTCTCTCCCATATGACAGACATCAAGCACTAGCACTGTCACATTGTCACATTGAATAGGTTTCGTAGGCCTCCATATGCGAAAAGCGGTTATTTTCTTTACCTAAGGGATGAGGAGAGTAGTGAGGGAGTGCAGAATCCAAGAATATTTGCTGCTGGAGCAATAGACTTTAAGGCTGGGTTCACACTAGAGATCGCAGCAGCTCACAGCAGGAGTCCGGTGCGTCTCCATTTACTGTTTCAGGTCTGATTTCAGCCAGAATTTTTGGCTGAATTCGGACCTGAAACAGACCAAAAGACCCACAGGGCTCCTGAGCAATTTGCACCAGATCCACTCCGGAGATGTGTGAACTGGCTCCATAGAAAGCCGATCACAATCTCCTACTATGCAAATTAGATGCAGGAAAACCCACATCCAATTCGCAAAAGTGTGTGCCCTGCCTTAGCGTCTACAATTGCGATACAAGTCATATTGTAATTGAATGTTATTAAAAATTTCCTTTCCTTTTAAGTCTGCAGCCACTGTAATTTTCTATAAATGCATTGCAATATGGCTACATGGAGTTGTTCTGTACACAGAATGTGTACTGACCACTTCCCAGGAACATAATTTCCTGCTTGTGTGATTGGCTCACCAATTTTCCCAGAAGTCTGCCTAAGATACAAGTCAGATATCAGGCATCCTCTGCAACAAAAATTTCATTTTTGATGAAATATTTCCAATAGGAACACATCTAAAGGGATGCAGGCCCAGCAGATTTCCTCATTAGTGCCCTGTAGCTGCCACAGCTGACTGATAATTATGAAACCACTCCCATTAGATCCACTCAGTACAGAGGCACAGACAAACACACACGATTTCTTCAGAATAACAAAAGGTAGGAATCTGCAACAAAATTGTTATAATCTTTACAGTGTACATAGATCACCCAGGGGGGAATGTTTTTTCCTCAACAAACGTGGAGTTACGCTTTAATGAATTCTATGCATTAAAGTAAAAAAACCTTATGTGCCAGATTCCCACAGCCCCTCATCCCCCCCCCACCTTCACTTATTCCTACCTGCGCCTGATCTCATACCAGCTATGTGCATGAGATATGTACAGTGCCTTGCAAAAGTATTCACCCCCTTGGCATATTTTGTGTGCTATTGCCTCACAACCTGGAATTAACATGGATTGTTTGAGGATTTGCATCCTTTAACTTAAAGAACATGCCCACAACTTTGAAGATTTTTTTTTATTATTATTGTGAAGCAAACAACAAATAGGAAGTCAATGAAAAAGTCAATGTGCATAACTATTCAACCCCCTAAAGTCAATACTTTGTAGAGCCACCTTTTGCGGCTATCACAGCTCCAAGTTGCTTTGGATAAGTCTCTATGAACTTGCCACATCTTACCACTGGGATTTTTGCCCATTCCTCTTTGCAAAACTGCTCCAGCTCCTTCAAGTTGCATCGTTTGCGCTTGTGAACAGCAATCTTTAAGTCTGACCACAGATTTTCTATTGGATTGAGGTCTGGGCTTTAACTAGGCCATTCCAACACATTTACATGTTTCCCCTTAAACCACTCAAGTGTTGCTTTAGCAGTAAGTTTGGGGTCATTGTCCTGCTGGAAGGTGAACCTCCGTCCTAGCCTCAAATCACAAAGAGTGGTACAGGTTTTGCTCAAGAATATCCCTGTATTTAGCACCATCCATCTTCCCCTCAACTCTGACCAGTTTCCCAGTCACGACTGCTGAAAAACATCCCCACAGCATGATGCTGCCACCACCATGTTTCACTCTGGGGATGGTGTTCTTTGGGTGATGTGATGTGTTGGGTTTGCGCCAGACATAGCGTTTTCTTTGATGGCCAAAAAGTTCAATTTTAGTCTCATCAGACCAGAGCACCTTCCTCCATACATTTTGGGAGTCTCCCACATGCCTTTTCGCAAACTCAAAACGTGCCATTTTTTTTTTTGCTGAAAGTAATGGCTTTCTTTGGGCCACTCTGCCATAAAGCCCAACTCTATGGAGTGTACGGCTTATTGTCGTCCTATGTACAGATACTCCAGTCTTTGCTGTGGAACTATGCAGCTCCTCCAGGGTTTCCTTAGGTCTCTGTGCTGCCTCTCTGATTAATGTCCTCCTTGCCCGGTCCGTGAGTTTTGGTGTGCGGCCGTCTCTTGGAAGGTTTGCTGCTGTGCCATGTTTGCAGCAAGCAAAAGAGGAAGTAAAACCCGTCAGAGTTTACTTCCTCTTTAAGGGGGCAAATATTCCGGGGCTGAAGTGGTTAATGTAGAAGCCCAAATGTGTATTTAATGAAAAACTGTACTTTTCCCATGGAATGCACAGTCATGGGTATGCTTTAGTTTAAAGTGACGTTGTTGCTATTTTTAAAGCCTGAAAACAGATGTTTCCTGCAAAGCAAACAATTAACATTTACATTTACCTGAGAGGGTTGGGGCCTTTAACCAGTGAGTCAAGTAGGAATAGCAGAGATTTGTTCCAAATGATTTTAATGCTCGAGTAGGAGCTGAAGGAGTCAACAATCTACAATACAGACAATAGGGATGAGCTTTGAGTTAGAGTCGAACTCATGTTCGACTCGAACATTGGCTGTTCGCCCGTTCGCCGACACCGCGAACAATTTGGGGTGTTGGCGGCAAATTCGAAAGCTGCGGAACACCCTTTAAAAGTCTATGGGAGAAATCAAAAGTGCTAATTTTAAAGGCTTATATGCAAGTTATTGTCATAAAAAGTGTTTGGGGACCTGGGTCCTGCCCCAGGGGACAAGGATCAATGCTTTAAAAACGGCCATTTTTTTCGGGAGCAGTGATTTTAATAATGCTTAAAGTGAAACAATAAAAGTGTAATATTCCTTTAAATTTCGTTCCTGGGGGGTGTCTATAGTATGTACATGTTTCCCATGTTTAGAACAGTCTGACAGCAAAATGACATTTCAAAGGAAAAAAGTCATATAAAACTACTCGCGGCTATTAACCACTTCAGCCCCGGAAGGATTTACCCCCTTCCTGACCTTCCTGACCAGAGCACTTTTTACAATTTGGCACTGCGTCGCTTTAACTGCTAATTGCGCGGTCATGCAATACTGTACCCAAACAAAATTTGCGTCCTTTTCTTCCCACAAATAGAGCTTTCTTTTGATGGTATTTGATCACCTCTGCCGTTTTTATTTTTTGCGCTATACACGGAAAAAGACCGAAAATTTAAAAAAAAATGATATTTTCTACTTTTTGTTCTAAAAAAAATCCAATAAACTCAATTTTAGTCATACATTTAGGCCACAATGTATTCGGCCACATGTCTTTGGTAAAAAAAATGTCAATAAGTATATATTTATTGGTTTGCGCAAAAGTTATAGCGCCTACAAACTAGGGTACATTTTCTGGAATTTACACAGCCTTTAATTTATGACTGCCTATGTCGTTTCTTGAGGTGCTAAAATGGCAGGGCAGTACAAAACCCCCACAAATTACCCCATTTTGGAAAGTAGACACCCCAAGGAAATTGCTGAGAGGCATGTTGAGCCCATTGAATATTCATTTTTTTGTCCCAAGTGATTAAATAAAAAAAAAAAAAAAAATTACAAAAAGTTGTCACTAAATGATATATTGCTCACACAGGCCATGGGCATATGTGGAATTGCACCCCAAAATACATTTAGCTGCTTCTCCTGAGTATGGGGATACCACATGTGTGGGACTTTTTGGGAGCCTAGCCGCGTACGGGGCCCCGAAAACCAATCACTGCCTTCAGGATTTCTAAGGGCGTACATTTTTGATTTTACTCCTCACTACCTATCACAGTTTTGAAGGCCATAAAATGCCCAGATGGCACAAAACCCCCCCAAATGACCCCATTTTGGAAAGTAGACACCCCAAGCTATTTGCTGAGAGGCATGTTGAGTCCATGGAATATTTTATATTTTGACACAAGTTGCGGGAAAGTGACAATTTTTTTTTTTTTTTTTTGCACAAAGTTGTCACTAAATGATATATTGCTCACACAGGCCATGGGCATATGTGGAATTGCACCCCAAAATACATTTAGCTGCTTCTCCTGAGTATGGGGATACCACATGTGTGGGACTTTTTAGGAGCCTAGCCGCGTACGGGGCCCCGAAAACCAATCACCACCTTCAGGATTTCTAAGGGTGTAAATTTTTGATTTCACTCTTCACTGCCTATCACAGTTTCGGAGGCCATGGAATGCCCAGGTGGCACAAACCCCCCCCCCAAATGACCCCATTTTGGAAAGTAGACACCGCAAGCTATTTGCTGAGAGGCATGGTGAGTATTTTGCAGCTCTCATTTGTTTTTGAAAATGAAGAAAAACAAGAAAAAAAATGTTTTTTTTCTTTTTTTAATTTTCAAAACTTTGTGACAAAAAGTGAGATCTGCAAAATACTCACTATACCGCTCAGCAAATAGCTTGGGGTGTCTACTTTCCAAAATGGGGTCATTTGGGGGGGTTTGTGCCACCTGGGCATTCCATGGCCTCCGAAACTGTGATAGGCAGTGAAGAGTGAAATCAAAAATTTACACCCTTAGAAAGCCTGAAGGCGGTGCTTGGTTTTCGGGGTCCCGTGCGCGGCAAGGCTCCCAAAAAGTCCCACACATGTGGTATCCCCATACTCAGGAGAAGCAACAGAATGTTTTTGGGGTGTAATTTCACATATCCCCATGGCATGTTTGAGCAATATATCATTTAGTGACAACTTTGTGCAAAAAAAAAAAAAAATTTGTCTCTTTCCCGCAACTTGTGTCACAATATAAAATATTCCATGGACTCGACATGCCTCTCAGCAAATAGCTTGGGGTGTCTACTTTCCAAAATGGGGTCATTTGGGGGGGGTTTGAACTGTCCTGGCATTTTATGCACAACATTTAGAAGCTTATGTCACACATCACCCACTCTTCTAACCACTTGAAGACAAAGCCCTTTCTGACACTTTTTGATTACATGAAAAAATTTTTTTTTTTGCAAGAAAATTACTTTGAACCCCCAAACATTATATGTTTTTTTAAAGCAAATGCCCTACAGATTAAAATGGTGGGTGTTTCATTTTTTTTTTTTCACACAGTATTTGCGCAGCGATTTTTCAAACGCATTTTTTGGGGAAAAAACACACTTTTTAAAATTTTAATGCACTAAAACACACTATATTGCCCAAATGTTTGATGAAATAAAAAAGATGATCTTAGGCCGAGTACATGGATACCAAACATGACATGCTTTAAAATTGCGCACAAACGTGCAGTGGCAACAAAATAAATACATTTTTAAAAGCCTTTAAAAGCCTTTACAGGTTACCACTTTAGATTTATAGAGGAGGTCTACTGCTAAAATGACTGCCCTCGATCTGACCGTCGCAGTGATACCTCACATGCATTGTGCAATTGCTGTTTACATTTGACGCCAGACCGACGCTTGCGTTCGCCTTAGCACGAGAGCAGGGGGGACAGGGGTGCTTTTTTTTTTTTTTTTTTCTTTATTATTTTTTTGCTTTTTTATCTTATTTTTAAACTGTTCCTTTCATTTTTTTTTTTTTTAATCATTTTTATTGTTATCTCAGGGAATGTAAATATCCCCTATGATAGCAATAGGTAGTGACAGGTACTCTTTTTTGAAAAAATTGGGGTCTATTAGACCCTAGATTTCTCCTCTGCCCTCAAAGCATCTGACCACACCAAGATCGGTGTGATAAAATGCTTTCCCAATTTCCCAATGGTGCTGTTTACATCCGGCGAAATCTAAGTCATAAAATGCTCGTAGCTTCCGGTTTCTTAGGCCATAGAGATGTTTGGAGCCACTCTGGTCTCTGATCAGCTCTATGGTCAGCTGGCTGAATCACCGGCTGCATTCTTAGGTTCCCTGTTGAGACAGGAGAGCCAGAGAAAAACACGGAAGACGGTGGGGGGGGGCATTCTCTCCCACTGCTTGTAAAAGCAGTCTAGAGGCTAATTAGCCGCTAGGATTGCTTTTACATGAAAGCCAACCGCTGGCTGAAAAGAATGATACCAAGATGATACCTAAACCTGCAAGCATCATTCTGGTATAACCACTTAAAGTCGTGAATGGCGTACCTGAAGACAAAAAAATGGTTAACAATAAAGCACAGTAAACGGTAAAGTATAAAAAATTGCATACCTGAAAAGCAAACATGATAAAACATAATAACAGCAAAACATTGCAGAATAGAATACAGTAAAAAAGAGCAGAACAATAGAGAGAATAGAGAGAGAGAGAGAGAACAATAAAACAACAATTATTATTTTTTATTTTATATTTTTGTTTGTGTTTTTTTTTTTTTCTTTTTTACACTTTTTTTGTAACTGTAACTTTTATAACTGTAACCGGTTCCAGGTTCGGGTCTCTCAAAATGTGATGGCATCTTGGGAGACCCTGTGAAAGTGTGCCTAGTCTGTGCAATGCTGTACCCTACGCTAATACTCAACTAGTGTATGGTAGCGTTCAAAACATTCACCAATGCAAAGACCAGGATTGTCAGGACAGGAGGGACAATAATAGCGGGTGTCACGCCTATATCCGCGCTTGCTGCAGACACAACATCTTTTTTGGGGGATTCGCTGGGTAGGGGTACTCGGGAGGACATAAAGAAAATGCCTCTCATGCAGCCGACTGCATTTGGTTGGGGATGTGAATGGGGGAAGTACGGGCGCTGCAGAAGCGGTGGGTTCCCAATTAGGATTGCCGAATGCAGCAGGAAGGGCACTATGGGCACGACGGGCCTGTGTTTGTCTTCTTGGTGGCAGCGGGACACTACTTGTGCTTGCCACCTCACCAGCTTGAACTGCACTTATGGGACTCGCCACGTCACCAAGTGTTACTGCAGTGCTGGTTTGACTACGACCGGGGTGTACTAGGCCGCTGGCGATTGCCAGTTCAATAAAAAGCTACCAAAAAAACTGTTAGCGATCGCAGGGATCAGGCCTGACTCTGCGAACGCTGCAGTTATGCGTTAAGTGTTTTGTAAGTGACAGTGATCGATCGATACTGCACTTGGGTGGGCTGGGCTGGGCTGGGCCGGGCGGAGGGGCAAAACGCAGGTGCTAGCAGGTATCTGGGCTGATCCCGCTAACACTGCGTTTTTGGGAACCCTAAACTGCTGGGGACGCCAGTATAGATCTGATCGGATCAGATATTGATCCGTTCAGATACTATACCACTAAGGGAGGTGTACGGTGCGTGCGTGGGTGTTAGCGGTACTGGCGCTAATCTGACGCTGCTTGGGGCTGGTGCTTGCCAGTTCACCAAAATACTACCAAAAAAACTGTTAGCGATCGCAGGGATCAGGCCTGACTCTGCGAACGCTGCAGTTATGCATTTAGTGTTTTGTAAGTGTCAGTGATCGATCGATACTGCACTTGGGTGGGCTGGGCTGGGCTGGGCCGGGCGGAGGGGCAAAACGCAGGTGCTAGCAGATATCTGGGCTGATCCCGCTAACACTGCGTTTTTGGGAACCCTAAACTGCTGGGGACGCCAGTATAGATCTGATCGGATCAGATATTGATCCGATCAGATACTATACCACTAAGGGAGCTGTACGGTGCGTGCGTGGGTGTTAGCGCTACTGGCGCTAACCTGACGCTGCCTGGGGCTGGTGCTTGCCAGTTCACCAAAATGCTACCAAAAAAACTGTTAGCGATCGCAGGGATCAGGCCTGACTCTGCGAACGCTGCAGTTATGCGTTCACCAATGCAAAAACCAGGATTGTCAGCACAGGAGGGACAATAATAGCGGGTGTCACGCCTATATCCGCGCTTGCTGCAGACACGACATCTTTTTTGGGGGGGTTCGTTGGGTAGGGGTACTCGGGAGGACATAAAGAAAATGCCTCTCATGCAGCCGACTGCATTTAGTTGGGGATGTGAATGGGGAAATTACGGGCGCTGCAGAAGTGGTGGGTTCCCAATTAGGATTGGCGAATGCAGCAGGAAGGGCACTATGGGCACGACGGGCCTGTGTTTGTCTTTTTGGTGGCAGCGGGACACTGCTTGTGCTTGCCACCTCACCAGCTTGAACTGCACTTATGGGACTCGCCACGTCACCAAGTGTTACTGCAGTGCTGGTTTGACTACGACCGGAGTGTACTAGGCCACAGGTGCTTGCCAGTTCACCAAAACGCTACCAAAAAAACTGTTAGCGATCACAGGGATCAGGCCTGACTCTGCGAACGCTGCATTTATGCGTTTAGTGTTTTGTAAGTGACAGTGATCGATCGATACTGCACTTGGGTGGGTTGGGCTGGGCCGGGCGGAGGGGCAAAACGCAGGTGCTAGCAGGTATCTGGGCTGATTCCGCTAACACTGCGTTTTTGGGAACCCTAAACTGCTGGGGACGCTAGTATAGATCTGATCGGATCAGATATTGATCAGATACTATACCACTAAGGGAGGTGTACGGAGCGTGCGTGGGTGTTAGCGGTACTGGCGCTAACCTGGCGCTGCCTGGGGCTGGTGATGGCCAGTTCACCAAAACGCTACCAAAAAAACTGTTAGCGATCGCAGGGATCAGGCCTGACTCTGCGAACGCTGCAGTTATGTGTTTAGTGTTTTGTAAGTGACAGTGATCGATCGATATTGCACTTGGGTGGGCTGGGCTGGGCCGGGCGGAGGGGCAAAACGCAGGTGCTAGCAGGTATCTAGGCTGATCCCGCTAACACTGCGTTTTTGGGAACCCTAAACTGCTGGGGACGCTAGTATAGATCTGATCAGATACTATACCACTAAGGGAGGCGTATGCTGCGTGCGTGGGTGTTAGCGGTACTGGAGCTAATCTGACGCTGCCTGGGGCGACGCATATCACCGCCGGGCGATCAGGGGGCTAAACCTTTATTCGGTAATAAACGATGGGTGCCCTGACACTATAAAAAATAAACGAACTAACCAGCATCACCCGCAACTGTTATACGGTGATCAGCGGTGAAAGGGTTAACTAGGGGGCAATCAAGGGGTTAAAACATTTATTAGGTAGTATATGGGGGTCCCTGACGCTATAAAACGCTAACGGCGAACCTAAATATTTACTTCCCTAACTATCGTCACCAGCGGCACTAATACAGCGATCAGAAAAATTATCGCTTAGCGACACTGGTGACGGGGGGTGATCAAGGGGTTAAAACTTTATTAGGGGGGGTTAGGGGGGTACCCTAGACCTAAAGGGGGCTAACCCTAACTGACCTAACACTGTAACTGTCACAAACTGACACCAATACAGTAATCAGAAAAAAAAAAAAAACTTGCTTGGTGTCAGTTTGTGACGGGGGGGGTGATTGGGGGGGGATCGGGGGGCGATCGGGGGGGGGATCGGGGTTGTTTGTGTGCCTGGCATGTTCTACTGTGTGTGTGTGTGTGTTGTGCACTCACATTACAGTCTTCTCTCCTCGGCGCCGGAAAGGAAAATACCGAGCCGAGGAGAGATGACATCATTTCCTCTGCCTCTGTGTACAATACAGAGGCAGGGAAATGATCCCATTGGCTGGGAGCGATCGCGAGGGGGGGCCACGAATGGATGGCCTCCCCCTCACCACCGATCGCCGAGAGAGATTTGCCGACCGCCGCAGGCACCGGGGGGGTCCGATTGGACCCCCCACCCGCGGGCAGGCAAGGACGTACCTGTAAGTCCTTTTGCCTGCCCGTGCCGCTCTGAGGACGTATATGTTCGTGCGGCGGTCGGCAACTGGTTAATGAATTGCCGGTCCAACAATACACATAAAACTTCATTGATAAAAATGGCATGGGAATTCCCCACAGGGGAACCCCGAACCAAAATTTTTAAAAAAAATTACGTGGGGGTCCCCCTAAATTTTATACCGGGCCCTTCAGGTCTGGTATGGATATTAAGGGGAACCCCGGCCAAAATAAAAAAAAATGGTGTGGGGTCCCCCTCAAAATCTATACCAGAACCTTCAGGTCTGGTATGGATTTTAAGGGGAACCCCGCGACAACATTTTTTTAAAAATGGTGTGGGGTCCCCCCAAAAATCCATACCAGACCCTTATCCGAGCACGCAACCTGGCAGGCCGCAGGAAAAGAGGGGGGACAAGAGAGCGCCCCCCCTCCTGAACCGTACCAGGCCACATGCCCTCAACATTGGAAGGGTGCTTTGGGGTAGCTCCCCCAAAACACCTTGTCCCCATGTTGATGGGGACAAGGGCCTCATCCCCACAACCCTCGCCTAGTGGTTGTGGGGGTCTGCGGGCGGGGGGCTTATCGGAATCTTATTGGAATCTGGGGGTCCCCTTTAACAAGGGGACCCCCAGATCCCAGCCCTCCCCCTGTGTGAAATGGTAAGGGGGTACAAAAGTACCCCTACCATTTCACAAAAAAACTGTCAAAAATGTTAAAAATGACAAGAGACAGTTTTTGACAATTCCTTTATTTAAATGCTTCTTCTTTCTTCTATCTTCTTTCTTCTATCTTCTATCTTCCTTCAGTTTCTTCCTCCATCTTCTTCTGGTTCTTCTGGTTCTTCCTCCGGTGTTCTCGTCCTGCATCTTCATCTGTGGCGTCTTCTTCCCTTCTTCTCCTCAGGCCACTCCGCATCCATGATGGCATGGAGGGAGGCTCCCACTGTGTGATTCTTCTTCTCTTCTGACGGTTCTTAAATAATGGGGGGCGGAGCCACCCAGTGACCCCGCCCCACTCTGATGCAGGGGACTTGACGGGACTTCCCTGTGGCATTCTCCGTGATGTCAGAAGGGGGCGGGGTTACGTAACAGGTGACCCCGCCCCTCTGATGTCACGGGAAATGCCACAGGGAAGTCCCCATCAAGTCCCCGTGCGTCAGAGGGGGCGGGGGGCACTGTTTTTGGACTATTTATTCTTAATCCACGTTTTTTATAGCGCTGCTACTTTGTATTGTGTATCTGTATCTGTGTGTATCTCATGGTTTTAGCAGCTGCTTGATTTGTATTTACATATGTTATTTAACGTGGTATTTTTCACTTTTTTATAAATCCAGTTTGGTTTGTGTGTATCTTTGTGCAGATGACCCTCATTCATCGATTTCCTAGAAGTTTAGGGAAGATTTTCATATGAATGTTCATAAGAGGAATGGGACGGTACGAAGCACATGAGATCTTTTCCTGTCTTAAGAAGTACTATTATGGTGGCTTCCAACATTGACTCTGGTAGACCCTCTTTTAAGGCTGCGGAATGAGTGCTTCGGAGTATGGGGGCAAGCTCCTCAGAGAAAGTTTTAAATAATTCCCGGTCCTGGTTTTTTCCCAGATTGTAGAGCAGTATGGTGGTCTGGATTTCCTCAATAGAGATTGGAGACTCTAATTGCTCACACTGTGAGGGAGATAAGGTAGAGAAATCAATACTGTCTAAGTATTGGGCTAGGGCATCACAGTTATAATCTACTCTGAAGGGAAATGTGTACGTGTTTAGCAATAGTATCAAAGTGTCTTTATAATCAGTGCAGACTGTTAAACAGCAATGTTTTTGTAAATGTGTAAGACTGTAAGTTTGATCTGTCCTTCTGGATTTTGATTAAGCAAGCACTGTGATTCTCTGCAACAGAAACAAAGGACATCTTTCTTTATTTTATTTATTTATTTTGTTTATGGCAAAACAGGCTTGGAGTTTCATTTAGAATAAAAGTTATTTTGTTAGTGCAAGATGATGCATGCTGACTTCCTTGCACTCTTGGATTACGTGCTAGGTTTTTTTTGTGCCTTGTAATAGCAGTGTACGGCTCCCTGTTATCATAAGGTAATACAATGATGTCATTAACGATCTGTTACTGCAGGAGAATGGCACAATAAGCCTCCTGGAATTAGAAGCATTTTACACACAAATTGCCATGTTCGCTATGCAGTTACTCTGATGGTGTCCCATAAACCATATGGCTCAGCTTGGTGTTTGCAGACTTGTTTTTCTTGTTTCAGAAGCACAGATATACCTTAACCTTCACCTCGTCTTTGCAGGTAATCTATATAAATGATATTGTTTCTCTATAATAGTTTTCTTTGTTTTTGCTCTCCATACAACTGCCAATGTTGTCAGACCTATTTTTTTAATAAATTATTTTCAGTCTCATACATAGTATGCAGAATTATATATCCAATCCAAATCTCCTCACTTTACTAAGCAGTTTTATAGTGAAAGACAAAGATGATTTATTTTAGTTTTGTTCATCGTCTCATCCTGTGTAACGTGGACAATCCGCGTTACCCCCAAAGAACAATGTGCAAACAAATATGATGAAAAACTAAATACATTTAGAACCTGTAATGATATGGTTTCAGTGAAGGTGCTGCAGCCTAAAAAAACCTGAACATTCATCCTCCATTCATTGTCTCACCCTGCCTTCTTTTATTATGGTCAGTGTATTATCTTGCATGTGAGGGGGCAAGCAATGGCAAACCGTAAGAAGATCTAACTTGGGAGATGCTGAAATACAGTATGATCCTTAGAGATCTCTTCTTTACTTACATGCATTGTGTATATCTCAGATCCCTTACCAGGGATCAGTTCATAATATGCTTCACAATCCATTGGAGTGGAATCGATATTTTTAAGACTTCCGGGTGTATGTGTTACTGATTCTTCTGGGTTATTATAATGCTTCCAGGATAAGTTGCCTGTTGACATAGAAATCCATAATACTAAAACAGGAAGCTGAATTTCTGAACCTAGAAATGGCTAAGTCACCTGTTTGGCTGTGCAGTGTGCAAAAAATGTGTAAATTGTGCAGAGATGATTAGAAGATTACAAACGTCCCAATTTGTTTACTATTTTGCATTGCAGACTCTGGTTTCCCCACTATATTCATTCTGTGTAACAGGTACATAATTAGCAGTATGGTGCAACAATATTGTTCTCGTATTTCCTCTTTTGACCCTACCTATATTATGATACTAACACAGTACAAATGAGCAAACCTCTGAAAAGTTCAATCAGTTGTGGTTTAAGGAAAATTTTAGAAAATTTGCAAAACTTTGCAATTCAAAAATTGGGTCAATGAGAGTCAAAACCCAGCTATAAAAAGAAGGTAATTTAAAGCAAAACATGATGCAAAGGTGTGCAGAATAGTTTTGGAAGCTCCTGACAGCTTTGCCCAACAAGATGAGCCTGAGCCACTCTTACCAGGGATAATAACATAGATGGATGGGACTTGGTGGCACTGGCTGTCAAGTGTTAAGAGTGGTCACAAAACAGCAGAAGCAGGTTTAAAGCAAAAACAGCCTTAAGAGAAACCTTTCTCCCAGAACAATTTTGAATTTTGCTCTGGACATCTGAATTTATGAAACTTGGTCATGCAAGTTTCAGGAACAACTCTACAATACAACATCTCAGCTTTCTAATACACCTATCTCAAATTATTTCTACCAAAATAATATTTCCATGGATATATATATATATATATATATATATATATATATATATATATATATATATATATATATATATATATATATATATATACAGTGCCTTGAAAAAGTATTTACACCTCTTGAAATTTTCCACATTTTGTCATGTTACAACCAAAAACGTAAATGTTTTTTATTGGGATTTTTTGTGATAGACCAACACAAAGTGGCACATAATTGTGACATGGAAGGGAAATGATAAATGGTTTTCAACAATTTTTACAAATATATATGTGCAAAGTGTGGCGTTCATTTGTATTCAGCCCCCTTTACTCTGATACTCCTAAATAAAATCTAGTGGAACCAACTGCCTTCAGAAGTCACCTAATTAGTAAATAGAGTCCACCTGTGTGTAATTTAATCTCAGTATAAATGCAGCTGTTCTGTGAAGCCCTTAGAGATTTGTTAGAGAACCTTAGTGAACAAACAGCATTATGAAGACCAAGAAACACACCAGACATGTCAGGGATAAAGTTGTGGAGAAGTTTAAATAAGGGTTAGGTTTTAAAAAAAAAATCCCAAGCTTTGAACATCTCACGGAGCACTGTTCAATCGATCATCTGAAAATGGAAAGAGTATGGCACAACTGCAAACCTACCAAGACATGGCTGCCCACCTAAACTGACAGGTCGGGCAAGGAGAGCATTTATTTAGAGAAGCAGCCAAGAGGCCCACAGCTCAGGTGGGAGAATCTGTCCACAGGACAACTATTAGTTGTGCACTCCACAAATCTGGCCTTTATGGAAGAGTGACAAGAAGAAAGCCATTGCTCAAAGAAAGCCATAAGAAGTCCAGTTTGCAGTTCGTCAGAAGCCATGTGGGGGACACAACAAACATGTGGAAGAAGGTGCTCTGGTCAGAGAAGACCAAAATTTCACTTTTTAGCCCATGAAACATGGAGGTGGCAGCTTCATGTTGTGGGGATGCTTTTCTTCAGCAGGGACAGGGAAGCTGGTCAGAGTTGATGGGAAGATGGATGGAGCCAAATACAGGGCAATCTTAGAAGAGAACCTGTTATGCCGCGTACACACGGCCGGACTTGCCAACAGGCTAAACTCCGTCGGCATTTCCAATGGAGAGATTTTGAACATGTTCTATATCTGAGTCCGTCGGAAATGCCGACAGAAAAAGTCCGATGGGGCATACACACGGTCGGAATGTCCGACCGAAAGATCCCATCGGGCTTTTTCTGTAGGGAAGTCAAGCCGTGTGTACGCGGCATTAGAGTCTGCAAAAGACTTGAGACTGGTGCAGAGGTTCACCTTCCAGCAGAACAACAACCCTAAACATACAGCCAGAGCTACAATGAAATGGTTTAGAAGAAAGCATATTCATGTATTAGAATGGCCCAGTCAAAATGGCCCAGTCAAAATCCAGACCTAAATCCAATTGAGAATTTGTGGCAAGACTTGAAAATTGCTGTTCACAGATGTTCTCCATTCAATCGGACAGAGCTTGAACTACGGTATTTTGCAAAGAAAAAAAAGATTTCACTCTAGATGTGCAAAGCTGGTAGAGACATACCCAAAAAGACTTGCTGCTGTAATTGCAGAGAGAGGTGGTTCTACAAAGTATTGACTCAAGGGAGCTGAATACAAATCCATGCTGCACTTTTCACATATTTATTTGTAAAACATTTTGAAAACCATTTACCATTTCCCTTCCACTTCACAATTATGTGCCAGTTTGTATTGGTCTATCACATAAAATCCCAATAAAATACATTCATATTTTTGGTTGTAACATGAAAAAATGTGGAAAATTTTGAGGCGTATGAATACATTTTCAAGGCACTGTATATATATATATATATATATATATATATATATATATAGATATAGATATAGATATAGATATATAGATATATTGATACATCTATATATATATAGCTATCTATATCTATAGATATCTATCTATAGATATAGATATATATAAAATATATATCTATAGCTATATATACACTGTGCAAAATTCTAAATGCAACACTTTTGTGTTTGCCCCTATTTATCATGAGCTGAACTCAAAGATCTACGACTTTTTCTATGTACACAAAAGGCCTATTTCTCTCAAGTATTGTTCACAAATCTGTCTAAATCTGTTAGTGAGCACTACTCCTTTGCCGAGATAATCCATCCACCTCACAGGTGTGGCATATCAAGATGCTGATTAGACAGCATGATTATTGCACAGGTGTGCCTTAGGCTGGCCACATTAAAAGGCTACTTTAAAATGTGCAGTTTTACTATATTGGGGGGTCGGGGGGGTCCGAAAACCAGTCAGTATGTGGTGTGACCACCCTTTGCCTCACGCAGTGCAACACATCTCTTTCGCATAGAGTTCATCAGGTTGTTGATTGTGGCCTGTGGAATGTTGGTCCATTCCTCTTCAATAGTTGTGCGAAGTTGCTGGATATTGGCAGGAACTGGAACACGCTGTCGTATACACCGATCCCAAACATGCTCAATGGGTGACATATGCGGTGAGTATGCTGGCCATGCAAGAACTGGAATGTTTTCAGCTTCCAGGAATTGTGTACAGATCCTTGCAACATGAGGCTGTGCATTATCATGCTGCAACATGAGGTGATGGTCGTGGATGAATGGTACGACAATGAGCTTCAGGATCTCATCACGGTATCTCTGTGCATTCAAAATGGCATCAATAAAATGCACCTGTGTTCATTGTCCATAGCATACGCCTGTCCATACCATAACCCCACCACCACCATGGGCCACTCGTTCCACAACGTTGACATCAGCAAACTGCCCTGTACAGTGAAAACCGTGATTCATCCTTGAAGCGAACAACTCTCCAAAGTGCCAGATGCCATCGAATGTGAGTATTTGCCCACTTAAGTCAGTTACGACGATGAACTGCAGTCAGGTCGAGACCCTGATGAGGACTACGAGCATGCAGATGAGCTTCCCTGAGATGGTTTTTGACAGTTTGTGCAGAAATTCTTTGGTTATGCAAACCGATTGTTGCAGCAGCTGCCTGGGTGGCTGGTCTCAGACAATCTTGTAAGTGACGATGCTGGATGTGAGGTCCTGGGCTGGTGTGGTTGCACGTGGTCTGCGGTTGTGAAGCCAGTTTGATGTACTACCAAATTCTCTAAAACGCCTTGGAGACGGCTTATGGTAGAGAAATTAACATTCAATTCAAGGGCAACAGCTCTGGTGGACATTCCTGCAGCCAGCATGTCAATTGCACTCTCCCTCAAAACTTGTGACATCTGTGGCATTGTGCTGTGTGATAAAACTGCACATTTTAGAGTGGTCTTTTATTGTGGCCAGCCTAAGGTACACCTGTGCAATAATCATGCTGTCTAATCAGCATCTTGATATACCACACCTGTAAGGTGGATGGATTATCTCGGCAAATAAGAAGTGCTCACTAACATAGATTTAAACTTTGTGAATAATATTTGAGAGAAATAGGACTTTTGTGCACATAGAAAAAGTCGTAGATCTTTGAATTCAGCTCATGATAAATAGGGGCAAACACAAAAGTAAAATTGAGCATAAGTGAAAATACCACTAAACCTGCGCAAATGGCAAAATAACAATAGTAATAAAATAGTGATAATAAACAGTGATAATGAGAGCAGCTCATTGTATGCAAATGAAAGGAAATAATTGAAATTAATTAATTAAAACCGCTCTCTCTCCAAGATATAATATTTCAAAGTGTTTTAAAGTGCAAATGCTCTAATTGCATAGACAAACATCAGCAAACATGATCAAGCTTATGATGTGAAAAAATTATGTGAATTGTGTGTGACAAACTCAAAAATTACGGACAAAATGAGCAGTCAAATTATGTGATCAAAAATGTAATTATTCAAAAAGTTCATTCAATTCATGTGAATCTTCCAAATCTTGGTGTAAAACAAGGAATAGATCTTTCCACCACCATCACCTGCCACACATCCTACTCACCAGAATCCCATGACACCCATTACAGGTAGTCATTAGTGCCTATGGGTAAAACCAATGGAAATTCCTCACGGCCACAGCTCTGTTCCAAGCGGAAGATCAATTAAGAATCGATCAGCAGGTGATCACGAATGCTTCTGGGAAATCTCAAGATGAAAGATTTTTCATAACCACAGCAGGTATCCAAGGGTTAGTGGAAAATTAAAAGAAAAAAGGCTTCCATGGTGAAGTATATCACAATTTATTCCAAAAATTTGAGTTAAAAATAGGTTTAAAATCAAGTGTCCATAGCAGCTAACACATCCACATGTTGGAGACGCTGTTAGCGTTCCAGGCTGCATTGCAAACGGCGGAAGTGGCATAACACGTTCAAGCCACCCTAAGCCATCAGCACGCTCTGACGTCATCAGGGGTCATGTGATCGGATAAATCGCTTCCAAATTTATACAAGTCCGCCAATTAGGGATATTCTATCTAGATCAATCCTTACTCAAAATATGTTAAAAACCTTGGAAAACATAATATAATTATAAAAGACTATATAAACAAATTATATTGAGGTAAATTGATTGGATTTTAAATTAACTTATTAAAAATATTGTATCTGAAGATACTGCCATCTTGTGGACAAAAAACAAATGGTAGATACGTGTAAAGAAATAAAGAAATAGAGCCATCTTGTGGAAAAAAAGAAATTTTTTTTCATAATATTTAAATGGTTACATAGGTGGATTTACATGTAATAATTTTCTCAATGTTGTATTCACTCTCTGTGCTAAATGATGTGAAATTTAATACCTTTGTATCATTTTTCCTTGTTGTTTTTATTATGCAAAAAGTGCAAAGCATGCAGAACAACGAGGAAAAATGATAGAAAGGTATTGAATTTCATATCATTTAGCACAGGTAGTGAATACAAAATTGAGAAATGTATTACATGTAAATCCACCTATGTAACCTACCTTATTTTTTGCCCTTGTGGGCTTCAATACGTGGGACACACTAAAAGGAATTTATGCACCAGTATTACTGAGCATTTAAATAATATTAAAAATGGGTTCCCAAAACATAGCTTTTCAAACCACTTAGAATACATCATAACAAGGATCCTTGTGTGGCCAAATTTTTTTGGGATTGACAAAAAAGACATTGATTGGAGGGGAGGCAACATGATTCAGAAAATTTCAAAAAATGTAAACAGAATGGATCTATACATTAAACACACTCACGCCTGCGGGAATCAATGTAGATATTGATTTAAGTTGTTATTTAACCAATTATTAAGAAATCATGTTTGTAGTGTTTTCTTTGTAAAAGGTAAATCCATTCTATTTTAATCCTCTTTTCTTTTTTGCCACAAGATGGCTCTATTTCTTTATTTCTTTACACGTATCTACCATTTGTTTTTTGTCCACAAGATGGCAGTATCTTCAGATACAATATTGTCAATAAGTTAATTTAAAATCCAATCAATTTACCTCAATATCATTTGTTTATTTAGTCTTTTGTCATTATAGTATGTTTTACAAAGTTTTTAACATATTTTGAGTAAGGATTCATCTAGATTGGATATCCTTAATTGGTGGACTTGTATAAATATGAAAGTGACATATCCAATCACATGATCCCTGATGACGTCAGAGCGTGCTGACAAAATGCGTAGGGTGGCTTAAACGTGGTACGTCACTTCCGTCGTTTGTGACGCAACCTGGAACGCTAACAGCGTCTCCAACATGTGGATGTGTTAGCTGCTATGGACATTTGATTTTAAACCTATTTTTAATTCAATTTTTTGGAATAAATTGTGATATAATTCACCATGGAAGCCCTTTTTCTCTTAATTTTCCACTAACCGTTGGAAAAATCTTTCATCTTGAGATTTCCCTCAGGCGTTCATGATCACCTGCTGATCGATTCTTAATTGATCTTCCGATTGGACCAGAGCTGTGGCCGTGAGGAATTTCCATTGGTATTGCCCACAGGCGCATATGACTACCTGTAATGGGTGTCATGGGATTCTGGTGAGTAGGATGTGTGGCAGGTGATGGTGGTGGAAAGATCTATTCCTTGTTTTACACCAAGATTTGGAAGATTCACATGAATTGAATTAATTTTTTGAATATTTATACTTTTGATCACATAATTCGACTACTCATTTTGTCCGTAATTTTTGTGGTTGTCACACACAATTCACATAATTTTTTCACATCATAAGCTTGATCATGTTTGCTGATGTTGGTCTATGCAATTAGAGAATTTGCACTTTAAAAATACTTTGCAAACACAAAAATGTTGTGTTTATAATTTTGCTCAGTGTATATATATATATATATATATATATATATATAATTTTTTTTTTTCCCTGGATAGTGCCAGATCTCCCTGGTTTGTTGTATTTATTCCATAAATCTGTGCTTTTTGATCCGTTTCTGCAGCTTTTTTGAATAATACCCCATAATATATCAAACCCCAGTCATTAGGGAGGCAGCTTTAAGGAAATAAAGCCCTGTCTCTACATGCTTCTCCTTAAAAATATCAACAATGGACCCTGCAATAGAAGAATCTCTCCAGTGGGTGGCATTTCCAAACTCCTCTGCCTTCTAGCACTGCAGCTTCCAGCAAATTCTTTAACATTCGACACTTTTGAAAGTATAGAATACCTATGTCTCTCGCTGTTAGATGTGGTTCCTTCCTCTGACCCCTGTACTAAAAGGACTACATACTGGTAGGGACTAGCAGGAGGATCCATAGCATGTGGAGGGTATGCAAGTATCAAAGATTTGCAGAAGTATAGAATGTTGAAGACTATCCCAGAGACCACAGCACTGGAAAGATTTCTGACTTGCCACGCCACCCACCAGCAAGGTGTGTGTTCAAATATTTCTATTGAAGGGATCCATCATTTATATTTTTCAGGAGAAGAGACAGATTCACTTTAAGAGTATCTATTTGTCCTGCACCTGCAGCTGTATTCTGGTACTGACACCTGAAACGGGCCTGCAGCTATTGATGCATAAATACTGTACAATAAATATGGAGCAAACGGAGGTGCATGTGCGGCCTGCACGATGGTGGGCGCGTGAGAGACTAGCTCTGGTCCCAGTTCCTGCCTTCAGGGCTCCTGCACCGCTTCCACTTCCAAAGCCACAGGACCCACACTGCCTGCTCCCAGAATCCTCCAGGCACTCAATGGGCAAAATCGGCTTTCAAAAGCATGGATCGCTTCCTGCTTAGGCCTCAATCCCCAGCCTCAAGTAACCCGGCGGATCCGCTGGATCCCACGGACCTGCTTGCATCTGCCGCAAGTATGTTAAAAAACGATCGCCCACCTCAGCTGCTAATATCTACCGAAATTGTTACAGTGGCAGTGCTGGACTTGAAATTACAAGCCCTATTACAAGACCTAACCCACAATATTACCAAAGAAGTCGGGAAAATTGCTCAGGAACTTAGAGGAGAAATCGATCAGTGAACGAACTGATACTCTAGAAAACAAGTTTGACAAACTTATTCAATTTGTACATGTCCTTGAGGAGGATAATGCTGATCTTAAGCACAATGTCTCCCAGATCCAATTGCAGTAAGAAGATTTGGAAAACAGGGAATGCCGTCAAAATTTAAGGATTTGTGGGGTCCCTGAAACTGTCAGTGACAAAGAAATACTTCCATTCCTCCTAGGTTTGTTTGTTACTTTAACCCCACACATCCTAGATATGGATTGGCGCCTTGACAGAGCTCAAAGATCCTTGGCCCCTAAGCCATTACCTGGATCTAACCTGAGAGATATCATTGTACGTTTTCACTACTATGATAGTAAAGAGGCTCTCAGTGGCTACACATAACAAAACTCGCATGGACTTTAAAGGATCCAAGATTCAAATATTTAATGATCTTTCGCCATCACCTTGGCAAAGAGACGCAATCTCCGTCCTATAACGGCCCATCTCCAACACCACCAAGTTGAATATCGGTGGGGATTCCCTTTGTGACTTTCTGCCTCAAGAGATGGAACACAATACTCTATAAGACATCTCCATGAGTGCGAGGCCTTTGTATGCAACCTAGGTCTTCCACCCATTCCTGAGGAGGACCTTCAGCTTCCTGCCCTGGCTCCAAAACCCCTTCTGACGCCTGCGAAGATTTGGACCCTGGTTTGTTGGAGATCACAGAAAGCTTCTTCCACTCCTCAGCCTGGCCCTCCATCCAGATTTCCAACCTGAAGCCCTACTGCTCTCCTGAAGTTCTGTTTTTTCCTACAGAGGAATGGGATTTCATCTGTTGTCCATTGGCCTCTGAAAGGGGAATCATTTTCTCCACTTCGGCAAGTCCCCTGGCCTTACCTCCAGGTTGCTGGGTTCCTCTGCTGCCCGTCTGATTCTGGTCTGTTTTGTTATATAGTTACATAGTTACATAGTAGGTGAGGTTGAAAAAAGACATGAGTCCATCAAGTCCAACCTATGTGTGTGATTATATGTCAGTATTACATTGTATATCCCTGTATGTTGTGGTCGTTCAGGTGCTTATCTAATAGTTTCTTGAAACTATCAATGCCCCCCGCTGAGACCACCACCTGTGGAAAGGAATTCCACATCCTTGCCGCTCTTACAGTAAAGAACCCTCTACGTAGTTTAAGGTTAAACCTCTTTTCTTCTAATTTTAATGAGTGGCCACAAGTCTTGTTAAACTCCCTTCTGCGAAAAAGTTTTATTCCTATTGTGGGGTCACCAGTATGGTATTTGTGTATTGAAATCATATCCCCTCTCAAGCGTCTCTTCTCCAGAGAGAATAAGTTCAGTGCTCGCAACCTTTCCTCATAACTAATATCCTCCGGACCCTTTATTAGCTTTGTTGCCCTTCTGTGTACTTGTTCCATTTCCAGTACATCCTCCCTGAGGACTGGTGCCCAGAACTGGACAGCATACTCTAAGTGCGGCAGGACCAGAGTCTTGTAGAGTGAGAGAATTATCGTTTTATCTCTGGAGTTAATCCCCTTTTTAATGCATGCCAATATTCTGTTTGCTTTGTTAACAGCAGCTTGGCAACGCATGCTATGGCTGAGCCTATCATCTACTAGGACCCCCAGGTCCTTTTCATCCTAGATTCCCCCAGAGGTTCTCCCCCCAATGTATAAATTGCATTCATATTTTTGCCACCCAAATGCATTATTTTACATTTTTCTACATTGAACCTCATTTGCCATGTAGTTGCCCACCCCATTAATTTGTTCAGATCTTTTTGCAAGGTTTCCATATCCTGCTGAGAAGTTATTGCCCTACTTAGCTTAGTATCGTCTGCAAATACAGAGATTGAACTGTTTACTCCATCCTCCAGGTCGTTTATGAACAAATTAAATAGGATTGGTCCCAGCACAGAACCCTGGGGGATCCCACTACCCACCCCTGACCATTCCGAGTACTCCCCATTTATCACCACCCTCTAAACTCGCCCCTGTAGCCAGTTTTCAATCCATGTACTCACCCTATGGTCCATGCCAACGGACCTTATTTTGTACTTTAAAGGGGTTGTAAAGATGTTTTTTTTTTTTTTTTAAAATAACAAACATGTTATACTTACCTTCACTGTGCAGCTCGTTCTGCACAGAGTGGCCCCGAACCTGGTCTTCTGGGGTCCCTCGGCGGCTGTTTCAGCTCCTCCCCGCAAGCATTTACCACCTTCATGCGAGCTCCCTCGCACGGTGGTGAGTGCTTGCGGGCGCGCTCCCGTGATACAGCCGGCGGCTATAGCCGCTCGCTGTATCACTCGGCCCCGCCCCCCGGCGCGCTGCGTCATCGGATGTGATTGACAGCAGCGCGAGCCAATGGCTGCGCTGCTTTCAATCCATCCACTGCAGCCAATCAGCAACCAGGCTGAGCTGCAATGAAGCTGACGAGGACGAGGAGCGAAGATTCGAGGCGTCAGGTAAGTAAAACGGGGGGGCTGGGGGCGGCGGTACTGTCAAAAGTTTTTTCACCTTAATGCATAGAATGCATTAAGGTGAAAAAATTTTTACCTTTACAACCCCTTTAAACATTTATGGGGAACTGTGTCAAATGCTTTTGCAAAATCCAGATATAACACGTCTATGGGCCTTCCTTTATCTAGCTGGCAACTCACCTCCTCATAGAAGGTTAGTAGGTTGGTTTGGCAAGAACGATTCTTCATGAATCCATGCTGATTACTGCTAATGATATTGTTCTCATTCTATATACTAAAATCTTGTATATAGTCCCTTATCATCCCCTCCAAGAGTTTACATACTATTGATGTTAGGCTATGTTTATACGTTATCTTTTTTCAGAAGGAGCGGGACCTGTTTCGTCGGATCTTGCAGACCGTCATGTACCTCACCATATCTTTGGGCAGTTGCCTTGGATTCCTGAAGGTTTTTTCCCCTTCAGGCCTTCTACAAAATGTTTTCTTTGTTTTTATAACTTTTTTTTCTCTCTTTTTTTTCAGGTCTTTTTTTAAATCTATTTTTGATATATGATTGTAACCATCTCCTCACTGTCTTACAATTTTTCTAAGAACTTTATTACCTGTTGAATTTACTGTTCTATGCACCATGGGACCTTTTTTGCACCTATATTGCTCAGATACTGTATGATGTCTCTTTCAATGAAAAAATATGGCTATAAAAGTATTTTCTTGTAATGTGAAAGGCTTGAATTCCATACATAAGCGATGGTTAGCTTTGAAGGAATTCAAATCTTCTGGAGCAGATGTGATCATGGTACAGGAGACTCACTTCCGACCGGGGGTTCTTTTAAGTTTGCCTCCAAGCTATTTCCTACTGCTTTTGTTGCCTCAGACCCCCCCTGGGAAGGCTAGATTAACAATTTTTATTATATGCCCTAACCCTATACAAATTCATTCTTCAGTTCTTGATCCCCATGGTCGATTTGTTCTCCTGAGCTGTGCTCACCCGAATACATCCTTTACTTTGGCTAATATATATGCGCCTAACTCGGGACAGATGGTTTCCTCACAAAGGTCTTTGAGAGATTGCGTTCTCTCCTACAGCCCTTCATGATTATAGGAAATGATTTCAACAAGTGTATGTCTCCAAATAGAGATAGGTATGCTCTCTTTTAGTGTACCCCACCACTCCAGGCTCAAAAACTATCTGTATCCTTTCGCAAACTGATTTGATCCAACAATCTTTTTGACACATGAAGGGTGAAACACCCTACTCACAGACAATATACATTTTACTCCCCCCCCCACATAAATTATATTCTAGACTAGATCACTTCTTAGTGACCGCCCCCTTATTACCTACTGTTGTTTCTTCAGAGATAAACCCTATCACATGGTCTGACCATGCCCCTATCACTCTTGATATTGCCTTATCTACCTTAATGCCTAAAACATGCTTTTGACGGCTTAACAAGTCCCTTCTACGAAACACTGACACCACAGATCGATTACAACAAAAATTATCAGAATTTTTTTAATTGAACGAGGGTACGTCTCAGAAACCTCCACCCTGTGGGAAGCCCATAAGGCCTTTTTGAGGGGGTGAATACATCTCTGCCAGTTCCCGTATAAAACGTGAGACTAATAAGCTGAGGACTGAGCTTCTTGCTCAGTTGCGCAAGGCGGAGACGCATTTACTTCACGCCCTCACGGTGGATTGTTTACACGCTGTGCTATATGTTCGGAATCATATTAAATCATTAGATATGAGCAGAATCTCCAAAACAATGTTATGGCCTAAACAAAAGTTTTATGAATATGCTAACAAACCACATAGGATGTTGGTCAATAAGCCTAAACCGTGCGCATTCTTATCTACACGTAATGCAGCTAGATGGTACTCCTGCCTATTGCCCCCCGACTATGTCTAAAGTATTTGGAGAATTCTATAAAAAAATGTTATAATTGTTTGAGTTCAGATCCACAATCTACACAAGAGAAGTTTGATAACTTTTTATCCTCCTTACAATTACCAAAAATATCCTCTGAACAACGCTCTAATTTCAACATGCCTATTTCTGCTGAAGAATTTGCGGAAGTGATTAGACTCTTACCTTCACATAAATCGCATAAATCTCCGGGCCCCGATGGGCTCCCCTACTCATACTACAAAACCTTTCTCCCACTCCTAGCCCCACACATGCTGATTTTATTTGCCTCTCTGCTAAAGGGCACCCTCCAACACTCTCACTTTTTACATGCACTTATTACTGTCATCCCTAAGCCCTAACCCGTTCCTACCCGATAATTACTGTTCTATTGCCCTGTTAAAACTTGGATAATAACATTTTTACTAAGATACTGGCCAATAGACTCTCATTGTTATTGCCTTCACTGATACACAGGGATCAGGTAGGTTTTGTACCCATGAGACATACAGGTGATAAAACAGACGTACAATAGATCTTATAGACCTCCTGACTAAAACCAAACATCCTGCCTTGGTGCTCAGCTTAGATGCTCAAAAAGCCTTCGACCGACTGAGTTGGCCATTTATGTTTGCAATCCTGTCCCAATACGGGATCTATGGGCCTTTTATCCAGGCCCTACAGGCATTATACTCAAAGCCTACCTCTCAGGTACAGTTGTCCTTCCATCTGTTGCAGGTGTTTCCCCTTATTAACGGTACTAGATAGGGTCACCTTTACTCAGTTTGGAGCCCCTTGCTGCGTCTATTAGATGCCATCCTGACATTCGTGGGGTGCACTTGTGACAGTGGCAGTATTAATTGTCTCTTTTATCTGATGACATTCTATTGACGCTCACACATCCACACACATCTCTTCCCTCTTTACACAACATCCTAATCTCTTTTAGTTCTATTTCGGGGTTCAAGATCAACTCCTCCAAAACAGAAGCATTACCTATTAATAGGTAAGTAAAATGAGAATGAAAACGGCGCTGCCCTCTATAATATTATTAAGTAACAGGAAAAAAATGTCATAAGATTCAGACCTAAATCCAAATGACTCCGATGCATAAAAGCTCCACCAATATCAAAACTTAATACAGTCTAAACCAGAGAAGATCATATATTTAGAGATGACCAAAGTTTCAAAAAACACCATTACTTTAAAGACTACTGAATAAAGGTGCATCCCCTCAGCGGGGTAAAAATGTTATCCACATTGGAGTATAATAAATGAGTGAAGAAAATTATTATGGTGAGCTGTGCGAAAAAAGAGGTGCAAAAAAAATTATTTTAATGAAATTAACCCCAGAGTTCAAAAATTTTGGGACAAAATGGCGCCCAAAAAAATTTTTTGAATAGAAAAGAGTAAGTGTGAGATTTATTATCAGTGTAATGTATGTGTTGCCACTTCCATATATATATGTGCAAAGAAATAAGTGGGGTAGTGTTGGACTCCAATATTCAAAAATATTGGAACAGTATGGCGCTTGTGAAACATAAAGTGTCCTAATATGTGACAAACTAAATTATAATACAATTAAATCACTCCCTGTGCATAAATTACAATAAAAAAATAAAAATAAAGATAAATATTCAGTTCATTCCAATTTCCTTTGTTTGTAACAGGTGATATAGTTGATTTCTAAAAAGTTTTTATATATAATCCATGCAGAAAAGAGTGTTGTAAACCAGGTGGGGAGAACAGAGTTCAGCTGTAAGTGCTGTTTATTTCACCCTGGAGGATACACCGCAGTGACTTCTGTGCGATTTTTCATAAGGTGACTTGAAGTGCTCGCCCCCCAGTGCTACCCCACTCACCAGAAATAATCACCCCTGCAGGGGTACCAAGCGACAGAGTGGGTGCTTTAGGGCGGATGATGTTCACTCCAAAGCTGCTTCCATTCCTCTGCTCTGTGCGGTCCTCACGGCTGTTCCAGGGAAATTAAGTGTTCTGATATGACCATACTACTCCAGCAGTGTACCACCTTTAAGCTGTTAGACTCTCCAGATAACCAAAGAAAAGAGAAACACAAGGGGCTGCCTTCGTGAAGTATGTCAAGTTGTTTATTCCAAATAAGCAAAGAAAGTCCAAAAGATAAAAGCCACAAAGTACTTAAGATTGAAACAGACAGCGCTGTGTGCAAGGAAGGGACCAGCAGCAATCTGCGAGCATGCGTCCCAGCTTGCGTTCCAGCGTCCACTTCCGGGTATGACGTGTGAGCGTGACTCCGCCTTACGCGTTTCGTCATAGGACGTTTTCAAAGACGGTGTCGACGCCTACGCTTCACACTATAATATATTCCTGCGGTCCACAACGCCACTCCCCTTAATATGGTAATGTCGCTCGGGGGGAGGATGTGTTGTGGCCGCTAGACTACAGAGATGTAATGCATACATAAAGCAGAACTAAGCGCTTTCCACTTGTCCTACAAACAGTTCACCGCTATTTATACTCCAACTACTCACTAATATAATGGCCCCTAGACTAAATGCAGTGCACTTAGAACGGGTGTATGTGAGTTGGTCAAATTGGGGGTAAAATCTCCTGGTATAATATGTATAAATGGAGACAGATAGCAGTGATTGGACATCAGTGCATCGTTAATTACGATTAGAAATAAATACTAACTGCTTTAATTCAACCAAATAATAAAAAGGCAAAAATATAAGAAATATATGAGAACACGTACAAAAATATATATACAAATATATATAAAAATATATATAGCACATACATATATAAAAAAAAAACAACATTATTAAATTTAATATTCAAAAATATTCAAAAATATCTGTATATTCAAAAATGTATGTGTAGCTAAAAATCAGTTATAAACATTATGTTAAAACGACCTAATATAACAGGTGTGTAATGGATTGATTAAAAATACATATAGTTGTTAAATTACAAAATTTTTTTAGGTCAGTAAAATACATATGTTGTCAGGTGGAGGATGGAGGGTTAAAAAAGTGTTAGATTATATTTAAGGTAGGTAAAATCCATATAATTGCAGGTATAAAGGTATAAAGGTGTTAAGTGAGGGGTAGATAGGGTTAGTAGTACAAAAATATCATTGGTACCATATATACTTATACAGAGGATATTAAGGGCACATATGATGTAAGTAACCCAACCCCACTGCATAAGTGTAAGTCAGCCACTTGAGTGCCATAGCCTAATGCCTAGTATCAGATTGACCCCAAAATTCAAAATTTGGGACAGAGTCCGTTTGTCAACTCTATTTACTGTTAAAGATAAAAATAAACTATAGGGGGATGTGAAATGAGGGTTGGAAGGGGCCCCCCTTTTTTCTGATGGGGGGATTACTTTACACCTGAGTCAGCCCCTTGTGTTTCTCTTTTCTTTGGTTATCTGGAGAGTCTAACAGCTTAAAGGTGGTACACTGCTGGAGTAGTATGGTCATATCAGAACACTTAATTTCCCTGGAACAGCCGTGAGGACCGCACAGAGCAGAGGAATGGAAGCAGCTTTGGAGTGAACATCATCCGCCCTAAAGCACCCACTCTGTCGCTTGGTACCCCTGCAGGGGTGATTATTTCTGGTGAGTGGGGTAGCACTGGGGGGCGAGCACTTCAAGTCACCTTATGAAAAATCGCACAGAAGTCACTGCGGTGTATCCTCCAGGGTGAAATAAACAGCACTTACAGCTGAACTCTGTTCTCCCCACCTGGTTTACAACACTCTTTTCTGCATGGATTATATATAAAAACTTTTTAGAAATCAACTATATCACCTGTTACAAACAAAGGAAATTGGAATTAACTGAATATTTATCTTTATTTTTATTTTTTTATTGTAATTTATGCACAGGGAGTGATTTAATTGTATTATAATTTAGTTTGTCACATATTAGGACACTTTATGTTTCACAAGCGCCATACTGTTCCAATATTTTTGAATATTGGAGTCCAACACTACCCCACTTATTTCTTGCACATATATATATGGAAGTGGCAACACGTACATTACACTGATAATAAATCTCACACTTACTCTTTTCTATTCAAAAAATTTTTTTGGGCGCCATTTTGTCCCAAAATTTTTGAACTCTGGGGTTAATTTCATTAAAATAATTTTTTTTGCACCTCTTTTTTCGCACAGCTCACCATAATAATTTTCTTCACTCATTTATTATACTCCAATGTGGATAACATTTTTACCCCGCTGAGGGGATGCACCTTTATTCAGTAGTCTTTAAAGTAATGGTGTTTTTTGAAACTTTGGTCATCTCTAAATATATGATCTACTCTGGTTTAGACTGTATTAAGTTTTGATATTGGTGGAGCTTTTATGCATCGGAGTCATTTGGATTTAGGTCTGAATCTTATGACATTTTTTTCCTGTTAATAATATTATAGAGGGCAGCGCCGTTTTCATTCTCATTTTACTAACCACTATGTAATTAGACCCCTATGGGTACTAATTAGAGATTGGCAGCAGCTCTCATTCTGTCCTAAGCGCGGATCTATCTACTTACATTACCTATTAATATTTCTCCAACCCATCTTACATCTCTTCAACAAAACTTTGAGTATCACTGGAGCTTACACCTTGTTATTCCACTCTATATCAGGCTAACTTCCCCTTCTGTTCACAGAAATTAATCTTTTATTGACCCATTGGACCATCCCCCTTCTCTCCCTCCTTGGAAGAATCAATGTTCTTAAAATGTCAATACTCCACAAACTACTTTATTTATTTGAGACACTCCCAGTGTCGATTCCACTGTCGCAACTGAAAACTCTTCAGAGGAGATGTCTTCGTTTTGATTGAAACAATACTTCCCATTGGATTTCGGGATCGGTGGTCCTGGTTTGGAGAAATAGAGGTGGTCTATATGTCCCAGACTTTATAAAATATTATTTTGCCTCACATTTACGGGTATTGACCTCCTGGACGTCCAGGAAAGCCCAGAATAGGTGGTCTGAGATTGAGATGAGTGTCACTTCACCGGTTCACCCTTGCTATATGCTTTGGCCTTCCTCCAGCAAACATATGCCTCAATTAAGGAATACATGTTTAGCTCCGATGTTATTTACTTTATCGATCTGGAGACGATACTCCGAGCGATAATCTCTCTCTTCTTCATGCCCCCTCTTCTAAATGTGCTTTTCAATCCGCATATCCCAGATAGTCTGTCCTATGATCAAATGTTACCCTGGACTCAAGCAGGAATTTTCCAGTTACTCCAACTTGTAAACTCAGTGACACATAATTTTATGACCTCTATTGATCTACCAAAGAAACACGAGATTCCTAAAACGCTTTTCTATTCCTACTTGCAATTTACATTTTTCTACTAGATCTCCATCAATTTCGCAAGAGAGACCAACTGATTTTGAAATGTTATGTGCCAGGGGCCCATATGAACCCCAATTCATTTCTTCTATATATAAAACTCTACATAAAGCCGATCCCCTAACTGAGAGCAGTCACAATTATACAAAGAAATGGTCTCAGGTCCTACAGCAACCTATTACTTTGGCAGACTGGGGGAAAATTTGGGAGTCCTCATCCAAAATCTCCCAATGTGTGACCCATAAAGAAACCGCGTCCAAGATCCTTCTAATTTGGTACAGGACTCCAGATGTCTTACACACCCGTAACCCAGCAGCCCCTGGGCAATGCTGGAGATGTAATGATGCTGTGGTTACCCATTCCCACATTTTCTGGGAGTGCCCCTCTATTAGCCAATTTTGGGCCCAGATTAAAATCCTTTTGCAAACACTGTTTGAGACTTCCATTCCTTTGAACCCTATACATTATTTGCTGGATCTTCCTTTCCCGAGCATCTCTAGGCCTAAAGGGGGGTCCTTTATATTACTGCCAGCTAAACGGGTTATCCCCAGACATTGGTTATCCACCTCACCCCCTACGTTTCCACAATTTTTAGCTACTTTTGTAGAACCCTATACATTATTTGCTGGATCTTCCTTTCCCGAGCATCTCTAGGCCTAAAGGGGGGTCCTTTATATTACTGCCAGCTAAACGGGTTATCCCCAGACATTGGTTATCCACCTCACCCCCTACGTTTCCACAATTTTTAGCTACTTTTGTAGATATATGCAGTATGGAACATCTGACTGCATTAATAGATGGCTCACTACAAAAATTTTCTAAAATATGGCAGATGTGGGACAATTCTGAATATTGATCTGAGGCAAACAGCTCTATACAGTAGGTTCATAGACTGCAGGCAATCCTTCTTTTTTTTTATGGCTTCAGTGATGATGACAGTTGAATATATTACATTCTTTGGTGCAAACCCTTTTCATTTTTTCTACATGATTGTATGATGTGACATATTCACATAATTGAATCCAAACCGAGATATAATTCAATGTTGGTTCATACCATACTTTTGATACTCATTCTTCTCACGTTTTCACGTTTATATGACAGTGTATATTTGAAATGTCTGAAATGTTTCATTTTCTACATTCTTTTGTAAACTCTGCAAAAATCTATAAATAAACAATTAAAAAAAAAAAATGGAGCAAAAACACAAGCGTTCTAGGCTTCACACGTGGAGGTCACAGAGCTTCAGAAATGGAGCTCAGAGCAAACATGCAATGGCGTTGATTTACTAAAACTGGAGCACACAGAATCTGGTGCAGCTGTGCATAGTAACCAATCAGCTTCTAAATTCAGCTTGTTCAGTTAGTCCCCATGCACACGAGACGCTGTTAAACGCACGTTTAGAGGCAGTTGGACACTTTTTTCAACTGCCCCTGAACTCATTCAATGTTATCCTACGTGTCCATGTATACAGTCTCGTTTTTTGGCGTTTTTAGGCAGTTGCGTTTAACCTTGTTTTTCCAGAAGCAAAAAACTGGGTTCAGACGCAAAAGTTTTCCACGTTTCAGACGCCAAACGTGGCTAAACGCAGGTACCGCATTTAGTCGCGTTTGCGTTTATAAGCGTTTTTAAAGGTGCCCTATTTTTTTTACATTAAAAATCTCAAAAATTATGGCAAATGATGAAAAACCATTAAAAAAATATTTTAAACAATTGTAATTGCTTGCAATGATTCATAGACCATTTACATACCTTAATGAGCCCTTGATCCAATCCAATACACCGCTAGCATTGCTGTTATCCGAAGTATAATTGGAATTTGACCCATATGTTGTTAGATTTCAACAAGCAACTTGTGGCAGGGGACGTGGCAAGTGGAAAATCCACAACTTGTGGCAAGTGATGTGGCAAGTGGACAACACACAACTTGTGGCAGGTGACGTGGTAAATGACAATCCAACTTGTGGCAGGTGATATTGCATGTGGACAATCCACAACTTGTGGCAGGTGACATGGCAAGTGATGTGGCAGGTGACGTGGCAAGTGACGTGACAAGTGGACAATCCACAACTTGTGGCAGATGACGTGGCAGGTGACATGGCAAATGGACAATCCACAACTTGTGGCAGATGACGTGGCAAGTTGACAATCCACAACTTGTGGCAGGTGACGTGGCAAGTGGACAATACACAACTTGTGTCAGGTGATGTGGCAAGTGGACAACACACAACTTGTGGCAGATGACATGGCAAATGACAATCCAACTGGTGGCAGGTGACGTGGCAAGTGATGTGGCAGGTGATGTGGCAAGTGGATAATCCACAACTTGTGGCGGGTGATGTGGCAAGTGACGTGGCAAGTGGACAATCCACAACTTGTGGAAAGTGATGTGGCAGGTGACTTGGCAAGTGGACAATCCACAACTTGTGGCAGGTGACGTGGCAAGTGACATGTCAGGTGACGTGGCAAGTGACGTGGCAAGTGGACAATCAACAACTTGTGGCAAATGACATGGCAAGTGACGTGGCAGGTGACGTGGCAAGTGACGTGGCAAGTGGACAATCCACAACTTGTGGCAGATGATGTGGCAAGTGGACAATCCACAACTTGTGGCAGGTGACGTGGCAAATGACAATCCGCAACTTGTGGCAGGTGACATGGCAAATGACAATCCCCAACTTGTGGCAAGTGACGTGGCAAGTGACATGCTAAATACAAGTACACTGCTGCTCTCTCAGCTGCTGCTACTCACTCTGGTCTCACAAAATGGCTAAAGGGGTTAAATAATACTGTTTTTTGAGCTTGGGGAGGGTCTTGAGGTTATCTTAACTAAACGTTTCTAGACACAGACATGGTAAAACGCAGCTAAACGCGGCATGCAAACATGGCAAAACGGGCGTTTCTAAACGCCGGTTTCAGCTTTTAAAAACATGCTTTCAGCAAAGTTTGCACCAGCGTCTCGTGTGCATGGGGCCTTAAACTTCTGTTTATTACAAAGAATTACAAACTATTACAAAGAAAACAGGAAATAATAGCCCAGAAACAGGCCACATACTACAACATAACACAAAATTCTTCAGCACTGGACTCACCGTATAACCCTGAGACTGAACATGTGAATAGTACAAACAAGATCAATGACCCATATACATGGTACATAAAACTTCACTAAAAAGCAAATACTGGCTTCATCCACATAGTATAAACCATCTATGCTCAAATAAATCGACAGACCCATGGAATAATGTACATGCCCACTCCCACCCCAAAGGGAAAGAGAAAGGTAGTTTTCCCATATTTCCAGATCAGATCCCACACATATACTGTATTTTTCATTCCATAAGACGCACCTGACCATAAGATGCACCTAGGTTTTAGAGGAGGAAAACAAGAAAAAAAATATTCTGAAACAAATGAAGTAAATATTTACCAGTGCCCATGAAATGCAGCGTGACCTGTGCCAAAGAAATGCAGCCTGACCAGTGCCAATAAAATGCAGCCTGACCATTGCCATAAATGCAGCCTGACCATTGCCATGAATGCATTCTGACCACTGCCATTAATGCAGCCTGACCATTGCCATAAATGCAGCCTGACCATTGCCATTGATGAAGCCTGACCATTGCCATTAATGAAGCCTGACCATTGTCATTAATGCAGCCTGACCATTGCCATTAATGCAACCTGACCTGTGCCATTAATGTAGCCTTACCATTGCCAACGCTCGGGCTGCTCTGTCTTCTGTCTCAGCAATTGTCAGGCCCAGCCGGGAGATCGCAGGGGCTTGAGATGTCTTGCCTCCACTCTCCTGCCTCTCTTCTGGTACTAACATGGTGGTGGCATCGGAGGGAGGTGCCTGGTGTATATTCGCTCCATAACACGTAGAGACATTTTCTCCCATATTTTTGGGGGAAAAAAGTGTGTCTTATGGTCCGAAAAATACGGTATTACATTGCATCACATAGTCACTGTAAAGAGCCATTTAATGGATGTACTGTTTATCCAACTACTCCACACTTTATCGATCTTATGTGGTATGCCTCTGCTAGCATATGTAGCCTTGTATAAGGGGATGGCTTTGTTGATAAGTGCCTTCCATGCTGGAACAGATGGAGGGGCAGACTTTTTCCAGGAAAGCACTATTAACTTCCTTGCATAATAGAATAATAATGTCAACAAAGTACATGTCATTCTTCTTGGAGCTAGGGGATCAACAAGTCCTAGGAGACACACCTCAGCCATTGGCTGTACACTAATGGTAGTAACCTCCACACACTCAGTGATCCCCCCCGCCAAAAAGTTTGGGTGGATGCACAATTCCAGAATATGTGTAAAAAAATCTGCATTGGATGAAGTACACCACCAGGAACAGGGCGACTGGGTAGGGAATATTTCAGCCAATCTGGCCGGAGTGAGGAAAATACGATGTAAAAATTTGTATTGAATAAGATGATCCCTGGTCGATACTAGTCTTAAAAAGTTAATTTCCCAAAGATCATCCCAGTCATCCCCGTCTAAATGAGGGAAAATTGCCTCCCAGGCCGCTGTACAGCGTGCAAGAAGCTCACCAACATCTGTAAACAATTGTTTGTAGATAGTAGACAGGGCCTTAACTAAATCGTCATCCCTAAGTAGAGACTCCAGATCACTCATTTGAATCCTAAGAATGGTGTTACCAAATTGCGCATTATACGCATGTCTAAGCTGCAAATAGCGAAACAGGTGGGTTTGGGAAGGTGGAATTTGGCTTTCAGTGTATCAAACTGAAGGAGCTTTCCATTACCCACAATATCCCCAAGTTTCTTAATACCAAATTCAGTGACTGGATCAGAGTAATTAAAGAAGTATGCCAGGTTAGGATTTCTCCATACTGATGTATGAGGGGAAATCACTGCATCTTCACTAACTTTATTAGTCACAGCCCATGCTCTACCAGTTGCACGCATGGATATGGAAACAGTGTACGGAACTCTGCTTCCCCGTAACAATAGATGTCACAGTGCCTCATAGGAGCTGACTATAGCCTCATGGCAGCATCATCATCTCGGACACTATGCTACCTATGAGTGAAAACCAACTGGCCCGCCAGAAAATAACGATAGAAATCAGGAACCGCCAGCCCCCCCCCCCCTGTTTCGGAAAGTTGTAACCAACTGAGAGTTGTAACCAACTGTTCTATATTCTTAAATATTTATTTCGGTATCCAAACAGGTGAGTTACAAAATATATATTGAAAGAGAGGTAAAAATGTCATCTTCTTGTTCAGTTAAACTTCGACAATAAAACCAGGAAGCTCATCGGTTACTATGCAGAGCTGCACCAGATTCCATGTGCACCAGATTTAGTAAATCCCTCCCAATCACTCTATTTTTAAAACACAAATGCACTGTATAAACTGGTGCAAAATAAATAAGCACAGTGCCTGTTGACTTTTGATACAATTATATGACTTCTGTAAACATGTGAAAATGTTCTGACTATTTACTATTTTACCCCCCTACCATGTGCAGAGCAAAGAACAATGGTTGGTTTCAGAACTTCACCAACACATGAAGGCAGATAAACTCCTTCTAAGTCATTACATAACTCCTCTAGATTGACTTGTGCTGTTGATGTTCCATAGTAATCCTATTTTATGCATGTTAAATTTCACTGTAGATCCATCTAACTACTGTGCTCACCTATTAATCATATTATTTTCTTGCTCATTCTCTTTAATCTTTTTTGTCATTTTATTTTACTAGTCTAAATTACTGGGACTAGAGGCAGCTTTTTCTGGTTGATTAAGAACTGAAAAAGGAATACACTTGCAGAATTATGTGCTCTCTAAATTCAATTGGGTCATAGCACCCTCACGATTTAACTCATTATAAGGGAAATATCTTGCTTAAAGAATCGTGGAAAATATGTTGGCTACTGTACAGGATTTCACAAAAATCCAGGCTGGTTCTTAATAGTTTTGTTCTTATTCCAGGCTGGTTCTTAATAGTTTTGTTCTTATTTGGTGGCAATTTTTACCATTTATAATGCTGTGAAAACTGAGCAGGAAAATACAAACTAAAGGGTACATTAAAAAAGAGAAAATAAAATGAAGGCTAAGTGGTGAATATGCAGTGAATACATAGGTGATGAGGGTGAATTTATGTTGGATAGGTGGTAAATGGGAATAAATGCTGCATAGGTGGTGAAGCTGGATATGTGGTGAATTGGTGGTGAAGGTGAATAAGTAATGGATAGGTGATGAAGGTGAAAAAGTGGTGGATAGGCATTTTTAGATATTAATTTATATTTTTCTGTTACTGTTTTCAGTGGTTTTGCATGTTGCATAAGAACATTTTGTGTTTTATACTGTATGACCAAAATACACTGTGGGGGATTTGATGAGATAATGTGCATACTGTAGAAGAGAACATAATGTTCAAATGTGTATATTCCTTCTATACTTCAATATATTGAATGAAAAACACAGATATATTAAATCTTTTAACTGCTTGCCGACCGGCGCTTGCCGATGTACATCGGCACAATGGCACGGCTAGGCAAAAGGACGTACCTGTAAGTCCTTTTGAAATTGCCGCCGTGCCATTGTGTGCGCGCAGCCGGCAGCGCGCGCGCCGGCCGGGAGCTCAGTGAGTCGGGTCACGGGTCCTGCGGACTCGATCGCCGCGGGGATACCCGCGATCGCCTCACGGAGAGGAAGAACAGGGAGATGCTAAGGTAAGCAAGCATCTCCCCGTTCTGCCTAGTGACAGTGTCACTGATTTCTGCTCCCTGTCATCAGGAGCAGCGATCAGTGTAGTGACACTGCTAGCCCATCCCCCCTACAGTTAGAACACATCCCTAGGATACATTTAACCCCTCCCCACCCCCTAGTGGTTAACCCCTTCACTGCCAGTCACATTTACACAGTAATCAATGCCATAAAACCATAAAACTATCCCCTATTTTGTAAACGCTATAACTTTTGCGCAAACCAATCAATAAACGCTTATTGCGATTTTTTTTACCAAAAATATATAGAAGAATATGTATCGGCCTTAATGGAGGAAAACATTTTTTTTTATATATTTTTGGGGGATATTTATTATTGCAAAAAGAAAACAATAATGCGTTTTTTTCAAAATTGTCGCTCTTTTTTTGTTTATAGCGCAAAAAATAAAAACCACAGAGATGATCAAATACCACCAAAAGAAAGCTCTATTTGTGGGAAAAAAAGGACACCAATTTTGTTTGGGAGCTACGTCGCACGACCGCGCAATAGTCAGTTAAAGTGACGCAGTGCCGAATCGCAAAAAGTGCTCTGGTCAGGAAGGGGGTCAATTCTTCCGGGGCTGAAGTGGTTAATGCAGAGTGCACCAATGACAGAGGATTTAGAAGATATTATGGGGTAGCATTACTAAAACTGGAGAGTGCAAAATCTGGGGCAGCTGTGCATGGTAGCCAATCAGTAAGGACAAGCGAAAATAAAATTGCTGCACACCCCAAGTATGTCAGAAAAAAGGGAATTGTCCCCCAGGAAAAGGGTTTTTCTGGGCAGCAGGCAATATAGAAAAGGTGACACTGAATTAAAAGAATAATCTTTATTAGGACATGATTTCAAAATGACAATAAAGTTAAAACATGAGCTGTGGTACAGGAGATATTAAAAGCGCAATAGCGCATAAAAACTACACACAAATGTACAAATAATCAAGCGCTTGGATGAATTCTGACGCATTTCGACCCCATCGAGTCTTCTTCAGAGGATATCAAGATTATAATCATTAACCCTTTTACTTTTTACCCAATTAAGTATACATATTTATAATTAAAATCTTAGTTGTATCTCCCTATAAGCACTAATAGTGCTGTTGCTCGATGTTAAGATTGCAGGTGCTGCTTGCCCACACGCCCCTTGCCGACTATAGGGCAATTCCACAATTGTAATTCATCGTAAGTTACACAGTTGTGCTTGGCCTTCCCCCTTGGGGTGTTGGCTGGCCGGAGGGACCCTGGCCGGAACCAGGTGGTGGAAGTCTTTTGAGAACTTCAGATTCAGAAGAAACGGCTATACACACGTGATTGCGCATACATATCCTCTGAAGAAGACTCGATGGGGTCAAAACGCGTCAGAATTCATCCAAGCGCTTGATTATTTGTACATTTGTGTGTAATTTTTATGCGCTATTGCTCTTTTAATATCTCCTGTACCACAGCTCATGTTTTAACTTTATTGTCATTTTGAAATCATGTCCTAATAAAGATTATTCTTTTAATTCAGTGTCACCTTTTCCATATTGCCTGCTGCCCAGAAAACCCCTTTTCCTGGGGGACAATTCCCTTTTTTCTGGTAGCCAATCAATTTGTTCAATTAAGCTTTGACAAAAAAACTCTGGAAGCTGATTGGTTTCTATGCAGAGCTGCACCAGATTTTGCACTCTCCAGTTTTAGTAAATCAACTGCTATGGGTTTCTGAGAGAACAAATTGGAAGCAGTCTTCAGGCTCATTCCCTCTAATTAAAACTATATATTGAGAGGTGTGTTAGAGTCACTACTCTGGCTCATTTAGTTTTGACTAAATTGGAGCCTGAGCTATTGAATAATGTAAACAGCAGTTTTTATTTCAAACATTTCAAGCATATTTAAGACAAAATACAAAATTTGCATATGCATTTTTTTTTAGGAGAAAATATATTAGTGTTTACATTAAAACAGCAGAACATTACACATGGTACATGTTTAGTCATTAGCAGAGGTCACTTAAATGTGCAATTCTGTCCTAAAGAGTATGATTCTACAGATCTCATATGGGATTTAGCTTCCTCTCAGTTATCTATCTATCTATCTATCTATCTATCTATCTATCTATCTATCTATCTATCTATCTATCTATCTATCTATCTATCTATCTATCTACCCATATATATCTAGATATATCTAGATATATATATATATACTGTATATCCATATAATAGTAACAATATTTATACCATGTTTACATTGGGTTCGCTTGTTATACATACGGTATATCAATAAAAATAACTCCAAACTTCACTTACTTTTCTGTATGATGTACATCTGTCTGTTAAAGGTGTGTTGGGGGGGGGGCACTTTTCACTTTTCAGATTTTTATGGGCAACCCCGAGCCTCATGAGTTAGGAGTTATTTTATACATCCATAGGTTTTTGTTAACAAGAAGCAACTTAAAGAAGGGGGATCAGAGGATTTCCATCAAACTTTTTTGGCAAAATAATAGATGGAGGAGTAGTTTGGAGCAGGTAGGCATATCTGAATCTTCCAGATATCCAAAGAGGTATCTAGCTGAGTTACATTTGATATAGTTAAAAGAGAGGTGGTAAAATCTGACCAGAAGGAACTCATTATGGGACTTTGCCATACCATGTCCTGTCAAGCATCGTCTGCAAGATCTGGTGTGTCGTCCTGACATTGACTTTTAGCCAGCATAAGCCTTTTAGTCTTAATGAGTGTAAGAGTAGAATAGAGGGTAGAAATGTATTTACTATGACATGATTGGCTAAGTAAATCCTGGTACCTGGACAGTTCTTTGTTGCATTTGCAAATGTTTAATGCAGATCAGCCCCCAGCCCCCTGCTGCAGCTGCTCACTGACTATTACAGTCTGATTCAGTGGGGTGGGGGAGAAACTGAGAAAATATATGCATGAAAACTTGTAAAATTACTTAAAGGTCCACGTGATAATAATGTCCCTATAGCTATAGCTTTATTGGATGTTAACAAGCACTAATAAGGACATAAGGAGTAATGTGAACAACAGATGTAAGCAGAGATGCCAAGTAAAAAATATTCTGCCTTTCAGAACAGGGAGTGTGCAGTCTATTAAACTTAATGCAGAGAATTTTAGGAACTGTGACCTATTTGTTCTTTTCAAGGTTTGAACTTGTTTATTCCTGTTCTGTTTTGCTGATTGTTTACTTTCCATTTTGTAATGGGAATAAACTAAAGATGGGTGTAAATTAGAACAGCCTAATCCTATTGAGTGCCATCTGTTTGCTTCCTCTATATGTTTAAGTGTTCCATGAATTTGAAGGAAACAAAGAAAAAGGCACACTTTTCTAGAGAATAATAAAAAATAATCAATGAATACACATAATAATAATATGTTCTTAATAGAGTATAATTGCTAAATACCTACATATGTATGTATGAACAACCACTCCCTTTTAATCTACTTTTTAAACAGCAATTTAATAAAATAAACACTCAATACTCACAAATGTAACTGAGTATTCGGTGTAAATAGGGTTGTTGGTGCTCTCATAATAACATTTGTAGATACGAAAGCCCTTTTTTAAATGCTTTTTTGAAGAACGCAAGAAGGTGATTCTTTGACATTTGGGTTATACTGCCTCCTTCCATAGGTTTGGACACTGGCAAACACAACATATTTAGCCTGCCTGTAGGTTGGGTACAGCACAGAGCCATGGAATAACACAATCAGTCTCAGAACTTGTATTGAAACAATGTAAAGACAATTCACAATAAACCCAGGGGGAAGACAATCTAACTGGGAACACTCACAGCTCCAACTCCCAAAATGCGTGCTAAACCTGAGAGCCAGGGCCTTAAATAGGCTCTTGCAGCCCCAAGATAGCTGCCAGAGTCACATGGGGTGGCAGCATCCAATTAGATGCTTCCCCAGTGACCTAGAAAACCATAGAGGAACTGTTTTCCTCCTGACTTCCTCTCCAACTGAAGTGCCAGTGCGGAAGAGTGCCACCTGCAGTGGAGAAAGTAGTCTGCAACTGCCCACAATCCCCTGTAAAACACTGCCTCCAATTGTTATGTGTAATTTTTTGCTAGTGTCTTATGAGGTTGGACATCTTTTCCTAAGGAAAACTCTAATGCCGCGTACACACGGTCGGACTTTTCGTCTACAAAAGTCCGACAGCCTGTCCGACAGACTTCCGGCGGACTTTCGGCGGACTTGCAGCAGACTTTCTAACGAACGGACTTGCCTACACACGACCACACAAAAGTCCGACGGATTCGTACGTGATGACGTACACCGGACTAAAATAAGGAAGTTCATAGCCAGTAGCCAATAGCTGCCCTAGCATGGGTTTTTGTCCGTCGGACTAGCACACAGACAAGCGGATTTCGGGTCCGTCGTAGTTACGACGTAAAGATTTGAAGCATGTTTCAAATCTAAAGTCCGTCGGATTTGAGGCTGAAAAAGTCTGCTGAAAGTCCGGAGAAGCCCACACACGAACAGATTACCAGCCAGCTTTAGTCCGTCGGCGTCCGTTGGACTTTTGTAGACGAAAAGTCCGACCGTGTGTACGCGGCATAACTGTTTTTGTCAGCCTTTTTTGTTCTCATTTTGTTGTTTCTTAAATCAAAATACTCTGTAGATATTCAGTAAACTGAGTAGATGAGGGGCTTCTCTTTCTCCTCCTGCCCAACATTCCTGAAGGTAGTGACAGAAAGTGAGAGTGTGCAGAGTGGCAAGAGTGCCAGAGTTGCAGGTCATACCAGATCTGTGTTGCAGCCAGATGTATAAAGCAGTGAGCTGAGAGTCATGAAGCAGGAATGAGGCACAGGAACAACATGGTACTGGATACAGAAACAGAGGCAGAGTCTAGGCACAAACTGAGGTCAGGAACAATCGGGCAGCTTGGTAATGAATCAGGATGCAAGGACAGAGTCCAGGAAACAAGCTGAGGTCAGTAACAGCTGGGCAAACAAAGTACGAGGCAGAAGGCAGTAAGCAAAGTCCAGAAGGCAGGCTGAGGTAACAACAAAGAGGCATAGGTCCAGGGACAAGTCTGGAGGCAAGTCGAGTTATACACAGTGAGGCAGAATCAGTAGGTCAGGTCTCAACTAAACAGGGATGAGTTGAAGACCACTCAACAACTTTCTTCTGCAGTGCTTTGGTCTATATAGACCACTTGGCACCAATAACAAATTAGCAAGCAGCAAATTTTTGCTGCTTGCTAATGCACATCTGGCATGTACCCTATGCAGAGAGGTATGGGTAGCCTTATGAGTATGTGCATATGCCTGCACTGGTCTCCTTTTTCTGATGGGATTTTGACCTTCCTTACATGAGGCTAACCTCAAATGTAACCTTCAGGCACAAGGCTCTACTTGTGGTGCTTTCCAGACCTCTGTGTACCGTGTGAGCTCTCCCCAGGTCCAGAGTCATGGCACAGTTTCTGGTGTGACCCAGTCTCTGAGGACTCATGCAGTGTATAGGGTTGGCCAGGCTGGAGCACTGGAAGCTACCTCACAGTTGATTTGATTGACCACCATTTTAAAATTTCTCCATGTCTCCATAGCATAAGGGAAGGAGTTTGTTCTGTACTTCACATGGTGAACTGGTGAGGGCTAATAACATTGCTTGAGATTTCACTGCAGCTTGGGCTGCTTGTCTAGGAGGTTGTGAGCTCACGGATGCCAGGCAGAATCAACAATTAGTTTTGCACTTATTAATGGTGTATTTAACATCAAAAGACAGCAAGTAGTTCATTAAGTTCGCTATAAGGATTACCAGACACATTAGTTGATTTCATGGTTTTTCTTGTCTATTGTTAGGCTGTTAAAATATATTTAGTAGAGTAGAGTTTAAAAGTGTTATTTCCCATGTATAGTAACAATGCACCCCTAATAGCCCATTCACACTATTATTTTGTTGTACACATGGCAAAGCATATTACATGTGTTGGTGCTATTCATTCTGGAGGTGGCACCCCAGCACACCTTGTCAGCAGACCAGCATGTCCACATCCAAATGGTTCAAACAAAGCAAAATTTAGGTTTTGGAGTGGCCTAGTCGAAGCCCGGACTTAAATCCAATTGAGATGCTGTATTATCACCTTACACAGGCCGTTTATGCTGGAAAACCCTCCAATGTGGCTGAATTAAAACAATTCTGCAAAGAAGAGTGGGCCAAAATTGCTCCACAGCTATGTGAAAGACTTGCCAGTTATAACAAACACTTGATTGCAGTTGTTGCCACCAAGGGTGGCACAATCAGTTATTAGGTTTAAGGAGCAATTGCTTTTCCACATTAAGCCATGCAGGTTTGGACAGCATTTTTGCCTTAATTAATGAAACCATCATTTAAAAACTGCATTTTGTATTTACTCTGGTTATCTTTGTGTAATAATAAAGTTTGTCTGATGATCTGAGTCATTTAAGTGTGCCAAATATGCAAAAAAAAAAAAATCAGAAAGGGGCAAATACTTTTTTCACACAACTGTATATTACCCAACATTACTCTTTAGAAAACCTTAAAAACATTTTGTACTGTTTTCATGCAATATAATGTACCACATAACAAATATGCAAACTTTCAGTTAAAAAAGGCTATGATTAAAACTGTTTTATATAAATATTTTATGTTTTCTTTCAGCAGTAGCTTTGCATATGCAAGTTTAATGTGATTGTAAAGTTTTTGTTTTTTTTTAAATAACAAACATGTTATACTTACCTGCTCTGTACAAGTGTTTTGCACAGAGCAGCCCTGATCCTCTTCTTCTGGGGTGCCCTGGCTGCGCTCCTGGCTCCTTCTCTTCATTTGGTGCCCCCCCAGAGAGCCGCTTTCCCTGGGGGCACCTGAGCGGGTGTGCTTACGAGTCCCACTGCTGTGTCCATTGACACAAACAGTGGGACTCGGCCCTGCCCCCGCTCTCGTGTCACTGGATTTGATTGAAAGCAGCAGGAACCAATGGCTCCTGCTTCTATCAATCTATCCAATGAAGATGGAAACAGAGGCTGGAGCTGCTGGGCACCTGCTCTTCCCTGGAACCAACGGATTCAGGTAAGAAAAAGGGGGGGGGGGGCTCTGGGGGCAGCTGCAGCACAGAAGGTTTTTCACCTTAATGCATAGAATGCATTAAAGTTAAAAAACTTGAGACTTTACAACCCCTTTAAGGTCTGTTAACCTGCACTTTCTGCTGTATTTTTTTATATTAAAAAAACACATATCGGGAGGAGCTACTAAACTCAGAAGTGGGAGGCAACATCCAAATACCCATGTGTTCAGAAAAAATAGGTTGGGATGAGCAAAATTTGTAAGTTTGATTCCCCCAGAAATATGGTCAAAAACCAGGAGATTTTGGCAAAATGCCTTGCAGTCAAAAGGGAAGGCTAAAATAAGTTGTTTTTGTGTTGGTTGTTAAGGGTGCAGTGGGTTAAAATGGCTCCTAAGGGTTAGAGAAACTCCTTTTAACTGCCCTGGAGTTGTTATTGTGCTGGAAAAGCTCTCTCATTAGCCTCATTCATTAACATAATTTTTTTCACAGAAAGGAAAACATTTCATGAAATAAAAAATGTAAAGTGCCAGAACAAAAACACTTAAATACACAACAAGAAAAGGAAATACGACAAATAAAAAAAAAAAACACTAAGTGAAATGAACATCCTATAAATAAAAATAGTATATTTGCTTTTTTTACAGGCAGATTTCTGCTGATTTGCTCAATGAGCAAAACTGAGAGTGTCTGTTTCAGAGAATTGTTGCAAGATCTGTAATTTTACAGTCAACTCAAATTAGTAATTTTAACGTCCAACTGAACTTCCAGTTTAAATCTGTGAATACATTCCAGGTGCGTCACAATAAAAAGTGTGCTTCGTCTTACAGTTTGTTTTCTTTAAAAATAAGCCACAGCCGAGATAGAAAAGCCTGTGCTCTGCCAACATGCTGCAGAGAAGGAACCTTGTAATCTGTGTGAAAGCAATGGTCTCTTTGCTAAGTCAGGGCCAGATTGAAGGGCTATAGATTGAACTCAGTAGGGGGCATGTTTGACCACTCCCACGAGATCCCTGCATCCCAATGAGTCCTTCCTTGCAGCTAATGGCATGGTATTGGCATTTCCACTCATGCTGTGGCTACTTTAAAAAGAAAAGAAGCTGTAAGACTTTGCACATCTTTTATTTTAATGCATCTGGAATGTTTTATGTGAACTTAAATGAAAGGTTCAGTTGTGCTTTAACACACTTAAAACATTTACAGTCAATTTGCTAACTGGTTCTATCAGGCTAGCACAATACATTTCTATTTTTCAATTTGAATTGGTATATATAAACATATTTTCTTTCTTTCCAAGGTAATAGAATACTTATTTGTACAGCCAGATATGTCAGTGTCAGAATACAAAACAGTCCTAAATTTGGTGAGTATACAAAGTTACTTATGTCTATCACATCCTCCATCTGCAGAAGTTTTTATGTCAACCTCTGTATTTCTAATCTGTCTATGTGGTTTTATAGGCTATTTCCCCTTATCGCCTTTCCGTATTGCGTCTTACAATGTATATGTCACAGAGGGTCCTTGAATGTAACTTGGAAAGCAAACCAAAGTGTTCTGCGTAGTTTATTGGAGATTTGTGGAGAGAACTTCAGCTGCAGTAATGTTTTATCTGTGATGTGCTGTATAATAGGCTTACAAGAGGTCAAGGATAATTTGAAAATGTCTTGATATATGGAGCACAAGCCATTACAGTGGGCAAAGAAATGCGGTGCTTTACATCTTTCTATTATTCATCTTTGAATAATTATGTCTTGTATGAAGTTGTATTCATAAGTTTTAATGCAATATGGGAGCTGGGTTTCGCTAAAAGAATGGGTCAGCCATCAACTGTCACAATGCAACAGCAAGCACATTTATTCTGTCCAAAGGTTTAATTAAACATAAATGTGTATACATGCCAAACGTATAATTAAATCATCATTTAAGAAACAAAAAGTCCATAAATTTAGTGGGATGTGCCAAGAAATAAGCATTCATTCCTTATGAATTTCTGAATCAAACATCATGAAGAAGTGAATTATGAATGTTAAATTCAACACTGTTATGTTGTAATGTATAATGATTTTTTAGTAAGTGTCTCTAGAGGGCATAACAGCCACCTACTACAGACCTCCCCAGGTCAGAAACTGCATAAAAGATAAAAGAAAAAAATATAATGTACAACCACCAGATGGTGCATTGCCATTCCTTCCGATCTGCATATATTTTTTTTGTATGATGTACATTGTGGACTATAACGGAGTAAGATTTGTATCATTAGAAGAAATACAATATGGCAATATATCCACTGCAATAATTTTCTGTCATTTTTTCTATTTGAAATTTGTTTGTGCTGTATTTAAAGGAATAGATTAGGAACTGTAAAAAAAATCCCTCTAGCTCTCCTCACTAGATCCGCAATATACTAACCCCCTTCCCCTCCAGGTCCTTACTTATCTCCTTCATTAGCTGCAGCTGTCTACTGCCCTGCATATGTATTAATGCCTCATTGACTTGACTGGGAAGTACCCATACTGCAAGACAATGTTCCATTTAAGTTTATGTGAGGGCCATGTGGTAGACAATGTGTGAGGCTGCAATCATCATAGGAGACAAGTAAAGACCTGCCAGGGTGATATTAGAGGGGTCTAATGAGGGGTGCTGGGGTGATTTTTGTATGTATTAACATGTTCTTTTGTTTCCATCACTCAGCAGCTCGGGGTCCAGGAGGCCACAGCAGATGAGACAGAGGTAGCTGCACAAATGTTCTGCAGCCAGGTGGGAGGCCTCCACTGTACCATCATAAAGGCAGCTAGGCAGAAGCCTATTAGCATGCAACTTCTCCGGAAAATGCATCTACTGTTGGGACCCACCCTCCACCTTTAATTGCTACCAGAATACTCAGGTTCCAGTGGGGTGACCCTTCTGTGACTTCCCTGAGATAGATGCTGTTTATGAGGATAAGTGTGAAGTAGACTGTTTTCTAAATTTGTTTACTAAAGTGGTGGTTTTCAACTCAACTTTCTGTTGTTATAGAGTTTTAGCCAGGCTGCATACCTCCCAACTGTCCCTCATTTGGAACCAAATCCCTCTGTCATTCGTTCAGCCTCTGTTGTCCCTCATTATGGACAGGTGTGTAGGCCTCTATAATAAATGCAATACTTAACTACCATAAGTGTTCCACTAAACTAAACCTTGCAGACACATATTACCTCTATTGAGCCACAGAGTCTTTAAAGAGTCCATGTTTGTGCAGCTTTCATAATCTTTTATATATTATTCTGAAATGTATGCATGCCATTCTGACTTTGTTTTGCATTATTGGTTCTAATATTGCACTTTTATAGTAAACTGCAAAGTACAATTTTAATTGGCTGATTACCAATTCTGTTACAAATATTATGCCAAGCTCAGAATATGGTGTTATGCGGTTCATGTTAAACAGTTTTATACCATTGGATGTGCTATAAAAAGTTTATTTGATATTTGTGGTAAATAGTTTAAAGCTCTAACGCAAGTATAGGTATACTTCCCTGTATCTGTGGGGATTTTACCCAAATACTCACATCCCAGTTGCTGTACTGAGGCAGAGGGCACAGAGTAGGCACACACTGAGATATGCTGTAGGACAGCTAGGAAATATTGTTTTTCAATTTTCATTGTGCACTTTGTCACCCAAGGCAGGTTATTAGGTAGATAACACTCTGGTGTCCTGCTCTGATGGTCTTTCTGATAGGTTTACTAATCAATACTATGTTATCTAAAAGATTAAGAGCTGGTTACCATGTAGCTGGTACATAAAATACTGACCAAGCAGTCATTTGTTTCCTTTTTCAAGGTCTTTTTTGGCTTTTAGTCTAACTCGAGCTTTATAATGCACCAGTTTCCTTCCTGACTGTCATTACCTGAAAATTTGTTTGTAACTGAGGTCATAAGTTAGAGAAAAATACTGTAAGGGAGGGAAAGATAAGGGGAGGATGCACAAAAATATAAGGGCATGTGCATCTATAGATAACCATTATAACAGCTGGAACTTTGTTCATTTAAATTGTAACTTTAATTTTGTAAAAACTGGTCTGATAAAAATAATTAAATAAAAGCCATTAATAAATATAAGGTTCTTAAAAATGACCATTCTCTTTCAGTTTGTAGCAGTCTATGATTTTCAATAACTGCAAATGAAAAAGTTGAATATCCTTTCATTGCTTTAGATTAGGGAAGGGTTGAACCATGTTCCACGTTTTAATTGTGGTCTGTGTCTCCTCTGGGGAAATTCATCCCTATATTTGTTTTGGTGACTGTTGTCACTGAGACAAAAGTAAAACGAAAACTTAAGGCGAGGTGAAATTTTCCAGGTGGGACAAATGTTCTGATTGTTGCAGAGTGAAATTGCTAGGTGGAAAAAAGAAATAACCACGCTAAATATTAGTGAGACATGTGAAGTAATCTTGAAAACTTCTGTTGAAAAATACATGTGTATGTGTAGAACATTGCAATAATCAAAGAAATATACATAAGTCTATACATATATCTATAAATCAAAAAATGGTGTCCATGTATAATAGATGGAAATCCTTATATAAATTGATTAATCAAAATCAGTCCAAGAGAGAAACCCTTGAGTAGACACAACCAACTCGGTGGTGAAGATGAGAGAGACACCACACTCAGTGATCCGCCACCACACAAATATTGCGCTTACCACAAGGCAAGCAGAAAACAGCCTATATTTCGTCCTGGTATGGGAAATCCAGCTGGTGTACTTAAACTGTGTACAGCATGTACAGCATGGCTAGGAGGATATAGCAAGGATCCCAGACTTCCGTCTCACAGGCATGTAAATAAAAAGAAACTGGCCATAGTGTAATACTGGCAAGATGATTTAATAAAAAAAGGTAGAAAACTCACATAGGTAAATTAAAATACAGCAAGAGAGAAACCCTTGAGTAGACACAACCAAACTCAGCGGTGAAGATGAGAGAGACACCACACTCAGTGATCCGCCACCACACAAATATTGCGCTTACCGCAAGGCAAGCAAAAACAGCCTGTATTACGTCCTGGTGTGAGAAATCCAGCTGGTGTACTTAGACTGCATACAGCATGGCTAGGAGGATATGGCGAAGACCCCAAACTCTCGTCTCACAGGCATGTAGATAAAAAGAAACTGGCCATAGTGTAATACTGGCAAAATGGTTTAATACAAAAGGTAGGAAACTTACATAAGTAGATTAAAATACAGCAAACAGCCGGCCGGCATAGCGAGCACCCGTCCACACTAAAATGGCGATGACGTCAGAGCGTCAACCTCCCAACGTACGTTTCACCACAAATGGCGTCGTCTGGGGAACGCTTACGTACGTTTCACCACAAATGGCGTCGTCTGGGGAACGGATATCTTTGGATATCTTTGAATATATTGATGCAATTGCTAGGTGCAGTGGAGTCAATTCAGATCAGAGGTTGTGGAGTAACTGGAACTGACTTCTTTATTGGAACATAACTGGCAAGAAGTACACAGACAGGAAAAAGAAAACAAGTACAACACTATACACAGGAAATACAACATATCATAGAAAACTGCACAGCACAGCATAGCACTGAGCATTAGCGACATCTAGTGTCCTGTTTGGGAACTGCAGTTAATAGGCTAAGCTGAAAGCTGTTGTATCTCCAACACCCTTTCTCAACAGCTAAGGCTTAGTCTGTTAAACCCATCTTCTTTGTAAGCCATGAATGTCTTTCAGCGGTCAGGGGCTTTGTAAGGATATCTGCTGTCATATCCTCGGTTGGGCAATAAAGTAACTCAAGAAGACCTTGCTCTTGAAGATCCCTAAGAAAGTGAAACTTCACATCCATGTGCTTGGTTCTTGAATTAACTCCTTCCATGTGCACAAGTACAAGGCATCCTTGATTGTCCTCATAGATTTCTGTTGGTCCCAACTGTGGTTGACCCAAGTCTGTTAATAACTGTCTCAGCCATATACCTTCTTGGCTTGCCTGCACTACAGCAACATATTCTGCTTCAGTAGATGACAGTGTAACAGAGAGTTGCTTTCTACTAGTCCAACTGATGGTACCACCTGACAGAAAGAATAAATAGCCACTGGTAGATATTCTGTCACTGGTGTCTCCGGCCCAGTCAGCATCCACATATCCTGTTAGGGTGCTTTCATGCTGGTAACGTTAACTTGTAGTGTGAAGTCCCTTTAAAATAGCGAATGATTCGCTTTACAGCATTCCAGTCCTTTTTACTTGGCATCAAAATCTTTCTACATAGGATGCCAACAGTTGCTGCAATGTCCGGCCTTGTAGCAGTAGTAAGGTACAGCAATTTCCCTATTGCTTTTCTGTATTGAGTATTAGTAGGTAATGGGCTATCTTGACAATTCATCTCCTTTAGGTAGTTGTGTTCCATGGGAGACTTTACCGGTTTGGCGTCTTCCATTCCAAATGTTTCAATTATTTCTTGTATTTTGTGCCTTTGGTTCAGAAGAAAGCTGCCATCTTCCTCTCTCTCGATCTGGATACCGAGGTAATTCTTTATGTTGCCAAGATCTTTGGTGTCAAAGTGCTGATTTAGTTTTTCCAGTATTACTGCTTCATCCCTTTCTTGCTCAAAACAAATCAGGATATCATCCACATAAATGAGCATATAGACCCATCGATTTGCCAATTTCTTTGTGTATAAGCAGGGGTCTGCTTTACTCCTTAGAAAGTTGGGATGTGTAAGCACTTCATTTATTTTTATATTCCAAGCCCTGGCTACTTGCTTTAGACCATATATACTCCTGCGAAGATGGCATACTAGGTCTGACCTTTGTTCGTCTTTGAATCCTGGCGGCTGTTCCATGAAAATTTCTTCTGTTAAAACGCGGTTTTCACATCAAAATGTTTCACTTGCATTTTCCTTATGAAGGCTATTGTCAGTAAAGTCCGTATTGTAGCATGCTTGACTACTGGTACAAACATCTCATCATAGTCCTCTCCGTATTTTTGAGAATAGTCCTTGGCTACTAGTCTTGCTTTGTACCGTTCAATTGTGCCATTTGCATTGTATTTCACTTTAAAAGTCCATTTACGGCCTATGGCTTTCCTTCCGGGTGGTAGTTCTGTAAGTGTCTATGTTTTGGTGTCATGCATGGATTTCATCTCTTCCTCAGCAGCCTTTATCCGTTTACTTGCTTCTTGTTCTGAAAGTTGAGATATGTCTTCCCAGCTCACAAATTCATTGATATTGGCAGTACTTGCTTTGTATGAGAGACGTATAGGTGGTTTACCTTTGTTTTCTCTTGTTGAACGTCTCATTTTTGTGTCTGAGTCTTCTTGTTTCTGCTCTTCAGTGCTGGCTGAGTCTGCACTTGCTTCAACTGTTTGTTCGGAAGTTACAGAGATGGGCTGGTCAATGTCAGTTTTCTCTTTTATTCTCGCTTCTACTTGTGTCATTACATTGTCTCTTAAATCTTAAAAAAAAGTTATGCTGTTGCTAATGGTAACCTTGTTGTTTGGGGGATTTAGGATTCTGTAACCCTTAACATTGTCACTGTATCCAATGAAGATACCTTCAAAAGCTCTGTTCTGGAGTTTGGTGCGTTTTTCTTCAGGTATGTAGATGAATGCTTTGCATCCAAAAACTCTTAGGCCCCTTTCACACATGCGGACCGTATGTCCGTATTTCATCCATCCGTTTTCGGATGAAATACGGACATACAGCCATCCCTATGGGATAGCGGGTGTCAGCGGATGTACATCCGCAAACACCCGATGTCATCCGGCTCCGCTCTCGTCCGATTCTGCGGACGGAAGAAAATCCTATTTTTCTATCCGTCTGCAGAGCGGATCGGAGGAACACGGACAGACAGTTCGTGTTCCTCCGATCCCCCATAGGGGAGAGCGGAGATCTGACGGGGTGGTCCCTGCACAGTGTGCGGGTCCCGCCCTGTCATCCGCCGGCTCAGCTGGGGAAAACGGAGCAATCCCCGCTGAGCAGCGGATGTTCACGGGGCGGATCAACACGGATCCGTCCCGTGTGAAAGGGGCCTTAGGTGTTTTACACTTGGCTTCTTGTTGTGCCATAGTTCATATGGGGTTTTCTTCACTGTTCTGGAAAGAAGTCTGTTCTGCAAATATGTAGCTGTCATGGCTGCCTCACCCCAGTATTTTTGTGGTAGTCCAGAGTCTGTCAGCATACATCTGGTCATTTCAGTCAGAGTTCTATTCTTTCTTTCAGCTACTCCATTTTGTTCTGGTGTATAAGGGACTGTCTTTTGATGTTCTATTCCATTCTGTTTTAAGTACTCTTGTACTTCCTGTGAATTCACCTCCATTATCGCTCCGATGTATGAGAGGCTTCCTCTGAAACTTGTTACTGGTCTTTGTTATATAGTGTTTTAATTTGTCGATAACTTCACTCTTGTGTTGCATTAGGTAGGTGACTGTGTATCTTGAATAGTCGTCTATGAAAGTCACTATGTACCTGTTGCCTCCAGGTGTGGGTGGGTTTAGGGGACCACACACGTCACTGTGAACTAAGTCAAGTGGCCTTGAAGCTCTCTTCTGACTGACTTTGGGAAGTGTTGCTCTTGTTGCTTTGGATTTAATGCAACATTCACACTTAACAGTAACTGGACAAGGGGATACTGTTAGATCCCTTGTCAGATTCCTCCTTTGTAGTTCCTGTATGCATTCTTGGTGTCTGTGAACTAGACGTCTGTGCCATATATGTATACAGTCATTGTGCTTGTGTGTGCATAGTCTCACCTTTTCCTTCACTGTGTCGAGGTGATATAGATGATCATCCAGCTTGGCACTTGCTATTGACTGTTTGCTGTTTAGAATAGAACACTTCTCACCTTGGAATTTTACAGTGAGTCCTGTGGCTGTTAGACGCTTCACAGATAAGAGTCCTCCTTCTAGATTAGGAACATAGAGCACATTTTTCACTGGTATGGCTAAATTGTGTCCCGCATCATCCGGGCATACAAGGGTTCCATGCCCATATCCTTCTGCATGTATTTTGCTTCCATCTGCAAGGTAAATAGTTTCTTTGTTGTTCAGATTAAGTTCTGTGAAGAAACTTCTATCACTCGTCATGTGACTGGTTGCCCCGGAATCGATGCACCAGCCTTGACATTTGTTGTTGCCTGTCGTTTTAAATGTGGCATTCCAGTTTCCTTCCCATGGACCATTGATTATGGTTTTGACCCTTTGTTTAGCATAAGAGGGAGACTGTCTCATTTGCTCTGCTTTCCATATAGTACAGTCTTTCTTTATGTGTCACTGTTTGTGGCATCTGAAACACACTCTGGTCTCTTTCCTGTGTAACTTTGCATCTGTAACTTTAAAAGCGGTTCTGGTGTCGGTTTCTGTGGAGTCATGCACTAATTTCTTTCTTCTCTGATACTCATCTATGAGCCTGGTTTTTACAAATGCTAGCGTCATATCTGTCACAGGTCGTGTCACCAGTGCATTGATTAGGGCAGTATATGTATCAGGCAAACTGCATAACAACATGGCTGCAGTGTGACTGTCTGTGATATTCTCCCCGATTGATCTGAGTTGCGCAATCACTTCCAGCATTGCATTTATATGCTCCTGCATGTCTTGTTCTCTGCCAAGTCTCATTTTGTAAAGTTTCCGCAGCAAAAACAGCTTGCTGTTTAAACTGGATCTTTCATGCCGTCTTTTCAGTATGTCCCACATGCCTTTCGCTGTGTCCTCATGACATATATGAATGAGCTGATCATCCTCCACTAGTAAACTTATGGTGGCCCGTGCCTGTCTGTTTTTCTTGTCCCAGTCCTGATTATTATCCTGTGGCCTCTCTGTGGTGGTAACCTCCCACAAGTCATCTCTGGATAATAGCATTTCCTTTTTGAACTTCCATAACTGATAATTGTTGTCAGGTCACCTGAGACCAGGTGACAGATGCACTCCTGGAAGTCAGGAGTGCACCGCTAAGGTAGTAGACCCTAGGACTGACTGCTGCGGATTGAACCCTGGGAAGTTCAGGAAGCAGGTCTACTGGAACACTGACACAGATCCCACTGGGAGCTAGAGCATAGTTTCCCTAGGGCGCGGCATCTAAGAACCAGCAGGTGTTCACCAGAGCCTCTAGTGTTGAGGATGGACTGCGCTGCAGTCTGGCTCCAGGTCACGGCTCCCAGGGTCTCACAGCTCACACTCGCAAGAAGTACACAGACAGGAAAAAGAAAACAAGTACAACACTATACACAGGAAATACAACATATCATAGAAAACTGCACAGCACAGCATACCACTGAGCATTATTATTATTATTATTATACAGGATTTATATAGCGCCAACAGTTTACGTAGCGCTTTACAACTTGAGGGTAGACAGTACAAATACAATACACTTTAATACAGTAGGAATCAGAGGGCCCTGCTCCTTAGAGCTTACAATCTAAGAGGGAAGGTCAAGAGATACAAGAGGTAATAACTGTGGGTGATGTGCTGATTGAGAAGATAAATGTACAGTTGTTATGAGGGGGGCCAGATAGGCTTCTCTGAAGAGATGAGTTTTCAGGGATCGTCTGAAAGTGGATAAAGTAGGAGAAAATCAGACAGATTGGGGTAGAGCATTACAGAGGATGGGGGAGGCTCTGGAGAAGTCCTGAAGGCGAGCATGGGATGAGGTGACAAGGGAGTTTGAGAGCAGGAGGTCTTGGGAGGAGCGAAGAGAATGATTAGGTTGGTATTTTGTGACTAGGTTAGAGATGTAGCTGGGGGCCAGGTTGTGGATGGCTTTGTAAGTTATAGTTAGTATCTTGAATTTAATTCGGTGACTGATTGGCAGCCAATGGAGGGATTGGCAGAGGGGTGTAGCAGACGCTGAGCGGTTTGTGAGGTGGATGAGCCTGGCAGCAGCGTTCATGATGGACTGAAGTGGGGATAGCATTAGCGACATCTAGTGTCCTGTTTGAGAACTGCAGTTAATAGGCTAAGCTGAAAGCTGTTGTATCTCCAACACTGATGACAACCAAGGTGACAACCAAGGTGGGAACCTTTTGGTAGGTTACCTTATACTCCTTATTGTGACTCCAAAACAAGAAGCAAAAACTATTTTAAAAACATTTCAGTCCAACAGATCCTTTCACAGTTAGGTAAACACGGGGGCATTGCTAGAATTGTGAAAGACCTTACATAGTAGGTGAGGTTAAAAAAGACACAAGTCCATCAAGTCCAACCTATGTGTGTGATTATATGTCAGTATTACATTATATGTCCCTGCATGTTGCGGTCGTTCAGGTGCTTATCTAATAGTTTCTTGAAACTATCAATGCCCCCCACCCCACTGAGACCACCACCTGTGGAAGGGAATTCCACATCCTTGCCACTCTTACAGTAAAGAACCCTCTACGTAGTTCAAGGTTAAACCTCTTTTCTTTTAAATTTAATGAGTGGCTTGTTAAACTCCCTTCTGCAAAAAAGTTTTGCTCCATTTCGAGTACATCTATTCTGAGGACTGGTGCCCAGAACTGGACAGCATACTCTAAGTGCGGCCGGACCAGAGTCTTGTAGAGCGGGAGAATTATCATTTTATCTCTGGAATTAATCCCCTTTTTAATGCATGCCAATATTCTGTTTGCTTTGATAGCAGCAGCTTGGCATTCCATGCCATTGCTGAGCCTATCATCTACTAGGACCCCCAGGTCCTTTTCCATCCTAGATTCCCCCAGAGGTTCTCCCCCTAGTGTATAGATTGCATTCATATTTTTGCCACCCAAATGCATTTTTTTATATTTTTCTACATTAAACCTCATTTGCCATGTAGTTGCCCACCCCATTAATTCATTCAGATATTTTTGCATGGTTTCCACATCCTGCGGAGAAGTTATTGCCCTGCTTAGCTTAGTATTGTCCGCAAATACAGAGACTGAACTGTTTACCCCATCCTCCAGGTCATTTATGAACAAATTAAACAGGATTGGTCCCAGCACAGAACCCTGGGGGACCCCACTACCCACCCCTGATCATTCGAGTACTCCCCATTTATCACTACCCTCTGAACTCGCCCTTGTAGCCAGTTTTTAATCCATGTACTCACCCTATGGTCCATGCCAATGGACCTTATTTTGTACAGTAAACATTTATGGGGAACTGTGTCAAATGTTTTTGCAAAATCCAGATATACTACATCTCCGGGCCTTCCTTTATCTAGATGGCAACTCACCTCCTCATAGAAGGTTAATAGATTGGTTTGGCAAGAACGATTCTACATGAATCCATGCTGATTACTGCTAATGATACCGTTCTCATTACTAAAATCTTGTATATAGTCCCTTATCATTCCCTCTAAGAGTTTACATACTATTGATGTTAGGCTAACTGGTCTGTATTTCCCAGGGATGTATTTTGGGCCCTTTTTAAATATTGGTGCTACATTGGCTTTTCTCCAATCAGCTGGTACCATTCCAGTCATTAGACTGTCAGTAAAAATTAGGAACAATGATCTGGCAATTACTTGACTGAGTTCCCTAAGTACCTTCGGGTGCAAGCCATCTGGTCCTGGTGATTTATTAATGTTAAGTTTCCAAAGTCTAATTTTAGTTCTGTCCTCTGTTAAACATGGAGGTGCTTCCTGTGATGTGTCATGAGGATAAACACTGCAGTTTTGGTTACTGAAGCCCCCTGATTCCCTCATGAAGACTGAGGAGAAGAATAAATTCAATACCTTGGCTATCTCCCCATCCTTTGTAACCAGATGTCCTTCCTCATTCTTTATAGGGCCAATATGGTCAGTCCTCCCTTTTTTAATGTTTACATTATTAAATAATTTTTTGTGATTTTTTTTTGCTCTCCTTCGCTATGTGTCTTTCATGTTCTCAGGAGGAGAATTCCTCCACGCGCATTATCCGACCTTCTACTTTACCTTAGCCAATGCAGCTAACAAGACCAAGGGGGTCGCGATCTCAGAATATAAAGACCCAGAATGCCGATATATTTTGGTTAAGGGCATGATTGAAGGCAGGCTGTATTCTCTAGTATCCTATTAAACACCAAATAAGGGCCTATCTAAATTTTTTCAAAACCTATTCAAGACCTTGAACCCACTCCTGGAGAGTTCGTTAATTTGTGGAGGGGATACGAACCTTGCCTTTGATCAGAGGTTAGATTAATCAAAACCCCCAGCAACCCAATTAACACGTACTACCAAGACAAGCCTAAGTGTAGCAAGACTTTTTAACTCACAAGGCCTGGTTGACATATGGAGGGAACTGAACCCCTCAAAAAGGGATTACACCCACTATTCTTACCCACACCAACTCTATACTAGAATAGACCATATTATGGTCTCACCCGTGATAATCCCATCAGCACAAAAAGCTTACATCATTGACACAGCATGGTATGACCACTCATTGGTCTTACTCACCCTTCAGAACACAGTCACCAGACTCCTTCTGGTTTCTTAGGCCATAGAGATGTTTAGAGCCATTCTGGTCTCTGATCAGCTCTATGGTCAGCTGGCCGAATCACCAGCTGCATTCTCAGGTTCCCTGTTGGGACAGGAGAGCCAGAGAAAAACATGGAAGATGGTGGAAGACGGTGGTGGGGGGGCATTTCCTCCCACTGCTTGTAAAAGCAGTCTAGAGGCTAATTGGCTGAAAAGAATGATATCAAGATGATACCTAAACCTGCAGGCATCATTCTGGTATAACCACTCAAAGTCCAGCAATAGGGATGAGCCAAACACTCCCCTGTTCGGTTCGCACCAGAACATGCGAACAGGAAAAAAATTTGTTCGAACACGCGAACGCCGTTAAAATCTATGGGACACGAACATGAATAATCAAAAGTGCTAATTTTAAAGGCTTATATGCAAGTTATTGTCATAAAAAGTGTTTGGGGACCTGGGTCCTACCCCAGGGGACATGGATCAATGCAAAAAAAAAGTTTTAAAAACGGCCGTTTTTTCGGTAGCAGTGATTTTAATAATGCTTAAAGTGAAACAATAAAAGTGTAATATCCCTTTAAATTTTGTACCTGGGGGGTGTCTATAGTATGCCTGTAAAGGGGCATATGTTTCCCGTGTTTAGAACAGTCTGACAGCAAAATGACATTTCAAAGGAAATACCACAAAGCGATTTTCACTGCGAAAAAAGAACATTTCTCGAACACCATCTCAACTGCCTTAAACCGGGCGCGGGAACTTTTCAAAATAGTTGCCCAATCAATGAACCCAACCTGCTTAGAGCCCCCAGCAAACGATACTCAAGAATTCTGCAATGAGCTATCTAATTTTTTCATCGACAAAATCAACAGCATTCGGAAATCAATTCAACAGAAAAAAGCAACCAACCTTACCCAACCAAAGCAAAAAGAGGACATTGACACGAACAGCACACAACCGCTAGACTTCTTCTTGACCCCAATCACCACTGACACGACCAAAAACATTATGAGAAACCTTCGAGACAGCACATCACCAAACAACATCATTCCCACGAAACTCCTGAAAGAATGCTCCGACATCCTGGCTCCCACTATAACACACCTCATAAATCAGTCATTCAAAGAAGGCATTGTGCCAACCACCCTCAAGCAAGGCATCGTCAAACCCCTGCTAAAGAAACCCAATCTCGACCCTAAAGACCCTAACCACCGCAGACCGATAACAAGCCTCAACACCGTCTCCAAGATTATGGAGAAAGCGGTAGTACAACAGCTACAACGCCACCTTAACACGCATCAACTTCTGGACACTCTACAATCAGGTTTCCGCCCAGGCCATGGTACGGAAACTGCACTTCTAAAAATATGGGACGATGCACTCGAAGCAGCAGATGACGGAGAATCATGTCTCCTGGTACTATTAGACCTCAGTGCAGCATTTGACACAGTGGACCCCAATACTCTATTTGTCCAGCGCTCAGAAGTAGCAGGAGCCACAGATTCTAGTCTAAAATGGTTCGCATCCTTCTTAGAGAATCGTTCGTAGACAGTGAAACTAGGAGCATTCACCTCGGAAACCCGAGCAATCTCCTGTGGAGTCCCCCAGGGCTCCCCCTTGTCGCCAGTGCTATTCAACATATACATCCGCCCTCTCCTCAAAATCATCAAAAAATCAGACCTCTGCTTCCACTCATACGCAGGCGATACCCAAATCTACTTTCGGATTACCGGACAAAAAGACCACCATCAGCAACTAGAGAAATGCCTCACTTTAATAGATGACTGGATGACCACTAGTTCCCTCAAACTCAACGGGTCAAAAACAGAACTTCTCTACCTACACGCTAACCAAAATCCCAAAACCAAGACTCCTTGGATACCGCCCACAATCTTTGGACAGACCATCTTTCCAAGCACCAAAGCCAAAAGTCTTGGAGTTATCTTTGACTCAGAAATGACAATGGATGCACAAATAGGATCAGTAGTTAGTGGATCTCACCATCTCCTCCGCATGTTACGCAGACTCATCCCCTTCATCCCAGAAGATGACAAAGCAGTAGTAGTTGGAACAATCATCAATTCCCGTCTCGACTACGCAAACTCACTCTACATAGGATTACCCCAATATCAGCTTACGCGCCTACAGGCCATTCAAAAAGCGGCAGCAAGACTAATAACAGGAAAAAAACCCTGGGAGTCCATCTCCCCACCCCTGAGGAGCCTACATTGGCTAACAGTAAAGAATCGGATCACATTCAAGACCCTCTGCCTCACCCACAAATGCATACAAGGTAACGCCCCTCAATACCTCCGAGAGAAAATAAAACATTACACACCGAATCGCAATCTGCGATCATCTAGCCAAAACCTCCTCCTCGTTCCCAAATACCGCTACAAAGCAAGGGGAGAACGAAGATTCGCAGTCCAGGGACCTTGGCTATGGAACTCTCTTCCGACTCACATCTGCATGGAAGAAAAACATCTGGCCTTCAGGAAAAAACTCAAGACTTATCTTCTTCTAATGAAGCTGACAGCACAACGCATCAGCACCTTGAGGCGATTCAGTTCGCATTTGCAGCGCTTTACAAATCATTAATTCATTCATTCAAAGGAAAAAAAGTCATTTAAAACTACTCACGGCTATTAATGCATTGCCGGTCCGACAATACACATAGAAGTTCATTGATAAAAACGGCATGGAAATTCCCCACAGGGGAACCCCGAACCAAAATTACAAAAGAAAAAATGATGTGGGTGTCCCCCTAAATTCCATACCAGGCCCTTCAGGTCTGGTATGGATTTTAAGGGGAACCCAGGGCCAAAATTAAAAAAAAAAAAACAGTGTGGGGGTCCCCCCAAAAATCCATATCAGACCCTTATCCGAGCATGCAACCTGGCAAGCCGCAGGAAAAGAGGGGGGGATGAGAGAGCGCCCCCCCTCCAGAACCGTACCAGGCCACATGCCCTCAACATTGAGAGGGTGCTTTGGGGTAACCCCCCAAAACACCTTGTTCCCATGTTGATGAGGACAAGGGCCTCATCCCCACAACCCTTGCCCGGTGGTTGTGGGGGTCTGCGGGCGGGGGGCTTATCGGAATCTGGAAGCCCTCTTTAACAAGGGGACCCCCAGATCCCGGCCCTCCCCCCTGTGTGAAATGGTAAGGGCCTACCAGTTCACTAAAAAACTGTCAAAAATGTTAAAAATGACAAGAGGCACTTTTTGACAATTCCTTTATTTAAATGCTTCTTCTTTCTTCTTTCTTCTTTCTTCTATCTTCTATCGTCCTTCAGTTTCTTGCTCCATCCTCTTCTGGTTCTTCTGGGTCTTCTGGTTCTTCCTCTGGTGTTCTCGTCCAGCATCTCCTCTGCGGCGTCTTCTTCCCTTCTTCTCCTCGGGCCGCTCCGCATCCATGGCATTGAGGGAGGCTCCCGCTCTTCTCTTCATCTTTTTCTCTTCTTCATCTTCTTCTCTTCTTCATCTTCTTCTCTTCTTCATCTTCTTCTCCAGGCCGCTCCACATCCATGGTGGCATGGAGGGAGGCTCCCGCTGTGTGACGCTTCTCCTCTTCTGACGGTTCTTAAATAACGGGGAGCGGGGCCACCCGGTGACCCCGCCCCCTCGGACGCACGGTGACTTGACGGGACTTCCCTGTGGCATCACAAGGAATGCCACAGGGAAGCCCGTCATGTCCCCGTGCATCAGAGGGGGGGCGGGGTCACCGGGTGGCCCCGCCCCCCATTATTTAAGAACCGTCAGAAGAGGAGAAGCGTCACACAGTGGGAGCCTCCCTCCATGCCAGCATGGATGCGGAGCGGCCCGAAAAGAAGATGAAGACAAGAAGATGAAGAGAAGAAGATGAAGAGAAGAAGATGAAGAGTGGGAGCCTCCCTCCATGCCATGGATGCGGAGCGGCCCGAGGAGAAGAAGGGAAGAAGACGCCACGGAGGAGATGCTGGACGAGAACACCGGAGGAAGAACCAGAAGAAGAAGATGAAGGAAGATAGAAGAAAGAAGAAGCATTTAAATAAAGGAATTGTCAAAAACTGTCTCTTGTCATTTTTAACAGTTTTTTGGTGAAATCCCTTACCATTTCACACAGGGGGGAGGGCCGGGATCGGGGGGTCCCCTTGTTAAAGGGGGCTTCCAGATTCCGATAAGCCCCCCGCCCGCAGACCCCCACAACCACCGGCCAGGGTTGTGGGGATGAGGCCCTTGTCCTCATCAACATGGGGACAAGGTGTTTTGGGGGGCTACCCCAAAGCACCCTCCCAATGTTGAGGGCATGTGGCCTGGTACGGTTCAGGAGGGGGGGCGCTCTCTCGTCCCCCCCCTCTTTTCCTGCGGCCTGCCAGGTTTCGTGTTCGGATAAGGGTCTGGTATGGATCTTTGGGGGGACCCCACGCCGTTTTTTTTAAATTTTGGCATGGGGTTCCCCTTAATATCCATACCAGACTTGAAGGGCCTGGTATGGAATTTAGGGGGACCCCCCACATCATTTTTTTTTTTTAATTTTGGTTCGGGGTTCCCCTGTGGGGAATTTCCATGCCGTTTTTATCAATGAACTTCTATGTGTATTGTCAGACCGGCAATGCATTAATAGCCGCGAGTAGTTTTAAATGACTTTTTTTCCTTTGAAATGTCATTTTGCTGTCAGACTGTTCTAAACACGGGAAACATGCGCCCCTTTACAGGCATACTATAGACACCCCCCAGCTACGAAATTTAAAGGGATATTACACTTTTATTGTTTCACTTTAAGCATTATTAAAATCACTGCTCCCAAAAAAACGTCAGTTTTTAAAACTTTTTTTTTTGCATTGATACATGTCCCCTGGGGCAGGACCCAGGTCCCCAAACACTTTTTATGACAATACCATGCATATAAGCCTTTAAAATTAGCACTTTTGATTTCTCCCATAGACTTTTAAAGGGTGTTCTGCGGCATTCGAATTTGCCGCGAACACCCCAAATTGTTCGCTGTTCGGCGAACTTGCGAACAGCCGATGTTCGAGTCATACATGAGTTTGACTCAAACTCGAAGCTCATCCCTATCCAGCAACATACCAGTACGTTGCTGGTCCTTGTTGAGCACATATTGTAAACTTTTTTTCATGCAGCCTGTGGGCTAAACGAAAAAAAGAGATTGATCGGTGGGTATGCCTTCCATTAGAATACCTCCCTTCATCCACCCACTTCTAATGATGGGCATACATGCACCGTTTATATATGCCAAAGCATGGGGGCATCCACCCCAAAAGGTAGGAACAAATCGCTCCTCCGCCCCTGCTGCCCCCATGCTTCGGCATATATGCTCTTTTTTTAACTGTGATGGTGAAATTACCTCCTACAGCGCTGGAGTCACGGCTTTATGTATCGTGGGAGCAAACGCTGTTGCTCTCAAGATAAATAAATCCGCGCTGCAACTGAATGGCGTACCTGCTAAGAAAATTATGGTTAACAATAAAACAAAGTAACATTACAGTATAACAGTAATGCCCCGTACACACGGTCGGATTTTCCGATGGACATTGTCCGATCGGAGCGTGTTGTCGGAAATTCCGACCGTGTGTGGACTCCATCGGACATTTTCCATCAGATTTTCCGACATACAAAGTTGGAGAGCAGGAGATAAAATTTTCCAACAACAAAATCCGATCGCGTCAATTCCGACCGTGTGTGGCCTGTTCCGATGCACAAAGTGCCACGCATGCTCAGAAGAAATTCCGACACGGGACAGCTCGTTCTGGTAAACTTAGCATTCGCAATGGATACAGCATTTTCGTCACGCTGCAATGTTAAAAATGGTTTAATACAGCGCACTCTCTTCTTCTTTATAATGTGACAAGAATTAAGTCGTTTTGCTGCTCATATTCACACACACTTCTCACAAACTTTTATTTGTGTTTTTTTAGTGGGATTCCCTGAATATATTGTTATTAGTTGTCACATCTGACAGTTTTAAATTTTTTTATTTTTTTTTATTTTGGATTTTAAGCCTTTTTTTTTCTTTAATGTTTGGATTTTTTCCAAGGCTGATCTTTGTTCAATGTTATTTTTATTTTTACTCCAGAATATTTTTGGGTGTGTTTTGTGTGTCAAGTTACCCCAACACCATTGATATCTTTTATTATTTAATCTCCAGGAGATTGTTTGGTGTTGGTGTCCCTTGTTCATTTCACATTGTATATTTGAAATATACCTGAATCCTCACAAACCAACGGTCATTTTTGAAGTAAAACACATAGGAGAGTATTATTCAAAACAAAAATCCTTTATTAAGGGATCAGAACCAAACAAAGAGGAAGGCAACACTGGATCAACAAGAGAAATTAGCGAAGCCTGGGACCCCCACGGCAGACATCAATTCTTCAACATCAAAATTGGTGGCCTGAGGAGTCCATATGTAAGGGAGGGCAGTCTGGTCCAGAATTCGCAGAGATCTGGAAAGCAGCAGATGACATCTGTGTCCCCAGGCTGTGGTACCACAAGAGGCTGCATCTTTTGGCCGACCAGACTGAACCCAGGGCAATCACTGTCTGGTCTTCCTTCCACGCTTCCTTCCGGGCTGTGGCTGTGCAGTTGGAGATGTGGCAGGAGGAGGAGTAGGACCTGGAGGAGGAGGAGGACCTGCAGGAGGAGGAGGACTGGGAGGACCTGGAGGAGGACTGGGAGGACCTGGAGGAGAAGGAGGAGGAGGAGGACCTGCAGGAGGAGGAGGAGGACCATCCCAAAGATGTGTGTGAGGTGTAATTTGGCCCCTCATACCTTTCTCCAGAGCCTCCGATATGAGGGCCTCACACAAGACTTTTTGGCCCTCCTCTATCCTCTGCATTTTATATGCTATGAAGGCAGCAATGTTCTCCTGCATGGTGTGTGGTGCTCCCAGGACCCCTGTAGCCCTCCAAAAGAATGCTATAGCCGCCTCCTCTAGGGTACTCGTCCTACTGCCACTTTCTCTTTTCAGGGGGGGTGGAGGGACCTTGATATCAGCCAGCCGACTCGGCCCGGCCACCTCCTGGCTGAGACTTCCCTGTGTATGAAAAAGGGACATAGTTTTGGTTTTTGCATCATCAATCACAATCCTAAATTAGTACTCCCAACTAACATCTAGTTAACATCATTGATTGGACAAGCAGAAATATTTAGAGGAATGCTATACCTGGCTCAATCTGGGCTCCTCCACATGTGGCCTGGAAGGCCCAGGTTGGGCATCAGAAGCCTCAGCTGGGGGGGGGGGGGGGGGGAGCGTGGAAGGAAGACTGGAGAGGGATGGCCTGGGTTCAGTCTGGCCTGCCAGAAAGTGCAGCCTGTCGCAGTACAACATCCTGGGAACATAGATGTCATCTGCTGCTCCTGATCTCTGCGAATCCAGGACTTTCTTGCGCTCCCTCAGATATGTGCTCCTCAGGCTACCAATTAATATCTTTAAATAAGTGATGTCTGCCGTGGGGATCACCTGCTTCACAATTTCACACAATTGCTCCAGTGCTGCCTTCCTCTTTGCTTGGTTCTTGAAATGGGAGTGGGTAATCTCCCACAGACAGGGCAGCTCACTTAGCATATCTATGAATACTGACATGAAGTCATTATCTTTCATTAAGATATCCATGTTCACTGCAAGACACAACACAAGACAAAGCCTAATGTCAGACAAAACTCTCCTAATCTTGTTACAATATAGGCCTCAATCTAGAAGCAGTATAAACACGCGTGTTACGCTTTATACACACTGCGCATGCGTGTAACGCCGCCCGCCCCTGACGTTCTTTTCTAGTGTATTCCCCGCCCCTTTTCGTTCGGCGCAGTGGGTGAAGAGCACATGGCGGAGTTACAGCAGGTGCGTGCTAATTCTAACAACGAGGAGGAGGAGGAGGAAAGCCCGGATCCAGGCACGTCCCGATCCAGAAGGAGACGTTTTAAGGCCACAAATATGTCATTTGGGGAGATGTTGGAGATGGTCGACATCATGAAGAAGTCTGACTATGACGGAAAATATGGGCCTTACCCTAACCCGAACATCCGAAAGGCCAAGATCGTGGTGAAAGTGGTCAGGAGTCTTGAGCGGAATTTCGGGGTACCAAGATCAAAAGATCAGCTCAGGAAGCGGTGGTCGGACCTGAAGTTGAGAGAGCCAGAGCAGTACCGAAAGATCCGGAGAGTGCTGCAAAAAAGTAAGTAGTTGTGCTGTGTTCCTATTCTTTCTGTCTTTATTCCGTTCGTTCTGCTCCATATGCTTTTATTAATTGTAACGTTTAAAAAGGTCAACTTTAATGTTCATGGGCCCATTATTCGTTCGTATCAAACATTTTTCTTTCGGCCTCTAGAACACCATTGTTTAGGCCATATGCATTTTCACACATTTTTTTGGGCCTACTTGGATGCCAAATATTTGTTTGTGTAGATGGATTTGTTACTAGAATGAAATGCAAACTAGATTGTGTGTAAGGAGAGGACACTGAGCAGCTGTTTTCACATCTGGACACTGGAGCACTAGTGTGGGACACAAGAACACCCTTTTTATTAGGGGGGGGGGGCACACAGGTGCTCCAGTGTATACTATAGGGGGGTCTCCATCTGTGAAGCTTGTACCAAACAGGTAAAGTATTGCAGCTTGACAAAGGACACTAAAAAAGATACATCTTGGAACTCTGCTAAAATAGACAATTGTACCCCACTTCCAAGCAATGTTTCCTATTTCTAGTTCTGCCATCAAATATCTGTGTGCTAATTATACCATTTTTGTTTTACATAGGGGAGAAAAGACTCGGACACCCCTCATCCGAGGAGACCAGAGCCCCCCCCCCCTGGAAGAAGGGGAAATACCAACCCAAGAAGAAGAGCAGGAGGAAGAAGAAGATGTGGTGGAGATTGGCACCACAACAGGTGAGTGTCTGCGACCACAGGCTCAGGTAAAAGAGATGGATGGTGGCAGATTTTTGAGACCTTTTTTTGTTCTTTATCTCTTTTTAGGTGATCGTGATCCAGAACGCTTTACATCTGAAAGTGCCCAGATACTCATCGGGGAGATCATGGGGTGTAATCTCCAATTGCAAAACATCCAGCAACAAATCCCTGATGTTATTAAAAAATAATAACATCATTGATGTTTTGGGGCGAATTTAAACCCCACAAAATCACCTGTTTTATCTTACGAAAATTTTTACAATGTTTAGAAAAGCCAAATTTGGAGGATGCACACAGTGTGCCAACATGTGCTATCTGCCATCACGGGAGATCAATGGACGCGTTTTGGGGGTGCAACCCCTTCCTCAATTATAAAGTCTTATTGAGGAAGGGCTTGCTCCCCCAAAACACGTCCCTTGATCCCCCCTGATGGCAGATAGCACATGTTGACATTCGTAAATTGGTGTGCATCTTCCAAATTTGGCTTTTCCAGGGGTGATTTCCCCCCATCTGAACGCTATATCAAACACAGTTCCTAAATACTCATGTCTGATATAGCCTTCAGGTTTTACCATATGTGAACTTTGTAAGTTCAAGTTTTTTGGCTTTCTTGTTGGTTTTACACAGGCCTGTTTTATCTAAAATGGATATTTCGATTTTTGAGAATGCTACTGCAAACATTGTTATACAACAAACATGTTGGTTTGTTTTAAAAACCTTTGGGAAATGCACATGTGATTGTGCAGGTATAACACGTGATTGTCAATGCTGCTCAAATATCCTCTACGGGATGGCCTGGTATATTGTGAAGAAACCAGTATTTGGCAGTCGTGATAATTAAACAACTTAAATTGATTGTGTCAGGTGTATTGTTCCAAGTGGCAGGGAGCTCTGGTCCTGGAGTACCTCTCTGTAACAAAGCCAGTTGTGGAATGTGAGCATCCTGTAGAGGATATTTGAGCAGCATTGACAATCACGTGTTAGGACCCCTGCCAGCACTGGGAAAGCGATTTTTCACAGTTAAATGCAAATGAGAGAAATGTCAGAATTATGTGGAGCCTTTCTTCTCCTATTGTCCCTGTCCTGAATTGTCGGAGACCAAAGTGAGTGTTGGAGGACGAACCGGGAGACCGTTTATGATTGGAGTTTTCTATCAAGATCATCTGATGGTGGACCAGGAACAACTATAACTCTACCGTGGTACACGGTTCAAGCTCGTATGACTCACCGCTGTACGGCCTGTGAGTCCACCGCGTCCGGTAAGGGCATTTTATATTATTACACCAGGCTGATCACTGGAGGAATCCAGCAACAAATGTCATTTTGAGATAGATACCTATGCTCCAAGAAGTCTCCATTTGATTATATGAACTGTCCCCACCTCAGAGACTTATTATTTACTCTTATCCACACATGCTTATGTATGATTTTTAATTTGTGTGATGCACATTTGATTCACATTGTTTTATTATAGAGGATATGCTAACAGAGGTTCTCTTTTGAATATTAGATTCTTCACGGATGTATTATCCTCTTGTATGAGGTCAAATATTAATTCAATTGTTGATACACACTGTTTGTCATCCTGACACATTGTGATGGTGTTAACCGATAAAGTATAGCAGATATGTGAACAGATGTTCCCTTTGGAATATTAGATTTCTTAATGGTTCACTGTACTTTCGCATATGGTCTAATATAACTCCTGATATACACTGTTCGTCACCCTAGCACATTTTGATGTTGCTAACTGATACAGTATAGCGCTACACTTTTTTGTTTCTTTATTCATTGTCACAATTTGTCTAATTGTTGGTGTTGGCTGCTTATTGTTTCACTACATTTCATTTTCACTTTTATTGGTTCGTTGGGTTGGCGCAGCAGTTTCTCTTCTCTTTTTTTATTGAGAGATGAATGCCTAAATACAGGGTATTACTTGTAACAGACCCTCCTTAGTTACACTATTGGCAGCCCACTGGACAGGTAAGAAGTGTCAGAATACAAAGATATAAATACACACTGTACACATTTGAGGACATTTGGACATTCTGCTATTACCTATCAAGATAATAATAGAATAACAAAACTTTAAACAGTACCATTGGAAAGTATACAGGCAGGCCCTTGCACTACATGCTTTGGGGAATTCATCCATACATCTGACCAGTAAAGAGATGGGTATAGTGTGTATGGGTTTGGCAAAGTCAGCAGATAGATGATTGAGGATAGAGAATTGGGATCAGCTGACTTAGCAGTTGGGGGAGGGAGGGTTAAAAAAAATTGGGGGACACCACAAAAAAAAGCCTCTGGCACTCTGCCTGAATTGAAATCAAAAATCACATTTCCAAACATTTTAGGGGGTGTTTGGGGTAAAGCACTACTATAGAGCTGATAAAATACATTGTTAAGTGACTACATGAGGTGAATATAGGGCAGGAGACACCATGCTGGAGAGGTTATTGAAGGGCAAATATGTATGAAGGACCTAACATAATAATTACATAACAATCCAGCATGCATGAGGACAAAGGGGACATTCACAGCATATTCCAATCATGATAATTAGGGAATGAGGGAAGAAATACAATATATTATCAAACATTAAAGACAATAAAATATGATATAAAAGGATAAAAATCTTACCTTCATATACTCCTTCTGCAGGACCTGTATGATGGCAGAACAGGTCTCTGGGATAATGATCCCCAGAGCCTGGGGGGAGATGCCTGTCGAGAACTTTAAGTCCTGCAGGCTTCTCCCTGTGGCCAAATACCGCAAGGTAGCGACCAACCTCTGCTCCGGAGTGATGGCTTGCCTCATGCAGGTATCCTGCCTGCTGATATAGGGGGTCAGCGAAGCCAACAAACTGTGAAACACGGGGTCCGTCATCCTGAGAAAGTTCCTGAAATCATCAGGATTATTCTCACGGATCTCACGGAGCAAAGGCATATGAGAGAACTGGTCACGCTGAAGCAACCAATTCTTGGTCCATGAACTCCTCCCCACCCTGTTCATGGACTGGACTTGTGTCAAGGTCAGGACCCCAACACCAAGCCCCCGCACAGCACGAACTCTACGAGGAGTACGCATACGAAACATGGCTAGAAAACGGTCGGCTGCTCAGAACGAAGTAACAGAACGCACTGAAGAACAGCAAGGCCTGTGAAGAGCGACCTGAAAACCAGTAACGAACGAACAAGAATACAATGACTACTTAAAGTCACGCGGAACTTGCTTGCACGCACTGAAGAGCAGATACAAACCCACAAGCACAAACTGAACGGCAGAAAACGATCTGAAAGCCACGATCCTGAAAAAGCGCGAATCGTCTCTCACCAAACTTTTACTAACACGAGATTAGCAAAAGGAGCCCAAAGGGTGCTGCACTTGGTTCTGAACCGGCCTTTTCTAGTCTCGTCGTACGTGGTGTACGTCACCGCGTTGTTGGCGATCGGAAATTCCGACAACTTTGTGCGACCGTGTGTAGGCAAAACAAGTTTGAGCCAACATCCGTCGGAAAAAATCCTAGGATTTTGTTGTCGGAATGTCCGAACAAAGTCCGACCGTGTGTACGGGGCATAAGACTTACCATACCTGCAAAGCAAATACAAAAAAAAATTGTAAAAAATAAAACATTTTTTAATGCAACCTGTGCCTAAAATATATATATGCCGAAGCATGGGGGCATCCACCCGCAAAAGGTAGGAGCAAATCGCTCCTCCACCCTGCTGCCCCCATGCCTCGGCATATATGCTCTTTTTTTTAACTGTGGTGGTGAAATCACCTCCGACAGCGCTGGAGTCATGGCTTTATGTATCGTGGGAGCAAACGCTGTTGCTGTCAAGATAAATAAATCTGCTCTGCAGCTGAATGGCGTACCTGAAAACAAAAAAATGGTTAACAATAAAACACAGTAAACAGTAAAGTATAAAAAAATTGCATACCTATAAAGCAAACATGATCAAACATAATAACAATAAAACATTGCAGAATAGAATACAGTAAAAAAGAGCAGAACAATAGAGAGAGAATAGAGAGAGAGAGAACAATAAAACGACAACTATTTTTGTTTTTTTTATTTTATATATTTTTTGTGTTTTTTTGTTTTTTTTTTTACACTTTTTTTGTAACTGTAACTTTTGTAACTGTAATCGGTTCCAGGTTCGGGTCTCTCAAAATGCGATGGCATCTTGGGAGACCCTGGGAAAGTGTGCCTAGCCTAGTATTAGCCTAGTACCCTACGCTAATACTCAACTAGTGTATGGTAGTGTTCAAAACATTCACCAATGCAAAGACCAAGATTGTCAGGACAGGAGGGACAATAATAGCGGGTGTCACGCCTATATCCGCGCTTGCTGCAGACACAACATCTTTTTTGGGGGGCTCGTTGGGTAGGGGTACTCGGGAGGACATAAAGAAAATGCCTCTCATGCAACCGGCTTACTGCATTTGGTTGGGGAAGGTGAGGTGGAGCACCGTCTGGAAACAGAAGTGCTCTGACGATCTCTTCCTGGAATTTAAGGAAGGATCCAGTCCATCCTGAAGCTCTGTATAGCACATAAGCATTCAGCAAAGCCAATTGAAATAAATAAACAGACACTAGCTTGTACCAGCGTCTGGCCTTACGGGCAATTAGGTACGGCGCCAACAACTGGTCGTTGAGGTCCACCCCTCCAATATTTTGGTTATATTCGCGGACACAGAGGGGTTTCTCCACAACAACAGTCGCCGTAGTAATTTGGACTGTTATGTCTGCATGAAGGGAGGTAAGAACGAAAACATTCTTATTATCCATCCACTTCATAGCGAGCAAGTTATTACACTTCAAGAAGGCTCTCTCCCCCAGCCTAAGATGGGAATCTACAAGCCGCTGGGGAAAACCCCGGCGATTAGGTCGCACGGTGCCACATGCTTTAATCTACTGATCAAACAAGTGACTAAAAAGTGGCACGCTCGTGTAATAATTGTCCACATATAAGTGGTACCCCTTTCCGAATAAGGGTAACACCAAGTCCCACACAATATTGCCAGCACTTCCTATGTAGTCAGGGCAGTTTGTCGGCTCTATGTGGCTATCTTTTCCCTCGTAAACCATAAAACTACATGTATAGCCTGTGGCCCTGTCACAGAGCTTATACATCTTGACCCCATATCTGGCAGGCTTGCTGGGAAGCTACTGTTTGAATGACAAGCAGCCAGAAAACTTAATCAGGGACTCATCAACGCAGACAACTTGATGGGGAGTAAACAAGTCTGCAAAACATTGGTTGATGTGGTTTACGAGGGGCCGAATTTTGTAGAGCCGATAGTATCCAGGGTCTCCACGAGTATGACAGAGTTATTGTCATTGAAGTGCATGAACCGCAAGATCTGCTGATATCGTGCCCTGGTCATGGAGGAAGAGAACAAGGGCATATGGTGAATTGGGTCAGTGGACCAATATGACCGCAACTCACTATTTTTAGTTATGCCCATGTTGAGGGAAAGCCCCAGAAAGAGCTTAAATGCAGAAACCGTAATTGGTCTCCAATCTCTGGCAAGGGAGGACTGAGGAATAGTGGCGATGTGTTGACCAGCATACAAATTGCTTTGGTCCACAATAGATCTATAGAGATCTTCAATGAAAAACAACGAATAAAAATCAAGTGACATAAAATCAACTGTTTCCACCTGAATGCCGGGTTGGCCAGTGAATGGGGGGAGTACGGGTGCTGCAGAAGTGGTGGGTTCCCAATTAGGATTGGCGAATGCAGCAGGAAGGGCACTATGGGCACTACTTGTGCTTGCCACCTCACCAGCTTGAACTGAACTTATGGGACTCACCACGTCACCACGTGATACTGCAGGGGGTTCAGGGGGTCAGGGGGTTAAAACTTTATTAGGTAATAAACGGCGGGTGCCCTGAAACTATAAAAAACAAACTAACCAGCATCACCCATAACAGTTATACGGTGATCACTGGTGAAAGGGTTAACTAGGGGGCAATCAGGGGGTTAAAACCATTACTAGGTAGTATATGGGGGTCCCTGATGCTATAAAACGCTGACAGCGAACCTAAATACTTACCTCCCTAACTAGCGTCACCTGTGACACTAATAAAGCCATCAGAAAAACGATCGCTTAGTGACACTGGCGACGGGGGGTGGTCAAGGGGTTAAAAATGTATTAGGGGGGGTTAGGGGGGTACCCTAGACCTAAAGGGGCCTAACACTAACTGCCCTACCACTTATAACTGTCACAAAATGACACCAATGCAATAATCAGAAAAAAAAAACTGCTATTGGTGTCACTGTGACACCTGATCATTTGGGTATCGTTGTCCTTTTGTGTTTTACCTTACAAATGAGTGGTATTTGACTTTTTCCCAGTATCTCCAAAAATCTACAAGCATTTTGGAAGAACAGAAATTAATTCATATTTAGTGCGGTTTACTGGACACATGTATATGATTAGTTTATTTATTTTTTATAGGATCACATCTTTTATTGGATCATATTTATTGGATCACTGTGCTATATTAAGGTTGATGGTAGCGCTTTATTAACTTTTTATATATTCACTCACCAACAGGTGTTGACCACTTATATTACATTAGTAGGTCAATATGCGCAAAGTGTGTAAAGGTGAGGCTTCTGGTTGTGACACTAATTTGGAGAGCAAACTGGCTAAACAGTGGTGCTTGGTGCTTCCATACTAAAATATTGACAGGTCATTCCGGTTGCCAGGAATGTGAGTGCATTGGTTTTATCTTTCTTTTTCTTTTTTTTTGGTGGTGGTATAAAATACGTGTTGCATTATGAATGGCTTCCCTGGTCTGTGTTTTTTTTATATCATATGATAATATGGCGTGCGCTGTTCCATGGATGTCCCTGGAGGCTTAAAGTATATGTTAACCCAAAAAAAAAAATAGATCCTGCTTTTTTTAAAGCATGTTATATGACACAGTGCTTGTGCTGTGTCATTTGGATCCCTGTAACACCTAAAAAACCTGGTTGACCTTGCCAGTTTCTCCCCTCCCCTATGTAAACTGACCACAGTAATTATGGCTGCTAAAACCCTGACACTGTGGTCAACTTGCGTGCCTCCATCATCTGCAGCCCTGCTGCCTCTCCTCTCTGCTCTTGTGTCCTCCTCCCCTGTCCCTGCCTGTCGGCTCCTGTGTCAGGGTCTGCCACCGCCCCCCCTGCTGCTGCTTTAATAACATATCTTACTTTATATAATCTACTCTGTATCCTAATGATATGTCCCCCTGTGTGTGTTGTGTTAAAAAAAAGCTGCATATAACTTATCTGTGAGTCCTGATCAGCTGTCACGTGATGTGCCTGTTCTCTCCGGCTCTCTCCTCCTCCCCTCCTCCAGTCTGACATCACCAGGTGAATCTCGGTCCCACCCCCTGCATCTGTCAGACGGGGAGAGGAGAGATGTGGCGCGTCATGTGACTGCTGACCAGTGCTCACAGATAAGGTATATATGGCTTTTTTTATATACAACACACACACATTTCATTAAGAAACCGAGCGGATTATATTACGTAAGACATGTGGGTTAATAAACACTTTAACATTCGGAAAGAAAGAGAAGACTGAGAGTAGGAAGAAATTGACTATATGAATGCATATTTAACTACTTATGTAATATACCTGTTGGTGAGTGCAAGCCCCAATGGGGGAGTTCGTTGGTTAGACAAAGCGCTGCTCTATTGGTATTTATGATTAAGTTATAATGGTGTACTTTTTTTGTACGTGGTTTTGAGCCGCAGCTATTGCATTTTTAATTTTTTTTTTATAAAACAATAGAGTTAGTAATTTGTTTCTTGAGCATGGATATGTTTATAATTAGAATTTGAAAGGGATCATTACTTTGATAACCCCCACTTTGAACTTGTCTTCACATTTATTCCTCAGCCCTCCATCCAGTGTTTTCTATTGTGGGTCACCAGGACCGATCCTAGGATCCTGGGTGCAGAAATATTTCTGGCGCCCCTACATGGGCGTGGTCATCTTACCAACTCCTCCTCTTTACAAATGATTCTATGGCAACAACTCAAACACAGAGATGCTTCCCTAAGAAGTCGTTGTTACCCTGGGATCCTCCCATGATCTTTTAACAATAAAAAAAATACAGGAAGAGCGTACACTAATGAGACCTGGAGGGGGTCTCTCTGATGCACACAGAGATGGCTTCTGTTAGAGAGTCTGTTAGAAAGAGCCCCCAGACATATTACAGGAGATGGACAGAGACTGCAAACATAGTACAGGAGATGGTCAGAGACTGCAGACATAGTACAGGAGATGGTCAGAGACTGCAGACATAGTATAGGAGATGGTCAGAGACTGCAGACATAGTACAGGAGATGGTCAGAGACTGCAGACATAGTACAGGAGATGATCAGAGACTGCAGAAATAGTACAGGAGATGATCAGAGACTGCAGACATAGTACAGGAGATGGCCAGAGACTGCAGACATAGTACAGGAGATGCCCAGAGACTGCAGACATAGTACAGGAGATGGTCAGAGACTGCAGACATAGTACAGGAGATGGTCAGAGACTGCAGACATAATACAAGAGATGGTCAGAGACTGTAGTTATGATACAAGAGATGGTCAGAGACTGCAATCATAGTACAGGAGATAGTCAGAGACTGCAGGCATAGTACAGGATATGGTCAGGGACGGTAGGCATAGTACAGGAGATGGCCAGAGACTGCACACATAGTACAGGCGATGCCCAGAGACTGCAGACATAGTACAGGAGATGGTCAGAGACTGCAATTATAGTACAGGAGATGGTCAGAGACTGCAATCATAGTAAAGGAGACGGTCAGAGACTGCAATCATAGTACAGGAGACAGTCAGAGACTGCAATCATAGTACAGGAGACATCAGAGACTGCAGATATTGTACAGGAGACGGTCAGAGACTGCAGACATTGTACAGGACACGGTCAGAGACTCCAGACATACTACAGGAGATGGTCAGAGACTGCAGACATACTACAGGAGATGGTCAGAGACTGCAGATATACTACAGGAGACGGTCAGAGACTGCAGACATACTACAGGAGATGGTCAGAGACTGCAGACATACTACAGGAGATGGTCAGAGACTGCAGACATACTACAGGAGATGGTCAGAGACTGCAGACATACTACAGGAGACGGTCAGAGACTGCAGACATACTACAGGAGACGGTCAGAGACTGCAGACATACTACAGGAGACAGTCAGAGACTGCAGACATACTACAGGAGACAGTCAGAGAGTGCAGACATACTACAGGAGACAGTCAGAGACTGCAGACATAGTACAGGAGATGATCAGAGACTGCAGACATAATACAGGAGATGGTCAGAGACTGCAGACATAATACAGGAGATGGTCAGAGACTGCAGACATAGTACAGGAGATGGTCAGAGACTGCAGACATAGTACAGGAGATGGTCAGAGACTGCAGACATAGTACAGGAGATGGTCAGAGACTGCAGACATAGTACAGGAGATGATCAGAGACTGCAGACATAGTACAGGAGATGATCAGAGACTGCAGACATAGTACAGGAGATAACCAGAGACTGCAGACATAGTACAGGAGATGGCCAGAGACTGCAGACATAGTACAGGAGATGCCCAGAGACTGCAGACATAGTACAGGAGATGGTCAGAGACTGCAGACATAGTACAGGAGATGGTCAGAGACTGCAGACATAATACAAGAGATGGTCAGAGACTGTAGTTATGATACAAGAGACGGTCAGAGACTGCAATCATAGTACAGGAGATGGTCAGAGGCTGCAGGCATAGTACAGGAGATGGTCAGAGACGGTAGGCATAGTACAGGAGATGGCCAGAGACTGCAGACATAGTACAGGAGATGCCCAGAGACTGCAGACATAGTACAGGAGATGGTCAGAGACTGCAATTATAGTACAGGAGACGGTCAGAGACTGCAATCATAGTACAGGAGACGGTCAGAAACTGCAATCATCGTACAGGAGACAGTCAGAGACTGCAATCATAGTACAGGAGACAGTCAGAGACTGCAATCATAGTACAGGAGACGTCAGAGACTGTAGACATTGTACAGGAGACGGTCAGAGACTGCAGACATTGTACAGGACACAGTCAGAGACTGCAGACATACGACAGGAGATGGTCAGAGACTACAGTCAGAGACTGTAGTTATGATACAAGAGATGGTCAGAGACTGCAGACATACTACAGGAGACGGTCAGAGACTGCAGACATACTACAGGAGACGGTCAGAGACTGCAGACATACTACAGGAGACAGTCAGAAACTGCAGACATACTACAGGAGACAGTCAGAGACTGTAGACATAGTACAGGAGATGATCAGAGACTGCAGACATAATACAGGAGATGGTCAAAGACTGCAGACATAGTACAGCAGAGGGTCAGAGACTGCAGACATAGTACAGGAGATGGTCAGAGACTGCAGACATAGTACAGGAGATGGTCAGAGACTGCAGACATTGTACAGGAGATGGTCAGAGACTGCAGACATAGTACAGGAGATGGTCAGAGACTGCAGACATAGTATAGGAGATGGTCAGAGACTGCAGACATAGTACAGGAGAGGGACAGAGACTGCAGACATAGTACAGGAGATGGTCAGAGACTGCAGACATGATACAACAGATAGTCAGAGACTGCAGACATGGTACAGTAGATGGTCAGAGACTGCAGACATACTACAGGAGATGGTCAGAGACTGCAGACATACTACAGGAGACGGTCAGAGACTGCAGACGTACTACAGGAGACGGTCAGAGACTGCAGACATACTACAGGAGACAGTCAGAGACTGCAGACATACTACAGGAGACAGTCAGAGACTGCAGACATAGTACAGGAGATGATCAGAGACTGCAGACATAATACAGGAGATGGTCAAAGACTGCAGACACAGTACAGGAGAGGGTCAGAGACTGCAGACATAGTACAGGAGATGGTCAGAGACTGCAGACATGATACAACAGATAGTCAGATACTCAGGAATCTGCTTATTCTGAATTTCCCGTGGTGACTTCGCTGGGTAGCACCCAGATCTGCATTCCTGCAATGACTCCATTCCTTTCTCCGCCAGGGATGGCGCTAGGCTGTGTGGCTTTCCCTCTGGTGGCGCAGGGCAGCAGGGTTCTCTCTCTGATGGTGTTTTCTCAGCACTGTCCTCTCCCTCTGGAGTCCTGGTTGTACTTCCCTGAAAGCTTTCCCTGGCTCCTGGCTCTCTCTCTCTACAATTCAGTTGAGTATGCTGTGTGGGCTGCAGTTTCCTTGTTACAGTGAGGCTGCCAGTCCTCGGGAATATATGTCCCACAATCCTCTTCTCTGCTCCTTTTTTTATTCTGTTTCTTCCCTGGGCATATGAAGGCGGGGGAAGATACATAGTGGGCAGCTGTTCTGGCAAGCACCGCTCACTAGTACAGCAGCACGCGTGAGAGGGAGGGGTGAGAGGGAGGGGGAAAAAAGAGCCCGCAGCTGCATTGGCCTCACTAGGGTTGGGGTCACCCCCCTTCCACCAACTATAGTCGCCCCTCAGTACAGACCCCCTCCACTAAGTATAGACCCCCCTCCGTCAGTGCAGAACCCGCACTAAGTATAAACCTACAGACCTTACTCAGTACAGACCCCCCCAGGAAAACTCCCCTCCATTAGTACAGAACCCCCAGGACAGATCTCCCCCTCCATTAGTACAGACCCCCACAGGACAAACCACCCTTCCATTAGTACAGACCCCCCCATTAGTACAGATCCCTCAGGACAGACCCCCCCTCCATTAGGACAGACCCCCCCCATTAGTACAGACCCCCCCAGGACAGATCTCCCCCTCCATTAGTACAGACCCCCACATGACAAACCACCCCTCCATTAGTACAGACCTCCCATTAGTATAGACCCCCCAGGACAGACCCCCCTCCATTAGGACAGACCCCCCATTAGTACAGACCCCCCCATTAGTACAGAACCCCCTCCATTAGTACAGACCCCCCTTCATTAGTACAGACCCCCCATTAGTACAGACCCCCTAGGACAGACCCCCCTACATTAGGACAGACCCCCCATTAGTACAGACCCCCCCATTAGTACAGACCCCCCTCCATTAGTACAGACCCCCCAGGACAGACCCCCCTCCATTAGTACAGACCCCCAAGACAGACCCCCTCCATTAGTACAGACCCCCCAGGACAGACCCCCCCTCCATTAGTACAGACCCCCATTAGTACAGGCCCCCTCAGGACAGACCCCCCTCCATTAGTACAGACCCCCCCATTAGTACAGACCCCCCAGGACAGACCCCCTTCCATTATTACAGACCCCCAAGACAGACCCCCTCCATTAGTACAGACCCCCAGGACAGACCCCCCCTCCATTAGTACAGACCCCCCAAGACAGACACAGACCCCCCATTAGTACAGACCCCCTAGGACAGACCCCCCCTCCATTATTACAGACCCCCCCTCCATTAGTACAGACCCCCCTCCATTAGTACAGACTCCCCCTCCATTAGTACAGACCCCCCAGGACAGACCCCCTCCATTAGTACAGACCCCCAGACAGACCCCCCCTCCATTAGTACAGACCCCAGGACAAAACGCCCCCCCTCCATTAGTACAGACCCCCCTCCATTAGTACATTAGTACAGACCCCCCAGGACAGACCCCCCTCCATTAGTATAGACCCCCCAGGACAGACCCCCCTCCATTAGTACAGACCCCCAAGACAGACCCCCTCCATTAGTACAGACCCCCCAGGACAGACCCCCTTCCATTAGTACAGACCCCCCAAGACAGACACAGACCCCCCATTAGTACAGACCCCCTAGGACAGACCCCCTCCATTAGTACAGACCCCCCTCCATTAGTACAGACCCCCCTCCATTAGTACAGACCCCCCAGGACAGACCCCCCTCCATTAGTACAGACCCCCTCCATTAGTACAGACCCCCCTCCATTAGTACAGACCCCCCCAGGAAAGACCCCCCTCCATTAGTACAGACCCCCCAAGACAGACCCCCCTCCAATAGTACAGACCCCCAGGACAGACCCCCCCTCCATTAGTACAGACCCCCCTCTATTAGTACAGACCCCCCAGGACAGACCCCTCTCCTCCATTAGTACAGACCCCCAGACAGACCCCCCCTCCATTAGTACAGACCCCAGGACAAAACGCCCCCCCTCCATTAGTATAGACCCCCTTCATTAGTACATTAGTACAGACTCCCCCAGGACAGACCCCCCTCCATTAGTATAGACCCCCCAGGACAGACCCCCCTCCATTAGTAATGACCCCCCAGGACAGACCCCCCCTCCATTAGTACAGACCCCCAAGACAGACCCCCTCCATTAGTACAGACCCCCCAGGACAGACCCCCCCTCCATTAGTACAGACCCCCCAGGACAGACCCCCCATTAGTACAGAACCCCTAGGACAGACCCCCCTCCATTAGTACAGACCCCCCCTCCATTAGTACAGACCCCCAAGACAGACCCCCCTCCATTAGTACAGACCCCCCAGGACAGACCCCCCTCCATTAGTACAGACCCCCAGGACAGACCCCCCCATTAGTACAGATCCCCCAGGACAGACCCCCCCTCCATTAGTACAGACCCCCCAGGACAGACCCCCCCATTAGTACAGACCCCCCAGGACAGACCCCCCTCCATTAGTACAGACCCCCCTCCATTAGTACAGACCCCCCAGGACAGACCCCCCCTCCATTAGTACAGACCCTCCCTCCATTAGTACAGACCCCCCAGGACAGACCCCTCTCCTCCATTAGTACAGACGCCCTCCATTAGGTTAAGGTACACAAAAACACCCGGGCGGCAGCTGGAAAGGAGAGGACAGTGTGCAGCCGCGCCGCCCGGGTGGAGAGCAGAGCAGTTCACAGTAGGCAGGAGTGAGAGACACAGAGAGAAGAACGTGTCAGGCACGGACCGGACCGCCCCCCCCGCGTGACATCACTACGCGGCTGGTCTCTCTCAACACAGAGACCAGCCGCTCTGCCTCCAATCTCATCTCCAGCTGGCTGCTCTCCTTCTCTGACAGGAGGAGGGAGGGGCTTGAGCAGGAAACACAGCTGCACCTTTCTTCTTAGAACACCGGCGGAGAGCCGCCACCGGACACAAACAAGAGGAGGAGGAGGAGGGAAGGGAGCACTCTGGCGCTTCAGCGCCCCCACCTCTCTGGCGCCCGGGTGCACTGCACCCCGTGCACCCCGTCTGGGATCGGCCCTGGGGTCACAGGTCTTCTTTGCAATAATTCTTGCTGTTTTTATAAACATATGTAGCTAGGTCCCAGTCCTTTGATCTTCTGTATGTAGTGATTTGTGAGGCATGGTGGGTGCAGAGTATTTAAAGTTATTGGGCGCCAGACACTTCTAGAATGCAAAAGAAAGTTATTTCTCTTAATAAACTTTTTTTTTTGAGGAGAGAGGGTTAGTGCCAGGACACCCTTAGGTAGTTGCAAGATTAATTGGCAGACTCCGAGACTTCAATAGGAGGACAGCCATGCAGGGAAAGGCATCCGGCACTACACCACATCTGCATGTGCAGGAATGCTGTCTCCTATGGCAACAGTCTTTAACAGTTCCGAACACAAAGCTGAACAGTTCCTTTCTATTCCACTACAGTCACTCCTTGTAGTTCTTCAGCACACTGAGCTCCCGGTCTCTCACTAGACCCACTGATTCACTGCCACTGAATCCCTTGAGCTCCTTCAATCTTCAAGCTGGTATCTTCCTCAAGCATCACCCCCCTTTTCTGCTGGGTCCCTAGCTTGGCACCCAATATACCTCTCAAGCTTCACCCCCCCCGCTGGCCCGCTCGGTCCCTGGCTTGACACACAAGGCTGCTCTGCAAGTGTCACCTCCACTGACTGGGTCCCTGGCTTGATTCCCACTGAAGTTTCCAGATTCTTCACTGTCCCCAGTTGGTGAGAATACTTCTCCGGTATTTGCTTTAGTTACTCACTGTGGTCTCTGGTAATCAAGTGGATAGTCCCTTACTGGCAACAGCTTCCCCTCCACCCCTGACCACGACGGGTTATCTGGCCGGCAGATCCGTCGCTTCTGGTTGGACTGCAAGCTGCAGTCCCAACCCCTCGCTGCTCTCCTGCTTCTGGATAGACCCTCAAACAGCCAAGCAGCCAGATGTGTCCAATCTGCGGGCTAGCAGCCCGAGCAATACAACACACTTCCACCCAAACAGGCGTCCAGGTGGCACAGAACACAGATTATCTGACCTCAACTGAATATATAGGCTTTCCCAGCAGGCCTAGGGATTCAAGAAAACCCCTGCCCATTGGCTGAGATACCCCATATAGCCATAAACTGACCTTGCATTGCCCTTCTCGTCTCTAGTACCACCAAGTACCCAGCCACCTAGTGGTAGGAAGAGAAAAGTGCAACAAAGCCTAACTTAGGGAGAAATCTATAGATCTCTGTTTTCTAACAATCAACCTGGATAATTATTCCTGGCAAGTAAATTTGTGAGGAGCAACCCTGCCTAAACTCCAGGGTGCTACACATATGTCTTTCTCTTTGATTAACTTTGATTCTGAATTTTATGTTATATTGTATATCTATGCTAATCTCTACTAGTAACTGATTTTTCCCTCACAGTTGTTAAGGTGTATATTGGGTAGCTCATCTAGTACATTACAGAATATGACATTTTATATAAATCACTGGATTTATGTGTTTATCTGCACTTTGCTGTACTGCCCTGCTCCACCTTCCTCCTCCTCCATCACTGCTCCAAGCTAACAGACTGACTCCAGACTGCACTGTCCACAGTTAATGCTTTCCTGTGAAGACTGGAAGTTCAGGGAAGCAACACTGAAAGCGCAGAAGCCAACAGCATTGAAAGGTGTAAATTGCAATTGTTGGGGTAAAAATTTTAATAAATAGTTTACTGGAGAATGTTTATATTAATGTATTAAATTGAACAACTCTAATGATTTTATTTGACTTCAAGTGCCCTATTTATCTTGCTTTAAACTAATGCACAGGGTGCCCTAGTTGTTTTAGGACTATGGCCACATCCCTGCAGAGCAGACACTATGACCTTAAGCTTGGTTTCAACTTTTACATGACACATGGCAACTCATTCTAAAAACTGGACTAAAATGTTTTATTGACATACTGTATATGTGTGTTAACCTCCCTGGCGGTATGATTATTTCAGATTTTAGGTGCTGAAAGCAGTACAATTATTTTGCATGGAAATTTGGCATTTTATATTGTAGGCCTGTAAACAATAACACGCTTAAATCTGTCCAAACAAGAGTCTAGTAGATATCCCGGGTATGATGAAGTTTGAAACACAAAAACATAAATTATAATATAATAAATAAATATAAATAATTTAAAAAAATAATAATATGATAATAATAAAATAAATTTCCCCACGATTCACTATCGCTCAATTCTGCAAGTGTTCTAATTTACTATCGCTGTTTTCTAGCTGATCTAAAGCCACTTTTGACATAAAGGGACACTTTTTGGTTGCTATGGACAATCTCCAGTTTCCAGGCAGAAAGAACAGTATATGTCACATAAAACTGCATGCAGGGCATGGGCCAAAGCACTGGGGACAATGAGATGTGAAATAATTTCATACAGTACTGTAATCTATAAGATTACAGTACTGTATGTGTTATGATTTTTACATTTTTTGAATTTGCCGCCAGGCTCCGCCCCCGTGCGTAGCGCCGCTCGCAGGGAACGGAGCCCGGCACAGAGAGGCTTCGGAGGAGACAGAGCCCACGGACACTGCGGGGGACATCGCAGGATCCTGGGGACAAGGTAAGTAACGCCGCACCAGGATCCTGCAATGTAATTCTGAGTGTGGCTCGGGGTTACCGCTAATGGGACTGAAATTTAACCCCGAGCCACACTGGGATTACCGTCAGGGAGGCTACAGTTGCTGTATTAAAATAGTTGATTACTCAGTCCAGCTATCAGGTAGCGGATATGGGAAATAACACCTCCCTGCTTTCATTAAACAATGACATGACATATATACCTGCTTCACATGCCATTTTTTGACTTACGACCTTTCCATGGCAGCCTTCAGCCTGTGTTGATTTATTAATGCCACCAAAAGTGCCAGTGTGTAGTGCTTGGTGCTTAGACTCTAATTTAAAAGATCAGATCTTAAAGAGATCTTCAATTGCCTAGAATTGTTCATCTTAAAGAGGAGTTCTCCCCCCCCACACACACACACACACACACACACACACCAAAAATTAAAAGTCTATTCTAACTGGCCTGGCAGTGGAGGAAGAAGCTGAACTTTCGAGGAATCTCGCCACGGTGAGGTCTCCGGAAGTGAGGACAGCTACCTGTCAAAAACAGGTACCCGCTTCCTTCTCTCCCACAAAAGGCACCAGAGGGGGGGAAGAAGCAAACAAGTGGAGCTTCCCCTTTTGGGTGGAGCTCACCTTTAAGTAAATTTGCGATGACCCTGTTGAAATTGATCATATGTGGTATTTAGGTACATGGAAAGAACAGTGAAAAAGCACACGATTTAAAAAAAAAATATATGAAAAATGACAGATGACAAGTTACAGAAATGGGTCTCAGTCTCAAACTCCACCTATCTGGGCAAGAACGTCAAACCTACACACTACTACAGGCTACTGAATTTTATTGGTCTTGGAGCTCCCTGACCAGGCAAGGTGTGAACTGGTTAAATGCTACAAAAACTGATGGTTAAGCACTAACTCCGTGTTCTGTGACATCCAAATTTGGACTATTGCTGTACTACAAATACCTAAAGGTATTGTACACTACCACTTGCTGATAACCTAACTATAAATGTACATCAGTACTTTACAGTTAAATACCAGGGTTATGGCAGCAGCTAGCCGCCATTACCCCATATCTTTTTTTTCTGCAGGCGGCTGGCTTTTTAATAAAAGTGATCCCAGGGCAGATTCGCTGCGAGATAACTTTTATAGGCAGTGGGAGAGGTGCGCCACCCCCCCTGCCACCATTTCCCGGTGGTTCCCAAGCTTACCGGAGCCATCAGCAAGTATGGAACCGATCCAGTGCAGAGGATGCCTAGGCAGGAAGCCGAGTGAGGGTAAGATAGCCCCCTCCAGGCTCTATGCCCTTGGAGGACCGGATCGACGTCTGGCGTAATTTCTGTCTCTCGGGCTTAAAGGGATTTTTTTCATTTTTTTGTTAAAAGCAAAATTACATTTTTTTATTTTTTCTATGCTTTTAAAGATCTGGGGTCTTTTTAAACCCCAGATCTCTCAATAAAGAGGACCTGTCATGCTTATTTGGATTCACGGTTCATCACATGCAACCCAGGTGTGGTTCAATTGCTGTTTTGCCGAACACGAGAGTGGGAGGCTATACAATCTGGTGATTGCGCTCTTCAGAGGAAGTGGTGTCACTATCACGGTGGTGTGGTGGAAGAGTTGATGATTTATCACACAAGAAGATTGAAAAACAAGATTGAAAGATTGAAAAACAATTGCTGAGCTTGATCATTCATTTCTTGTAATTTATTACCTATAGTGACACTTTTTCACAAAATAATTTTTGTCATGATACTATTATTATTATTTTTATGTATAATTAGAGGGTCATAGGCATCATGCTGTTCTGACTCATTATTTCACACAATTTATATTAGCGCCACTATCTCTATCTGTACACATGTGAGAGGTATAGTTTTGGGATTCTGATCAATTTACGTATTTATTTAAGTGGCAGCTTTTTTCACTGTACACTGTGTATGTACACACATTTTGTATTAATTTACACATCTTTTATATAGCTTTGCACTTTTCTTTGGCGCAGTGGAGTAAGAGGGATTCAGGGGCGGTTTATTTGTATATCTCTACAAACCATTAGGTATCTACTTAGTGTAACATCATCTTTCACATTATACATTGGGCTAACTATACTTTTTTTTTTTTTTTTTTTTGTTAAAGTGTATTTTTTTCAAACAAATTGCGTTTGAAATACCACTGCGCAAATACAGTGTGACATAAAATATTGCAATGACCTTCATTTTATTCTCTGGGATCTCTGCTAAAATAAAAAAATATATAATGTTTAGGGGTTCTTAGTAATTTTCTATCAAAAAATACAGATTTTTACTTGTAAACAACGAATGTCAGAAAAAGGCCTGGTCTTAGCCACTTCAAAACAGAACACTTTCCCCTCCCCTTCCTGCCCAGGCCAATTTTCAGCTTTCAACACTGTAGACAAAAATTTTTTTTATCAAATAGAGCTTTATTTTGGTGGTATTTGATCACCACTGGGGTTTTTATTTTTTGCTAAACAAAAAAAAAGACCGAACATTTTGAAAAAAAAATGTTTTTGTTTGTTTCTTTTATAAAATTTTGTAAATAAGTATGTTTTCTCCTTCACTTATGGGCACTGATGAGGCTACACTGATGGGCACTGATGAGGCTGCACTGATGGGCACTGATGAGGTGGCACTGATGTGCACTGATGATGAGGCACTAATATGCAGCACTGATGGGCACTGATAGACAACACTTATGGGCACTGAAAGGCCGCACTGCTGGACACTTATAGGTGGCACTGATGGGCACTTATAGGTGGCACTGATGGGCACTGATAGGCAGTACTGATGGGCACTGATAGGTGGCACTAATGGGCACTGACGGGTTGCACTGATGGGCACTGATAGATGTCTCTGATAGACAGCACTGATTAGGAGGAAATGGCAGGCATTACTGATGGGCACTGATTGGCATCCCTAATGGGCACTGATTGGCTTATCTAATGGGAACCGATTGGCAACCCTGGTGGTCATGGGTGGGCATATCTGGTGGTCCTGGGTGGGCATCCCTGGTGGGCATGAGTGGGTATCCTCAGGGCAGTGCAGACCCCCCCTGTCAGGAAAGCAGCCGATCGGCTCTCCACTACTCGCGTCTGTCAGCACGACTGGAGGAAAAGCCGATACACAGCCCTTCCTGTTTACGCTGTTACCAGCTCTGATTGGACACAGCTGTTCACATAGTAAAGAGCCTACATCAGAGACACTTTACCAAAATTGGTGATGCAGTGTGTCAGACTGACACTCAACACCAGCGATCGCCGCACTGCGCGCGATCATGGCTTATCCTGCTGGACGTCATATGACATCCAGTCAGCATAACTTAACCACTTTGCACACGTCATTCTGTCATATGTCGGGCGGGAGGTGGTTAAATGTTTTTTGTTGTTTTAGCTAGGTGTTAGTTTGAGTTATATTCCCTGAGTTGCTTGCTTCCCTTACCTTGTAATGATGGGCTCACATGTTGTGCCTGCAGTTTTTAGTATCATGGCTGATTGATTTCCCTATGTCTATGTGGTAATCCAATTAGCTTGTCCCTAGGGACAGGCAACTTCTTGTTCCAGGTCGCACAGTTTCCAGTCCATTATTTACCATTTCCTCTCTATTGCATTACAAATGTGGTCATGCTAATGTAATGAAAGAAATCCATCTCTTCCAGCATTGTAAACTCTAATTGCTCAGTTTGTTTGTGTTTATGTCAGATGTTAATATTTATCTCTCACCTGCACCAGTGCTAGACTGAGAGACTCGGGAAGTGTGGGATATGTAGTTTCTTCACAGGAAGTGTCAGTTGTTAAGACTACAGAAAAAGGTGATGTATTAACCAGTGCAGTTCCATGTGGTATGCCTCATGTTTGAATTTACACAGAAATTTCTGACACAAATTTTAAGATTTACTTTACTATAGCCTGTGCGTACAAGGCAACACATAACACCATGAAACTACATGATCAGTGCACATCTTATGTAGGTGAAAAGTAGGAAAGTAAGTGTAGGGTGGAATGTTTATAATGTCTTTTATTTAGTGTTAGGAAATTCTGTGAGCTCCATACTGATATGTTCATTGTCCATAGTAAATTTGTGAAGAAAAACTAGAGGGGAGAGCTGAGGAGTAGAGAGAGAAATGTGTGTGTCATTAGTATTGGAATCCATGCAAGGTTATCAACCGACCAAAAGGTAGGAGCGGAGGTGTGGGTGGTGGTCAACTGCATCAATGTTGACAGAAAAGTCTAATTGTGGGTAGTAACCATTGGATTAAGTGTTTTGGGGTTTTTTTTGTTGTCATTTAGCTTTAGAAGGGCAGCTTCCGTGGAGTGTTGTGGGCAAAAGTAAGACTAAAATGGACCGAAAAGGTTATTATCAGTGAAGTAGCAACTCAGACAATTGTAGATCAAGCATTCTAGTATTTTGGAGGTAAACAGGAGTAAGCAGATGGGTCTTAGGTTGTTCAGACTGGTGGGGTCCAGTAAGGGCTTTAGAGCAGAGTGAAAGATGCCAGTAGAAACAGAGAGGTTGAAGATGTTAGTATGCAAGCATAGAATAGAGCAAGATGGTGAGAAGCTGATGGCAACAGGGTCCTGGGAGATGGTATGGTTGGCATCAGAGTAAGGTTTAGTAGCTTTTTCTCTAGTGACAGTGCCAAAAGAGTAAACCGTTGAATGTGGCCGTCGAGATGGTATGTTAATTGGTGGAGATGACTGGATAATGGTGATCTTGTCACAAACTGCAGCTATCTTTTGAGCAACAGTCTCTCTGCAGTAGTCTAACATGTCCCCAAAGAGCAAGGACAAGAGCTCTGAATGACTTTTGTTGACTTAAGGGCTCTAATTCTGACTTACACAGAGGGTAACAGGTCCTTCTTTGCAGTATGCTGATGGGGAACAGGAGTTGTTACTAAGGCTATGGCTGCTTTACAATTTAAGTCAATAGTAATACTTGACTACTTGCCCATTTAAGGGAACCTGGAATGTATTGGCACCTTTTGAATAAGAATAAATGAGAATTGTCCACCATAATTATTTTTGTTTTTGCTTTGCCAGTAAGCTCCAATTTAAAATAAAAGGAAACAGACCATAATGCCATAATGCTACTTGTAATTCTGCTTGTAATTCATGGCTTGTACCAAGGTGTTTTTACTTAAGAACCATGGAGTATGTAAAGGTCAATGCATGGTGACAGTTAATTTTTTTTTTATATTTACAGTTTTTCTACAACCCTATGAAAAGTCAATAGGGGAACGATTCCCTAAATTATATTGTAATTTAATTTGTATTGTTGCACTGTCAACATTAAACCTGCCATCTGTCCATATAATTTGTGTCTTGGGAAACAGTGGTAGTCAATTACAAGGCACCGGTTAAACAAGAATCTCTCACTGGTGTATTTAATCTACGTTGGTCAAATTCGGTACAATATAATTTTAAGGATAAAGCATATAAACCTACACTAAGTTTATTATAGTATATAAAACATAACCATATCCCCAAGGAAACCACCAAAATATATCATCAAAAAATAATATAGCAACTTCAGGCATCCCTGCTCTTTTAAATTACTGACCTGCACTATGCAATGGAAATGTAGATATGGGTGTTCAGATCTTTAATAGCTTCCATATATACATGAGATACAATACTAAAGAGATCACAATGTGTTAACCATTTCAAACTCTTGGTTATATCTTAATACATGTTCAACCTCCTATTGGCTAAAATAACATACTATTAAGAGCATGGACAAATAGTGTCAATATGGGGCAAACACAGACAGCTAGAGATGAAATTAGTTGTAGACCAAAATCCAGTGATGCACAAGAGTGTAGACAGCACCAGCAGCAAATAGAAAAACCTCCTCCCTTAACCCTACATTACAGACCCCCCTCCCCAGTACAAAGCCCCTAGGTACAAGTATAGTCCCCCTTCCTAGCCTAATCCCTCAGCACAGCCCCCCTAATGCAGCCCCCACCCAACCTAACCCCTCAGTACAGATTTCCCACCTCACAGTCTAACCCCTCATTACAGACCCCACTCATATCCAAAATCCTCAGTATAGACTTCTGCTCCCAGCCTAACCCCTCAGTACAGACCCCCCAGTATAAACCCCCCTTCCCAGCCTAACCTATTACAGACCCTTCTGAGTACAGACCCCCTCAGTACATTCAATAATTCATCTTTGCATTTATCTTTTTGCCTGGAGTTCAGACTAAAAAGGCTGAAGTATTCTGCAAACTACTATTAGATCTACTCCTTATACATGTATTACTGACTAAGAACTTCTCCATTAAAACATGTATAAAATATCTAATCTTTTTAGCAGAATAATTGCCTGAAATGAAATTAAGATGAACAATCTTTCTAAGGTACAGAATTATTTGTGTCCTGAGTAGATTGTTAAGTAATTAAAGTAATAATTTATTAAATATTAAGATTTTCCATCATTTTTAGTGTTGTAATGCTCTACAATGAAATGTGGATGTTTAAATAAAAAAAAAACTCTCTTTAATTCATTGATGAATTGCTCTTATAATGCTACTGAGATTTTTTTTTCTTTCGTGAAAGTGTTTACAGCATTATATTAAAACACTATTCACCTCAGGGACCGCAGTGAATGCAAGAGGAAACTTGAATGACAAATGTTCTCCTTCTAGATGTCCACCTGTAGAACCTTGGTCACAATGAGGACAGAATTTGATTGGACTAAAATTACCCAGGGCACTGTGATTAGTGGTCAGAGGGTACCAATTCATCACTGTCAAGACCTTGTGCTCTGAATAGGTAACAACGATGTGACCTACTGCAAGTCAAAAACAATAAAAAAGATAGGTTGTTGTTTGTACAGGTGTGATTACCTTGGAAACTACAGAGGCAAAGTTTTTTATGTGGCCTCTGACTGACTTATATGAACTTTGCAAATAATAATTGTTTTTCTATTATAAAATGCTAATAATTTGGGTTAGAAGAAATACATTTACAATTTAAAGTGAGTAGGAAAACCTGACATACATCCAGCACAGTAAAGAAAATGAATATGAAACAAAACTGTGTCTTTGCTTTAGGTATAGTTATGACTTCTATAGGTGGATATAGGGTAACATTTTATGTTAAAGCAAAACTCCAGGTCTCCTACCTAACAGTGCAAACCCTCACCCCTCCTCCAGAAACCCCACAGATCACTTTTTTTTTAACAAATTCTTTTTCTCGCATTCCTCAAATTGGTCTGGTGACATCACAGCTTCTTCTCCTTCATAACATCTCTGATCCTTACCATAGGACCACAGGACCAGCCTGCTCCAGAATACCCTTACTTTGATAAATAATGGCGCTTGCATTGGCGAGAGTAGTACGTTCATAAACTGATAGGGATGTAGTGTGCTGCTGAAAACTGTGGGTGTGTCACATTATGCTAATAATGGGAGGTGTTTGGATAAATAGAATTTAAGCCTACCCCTGTATGCCGGGCACACATATGCCACAATCTTTACACACAAAATATACTTTATGCCATACATGACTGCCTTAACCATGTCAATACTGGGCACTTTCACCCCCTTCCTGCCCAAGCCAATTTTCAGAGCTGTCACACTTTGAAGGACGATTGCTTGGTCATGCAAAACTGTACCTATATGAAATTTTTTTCGTTTCTTTTAGACAGATAGAGCTTTCTTTTGTAATCACCACTTGGGTTTTGTTTTTTTTTCTAAATAAAGGAAAAAATACTGAAAATTTTTGAAACAAAAACAAACATTTTTTCTTAGTTTCTTTTATCAAATTTTCTTCTTCACTGATGTGCACTGATGAGGCTACATTGATGGTCACTGATGGGCGCTGATGAGGCTGCACTGATGGGCACTGATAAGGACTAATGAGGTGGCACAGATGGGCACTGATGAGGCTACACTGATAGGCACTGATAGGCGGCACTGATGGGCACTGATAGATAGGTGGCACTGATGGGCACTGATAGGCAGCACTGATAATCACTGTAAATGCTGTACTCACTGTGTTCTGTCAGATTGGCTCTCCTTTCCTCACATGCTGTCTCTGTGTGAGGAAATGAGAGCAGATAACCAGATGAGAATTCACCCTGAGGAAGATACGTCATTTCCCGGTATCGACACGCGTTGGGGAGGGGACAGGATGGTGTGCGAGACAGTGGCAGTGTTCTCAGTGCAGTGTTCTCAGTGCCGGAAAGGACACACTAATACAGCGCTTTAACGATTGTTTGGCTTGTATAGAGTGGTGCACTCTAGCACCTATAAAATGTGAGTACCCTATTATAGGGAAGATTGTATTTTTTAATCAATTTTAAAATGGTATCACACTATCCAGTTTCCTGTGTTTTCTATGTGGATATTTGTGCGAACAACCATCCAAGGATCTGATTGCTGACCATAAACCCAGAGGTGGTTTAAAAGTGTGATTTGACCGAGCTTAGGTGCAAGGTCACACACTCTAAGGTGATTGCATACACCAAAGGGGAGCACAAGACTGGTCATGTGCACTTACTGTTTTATCATCAGTAATGAGAACCAGAAGAATGGTTTAGTTATGAATGGACTTTATGTTGCATTCCTGTGTAGACACATTAATGCATGATATATTTTGGCACAAGAGCACTTTAAACACGGTTCACTTTATTCTATATTGATTATTTTATGTTGATGCACTTTATTTATTATATAGAATTGTTTACAGGTTATTACTGCAACTATCGCATAGGGTTGCATATTTTCCATCGCATATGATTGTAACATATGTACATTGAGTTGTGTATGGTAGGCAGGCTATAACCGGGAGTATCGCATAGAATTGCACATTTTAATCGCATAGGATTGCAATATTATGTATACTTATTAATCGCATAAGAGGGTAATTGTTATTTAGGTGTAGTTAATAGTACTAGTATTTAGTACAATAACCACAAGATTATATTTGGATAGCACAGCATTTTTTTGTTTTACTTTTTGGTTGGCATGAGCACATGGAACGTGATCAGTGTTAGCAGCTGTCCTTTAATTTACTCTAATTATCATCTGAAGTTTCACATGGTAGTTCACAAGATCCTATTTGTTTTCTAGAGAGCAGATAACCAGCAAGACTGTATACATGTTAACCACTGTGATTGGCCCTCTTCCCCGAACTGCGATTTGCTTTGTCCAAGGGACACAACGATCACAGACACTTCCCAATGCACAGCCCAGGGGGTGTGTGGGAAGTGCATTCTCGGGAGGACTTCCATGGACACCCTCTCAAAACTGGAGAGTTGCACGGTAGTTGTATATCTGCTATATTGTGGTGTGCAAGTTTTTAATGAAGAAGTTCATCATAATAGCCATAGACTACTTAGCCACCAGCAACTATTGAGACAATAAATTTGATTGGGTGTATGTAATGTAAAAATTTCCTATTCCCATGCATCTCCCCAGCAAAACAATCCCTACTCCCAATCTTAAATCCCCCCCAGCACAAACCTACAAACCTTTCATGCACAAAGATCTCCTCCACCCCACACAAAAGTAACCATGTAGCACAAACATGCCTCCAAGCTGAAAAATCCCCACAAGGAACAGAACTTCCCCTAGCACAAATACCTCCTCCCCCCATGCAAATGTACCCTCCCCAGCACAAAACCTCCCCTTATCAAATCCCCCTCCCCCCCCCAGCACATACTTCATCTTCCCTTGCAATAAATATCCTCTCTTTTGAGAACATCTGTCAAAATACTGCTGACCTGGTACAGACCGGTAAATGGTGTAGGACCTGGTATACATGTTTAAAAACTGGTACTATACCAGGTACAGCAGTACAGTTGGAGGCTATAGTACTTGCCCCAGAAACCAATGCATACCATCAGAGAAACAGTCTTTTGAGCTGAGCGTTGATAACAATCTGGAAGGTCCCTTTCCTCTTTAGTCCAGGCGATTTGACACCCATGGTTGCCAAAAAGAATGTTAAATTTGATTTGTCTGACCACAGAACAGTTCACACTTTGCAACAGGCAATTTTAAATGAGCTTTGGCCCAGAGAAGACAACAACATTTCTGGATCATGTTCAGATATGAGTTCTTTTTTGCATGATAGAGCTTTAACTTGCATTTTTGATAGCACATTGAAATGTGTTAACAGACAGTGAGTTTTTGGAATTATTCCTGTGCCCATGCCGTGATGTCCATCAGAGTTTAATGCCTGTTTTTAATGCAGTGCCGCCTGATGGCCTGAAGATCATTGACATCCAATGTTGTGTTTTGGCTTTGTCCTTTGCACACAGAGATTTCTCCAGATTCTAAAAATCTTTTGATAATGTTATATACTGTAGATGATGATGTATTTAAAGTATTTGCAATTTTACATTGAGGAACATTGTTCTGAAATTGTTTGTCAATTTTTAGATGCAGATTGGTGAAGCTCTTCCCATCTTTACTTCTGAGACACGATGAGACACTCTGACTCTTTAAAGTGAAATTTCCACTTATCCATCTCCTCCCCCCCTCTGGTGCCACATTTGGCACCTTTCAGGAGGGAGGGGGGAACAGGTACCTGTTTTTTGACAGGTACCATTCCCCACTTCTGGGAGACGAGGCCGTGGCCCCCATCCTCCTTCCTCTGCTACCTTCCCGCTACCGGATCAATTAGAAAGTGCAGCGTGCTTCGCACATGCGCAGTAGGGAACCGGCTGTGAAGCTGAAATGCTTCACTAACGGGTTCCCTTACCAGGAATGGCAGCGGCTGCACCCGACAGCCAATCTGAAGATCGGCTGCAGTGCCGACATTGTGGGCTCCCTGGACAGGTAAGTGTCCATATATTAAAAGTTAGCAGCTGCAGTATTTGTAGACTTTGCTGACTTTTCATTTTTCAAGGGGGGGCTGGACCTCCTCTTTAAGATGCTCTATTTATACCCAGTCATGTTTCTGACATGTTGCACATTAACCTAATTAGTTGCAAAATGTTCCTCCGTCTCTTCCTTGTTAGTACCACTTGCTTTGCCAGCTTTTTGTTGCCCTGTCCCAACTTCTACGAGATGTGTTGCTGCAATCGATTTCAAAATAACCATATCTTTTTCTTAGCATGGGACATTTTCTCAGTTTAAATATTTGATAAGTTTTCTATTTTCAATTGTGAATAGAATATGAAATTTGCAAATCGTATTCAGTTTTTATATAGATTTTAGACAGCATCCTAATTTTTTTTGGAACTGGGGTTGTATATAGACACAAGGAATTTGTTGAATAGTAATTAAGGGATTTGTACAATTAATTAATTTCTGTAGCACTGGCATTTTTCAGTATATTTTTGCATTTATCCAGGGGGATAAAGAGTTACAGCAGCTGGGAGATGTTAGATTTATAATTATATGCCTGAACACTGAATTTTATATGATTTATATATAAAATATACTGTATATGAGTAACTTTGTGAATAAACAAAATATTCCAGGCAACAAGTGAAACTGGTCAAAGAGTTTGTTTTTTTCAGTTTTGCCTTTTCTGAATTGAATTCCCTGTAATTCACTTGATCCACAATATAGTACACTCATAGCAGCTCATAGGAGCAGTATGAAAGAATTAGCACTACCTGTGTAGTGTACCATCCTGTATTCGTGATACAAAAAGGGAACATGACTTTCAATATTCAATAGGCAGACAAATCAATATTCCAAAGCAAGATGGAATGACATTTGTTACAGCAGGTTTTTTTTGGATGTTAAAGACAGCAAAGTGCCTGCATTAAGTGTTAAAACATTACAACCAGTGTTTTCAATGTTTTTTTTGTGGGCTGATGCGCTACAGCAGCAGCTGGATGAAAAACCTAGCGTGAATCTGTTGGGTGGGGGAAAAACCAGAGCATGCTCCTTTTTTGGGCATCAGTTGCCATAGTGACATCAGATCCCAAGAGGTGGAACACTATACAGTTCAGCCCTCAGTGCAGCTTCTAGCCATGCATTGTTGGGCAGAGTGATCTCATGCGCAACAATGTCATTTGGTCTATTAAAGCAGTGGCATGGGATGTGGAATAGCAAATCAGGTAAGTAACTACTGAACATAGGTGGGTATTCTCACTCCCAGCACCAAACACATTAGTTATGTGTAATGGTGTGTATCCCATCCCTGCAATGTTTCCTTCAAAGTTGCCAGGTAGTGTCCTGAGTAACTTTCTTCCTGCACTGTGAGAGTTAACAGCAACTTCTACTACTGAGAAAAGTTGTGCTGTCTGTCTGCCACCTTCTGCCCTCTTTTTTTTTATTCCATAATATTTTATTGGTAGAATAAAAATAGGGTTTACATTGCCTTTGGTTACAGAAATTGAGTCATAACAGAGTATTCGGCAACACTGACATTCAAAGTTAACAGACAATAACTCTTGTAATAAAGATAGAAACAAACGAAAAGGGGACCTTTCTTCCGCTGACTTTGGTAAGGTGTACCCTTATAAAAAACAATGAAATATAGTTGTGAAAGGTCACTTATATAAATGCATATGTTCCACTGCTATTAATTCTGTCTGGTGTTTACGGATGTTTGGGTGTATTTCTTCAATAAAATCGAAACTGTGCTTTCATACAGTGGTTAATGTTAAGTGTCTATTTCCGTTCAATATTTGATCAGCTAAGGATGATTGAACATCAGTGTATACAAAGAAAAGATTCTGTCTGCAGGGGATCTAGCTTATGGTGTAGACCTAGATTTATAGGAAAAGAAAGATAAAGAGGGGTAGGGAGCGAGGGAGGAAGAGAAGACAGAGAGTGGAGGGGGGGGAGGGCGGAGGGAGTGGGGGGGAGAGGATAGGGTCAGTAGTATCTTGCAGTCTCCGCCACCATATTTAAGGGTTTGTATTCTCGCAGGGAGGATTGCCCAACTGACGGGTCTTTAGGTGGGTACGTGTAAAATGTGTCAGGTGACCTCCCCCATTCAACCCTTGTTTAGGTGGGGGAGGTCGGCCACCACAAACCTTCATAGATTTAGCTTCTGAATGATATAAAGAAGTTAATAATGGTTGCCAGCTTTTTAGGGATCGCGATTTGTGTGAGTTTGGTTGGTCAACTGTTTATATTGATCAGTGGTACAAAAGTGGGACCAGCATGCCCATGTGAATGAGAATTTGGTTGGGCAGTCTTTGGCTATGGCGATCAATTCCTCCATTTCCGCAATTTTTTCTACTCGTTTGAGCCATTCCGGGATAGTGGGCGCATTTGTTGTTCCCCAGTGGAGAGGGATACACAACTTGGCTGCATCTAGTAAGGGTGGTATTAGCGTTTTGCGATATTGATGTACCGGAATGTCCGAGTGATGAAGGAGGCATTGTGCTGAGGTGTGTTCTAGAGTATATGTGGATATTTGTGAGGTCAGTTCCCTGACTTGGGTCCAAAAGGGCTGGATTAAGGGACAGGACCACCATATATGTTCTAGTGTACCCACTTCATTGGCGCATCTCCAGCATTTGTTAGATAGGGTAGGATAGTATTTGTGAATAGTTGCGGGGGTTCTGTACCAACGCATTAAAATTTTATAATTATTCTCTTGAATCGAGACATTAAGGGAGCCTTTATGTGCTATCATAGAAATGTGTTCCCATTGTGCCTCAGTTAATTCTGTTTGTAGGTCTCTTTCCCAGTTTACGCACGCTTTGATAGTTTTCATTGAGCCTCCTGCGGAGAGCAGGTTGTAAACGTTTGAGATCATATGTTGCTGGGGTGTAGAGTGAGCACATAGTTGCTCAAAAGTCGTGAGTGGACGGGAGACCGAGGAGCCACTGTCCATTTCTTTTAAAAAATGTCTGATCTGGAAGTATGTCCAGAGTGGGAGGGGAGTACTATTTGCATTAATCGGTAGGGAGGAGCGCTCTAGAAGAGTGCCCGAGCGAAAGAAGTGATGGGCTAGAACCGTTGAGTGTTGCCATGTACCCGTCAGGAAGTTAGTGAACATGCCGGGAGGGAATGCTGGGTTGTGTTTTACCGGAGTGAGGGGTCCCGGATTGGAGGAAATGTGTAGCTTCCGACAGGCTTCCTTAAAGCATTGGAGTGTCGGGGCAATGAGAGGATGACTATTTAGTATTTTCGGGGTGTGTTTGGATAAAGTCCAAGGCAAGGATCGTAGTGGTAATGGGGAGAATGTATGTTCAAGGGTGACCCAGTCTTTACATTTGTCGTGTACTGACCAATCTATAATTCTAGAGAGGTGACACGCCCAATAATATTTCTTGAGATCCGGGAGGCCGATGCCCCCTTTTGTCTTAGGGTGCGTTAGTTGGTCGTAGGCTATTCTAGGTCTTTTCTGTCTCCATAGAAATTTAGTGCATAGTCGTTTGTACAGTTGGAAGAAAGTTGGGGGGAGTTTAATAGGTATAGTTTGTAAGATATAGAGGATGCGGGGAAGGATATTCATCTTTAGGATTGCTGCCCTACCAAACCAGGACGATGGGTTGGTAGTTTTTGGAGTATAGGTCTGAAAGCTTTGACGTTAGTTGTATCCCAAGGTATTTAATCTGGTCATGCCTCCAATGGAAGGGAAAATTGCTTTTGCATTGTATTACCTGTTCCTGTGGGAGGGAGATATTTAGGGCCTGGGATTTTGTGAAGTTGATCTTAAAATTGGAAATGGTGTGAAAGGTATTTGCTTCTTTTAAGAGGCTTGGGATCGATATGTGTGGTTCTCTCAGGAATAGTAATATGTCGTCAGCGAATGCAGCGATCTTGTAGGTGCGATCGGCAATGCAGAAACCTTTGATGTTGTCGTTGGATCTGAGACATTGGAGAAAGGGTTCTAGGGTTAAGACAAATAATATTGGGGAAAGTGGACATCCCTGTCTTGTTCCATTATTAATAGAGAAGGTGTTCGACAGGTGGCCGTTGACACGCACCCTAGCGGTTGGAGTGGTATAGAGGGACATGATAGCATTAAACATCCGATCTTGGAGACCAATGCGTCTCAGAACTGCTCCAAGGTAGTCCCATGCCAACCTGTCGAACGCCTTCTCTGCATCCAGGGACAGGAAGAATCCCTTGTGTTTTTGGTTCGTGATCCAGTGATGTATATTCAGCGCTTTGATTGTGTTGTCTCTAGCCTCTCTTCCAGGGATGAACCCCACCTGGTCCCTCCCTATCAGGGAAGGCAGGAGAGGCAAGAGACGGGAGGCCAGAATCTTGGCATAAAGTTTTACGTCAACGTTTAATAAGGATATCGGCCTATAGTTACTTACTGAGGTGGGGTCTTTTTCATCTTTCGGGATCACTGTGATGTGTGCTTCAAGGAATCTATGGAAGGGGAGAGTGGATGATGTTAAGGAGTTGAAGGTCCTAATTAAATGTGAGGCCAGTGTATCTGTGAAGGTTTTGAAGTAAGTGGCTGTAAACCCGTCTGGGCCTGGACTTTTCCCATTTTTAAGTTGTTTAATAGCCGCTTTTAGCTCTTCTTCTGATATAGGATTTTCAAGGTGTGCTGCATCTTCTTTATCTATGGGTTTGGGGGCAAATTTGCTGAGAAACGACTTGATTATCTTACGTCTGTTCTCAGATCCATACTGGCTTGTATCTTGTTTCGGGAGATTGTATAATTTAGAGTAATAGGTCTCAAATTGGGCTGCTATGTCTGTCGAGGTGATGTGCGATTTACCCTGGTGATCTTTAATAGTATGAATGGTTGCCTGTGCTTTCCTGGTCTGGAGGGCTTTAGCAAGGTATTTACCACCTTTATTGCCATATTCATAGAAAATCTTTTGATGTAACAGAAATTTACGTTGCGTCTTACGGTTTAGTTTATCTCGTAGCATCTTCCTAATTTGGGTGAGTTCGTGATAAGTTTGCTGTACTTGTGATTGTTTGTGGGCAAGTTCAAGCCTTTTAATCTTGTCAAGGAGCTCTGTGATTTTCTGTTGTTGGGCCTTTTGACGCGAAGCTTTAAGAGCAATGAGTTTGCCTCTGACTACGCACTTGTGGGCTTCCCATTGTGAGAGAGGGGCAGTGTCTGGCGTGTCGTTTTCTAAGAAGAAGGTGTGTATGCAGTTATTGATATCATTGGTTACTTCTTCCGAAGTAAGCAGAGACGCATCTAGGCGCTAAATTTTTTGTTTGGGGACGTGATTGTCAGGGAACGTCAGGGTCATTGTGATTGGATGGTGGTCTGACAGCACCATTGGTTCAATGGTGGCAGTCGAGAGAAAGGGAATATCTTTCTGGGACAGGAACAGATAGTCGATCCTCGAATATTTGTTGTGTGGGGCCGAGAAAAAAGTAAAGTCCTTCTCATCGGGGTGAAGGGCACGCCACGTATCATGTAAAAGAAGGTCTTGGATTTGTAGTTTAATTTGTCGGATAGCTTTGTATGGTAGAGATGTCGTGCCTGTGGAGGTGTCTAAGATTGGGGAAAGAGCGATATTGAAGTCTCCCCCTAGAATGGTCAGTCCGGCATGGAAATCTGAGAGTAGCCGCGAGATTGATCTAAAGAAACTTACTTGTGCAGAATTGGGGCTATATATGTTGGCCAGGGTCACTGGTCGTCCCTGGAGTCGTCCTTTCAAAAAGAGGTATCTGCCTTCGGTATCTATGAGTGAGTCCTCGAGTTGCCAGTCTAGGTTTTTGGATAAGAGAATTGAGACCCCTTTGGACTTTGCAAGAGAATTGGTGGCATGGTATACTGTTGGGAACATGCGGTTCAAGAGTTTGGGTATTTTGTTTGTGTGAAAGTGTGTCTCTTGTAGGAACACTATATTAGCCTTAAGTTTAGACATCATATCAAGAACTTGACTACGCTTCTCCGGGATGTTTAATCCCTTTACATTTAGCGAGACTATTTTGAGTAAAGAGGGTTTTGTTGTGGAGCGTATGTGTGCCATAGCGGGTAGTTGTTCAGTTAGAATGCTAGCGAGTGAGCGAGAAACAGGTAATAGCTCAACCTTCCCGTGGGAATTTAGAAGGGTTCGGAGGAAAGGTCTGTTTGCAAGTTTTGCCTTAGCCGGGATGTGGAGGTGGCGGAGACTGCAAGGAAGGAAAAGGAGGGAGAAAGGAGAAAGAGAAAAAAACAAAAAAGGGGGGGGGAGGGGGGGGGAAGACGAGTAGAGGAAGAGGGGAAGGAAGGGGAGGAAGCGAGAGAGGGAAAGAAAGAGAGAGGGAGCGCGAGAGAGAGATGGGGAGAGAGAGGGAGAAGTTAACTGGGATTTAGAAAAAAGTAAGATGAATGGTATTCCGGAGTGAGGGAGGTTATGTAAAACCTACCCTACAGATCGAAAAGTGTCCGGTTTGTTTTGACAGGAATACCTACTTTCCTGTCTTGTGAGGGGGTGGAAAGTGTCGGATCGAGACTGTCGAGATTTAGTATCACCCGTCCACCGAGGCTCGTGTCTGTGAGTATAGGCGGGAGCCAATGGAGTTTTAAGAGCTAAATAAGATACCCTTGGGTCTAAACTCATGGGGGTCAAACATGCGACAAACTAGACAGGTCATTTAACAGATATATTGAATCAACATTGTATATACAGAATTTGCACTACATTGTATACCACGTAGGGTGGTGCTAAAACCAGGACCTTAACGGGGGTCCTCTAAACTTAAACGTAACAGTAAGCCCCATTGTGTCATCAAGGGAATGGGGATGAGGAGGGACTCTAGCAGTTAAACATATCAGCCCTGATAATAATATTCTTCCGAAGTATTCTACACCATCGGGTTACCACTGACTCACTATCTGAAAATAACCCTTCTCATTTGTGTGTGTGTTCGGGCAGTCTACAGGTTATGGTCGGTATTTTAACAGAGTACACTCTAAGTTGAGCTGGGAAGTTGACCTCTCCAACCCAAATATGAATTAAATATCTCAGAGGAAACAGGTGAGCCACCTGCTCCCTCTGAGATGGTGATAGATAAGTAATCAGAACATGTTTGAATCGTATTGGAGATATTCCCTTTGGTTAGATATCTAGGATTTGAGGATATTGCCTGAGTGAGGAGCATGGACTTACTAACATACTGTAATTTTTAAACATGAACAAACATATAACCTTAACTTTTTACCCACGTAAGGCGCCAGGAGGAAGGGTGAGGCCTCCACAGATGCCGCATTTCGGAGGTTCATTAGAGTGACTAATGCTGTCGAGTACTCTAGGGGCGATTGAAAATTTAGATTTGCCTCATTATAGGAGGGGTGAGAGATAGCAAAGCGGAATAGGTCCGTTGCTGGACCTGGAAGGGAGGTTGGCATCTGTGTGGCGTCACCCCCCACAAGTCACCCGACCAGAGTGTAAGAAACTACATTCATAAAAATTATTGAGCTTTGGCATCAGAAATTATTGCAAGCCGAGCGGACTATGAGGCTCACCTGTAGCATACCTTCTAGGGCAAATGAGATTGGGGGAGGGTGGCGAGGAAGGGGGGGGAATTGGGTAGGGAAAGGGGTATAGGAGGGTGAGGGAAGGGCATAGGGAGAGGAGCTGGATGGTATTTTAAGTGAAAGTCTCATTTGTAAAGCATAGATACCGTCAGCGCTTCTAGAGGGGTCATACATTGTGCAAGGGTTTCCCAAGGGGAAGGTCCGACTCACATTTTTGCTGGGGGTGGTTCCACCTGCTCGGGGACCAGTTTTCACGGTGGGTTCTCAGAAGCAATGTAGGATAATTGTTACTGAAAGGGAAAAAGAAAGGTTATCTGTGAGGAAACCGTTTTTGGGAAGCGCTTGCTGTCCTGGGTGTTGTTGATGGGTGTTGCGGGCAGGTTCCTATCTTGAGGAGACATATTCAGTCTTGAGAGATACAGGATGGAAGGGTTGAGGTTGTTCAGTTGGATCTGTCATGGCGGGCCCTTCTGTGGGCCGGGGAGGCCGTAGGGCTGTTGGGTGGAGCGTTCCGGGTATCTGGCATGGTAGGCTCCCTCGATGGGGTGTGTCTGCGGAGTCTTATGTGGAAGTCATCACGGACTGGAATGGCGTCAGTAGAAGCTGACCTTCTCATGCGCGGTGGGCGAAGAGTGGTGTACCAATCTGGGATGTCGATGCGTGGAAGATTTAGTGCTTCACAAAAACCTGGCAAGTCTTCTGGTAGGCGTAGGTTTGCAGTGCGACCTTGGAATGAGGCAGAGAGGCAGAAGGGAAATTTCCACCGGTATTGAATGCCTTTGGTGCGCAGTAGGTCAAGAAGGGGGCGCAAGTCTCTCCTATTTTGAAGGGTAATGGGCGAGAGGTCTTGGAACAGCTTTATATCGGCTCCTTGGTAAAGTAAGGAGTGACGATCCCTGGCCCTATGAAGAATTTCCTCCTTCAGTTGAAAGTTAATGAGACAACATATCACGTCTCTGGGAGGATCAGATTCTCTGCCTCTGGGCCTCAGGGCTCTATGCAATCGTTCAAACTCAATGGGTGTTTCAGGAGGTCTGCCCAGGAGATCGTTAAATATGGCGATAGTAGCTTTCGTAATTTGCGCATTTTCAACTGATTCAGGGATACCTCTTACCCGTATGTTGTGGCGGCGGCCGCGGTTGTCTAAATCTTCCATATGCCTCTGAATGTCTCTGAGCTGTGAAGATTGTGCCTGAGAAGAGGTCTGTAAGTGTTGAATGGAGGTGTCATGGCGGTTGGTTGCTTCCTCCAGATCATCCAGGCGTATTGTCATTACCTGGACATCTCTCCTGAGATCCGTGATGGCTGCAGAGAGTGTGGCTTTAATATCTTCTGCCACAGATCGCAGGTCTTGCATGGAGAGGGGCTGTGGGGTAGATGCTGCTTCAGCTGGAGGCTGAGTTTGTGTGTGGCTTCTCCCTGAGGGGCTGAGGCTGGATGAGCACGCAGCATTCGGGTAGGCCCGATTTGAAGCCGGGGCCTCGCGTGCCTGGGTCCGGAAGATATCCGGTATATTGCGGCCGATTTGCGTGCCAGACCCCCTGGGGGAGCGGGACCTGGCTGGGGATGGCTCCCTGGATGTTTTCCCCATGGTTGGGCTAGGATGGCTCCGAAGTGCTGATAAGTTTAGCCTCGGCGGACGGGAGCTCGGGATCTAGGCGGCCATTCAGCTCCGGCTCCAAGCCACGCCCCCCTTCTGCCCTCTTAACCATTCATATTGCTCATATTACTACACCCCCATAATGCATTGCATTCTTTGAATGAGTATAGGAGAGCCTTTCATTAAACTGCTCCTCCTCTATTTACAGAACACAATGCATTTGGTGAGAGTAGTAATTCTAGTTTTGTAAATGGTGAAGACAGGAGGGGGTGGCGCAACTTTTCTCAGTAGCAGCAGCAGCTGCTGTTCACCTTTAAAGTGCCAGAAGACAGCCATTCAGGACAGTATCCAGAAACTGTAATAAAGACACTGCAGGGATGACTTTGCCAAAAACAGCTGTCTGCAGGTAATGGGATACACATCATTACACATAATTCCCGGTAATGTTTTTGTTGCTAAATCCCCAAAAAAGTACTAAATTTCAGCAATAATGACCACTGTTTATGTATTTTTCCTTCCACTGACCATTACCACCAAAACATGTTTCTCTAACCAATGGTAATGATTTTTTCCTTTCAATGACCACTGACATTATTGTGTTGTTTCCTTCCACTGATATCTTTTTCACCTACGAACCACTCTCGCTTATGACTTTTCTTGCTAATTTTAATCTGAATAATCATTGACTCTGTGGCTCTTTTTTCTTTACACTGTCTTTCAATGCTAGGACATTATTCCTTCTATTTATTACTGACACCAACATATATATTTTTTTTTCATTGACAACTTTTGCCTCCCAATAACCATTGTTACTTTTTATCCATCCCACTGACCACCAACACCAGGAATTTTTTTTCCCCTCTCACCAACACTGTCTATATTTCCTCCCACTAGCCACCAATACTAGATATCTTTTTATTTTCCACTGAACACTGATGGTGATGATTTTTGCCACAATGGCTACAGAAACCTTAGAATTTTTCCCTACATTTATCAGTGAGAATTTTTGTTCAACTGAACAGCAATGTAAGGGGCACATTATGTTGTGCTTTACAAAGTTCTGACTACTGGATTCTAAATGCTATGCTGTGCATTAGATGTTATGCTGTATGACATATGGTACACTGAGTTGCTGAACTCTTTATACTACATTGAATGCTACATACCCCTGACCTCTGCACTCTAAAGATTATGTATTATGTTATATATCCTTGATCACTGCATTTTATTTTCTAAGTTGTACATTACAAAATTCTGACCCCTCCACTCTATACACTATGTTGCATGTTACACAGTCATTGTTCCTGCACTTGCAGTGCTGTGATGTACACTGCCTAGTACTGACTGCTGCACTCTATACACTGTGTCTTACTTTACATACTCCTGATCATTACATTACATACATTATGCTGCACTTTACATACTCTTGACCACAGCACTTCATATTCAATGTTGTACATTCTGACCCCTGCATAATATATGCTATAATGTACACTACAGAGTCTGTATTGCTGTAGCCTATACAATATGTTATGCATTACTTACCAGTGACCACTGTATTCCATAGGACTGCACTCTGTATTACATATGGTGATATGGGGAGCTACTTCAAGGGACACATTTTTAATCCTTTAATTAACATGTCTACAGCCTTTAAGCTGTTTGTGGTGTTGCAGAACAGTATGATTTTCACAGACAGCATCAGTAACACCATATTTTAGATATGTAACTAATTTTTTAACCTTTGTATTTAGATTGGCTTAAAGACAGCAGCAACTTCACAATATGATTCATTCATTTTAACAGGCTTTTTAAGTAGTTTTGGCTGCAACACCTGTTTTTTGTATTACAAAACAGGCCCACATTGACCACGGAATTAGCAGCCATAGATCTAAAGGTAATAGAATATTTTACTCTTAAAGTTCTAAACTTCATACAAATTGGCCAGTGGCACAGCAGTTTATTAGTGTCATTTGTAAGCTTCTTTTTTGCAGCAGTCCATTGCATTGTCCTAAAGTTAAATAAAATGGTAGAACAGAGTGCACAAAACCACAACCCTCATTCCCCAAGCACCTTTTAGACAATAAAGTGTATTATCTGCAAGACAAGAGCAACAAATATTTTTGAGTGCCGGAGCACCAAAGTAGGCTCAAAGCAGTATTTCCTCTGCAGCACTTGTTAGAAATTTGACAGCCGAGGACCAGCTGTGAAAACACTGTATGGCAGAGCTTTTGGAATAGGCTGGAAACTCTGAGGCGCTATTCAGCATTATTCCCACAGCAAACCTTAAACATTTGGTAGCTGAGGTCCTGGTCACTGAAATAGGCCACAGACCCTGAGAATCAAAGTAGGATTGCTTGCGGGCAACCTTAAACATTTGGCAGCTGAGGTCCAGCTGCAGGAATATTGTATGTGCGTAAACCATCTCACACTCAATGCATCACCCTATCCTCATGGATAAAAGTTAGGCATACACTAATTATGCCTATTATCCCTGATTAAAGCTATCCTCCTGCTGGCCACTTTTTCACTGCTGTATCCTCTGCAGTATCCTAATAAGTGCTGTTGTGCTGTTTATCTAGCAAATTTTAGCCAAAAAATGCTATTTGAAATTTTCCTTCAGCTGGCCAATTTTATGCTGCTGTTTCATCTGTGGTCTTGTAACTCTTGCAGTAAAACCCCTGCCTGTACTTTTTGGCAAATTTCCTTTTCCAATTCTTAATTAGAATTTGATAGATACCCTCTGGACTCCTTTAGTAATGTATATTAATAGTTTAAATAAATATATATATATATATATAATGTTCTTTAATTGAAATAAAACACAAACACAAAAATTTAATTTTATTAATGTCCAAAGTAAATTCACATCAATCATGCTGTCCAGCAATATAATCCATGTAAATCACGATGAAGCATTGAGTGCTGATATTTACATACTCCTATCACTAAATGACAGATTTCCTGCCTGTAATGTAATGTAAATTGACAGTTGGATGTCATCATTGACCAAACCAAGTGTCTACTCTTCAGTTTAATATGACAAAGTATTTGTTTCACTGTGGTGCAATACACACACCACAACTCTTGTTTACTCTGTACCCAAATGTGCCCCCAGGTCTGCTCCTCTGTTCTCCTCCCACAGCTATCCTTAAGGACTTAGCCACCTTCTACTAATTAAGTATTATTGTAATAAATAATATTACACACAGAGGAGGTGTTATAATTTTTAAAATAGGGGGTACTATGCTGCTGATTGTTGAAGCCCACTTTCTGTAAACCACCTACCTCCGGTTCATCCAACAGTATACTGTTTATGGTCAATGTATTTATGTTATGCTGCTGGTTAAAGGGAAGCACAGTGGTGTTGGGCAGCACAGTGGTGTGGGCAGCACAGTGGTGTAGTGGGTAGCACTCTCGCCTAGCAGTAAGAAGGGTTGCTGGTTCAAATCCCAACCACAACACTACCTGCCTGGAGTTTGCATGTTCTCCCTGTACCTGCGTGGGTTTCCTCCAGGTTCTCAGGTTTCCTCCCACACTCCAAAGACATGCTGGTAGGTTAATTGGCTTCTGTTCAAAATTGGCCCTAGTATATGAATGTGAGTTGGGGACCGTGGATTGTGGGCTCCTTGAGGGTAGGGACCGATGTGAGTGTGTGATTGATGGCACTATATGGGTACCTTAAATAAAAATAGGGATAATGGTAGACACGTGCCCACACTCACTCAGGATGGACTGGTGTCTTTATGCTATGTGTTATACTAATGCATTGGGAATTTGTTAGGTGCTCGGTGTGTAAGGGCTGAAAGGTTTAGCACTATTAAATGACCATCTTAGTTACTACTAATGTTTTCATCTTCTACTTATAGATAGGCCCCTTGTTCTGTAAAGACAAGCATGTTAAGTGAAAGTTTTAGCATATGGGCCCCCACTTTAGTATTTGCCCAGGGTTCTATATTGTCTAAAACTAGCCCTGTATATTACAAAAAGAAAAGGCAGCTAGCAGGTATAAAAAGCAGACAACTAGGGGTGTCCACACTTATCTGCAAATACTTTCTGTTTCCCAGCATTCAGCCAAAGCAGGGGCACAAAAGCTTCTGTGCCTCTAGATGCCTGCATTTTATACCTATCCAAGACTTTTATGTAGTTAAAGCCCAAATGACCTTTTTAGTATGTTAAATTGTACAGTTTTCTCTTTAGAAAGCAGCAGGGGCGGACTGATAACTCATGGGGCCCCCGGGAAATAGGAGATTATGGGGCCCCCAGGCAATCAGAGATTATGGGGCCACACGGTATACACACACACACAGTATACAATCACACAGTATACACAAACATGTACACACAGTATACACGGACAGATGTAAAAAAAACACAGATTTATACATACTGTCCCTGGTTTTACTGAGGCTGGCAACCCTGATGGGGCCTCCTAGTGGCCCAGGGCCCTCGGGCAGTGCCCGAGTGGCTCAATGGTCAGTCCGCCCCTGGAAAGCAGCCACATCCCGAATAGTAAAGCTTGCTGCCAGTACGCTGCATAGGAGGGAAGCAATGATCTTTGTAGTGGTCCAACACACGCCTTGCCAAGTCAGAGCTCTCCAATCAACAGGGAACATGACCTTTGCTAATTGCAGAGCTATAGATCTGATTTGGTACGGGGTGTGTCTGGCCTCTGCACAGAGACCACTGCTTCCTCACAGAGTGCAGGAGTCCCACTCTGAAGCTGCTGGCAGGGGACAGACTTTTCTACTCAGACTGTAGCTCCTTCAAAAATAAAACAAACTGTAAAACATTGTTTGATGCTCCTGGAATGCATGTATCTTATTTAAACTGATTGTTAAATTGCCCTGGATATGATAACTATATGTATCCAAATGCTTTACTTTTAGTCATTATGATGTGTATATTTAAAACTGGATAAAGATTGTCTAAATCAACCTACTTAAATAAATTTATGAATGGAAAAGTCAGAATTCTGAGATTTAAATGTTTGGACTGGTAGTGATATATTGTTGCATATTGTGTATTAATTGCATTTAATAATTCATTGACTGAAGAAGACAAATTGATTGTTAACATTTTCACGTGATTTCAGAGTGATTATAAAGGGTCATGTCATATTGCTTTTAATATAGTAATGAAATTATTTAATAACATAAAAATGAATGGGTAAACCTTTATTTTGGCAACAATGACATTTTTTCTTTAAAAAGGGGAGCTGTATACTTTATGTTTGCTTTAAGTAGTAGTTAGAAATATTATACACTATAAAAATGTGGCAATAAATGAAAGTATGAGAATATGATAAATCACATTGTTTAATTTTTCTATTCAAATACATGAAAACCTATTCACATAAAATAACATGAACATCTAAAAAACATTCTAGGCTTATTATAACACCATTTCAAGAAGCTTCATCTCTCTGTGAATGCTTGTTTCAAGTGTTGACAATGACAAGTCTCATTACATTATAATTAAATTGATATCTTACCCAATGACACATGTAATAAATAATTTTAAAAATACAGAAGCACACTGAAAAGCGCTTTAAGTAATACATTTTTACTTTATTGTTCAATAAAATACATAATATACACGTGAAGGTACTGTACATATACAATGACTTCCTAATACCAGGAAGTGCCCATTTTATTATATGACAGTAGACAGGTCAGTGTTGATGATGTGGTTCCAATTAATAGGACAGGCCTTGGCAAGGCAGAAGTTCATTGTGTTAATTCTTACAACAGTCGTTTCATGTTAACTGTCAATAAAAATCATTTGTACAGAGTTTGATAGCAGAAGCAGAAAACTCATATGTAGGTTCACAAATGGATTATTAAGGTGGTTTTGTCTTCTGCTCATCACAAATGAAGGACTCACCTTTTCACTTATACCAAGCCACTAACTTAAAGGATCAATAAACCCAAAATTCACACATGTTTATATGAAAGAGGAGTAAATTCATGTAAAATTGTCATAATTATATCAGAAAATAATGGTGCTAACATTCTTACATTAGGGAGGGATGTGTTCCTTCTCTCAAATGACTTCCTGTTTCAAATACCAATAAAAACTAGTGACCTAACGTAATTCTCTTATAGGTTGAAAAGGCTGATTTTATACATCTATGGGAACCTTTATACAGGCATACCTCACTTTTAAGTACACAATGGGGTTTATTTACTAAAGCTGGAAAGTGCAAAATCAGGCTTACTTCTGCATAGAAACCAAAGAGCTTCCAGGTTTTATTACAAAAGCTTAATGGAACAAGCTGGGGTTAGAAGCTCATTGGTTTCTATGCAGAAGTGAGCCTGATTTTGCACTTTCTAGCTTTAGTAAATAAACCCCAATGCATACTTAAAAGTGGGGTATGTCTATACACATAGTGGCAATTAGCATTACAAGCTCTTTGATATACATGTGTATTTTAGATTGATTGGTCCTTTCAATTCAATATATTTAAAATGAAACTTATTTTTCAACATTCTCCAAGCAAAAAATATAGCATTTTTTTAACTTCCATACCAGAAACCCAGCTGGTATCTAGTTTTTTTTAAAACAATTTTACACTTTATAAACACAATCTGAATATTTAACAAATGAAAGCATGAACTCACTTTAGAACATTTACAATTTAAGCAAAAAAAAGTAATATATTGCAGTTTGCCAGGCCTTGGATGTGGTGGCTGCATTCGTTTTCTTTTTACAACTTTGTAAGTTTTCTCTTCATTTATTTTCACCTGGTGATCCTGCCAGTAATGTACTTTTTTTCCCTAGGGTGATTGTGTTTTTTTTTCTGTACTAGCCTGAATAAAGACAATCAATGCAGCCAACATATCTATGGACTGGAAAGCACCAGAATATTTAATTTTTATTCATGGGTTTAGAAATACTTTAAGAAACTTTTTTTTTTTTTTTTTTTTATGTAATATTCAAAATCAGTTCCCTTTACTAATGGTAGAGCACACATGCCTTTGCTGGCTGTTGACTGGTTTCCTTACAAAGCAATTTGTGTATCTCTTGAGAAAAGGGCAGAAAAAAAATATGTTAAAATAGAATATGTCTCCATGAAACATAATCCCTGGTTGCTTGTCACTTTGCCACTTATAATATGTATGATATTTACAAATAAATATGTCCCTTATCCAACACACAATACAGAAAAATCACCTGAGTCATAGGGAGGACCTTTAGATTACTATAGAATTGCTTGGCTCTTGTTCACAGCAATTGTTTGTTGTTTTTATTCTGAGTAATAGAAAATGAATTATGGGTCATTCAATATTACTAACAAAAATGTCTTTATTTTGAACTTTTAGAACTTTCAGCAGTCTTGTTGGAAGCAGCTAGTAATTCCTAGGCTTCCATTTGAAGTAAACGAGTCCAAAATGTGGGCGTAAATGGAGATTACCTTCAATGACAACCTCATTTTGAAACGGACATAAGATCCAGGGATAAACAGCAGAAGCTACTGTGTATGCAGATCTTGCATTTTCTAGTAAAAGCCAAACTTAACCTTGCCCTTCATGCTACCAAATGGACCTACATGTAGATGAAGAATTGAGACAGGGTTGAGGCAAATTTGACTTCCTCCTAAAAATTAAGCAGTTACATTTTGCTTCAACTACCTACAGCTGTCATTCTCCTTTTGATTTTGAAATGCATTACATAATCTTGCTTATTAATTCTCTCACAATATACGTTTGAATTTTCCAGGTTTCTGACAGAGCTACCATTGGGAGAACCTAAGCTTGGTGCTGCTTGTCAACTACTGCCCAAGCAATGTCACTGAGGTTGATTTACTAAAACTGGAGAGTGCATAGAAACCAATCCGCTTACAGGCTTTTTGGCCAAATCTTAATTGAATAAGCTGAAGTTAGAAGCCAACTGGCTACCACACACAGCTGCATCAGATTTCACACTATGTAGTTTTAGTAAATAAACCCCACCGTGTTTTAGTCAGAAGTAAACACACCAGTGGTGGTTGTTCATTAGGGGCCCCCCCTAATTCATGCCCCCAGCCCTTAATTTACATGCAGGGCACCGGATGCATGGATTTCAATTTTTTTTTAAAGCATTGATTAGTGATTAGACGTTGTTGTGTGACTTTAATAAATTAATATTCACTAATGTCTTCCTGTTTCTCCTCCCAGCCAATCAGGAAGCGCGTCCCTGAGGCTGAGTCCTAGGACCCCATTGGTCTGGAGTCTGAAAACCCGATTGGCCAGGAAGAGAAGCAACGGCCGGGACACGGAGGAGACAGAGGGGGGAAGCCGCCACTGCAGCCATGACCTGCATGGGGTAAGTGCAGGACTGACCGGGGACCTGGCAGGCCAGAAGGCAAGCGTGCCGGTGAACGTGGGTGGGGGGTGTGTGTGTATGGTGTGCTCGAGGGACGGGGGAAGGGTTAGGGTGGGGTGGTGGGCTGGTGGGCTGGACCAACGGGGGGGTGTCTGTGGTCAGGTCTGTCTGATGCCCCCCCACCTATGGAGCACCAGCTGCCACTGAAAAACACTACACACTATTTTATTTCTGTATGAAAAGGACTTATTACAAATATAACAATCAAAGAAGGTACTAAGATGCAATCAGCTTGGTAAAAAGCTTTTCAGACTAGCCACTTTCTTTCTCCATCTTATACAATTAATTATCCTGAAAGTGCTATGGTTCTTCTAAGCTCCAGATTTCATAAGTTGACTCTGTAGAGGCTGCATGCAGTACCAGGTACAAGTCAGATGGGGCAGAAGTGGAAAGGTTCTAATCTAGTATGGGAATTATAGACAGGGTGCTAAGACTTGGTACATGTAAGCATTACTAAGCATTACTAAGCCACATCCATTTTAAAAAAAGTCAGTTTTATGACGATAACTGGATGTGCTTTTGATCTTTGTTTTTGTTCAACACAGGCCAACTATTGACCTTGAGACCTCATTTGCAAATCATTCTTTGTGTGGAAGGGATGGGGCTTTACATAGATAAATGTGACCAAAAATCTGATATATGCAGTCATTTTGCAACGTTTTTTTATGCCCTGTACACACGGGCGGACTTTTCGGCAACAAAGGTCCGACAGTCTTTCCGACTGACTTTCGACGGACTTTTAACGGACTTCCGACGGACTTTAGAACGAACGGACTTGCCTACACACGATCAAACCAAAGTCCGACAGATTTGTACGTGATGACGTACAACCGGACTAAAATAAGGAAGTTCATAGCCAGTAGCCAATAGCTGCCCTAGCGTCGGTTTTCATCCATCGGACTAGCATACAGACGAGCGGATTTTTCTATAGGAACTGGGTCCGGCGGAGTTCCGACTTAAAGATTTGAAACATGTTCCAAATCTAAAGTTAATCAGATTTTCGACAGAAACAGTCCGCTGAAGGTCCAATGAAGCCCACACACGTTCGGATTGTCCGCCGGATTCAGTCCGACGGACCAGTCTGGTCAAAAAGTCAGCTCGTGTGTACAGGGCATTAGTCCCCAGTCACATCTAGAATTCCTGCATGGGGGGCAAAAGACTAGATCATACACATGTATGGGTAAATCTATGAGGCGAAGATGTGGTCACCATAAATTGATTTATCAAATTGTACAAGCTTTAACCACTTAAGGAAAGGAAGGATTTACCCCCTTAATGACCAGGTCATTTTTTGCGTTACGGCACTGCGTCATTTTAACTGTCAATTGTGCAGTAATGCGACGTTGTACCCAAACAAAATTGATGTCTTTTTTTTTTCCACAAATAGAGCTTTCTTTTGGTGGTATTTGATAACCCTCTGCGGTTTTTATTTTTTGCGCTATAAACAAAAAAAAATGACCGACAATTTAATTTTTTTTTACTTTTTGCTATAAAAAATATCCCCCCCAAAAATGTAAAAAACACATTTCTTCATCAGTTTAGGCCAATATGTATTCTACTACATATTTTTGGTAAAGAAATCGCAATAAGTGTATATTGATTGGTTATAGCGTCTACAAAATAGGGGCCAGATTTATGGCATTTTTATTATTTTTTTTTTTACTAGTAATGGCGGTGATCAGCGATTTTTAGTGGGACTGCAAAAGTGCAGCAGACAGATCAAACAACTTTTGACACTTTTTTGGGACCAGTGACATTTATACAGCGATCAGTGCTATAAAAATGCACTGATTACTGTATAAATGACACTGGCAGGAAAGGGGTTAACACTAGGGGTTCATGAAGGGGTTAAGTTTGTCCTAGGAACAGACAATCTCTCTCTACTCCCCTGACAGAACGGGGGTCTGTTTGTTTACATTGACAGATCCCCGTTCTGCCTCTCTAAAGGAGGGATCGTGGGTAACCGGCGAATATCGGGCTGCTGGCCATGCGCATTGGTTCTGGCGCTGCACGCGCACGCTATATCTCCTAAACAAACCACCGTACCGGTACAGCGATTTGTGCATCAGAGCCAACCGGCCGCCGTATATCGCCGGCGGCTGGTCGGCAAATGGTTAAATATATAACAAATAACTTTCTTTTTGAAGTTTCTAATTGTCTGACTGTTATGCTTATCTTTGGCCTCAGTACTTAGTGAGAAATTGACCTGGAACCAAAAGTTGCTATGGTTGACTTCATTAGACTTCATTCTTGTTACTGGCAGTGATACAAGTAGTGAAGCCATTGGATGAGCATGACAGAAATGGCAGCCTATATGTTTATAATATAATAAGTATACCTGTAACAACCTAGAAAAGTGCGCTAAAATGGAAAACCACTTACATATGTCTGCATGCCATGGAGTCACCTATCGCTACTCAAGGGACCAGTTATAAAGTCTGATGGCCAACCCAGGTCTTGTAAAGAAGCTAAAACAAATTCTGTTTTTACTTTCATTTTGGAGAGCTCTAAACAGTATTATTCTCTTCTCATTCAACTGCTTGATAGGGTCACTCTGACAAAATATAAATTAGGACTGACGAGGCACATCAGTTGTAATAAACCAACAGAAATGGTTTTAACTTGTGGGTTTTATACATACAGGTACATTTCCTAAAAATGGCATTGGGGGTTATTTACGAAAGGCAAATCTACTTTGCTCTGCTGAGTTTATCATCCAATCATGTCCAAGCTAAAATGCTGTTTTTTATTTTCCTTGCATGTCCCCCTCGGATCTACAGCAACTTTACTTCCAAGTGCACTTATTAGTGCAATTTCAAGTGCACTTGCAGTGCAAAGTGGATTTTCCTTTAGTAAATAACCCCCATTGTGTAATAGTTTTGCTTTAAATATCATTAATTAGCCTCAGAACACCAGTAGCTACTTTATTGTATGCTGCACTAGCTACAGCTGCATCAGTCTACTGGACCCCTTGTCACCTATGTTTAAAACACTCTTTGTGAAATTGAATTGCTCCCATCTCAACCTTGCACTGACATGCATCTCACATGCTTAATTTTGTATCTTAACTGTAGGACATTGTGACACGTTTCATCACGGTGGCATTAACCTGGAAAATCTCGGGTCTAGGCCCCCATGGTTTTCTGACATAAAAGTGTGGAAGGGTCCTCAAATTAAGAAATCAATGTAATAATTTAGAATGTGTGGTTTAGTTTGCAATACACCACTTCCACATTAGCTGGTGACTCTAACATTGCACATGTAAACCACCAATCTGCATGAATATAAGTAAGTTGATTCATTACTGTAACATTAGTCTTGTTAATTCACAGAATTGTTAACTCAAGAAGAGATCCATACTGCCAATAAAAACAAAAACTTTGTATATTAACAACACACTGACTTTTAATATAAGGCAGCATACAAATTCTTCATACATTATTGCAGTGTTTCTCAACTCCAGTCCTCAAGGCGCCCCAACAGGTCATGTTTTCACGATTTCCCCCAGATGAAACAGCTGTGGTAATTACTAAGGGAGTGAAACTGATCAAATCACATAAGTAATATAATGGAGAGCCTGAAAACATGACCTTTTGGGGCGCCTTGAGGACTGGAGTTGAGAAACACTGCATTATTGTAAAGATCATATATTTTTTCACTTAACCTGACAAAGAAAAAAAAAATTAGCCCCCCTTCTTTGCAGTCTGATGTGGTGCATTGGAATGGGCAGCCAATACAGCTCATTGGAGAAGTAAACAGACCTTACCCTTTATTGTAAGGCAGAATATCAAAATGCATGGCATTTGCATTGTGGTGCACTGCAGCAATTGTGTATTGGAATGCCATTCTAATAGACCAAACAAAACCAATGCATAAACTAGTAATCTACTGCTGCCAGGCAGCCCTTTCTTTGTTAACAAATGGCTGCTGCACTCACAGGAAGTGCTGATTACTATATATCAATAATTATATCACAGCACTTCCCCTTTAAATATAATGTAAAAGCTTTGTGTTACACTACGCTGCTATGGAGTGTTCTTACTGAGCGCTCTGTAGCAAAACTGGAAGCCCAGAAGTGTATACTTTTAGACAACCAGCAGTTTCAGCAAACAACCCTATCGGGACTTGGATTGGTCGTCATTTAAAGTTAAACATTAGAATAAGTAATGTAGTTTGCGCTTCCATACACTAGGTGTACCCAGCACTGGAGAAGCTATAACACTGAAAAATATACACAAAAATTGGATACAGTGCACTCTAAGTAAATAAGTATGTAGCAAATCCATAAATATATGCATTTTATTTATTTATGAATTTGTTACATATGTATTTATTTTATACGTATGTGCTGTATCAAATTATGGTATGTATTTAAACACAATAACTACTCAACCGGCACTGTTTGAACCATTATGAAAGAAAGCGTTTAAAGCATTAGTAAAGGAAAGAAAAACATTACAAACATGTCATACATACCTGCTTTGTTAAATGATTTTGTACAGAGCAGCCCCGATCCTTCTCTTCTCGGGTCCCCCCCCCCCCCCCCCCCCGCTGGCAATCTAACTCCCCCTTGCTGAGTGCCCCCATAGCAACCGGTTTGCTATGGGGGCACTTGAGCGTGCTCACTCCCTGAGACACAGAGGGCACGCTTAACCTGACCCCTCACTGCTGTGCCAATGGCTCCTGCTGCTGCATCTCTGCCAATGAGGAGGGAGAGACCTGGGAGAGCCTCGGCTCTTGAGCACATCGCTGGATCAAAATCAGACTTAGGTAAATATTGGGGGAGGGGGCTGAGGGGGGGCTGCACACTGAAGGTTTTTTACCTTTATGCATAGAATGCATGAAGGTAAAATACCTTCAGCCTTTACAACCACTTTAATTTTGATTACTCTATACTGGTAATACCTATGATGATAGCATTCAGTATATGAATCCCTTTTGTTACTTCACATACCTTAAATTTTTATCACATTTCATCATAACAAAAAGCTGTGCAGGAAATGTTTAGCAACATGGGTTGGGGCAATCTATAATGCTTATATTGCTGCTATCCATAATAAAAAGGCAGCCAATATCAGCACCTCCCTATAGTGTTATAATTTGTCCCAGTCCCCGTCACTTTTATTTGCCAATTTAGTCCGTGAATAAAAGAGGAAAAAACTATGAATATATAAGGCATTTATATACTAAATACTGTCATTACATGTATTAACCACTTGCAGCTTACAGAAAACAATATTTTTCACAATAGTGATTCTTTAGAATAGCAGGTGTCACATAATGCAATTTATCTAATTACTATATACTATACTTAGTTTTAAATGAGGTATGATTACAATAATCCATACAGTATGGAACTGTTCTACATTCTCCGCTGACCCTGAATTAAACACGATGTTGAAGCACCTCCTATGCTTACATTTATTTCTGGAATATAACCTAGATCAGTATTGCGTAGTCTTTAATGTGGGAGCTTCCGTTGCTATCTTGATTAGCAGAAAGTGACATATATTTAGCTTATTTTTTTAACAACCTGCCTTTCTCCGCAGCTTCCAACTGAGAGAATGAAATTGCATTGTGTTTAGTACCCTGCATGGGAGCATCACAAAACTACTCTATTCTGAATAACGTTGAGTGGCAAGGCAAATTTTCATTGAAGATGTATATTATACAACTCTTTAATGCAGGCATTTCTAGCGTCTCATAAATACAAATATAAAGAAAATATATTAGATATAAATATTTTATATCTCTGGAAGATGTGTTCATAATCATACAATGTGTAGAATTCTGATTGCATCTATTTATTTGTATGAAGGCTTTTAAGCCATAAGCCAGGTCTTTCTCGCTTACGTTATTTCAGCCGAGTGCACCAGGAATTAATACCAACAAATTAGGGTCAATTAGAACCCAATAATTCAGCACAATGAGTAATTACATAAAATATTACAGCAATGTTTTAAAACAATAATAACTATTTCTAAACCAGCTCCTTTAAAATCATTAATCAAGTGTCCAAATTATATTACTGATTGTGAGGTCATAGAACTGATTGCTTATTAAATTATAAGCCCTATTATGAAAGAACACTTGTATTAAAAGCACATTAGCCAAACATCGTCTAATATATATTTAGTGTAGGAGTATGTGTTCACCAGAAGGAAGTTAATATTGTTTTTCTGAACAGTATATATTACTGTCTTTTTTGCCCTTTATACAATAACATCATAGCCTATCACCAGTGATTTTATGCCTATAACCTGCTCCTAAGCCATATATCAGGTTATTAAACGTAGAGGATTTCCTTCCCTATAATCTAAGAAGCAATGGAATTTCACACAATAATAGTTCTAAAAGCAAACTCCCTTCTACCCACTGAACTGATTAAAAAAAATACCTGTAGGTTCCCAGAAGGGTTAGTATGGATGAGAAGGCACAAAAGTGCTCCTGGTTTGCTTTTATTTTTTTTTTGTTAAATTATGACTATGAGGGTGAGAGGACTTCTTTAATGCATATCTAAACCAAAGAATAGTCATTTAATGTGATATAACTTACTAGTTCTTAGTAATGGTGCCTGAAATAGGTTTTTTTCCAGGTTTTATCTTCCTTTATTTTCATCTGATGATCCTGCTTGTAAATATCTATCCTAGGGTGGCAATGCTCACTCACCATACTGTAGCTATAGAACAGGGATCTCCAAACTATGGCCCTCCAGCTGTTGCGGAACTACACATCCCATGAGGCATTGTAAAACTCTGACATTCACAGACATGACTAGGCATGATGAGAATTGTAGTTCCTCAACAACTGGAGGGCTGTCATGGTTATGCAGTAATCTTTCTCTGTCTGCTTACCTCTCCTCACGTGTTCAGACTAAGAGGCCAGCCACTCTCACCTGGCTGTTTTTATAACCTCTCCTCTAAGCATGGCTCCACCCCAGGCCCTATCAGGGAACCCTATATTAACCTGTGCACTGCAAGCCAGCAGTGCTGATCAACCATTGTGTATTCATTGTGTGTTTGGCTTCCTGTTTCCTGCTTGCCGTGTGCTCTTTGTTTGTCTCTGTTACCGACCTTGGCGTGTTCTCGACTATTCCTGTCTGCTCATGACTCTGACCTTTTGTGTGTCCCTGACTATCCCTGTTTGCCTGTGACCCTGAATCTTTGGCGTGTACTCTGTTGTTCCTGTCTGCTAGTTGCCCTAACCTCTGCCTTATCCCTTTACTATCCTTGTTGTTCCAGCCTGCTGCTTCCTTCTCCTGTAGTCTACCGTGAGCGTGAGCTGTGAAACCCTGGGGGCCGTGACCTGGAGCCAGACTGCAGCTCAGTCCATCCTCATCACTAGAGGTTCTGGTGAACACCTGCTGGCTCTTAGACTCCGTGCCCTGTGAAATCTATGCTCTAGCTCCCACTGGGATCTGTGTTAGTGATCCAGTAGACCTGCTTCCTGAACCTCCCTGGGTACTATCCACAGCAGTCAGTCCTAGGGTCCACTATCTTAGCGGTGCACTTCTGACTACTATGGAGTGCATCTGTCACCTGGTCTTAGGTGACCTGACAAGGGCCATAGTTTGAAGACACCTGCTATAGAAGAATAGCATTGTTATCCACTGCTGCTCTACTCATTTGGACTATAAACACCTCTCCTCATCTCCACAACATAGGGTGGGGGCATTTTGTAGTGCATAGAAGATAATCGCGAAAGGAGGTAACATTGATTTGGATTTCTGAAAAATGGATTTCTGGCAGGATAATCGGGCATTTTCTTTACTTTCTGTGCAGAAAATGTACTTGTAAGAAAACTATTGCAGCCACCACATCTTAGGACTGGCGGTCTGCAATATATTATGTTTTTGTTCTTGGTTTAAGATATACTTTGTGTTTACGATTAGGAAATTCAAGGGTATTTTGCATTTTACCTATATATTTGCTTATACCAGACAAAACAAATGGCAAAATGAAAACCATATACAAAGGAATTTCAAGATGACCTAAATAGAAAGAAAAATATCTCATTGTTAATAAATGGAAATATTGCCTATTAGTACAGGAGTACATTTCAAACATTCCAATCAAGATGGACAATAACTTTGAGCCTGGAAAAAGACCAGGAAAAGATGTTGGGAATTTGAGGTAAATTCACTTCAACTTTAACCACTTGCCGACCACCAACCACAGATGTACTGCGACAAGGTGGCTCGGCTGTGCAAATTACCATACCGGTACGGTGATTCAAGCACTAGCTTTCGCGGGCACTCCGATTGGCCAGCGGGGGAGCCAGTCAGCGGCTACGGCGGACTCGATGTCCGCCAGCCGTCAGCGATCATTCCCAGCAGAGTCAGAACAAGGCAGATCTCCGTCCTGTCAGGGGATCACACTGAGTTCTGTCTTCCTGCTAAGCAGGAAGATGGATCTGTGTGTTTCCTCAGTCACACAGTCCCCCATACAGTTAGAAAACACATTTAACACTTCCCTGCCAGTGTCTTTAGTACAATGTCAGTGCATATTTTTAGCACTGATCACTGTAATAACATCACTGGTTCCCAAAAAAGAGTCAAAAATGTTAGCTTGGTGTCCAATCTGTCTGCCGTAATGTCGCAGTCCCGCTAAAAATCGCAGATCGCCGCCATTACTATTAAAAATATGAAAATAAAAATGCCATAAATCTATTCCCTATATTGTACACGCTATAACTTTTGCACAAACCAATCAATATACGCTTATTGGGATTTTTTTTACCAAAAATATGTAGAAGAATACATATTGGCCTAAACTAATGAATACATGTGTTTTTTTATATTTTGTATTAGAGCAAAATTGGCTGTCTTCTTTTGTTTATAGCGCAAAAGATAAAAACCGCAGAGGTGATCAAATATCACCAAAAGAAAGCTCTATTTGTGTGAAAAAAAAGGATGTCAATTATGTTTGGGTACAACGTCGCACGACCGCGCAATTATCAGTTAAAATAACGCAGTGCCGTGTCGCAAAAAAATGGCCTGGTCATTAAGGGGGTAAATCCTTCCGGGGCTGAAGTGGTTAAAGAAGGAAATATTGTAATGGGAAGCCCAAGTATAGCATAAAAATCCCAAGGTGAAAGAAAGAAAGGCTCTGGCCTCTATGTCATATCAGAGCTTTTGGCCAAGTATGAGCTATACAGGAGGGCTGGACATGGCCTCAGGTTAGCAAAATGACAGCATTCTACAGCTGCTGCAAATTTCCTTGAATGCCATGTCATTTTGAAACAAAAACATGATCAGTGTCCTGACCATTTTGAATTTTTTCAATCAATTTATAATGTTTCTAGAAGCTCAGTAGTAATGGAGGGCATGTCTTTATATAGCAGAGGGAACTCTTTCATATATACGAAGCTAACCCCAACTGTATGCAGGGAGCATAAACAGAATTTTCTGTTCTCCTTAAGATGTATAGGACTGGCAATCTGGCTCAGGATTTCTCTTTCTGTACTGATTGCATTTATATTTAAAGATAGAGCTTTTTTCCTGACACTTCACCTTCCTGTTAACCTTCCTGAATCGCCTCGGCTAGATAAACCCATCATTCCGAGCAATGTTATTAGGCAGAGGTCTTGTTGCAATCAATGTATGGAATCAAAAGTTTTACAGCACTGAGCCTAGGCTGTGGAAGTTATTCCTTAGAGGCAATAACAACAGAGTTTTACTTGGTCTAGTAACTATAACCTTACCGAATTATGATGAATGCAAGGGTGGCATATTTCTTTGGAGATATTATTGGAAAAAAAAGAGACAATTTTACCATTTATGTATGAATAGAAACTAACTATAAACACAGAAACCTATAGAGACTATATAGCCTCCAAATAGTGCAAGGCTCAGTAGATATGTCACAATTTGGAGTACGTACTCCATAGTGTTTTCAGCGGAAACCTGCTTCAAGAGGAGGAGACACCAAGTTGTAACACACATAAGGAGATTCCTACAAGCAAGGAATTTAAAGTTTAGGCTGGGGGCACAGTGGATTTCCCACCCCGAGGTGGCAGATATTATTCCACCCGGGTTTGTAGATTTTTGGGATCATAATAAGGACTCTTCATCTCCGCAAATAGTATGGGACACATTTAAGGCCTATGCCAGAGGCCTATATATTTCCACCATAGCTAGTGTTAAGAAACAACAAGCCCAACAAACTCAACTACTCCAACAGTCAGTTGATGATCAGGCTGCGGTGTTCAGTGCAGACCCCTCGCCTTTCTTATTTTGACTCGCTAAATGCAGCTCAGAGTGCATTAAACATACATATGTCAGAGGTCACTAGGCTAGACATATATAAAGGTAGACAACGGTTTTTTGAGCAGGGAGACAAAAACGGTCGGTCTTTGGCTATGTTGGCTCAACATGACCATCCACTCACAGTTGTCTCCAGCCTGCGTTCCTCAGATGGAGATGTAGTGACGTCCCAATCTGAAATATTGGAGGTGTTCGGTGCTTTCTATGGAGAGCTCTATGCCTCCTCTCTTCCCTCCGATTTCCGACCGGAGTCATTACAGGATCTCTTAGATCCGCTGGCACTTGGTTGGCTCTCGGACGCGGAAAGACAGTCACTGGTCCAGCCTTTTACGGCATTAGAAGTTTTAAACGTTATCCGCTCCTTCCCCACCGGTAAGGCACCAGGGCCAGATGGACTTCCCATAGATTTCTATCGAACTCACTGCGATCTGTTGGCACCCATTCTGGCCCAGCTGTATACTACTTGCCTGTCCAAGGGTGATATACCTCCATCAATGCACCAGGCATACCTGACCCTAATACATAAGCCCCCCAAGGATCCGGAGCTATGTGCATCCTACAGACCGATCGCACTATTAAATAACGATCTTAAAATCTTAACCAAACTTCTAGCCTCCCGTCTTTATCCATTGTTGCCATTAGTAATTGATCCCGACCAAACAGGTTTTATGCCCAAGAGGTCCACTGATGTAAATCTTAGAAGACTCTTCACTAATATCCATACCCAGCATCACAATTCGGGGACAAGGGCCATAGCTCTATTAGACATAGAAAAGGCTTTTGACACAGTGGAATGGCCCTTTCTGTGGGAGACTCTCCGAAGAATGGGCTTCCCATTAAAGTTCATTTCGTGGTTACAAACGATATACAAGTGCCCCACCTCTTCGATACGACTTGGCTCCAGATTGTCATCCCCCTTCAAATTGTTTAGGGGAACTAGACAGGGTTGCCCTCTCTCTCCGGCCTTGTTTGCCATAGCCATTGAGCCAGTTGCTGAAGCCCTGCGTACATCGCCCCACATTAAGGGGCTGCGTATTGGCTTGCTGGAGGAGAGGGTAACCCTGTACGCAGACGATATGGTCCTTTTTCTCGCAGATGCTGGCCCGTCGCTCAAGGGTGCACTATCGGTCCTAGACACATTCTCTGAGGCGACGGGTCTTCGGGTTAATTGGTCAAAATCCACCCTATTCCCAATAGATCAGGAAGCAAAAAACACCTCTCCCCTGACAGCCTGTTGAGATGGGTAGACACCTTCAAATATCTTGGGGTCCAGATCTCTACCCATGCCCAAGACTTCATTAAACTAAACCTCGACCCAGTGTTGGAGGATATGAAACCTAAACTCAAATCATGGAGCAATCTACCCTTATCGGTTTGGGGTAGAGTAAATCTCCTCAAAATGAAAATTATTCCCAAATTTACCTACCTTTTTTGCCACTCCCCGCAGTGGATCCCCAAATCATTGTTCACCAAACTTAACCAGAAATTTTCAGACTTCTTGTGGGGCCCCACCCCACCCAGATATAAACTGTCTACCTTGATGAGGCCAACATCACAGGGTGGCATGGCCTTCCCGGACTGCTATAAATATTTCCTGGCCTCTCAGTTAGTGACGGTGGTCTGGTGGTTAGTCCCTGACAAAACCAATGCGGCCTCAGCCTTAGAAGCTACGGTGGTGGGTTCCTGGGAGACCCTTCAGCTTTTAATCCATAGAGGACCACGAGCCCTGCACCCACTAACCCCCTCCATGCACACTACTTTGCGAGCATGGCGAATAGGTCTTAATATTGGAAAACACAAGCACTCTGAACTTTCCCCCAACGCTCCGTTATGGTCAAACCCCAATTTACCACATTTCCTTAAGCTCACAGACCCCCAATTATGGACTAAATACGGTATTAAATTAATATCACAAGTTGTGTCACAGACCTCGTTGCTTTCTTTTGACCAGCTATCCTCAATGTACAACCTACCGAAACACTACCAGTTCCGTTATTTTCAACTAGCACATGCATTTGCTGCCCAATTTCCTCACTCCTCTTGCACCCTGACTCAATCCGAGCTGGAGAAGACGCTCAGATCTGGTTGCGCTGAGAAACCTACATCGCGTTTGTACGCGCATCTGGTATATGTGTCTTTACCACCTCTGGATGGGCTCTGGTCCCGTTGGCAACGTGATATCCCTGCGTTGGATAACGATGACTGGGACGACGTCTGGGATTTTCCCTTCAGGTCACTTGTTTCCATAAGAGACAGAGTAATACAATTTAAAATTGTCCATAGGGCCTATTTTACCCCACATAGATTACACTTGATGAACCCTCAGCATTCTTCGGAATGCTGGAGATGTGGCTCATCTCCAGGGGACTTTGCACACATCTTCTGGCACTGCCCAAAAATACAACAATATTGGAGAGAGGTACTTGATTTAACTAACAAGGTGGCCTCAACTAATTTATCACCGCTGATGGAAATATGCATACTGGGTTTACTAGAAAATGTTGTTCCAACCATAGCCAAACGCACTTTGACCAGTTTACTACTCTTTTATGCCAGGAAAAATATCGCAATGCAGTGGAAAAAACCTAACCCCCCATCAATTACACAATGGAAACGTTTAGTCAATGAGAACCTCCCGCTATACAAAGACACATATGCTAACAGAGGTTGTCCTTTGAAATTTGACAAAGTCTGGCGTAAATGGATGGAAATATTGAATATTTCACAATAAACACAGATTTACAGTAGTCTTCAGGGTAATATACTGATTAGAATATTGTGTCTCTAGGCTCAACTGTCTGCAATTTCAGGCTTGTTTGTTACTGTATCTCATTGATTGATTCCCTCAGAGGAGGACCATCTGTATACCTATAGTACTGCTATTTAACCTAGCAACTCACGATGTCAAATGCTCTATCTAACCTGATGTGGTGTTGATGTACTGTAGCAACCAAGTGTTTTTGTTTTGTTTGTCTCAAAAATCTTAATAAAAATAAATTAAAAAAAAAAAAAAAAAGGAATTTAAAGTTATGTATATCTGCATGCCAAAAAAATATTCTTGTCCCGCTTTCCCATTACAGAAAGTTTTACGTTTTTGTGGTCAGTACCAATTTCTCATATAGCAGTTAAATCAGCATGCAACCTGCTCACCCCCTACTGTTTTACAGCCTACTGCGATCCTGCCAAACCAATCATACCTTATGCACAGGTTACTGACAGTTACCACTAGAAAACAAGCAACCAATAAATGACAAATGTTGATATTTTCATGGAATAAATCCACCATGCAGAGGCACCTTGGCAGAGATCCCCAGGTCTGCATGCTTAGGATGTTTTACCATAGTAAATAAAAACGTATCTGGTTTTGGCAAAAGGAAAATGCTTTGGATGGCATCTTGGCTGGAATTTGGCTTTAACTTTTTATTTTTACAATGTATGTGGTTTACCATTCTGTGACTTATTTTGTCTTTATCTCTGATCATGACATATGTGTATTAGTGGGAAGAGGTTTTTTAGGGTTGCTATAGTCTTCCTATTAAGAAAATGTTATGCTATCCAGGTGAGCCTCTGCCCCCCCCCCCGTCAACATCAAAATACAAAGAAGCCCTCCCTTCAGAGTATATGCAGATTTAATCATTAGATGTATTCATTACGCTTGCAATGGTCATGACAGATATGATTTTTTTTCTAATGTAGGCCTATATGGTAGGCTGTGAAAATCTATGCAATATGGCACCACCAGTTATTGTCTAACATTGTTAAGTAGCCTGTTTTCTTTTCAGCTGATAGGATTGGTTTTAGTAGGAAACAGCAATAACAGCTTCAACAGACTGTACATATTTAGGGAAAAAAAGCTGAAACAGCTCTCTTTGGGGCAATGTAATTACATTTTCATTTAGAGAAAATTTGATTCAAGCTTTATTTACAGTGTGGACTCCCCTGATATACTGTGATATTAGGAACCAAATTAAATGTGAATATTTATTTTGTCGACGTGATTACATTTATATTTAATTGCATTTGCTGGAAAAAGGTCAGATAACCAAGAGAAGTTGATGCCATTATTTAAGAATAAAGACCATCAAAGCCAAAATGAAATAGTTATTAAAAATAAGTGAGTGAAACATTTCTGAATGGCTTGGAATTGATCAGACTCAACATGCAAACAGACAGCTGAGAGTGGAGGACTATTCAATAACCCATAAAATCTTGTTAAACTATGTCTAGAAAAACATTATATGAAAAGTTGAACTATTGGTCTTATGCTCCAAATATTGAGGGAACTCAACCCAAAGAAATTAAGTCATTCATGCTATTATGATGGGTACCAAAATTAAAATATCTATTTGCTAAGTACCATTTGGATTTGTTGGCATCCATATGTTTTGACTTATTTATAAAAAAACAAGTGGGCGATTACCTGCAGAAAACAATGAGATTACACGTGTTATTTTTTACTTGCAGGTTTAAAAATTTAAGTAGATACAGTCCATAGGCTATACAGGGGGAAGGGGGAATTTATGAGAAAAATTACATCAAAGCGGCCCATGGTGAGCTTCCCACTTTATTTAATTTTTCTTTTTCATTTCAACATTTTATTAAAAAGCCACCAAACCTCCTCCCCATGTAATGGCTCTTTCATATGTGACTGTAAATGTTGCTACTTATAATGGGTTGCTATGGATCCATAGACTTTTTTGATGTGTAGCACATGGGTTGTCCAAATAAATATTTTATCCCTTGTTCGAATAATATAAAATGACTGGATCAGATCAATGGGCGTTCAAATCAAAACTAGACACTGGCATCCTTATCTTTCAAACAGTTGTGTATAAAACAATTCAATAGTTCTGTGTGGCTGAGAGTCAGGCAGCATATCAGTTTCTGTGCAATCAAGTGATCAGAATCAGGAGTTTGCAGGGATATGCCTCTGATGATAGAAAACTCCTGCGAGGCCAAAAGAATGAAGAGTGCAATGTCATGAGCGAGGTGCTTTGCTGTTTCTTATTAGAAATTCTATGCTGATAGTACATTTATTTAATGATTTCTTTGTCATGTGACCCTCTCAGACAGCCAGGTTTTATATTTTAAGCATATATCCATTTTTAGCCATTAGGTAGGGGCATTCCTAAAAACCCATTGACCTGAGAAGCACAGCACACTATGGATAGTTCCATATTAACAAATGCTCAGCTTTGTTCAGTCTTTGTGTTTGCACCTATAGAGAGCAGAGAAGGTGTGAGAAGCTATAGGCACAGAGATTTACATGAATTTTCCGACTTACCCAATGTACTGTTCCCTCTAGGAGCAGGTGGCAATAGTCCCATTAAGTCTATGGCCACCGTTGTGTTTACAGACATACAAGGCTGACAAATATTAGCCATTTTAGCTGTTGTCCTTGCTGGCCTTAATATACAGGGGAGTCTCTACTAGATACCCTGGCAAAAGAAGATCACAAGGGCTTTAAGCTCCAGTACACATAGAGTTGGAAGAAGCAGTGTATCAGCCAGGAGGCCTGGTGAGGATATTCTCACCTACACCCCTTAGTAAGTGTATCTCAAATGTGAGTACTTTAACAATTTAGAGTAAATGAAAAACAAATGATAAACAGATATTCATAAAATACATGTATACATCTCTGATATAAATAACAAATTGGGAATAACAAATTGAGTTGTTATATATTTATTTTACTATAGTTGTCTTCCTCCACCAGTTGTCTCAAAATAGAATTACTCTATCAAAAACTGGTGTTTTATTTTTATATTTCATTTGTACACATTTGTAATACATTCAAATTTATAGTTAACATGTATCTAAAATATTACAAGAAAAGTCCACTGTGCTTTTATTTGTAAACCTAACAGTGTTCACTTACAAGCAGACATACAGTCAATGGATCAAAGTTCTGCAGAACTCAGGGCTGTATGTGTCAGGTCATGTTCTGTAACCAACTTAGTTCTATTGTCACTTTAAGGAATTGTGTTTAGCAGTGATCACCTGGAGACTTCTCTGTACCCCATGGCACCCAAAATTAACATAACCTACTGACAAACCTCTCATGTGCACTCAGTAATTTAGTGCCAAAAATGTATCAGCAGTGTAATCACTGTAACCATGTAAGAGTTGTTCTGCTTCTCTATTGCTGAATGGATAGTCCCACCCTAAAAAAAAAAAAAAAAAAAGAAACAAACAAAACGAAGGCATAAAGGTGAATATAATCATAGCATTTTACAGGTTGTCCTGAAGACTATCCATGTAGTCTCTAAGTTCACGTGAATCCCCAATGTTCATATCCTGACAAACCCATTTAATATTTTCTTCATTTCCAAAAATGACTGCATTGGTATATGGACCACCCTCTTCAGGCAAAATAGTTGTAAAGGATGTGAACTTTACCCGTTTTCTCTTTGACCCCCCTGGGTTTAATGGCTCATTTTGTTCCTCTTTTTCATAATTGTAATCAGATGACCGCATAATTTGACTGTATGGATTCTTTTGAGAACCTCCATTAAGAAGAAAGTTGCTTTCCTCAAATTGTGACCTTCGGTCAATCATTGTAGTGCATTCTTCTGCAGGAAGAGGCATATCTACTTGGTTTTCCAGTAGTTCTACCTCATTCCCAAGCCATACCCAGTCATGAGAATGAGGGATGTTGGTTTGATCAGCCACAGGAAATCTTTTATGTCTGTATTTCCATGCAAAAGCAACACAATTAATTAAGAAAACTAATATTGCAAGGCAAAACACACAAAGAAGGGCATACATGCCAATTTCCAAATCTGTTAGACCTCGTGAAGTCTGTGCAAGTTCGCTTTCCTGGTTATGGACTGAGGCTATTCGTGTAGGAAAACTGGTGTATGGTACAGGAACAATATGGGCATCATTATAGTTCTTCTGATAATCTAATGGAGAATCAGATGTTGAGTTTCTGTTAACTATATCTTCAGAACCAACAGCAGATCCAGGTTTTGGCCACTCGTTTGCTGTCCTTTCCTGCTCTGCAGCTTTTTCTGTAGTTTTACTTGTGATTTTCTTTAAATCATCATCAATGTTTTGAATTTCATTCATATTTCCTTTTTGATCAGAGTCCTTTTGGCCAAATTTAACCTTGATAGTTCCGGTGCCAAAAGCAAGACTACTTTTTCTCTTGGACTTCTGGCAGATCTCACTAATCCCCAGTTCCAATTTTATTAAAGGCCCTTGTCCTTCTCCTTCTGCAACCACCACTGGCCAGTTAGACAAAGGGTTCTGATATGTGGACACCACCATCTCATCCAGGGAAGACACCACGGTTGAGAAGTCTTTGCTTTCATATATGTCCAGTGGAGTTACTGAGCCATCACTGAATAGGATCCAAACACTCATAACTGCTTCCTGCATTAAACAAAAAGTAAAGGCGTCACTTATTAAAGCTCAACAATTTTCAGCAAGTTAATACATTTACTTCACACAGCATATTGCAATAAGTTGTGTGATAATGTGTTGATTGACCCCTGATGTTCTGTTTTGCAGCGGAATGACACTAAGATTCAATGTTCTTGCAATCATCAGTCTGAAAGCATTACCCAGGAAGACATGTATGATGCTGTATTACATTTTTGGTCTATGAACAAATTAAATGACTTGCTTAAAGGATTTTCTGCAGAATGCAGAAGCCACTATTGGGGGATGACAAGATTTAATCCACATGAATAAACTGAGACGCTACATGAATAAACAGAGGTACTTAAGCACTTTTAAATAACCACAGAGCCTGAGCGGTACACGATTCAGTGCTTAAATTTTTAAACTAGCAAAGAAGCTTGTGGCACTGAAAGTATGACAACTGTTTACTTGAAATTACATTGAAGAAATAATTAACTGCAATTTACTAGAAATTTGATATAACGTTGCACTAAATTTAAAAGTAAAGTTTAGTTAATTTTCAGTAACTCAAATTATAAATAATTTTTGCAGAGTAATCTTTAATTTTTGTTTTTGCATTGAAAGCAGAGATTTGTAGTGTTGCCACTAAACTGAACTCTCAGGGGCTTGATGCAATTACTCAGTCTCTCTTAACAAATATTGACATAAGACTTGGGTTATCCACTAAAAGAAAATAGGCTGCTCACATAGTAAAATAAAAGTTCAGATAGCTTAGTAAATAAGGTAAAGCTGTGTTTGTTTCAAACACCCAGTCATATGTAAATTACAGGACTTTACATGACTGGATGACTAACGTGAACATGGTTTCATCTTATTCACTAACCCATGTGAACATTTTACAAAGGGAGTAGTTCCCACTGCCTTGGTAAATCAGCATCCAAATCACAAAATTATAGCTAAATAAAATAAAACATATAAAGAGAAAATGTAATGGAATAAACATGTTCTCTTAAACCACAGTTCTTTGTTCAGCATAGAGTTTTTTGCTATATTTTTTTCTGTAAAAAAATTGACTGAAGGAAGGGATCAGTATCCATTATCATAGTGATAATAAGTAATCTCTACAAAGTGAATTTTGACTTAGCTTCATTTCATTCATCAAGTTAGGTGAAAATACACTTTGCAAAATCAACATTCAACGTTTACTGTACAAAATAGGGTCCTTTGGCATGGACCATAGGGTGAGTACCTGGATTGAAAACTGGCTACAAGGGCGTGTTCAGAGGGTGGTGATAAATGGGGAGTACTCGGAATGGTCAGGGGTGGGTAGTGGGGTTCCCCAGGGTTCTGTGCTGGGACCAATCCTATTTAATTTGTTTATAAACGATCTGGAGGATGGGATAAACAGTTCAATCTCTGTATTTGCAGACGATACTAAGCTAAGTAGGGCAATAACTTCTCCGCAGGATGTGGAAACCTTGCAAAAAGACCTGAACAAATTAATGGGGTGGGCGACTACATGGCAAATGTGGTTCAATGTAGAAAAATGTAAAATAATGCATTTGGGTGGCAAAAATATGAATGCAATCTATACACTGGGGGGAGAACCTCTGGGGGAATCTAGGATGGAAAAGGACCTGGGGGTCCTAGTAGATGATAGGCTCAGCAATGGCATGCAATGCCAAGCTGCTGCTAATAAGGTAAACAGAATATTGGCATGTATTAAAAGGGGGATCAACTCCAGAGATAAAACGATAATTCTCCTGCTCTACAAGACTCTGGTCCGGCCGCACCTGGAGTATGCTGTCCAGTTCTGGGCACCAGTCCTCAGGAAGGATGTAATGGAAATGGAGCGAGTACAAAGAAGGGCAACAAAGCTAATAAAGGGTCTGGAGGATCTTAGTTATGAGGAAAGGTTGCGAGCGTTGAACTTATTCTCTCTGGAGAAGAGACGCTTGAGAGGGGATATGATTTCAATTTACAAATACTGTACTGGTGACCCCACAATAGGGATAAAACTTTTTCGCAGAAGAGAGTTTAATAAGACTCGGGGCCACTCATTACAATTAGAAGAAAAGAGGTTTAACCTTAAACGACGTAGAGGGTTCTTTACTGTAAGAGCGGTAAGGATGTGGAATTCCCTTCCACAGGCGGTGGTCTCAGCGGGGAGCATTGATAGCTTCAAGAAACTATTAGATAATCACCTGAATGACCGCAACATACAGGGATATGTAATGAAATACTGACACATAATCACACACATAGGTTGGACTTGATGGACGTGTGTCTTTTTTTCAACCTCACCTACTATGTAACTATGTAACTATGTAACATACTCTACTCCTTTAGTAAATCAATCCCTATATGTTATTTAAATACCCTGTCAGGTCAGGGAAAAAAAGTATTTCCTTTTAATTTATATGGAATTGTTTACCTGAAATGAACACACATTTCAATCGAACTGATTCTTTAGCCTCTACATGTTATAAATCAGTGAAATAAGCAGCTGACATTTCAAAGCATACAGGCAACATTAACACGCTGAGGTTTTCAGAGAATTTGGTGGTGTACCTGTTTATAGTCATGCAGAATATCACTGGCTGTGGTAGCTGTGGTGATGACTCGCTTGTTTCCCTTGCTAGCTTGTACAGCCAAGGAGAGGCCAGTAATAAGTTGGACTCCCAGTTCTACAATTCCCACCCGATCATCCAGCACTGTCACGGTTTTCTCAGCCAAGATTGAATCAGACAAAGGAGAAAGAACCTAGGAAAGAAAACACCACAAGTATCATTGTATGCATTACTTTAATTTGTAGTATATTCAGGTTTTATATAAGGAGGATAATTTAGAATAGATAGCATGCACAACATAAATAAATAAATAGAATTAATGGTACAGCCAGGGATCTTGCTGGTCCATTCTCACGCTGCTCCTGTGATGTTACAGTCGCAAATTATTATAACTAGATTATTGTGCCCAATGTAAAGGGATAGTGGCCTGGCACAGCAGGCACGAGGGCTGGTATCCATATAGCTACAAAACTTGTGAGCATTTGGGTCCCCAAAATCTTTAGAAGGTTGTATGGTAATGTAGTGTATTTATATGTACAATTTACCTACCCTCTGCAGCCCCTCATCCTTGTAAAATATTAAAAAGACCATTGAGACAACTTATCCCGTGACATAAATAAATACTCTAACACTGATTTAAATGTAGCACCCTCTAGTGTGTGCTAAAAGTGAGAGTAGACCAATTGTAGTTTACTAAGGTTCAGGGCTGGGTGACTCATCCTGGCAGCTCTTTGGTGCCTCCCCCTGGTCTAGAAGTTTGGAGAATCTTCAACAATTAGAGGGTGAAGATTAGGAGGAGCTGCCTTGAATATTTATGGAGCCTCAGCCAATCCTCAGAGGTAGGCTGGCAGGGAGCTGAGACCACTCTCTAAATAGACATGAGACATGATAGCAGGGGCAGTTGGGTGGAAGATAGGGATGCAGTGTTGAGGAGGCTGTCGGTGGCCCTCGGGGGGTGCCCCCTAGTCTGGGGGGGGTGTCCTGCCTTAGGCCGGGGCTCGGGTGCTAGAAGGATTCTGTCATAACACACAGGAGAAAGTCTTTTCTGGAAGCACAGGAGCAAGAGAGAGCACAGAGTGAGTAGTCAACACTGTGGGGAGTAACAAAGGGGGGGAGACATGTAGCCAGTCTCCCTTAAAGACAGCGGTGTGCTTAATTCTTCAGCCTTTCCCTAGAGATCTCTTGAGAGTCAGCCAGGTGGCCTGGTGAAGAGTCAGTCTGGTGGACTGGTGTGGAGAGTTAGCCTGGAAGGCTAGTGAAAGGGGCAGCTGCAGCCAGGTGGGTTGGCCGTGCCTGAAGAGGTGGTGCTGGGATCAGTGGCCACAGAGGAGAAGTTACAGGCTGTTTCACTGCAACAGTGCTACACAAAGAGGGGCTTTGAGTTCTTGCCTGTAATGGGCTATTGCTAATCTTACTGAAAGCCTGTCAGATCACTCAAGTGATTCAGCTGGAGCAAACAAGTGTATGCAGGGGGAAAGTGAAGGAGACAGTATATATGTGTATATAGGAAGATGTCTCTGAAGTTTTGCTAAAAGTTTTGCTAAAGTCAAGTGGGCATCCCATAATCTCCCATCCCTATCCATGTTATTAACCCTCTAATAACAAAAAAAACAATGTCATGGACTGTTCTCTGACTCTGGGTGCTTGTGAAGATTCAATGTGCCTGGCTGTGCAGGAGAGGGGGATTCAAGTTCATCAGCAGTCCCTACGGGGGTGTGCTACATAAAAATAATACACAACGTGTTTAAGACTTAAAAAAATATGTTATGAAGACCATCTTCCACAGGCCATTTTTTTTAACTTGCACTAAAAATGTAGAGGCAGGTTTGTGGCACCAAACTTTTTGCTGCACAGATTTAGCCTTATCGTTCTTATAATGCTTATATTTTATTTTAAGTTTCATACTTACTTAAAATGAATGATACATTTGATGACAGTGTGAAAGAATACTACTTGTATTTAAAGTTCAGTATTATTTACAGTATTATTATACATTTTATGTATTATGTACATTATTTCATTGCAACCACCCCAAAATGCAGTGCAGGCACCTCTCTATTGCTGATCACTGTAGTATAGAGTATGGAATGCTGGGACCAGAAAAAGCTTTCTACTAAAAGGTACAGTATGTGCAGACACCTTTAGGTGCAAGCTGTTAGGCAGCCTCTTCATTTTATATGTTAATGTCAGGTCCACTTTGAGTCGTTACAGTAATTATTACCAAATACCTTGCAGCAATGGAGCATTGAGGGGGTCTTTCTGAATACAATTAGGACAATTAAAGACCAAATTTGGCCAATGTTTTTTTTTTTTTCTTTGAAAGAGTGAGCCCTGGTTCACATTGATGCGATATGGCATGCGATTTGACATGCCAAATCGCTGCTATTGCCGCAATGGAACGTCCAAATCGGTGCAACGCCGACTTTGCGGTGCCACACCGATTCCCAAAAGTTTCTGTACTACTTTTGATGATTTCAGGTGCGATTTCAATAGACATCTGCACAGGAAACCACACAGATGTCTCTGAAATTGTCGGACTGACATGCGGGAATGAAATCGCGTGAGTTCAGCTGAACTCGCATGATTTCAGTCCCGCATCAATGTGAACCAGGGCTCAGAAATATTTTAAACATCTTTCAGAATCTTACCATATGGCCAATCCCTGGAATATGATATCATCAGTAAGAAATTGTCCCCAATGGGTCAGAGTGATATAAACTTTAACCCCTTTCCACTACACTAAATAGGTGCTTTTTATTGCTTTTTGTGTCACAATTGTAGGGAGAAATGTATGACGTGCATTAAAATGAATGAGAGACAAAACACTCCTCTCAGCTACTGATATACACTATATTACCAAAAGTTTTGGGACACTTTCCTTTGCACGCACATGAACTCTAATAGAATCCCAGTCTTAGTCCGTAGGGTTCCATATTAAGTTGGCTCACACTTTGCAGCTATAACAGCTTCAACTCTTCTGGGAAGGCCGTCCACAAGGTTTAGAAGTGTGTCTATGGGAATGTTTGATCATTCTTCCAGAATCGCATTTGTGAGGTCAAGCACTGATGTGGATGAGAAGGCCTGGCCCTCATCCATGTCTTTATGGATCTTGCTTTGTGCACTGGTGGGCAGTCATGTTGGAATAGGAAGGGGCCATCCCCAAATTGTTCCCACAAAGTTGGGAACATGAAATTGTGCAAAATGTCTTGGTATGCTGATGCCTTAAGAGTTCCCTTCACTGGAACTAAGGGGCCAAGCTAAAACCCCTGAGAAACAACCCCACACTATAATCCCCCCTTTACCAAATGATTTGGACCAGTGCACAAAGCAAAGTCATAAAGACATTGAAGAGCAAGTTTGGGGTAGAGGAACTTGACTGGCCTGCACAGAGTCCTGACCTCAACCCAATAGAACACCTTTGGGATGAATTAGAGTGGAGACTGCGAGCCAGGCCTTCTCGTCCACATCAGCGCCTGACCCCACAAATGCGCTTCTGGAAGAATGGTCAAACATTCCCATAGACACACTCCTAAACCTTGTGGACAGCCATTCCAGAAGAGTTGAAGTTGTTATAGCTGCAAAGAGAGGGCCAACTCAATATTGAACCCTACAGACTAAGACTGGGATGCCATTAAACTGGGATGCCATTAAAGTTCTGCGTGTAAAGGCAGGTGTCCCAATACTTTTGGTAATATAGTGCACTTTACTTGCATTTCCTCTCAGCAGTGTTTATTTACTTGCTCACCTGTACTTCTGCACTGCTCTCTCTCCTGATCTTATGATGCTGATGTCATCCTGGAACTATACTTCTACTGCTGAGTGGAGATTACTCCACCTAAAAGTAGTAGAGGTTTTATTCAATGCCAGGAGCAGGAATTCAGAGAGTTTCCCACTCTGTAAGGTGCCCAACAGGGGCAGACCCAGCCCAGGGTGCAGTGGGTTATGTGTTGGGGAACAGGTCTCGACTTTTGAAGTTCAGAGCTGTGTAAGTGAGAGATGGTCACTCTGGCCAACCCCCCACCTCCTACTTCTCAGGCAAATGCTAAGCCCCAGTGCTGGGAGGTGCAGGTATGCAGTACCTAAATGGTCCAGCACAAAAAAAGCCTGATTATGACAAAAAGGAAAGTGTTCCTAAAAGGGCTGGTCTTGGCCCATGTATTCATCTAAAGGTGAATATATAGTCTAACTTGTGTTTTGCTTATCACCTTGTAGTTATAACTAAAGAAATGCTTCTTAAAAGTAATGATCTACACCAATACCAATGATCTTCAGTCATTTTAAGTTTGTATCTTATAGACATTCTGAGGAGATCCAAACCCACAATATCATCTGTATTCCTTGATGCAAAATGATGTCAGCACCAAGCTATACAGTACACATTTCATATTCTCTCAATTTTGCATTTGCCTTCCCTTTTCAACAGCATCAACACTTATATGTTAAAACTGTAGCATACCATGAAAAACTGAAGAATATAAACATGTCACAGTTAATATTTATCTGCTTGTTTATGAATTCCATTTTCAGGAAATCACCCAACACCCCAATGACAAGGTGGCTGGAAATTTTACTTGTCTGTCGGTGACAGAATGAGGCTCTGAGAAATCTTGTGGTTGTTATGCAGGTTTTTAGGTCCCTTTCACAAGGATGCCCTCCATTTCACCTTGGTAGGGGATCCTAGAATGATCCTTCTGCTGAGTCAAAACAGAAATGGACATCAGATAAGTCTGTTTCAGATTTTTTCTCCCATGTAATTCTTATGCATGGCCAGATGTAAAAGACCATGCATCCACATATACCGACATGTGGTCAGGTCAATAAGAGGACCTGGACACAAACTGGTGGACTTGAATAGCCTTGGATGTGGGCAACTATAGACGAATGCACATCCACTTACATCCTGCATCATAGGTAAAAAATGGACTGCCGTATTATATAACCCCCCCCCCCCCCCAACACATACACACATATTTATGAACAGCGGCAGTGTTAGTTATTTACTCCCCCTGCATTGGTGGTCAATTGGTCAGTGCCAGAGCTGTTAAATTCCACCCCCCCCCACACACACACACACATTGGAGGTTTGTGAAGAAAGAGCTTTACTCACTTTCACCCAAGCTGGCCCAGGTTAGTTTGGGGCAGTTATCACAGAGTGGCTGCCACTGCTGCTGCTTTACAAAGAATGCAAATCTGTGGCACCTGCTAGCTGTGGCATTCTGGTGTAGATGGATACACTAGGATGGGGGGGGTTGGACATCAAACCCCCTTATCTATACCTCTGCTATGGACCCCTAAAGAATAGTAGAGTTTTCTTGGTAGAAAAGGTATTTGCATGTGCTATTCCATCACAGATCTGAAAAATAACATAATTATTACTCATTTCAGAATAGCGGGCTCCTCCCAATGTCCTAAAATGAAGAATAATCCCTTTGAATGTGTGATGGAATGTCATTTTACGATATCCTTCTAGTTATACTTCCTCAATATGTTTCACTCAAAGCCACAAAACAGGTGCTGATTTATTATTGTTATATGCTCTTTCTTAATATTAATTCTGGTAATGTCCATAATTTGGCCAATGCACTGCTAATAGTATGAGGGAAAAGTTTCTGGATTGGTTTAGAGAAACCTTTTCTGAAATAGATCAGTAAGGTTGACTAGGTGGTTAGGTTTACAATGCTTCTAATTGTTTAATTTATAAGGTTATTTCTTTCTTTGTAATAGGTCCTGTTTATATCTTATGCCGTGTACACACGGTCGGACTTTTCAACTACAAAAGTCTGACAGCCTGTCCGACAGACTTTCAACGGACTTTTGGCGGACTTTCAACTGACTTTCTAACGACCGAACTTGCCTACACACGATCACACCAAAGTCCGACGGATTCGTACGTGATGACGTACAACGGACTAAAATAAGGAGGTTGATAGCCAGTATCCAATAGCTGCCCTAGCGTCGGTTTTTGTCCGTCGGACTAGCATACAGACGAGCGGATTTCTGGGTCCGGCGGAGTTACGACGTAAAGATTTGAAGCATGTTCCAAATCTAAAGTCCGTCAGATTTGCGACTGGAAAAGTCCGCTGAAGGTCCGGTGAAGCCCACACACGATCAGATTGTTCGGCGGATTTGGTCCGTCGGCGTCCGTCAGACCAGTCCGGTCGAAAAGTCCGACCGTGTGTACGCCCCATAAGATGTACAGTATACTGTAGTAACAGTAGTTACTGTAGTTTGTTCTGTGGACAAGAAAGGTTGTGATGAGGCTTCTGGTGACAGGAGTATACTAGATATTTGGGATCCTAAAAACATAGGCTGAAATGCAAGTCTAGAGTAAGGGCAGACAAACACAGATACTCTGTGCTGCTAGCAAGTACAGGAAGGTTATGAGCAAGGCACAGAACCCAGAAAGGTCTGATTACAAGAGCAGCTTATTGCAGAGATAATAAGAATTTGCTAAAAGATTTGCTACAGAATAACCTACTGTAAATGTGGATCAAGGATTACCTGTTGACAAGTTAAAACCAAACTCATAATATTTCCTCCCTCACGTGCCCCTTCCCCTGACTTCTCTGTCAAGATCAATGGCACAACTATCAGTCCGTCCCCACATGCCAGGGTGCTAGGGGTAACCCTAGACTCTGAACTGTCTTTTCAGGCCCACATCCAATCCCTGTCCAAATCATGCCGCCTTAGCCTCCGCAACATCTCTAGAATACGCCTCTTTTTAACCAATGACACCACCAAGCTTCTAATTCATTCTCTGGTCATCTCTCGCCTAGACTATTGCAACTCACTCCTCATTGGATTACCTTTACATAGACTATCCCCCCCCTCAGTCCATAATGAATGCTGCTGAAAGACTCATCCACCTTACGAACCATTCAGTGTCCTCCACTCCTCTCTGCCAATCCCTCCACTGGCTTCCACTCACCGAACGAATAAAATTCTAAGTACTAACAATAATTTACAAAGCCGTCCACAACTCTGCCCTCAGCTACATCACTAACCTAGTCTCAAAATATCAACCAAGCCGCTCTCTTCGGTCCTCCCAAGATCTCCTGCTCTCTAGCTCCCTTATCACCTCCTCCGGTGCTCGCCTACAGGATTTCTCCAGAGCTTCTCCCATCCTTTGGAACTCCCTACCCCAATCTGTTCGACTGTCCCCTAATCTATCGATCTTTAGACAATCCCTGAAAACCCTTCTCTTTAAAGAAGCTTATCCTGCTTCTAACTAATACACTGCTTTACTTTTTCCATTAGCTCACCCCCCACAGCTATTACCTTTTGTATCAATTGACCCTCCCTCCTAGATTGTAAGCTCTAGCGAGCAGGGCCCTCTGGTTCCTCTTGTACCAAATTGTAATGTAACTGTAATGTCTGCCTTCATTTTGTTAAGCGCTGCACAAGCTGTTGGCGCTATATAAATCCTGTATAATAATAATAATGATGTGACACTACAGACAGGATCAGGAGTATATGAAATACAAATGCAGAAAAAGACAGGGGTTGGGAAGTCAACTCAGTAAAGTCAAACACAGATAGACTATGCACCTACCCTTGCTGGTAAAAGCTGATCATCTAAACAGCAACAGTTAAACAGTTAAAGAATAGACGAGTCAGCTATGGTGAGAGTGGGGTTGATTTACTAATGGCAAATTCACTGTGCACTGCAAATGTACTTGGTAGTGCAGTCGCTGTAGATCTGAGGGGAAGATCTGAAATAAGGGGAAGCTCTGCTGATTTCTATCAACCAATCATGTGCAAGAAAAAATGCTGTTCTTTATTTTCCTTGCATGTCCATCTCAGATCTACAGTGACTGCCCTTCCAAGTGCACTTGTAGTGCACTTGTAATGCACAGTGAATTTGTCTTTAGTAAATAAACCCCTAATGCCCTGTACACACGGTCGGACATTGATCGGACATTCCGACAACAAAATCCACCATTTTTTTCTGACGGATGTTGGCTCAAACTTGTCTTGCATACACACGGTCGCACAAAGTTGTCGGAATTTCCGAACGTCAAGAACGCGCTGACGTACACCACACAGAACGAGACTATAAAAGGGCAGTTCAATACCAAGCGCGCCACCCTTTGGGCTCCTTTTGCTAATCTCGTGTTACTAAAAGTTTGGTGAGAGACGATTCGCACTTTTTCAGACTCGTGGTTTACAGATCGTATTTCTGGTGTTCAGTTTGTGCTTGTGGGTTTGTATCTGTTCTTCAGTGCGTGCAGCGAGTTCCCATTGATTTTTCATTGTGTTCTTGTCCGTTCATTACTGATTTTCAGGTCGCTCTTCACAGGCCTTGCTGTTCTTCAGTGCGTTCTGTTACTTCGTCCTGACCATCCGACCATTTTCTAGCCATGTTGCGTGTACGTACTCATTGTAGAGTTCATGCTGTGCGGGGGGGCTTGGTGTTGGAGTTCTTACTTTGACACAAGCCCAGTCCATGAACAGGGTGAGGAGGAGTTCATGGACCAAGAATTGGTTGCTCCAGCGTGACCAATTCTGTCACATGCCTTTGCTCCGTGAGATCCATGAGAATAATCCTGACGATTTTAGGAACTTTCTCCAGATGAAGGACCCCATATTTCACCGTTTGTTGGCTTTGCTGACCCCTTATATCAGCAGGCAGGATACCTGCATCTCCCCCCAGGCTCTGGGGATCATTATCCCAAAGACCTGTTCTGCCATCATCCAGGTCCTGTAGAAGGACTATATTACGGTAAGATATGTATCCTTTAACATCACATTTTATTGTATTTAATGTTTGGGAATATATTGTATTTCTTTCCTCATTCCCTAATTACCATGATTGTAATATGCTGTGAATGTCCCCTTTGTCCTCATGCATGCTGGATTTTTTACAAAAAAAATTTTGTCCTTCATACATATTTGCCTTCACTTCCCTCCCCAGCATGCTCTCCTGGGCCCATATCCACCTCGCCTAGTCACTTAACAATGTATTTTGTCAGCTCCATAGTAGTGCTTTACCCTAAATACCCCCTAAAATGTGTAAAAATGTGATTTGTGCTTTAAATTCAGGCAGAGTGCCAGAGGTTTTTTTTTTTTGAGTCCCAAAATCATTTGGAACCCTCCCTCCCCCCCAACTGCTAACTCAGCTGATACCAATCCTCTATCTGCTGACTTTGCCAAACCCATACACACTATACCTACCTCTTTTGTGGTCAGATTTATGGATAAATTCTCCAAAACATGTAGTGTAAGGGCCTGCCTGAAAACTTTCAAATGGTACTGTTTAACGTTTTTGTATCCTATTATTATCTTGATAGGTAATAGCAGAATGTAAAAATGTGCTAAAATGTGTTCAGTGTATATTTATATCTTTGTATTATGACACTTCTTACCTGTCCAGTGGGCTGCCAATAGTGTAAATAAGGAGGGGCTGGCCAAAGTAATACACATTATTTAGGCATTCATCTCTCAATGAAGTGGAGGGTTACCTGTCCAAAACATCCCCCCCCTAAAATTTTGCAAATGGCCCATGAGAGGGGGGAGGAATCTGATAAGTGGACCTTATATCTTTGTCTTTAAATACTCCCTAAAATAAATGTTATACTGATGTTGGCCAAGAATGTTTGTGTCTAATCTGCTTTCCATGTTTTTGTGCAAAATGTTTTTTTTTTCTTGTTTGACTCTACAGTTTCCTTCCAACCCACAGGAATGGCAGACTGTGGCCTCCCACTTTGCCCAGCGGTGGGACTTTCCCAACTCCGTCAGGGCAATTGATGGGAAACACGTCCACATAATCCCACCCCCCACCTCGGGGTCATACCATTATAATTACAAGGTGTTCAATAGTATTGTGATGTTGGCGGTGGTGTCAGCTACTTAAGAGTTCCTGTATGTGGATGTGGGGAAGAATGGCCGGATGTCAGATGGTGGAGTCATCGCCCACACGGAGCTCTACAGGCGTCTCCAGAATGGCAGCTTGGACTTGCCACCTCCAGAAGACAATGCGGAAGGACTCCCATTCGTGTTCATTGCGGATGAAGCGTTTGCGCTGGGGGACCACTTTATGCAGCCATTCCCTATGAGGACCCTCACCCCGGACCAGAGGGTTTTTAATTACCGGCTGGCCAGAGCCAGAAGAGTGGTGGAGAACACGTTTGGAATAATGGGCAGCCGATTCCGCCTATTTCTTACACCAATACACATGGTGGAATATAAACTCAATCACATCATCCTGGCTTGCTGTGTTCTCCACAATTTTTTAAGGAGAAATTCTATGAACTATGCTGCCTAAGTTGGGCCTGAGGCTGGAATTCAGAATGAATCAACCCTGACGGCGCTTAAAACTGGCCGTCCTGGCTTGCCCCCCCAGAGTGCCCGTGAGGTCCATCTAAGATACATGGAATACTTTGAGGGTAGGGGGGCCATCGACATGCAAGACAATATCTGAGACATTTTTTAAATAAAAATATATTTTAATCTGAACAAATATTTTCTTTGATTTACTGCTTTACTGGAGTCCTGAAAATGGCATGATTGTGTAAAATTTGAAAGCACTGTTGGGTGTTATTTACTAAAGGAAAATCCACTTTGCACTACAAGTGCACTTGAAACTGCACTGAAACTGCACTTGTAGTGCAAAGTGGATTTGCCTTTAGTAAATAACCCACATTGTCACTGAAAACAACAACTTCATACTCCAAAAAATGCTTTTGAGCATTGAAAGAAGAAGCCACACATTGCTGATCATCAATCTTTTTAATCCAACCACAATCACATGTGCGTTTATAAAAGGGTTTTTTAACAAACCAACATGTTTGTTATATAACAATTTTTTAGGTCACATTATAATAAGTAGAAATTGCCTTTTAAGGTAAAACAGGCATGTTTTAAACAATAAAAAAATACACAACTCTGGAACTTACAAAGTTCAACTTTTATAGAAAGTGAAGGCGATATCAGACAAGAGTATTTATAAACTGTGTTTGATATTGCGTTCAGCAGATGGGGTGATGTCACCCCTGGAAAAGCCAAATTTTGAAGATGCGCACAAATTGCCTAATGTCAACATGTGCTAGCTGCCATCATGGGGGATCAATGGACGTGTTTTGTGGGTGCAACCCCTTCCTCTCAGCTATTTTATTATTGAGAAAGGGTTGCACCCACAAAACGCATACATTAATCTCCCGTGATGGCAAATAGCACATGTTGACACACTATGTGCATCTTCAAAATTTGGCTTTTCGATAATATGTCAAAAATTATTCATAAAAACAACAATAAACATGGAATAAGTTAGGGATTTCTGGGTGTTTTATATTCTTCCTAAAACATCAATGATGTTCTTCATTTTGTTTTGAACATCACTGATGTTTTGCTTAATGTTTTCTAAATCCCTATTACACCCCATTATCTCCCCGATGAGGATCTGGGCACTTTCACTTGTGAAATGACATTCCTCTTCCACAACATCACGATCACCTAAAATAAGATAATTAAAAACACACCATGTATTATAAATATGCAGGCATCCATCTCTTACCTGAAGCTGTGGTCGCAGACACTCACCTGTTGTGGTGACAATTTCTATAACGTTTCCTCCTCCTCCTCTGGTTGTGTTTGGGGGATTTCAACTTCATCCTGAGGTGGGGGGTCCGTGGTCTCCTCTGATAAGTGGTGTCCTCTGAGTCTTTTTGCTCCTATGTGAAAAAAAATAGGTATACTTAGCACACAGATATTTGATGGCATAAATAGGAATATGAAACATTGCTTGGAAGTGGGGTACAATTGTCTGTTTTGGCAGAGTTCCAAGATGAAGAAATATTTTTGTCCTTTGTTAAGCTTGAATACTTACCTGTTTTGTGCAATCTTCACAGATGCTTCACCCCTATAGTATATACTGGAGCACCTGTGTGGGCCCACTAATAAAAAGGGTGTTCTTGTGTCCCACACCAGTGCTCCAGCATCCAGATGTGTAAACAGCTGCTGAGTGTCCTCTCCTTACACAGAATCTAGTTTGCATTTCATGCTAGTTACAAACCCATCTAGACAACAAACTTATTTTAAGAGAAGTAGGGCATAAAAAATGTATTGAACTGCATCTGGACAAAACATGGTGTTTTAGTGGCCGAACGAACAATGTTTCCTACGAACGAATAATGTGTCCATGAGCATAAAAGTTGCCATTTGAAAATGTACAACAGTAAAGAAAAGCACATGGAGCAGCACAAACGTAATAAAAATAAAGAATAGGAACACAGGACAACTACTTACGTTTTTGCAGCACTCTCCTGATCCTATACTGATCGTGCTCCCTTAATTTGAGGTCCAACCACCGCTTTCTCAGTTGATCTTTGGATCGTCGTACCCCAAAATTCCTGTAGACTCTTCACAACTTTCACCATGATCTTGGCCTTTCTGACATTTGGGTTGGGGTAAGGTCCATGCTTCCCATCATAGTTGGCCCTCTTCATTATGTCCACTATCTCCACCATCTCAACAAAGGCCATATTTGATGCCTTAAATCTTCTCCTCCGGGATTGTGACGCTTCTGGCTCCGGGCTTTCCTCCTCCTCCTCATTGCTGTAATTATCACGCACCTGCTCTGTCTCCGCCATGTGCTCTCCCCCTCTGCGCCGAAAGAGATGGGGTGGGGAATAGACTAGAAAGAACTTCAGGGGCAGGCAGAGTTTCACGCATGCGCAGTGTATATAAAGCGTTAAAAATATAACAGAAGATCAGGATTTAAAAAACTAAAAAAAAAATACAAAATCTTAAAACATAAAAAAAAATTATTTTCAGGAGATGTGACTAATCAAAATATTATATTCATGAAATCACAAAAAATAATAAAGAAAGAAGTGTGTGAGAACTCTGTGTGAATATGAGCAGCAAAACAACTTAATTCTTCTAGCATTATAAAGAAGAAGAGAGTGCGCTGCATTAAACAATTTAAAACATTGTAGCGTGACGAAAGTGCTAGATCCATTACAAACCCTAATTTTACCAGACCGAGCAGTTCCGTCTCGGAATTTATTCTGAGCATGCGTGGCAATTTGTGTGTCGGAATTTTCCACACACGGTCGGAATTTACGGAAATGGATTTTGTTGTTGGAAAATTTTATAGCCTGCTCTCAAACTTTATGTGTCGGAAATTCCGATGGAAAAAGTCCGATAGAGCCTACACACGGTCGGAATTTACAACAACAAGCTCTGATCGCACATTTTCCATTGGAAAATCCGACCGTGTGTACAGGGCATACGTCTAGTTTTGTTGCAAGGATTGTATTTGACAATTACAGGAGAGAAAAACACTGACAGGAAACAAAGCTGCCCAATAAGTCACCATTGTATAGGTTGCATTTGAATTTGTGATAGTCTTTTATGTCACAGTATTTGAATTTTGCTATATATAGGTAATGGTTCCATAGCCAAGGAAAACAAGATGGGCAGCATAGGGCACCTCTACAGTGGAACCCCTGTGGCATAACTAACATAAAAATGGAATCCTAGAGCAGATTATAGAACAGTAAAAAGTACATAAGTAAATAAATAGGTAAATTGACCTGAAAAAAGCTAAACACCTTCAAAACGAATGCAAGATAATTATATCCCTTCATATCAAAAGCATGTTCTAGGTCTACACTTAACAAATTGACCTCTTATTAATACTAGTTAGAATAAATTATGAATTTGAACACTAGTCTAACGTTATTAATTTGTTTGTTCAGGAGATAGTAAATAATAATACAGTAGTAGGGATGGACGAACAGTTCGGCCCAAGCATAAGTTCGGGCCAAACTTTCTTTGTTACTTTGTTCGACCATTTGTTTGGCCCCCCGAACCGACCACAATGCATTGCAGCGCTGAACAGTGCATTGCAAGCCCTGATTGGCTGAAGCAGTGAAAGCTTCAGGCAATCAGGGCACAGAGCACTGTCAGAGTCATGATTGGACACTGTCATGTCAGGGCTCTGTTCAGTGCGATTAGTTAGTTAGTGTGCTATACTGTGCTATTTTGCTTCAATTGTCAGTGTAGAATATTAGTTTAGTGTCAGTCTAGGGATAGTGTGAGTATAGTGAGGAGGACCATCATTCAGCTTTGCATAGTGTGCAGGTCAGATAAGTTCACTGTAGTGTAGTGAGACTGTGTCATTCATACACACATTAGTATAGAGTAGGGACAGCTCAGATAGTTTCAGTGTAGTGTAGTGTGTCAGTAATCTTTACATTAGTGTATAGCTAGAGTAGGGACAGTTCAGATAGTGTCAGTGTAGTGACAGTTGAACACTGTCTATTTGATTGTGTTACTGCCAGTTTAACGCCATATAGTTTTGTGTGCGTTACTGCTAGTTTAACGCCATATAGTTTTGTGCGTTACTGCCAGTTTAACGCCAGATAGTTCTGTGTGCATTACTGCCAGTTTAACGCCATATAGTTTTGTGCGTTACTGCCAGTTTAATGCCATTTACTTCTGTGTGCATTACTGCCAGTTTAACGCCGTATGGTTCTGTGTGCGTTACTGCCAGTTTAACGCCATATAGTTCTGTGCGTCACTGTACATTTGGTGCATTATATTGCAGTATATTACAGTTTATCTGTGGAGTGTGTCTGTGTAGTGTGAGTACTCAAATTAAAGTGCACCAAACACCTCTTTACATTGATTAAAGTGCATCTATGTACATATTTCAACTTCTTCTTTACATTTGCTTATAAGCACCGCCCCCACCCTCCCAATAATGTCTGGGAGGACAACAAGGAGAGGCAGACATTCCCTTGGCACTGTAAGGGGGCCAGCAACAAATGTGTCCACAGGCAAATAGTGGATGTGTTGGTCAGTCCTCAGGCAGAGCATCATTTTCTCTGTTTAGTGAGTTTGCCTGTGCTATCCAGCCACAGCATGCGGAGGAGGTGGTGGACTGGCTTACTAAACCTTCCTCATCCTCCTCATCCTGTGTCATGCAAGCAGAGACAAGTGTGCAGTCCCCTGCAGTTGCCAGAGTGGATAAACCTGCCTTCTTGTCCACATCTATTCCTGCCAAAGCCCCAAAATCAGCCATTGAGGAGTCAGCTGAGTTATTTGACCACAGCATCAGCCATTTGCTCCTTGATGATGTCCAGCCATTACTGCATTCAGATGTTGCTTCTGAGGTTGAAGATGACAGGAACATGAGCCTAGAGAGAGGGAGGAACACTGGTAGACAAATTGGCATTCATGTTCCCCAAGCAGCAGCGTATTGCCAAGTTGTCTCCAGTGTTAATGATAAAAATGGAGGAGATGGAGATGATGATGATGAGGTCACTGATGCGACTTGGGTGCCAGACAGAGCAGAGGAGAAAACTAAAGGTGAGGCGCCACAACCCCAAGGAGGCCGACATCAAGAAAGAGTAGAGAGCAGCCAACATATTCCATCACATTTTGCAGCTGTTATCTCCCGGCCCACTCCCCAAAGCTCAGCTGTCTGGGCCTTTTTCAGCACATCAGCACTGTTGCTATCTATGCAAACTGTGTCTCAGGCACATCAAACGTGGCAAAACACCAACTATATGCATATCATTGCAATTTTTTTGCCTTCATCAAGAGCACCTCTATAGGGTTATGGTGGGAAGTTGCCCCCAACACTCAAAGAGTAATTTTTCTGCACCTGTTTGACAGGTGCATATAATTGCAATTTTTTACAGCAAGGCCAATTCTTGCTTTCATCGTGATTACCTCTAAAGGGTTACGGTGGGAAGGCGCCACCAACACCCAAAGACCAATTTTTATGCACCTGTTACTTCTATACAAAGTCAAAGTGACACCAGAATGTATCCAAAAAGTCTCTAATCCTGTTCTCAGTGCACTCAGTGTGGCCTCATCATACACACTAGCTCCCCGGCTGTTGCTGAGCAAAATAAAGGCAGCTTGCTGGGAAAATGTCATTTTTTTGGCTTTATAAATGCAATTATTGCTGCAGCATATTCTAGACATGGTACAGATCTGCCACTTTACAGGTAGACTAAGGGGATCCCCCAGGCACTATATTTTTAGGCTTTCACTTTAAAAATCACTGCTCGTTTAAAAATTACGTTTATCACAAACATTTTTTTTTATGATAAATGTCCCCCAGCGCAGGATCCGGACCCATATAACCATTGTATGCCCAACTACTTGCATATAAGCCTTCAAAATGGGCACTTTCGATTTTTGACGTTCGGGTCCCATTGACTTTAATGGGGTTCATTATTCGGGTCCGAACTTTCGCGGTGTTCGAAAGTTCTGGTGCAAACCGAACAAGGGTCCATTCGGCCCATCCCTATACAGTAGTAGTTGTAGTAGTAGTAGTAATAAAAAGTCTATTTGCTAAACCTTTTGTGAAGGAAACTCACTGGAAACTTTTGTAGACAATAGGATCTCTATGTTTATTCAGTGTCATATTGATGTAGGATTAAAGACACTCAAAGAGAAGAGAAGTACCCCTCATAATCTAATTATATACAGGTAGATAAGATAAACACGGGACTCATTTCCCAAGGCATCTCTTGAAATATAATGTAAGGCCATCAAGTAAAATTGTTTTACAGAAGTCAGGATCTCTTCAGCGGAAATAGGTTTTGCAGAGATAAAGTATCGTCAGATAATTTTGAAGGGCTATTTGCAATAACCAAGCATCTGATCTGATTTAATTCTTGTGTATACATTTTTTGTGAAATTGTATATACTGTATATAGTGTCTGTTATAAGGCAACTTTGTAAAAGTGATGTCAATAATTTTCATAAAACATTTCATGTTAGAGAACTTTTAGCAGATGCAAAGGATATATCCTTTTTAATGACACATCTTGGGCCTGAACTTTAAACAAGCTTTTAGCTTGTTAATCTTGTGTTTTAACTAATTTTACATGAATGTTATGGTCTGCTAAATAGCAATTTCTTAATTTGCTTTATATATTACCCAAGTTAAAACTTATTGAAAGAATTAATGTGATTTAAAGGTATGCCTTCAACGTGTGGGTGGCATTTTGTCTCCTTCTCTAGTGAATGTGATTATCTTGCTGAATCCTATCATTTTGAAAAATATTCTGCACCAATTATTCTCTCTTAGTCTCGCTTAGCTAGCTAGAAATATTGCTTTTCCAATCCAGAACATCTATTTTTTTTCTGAAAATATTTAACCTAAAGTTTGAATGATCTGCTGGGCCAAACAACCGATGACATTTGAGGGATGCTGGACAGCATATCTGGCAGATGCAACCTAATCATTTCAATGTCTCCAGAAAGCATTGACAACACAGTGCAGAATTTTAGAGCTTAAAAAAAGTCTATACACTTAAGATAGAAGAAAAAAATATATGTGCATTTAAGGTAAAACAGTTTATGTGTAATCAGTCTGCAAAATCGTGTTTCCCGATGCCTTGATTAGATGGAATTTAGCATGAAAACTCAGCATAATCATATTTGCTTTAAAATACTGTCTAAAGTGGTATGGTGTAATTTTGTACTTCTTGCACTGTATATGGCAATTTGCATAAAATTATAAGGCTAGCTATGAAAACAAAAGACTTTTTAAGGCAAAGCACTTAAACACTATATTTTCCCACAAGAGTTAACAAACAAGTTAGAATGTTTTCATGTATTTAACTCTCTCTTTACCAGCAGTACATAGGAGAGGATTGTGCTGTTGAAAGCAATGTTTTTCTGAACATGTTGACCTTAAACGAAGGTTTCTTAACCAGGGTTCCCTGACAAGTCCCCGGGGGTCCTGCCACAATCTACCATTGCAGCAGATTTCTATCCACTATTCACAGAGCCAGCAGTCCAGGATAGAAGGGCTAGTGCCTACTATAGATAATTACTAAAACCCTGAGTTTGCTACGATTGATAACGGTAAGTTAATAATTTTCCCCTTAAAATTGGGGCTGGCGTACCAGGCTACGTGCCTTCAACATGAGCAAGGTACCTTACCAGAGGTAAAGTTGATGAGGACAATAGCCTCTTTCCCACAGCCCTGGCCCAATGGTTGTGGAGGTCTATGGTAAATGAAATTATTGAAATCTGGAAGCCCCCAAAATAAGGTGCCCCACCACCAAGTGAATAAGTAAGGGGTGCAAATTACCTCTACAAAATGCAAATACTAAATAAAGATACAGACACACTATGACAAATATTCTATTTAAAAAGAAACACACAGAAAATGTCCCTCAATGTAAATCCATAATCACTCACATCATCCAGCAATGCAGTCATGATGAACAATGTCCGTAAACTTCCAAAAGAAGAAACATGACTAAAGGTCTGTTTCTGGTGACAGCACTTAGGAAAAAGGCGGGGTATGCCAGGGAACATCACTGACCAAATTGATTAAAAACATCACCAAGTATACTCCACCCCTTTGTTTATGTTCAACTGTCATCTAGGGAACTGTCATTCATGGATCATGTTGGCATGTTTTTTCTTTTGGTGGATGTCATTCCTCATGGTTGACCTGGATCTACATCTCTTGAAAATGAGATTGACAATGAATTTATATCATAGGGACATTTTTTTGCTTTTGTTTTTATAAAATGTAAAATGTGTCTGTGGGTATAATTGCTTTACATTTGTGTGAATGATTGTTGTTAGCTTTAACTCATTCATGTAATGCCGAAGAGGCCCTTGTTCTTATCTACATGGGCAAGCCTCTTTTGCAGGGGGTACCTGGCAAAATGGTTAATCTTTTACAGTCAAGGGCCTCTAACAGCTTATGTTGTGAATGACAGCACACAATGGCAGTTCACAACAACAAAATTACAACACAGGCTGACAGCTATTACTATGACTGTAAAAAATCAATTTACACCCTGCCTCCACTGAGTGGGGAGTCGGTGCAGATAAGCTGTAGACACAGCAAGTGTACCCATGTACTGAATGGGGAGTCAGCTTATAGATGCACCTATAAAAGAAAACCGCTTCATGATAAACCGCGTTCGTGATAAATTGTAAGTAAAACATAAAATATGATAATATGTCATTCAGCTAATAAAAAAAATCATGATATATGATTATACCTGGACTGTAGTGATTCCTTGATCCCGTCCAACTAGAACTTTCCCTGCTTCCAGTGTAGCTATTTTTGGTTCTTCAACTTTCATGAAATCACTCACTAGGTCAGTGATATCAAACTGCCAGTCAGGACCAAGCATGTGTATTAGTTGACCACCAACATCTGCAGATTCTGCAACAAACTGAGTGAAGACTCGAACCATTGCATGCTGGTATTGCAAGGAACACCCTCTGCCTTTCTTTTCATCATCTTCTTCATCTTCACTATCTCTGGTTGGTCTGAAAAGAAATTTGAGATATGATAAAAATATCCATTAATTGCATTAATAAAATCAGCTAAAGTTATGTCAAAAATCTCACAATTCTTGTAAATGTTGGCTCTGCCTTTCCGACCTCAGGAGCCTCTATAGATTAGTATGGTTTCTCTAGTCATTGTGGCTGAACATCATATTAAAAGATCAAGGGGGTGACTTAAAAGTTGGGAGGGCAGAGACAGTCTCTAGTTTTTCAAGAAAAAGTAAGATGTGCATATTACTTGAGCTGTCTATATCTCCAGATTGAATAATTGTTTTCAAATATGGCTTTTCCTTCTGGTAAAGTATCAAAGTATAAAGTATGCTTAGTATGAAGTTACCAAATTTCCGAATGGTTTACTTTACTAAGGTGTAACATATAGTGCAATCAAAATAGCACAATGCTTAAAGCTGAACTCCAGCTTTTGATACACTTTACATAAGTAATATCCTTTATCCGCTAATTCTCATCTATCTTCCCTAGGTAAGTATTGTAGAAGTGGGAAGAGTTACCATTACAAAAAGGTACCCACTCCCTGAAGAAAAGAAAAATAAATTTGTTGGGGAGGATGAGCAATACTTTAAATTTTAAGTGAGCGTCCGCTTTAAACTTTTGTATTTTTTTATTGCATGTGAGTCAGGTTAAAGCTGAAATCAAGCTTTTGATACAAATTAACTATGACCCTCACAAACATTTGAGGCTTCTGAATGTGCTAAATGTAGCTGAAGTTACATACAATATACCGCACTGTGTTCCAGGTTCGAGCCGAGACTTCCTGTCTCATACCTGGAACACAGTAGAGTCTATCTGATCATTCAGAGAAAGCGATGTATTCTAGCAATGAATACAAAACTTCCTCTGGCTGAGTCAGAAAGGCGGGCTGATGATGTTACAACCACTGACTCAAAAATGTTAGCACATGGTTCCACATGTAAAAAAATAGGGACCTATCATTTTTATATTTACATAATGACTGCTTTGGACAAAGAGGTTGAGTTACTAAAGGCAAATAACTGTTCACCCGGGCCGTTCCTTTAGAGTCCTATGCCATAAATGGTGGCTCCGGCCAGTCACACAGCCGGAGTCCGCGAACCCGGAAGGAAGACCTGGGGAAGATGGGAGCGCTTGTATCGGTGACAGCGCGGCACTGGAAGGCTTCGTTTTCAGGTAAGTTTAACGTAATGTGCTAGTATGCGATGCATTCAAGCACATTATGACATTACCTCAGGGTATAAAACAAAACTGCGGTTTACTACTGCTTTAAAGACTGGTGCCACCGGGGAGTGGGAAGAGCAGAGTATAGCAAGCTTGCAAGAAGTGTCTAACAAATGCAGGGAGTGAGACAAAGTGGGGCAGAGGATTGCCTTCCGATGCTTAGGAGAAATTCACATCAGAAGATCAACGGAAGAGGGGTACAGGCCTTTTCCTACAAGGCTATCCATTCAGGTCGATTGTACTGTTTTTTATATTTATATGTACAACACAGAAAAAAACCTTTTGCCCAAGGGACTTTTAAACAGTCACATCTCAGACAGTAAATGTAAAAATATGAATTTTTTTTTTTTTATTATCATACATTTAAAAACATATGTACCATAATAATAAAGAAGACATAAACAATGAACATGAATGGTGCTGCAGTTCATATGAAAAAATTAGATATGCGGGACCTGAAAGCACCATACAGATACCCCAATCGATCTAGAACTGCTGCACAAATGAACTCTAGGCATTTTGTGAAGTAATTCTCGCTTCCTCAGGAGAGTCACGGGTAGGTATAGGTAGTGCCAAATGCTGGACAACTCTCGGCGGAAAGGTAATCCGGTTGTATAAAGAAGGCACGCTTGTGTGTAGCAATATATATGGTAACATACAGAGGGTCTCCCCCAGGCGTGTCCAGAAGTCAACTCTTTTTCCCCATGGGAGCTGTGAAGGCGCGGGGAGATGGTAACAACCTGGTGTGTTCACAGATCTGACATCCTGGTGGTCGATGTAAATGCAACCAAGGGAAAGAAAAATCGCCACACACTCTTAGGGGAAGAAAGACCAAAACAGGACAGCCAAGTTCTGTACTGCTGGAAGCATGCTGTACCATTCCGGCGAGAGCTGACCAGCATTTGGCACTACCCATACCTACCTGTGCCTCTCCTGAGGAAGCGAGAATTACTTCGCGAAATGCGTAGAGTTCATTCGCAGTAGTGCAGTTGCTACTACTTTTCTGGTGGTGTACACAATACAGTACACCTATAGTTGTTATTACACTTCTGTTAGTGTACACTGTACCGTGCACCCCTAGTGCAGTTGCTACTACTTTTCTGGTGGTGTACACAGTACACAATACATACAGTACACCCATAGTTGTTATTACACTTCTTTTGGTGTACACAGTACCGTGCACCCGTAGTGCAGTTGCTAGTGCAACTACTTTTCAGGTGGTGTACACAGTACACAATACATACAGTGTACCCATAGTTGTTATTAAACTTCTGTTGGTGCACACAGTACCGTGCACCCCTAGTGCAGTTGCTACTACTTTTTTGGCAGTGTACATAATACATACAGTGCACCCATAGTTGTTATTACACTTCTGTTGGTGTTCACAGTACTGTGTACCCATAATGCAGTTGCTACTACTTTTCTGGTGGTGTACACAGTACACAATACATACAGTGCACCCATCATTGTTATTAAACTTCTGTTTTTGTACGCAGTACCGTGCACTCCTAGTGCAGTTGTTACTACTTTCCTGGTGGTGTACACAATACAACAATACATACGGTGCACCCATAGTTGTTATTACACTTCTGTTGGTGTACACAGTACCGTGCACCCCAAGTGCAGTTGCTATTACTTTTCTGGTGGTGTACACAGTACACAATACATACAGTACACCCATAGTTGTTATTACACTTTTTTTGGTGTACACAGTACCGTGCACCCCTAGTACACTTGCTACTACGCTCACAGGCCACTAAAAGAGGGCAAGCAGGCTCTGTGTCAACAGTCGACAGTGCTGGTCATGGACACGGTGCATCCTCAGCATGTGGCTGTGGGGCACGCTTGTCCTTTTTTTCTGCAGCTTGCCGTGTTATTGAGCCACAACATGCAGAAATGTTGGTGGAATGGATAGCAAAGCCCTCCTCATCCTCCTGATCCTCTGTCACCCAGGCTCAGAGTAGTTTGCCTGCCAATGCAGCTGCCAAAACAGCCTATTCCATCGGTTCCATGTCAACAGTCACTCCTTCCCTAGCCCCACCATCATGCACGGAGGAGTCCCCCGAACTATTCGACCACAATATTGGGTACATGCTGCAGGAGGATGCGCAGTGATTTGAAGGCTCCGATGATGGTACCCAGGTTTAGGAAGGGAGTAGCGTGAGCCTAGAGAGAGGGGGTGACCAAGAAGGCCAAGAAACTGGCAGTCATGTTCCCAGAGCTGCAGCATACTGCCAAGTTTGCTCCAGTGACGAGGAGGGAGGGGATGATGAGGTCACTGTCTCTACTTGGGTGCCTGATAGAAGAGGGGAGGAGGCACATCTCCAACGAGGCAGGATACCCTCCAGGGGCAGCTTAGAGGCAGCCACCATATTGCATCACAACGCAGAGCTAAGCAGGTGCAGGGCGCTGCTGATTCCCCACATATTTTCTTTTGTGGGGTGGGCCTTTTTTGACACATGTGCAGCAGATCGCACCGTTGCTGTTTGCAACATATGTCTGAAGCGTATCAAGCGTGGCCATAACAACAGCCGCTTGGGCACCACATGCTTGACCAGACATATGATGACCTCCCATGCAGTCCATTGGCAGCAGCACTTAAAAGACCGACATCAAAGAACAAGGCGGACCTTATCTTGCTCCTCATCAGCTGGGATATCCAACCCCACTATACCTCCAGTCCTCTCAGAAACCTGCACTGAAAGGAATGAAGGTATAGAAATAGGTGTCCCAAGTACTTGCAGCCAATCTGCTAGCGGTACACCAAAATCCGATTTCAGCAGGAAAATTTCCCTACCCCAGTTGCTAAACCATCTAAAGAAATTCGGTCCCAGCCATCCGCATGCTCAGCATCTGAATGTTAGCTTGGCCAAATTGCTAGCACTGCAACTTCTGCCTTTTCAGCTGGTAGACTCTGCCCCCTTTCGTTAATTTGTGGAATGTGCGGTACCTCAGTGGCAGGTTCCCAAATGCCATTTAATTTCATGCAAGGCCATTTTGGCTCTCTACCAGCAAGTGGAAGGCAATCTCTTGGCCTCGTTGGACAGGGAGGTCAGCAGTAGGGTGCATATTACTGCTGATTCATGGTCCAGCAGGCATGGACAGACACATTACCTTTCTTTCACGGCACACCGGGTAACTCTACTGGCAGCTGGGAAGAATGCAGGACAGGGTTCAGTATTGTTGGAGCTTGTTCCTCCACCACGCCGCCAAAATGCTAGTGGTAATTCTGCCACAGCTCTCTTCTCCACACCCTCCTCTTCTTCTTCCTCTATGGCCTCTTCCTCTGCAGATTTCTCCTCTGAACCAGCGGTGCTCCATAGGCGTTCAAGGGGCTACGCAAGCACTCAGGCGAAAAGATGCCATGCGGTGCTTGAGTTGGTCTGCTTAGGGGACACTGGGGCAGAGATTCTGGCAGCTCTGCAGGGGCAGGCTCAGAGGTGGTTGATGTCACGCCAGCTTCAGCCAGGAATGCTTGTATGTGACAATGGCACCAACCTCCTCTCCGCCCTCCGACAGGGACACTTGACGCATGTTCCCTGTTTGGCTCACTTCCTGAATTTGGTGGTGCAGTGGTTCTTGAGCAGATACCCTGGCTTACAGGATCTCCTGAGGCAGGCCAGGAAAGTCTGTGGTCATTTCCGCCGGTCATATAATGCCGGTGCTGGGCTGGCTGACATTCAAAGAGAATGCAACCTGCCCAAGAACCGCCTCATTTGTGACATGCTCACCAGGTGGAACTCAATGTTGGCAATGCTGCAGCGGCTGCACACGCAGCAGAGGGCCATCAATGAGTACCTGTGTGAGTATGGCACCAGGACAGGGTCAGGGGGGCTTGGCTTTTTTTTGCCACGCTAGTGGCTACTGATCAAGGATGCATGCACTGTCCTGTCACCATTTGAGGAGGCCACGAGGATGGTGAGCAGTGACAGTGCATGCATCGGTGATATTGTCCTCCTTGTCTTCCTGTTGGAGCACATGCTTCGTGGAATAATGGACAGGGCACTTGAGGCAGAACAGCGGGAGGAAGAGGAGGACTTCCTTACCTCTCAAGGCCCCCTTTATCCAGATACTAGTATTCCTGCAGGCCCGACAATCACAGAAGAAGAAAAAGAGGAGGAGGAGGAGGATTGTGTCAGCATGGAGGTGGAGGATAACACTCAGCATCAGCAGCAGTCTTCAAGGGATCGTTCGCAGTCTCCAGAAACCCATGCAGTTGTACGTGGCTGGGAGGAGGTGGTTGAGGATCATATGATCCTTAGTGACCCAGAGGACTCAGGATCGAATGCCTCTGCAAACTTACGCTGCATGACCTCCCTGATCCTGCACAGCTTGCTAAAGGACCCTAGGGTTCATGGTATCAAGGAGAGGGATCATTACTGGCTGGCAACCCTTCTTGATCCACATTACAAGGGTAAGGTTGCAGAACTTATCCAGCCTTTGCAGAGGGAGCAGAGGATGAAACATCTTCGGGAGGCCTTGCAGAAAGGTTTGTGCAATGCGTTTCCAGAGCCTGGGAGGTTACAGTTTCTTGGTGCTGGACAACATGTTGCTAAGGCTTCGTTCAATCACAGAAAGAGCGGTGGAGAAGGTGGCCGGCTGACCGATGCCTTCAGACAATTCTTCAGTTCTCATCGCCCAGGTCTGAACGGTTCCAGCAACCATCACCAGCATCTGTATCAGACTTGGAGAGCTTTCCAACAGAACATCCACTGGGTTACTGGGTCTTGAGGATGGACCACTGGCCAGAGCTTGCTCAATATGCAATTGAGCTACTGGCCTGTCCTGCATCCAGCGTTGTTTCTGAACACACATTCAGTGCTGCTGGAGGCTTTGTAACTGATCACAGAGTGCGCCTGTCCACAGACTCTGTTGATCGGCTCACATTCTTAAAAATGAATCAGTCTTGGATCACCAGCTACCAAGCACCTGATGCTGATGTAACTGATTGATTTTTCTATGGATGTGGGATCCCTTAAAGACTGCATATGCTGAGTGACTATCCTATTATGATGAGTGACTATCCTATTCCTCCTCAATCTTCATTAGGGATGAGCTTCGAGTTCAAGTCGAACCCATGTTTGACTCGAACATCCCACGTTCGACCGTTCGTCGAATTGCGAACGATATTGGCCGTTCTCGCCAAATTCTAATGGCGCGTCACGGCCCATAATTCACTGCAGCATCGCAGTGCATTGCTGGCTGATGATTGGCCAAGCATGCACTATGACCCGCATGCTTGGCCAATCACAGCGCCGTCTGTACAGAGAGCCGTAATTGGCCAAAGCCAGGGTGGCTTTGGCCAATTATGGCTCAGGGGGTTTAGTACATGCCCCACACTATATAAGGCCGCCTACACATCAGCCCTGTGTAGTGTGTTCGAGAGAGAGAGAGAGAGAGAGAGACAGTGTCATTTGATTTAAGTTAGATAGATACACAATACAGTGTATTGTGTATATATATATATGCATCCTAGGAGTTGTATATATATATATATATATATATATATATATATATATATATATATACTGTATTCAGTTTAGCTAGATCCGTTCCTGTTATTCTCTTCCTACTGACAGGCAGGCAGAAGAAAATTGCTGGTGTTCTTCTGATCCTATTAGTCCTATTAGCTACAGTATTTACAGTTAGTGTAGTGTGTCCTCTGCACAGTGTGCCGATTACACAGGAAGAGGACGAGGAGGAGGAGGAAGAGGAGGATTGTGTCAGCATGGACATGGAGCATCAGCAGCAGTCTTCAAGGGATCATTTACAGTCCAAAGAAACCCATGGACTTGTACGTGGCTGGGAGGAGGTGGCTTGCGGATCATGTCGTCCTTAGTGACCCAGAGGACTCTGGACAGAATGCCTCAGCAAACCTACGCTGCATGGCCTCCCTGATCCTGCAAAGCCTGCGGAAGGATCCTCATATTCGTGGTATCAAGGGGAGGGATGATTACTGGCTGGCAACCCTCCTTGATCCATGTTACAAGGGTAAAGTTGCGGACCTTATCTTGCCGACGCAGAGGGAGCAGAGGATAAAACATCTTCCGGAGGCCTTGCAGAAAGGTTTGTGCAACACGTTTCCAGAGCCTGGGTGGTTACAATTTCCTGGTCCTCCTGCACAACGTGTTGCTGAGGCTTCGGTCAGTCACAGAAGGAGCAGTGGAGAAGTCCGCAGCCCCAAGGTCTGATCGGTTCCAGCAACCATCGCCAGCGTCTGATTCACATCGTGCAGGATTACCTAGGGGCAAGATCAGACTTGGACACCTTTCCCACCCTTTCCCAATCCTCTGGGTTACTGGGTCTTGAGGATGGATCACTGGCCAGAGCTTGCACAGTATGCAATTGAGCTACTGACCTGTCCTGCATCCAGTGTTTAATGTGAGATCCCTTCAAGACTGCCTATGCTGATGCTGAGTGACTATCCTGTTATGCTGAGTCACAATCCTCTTCCTCCTCAATTTTCATGCTGATAGCTTGTAAGAACATTTTTGGTTCTGGGCACTGCCACCAGTGCCCAAGGCCCAATTTTTTTGTTTAACAGGAGGGTATTATTACAATTTTTGATGCAATACTTTGCAGCAAGGCTCATTCCTGCGCTCCAACTATAGTATCTGTGAGGAGTTGCAATGTTGTGGCACCAGCACCAGTGCCCAAGGCCCAATTTTTCAGCCCCTGTTTAACTGGGGCATATTATTACAATTTTTGATGCAATACTTTGCAGCAGGGCTCATTCCTGTGCTCCAACTAGAGCAGTGGTTCTCAACTCCTGTCCTTGGGACCCACTAACAGGCCAGGTTTGCAAGATAACTGAAATACATCACAGGTGATATCATTTGCTGCTCAGTGATTGCAGTATTTTAGTCTGCATCTCCCCAAGGTAATACTTAAATTCTGGCCTGTTAGTGGGTCCTGAGGACCGGAGTTGAGAACCACTGAACTAGAGTATCTGTGAGGAGTTGCAGTGTTGTGGCACCAGCACCAGTGCCCAAATTTTCAGCCCCTGTTTAACAAGGACGTATAATTACAATTTTTGATGCAATACTTTGCAGCAGGGCTCATTCCTGCGCTCTAACTATAGCATCTGTGAGGGGTTGCAGTGTTGTGGCACCAGTGCCTAAGGCCCAATTTTTCTGCCCCTGTTCAACAGGGACATGTAATTACAATTCTTGATATAATATTTCACAGCAGGGCCCGTTCCAGCTCCCACCAAGAGTAACTGTGAGGACTTACAGTGTTGTGGCAACACCACCACCATCAAAGGCCCAATTTTTCTGCCCCTGTTAAACAGGTGCATGTAAATAAAATTCTTGATATAAAATTTCACAGCAGGGCCCGTTCCAGCACCCAGCAAGAGTAACTGTGAGGACTTACAGTGTTGTGGCACCAGCACCACCACCACCAAAGGCCCAATTTTTCTACCTCTGTTCAACAATGGCATATAATTACAATTCTTGATCTAATATTTCACAGCATGGCCCATTCCTGCGCCCACCAAGAGTAACTGTGAGGGCTTACAGTGTTGTGGCAACACCAACACCTAAGGCCCCAATTTCTGCAGAGTATTTAGGGCAGGCCCCTACTTTCAAACATCCAACTTACAAACGACTCCTACTTGCAAACAGAAGGAGACAACAGGAAGTGAGATGAAATCTACCCCTAGGAATGGAAATTCTCTCCTGTAAGAGTTAATATGGGAAAAATGTGTCTCCTCTTCACTGATGCTTTATCACCAATCCTTGTTTCACTAAAAACCCCAAATTTTCAAAAAACATTTGTCATTGGGACAGAAAGTGAGGTGAAATCTTCTGAAGAGGTGCACAGACAGCAAAACAAATGTTACAGGGGTGATAACTCTTACCTATGTTTTACAAAAAGCTTAAAAATAGATTTTTGGCTGGAGCTACATTTTATCCGCTTGCCGCCCACTGGCTGTCATATAACGGCCAGGCGGTGCGGCTCTCATTCTGGGAGGGCGTCATATGACGCCCTCACCTTCCCTACCCACCAGGGGGCGCACCGGCGGCAATCGCGCACACCCGCCGTGTCACTGGGCACCCGATGCGTAAACACACAGATCCACATCCTGTCAGAGAGGAGAGGAGACCGATGTGTGTTCTCAGTATAGAGCAACACCGATCGGTCTCCTCTCCTTGTGAGTCCCCTCCCCCTTCAGTTAGAAACATTCCCTAGGAACACAGTTAACCCCTCGATCACCCCCTAGTGTTAACCCCTTCCCTGCCAGTCACATGTATACAGTAATCAGTGCATTTTTATAGCACGGATCGCTGTATAAATGTGAATGGTCCCAAAAATGTCTTAAAAGTGTCCAATGTGTCCGCCGCAATATTGCAGTCACAATAAAAATCGCAGATCGCCGCTATTACTAGTAAAAAAAAATAAATTAAAAAAATGCTATAAATCTATCCCTTATTTTGTAGACGCTATAACTTTTGCTCAAACCAATCAATATTCACTTACTGCGATTTTTTTTTACCAAAAATATGTAGAAGAATACATATCGGCCTAAACTGAGGAAAAAATTAGTTTAAAAAAAAAATTGGATATTTATTATAGCAAAAAGTAAAAAGTATTGTGTTTTTTTCCTTGTCAAAAGAAGTTTATTGAGTATACAATGTTATAAAGATACATAAAGTAAGTTTACAAGGATCTATAAAGTAAGCTTATTGTTTTACAGTAGGGTTTATATAGGTAAATATCATGAAATTTCAAATATTAAACATTGGGTTCACGTAAACCTAAATTAAAGATATATATCATTTCCTTAGTTACTTTTGTAGGTATTTAAATGATTTATACCTACTATACATATTGTTTACAAGTAGAGTGTATATAGGTCAAATAAATTCTGATAATGAGCTTTAATCGTAAGGTGGAGAAAAGGAAAGAGAAAGAAGAAAAAGGGTTGAAAGGTAGAGGTATGGTCCACAAGGTTGTCCCGCTCGTCAGTTTATTATTCTTTTTAGTTCTCTTTGAAGCCTTAGAATGGGTGTCTCTGTAAGTCATTTAATCTGTTACCATGGCAACAGGGCAGAGTCATTGAAGTTTGACAGGAACTGTTGTTTTATCCAAGGATGCCAAAGTTTTTCAAATTTTGGAATTTGATTTTGATCGATGGCTACCATCTTAGCATGGGACATTGTATTATTCATTCTGTGAATTGTTTCTGCTAGTACCAATGTAGGAGATTTCCATGCCTTGGCCACTGTTTGTTTTGCAGAAGTTGGATCATAAGTTTGAATTGAGAGAGTGTTAACCATTCCGGTTTTAGATTAAGTAAAGTTAAATATGGATCTGGTTATATTATTTTTTTAAATATTTTAGATGCAATCACGAAGACTTCCTTCCAGAAGGTTTGGATTACTGGGCACGTCCACCATATGTGTAAATATGTGCCTATTTCTGGGCATCCTCGAAAACAAAGAGCTGAGGTATTAGGTGAATATTTTGCCACTCTAGCGGGTACAAGGTACCAGCGAGTTAGGACTTTATAATTTGTCTCCAGTGCTAAGATGTTGGGTGAAGATGACTTAGATGTGAGCCATATGTTAGACCAGTCCGTGTCTTCTAAAGTTCGTCCCAGGTCCTCCTCCCACCTCTGAACGTAAGAGGGTCTATTAAGATTTGCTACTCCATATAATTGATTATAAAGTGATGAAATTGTACCTTTAGCAAATGGATCTTTTGTACAGATTGATTCAAAAATGGATAATTGGGATAATGGTGTATCCCCCTTTAGGAATGGTGTATAGAAATTTTTGATTTGGAGATATCTAAATATCTCAGAGTTTGGTAGATCATATTTTTCTCTAAGCGATGGGAATTAAAGGAATGATTTAGATGCTATGAAGTCATTTAGTGTCTGAATGCCTGATGTTGTCCAAGCTTTAAAAAAATTTGGGTAGATCCATGCCGGATAAAAGGCCGGATTTCTGATAAAAGAAAGGAGAGGATTGTGTGGAGATTGTAACTGATATTTGGTTTTTAGTTTATCCCAGAGAGATAAGAAGTGTTTAGTTATGGGATTATGAATTTTAAAGCGGTCTTTAGGATCAAGCCATAATAAATTTGATATTAATAGAGGGTCATTTTCTGAAGCTTCTATAAATACCCATAATGGGATTTCCTGTTTTGCATGGTATTTGGACAGACTGGCCAAATGTGCTGCTCTGTAGTAGTTAGTAAAATTAGGGTATCCCAGGCCTCCTTTATTTTTGGGAAGATGTAGTGTGTGTATAGGTATACGTGGTTTAGAAGAGCCCCATATAAACGAAGTTGCTCTTTTTTGTACTATTCTCAAAAAATAGGAAGGAATTGGAATAGGGAGGACTCTGAATAGATAAAGCAATTTGGGTAGAATAGTCATTTTGATTGCATTAATCTTCCCTATCCAGGATAAAGGAAGTTGCGACCATTGTTTTATTAGATTTGTGATCTGTCTTAATACAGGAGGATAATTGGTTGAGAATAAGTCAGAATGAGATGCTGTTAAATGAATTCCAAGATATGGGATTGATTTTTCTGCCCATGTGAATGGGAGTGCAGCCCTAGCCGGGTTCATTTCCATGTTTGTGAGTGAAATATTAAGCACTAGGCATTTCTTAGGATTAATCATAAGGCCGGATAGGGCTGCAAATCCATCAAGAGCTGGTATTAAGTTAGGACCAGAGACCTGTGGTGATGATAGAAAAAGTAATATATCGTCTGCAAATATACATAATTTGTGTGTAATACCTCCTACTTCAATGCCAGTTATAGTTTGGTTTGTTCTGATGTATTGGGTCATGGGTTCGAGTATAAGGGCAAATAATAAGGGAGATAATGGGCAACCCTGTCGGGTACCTCTTTCGATATTAAAGGCTTCAGATTTGTATCCAGCATATTTTATATAGGCTTTGGGTTTATTATATAATGCTTTGATCCATGTTAAAAAGTGGGGTCCAAAACCCCATTTTTGTAATGAATATTGCATATATTGCCAGGATACTGTGTCAAATGCCCTCTTAATATCGAGAGATAGAAAACATAAAGGGATTTTCCGTTTTTTAGCAATATGTGCCAATAACACTGCCCTGCGTATATTATCGCCTGCCTGTCTATTTGGCATGAAGCCTACTTGATCTCTATGTATTAATTTTCCTATAATGCTATTGAGGCGTTTTGCTATTATTTTTGCTAATAATTTAATATCAAGGTTTAACAGAGAGATAGGCCGATAATTCACACAGGAAGTATCATCAGAAAGGGGTTTTGGGATCATACAAACAATTGCCATTAGTGTTTCTTGCCGAAAAGAATGTCCATCTAGAAGTTTGTTAAAAGTTTCAGTGAGAATGGGAGAGAGTATTTCTGAGAATGTTTTACAGTATAAAGCCGAGTAGCCGTCTGGGCCTGGTCTTTTGTTAAGTTTTAGGTCTTTTATGGCGTTAGCAACTTCATCTATAGTTATAGGCTCATCCAAACTGCTTTTTTGATTCTGAGATAACTCAGGTAAGGTTATTTTTGAGAAGAAGGATTCAGCCTCTGTAGGATTAAATTAATTGTTTGTCTTGTATAAAGTTGCGAGATGTGAGTGAAATTTATGGACTATTTTAACTGGATTACAAGTGTAAACATTTTTTGATAATTTCAAACGTATTGGTTTGAAAGATTTGTTAGTTGAATTTAATGCCCGAGCCAAATATGTACCTGGTTTGTTTGTATTCATGTAGAAATTGTGTTTGGAGCGTTTGAGGGATTTATCAACTGACTCAGTGAGAAATAGATCGTATTCCAATCTAGATTTTTCCAGATGAGATTTTGTACTCTGAGATGGATTATCTTGAAATGATATGTAGGCTGCATTAAAATTGAGTTCTAGTTTTTTTGCTAGATTTTTGCATTCCCGTTTAAATAGTGCCATTTGTCTTTGTATTGTACCACCCAAGACAGGCTTATGAGCTTCCCACAGTGTTATTGGGGAGATGTCTGTTGTATTATTAATTGATATGTATTCCTTTAAAGCTTGTTCAATGGCCATCTGATGTAGTGGGTGTTTGAGCATTATGTCCGGTATATACCAGTATTGTGTTTTTTTCAAACTTGTCCCTCTTCTTTTGTTTATAGCGCAAAAAATGAAAACCGCAGATGTGATCAAATACCACCAAAATAATGCTCTATTTGTGGGGAAAAACGAATAAAAATTTCATTTGGGTACAGTGTTGTATGACCGCGCAATTGTCATTCAAATTGTGACAGCGCTGAAAGCTGAAAAATGGCTTGGGCAGGAAGGGGGTGAAAATGCACTGTATTGAGATGGTTAAAAATGTACCAGTTCAAAATTATAAACAGATTCTTCTTAACAACAAACCTACAGTCCCTGTCTTGTTTGCACCTCCTATATTAGAGTATATAGGGCCTGGGGGCCCCACGCCTTAATATCCATACAAGACCCAAAGGGCCTGGTAATGGACTGGGGGGGTACCCATGCTGTTTTTCTCACTGATTTTCATCCATATTGCCGGGAGCCAACATTACATTAAAGCCGCAAGCAGTTATAAATGACTTTTATTTCTTTAAAAATGTCATTTTGTGCAGGGACTGCTCTAAGCACGGGAAACACGCGCCACTTTACAGGCATACTATAGACACCCCCCAGGTATGATATTTAAAGGAATATTTCACTTTTTTTTTACTTTAAGCATCATTAAAATCACTGCTCCTGAAAAAACGGCAGTTTTTAAAACTATTTTTTGCATTGATACATGTCCCCTGGGGCAGGACCCGGGTCCCCAAACCCTTTTTAGGGCAATAACTTGCATATTAGCCTTTAAAATTAGCACTTTTGATTTTGAACGTTCGAGTCCCATAGACTTTAATGGGGTTCTAAAGTTTGCGCAAACTTTCGGTCCGTTCGCAGGTTCTGGTGCTTACCGAACCAGGGGGTGTTCGGCTCATCCCTAATCTTCATGATGATAGCTTCTAGGAATATTTTTGGTTCAGGGCACCACCACCACTTCCTAAGGCCCAATTTTTCTGCCCCTATTTAACAGGGGCGTGTAATTACAATTTTTGATCTAATATTTCACAGCAGGGCCTGTTCCTGCTCTCAACAAAAGTATCTGTGAGGCTTTACAGTGTTTCACGATCGGAAATTCCGCCAGCAAAACTCTGGTGAGAGCTTTTTGTCGGAAAATGCGACCGTGTGTATGCTCCATCGGTCTTTTGCTGGCGGAATTCCAGCCAGCAAAAGATTGAGAGCATATTCTCTATTTTTCGTTTGGGAAAAGTTCCTATCCAAAAATGCGATCGTCTGTACAAATTCCAACGTTCAAAATTCCTACGCGTGCTCGAAAACAATTTGACGCATGCTCGGAAGCATTGAACTTCATTTTCTTGGCTCGTCGTAGTGTTGTACATCACCGCCTTCTTGACGGTCGAAAGTTAAGAGAACTTTTGTGTGACCGTGTGTATGTAGGCAAGCTTGAGCGGAATTCCGTTGGAAAAACCATCCAAGTTTTTTCCAACGGAAAATCCGCTTGTGTGTACGGGGCATTAGGCCCAATTTTTCTGCCCCTGTTTAACCGGGGGGCGCGTAATTACAATTTTTGATCTAATATTCCACAGCAGGGAATGTTCCTGCGCTCAACAAAAGTATCTGTGAGGCTTTACAGTGTTGTGCCACCACCGCCTAAGGCCCAATTTTTATGCCCCTGTTTAACAGGGGCACGTAATTACAATTCTTGATATAATATTTCACAGCAGGGCCCGTTTCAGTGCCCACCAAGAGTAACTGTGAGGGCTTACAGTGTTCTGTTATCACCAACACCTAAGGCCCAATTTTCTGCAGAGTGTATAGGGCAGGCCATATAGTATATACAGGCGGTCCCCTATTTTCAAACATCCGACTTACAAACGACTCCTACTTAGAAATGGAGGGAGACAGCAGGAAGTGAGAGGAAATCTACCCCTAGGAAGGGAAATTCTCTCCTGTAAAATTTAATATGGGAAAAAGGTGTCTCAACTGATGCTTTATCACCAATCCTTGTTTCCATAATAACCCAAAATTTTCTAAATCCAATTGTCATTGGGACAGAAAGTGAGGTGAAATCTTCTGAACAGGGGCACAGACAGCAAAACAAATGTTACAGGGGTGATGATAACCCTTCCCTAAGTTATCCAAAAAGCTTAAAAAAATAGATTTTTTGGCTGGAGCTACACTTACAAAATGTACCTGTTCCAAATTACAAACAGATTCAACTTAAGAACAAGCCTACAGTCCCCATCCACCGGGGACCGCCTGTATACTGCTGCTGTTCAGAGTACCCTGTTTTCCGAAAATAAGACCTAGCGTGATTGTCAGTGATGACTGGGCAGGACCCGGGATCCCAAACACTTTTTATGACAATAACTTGCATATTCCCTTTAAAATTAGCACTTTAGATTTTTCACTTTCGAGTACCATAGACTTTAACGGTGTTCGCACAAATTTTTTGACTGTTCGCATGTTCTGCCGCGAACCGAACCGGGGGGTGTTCGGCTCATCCCTAGTTGAAACACAGTCCTTAACTGAATCAGAAACAGCTGTATAGGAGGCTTAAACCAGGCAATGCGGAACACTGAAGATGCAGTGGTCAGCCAAGGAAACAATACAGCATGACACATCATGCTTAGATGTCCAGGAGTGCCATCAGCACAGAACTGGCAGAAACCAGTGAGGCCATGGTGCATCCATTTACTATTCAGAAAAGTCTGGCCAGAAGTGGTCTTCATGGAAGAATTGTAGCCAAAAAGTCATATCTCCGACCTTAGAAACAAGGCTAAGTGACTATGCATGAAAAAATAGAAGCTGGGGTGCAGAAAAATGAAAGCAGCTGCTCTGGATTGAGGAGTCAAAATTTTAAATATTTGGCTGTAGCAGGAGGCAGTTGTTCACCAAAGGGTTAGTCAGGATCAATGCTAAGAAATACAGGCAGATTAATTGTCCAACCTGCCATACCATCAGGGAGATGTGTGATTGGCCCCAAATGTATTCTGTAGCTTGACAATGACCCCAAACACAAACCAAAGTCATTAACAACTATCTTCAGCATAAAGAAAAACAAGGAGTCTTGGAAGTAATGGTTGATGATGGTTGATGATCTTAACAGTATTATTATTATTATTATTATTAATATTATACAGGATTTATATAGCGCCAACAGTTTACGCAGCGCTTTCCAATATAAAAGGGAGACAATACAGTTATAATACAATAAAATATAAGAGGATTAAGAGGGCCCTGCTCAGAAGAGCTTACAATCTAATAGGGTGGGACAGGTGGTACAAAAGGTTGTAACTGTGGGGAATGAGCTGATAGAAGTGGTAGGAGATTAGTTGGAGACGTGATAGGCTTTCCTGAAGAGATGAGTTTTCAGGGATCACCTGAAGGTAGCAAGAGTAGGGGATAGCTGGACATGTTGAGGTAGCGCTTTCCAGGAGATGGGAGAGGCTCTGGAGAAATCCTGGAGACGAGCATGGGAGGAGGAGACAAGAGAGCTTGAGAGCAGGAGGTCTTGAGAAGAGCGGAGAGGATGATTTGGGTGATATTTGGAGACAAGATTGGTGATGTAGCTCGGGGCAGAGTTGTGAATGGCTTTGTATGTTGTGGTTAGTATTTTGATTTTAATTTGCTGGGTGATTGGGAGCCAGTGTAGGGACTGGAGGAGAGGGTTATCAGACACTGAGCGGTTGGTAAGGTGTATAAGTCTGGCAGCAGCATTAATGATAGACTGAAGAGGGGCTAGCCTATGGAGAGGCAGGCCAATGAGAAGGGAGTTGCAATAGTCAAGGCGAGAGATAACAAGGGAGTAAATGAGGAGCTTGGTGGTTTCATTTGTTAAAAAGGGGCAAATTTTAGAGATGTTACAGAGGTGAATTCTAAAAACCTTTGACAACGATTGGATTTGAGGCTGAAATGACAAGTCAGAGTCTAGGATTACACCTAGTACCCTGGCATGAGGGGAGAAACTGATGGTTACATTGTTGATTTTGATGGAAAAGTCATGGAGGGGGGCACGGGCGGGGGGGAATATTAATAGCTCAGTTTTAGAGAGATTTAGTTTAAGGAAGTGGTGCGACATCCATGCTGATATGTCAGTTAGTAAGTTAGTAATGCGAGAGGAGACTGAAGGAGTGAGGCGAGGAGTAGACAGATAGATTTGGGTGTCATCAGCGTATAAGTGGTATTGGAAGCTGTGGGCGGTTATCAAGTGACCAAGGGAGGAGGTGTAGATAGAGAAGAGAAGGGGTCCAAGAACAGAGCCTTGGGGGACCCCCACAGAAAGGGGCAATGGAGAGGAGGAGACAGAGTTGTAGGTGACACTAAAGGAGCGCTGTGATAAATAGGCAGAGAACCAGGATAGAGCAGAATCTCGGAGGCCAAGGGAATGTAGTTTATTGAGAAGGAGAGGGTGGTCAACAGTATCAAAGGCCTCAGAGAGGTCAAGAAGTAGGAGTATTGTGTACTGGCTGTTGGTTTTAGCAGTTAGTAAATCGTTAGTGAGTTTTAGTAAAGCAGTTTCCATGGAGTGCTGCGAGCACATCGAGTCTGTCTGGGATTACATGAAGAGACAAAAGGATTTGAGGCAGACTACATCCACAGAAGATCTGTGTCGGTGATTAGTTGTTCAAGATGTTTGGAACAACCTACTGGCGGAGTTTCTTCAAAAACTGTGTGCAAGTATACTTGGATGTATTGATGCTGTTTTGAAGGCAAAAGGGTGAACACATCAAATATTGATTTGATTTGGATTTCTCCCCACTAACTTAGCAAAAGAAAAACCCAATACGTCTGATCCCATCACTCACTATCTGTGAATGACAGCTCCCAAGCCCCACCACTAAATGTGAACAAAGGGATGGAGTGTCATGTACCTGTATTAGGAGCTCAAGATGATGCATGAACCACTTTAACTACTTTTGTGAATGTTCTCCTAAATTTGCATTCCACACAAGTTGGATAGTCTGTGATATGGATGGACAGATTTGTAAACAATTAGGCAGCATACAGCAAAGCAGTGGCGGCTGGTGGGAGAGGGACGGGAATGTGGCGATCCCCCCCTGCAGGAGACAGATGGGAATGCGGCGATCCCCCCAATGGGAGATGGATGGGAATGTGGCGGCGATCAGGGGCCTCCTTACCTTAGGAGGGAGGCAGATCAGGCAGACATGGATCCGGGTTGCAGCTCCTCGCTCTGAGGCCATTGCTTCTCCTCCAGGCTGAACAGGAAGTGGGTCCTGACTGAGAACCGATCGGCTGGGAGTCCTAAGACTCCCTGGCCAATTGGGTCTCAGAAACTGCTTCCTGATTGGCTGGGAGGAGAATCAGGAAGACAATAGCGAATATTAATTTGTTAGTGTCACACAAGTGGGTGGGCTCGGGGGGCAGTGCCCTGCCCACCCTTTTTTGAAGGCAATTAGAGCCTCAGGCTCTAATCATGTGCTTAAAAAAAAACCATTGAAATACATGCGTCCGGCGCCCCGCATGCAGAGGGGCTGGATGCATGGATGGAGGGGTGGTGCCCGTGCTCCCCCTATGGATGGGCCGCTACTGCAGCAAAGGCACTTAACTGCTGATGTCACAGAGCCAGGCCAGGCTCTGCAAGGATCCCAACAATAATGACCAGCAGCTGGCTCAGCCTCTCAGCGTGCTGCTGAGAGGCTGAGCCAGCTGCTCCCACCCAATTCACAGCCAGGTGCTCCAGAGAGTGCTGGAGGTACAGAGCAGAGAGCGGGGACTGACAGTCATCACTCTCTGCTCAGTGAACACCAAGAACCCAGCAATCAGCAGTCATGTGTTCACTCTCAGTCTTAGTGCTAACAGGGGACAGCAGCAGCATTGGCCCCTTTGTTCTCTGTAAAGGTAGTAATACTATTGGGATTACATTTCTATGTTGGCTTACTGTACACAGCCACAAATTCCATGAAGCTATGTTTGCAAAGCAAGCCGTCCTGTACAATAAGAATTTTTTGTTTAGGGGATCGTTTTTATCCATTGGTTTTGTAGCATATGGCTGCCTGACATTTTAATATTGCTGTTAAAGTCTACTTAGTTATTCATGTTCTTGTCCCACAGAAATGTTATCCAGTACTTTAAAACCTATTTACAATGCATGTAGTGTGAAGTGTTTTACTATCGGTGATAAACCGTTTACAGTTACATAGTAGGTGAGGTTGAAAAAAGACACAAGTCCATCAAGTCCAACCTATGTGTGATTATGTGTCAGTATTACATTGTATATCCCTGTATGTTGCGGTCATTCAGGTGCTTATCTAATAGTTTCTAATAGTTTCTCTGAACTCGCCCTTGTAGCCAGTTTTCAATCCATGTACTCACCCTATGGTCCATGCCAACGGACCTTATTTTGTACAGTAAACGTTTATGGGGAACTGTGTCAAATGCTTTTGCAAAATCCAGATACACCACGTCTACGGGCCTTCCTTTATCTAGATGGCAACTCACCTCCTCATAGAAGGTTAGTAGATTGGTTTGGCAAGAACGATTCTTCATGAATCCATGCTGATTACTGCTAATGATACTGTTCCCATTACTAAAAGCTTGTATATAGTTCCTTATCATCCCCTCCAAGAGTTTACATACTATTGATGTTAGGCTAACTGGTCTGTAATTCCCAGGGATGTATTTTGGGCCCTTTTTAAATATTGGTGCTACATTGGCTTTTCTCCAGTCAGCTGGTACCATTCCAGTCAGTAGACTGTCTGTAAAAATTAGGAACAACGGTCTGGCAATCACTTGACTAAGTTCCCTAAGTACCCAAGCCATCTGGTCCCAGTGATTTATTAATGTTAAGTTTCTCAAGTCTAATTTTAATTCTGTCCTCTGTTAACCATGGAGGTGCTTCCTGTGTTGTGTCATGAGGATAAACACTGCAGTTTTGATTACTGAAGCCCCCCGATTCACTTGTGAAGACTGAGGAGAAGAATAAATTCAATACCTTCGCCATCTCCCCATCCTTTGTAACCAGATTTCCTTCCTCATTCTTTATGGGGCCAATATGGTCTGTCCTCCCTTTTTTACTGTTTACATACTTAAAGGATTTCTTGGGATTTTTTTTTGCTCTCCTCCTCTATGTGTCTTTCATGTTTTATCTTAGCCGTCCTAATTGCACCCTTACATTTCTTGTTGCATTCTTTATAAAGTCTGAATACTGATGATGATCCCTCAACCTTGCATTTTTTGAAGGCCTTCTCCTTTGCTTTTATATGCATTTTTACATTGGAGTTAAGCCATCCAGGACTTTTGGTCGCTCTTTTAAATGTATTACCCAATGGGATGCATTGGCTAATGCCCTTATTTAATATGCTCTTGAAGCAAACCCATCTCTCATCCGTGTTTTTTGTTCCTAATATTTTATCCCAATTTATGTCTTTTAGCAAGGTTTATAGTTTAGGGAAGTTGGCTCTTTTGAAATTCAGTGTCTTTATATTCCCTTTATGTTTCCTATTTGGGTGATTTATACTGAAACTAATTGACCTGTGATCGCTGTTTACAGTTGATGTTTTCCTGACACGCTTGCGTGTGCATACGAAGCTCTAGAAAATGGTATTTAAATTTTAGAGTGATAATCCCTATTTCCATTTTTAACATAGAAGCTATACTTTTCTCATATAAGGCAAAATAAGCCATGACTGCTTACAGTGTTTTTAGTTATATGAGCCTGTTACTTTATTGCACAGGATAAGCCGTCTTTAATGTTTGGACAGGCTAGCTGTTTGCACCACATGTCAACCATATAACTAAGCATAACTAGACAATTACCTGGGTGTTTTGTGTGTATGTATATTTGAAGCATGTACAGAGCCTACAGTCTTTACAAGTCTCATTTGTGTGTACTTTTACAAACAGGGACTCAGTACTGCCTGCCAGGATCTTGAGCAGATATGAGTTTGAGTGGCATGGCTAAGGGGTGTGAGAACTTGAATATTGACCTTTACACTATGTATAACATTCCTAACACTATTGCAAATAAAATACTTTTAGTGTGGTATATTTTATTAAACAATTATTTTTGCTGCATTTTGAGTGCTGCATCTTCTATAGGGATTATTGGCACTACATGCATGAAAAATACACAAATAATATACTGTTAGTATAAAGAGTAAAGCCTCGTACACACGATCAGATTTTCTGCAGACAAAGCCTTGTACTTTTGTCCAAAGGGCGTTGGCCAAAAACTTAACACGAATCTTAATTCTCCATTACGAACGCTAGTTTACAAGACTGACCGCTTCTGGCTCGTCCTTGCTTCCGAGCATGCATGTTTGTACTTTGGACTTTTGTCCAACGGACTTGTGTACACACGTTCGGAAAATCCAACAACAGACCGTTGTCCACGAAAAATTTTAAAGCCCGCCATCCAACATTTGTCTGGGTAGAAAGGGGAAGCAGCAAACTGAGCCCAACTCTGTGTCATTCTGCTCTCTCCTCCCATTAGCAGCTCCTTGCACTGCATCACAAATGAGATGCTCCATGTGCTGCTTCTCCTTCCCCCTCTCTGAGCAAGTAGCTGATACCAATTAAAATGTAACTTACATAGCTTGCAATTAAAACATAAATTTTAATATTTATTGGTAATTTCAGAGCTAAATTTGTTTTTTGTGTGTCTTTTACAGTGGTACAGAGTCAGCCAAAATGCCAAACTTATATTAATAACACAGGCGAAGCACTTTCTATGGATAACCATTTCATTTTTTAATATGTGTTTATTTGTGGCATAGAAAGCACAAAAGACAGATAATCACAGCCCAAAAAAAGACCCAAAAACATTAACATACAAATGGATAAACATAACTTAGAAAGGGGCACACAGTACCCATTATTGTATGACAAATTATGACCTAAACATGATTAGAGAAAAACAAGCACACATCCAATCACACATACATCCCGCCATACCCACATTGTAAGTTAAGAAACAGTAAGTATAGGACATTAGGAGATAACATTCAAAGTGGGCATGTCTGAATAAAATGTCATAGGGGACTTCTATCATAGACTCTAAATTTTGTGGAATTTCTTGGGACATGCTCCACCATCCTATATTATTTTCCATTTAGGTAGGTCAGCATTAATTAAATGAAAGAGTTGCTTTGGAGTAGGGGGACTGGAGATCTTCCAGCTGAGCAGAATGGGGTTTCTTGCTTGAAAGAATATTACAATCATTGCATTTTAGTGCACTAGTCCAATAATTTGCTATAATTTAATAGTCTGACGGCTCAAACTAGGTAAACTTTAGCAAAAAATACAGTAGTTTGAGGGAATGTCAAGTAAATGTGGAGGGGAAGATTACATCCATCCTTTTCTTTCATACAGTGACTGGCATAGTAAGATCTTTTCCTATTCAAGAACAGATGTTGCTGGATGTCAGAGAATGTTGTTTTCACTGGAGGATTTTGGGACAATTATCATAAATTTGGTTTAATACTGACAATACAGCTAAAGTTCACCAGATAACTTTATGTAAATCTAAAGTGAATAACAGTCAAGAACCCAATATGATCAAAATACACCTTAAAACAGTACCACATTTTGTCTTGTATTAGCCTCCATAGGCGTGCGCACAGGTTGTGCTGAAGGTGCCTGGGCACACCCTAATCACCCGTACGGTGCAGATTGCCCCTGCTTCCTACACCCCCCCCCCCCCCCCGTTTTCCCCTGCAGTGCTGCCAGCATCCCTCCTCTCCTTTCCCACCGGCTGCTGCAGAGGATTGGAATATGGGGGAAGGGGCCGGTAAATATTTAATTTCCTGGCCCCTTCCTGTTCTAAATGAACACAGTGAGTGATTTGTACTGATCATTCCTGGGGAATCTTGGTCTTCTGTCCCTTTCTCTGTGTCAAAAGTGAGACATCAGGAGACTGTTTAGACCTTATTGACACCAATCTCTGTTCTACTGACATCGTCCACTGCTCTGCTGATATACAAACCCTAATGCAACAGGCAGGGCATACCAATACTAGCCTCCTATAATCCCGTATTCATGAACTAATGGATTAAAGGACACAGCACGGTAAGCAAATCAGACCCCACTGCATTGCTCATTTATGTGAATTTAAAAAATGACTGATTCAAGGAGAATACAGAGAAGATCACAGCAGTAAACAGATATGTCTTCACTATATTATCATAGTCTTGACCAAACTGTATTACTTTAACTGCAGTAGAGAAAAGTAAATAGTCAAGGCATGGCTATGGTGTCTGGTAATGTATCAGAATTTGAAAACTGACTGAGCAGAATTACAAACAATGTATTTGATAAAGCAGTTCAAACATATGTATTTGATTTGTGTAATTAATTGTTTGCCTACACACACTTTAAGCCATTGCTTTATTTAATCAAAACACTAAGTTTAGCTACTGCCACTGGGTACTATAATATTTTTCTCCAAAGCATTCATCGCATATATCTGACTGTTACCTCCCCAGGTTGCAGCACTGCAGATACTCATTCAAGTTTCTGATTAGTCTTTGTAACACCACATCAGTTCTACAAGCTTACCTTCTGCGATTCATCACTTTGTGTGTTTCTTTCACTTTCTGGATTTATGTGTGTTATCATTGTTAGGTTTAATAGGATTAAAATGGATGTTATATTCACTGCATTTTGTAATAAGAAATGAAATGTTAATGAGCTGATGCTTGTCTTAATTGTAGTTCTGTGTAAAAATCTGACTTTATTATTTGCCACACATTTTGGTGTCTACAAAATCTTTGGTAGTAGAAATGTGATGAAAGATAGAATTGTATGCACAACAGACTCTGTGGTGGTCACAATTTAATGTTACGTCAAAACTAAATGCATGCACACATACTGTAATACTGTATATGTTTGAATTTACACAGGGGGGTTGTAAAGTCGGAAGGTTTTTATCGTAATGCATTCTATGCATTAAGATAAAAAGCCTTCTGTGTGCAGAAGTCCCCCTCAACACCCCAATACTTACCTGAGCCCCATCACTGTCCAGCGATGTCCAGCGATGTCCACGAGTGTCTCGGCCGTCCAGGACTCTCCCTCCTCTTTGGCTGAGACACAGCAGCTCAAGCAAATCAATCAAAGTCAGTTAGCCAATCAGAAGAGAGAGAGGTGGGGCCGAACCACAGCTCAGCATCTGAATGGACACATGGAGCTGCAGCTCAGCTTGGGTGTCCCCATAGCAAACTGCTTGCTGTGAGGCACTCAAAAGGAGGGAGGGACCAGGAGCACAGAAGAGGGAACCGAGAAGAAGAGGATTTGGGGTGCTCTGTGCAAATCAACTGCACAGAGCAGGTAATTATAACATGTTTGTTATTTTTACAGAAAAAAAGAGACTTTACAATCACTTTAAACTGAGCATATGATATAAATGCATAAGCAAAGGTTAAGCCAAATGTTGTAATAATTATTACCTTCAGAGATATGAGCAGTTGGTTATATTTTATTGGGAAAGAGGGAGGCAACAGCCCACAGACCAGAGCTTTGAGGAGAAAAGGGCAGTGTCAGAGACAGCCTGAATGTCTCTCCCTTTACACCCTAGACATAACTAGCTTTGCACTGCAAGGGGAGATTTTTTTCTAAAATTCTGGAGTTGCACTTTAAGCTCATTAATTATTATATAATAATTCATTAGTTTAACTTGTACAGCTATGAGTGTAAAAACTGAAAACAAACTTAGACTACAGTTGGGTTGATTTACTAAAACTGGAGAGTGCAAAATTTGGTGCAGCTGTGCAGTGTACCCAACCAGCTTCTAAGTTCAGCTTTTTCATTTAAGTTTTGACAAAACACCTGGAAGGTGATTGGTTTCTATGCAGAGCTGCACCAGATTTTGCACTCTGCAGTTTTAGAAAAATCACCCCGTTTATTAACATTTCCTGCAATTAGCTGCCACTAGGCAGCCCCATTGAAAGTAATAGGAGGCTCTTCCAGCTAATTGCGCCCCCTTGCATGCAATCGCTCATGCAGCGATTACATGCAAGTGATCGGCACTGGACACAGACAGTCTACACACTGGGTTGATCACTCACATGTAATCTCAGCAGAAGCAATTGCATGAAAGTGGGTGTCCTTAGTTGCTTTCAATAGGGCTGGCCACCTACAACTGATCACGGGAATCCCCCTCTTGGGTTCTCATATCTGACTGCCGAGTAGGTGCATTCACACGTGTGCACCCTATAATGTAAACGGATTATGTATTTTTTATGTATTTTGATCATTTTATTGGGGTGCACTCTTACCTTTTATTAACAGAGACTGGAATCCTCCAGCCTTTAATTTGGCTCAGCTCAGTGTCCGATATTTCTATTTGCAATGGAAGGCGTGGTGCCCACACTGTAACCTCCAGCTGAGTGGTGATGTGCTGGTATGTAAAGTTTACAATAGTATCCACTTTACTTTTCATTTCTTTGCCATTGACAAACACTGAATCACAATTGCCAGAAACCTGAAAGAAGAAAAGCATTCAGTTACTCAGATGCCACTGCATGAAAGTTATTTTTTAAAAGAATACTTCGACCTTGGAGGAAATATGAAATATAGGGCAATAAAAAGAAAACTAGATAATTTACATAGATGACTAGAATTAAGTCTGTATCCCTGACTACCAATGGGTGACTCTTTGCCATTATATGATTTATCAAAAAAGGTTACAGCAACATACAGCGGTAAATTCATAAGTAATATTAACAAGTATGTTTAGCAAATATGAATAAATAAATTATTTAGCTGTATACATACCGATTTAAAATAGGGGGACACACTATGTTTGTATCTATTGTTCAATTAAGGGCAAAATCCTTCATTATGGTAAATATTGTTTTTAGTAGAATATCCACTCTTTTGAATTCTTTTGCATATTACCATCCACATTTAAAAACAGCCTGACTGCCATTCACAATCATGGTCATGGAAGCTAAGCACGAGACAGTAATTACTGTCAATAAACATGGTCACTTGACTAATTAGTATTGTTAGAGAATTACCTTGTTATAAATATATGTATTTCCCTGCCCCATACTGTCAAGGAGCACAACAAGACAGATTGATCATACAGCATTTTATAGCAGCTAAATAAAGTATAACAGTCATAATTAGAGATGTTCGACTCGAACATCAGGTTTTCGCCCGTTCACCAAAGAGTGAACATTATGGGGCATTCACGGGAAATTCGAGTGCCCGCAGAACACCCCATAATGCACTGTGAGATTGCAGTGCATTGTTGTATGATGATTGGCCAAAGCATGCACCTGACCTGCATGCTTTTGCCAATTCCAACGCCCTCTGCTAAGAGAGCCATAATTGGCCAAAGGCAGGGTGCCTTTGGCCAATCATGGCTCAGGGGGACTAAGTCCAAGCCCCACACTATATAAGGCTGCCTACACGGCGGCCCTGTGTACTGTTGTTGGCGTGGAAATAGCTTGATTTAGATTAAGCAGGTAGGTTATTCAGTTAGTGGCAGTGTATTTGATATATATATATATATATATATATATATATATATATATATATATATATATATATATATATATATATATATACAGTCAGTCTAATATATATATATATATATATATATATATATATATATATATATATATATATATATATATATATATATATATATATATATATATATATATATATATATATATATATATATATATATATATATATACTCTGCATCCAGTGTAGCCTATATCTACAGTGCAATCCATGGTGTACTATTTCTAATATACTTCAGGCGGTGTATTAATATATATATATATATATATATATATATATATATACACACACACACAATACAGTGTAGCCGTAGTGCAGTTGCTATTACCTTTCTGGTGGTGCACACAGTACACAATACAGTGCAGCCATAGTGCAGTTGCTACTACTTTTCTGGTGGTGTACACAGTACACAATACAGTGCAGCCGTAGTACAGTTGCTACTACTTTTCTGGTGGTGTACACAGTACACAATACAGTGCAGCCATAGTGAGGTTTCTACTACTTTTCTGGTGCAGTACACAGTACACAATACAGTGCAGCCGTAGTGCAGTTGCTACTACTTTTCTGGTGCAGTACACAGGACACGATACAGCACAGCCTTAGTGCAGTTGCTACTACTGTTCTGGTGGTGTACACAGTAGACAATACAGTGCAACCATAGTGCAGTTGCTACTACCTTTCTGGTGGTGTACACAGTACAAAATATAGTGCAGCCGTACTACAGTTGCTACTACTGTTCTGGTGGTGTACACAGAACACAATATAGTGCAGCCGTAGTGCAGTTGCTACTACTTTTCTGGTGCAGTACACAGTACACAATACAGTGCAGCCTTAGTGCAGTTGTTACTACTTTTCTGGTGGGTTACACAGTACACAATAGAGTGCAGCCGTAGCGCAGTTGCTACTACTGTTCTGGTGGTGTACACAGTACACAATACAGTGCAACCATAGTGCAGTTGCTAATACTTTTCGAGTGCAGTACACAGTACACAATACAGTGCAGCCATAGTGCAATTGCTACTACTTTTCTAGTGCAGTACATAGGACACAATACAGTGCAGCCTTAGTGCAGTTGCTACTACTGTTCTGGTGGTGTACACAGTACACAATACAGTGCAACCGTAGTGCAGTTCCTACTACGTTTCTGGTGGTGTACACAGTACACAATATAGTGCAGACGTACTACAGTTGCTACTACTGTTCTGGTGGCGTACACAGAACACAATATAGTGCAGTCGTAGTGCAGTTGCTACTACTTTTCTGGTGCAGTACACAGTACACAATACAGTGCAGCCTTAGTGCAGTTTTTACTACTTTTCTGGTGGTGTACACAGTACACAATAGCGTGCAGCCGTAGTGCAGTTGCTACTACTTTTTGGGTGGTGTACACAGTACACAATACAGTGCAGCCACATTGCAGTTGCTACTACCTTTTTGGTGGTGTACACAGTACACAATATAGTGCAGCCATAGTACAGTTGCTACTACTGTTCTGGTGGTGTACACAGTACACAATACAGGTGCAGCCGTAGTGCAGTTGCTACTACCTTTTTGGTGGTGTACACAGTACACAATATAGTGCAGCCATAATACAGTTGCTACTACTGTTCTGGTGCTGTACACAGTACACAATACAGTGTAGTGTGGTGTGGAAAAACAAAATATACATCATGTCTGGAAGGCCACCAAGGAGAGGCAGACGCTCACAAGCCAATAAAAGAGGGCGAGCAGCCTCTGTGTCTACAGTCAACAGTGCTGGTTGTGGACATGGTGCATCCTCTGCAGGTGGCTGTGGGGCATGCTTGTCCTTTTTTTCTGCTGCTGGCCGTGTTATTGAGCCAGAACATGCAGAAGAGTTGGTGGGGTGGATAACAAAGCCGTCCTCATCCTCCTCATCCTCTGTCACCCAGGCTCAGAGTAGTTTGCCTTCCAATGCAGCTGCCAAAGCGGCCTATTCCACCGGCTCCTTGTCCATAGTCACTTCTTCCGTAGCCCCACCATCCGTAGCCCCACCATCATGCACGGAGGAGTCCCCTGAACTATTCGACCACAGTGTTGGGTACATGCTGCTGGAGGATGTGCAGCGATTGGAAGGCTCTGATGTTAGTTGCCAGGTTGAGGAAGGGAGTAACATGAGCCTAGAGAGAGGGGGTGCCCAAGAAGGACAAGAAACTGGCAGTCATGTTCCCCCAGCTGCAGCATACTGCCAAGTTTGCTCCAGTGATGAGGAGGGAGGGGATGATGAGGTCACTGACTCTACTTGAGTGCCTGATAGAGGAGGAGGAGGAGGAGGAGGAGGAGGAGGAGGAGAAAGAGTTCCTTGGTGTGGGCCTTCTTTGACACATGTGCAGCAGATCGCACCGTTGCTGTTTGCAACCTATGTCTGAAGCGGATCAAGCGTGGCCAGAACAGCAGCCGCTTGGGCACCACATGCTTGACCAGACATATGACGACCTCCCATGCAGTCCGTTGGCAACAGCACTTGAAAGACCCACATTAAATGAAAAAGGCGGACTTCTCCTTGCTCCTCATCTGGGATCTCCAACCCTACTATAACTCCAGTCCTCTCAAAAACCTGAGAGGAATGAAGGTATAGCAATAGGAGTCCCAAGTACTTGCAGCCAATTTGTTATCAGTACACCTCCATCTGATTTTAGCTGGCAAATTTCCCTTCCCCAGTTGCTAAACCGTAAAAAGAAATTCAGTTCCAGCCATCCACATGCTCAGCATCTAAATGCTAGCTTGGGCAATTTCTAGCACTACAACTGCTGCCTTTTCAGCTGGTAGACTCTGCCCCCCTTTCGTGAATTTGTGGAATGTGCTGTACCTCAGTGCCAGGTTCCAAAACACCATTTCTTTTCATGGAAGGCCATTCCAGCTCTCTACCGGCATGTGGAAGGCAATGTTTTGGCCTCGTTTGGACAGGGCAGTCAGCAGTAAGGTGCATATTACCGCTGACTCGTGGTCTAGCAGGCATGGGCAGGGACGTTACCTTTCCTTCACGGCGCACTGGGTAACTCTGCTGGAAACTGGGAAGGATGCAGGACAGTGTTCAGTATTGTTGGAGCTTGTTCCACCACCATGTCTCCAAAATGCTAGTGGTGATTCTGCCACAGCTCTCTCCTCTGCCCCCTCCTCTTCTTCTTCCTCTAGGGCCTCTTCTGCAGATTTCTCCTCTGAACTAGCGGTGCTCCATAACCGTTCAAGGGCCTACGCAAGCACTCAGGCAAAAAGATGCCATGCGGTGCTTGAGTTGGTCTGCTTAGGGGACAGGAGCCACACTGGGTCAGGGATTCTGTCAGCTCTGCAGGGGCAGGCTCAGTGGTGGTTGACGCCACACCAGCTACAGCCAGGAATGGTTGTATGTGACAATGGCACCAACCTTCTCTCCGCCCTCTGACAGGGACACTTGACCCATGTCCCATGTTTAGCACACGTCCTGAATTTGGTGGTGCAGCGGTTCTTGAGCAGGTACCCAGGCTTACAGGATCACCTGAGGCAGGCCAGAAAATTCTGTGGTCATTTCCGCCAGTCATACAATGCCAGTGCTCGATTGGCTGACATTCAAAGGGAATGCAACCTGCCCACCAACCGCCTCATTTGTGACATGCCCACCAGGTGTAACTCAACGTTGGCAATGCTGCAGTGGCTGCACATGCAGCAGAGGACCATCAATGACCATCACCTGTGTGAGTATGGCACCAGCACAGGGTCAGGGGAGCTTGGCTTCTTTTCGCCACACCAGTGGCTACTGATCAAGGATGCATGCACTGTCCTGTCACCATTTGAGGAGGCCACGAGTATGATGAGCAGCCACAATGCATGTATCAGTGATACTGTCCCTCTTGTCTTCCTGTTGGAGCACATGCTTCGTGGAATAATGGACAGGGCACTTGAGGCAGAACAGTGGGAGGAAGTGGAGGACTTCCTTACCTCTCAAGGCCCCCTTTATCCAGATAGTATTCTGCGGGCCCACCAAACACACAGGAAGAAGAAAAGGAGGAGGAGGATTGTGACAACATGGACGTGGAGGATAACACACAGCAGTAGTCTTCAAGGGATGGTTTTAAGTCCCCAGAAACCCAAGGAGTTGTACATGGCTGGGAGGAGGTTGTTATGGATCATGTGATCCTTAGTGACCCAAAGGACTCAGAATTGAATGCCTCTGCAAACGTATTCTGCATGGCCTCCTTGATTCTGCAAAGCCTGCGAAAGGACCCTAGGATTTGTGGTATTAAGGAGAGGGATCATTACTGGCTGGCAACCCTTCTTGATCCACGTTACAAGGGTAAGGTTGCAGAACTCATCCTGCCTTCGCAGAGGGAGCAGAGGATGAAACATCTTCAAGAGGCCCTTAAGAAAGGTTTGTGCAATGCATTTCCAGAGCCTGGGAGGTTACAATTTCCTGGTGCTGAACAGCGTGTTGCTGAGGCTCCGTTCAGTCAGAGGAAGAGCGGTAGAGAAGGTGGCCGGCTGACCAATGCCGTTAGACAATTTTTCAGTCCTCAGCGCCAAGGTCTGATCAGTCCAAGCAACCATCGCCAGCATCTGCATTACATGGTGCAGGAATATCTAGGGGCAAGAGCAGACTTGGAGACCTTTCCAACAGACCATCCACTGGGTTACTGGGTCTTGAGGATGGACCACTCGCCAAAACTTGCTCAATATGCAATTGAGCTACTGGCCTGTCCTGCATCCAGCGTTCCTTCTGAAAGCACATTCAGTGCTGCTGGAGGGTTTGTAACGGATCATAGAGCGTGCCTATCCACAGACTCCGTTGATAGGCTCACCTTCATAAAAATGAGTCTTGGATTAGCACCAGCTATCAAGCACCTGATGCTGATGTAACTGATTGTTTTTTCTATGGATGTGGGATCCCTTGAAGACTGCCTATGCTGAGTGACTATCCTATTCCTCCTCAATCTTGATGATGCTAGCTTCCAACAATAATTTTGGTTTAGGGCACCACCACCACTGCCTAAGGCCCAATTTTTCTGCCCCTGTTTAACAGGGGCATGTAATTACAATTTTTAATCTAATATCTCACAGCAGGGTTTGTTACTGCGCCCACCAAGAGTAACTGTGAGGGCTTACAGTGTTGTGGCACCACCACCACCCAAGGCCCAATTTTTCTGCCCCTGTTTAACAGGGGCATGTAATTACAGTTTTTGATATAGTATTTCACAGCAGGGCCCATTGCTGCGATTACCAAGAGTAACTGTAAGGGCTTACAGTGTCCTGGTACCACCAACACCTAAGGCCCAACTTTCTGCAGAGTATATAGGGCAGGCTGTATAGTATATATACTTCTGTTCAGAGTATATAGTGCCTGGGGGTTGGGTGCGGGGTCCCCCTTAATAACCATACCAGACCCGAAGAGCCTGGTAATGGGATGGGGGGGACCCATGCCGTTTTTCTCAAGGATTTTCAACTATATTGCCGGGACCCGACAATACATTACAGCCGCAAGCAGTTTTGAATGTCATTTTGCTGTGGTATTGTTTTAAACACTGGAAAACTGCGCCACTTTACATGCATACTATAGCCCCCCCTACACCCCCCCCCCCGGCACAGTATTTAAAGGAATATTTCATTTTTATTGTTTCACTTTAAGCATTCTTAAAATCACTGCTTTCGAAAAAACGGCCGTTTTTAAAACTTTTTTTTGCATTGATACATGTCCCCTGGGGCAGGGCCCAGATCCCCAAACACTTTTTATGGCAATAACTTGCATATAAGCTTTAAAATTAGCACTTTTGATTTTTCACGTTCGTGTTCCATAGACTTTAACGGTGTTCACGTGTTCACACAAACTTTTTTTACATGTTCTCATGTTCTACTGTGAACCGAACCGGGGGGTGTTCGGCTCATCCCAAGCCATAATCCTCTGAACAGAAAGAATCCCATGATCAAGCTGGAACTATGATGATTGGTCAAAGCGGTAAACAGAAATATTGAAAGTTGTGCCTTCTTGAATAAGTAGGCAGAACTAATTGTTTTCTAAAGACAATAATTGTAACCTTTTAACTGTAACAATAACTGCAGCATTTTGAAAAACACTCAGCCAGCAAAATAGTTTTATTTAAATAAAAAAATAAAGCATGTCCAAGACCATGGCACTGATTCACATAAAGAGTTAAGCTGCCCTAGAGAAAAAACATCAAATGTACATATAATACTTTTTTTCAGAATCATATTTGCCATTTGATGATATAAATAATGATTCAATTATTTTCATAGTTAGATCTGGTACAATAGACCCTCCATATATTCTATTCTTTCTCCCAAAATAAAACGATGCTCTTTATGGACCTCTGGTAAGAACAGAGCGAGAAGAGCAAAAATAGATACAATATTCTGAATGGCACTTGTATTCTTTTATTACAAAAGATTGCATGCACGGTACAAAGTGATCTTGGGGGCTGAGGGAAAACCCATTTTACAAAGTCATCTTAGAAGCTTAGCGGGGTCGCTTGTTGCTAGCAGAAAGTGTCATGTTATTATTTTAATCATCAACTGGTTCCAAGATAAAAAAAAACCAAAAGCACTAGTGGAAAGGAAAAGATTTGGTGGTCCAGCCTGACGTTCATTAACCTCCAAAATGACCATCCTACATTTGAGCACATAATATTTCTGTATTAAGGCAAAGTTAAATGCAACCAAAAATGTTTTCTCTATAAAAAAAATCTCAATTGACACTACTTTCTTGAACTACCATAATCCTCATAGGGAGGTTTTCCATGTAAGGGTAAAATGATCATTAGCAGCCTGGCATCTATTTGCTGCTAAGCAATTGAAGCATAATTTCCTTCTTCAATGAGTTTATATGTCCAAAATAGGTGAGCCTGAGTTTTGTAATTTTACCATTCAGTGAAACTTGTGATTTTACATGCTCCAGTATTTGCTTGTTTTTTTAATATTTGCTGTCCACAAAAGGCACAGCAGTCAGCTCCAGCACCATAGGTCTAATGTGTAATTTTTCCCCCTATTTTTTTTTTTTTTTTTAATTTTTCAATGTTCACAATCATAAATAGCTTTAGGGAACACAACAGCACAAACGAATCTGCATTTGGTTGGCAGGCTAACATCCTTACGTTACCATATTTGGTTCATGCTCATCATCATTGGGTGACCCAGTACAATATGGTATGGAATACAAATTTTGGACAGTTGTATGCAACAGACTATTGACCATAAATATGTATTTTAAAATTAAGTGTATCTCTGCCACTATTCTTTATTCTTACTCCCTGCAGCTTCCACAAATAACACAACTGAAAGGGGTAGCTGATTTGCCAGCAACTCACACTTTCAGGCAACTAATCTGTAGCCTGTCAGCAATCTGTTCTCCTGGGAACTGTAGATGTCCCTACTGACCACCAGAGGAAACTGGTGGGAAGAGATGACCTCTGTAGTGGGATAAGTTAGTTGTTAGTAGTTATCTCTCAGTTCCAAATAGTCTGTACTAATGGTAGTCATTAGGGATAAACAAATTTGCCTGGCTTCTATTTACAAACATTTTTGCGAATACTGCTTAAGATTTTCAAAACTTTGTGGCAAACCCCATTAAATGTATGGGGTTGGGACATATCCTGTTATGTATTCCTCCTCATATGTAGCATTAATAAGCAGTTTATTGTTGAACAAAAGACATGGGAAGCCTGGCACTGACATAGGGGGCATTGTAACAAAAACAAAATTAAAATTAAATACGGTAAATAAAAAAATAAACAAAAAAAGTATCTATTAGCTTTAAATGTCTTTTAAGTGCCTCCAATTTAAGACTTCCTATGTGCTGGTCATTACTCAGCACTCCAGGTCATGTGTCTGAAGTTCACACCTTTCCTAAGCAGACTGATCAAACTGGTGCACCAGCAAACCTGTACACACAGAATCTGGTGTAGCCGTGCATAATAACCAATCAGCTGCCATGTTTTACTGTCAAAGCTTAATTGAACAAGCTGCAGTTAGAAGCTGATCGTTTACTTTGCACAGCTGCACCAAATTTTGTGTGCACCAGTTTTAGTAAATTAAGCCCACTGTGACATCTGTCTGCCTGCTCATGCCCTGGTTTACTTCTCTAATTGTTTGGACTGTGTTTGTACTCAAATTGTCTGTGTATAGCCTGATCATTAACCTGCTACTTCTGTTAATGTTAGTTTGTGCTTCGTCTGAAACTCGGTTTAGAATTGGTTTGTACCTGATCTGACCATCAGGTTGCTGCTTCTGAAACTAAATAGATAGGAAAGATTGTTTTATCGTTTTATGTAATGGTCCTGCGGCATGAAAGAACTTAGTAGGGATGGAGTTTGCAAAACAGAGACATAATAATATATGTATATTTTGCAATATGAACTCTAAATGTTCCTAGTCAAACCTATAGTTTCTTCTACAATTGGCTGTTACCTGAAGTGTAATCAACTAGGTGAATCTTTCATATATTTCAGCTAAAGCGAAATTCTAGGATAAAAAAAACACAACAATATGCTGTATATTGTAAAATATATATATATATATATATATATATATATATATATCCTCTTCTTTTTGTGTCCCCCACTAGCACTGGCTCCACCCCCCCCCCCCTTACTGAGTGCCCCATAGCAAGCTGCTTGCTATGGGGGCACTAGTGCGTGCTCGCTCCCAAACCCTGCTCTGTGTGTCCATAAGACACGCAAAGGGGGCTCAGCCTTGCCCCCACAACCTCCTCACTTGCTCTGATTGTCAGCAGTGGAGCCAATAGCTCTTGCTGCTGTATCTGAGCCAATGATGAGCAAGTTAGCCAAGAGGGCCTCAGGTATATATTTATGGGGACTAGGAAGGGAGCTGCATGCAGAAGGTGTATGACCTTACTGCACAGAATGCAGTAGGATAAAAAAACTTTCTGCCTTTACAACCACTTCAACTGTTTGCCTGGAGTTCAGCTTAAGGCTGGATTCACACCTATGCATTTTTAGTGCTTTTTTGCATTTTTCAGATTTGCACTGCAGAACATGTTCCATAGGAAACCATGTTAAATAGACTGTAGTGCAAATCTGCAAAAAGCACTAAAAATGATGTGAATCCAGCCTAAAAGGGAATGTGTTTTTTTCAATGCAGGGCAAAACATCAAGTTTGCTTTAAAGCAGTGCTAAATTCAAAAACAAATATGGTGGCTGAATTTGTTTTTTTTTCCCCCTCTGTTTTCATCTGGTAATCTGGGCAGTAACACATCTCCTGTATTAGAGTTACCAGGCATTTTCTCCTCCTTGCTTCTGTCAAACTGGAATAATGAAAAGTACTGCCGGGGAGTTAGCATCAAAGTGAGCGTGCTACTGTACTTTGCTCTGAATTCTCCTTAACAGAAGAAAAACAGCTGTGGAAAATTATAAAATGTAGGCACCTGCATATACCTTGCTGCTGTGTCTGAACAATGAGCGAGTTGCGTCAAAACTTTCTTAGCATCACCCACACATACCATAAAATGTCAGAGCCTTACCCCATTTCAAAAGGCCAACAGTGAAAAGCAGGAGCAATACAAGCTGCTGCAAGTTATATCAGGCATCAGTTGTTTTTTTTTTTTGTTTTTTTGCTGTTATAGGGGCACCATAGGCAGGATGTACCTACCTTTTCCAAGCTCCCCCACTGCCTTGTTCAATCTCCAAGTCGAGCAAATGTAAACGTTTGTAAAGAGTATGTAAGTTGTACCATGTACTTGTATGAAAAAGTATCTAATTCTCTTTGTATTGCTTCCTTTGTGTGAAATTCCTGTTGTTCCTGTCAGTCCCTCTGCTTTCCTATTAAAAATTGACCACACTAAGCAGGAGAACACAGCCTGCTCTCCCCCAATGATCAGACTTCTGCTGACATGCAACTCCCCCCTCCCATGCACATCTATTCACTGGGAAGTTCAGTGTGATGTTGCTTTTCCTCCCCTAGCTCTTATGCAGCTGAGAACAGAGGAAATGTAATCACTTATAAAAAAAGAGGAAAAAATTATTTATGTTTGCAGTTGGGCTCATAAGTTTACATACCCTGGCAGATTTTATGATTTATTGGCCATTTTTCAGAGAATATGAATGATAACATAAAAACATTTCTTTCACTCATGGTTAGTGTTTGGCTGAAGCCATTTATCACCAATCAACTGTGTTTACTCTTTTTAAATCATAATGGCAACAAAAACTACCCAAATGACCCTGATCAAAGTTTATATACCCTGGTAATTTTGGCCTGACAACACAAGTTGACACAAAGGGGTTTGAATGGCTATTAAAAATAACCATCCTCACCTGTGATCTGTTTGCTTGTAATTAGCGTGTGTGTGTATAAAAGGTCAATGCATTTCTGGACTCCTGACAGACCATTGCATCTTTCATCCAGTGATGCACTGAAGTTTCTGGATTCTGAGTCACGGGGAAAGCAAAAGAATTGTCAAAGGATCTGCGGGAAAAGGTAGTTGAACTGTGTAAAACAGGAAAGGGATATCAAAAGATATCCAAGGAATTGAGAATGCCAATCAGCAGTGTTCAAACTCTAATCAAGAAGTGGAAAGTGAAGGGTTCTGTTGAAACCAAACAACGGTCAGGTAGACCAACTAAAATTTCAGCCATAGCTGCCAGGAAAATTGTTTGGGGTGCAAAGAAAAACCCACAAATAACTTCAGGTAAAATACAGGACTCTGAAAACATGTGGTGCGGCTGTTTCAAGATGCACAATAAGGAGGCACCTGAAGAAAGATGGGCTGCATGGTCGAGTCGCCAGAAGAAAGCCATTACTACGCAAATGCCACAAAGTATCCCACTTACAATATGCCAAACAGCACAGAGACAAGCCTCAAACCTTCTGGCACAAACTCATTAGGAGTGATGAGACCAAAATTTAGCTTTTTGGCCACAACCATAAACACTACATTTGGAGAGGAGTCAACAAGGCCTATGATGAAAGGTACTGAGGTGGATTGCTGATGTTTTGGGGATGTGTGAGCTACAAAGGCACAGGACATTTGGTCAAAATTGTTGGCAAGATGAATGCAGTATGTTATCAAAAAATACTGGAGGAACATTTGCATTCATCAGCTAGGAAGCTGCGCATGGGACGTACTTGGACATTCCAACATGACAATGATCCAAAACACAAGGCCAAGTCGACCTGTCATTGGCTACAACAGAATAGTGAAGCAGCAGTGAAGGGTCTGGAGTGGCCATCTTAATCTACTGACCTCAATATCATTGAGCCACCCTGGGGAGTAGGGATGAGCTTCGTGTTCGAGTCGAACCCATGTTCGACTCGAACATCGGCTGTTCGATCGTTCGCCGAATTGCGAACGATATGGGCCGTTCGCGCCAAATTCGTGTGGCGCGTCACGGCCCATAATTCACTGCGGCATTGCAGTGCATTGCTTGCTGATGATTGGCCAAGCATGCACTATGACCCGCATGCTTGGCCAATCACAGCGCCGCCTTAACAGAGAGCCATAATTGGCCAAAGCCAAGGAGGCTTTGGCCAATTATGGCTCAGGGGATTTAGTACACGCCCCACACTATATAAGGCCGCCTGCACGGCGGCCCTGTGCAGTGTGTTCCGGTGTGCTTAGAGAGAGAGAGAGACAGTGTCATTTCATTTGAGTTAGCTAGATTAGGCAGGACAGTCAGTCAGTTAGCTGCACTTAAAGTGTATTGTGTATATATATGCATCCCAGGTGTTGCATATATATATATATATATATATATATATATATATATACACACTGTATTCAGTTTAGCTAGATCCGTTCCTGTTATCTTCTAGACTATTTACATTTAGTGCAGTGCGTCCTGCTCACAGTGTTCAGCTAGATCCGTTCCTGTTATATTCCTACTGACAGGCAGGCTTGTCTTGTTACAGTATTTTGAAGAAAATTACTGGTGTTCTTTTGATCCTATTAGTACCACAGTCAGGCAGCTAGACTATTTACATTTAGTGCAGTGCGTCCTGCTCACAGTGTTCAGCTAGATCCGTTCCTGTTATCTTCTTACTGACAGGCAGGCTTGTCTTGTTACAGTATTTTAAAGAAAATTACTGGTGTTCTTTTGATCCTATTAGTACCACAGTCAGGCAGCTAGACTATTTACAGTTAGTGCAGTGCGTCCTGCCCACAGTGTTCTGCTAAACCTACAAGTAAGTGGGGTGCGTCCTGCTCACAGTGTTCAGCTAAACCTACAAGTTAGTGGGGTGCGTCCACCTCACAGTGTTCAGCTAAACCTACAAGCTAGTGGGGTGCGTCCTGCTCACAGTGTTCAGCTAGATCCGTTTCTGTTATCTTCTTACTAACAGGCAGGCTTGTCTTGTTACAGTAAATACAGCTACCTGAAGAAAATTGCTGGTGTTCTTTTGATCCTATTAGTACCACAGTCAGGCAGCTAGACTATTTACAGTTAGTGCAGTGCGTCCTGCTCACAGTGTTCTGCTAAACCTACAAGTTAGTGGGGTGCGTCCTGCTCACAGTGTTCAGCTAAACCTACAAGTTAGTGGGGTGCGTCCACCTCACAGTGTTCAGCTAAACCTACAAGCTAGTGGGGTGCGTCCTGCTCACAGTGTTCAGCTAGATCCGTTCCTGTTATCTTCTTACTGACAGGCAGGCTTGTCTTGTTACAGTAAATACAGCTACCTGAAGAAAATTGCTGGTGTTCTTTTGATCCTATTAGTACCACAGTCAGGCAGCTAGACTATTTACAGTTAGTGCAGTGCGTCCTGCTCACAGTGTTCTGCTAAACCTACAAGTTAGTGGGGTGCGTCCTGCTCACAGTGTTCAGCTAAACCTACAAGTTAGTGGGGTGCGTCCACCTCACAGTGTTCAGCTAAACCTACAAGCTAGTGGGGTGTGTCCTGCTCACAGTGTTCAGCTAGATCCGTTTCTGTTATCTTCTTACTGACAGGCAGGCTTGTCTTGTTACAGTAAATACAGCTACCTGAAGAAAATTGCTGGTGTTCTTTTGATCCTATTAGTACCACAGTCAGGCAGCTAGACTATTTACATTTAGTGCAGTGCGTCCTGCTCACAGTGTTCAGCTAGATCCGTTCCTGTTATCTTCTTACTGGCAGGCAGGCTTGTCTTGTTACAGTATTTTAAAGAAAATTACTGGTGTTCTTTTGATCCTATTAGTACCACAGTCAGGCAGCTAGACTATTTACAGTTAGTGCAGTGCGTCCTGCCCACAGTGTTCTGCTAAACCTACAAGTAAGTGGGGTGCGTCCTGCTCACAGTGTTCAGCTAAACCTACAAGTTAGTGGGGTGCGTCCACCTCACAGTGTTCAGCTAAACCTACAAGCTAGTGGGGTGCGTCCTGCTCACAGTGTTCAGCTAGATCCGTTTCTGTTATCTTCTTACTGACAGGCAGGCTTGTCTTGTTACAGTAAATACAGCTACCTGAAGAAAATTGCTGGTGTTCTTTTGATCCTATTAGTACCACAGTCAGGCAGCTAGACTATTTACAGTTAGTGCAGTGCGTCCTGCTCACAGTGTTCTGCTAAACCTACAAGTTAGTGGGGTGCGTCCTGCTCACAGTGTTCAGCTAAACCTACAAGTTAGTGGGGTGCGTCCACCTCACAGTGTTCAGCTAAACCTACAAGCTAGTGGGGTGCGTCCTGCTCACAGTGTTCAGCTAGATCCGTTCCTGTTATCTTCTTACTGACAGGCAGGCTTGTCTTGTTACAGTAAATACAGCTACCTGAAGAAAATTGCTGGTGTTCTTTTGATCCTATTAGTACCACAGTCAGGCAGCTAGACTATTTACAGTTAGTGCAGTGCGTCCTGCTCACAGTGTTCTGCTAAACCTACAAGTTAGTGGGGTGCGTCCTGCTCACAGTGTTCAGCTAAACCTACAAGTTAGTGGGGTGCGTCCACCTCACAGTGTTCAGCTAAACCTACAAGCTAGTGGGGTGCGTCCTGCTCACAGTGTTCAGCTAGATCCGTTCCTGTTATCTTCTTACTGACAGGCAGGCTTGTCTTGTTACAGTAAATACAGCTACCTGAAGAAAATTGCTGGTGTTCTTTTGATCCTATTAGTACCACAGTCAGGCAGCTAGACTATTTACAGTTAGTGCAGTGCGTCCTGCTCACAGTGTTCTGCTAAACCTACAAGTTAGTGGGGTGCGTCCTGCTCACAGTGTTCAGCTAAACCTACAAGTTAGTGGGGTGCGTCCACCTCACAGTGTTCAGCTAAACCTACAAGCTAGTGGGGTGCGTCCTGCTCACAGTGTTCAGCTAGATCCGTTCCTGTTATCTTCTTACTGACAGGCAGGCTTGTCTTGTTACAGTAAATACAGCTACCTGAAGAAAATTGCTGGTGTTCTTTTGATCCTATTAGTACCACAGTCAGGCAGCTAGACTATTTACAGTTAGTGCAGTGCGTCCTGCTCACAGTGTTCTGCTAAACCTACAAGTTAGTGGGGTGCGTCCTGCTCACAGTGTTCAGCTAAACCTACAAGTTAGTGGGGTGCGTCCACCTCACAGTGTTCAGCTAAACCTACAAGCTAGTGGGGTGCGTCCTGCTCACAGTGTTCAGCTAAACCTACAAGCTAGTGGGGTGCGTCCTGCTCACAGTGTTCAGCTAGATCCGTTCCTGTTATCTTCTTACTGACAGGCAGGCTTGTCTTGTTACAGTATTTTAAAGAAAATTGCTGGTGTTCTTTTGATCCTATTAGTACCACAGTCAGGCAGCTAGACTATTTACAGTTAGTGCAGTGCGTCCTGCTCACAGTGTTCTGCTAAACCTACAAGTTAGTGGGGTGCGCCCTGCTCACAGTGTTCAGCTAAACCTACAAGTTAGTGGGGTGCGTCCACCTCACAGTGTTCAGCTAAAGCTACCTGTAGAAGGTTGGTGGTGTTCTCATACTACAGGCAGGCAGTTGATTTTGCTAGCTGCAGTATCAGTACATATATATATATATATATATATATATATATATACATATATCCCAGCTTAGTGCAGCTACAGGCCATTAGTATGTCTGGAAGGCCAAGAAGGAGAGGCAGACAGTCACAAGCCAATAAGAGAGGGCAAGCAGGCTCTGTGTCTAGTGCTGGTCGTGGAGACGGTGCATCCTCATCAGCACGTGGCCATGGGACACGCTTGGTCTTTTTTTCGGCAGCTGGCCATGTTGAGCCGCAACATGCGGAAGACTTGGTCGAGTGGATGACCAAGCCGTCCTCATCCTCCTCATCCTCTCTCACCCATGCCCAGGGTACTTTGTCTGGCAAAGCAGCGGCCTCTTCCCTTGGCTCAATGTCATCAGTGACTCCTTCCCTAGCCCCACCATGTCCTCCTGAGGAGTCCCTCGAACTGTTTGACCACAGTGTTGGGTACATGCTCCAGGAGGATGCCCAGCGTTTGGAAGGCTCTGATGATGATACTGAGCTCGATGAAGGCAGTAACAGGAGCACGGACAGAGGGGGTGCCCAAGAAGGACAGCAATCTGGCAGTCATGCTCCCCCTGCTGCAGCATACTGCCAGGTTTGCTCCAGTGATGAGGAGGGAGGGGATGATGAGGTCACTGACTCAACGTGGGTGCCTGATAGGAGAGAGGAGGAGGAGGAGGAGGAGGAGGCGGCACATCACCAACGAGGCAGGATGCCCTCCAGGGGCCAGCCTAAGGGCAGCACATTGACTGCATCACACCCCAAAGCTCCACATGTGCAGGGCGCTGCAGTCTCTGCGCGTTATTCAAAAAGTTCTTTGGTGTGGGCCTTTTTTGAGACGAGTGCATCAGATCGCACCGCTGCTATTTGCAACATATGTCTCAAGCGTATCTCGCGTGGCCAAAACATCTCCCGCTTGGGTACCACATGCTTGACCAGACATATGTTGACCTGCCATGCAGTTCGTTGGCAAGCGTATCTAAAAGACCCACACCAAAGAACAAAGAGGACCTCTGCTTGCTCCTCATCAGCTGAGATTTCCAACCCCACTAGACCTTCAGTCCTCTCTGAGACCTGCACTGAGAGGAATGAAGGTGTAGAATTAGGTGTGTCACAGCCACGTACTTGTGGGCAATCTGATTTTGGTACACCGACGTCAGATTGTACCAGGCAAATTTCCCTGCCCCGGCTGCTGCACCGCCGAAAGAAGTTTGCTCCCAGCCATCCACATGCCCAACGGTTGAATGCTAGCTTGGCAAAATTGCTAGCACTTCAACTGCTGCCTTTTCAGTTGGTAGACTCTGCCCCCTTCTGTGAGTTTGTGGAATGTGCGGTTCCTCAGTGGCAGGTACCCAAACGCCACTTTTTCTCACGGAAGGCGATTCCGGCTCTCTACCAGCATGTGGAAGGCAATGTCCATGCCTCGCTGGACAGGGCGGTCAGCGGTAAGGTGCATATTACCGCTGACTCATGGTCCAGCAGGCATGGACAGGGACGTTACCTAAGTTTCACGGCGCATTGGGTGACTCTGCTGGCAGCTGGGAAGGATGCAGGACAAGGTGCAGTAGTGTTGGAGGTTGTTCCGCCACCACGCCTCCAAAATGCTAATGATTGTGACACACCTCTCTCCTCCACCCCCTCCTCTTCTTCTTCCTCCATGGCCTCTTCCTCGGAACCAGCGGTGCTCCGTAGTCGTTCAAGGGGCTACGCAAGTACGCAGGCCAAAAGATGCCATGCGGTGCTTGAGCTGGTGTGCTTGGGGGACAGGAGCCACACTGGGGCAGAGGTTCTGTCAGCTCTGCAGGGACAGGTTCAGAGGTGGTTGACGCCACGCCAACTTAAGGCAGGAATGGTGGTTTGCGACAATGGCACCAACCTCCTCTCTGCCCTCCGACAGGGACAAATGACCCATGTGCCCTGTTTGGCTCACGTCCTTAACTTGGTGGTGCAGCGGTTCTTGGGCAGGTACCCGGGCTTACAGGATGTCCTGAGGCAGGCCAGGAAAGTCTGTGTGCATTTCCGCCGGTCATATAATGCCAGTGCTCGGCTGACGGACCTCCAAAAGGAGTTTAACCTGCCCAAGAACCGCCTAATCTGTGACATGCCCACCAGGTGGAACTCAACGTTGGCCATGCTGCAGCGGCTGCACACGCAGCAGAGGGCCATCAATGAGTACCTGTGCGACTATGGCACCAGGACAGGGTCAGGGGAGCTTGGTTTTTTTTCCCCACGCCAGTGGGCCATGATCAGGGATGCATGCACTGTCCTGTCACCATTTGAGGAGGCCACGAGGATGGTGAGCAGTGACAGTGCATGCATCAGTGACACTGTCCCCCTTGTCCACCTGTTGGAGCACATGCTGCGTGGAATAATGGACAGGGCACTTGAGGCAGAACAGAGGCAGGAAGAGGAGGACTTCCTTAGCTCTCAAGGCCCCCTTTATCCAGACAGTGTTCCTGCGTGCCCGCCGATCACACAGGAAGAGGACGAGGAGGAAGAGGAGGAGGAGGAGGAGGAAGATTGTGTCAGTATGGAGGTGGAGCCTGGCACTCAGCATCAGCAGCAGTCTTTATGGGATCAGTCCCAAGAAACACATGGACTTGTACGTGGCTGGGAGGAGGTGGCTGCGGACCATGTCGTCCTTAGTGACCCAGAGGACTCCGGACCGAATGCCTCAGCAAACCTACGCTGCATGGCCTCCCTGATCCTGCAAAGCCTGCGTAAGGATCCTCGTATTCGTGGTATCAAGGAGAAGGACCAATACTGGCTGGCAACCCTCCTTGATCCACGTTACAAGGGTAAGGTTGCGGACCTTATCTTGCCATCGCAGAGGGAGCAGAGGATGAAACATCTTCGGGAGGCCTTGCAGAAAGGTCTGTGCAACGCGTTCCCAGAGACTGGGAGGTTACAAACTCCTGTTTCTGGACAACGTGTTGCTGAGGCTTCGGTCAGTCAAAGAAGGAGCGGTGGAGAAGGTGGCCGTCTGACCGATGCGTTCAGACAATTTTTTGGTCCGCAGCCCCAAGGTATGATCGGTTCCAGCAACCATCGCCAGCGTCTGTTTTACATGGTGCAGGAATACCTAGGGGCAAGATCAGACTTGGACACCTTTCCCACCGAAAATCCTCTGGGTTACTGGGTCTTGAGGATGGATCACTGGCCAGAGCTTGCACAGTATGCAATTGAGCTACTGGCCTGTCCTGCATCCAGCGTTCTTTCGGAACGCACATTCAGTGCTGCTGGAGGCGTGGTAACCGATCACAGGGTGCGTCTGTCCACTGACTCGGTCGATCGACTGACCTTCATAAAAATGAATGAGTTTTGGATCACCACCAGCTACCAAGCACCTGATGCTGATGTAACCGAATAATTTTTTTTGAAATCTCAGATCCCTTCAAAGACTGCCTATGCTGATGCTGAGTGACTATCCCTGAGTAATTATCCTCTTCCTCCTCAATCATCACGCTGATAGCTTGTAAGAACATTTTTGGTTCTGGGTGCCACCACCAGTGCCTAAGGCACAATTTTTCAGCCCCTGTTTAACAGGGGCGTGTAATTACGATTTTTGATGTAATACTTTGCAGCAGGGCTCGTTCCTGCATTCCAACTAGAGTGTCTGTGAGGGGTTGCAGTGTTGTGGCACCAGCACCAGTGCCTAAGGCCCAATTTTTCAGCCCTTGTTTAACAGGGGCGTGTAATTACAATTTTTGATGCAATACTTTGCAGCAGGGCTCGTTCCTGCATTCCAACTAGAGTGTCTGTGAGGGGTTGCAGTGTTGTGGCACCAGCACCAGTGCCTAAGGCCTAATTTTTCAGCTCCTGTTCAACAGGGGCATGTAATTACAATTCTTGATCTAATATTTCACAGCAGAGCCCTGTGAGGGCTTACAGTGTTGTGGCCACAGCAACACCTAAGGCCCAAATTTCTGCTGAGTATATAGGGCAGGACCCTACTTTCAAACAACTAACTTACAAACAACTCCTACTTGCAAACGGAAGGAGACAACAGGAAGTGAAATCTACCCCTAGGAAGGGAAATTCTCTCCTGTAAGAGTTAATATGGGAAAAACATTTCTCCTTTCCACTGATGCTTTCCAATCCATTGGGACAAAAAGTGAGGTGAAATCTTCTGAAGAGGAGGAAAGACAGCAAAACAAATGTCACAGGGGTGATAACCCTTTCCTATGTTTTCCAAAAAGCTTAAAAAAGATTTTTTGGCTGGAGCTAAACACGTTAAAAATGTACCCGTTCAAAATTACAAAGAGATTCTACTTAACAACAAACCTACAGCCTGTATACTGCTGTTCAGAGTATATAGGGCCTGGTGGCCCCACACCTTTCCTTATTTTAATTTGGGTGCGGGGTTCCCCTTAATATCCATACAAGACCCAAAGGGCCTGGTAATGGACTGGGGGGTACCCATGCCGTTTGTCTCACTGATTTTCATCCATATTGCCAGGACCCGACATTACATTAAACCCGCAAGCAGTTTTAAATGAGATTTTTTCCTTTAAAAATGACATTTGGTGCAGGGACTGTTCTAAACACGGGAAACACGCGTCACTTTACAGGCATACTATAGACACCCCTCAGGTACGATATGTAAAGGAATATTTCACTTTTTTTTTTTTTACTTTAAGCATCATTAAAATCACTGCTCCCGAAAAAACGGCCCTTTTTAAAAGTTTTTTTTGCATTGATACATGTCCCCTGGGGTAGGACCCGGGTCCCCAAACCCTTTTTAGGACAATACCATGCAAATTAGCCTTTAAAATGAGCACTTTTGATTTCGAACGTTCGAGTCCCATAGACGTCAATGGGGTTCTAACGTTCGTGCGAACTTTCGGTCCGTTCGCAGGTTCTGGTGCGAACCGAACCGGGGGGTGTTCGGCTCATCCCTACTGGGGAGATCTCAAACGTGCAGTTCATGCAAGACAGCCAAATAATTTACAGGAACTGGAGGCTTTTTGCCAAGAGAAATGGGCAGCTTTACCATCTGAGAAGATAAAAAGCCGTATCCACAAATACCACAAAAGACTTCAAGCTGTCTTCGATGTTAAATGGGGCAATACATGGTATTCAGAACTGGGGTATGTGAATTTTTGATCAGGGTCATTTGGGTAGTTTCTGTTGCCATTATGATTTTAAAAGAGTAAACACAGTTGATTGATAATAAATGTCTTCAGCCAAACACTAACCATTAGTGAAAGAAAAGTTTTTGTGTTATCATTCATATTCTCTGAAAAATGGGAAAGAAATCATAAATGCTGCCAGGGTATGTAAACTTAGGAGCACAACTGTATACACAAATGCCTCTCATTTCTATTTGAAACAAAATGGGCTTTACAAGGTGATTGTTTACAAGCACTTTAAAGCTGAAATTTACTAGTAGCCCAGCAAGCTCCTCCCTACCGCATGTGACAGTGCTTAGGCCTTAGGATTGGACAGTAAGAGCATCAGCATTGCATTATGTGAGGACAGACAAAGTGCCAAGTTATTCCATATACACAAAAGTACTGATGGCAGATTGGGAAAGTGAGTAGCATGGGCAGGGTATAGTTTGCCCACAGTACCTCCTAAAGAGTGAGAACCCCTTACTTTCCTTTGACTAGTACTGGCAATGCACAAGTGTGCTTTAAATTACAATATAACTGATGTAGTAATTGTATTTGAAGCATCATTTTTTTAAGTTAAAACACAGCTTTCCTCTAAGTGACATATTTCCTCAAAGTACTTTGTAATAATGGCACAAAAGAAAAAAAAAATGCAAGAATGAATAATTTCACCAAGAGCAGTCTTCAGATACACTAATGACTACTAATTCTGCCAAGTGTAATTTATTTTTATTTTCCTTTTCAGTTTCATCAGCGACACTTAGCTCTTTTTATTACAAACATTTATTAAGGAGGAAGTTCTAAAATGTAACCATGTTTTATCCATTTCTGTCAGACCCACCAATGATTTATATCATCGCATTCCTCACTTAATTATACATGTCTGATATTAATTTTGACAAAGATCCCAAGACATCACCTACTTGATTTAAAATTTCAGCCACTGTGTCTCTCAATGGCTATGATTAATGTGCTTAAAAATGTCAAGAGACATTTATGACACATTAGGAGATGAAATGACAAGAATGGTAATGGTGGTTAGGAATGTGTGTTTGTTTTATACTGTGCCTACTTCCCGGGGATTAAACAGAACAGCCATTTGTGCTGACATAGATTCTAACTGCGGAATTAACTGCATTGTTATACAGACAATGGGGTTAATATACTATAGGAGTATTGAGGCTATACACTTATCAAAGCTGTGTTTATTTGAAACCACGTTTCCACACACATGATTGGGTATTCAAAGTGAACAGAATTCCCCTTATTCCCTTTCATAAGATAACAACCTCTAATCTAGACTTTTTCCACCTTCCTACTGTACAGAAATTATTTGAATATATTTCAAGGTTTTGGGGAACCCCTAATAAAATGAATTCTTCTGGAATCAGTAGGAAGAATGACCCACTGGTAGTCAGTGGAATAAAAATCCCTATTGGGGTTTGTTAACATGTGCAGCCAATTGAAGGTAAAACCAGAAGGTTAAGCCTCAGTTTCACCGCACCCCCCCCCCCCACACACACACACACACACACTCACACACACACTCACTTCCCACCTGAACACAGACATGCAGCTGCTTGAGGCTGTACACATGCTATAGCTACAATGCAGTGCTTTGCAGCAAAAACTAAACAGTATATTACATTTGACAGATGTTGGATTCACCATTCACAGTGTTTTTTTTTGCCTTAATATCTTTCTGGGCCTTTTTTCCTGTTGGGTCTTATGTGTGTGTTTTTCACCACGTTCGCACCTGAGGGGTTCCTTTCAGCCTATGCCCTGATATTCTGGGTGGCTGGTCAATATGATCTGTCTTTTTGTTCCGGGACATGTCCAGCCTAATGGGCTTTTAAACATTGTATGTACGAGTGCTCTGCACATATATGTGGGATGTATGTACCTTGTTCTTTACTGGATAAGTTTAACATTAATGTTTGGTTTGGTGTTCTTATTTTTCCTTTCTTTTTTATATATTAGGTAACTCTGCATAAATGTTGGCCTCTTTATATGTCCTCCTGAGGAAGCCTATTACAGATCATGCAAAATGTGTTGAGGAATTGGTTGATGGAGAAATATTACATGTGTTAGGCTGAGTTTGTCCTTCCCATTCTTTTTGGGTCAAGTTTTTTGGAATGACAAAACTATGTTATCTCATCTTAACAGAGAGGCATAATCTGTGCAGATAAATATATTTAGGATGTTTTATATGTTTTTTTATGGCTATGTATATTTTTAAATTTGTACAAAGAAAATTGTATGAGGGGTGTGTATTCCCCCATAGTTTAACTTCTTTGTATATTGTGACTTTCTTTGGCTGCCTAAAAAGTTCATCTAGGGTATTTTGTTTGTGTTTTTTTTATGACAGAGGAAGGAGCAGTGAAGGGTCACAGTGAAATGGGCCAGGTGGTGGGTTAGCAAGAGAAGCTGAATGTGTAAAGTGATAGTCCCTGGAATTCATAAAGACTGGCACAGACAGCTTTTGCGCAAGTTACATATAGTAGGTTTTTACATAGTAGGTGAGGTTGAAAAAAGACACAAGTCCATCAAGTCCAACCTATGTGTGTGATTATATGTCAGTATTACATTGAATATCCCTGTATGTTGCAGTCATTCGGGTGCTTATCTAATAGTTTTTTGAAACTATCGATGATCCCAGCTGAAACCACCACCTGTGGAAGTGAATTCTACATCCTTATCGCTCCTACAGTAAAGAACCCTCTATGCAGTCTAAGGTTAAACCTCTTTTCTTCTAATCTTAATGAGTGGCCACGTGTCTTATTAAACTCCCTTCCACGGAAAAGTTTTATCCCTATTGTGTGGTCACCGGTATGGTATTTGTAAATTAAAATCATATCCCCTCTCAAGCGTCTCTTCTCCAGAGAGAATAAGTTCAGTGCTCGTGACCTTTCTTCATAACTAATATATGCCAAATTCATATACAGTACCTGTCTAGATGCTGTACTTGGATTTGAAACATGCTGTGCCACTTTTAGAATGCACATGAGACATTTTTCGCAAAATCTGTCTGAGCCAGTATTGCACTCTGTACACCAAAAGAGAGTTGGTCTTAATTAGATCCACTTTTTCATTTGGCACCTTAAATGCAACACAATATAAGATGTGATGCACTTCAAAACTACCTGAATTTGGTGCACAAGTCTGCTGTTAGAGCCAAAAGTGTTGCACACGCTTTATGAATTTGGTGCAATACATTAACAAGATGGATTAATGCCAGAAAAGTGGTGCAGCAGCTTTATTGAATTCCCGCCAGTGTTTCTATGATAACAACCACTGAGTAGCAAAGTAGGTATGGGTAATGTAAGACCCGATACACACTATACAACTTTTGTTGTCAGATTTCCTTTAGATTTACCAAAACCATGTAGTGCAAGGGCCTACCTGATTGCATACAAATTGAAACTCTTAAGGCTTGACCTCATATTATATGGTTTTGGTAACTCTGAAGGAAAAAATCTACAGAAAATTGTATAGTGTGTATCCAGCTTTAATTTGGATGCCCTACATATGTACAGTGGCGTCTCTAGCTTTCATATTTAGGGAGGGCATATGGGGGGACAGGGACAAAAGTAGGGGGGCAACTATAAAATGCAAATATATATATATATATATATATATATATATATATATATATACACAGTATCTCACAAAAGTGAGTTCACCCCTTACATTTTTGTAAATAATTTATTATATCTTTCCATGTGACAACACTTTGCTACAATGTAAAGTAGTGAGTGTACAGCTTGTATAACAGTGTAAATTTGCTGTCCCCTCAAAAAAACTCAACACACAGCCATTAATGTCCAAACCACTGGCAACAAAAGTGAGTACACCCCTAAGTGAAAACGTCCAATTTGGGCCCAATTAGCCATTTTCCCTCCCCGGTGTCATGTGACTTGTTAGTGTTACCTGGGGAGCAGGTGTGTTAAATTTAGTGTTATCAATCTCTCACTCTCTCATACTGGTCACTCAAAGTTCAACATGGTACCTCATGGCAAAGAAGTCTCTGAGGATCTGAAAAAAAGAACTGTTGCTCTACATAAAGATGGCCTAGGCTATAAGAAGATCCCAGGGCCCTGAAACTAAGCTGCAGCACGGTGGCCAAGACCATACAGTGGTTTAACAGGACAGATTCCACTCAGAATAGGCCTCGCCATGGTTGACCAAAGGAGTTGAGTGCATGTGCTCAGCGTCATGTCCAGATGTTGTCTTTGGAAAATAGATGTATGAGTGCTGCCAGCATTGCTGCAGAGGTTGAAGGTGTGGGGAGTCAGCCTTTCAGTGCTCAGACGATATGCAGCACACTGCATCAAACTGGTCTGCATGGCTGTCGTCCCAGAAGAAAGCCTCTTCTAAAGATGATGCACAAGAAAGCCCACAGTTTGCTGAAGACAAAGCAGACTAAGGACATGGAGTACTGGAACCATGTCCTGTGGTCTGATGAGACCAAGATAAACTTATTTGGTTCAGATGGTGTCAAGGGTGTGGGGCATCAACCAGGTCAGGAGTACAAAGACAAGTGTGTCTTGCCTACAATCAAGCATGGTGGTGGGAGTGTCATGGTCTGGGGCTGCATGAGTGCTGCCGGCACTGGGGAGCTACAGTTCATTGAGGGAACCATGAATGCCAACATGTACTGTGACATACAGAGGCAGAGCATGATCCCCTTCCTTCGGAGAATGGGCCGCAGGGCAGTATTCCAAAATGATAATGACCCAAAACACACCTCCAAGATGACCACTGCCTTGCTAAAGAAGCTGAGGGTAAAGGTGATGGACTGGCCAAGCATGTCTCCAGACCTAAACCCTATTGAGCATCTGTGGGGTATCTCCAAATGGAAGGTGGATGAGCGCAATGTCTCCACCAGCTCTGTGATGTTGTCATGGAGGAGTGGAAGAGGACTCCAGTGGCAACCTGTGAAGCTCTGGTGAACTCCATGCCCAAGAGGGTTAAGGCAGTGCTGGAAAATAATGGTGGCCACACAAAATATTGACACTTTGGGTCCAATTTGGACATTTTCACTTAGGGGTGTACTCACTTTTGTTGCCAGCGATTTAGACATTAATGGCTGTGTGTTGAGTTATTTCAAGGGGACTGCAAATTTACACTGTTATACAAGCTGTACACTCGCTACTTTACATTGTAGCAAAGTGTCATTTCTTCAGTGTTGTCATATGGAAAGATATAATAAATTATTTACAAAAATGTGAGGGGTGTACTCACTTTTGTGAGATACTGTATATATATATATATATATATATATATATATATATATATATATATATATATATCCTGGGGCCCTTTACTACGATCCCACAATGGCTCTTTCACATGTTCTGCAGTGAGCTCCCTTCCTACTGTATTGGGGGCCCCCCCAGGGTGGCAGAAAACAAGAGATATATGTCACCAGCATACCAAGAAATAATAAGGGTCCAAAGCAGTGGAAGAACTATCAGGGTTGCAAAGGTTGTCTCTCTCTCTGAATTTACAGGCTGGTTCTCCTGTCCTAATGACGGGAGAAATCAGTCTGTTTTTTCAGTAACTGAGAGTCCTGGTGGAGTCCTTCCTGCAACTCGCTCTTCTCCCTGCCAATGAGGATGCAGGGGAAGGAGCAGATCGGATGGCCGTGGTTGTGTGAGCGCTCGCATTATGCAGTGTCAGCGAGCAGAGGGAGGGGGGAGGAATCACCCGCAGGAGCTGACTGGGGACGCTCTCCATCTTAGACATTGCCTTTTTGTAAAAAAAAAAAAAATGTGTTTTTTTTAATTGGGGGGCACATGGTGGGGCACAGCATAATGTTGGGGAGGTCAGGGCCCCCTCTGGCCCCTCACTAGGGACACCATTGCATATGTATATCATTGCAAACTGTTAATATATATATATATATATATATATATATATATATATATATACATATACATATATATCGCAGTATATACAGTACATATTGATATTATTATTTATTAGAACAGAAATTATGACTGAAACAAAAGATAAACAATGTTCTCAGCGCTAATTCAAAGAAGGAGTATTGTCCATAAAATATTATGGTGTACTGTCAATATAAATTCCCAGGATGTAGGGTTAAAAAACACTGCCTGGAAATGTATGAAACAGGTAACTGTATTCCAAGAATGATGTAAGGCTGCTGTGTCCAAAAGAGGGCTGGGAGACTCATGCTGCAAGAGAGGAGGGAAAGGGGAGAAAAGCACCAAGCGCACCCTTGGTGTAATACAGTTTCAATAATAAAGGAATAAAGTACATAAAATGTTCCACTCACAAAGGTAACAATAAAAAAATATGATTGGCTGAGGAAGGAGGTGTGGCTTGCCTCCTAAACGTGTCCCGATTGGCTTTTCCTCTCCGAGGTTGACAGCTTGAGTTTCCGGCTTTTGACAGCTCATTCCCCCAGCATCCTCTGACATCCTTCACCGGACACCGGAGCTGCGGCGCATCGGCATGGACTGACAGCTCCACCGGGGGCAGGACATCATTGCACAGAGCTTTCACCACTCTCGCGCTTGTTCTATTGTTACCTTCATGAGTGGAACATTTTATGTGCTTTATACCTTTATTATTAAAATTGTAGTACACCAAGGGTGCACTTGGCACTTTTATCCCCTCTTCCTCCAGAAATTATGATTGCCATTTGGTTTTAAATGAAACCATGAAACCACAAAAAAAAAAAAGAACACCGAGAATGAAATATGCACACTTATCTTATCTTACCATGGTGTCTGAACTTAATTTAATTTGTCTCTCACTGCCAGCATTACTATTCGCATCCAAAACTAAAACAAAATCATTAAAATGTAGCAAAGAACTGGCGACATAACGTGTTTACATCCCTCATAGCCAAATTCTTCATTCTATAGACCCTGCTGCAAACAGATTGTCTTCTATTAACTGCTCACCCACACGTCTGAGTTTCATGACTAAACACACAACACCTTCGAGGACTGGCAACGAACGCTTTTCCTTGCTCCAGAAAATTCTGATACTGATTTGAACAAAAATGTATCTGTTGACTAAGGCACTCAATGAATCAGAGTGCTTTGAATATAAACAGCAAAGAATCACAATCCTATATTATAGATATACTGTTATGATAAAAGACTGCACTGAGCTTTCAGTGGCTCTGTTATTATAATTTCCAACTGATAAGGAAGCATTTATATTGCCAACAAATGTCTTGGGCGAATCACCATGTTTTATATAACAAAATGGCATTTTGTATGACTATAGGGCCAAATGGCCCAGGATCACTGATAAAAACTACTAATATAAAATAACACAACAAAGTATTGTGATGTCTACTTAAAGGAATCCTGTCTTGTTAGAAATATGTTGGCAAACATAGCTATCTTCTTTGTGAAAATACTTGCTGCCTTGATGTCATGATAATCCAAAGGCCTTAATGCTTGTTGAGTAAGTGACCCAGAACAGCCATGCAGATGAGACTTGACATGCTGCATGTTTGACCCAAAAAAATGGTTTAAAAATGTAAATTATATCATATTTCACCCTAATGATGAGACAGAATGAGCTTGGTAGTTCCACAATCCGGTCCATATACAGGCATATCCCACTTTTAAGTACACAATGGGGTTTATTTACTAAAGCTGGAAAGTGCAAAATCAGGGTCACTTCTGCATAGAAACCAATGAGATCCTAACCCCAGCTTGTTCAATTATGCTTTGGTAATTTAACCTGGAAGCTCATTGGTTTCTATGCAGAAGTGACTCGATTTTGCACTTTCCAGCTTTAGTAAATAAACCCAAATATGTACTTAAAAGTGGGGTATGCCTGTAATCCCTACAATTTGGTGTGTAGTAGTGAGTTTTGGGTCAGACCTTTTACAAAAAAAAAAAAAAAAGATTACTTCTTGACTCCTGTTCTTCCACAGCTGAGAGTTCAAACACGTAGAGCAATTCAGTCTGGATTTAGGGAGTAGGGGTATTGCTGACATCACATGAAAAATACACCTGGAGCTTGAAAAAAACTGGTGTAAAGATTTTTCCTTAACTATAATTATCAGCATACAGCGGTCTGAACCATACACTTTACATCAATGTACTATACATAAGTCAAAAAGAATAAAAATATTTTTACTAGGTCACATTTTGTGGTTCCTTCCTCAAACACTTAGGCTTCATGTACATGAGACAGCGGTGCAAACTCTGCTGAACACATTTTAAAAGCTGTAATCGGCGTTTAGAAATGGCCGTTTTGCCGCGTTTTACCGCATTTGCGTCTAGAAGCGTCTGCAGAGCAGAGAATGACATTTTGCGACCCAAATATGGGGCCCCATATCTCGGGGCCACTTGGTGCTAGGATTTGGTGTGGAACTAGCACTACAACATATCTAAATTTGGGGTTCCTAGCACCAAGTGGCCACAAGATACGGGGGCCCCAAAGTCGGGTCGCAAAATGTTATTCTCTGCTGCAGAAAAGTGCTTGACGTTTTGTGGCCCGACTTTGGAGCCCCGTCTGTCGGGGCCACTTGGTGCTAGGAACCCCAAATTTGGATATGTTGTAGTGCTAGTTGCAAAATGTCATTCTCTGCTGCAGTTTTCCATCATATTTCTGTGTTTTCTGGTCCAAAAAATAGGGTTCCTTTAAAAACACTTATAAACGTAAACGCGGTACCGGCATTTAGCTGCGTTTAGCCGTGTTTGGCGTCTGAAACGTGGAAAACTTTTGCGTCTGAACCCATTTTTTTGCTTCTGGAAAAACGAGGTTAAACACAACTGCCTAAAAAAGCCAAAAAACGAGACTGGGGACATGGACACATAGGATAACATTGAATGAGTTCAGGGGCAGTTGAAAAAAGTGTCCAACTGCCTCTGAACGCGCGTTTAACAGTGCCTCGTGTGCGTGAGGCCTTAAGTCCCTACACAATTCATCAGTGGTGTAAGGGGATGGAACCAGGGCCTCTGACAGGGAAGACTGGCATCTGACAATCCTTGAAGCATCATATGCTGAAAAGCCTGATGGAGGCTGCAGCACTAAAACAGAAGCATGGTAGATAACACTGGTCATCGGAGAGATGAGTATAATAGCTCTTTTATCACTGGGAACTTCATTTTGGATTTTGTAGCAGAACTGACAAGGTAATTTTAGGTAGGCCACCAACAATAATTTGCCCTTTCAGACTGAACACTGTTGCCATAGACAACCATTGCAGGTATAGTTTATTTTTAAAGCTTTAGTTTTCTTTCTTTTGTTTTTCTTTAACGTTAGCTGAAAAATATGCTCTTGCCAAATTAATACTTTCAATATATAAAGGACAGAGGAATATTTGCGCTAACCACCAAAAAATGCACAACAACCAAATGAATTAATATAAGTGCTTGCGTAGTGTGACTGAATGCTGCAACTCTATAAGTTTAAATACTGAAAACTTAAAACAAAAAGTAAAAAGAAAAAAGAGTGCGCAAATCCAATCAAAAAACAACTGTATGTGAATATACAAAAAATGTGCAAGCAAAATATAAAAAACCTCAGCATTGCATGTGTGAAATACATCAAAAATGAATCATCTAAAAAATATGTATATGTCAAACGCATGATTCAAAAGTAAAAAATATGTTTAAACCCAAGAAAAGTCATATGTTTAAACCCAAGAAATGTAATATCTGAGAAAGACAAAGTGAGCAGAGAGAAGTCCTTGTATAGTTCTCTAAGAAACTGAGCATCTACTCTTCAATCCAACAGTCTGAGATGAGATGTAAGGTGTGATAATACAAACTGCTTACCAGATATGTTGAATCTCAAGTGATAGAGATCAAAGACGCCTGTGCATTAGCCTGCCGGCAAATCAGCTTGTGATATTCTCACGACAGGGAGATGTCCACCTACTGCAAAGGAACCACTGACGGGAAACCTCACTCCTGGGATCGCTCTCTACATAAGCAATGCCTCTTACTAAATAACTTGGAATGTCTACGATGGTAGAAGTTTTAATAAATTTATGTTTTTTTTTTTTAATACTATAATCTGATAATTACATTAAAGCTGCAGCTTGTGGGGGCGTGGCCCGGGATGTGAAACAGAGAGGACGCACGCTGCCTGAGCTCCGCTCCTGACTGAATCCTGCAAGCTATCTGGGAAAGCTTTGTTCCTCAAAAAAATATACCGACTCGATTGAATGGCCATTCCTTTGGGAAATTCTCCAGAGGATGGGATTTCCTATGGTTTTTATCCAGTGGCTGTGAACCCTATATAGGTCACCACGGGCTGCCATACGATTAGGGGATAATGTGGGGGTGTTTCCTCCTCTTTTCCACTATCTAGGGGTACCAGGCCGGGTTGCCACCTCTCCCCAGCACTTTTTGCTATAGCCATGGAGCCAGTAGTGGAGGCACTTTATGTCTCGCCACTTATTAAAGGACTTAAACTGGCATGGCTGGAGGAGAGGGTGGCCCTGTATGCGGACGACCTCTTACTCTTTCTGAACGATGCAAACTCCTCCCTTCCTGGACCATTGCAAATTCTGACTGAGTTCTCAAGCGTAACGGGACTACGAGTGAACTGGTCCAAGTCTCAGTTGCTTTCTATTGATCCAGATGCCAAGTGGCTGGCCCTGCCAGATCTGCAACTCAAATGGGTGGACAAATTTGTGTACTTGGGGGTACGAGCTTCGAGAGACGCAGCCAGATTTATCCCATTAAATTTGGACCCAGTGGTTCACAGAGTTAAGGTCAATTTGAAAGCATGGGAGAAGCTTCTTCTATCCCTTTTAGGTCGTATAAATCTTATTAAAATGAAAATAATTCCCAAATTTACGTACTTGTTTCGTAATTCACCACAATGGATTCCTTGCTCCTTTTTCACAAGGAAAAAGAAGAATATTCTTATTTTTTTTATCCTAAATAGAATATTCTCTTCTTTCCATGGGAGCCAAATCTGCCTCAAATTAAACTAGCCACCCTGATGCGTCCGGTGTCGCAGGGGGGATTGGTGTTTCTGGACTGTCAGAAATATTTTCTGGCAGCTCAGCTGGTCACAGCGGTTTGGTGGCTGGTACCCAAATGCATCCAACCAAACCGCGCTCCTGGAGGTTGCGGTAGTCTGCTCTGTGGAGACCCTGTTGCATCTATCCCTTCGGGGACCCAAAGCGCCATACGATTTAACCCCCTCCATAACCGACCCTAAATACCCATGGACTGCAGTCTCTTCAAATGCTCCCCTGTGGAACAACCCCACCCTACCTCACTTCTATGCACTGCCTGACCCAAAAATATGGGCCAAATGCAGTATCAAATTAATTTCTGATCTTACCACTGATAACACCATATACCCATTTAACCATCTAGTGTCTCACAATAATGTCCGCCCTCTTACCTATTCTGTTATTTGCAGTTGTCCCATGCTTTCAGGAGCCAAATACTCTCCAATGACACACAGGTTGTACAACCCGACTTAAAGAGAGTCGTACGCTATGAGTGCACGAAGAAACCGACCCCTGTCCTATACGCGTATCTCCTCTGGGTTTTATCACCGGAACTGTTATTGCTTTGTCAGCGTTGGACGCATTATATTCAGGGGCTGGACTCTGAGGACTGGGAGGACGTATGGGACTTTCCATTCAAAATCCTGGTCTCACTGCGAGACCATCTCATACAATACAAAATAGTCCATCGGGGATACATCACCCCTTTCAGATTGCATAAAATGAAAACCTCCCTGACCTGACCTCGGAGTGCTGGAGATGTACCCAGGAACCGGGTGATTTTATACATGTCTTCTGGTCATATCCTGCATTTAGTGTCTACTGGTCGCAAGTAGTCTCTGTAGTACAAGACATAGTGGGTATAGATATAGCTCCAACCCTGCAGATGTGTTTACTCAGATTGGTAGAAAAATTAGCCCCCAGGGTAGCGGAGAGAACCCTGATAGGACGTCTACTCTTCTATGCCAGAAAAATGATCACTCTCTGTTGGAAGAAATGGGTCCTGCCTTCCCTCCTTCTGTGGAAAAGACATGTCAATAACTTATCTCTTTATAAGGAAATCTATCAAAATAGAGGCTGCCCAAAAAAATATGATAGAGTGTGGGCCAAATGGCTGGCTGAACCCTCCACCGCAACATCTGACTAAATAGTCTCTCAGTAAAAATCCCGGAGCAAGAGTCAACATAGCAATAAGGTTTGCCGTGTAACAGTAGTTCGGCATTTATGGGTGTTGCATTAAATTGTGCCTTCTGAAACAGACCCCTGCGTGGGTCTTGATCTACTGCTGTGGCAGGTAATGGTTTGATTTGTTTGTCTGTATACGTTTTATACTCAATAAAAAGATTTTTAAAAAGCTGCAGCTTGTAAGTTGACATGATTATATGATCAGGAACTATGCCTACTGGTTCTTATTCATCAGTGGGGACCCGAGCTGCCAAAGACAGCTGGAATTGAGAGCCACAAGCTGCACTATGTGCCAGTTATTGTCTCTTAAAGGGGGAGAATGTTTATAAATGTGTTCCCAACAAAGGGTATTGTGCTGGGGAATGTTTATACACAGGTGGCAGACAGCAGGGGGGTAATGAATACAGAGCTGCATTCATTTGTGTATTTTATATCTGTGTAGAATTCCATTTTAAAATGCTACAGTATATAAATGTGTCCTGTGAGACTGTTTAGATCTGTATAGAGTGAACAGCAAGGGAAGTAAAGGTTTTTAGCAAAGAGAAATGCACTTTGACCAACAAAATGTTATCATTTTGAGCGCTTTTAGGAAAAGGCAGCCTAAGAGGCTTTCTTCTCATTTTTAAAATTGTTCTCGTTAAAGGGGGGTTTTTAAGATCCCAAAATTCCACTTTTGCTTACCTTTGAAAAGACCTGCAAGAGAAATCACGTCTGAGTATCAGCACCTTTATGATCAGGTTAGGAAGTGTCAGACAATTTGCAGCCGTTTCTTGCTGATGACAAGGGAGATGCAGGCAATATGCATTATCATAGAGATTTAGCCTAAAGGATTTTGTACCTCCCTATACCCTATATTTTATTTTTGTTTTTAGAAATTATTCTTTCAGTTTAAAATTGGTTTTGAAAACAGGATGTCATTCTAAGTATACAAAAATGATCCCAATATAAAATGTTCAGCTTAAAAAATAAATAAATAAACAAATAAAAAGGATTATGTCCAGGCAATTCTTAAAGAGCAAAGTAAAAGCAATCAATAAACTACAAATGCATTCAGCACTCTACAGTTATGCTAAAAAAGGACACTTTCCTTAGGGGTCCATTTATAAAACAAAAGTATGGCCCTATCGCTGCTTAAAAAAAAAAAAAAAAAAAAGCTACATTAAATCCATAAAGAACAGTGAAGTGCTTAAAGGAGAAGTACAGCCAAAGCTCATTTGGCTGTACTTCTCCTTTGGATCGCAAGAGTGCGGTTCGTTTTGCACTCCTGTGACCCATTTTCAGCAGAGAGCAGGCTGAAGTCAGAGAGTTGGTCCAGGCTTGGGCATCATCACGACCATAGAGTCAAGATCTGCCCAGATCTCTGGACCGGCACCTGGCTCAGCCTCTCAGTGAGCCTCTGAGAGCCTGAGCTGGCCGATCCCACCCCCTCCACAGCCCAGCACTCCAGTGAGCAAGGAGGGGGCAGAGCAGAGAGACGTTGACTAACAGTCAGCGGCTCTCTGCTCACTGAGCTGTGAGAACCGAGTGATCTGCAGTGTTCGATCGCTCTGTTCTTAGTGTTAGAGGCGTCGGGGGACAGATGCAGTATCGGATCGATGCTGCATCCACCTAGGTAAGTATGAATCTAAAAAAAAAGAAAACACATACTTCTCTTTTAATGCTCTGCTGACTGTAAATGCAAGGTTCACTTATCTGAGATCCCCCCTATTCCCCAAAAAGAAAACAGCCACTTAAAACTAAAAAAAAAAAAAAAAAAAAAAAAAATAGAAGAATTAGAATAATTAGAAGAAAAAATAACTAAATGTACCTCGGTCCCCTAGCTTCCAACCACTGCCTGAAGGCACCCATATCACTGTACCTCACCACTGTCTCCTGGAAGAGCAGTGTGCTCAAAATCCCATGAGAATTCACCCAATGCATGTGTGCATCACCCTGAGATTTTGGGTGCTCAGCTTTCTTAGCATTTGAAAGCAGTAGTGAGTCCCAAGTAACAATGTATTTTTTGATTTCTCTGCACACCCGACAGAAGACACACCTCACTCACCCAGCACTTACCAACACACCTTGAGGTATTTCAAAGAATTTATTAGGCCAAGATTAGCCTAAAAGAAGAGAGAATTAGATAGTGTACAATCAATAAGACATAAACATTACTTTGAGAGATATAATTAACACCTGCAGTGTTCTGACTAACAGTAACGAACAGAACTGAATTGCATTTGCCTAGTAACAGTAAATACTGTAAATACAGTTCTAACTTGTTATAACAGTCTCAGTTTTATCCCATGAGCCAGTAATTGATGATAAAAATAATTGGCCACTGGGTCTCCAGACAGGTGCTCTGATTCAGTAAAAGTCAAATTCAAGTCAGACAGGGTAGGAGTTACTGTGATGTCTTACTTTCAATCTTGCTGAGATAGTTCCTTTTTTCCTAACTTATAAGTGGTGTGGGTGCTCTCAAGTGCAGTCTGATCACACAAAGCTTCAAAATAACACCTTACACCCTTCCAGGAAGAAGGTCCTTTACTTTTCACAGGGCTCATCCAATTGCGGTCAGCTATGGCACGGTTCTATTCAGCCAGCAGCCCAGGCTCTTTATTTTCACCACTCCTAGCTTTAAGACTGTCCCCTCTTTTCTCTCAGCAGCCTGCAGACACACACTCCCCTTGCTTTGTTGCATCAGCCAATCATCATCCTCCAGGAACAATGCAGACCCAAGATGGCTGCCCCGTGCATTGGAGACAATCCATAGACAAGCACTGCTAAATGGTCTCTTTAAAGATTGTGTCTGCAATAATGAATATTCAGTTTAACCCTGTCCACCATGCAGAAGGATAATACAACAGCAACAATGGAAGAAATAGGTATCAGCTACAGCCAAAGTTACACTTCTAATGTTTTTTTTTTTTTTTTTCGTTTTAGGATTCGATTTTCATTTTTGGCATTTTCTATTTGGTGTGTGTGTAAAAGGCTACAAGGAGAGTGTTGTAGTATTGTCCAGTATTGTCAACAGCCACATTAAAAGATCACCAGGCAAAAAAAGGCTGGGAAGGACAAATGCACTACAGCAATGCTGGGATAAAAAAATTAAAGCTGTAAGGCACACTCACTTTATACATAGTACAGCTTTATTGTCAGTTTTGACTGTACACTGTATATATTTCAGCACAAATGAATTATGAAAGAAAAAATGCACAATAATATCAATTGATTTTCCTGTACAACTTTACATTAATACATTATTTTCATGACATTATTATATGCTAAAACTATTTCTGTCAGGTGATACAAGCTATGCAGTTTAACTGCATAAATGGCTGTCCACCCGCTGTTTTGTTCTGCGGTCAATAAATCTTGTGACCACACTCACCCCCGCGTACTTTCTTGACTTTATTGGGCAGAATCCTCTTTGCTATGCTATAAATAAACTCATTCATAAAATGCCACAATAAAACAATAAGATAAAAACAACAGCAGTACTGCACTGCTGTAGACAATGTTTGGCATGCTCAAGTTTTGTATTCTCTATTTACCTTATGCAAACTACTCTTTCAAAAATCTTACAAAATTATAACTCCGATAAAGTTAAGCAACCTCTATGCCAACTTTATTTATATAAATTAATATGAACAAATTAGATTTTGTGAAATGCAAACTGATGTTACATCTTCAGAAAACTCCATATTGAATTCTACATATCATTCAGATATCAAAATCAACCCCACTTCACACTACAGAGAAAATGTCTTAATTTCAGCTATTAGTCTACTATGAATAGTTGTAAGTAAGCTTATTCATAGTAGCATCTTCATAATCCACAAAGGAAATGCAATAAATGTCTTATGGGGATCATGAACGCACTAAAACTTCTTTGTACTGCCATTATTCACTGGTACAGGTCATAAATGGTTACCTTTATGGTAACTAACCGGTTTCTCTGTAGTTGTTGTTATTTTATCACAAGCATATCACTGCCTGTACGTTCTGGTCACTGCTTTTCAATTACATGTTTAAGGGAACATAATGTGCTTCATTAATTCTTAATGTCACCAGCCATCCATTGATGTAAAATCTTACTTAGAATTCAAAGGATCCTCTTGAATCAAGTCCTGGCTTCCAAAATAATCAGGGAAAAGCAAGAGGAGCTTGTCCCCAAGAACTGATTAAAACAATTTTCAATCACTTCCCCCAAAGATAACACATTTGTTGCTCTGTATTCTGCAAATGGGAAAAAAAGATTATATTCCTCTTCCTGGCGGAGAACATGAAAGTGATTACAATTTAAATATTACGGTTGCTTATCTTTTTCATTTGCTAGCTTGCTGAAGTGACTTGAATTGAAAATATTAGGCATGAATGTTTTAACATATAACCATTCTAAGGAAGCAAATGGTTAAATGGAAATTCCCCTGTTGCTACTTGTTTCCCTGCTTGTATTTACAAAGGATACAGTTTCTTAAAATCACTACAACAGGCTATACTACAACAGCTTTAAGAACACTACATTGTATAAACCCACTCAAGGTAGAAATCAGCAGTTTTCTTCTCTGAAACCACCTACTGTATTTAGAATTTAGATGCATTGTACAGTTAAAAAATAGCTAAAATAGCTCAGTTAGGATTGCTCTGGGTAGTCAGCACATTACATGGACTAAATTGTTCTACTCCTCTATTACTACTGAATTTAGAACAATGAGTCAGTAATCAAAGACCTCAAAATAAACTAGTGTTCACAGTTAGTTCTGATTAAAGGACCTGTAAATGTTCGGGCTCATTCCTATTAGATGGTTTTTCATGCATTTTGCTCTATTTTCCAGCATAGAAGAAATGCATGCACACCACAAAATTCCCACCAATGTGTTGTGCTACAGTGTTGGGAGAAAGTCCTGCATACTGCAGATTTAGTACAGTAGGTTGACCTGCAGTTTGCCATTGAAATCAATTCAAATGAAGTCTTTAAAAAAAAATAAAAAAATAAAATTAAACGAACTATGAAAACAAATGTGTTCTGGTATAAAGGAATCCATCAATGTATCCAATATGGCATAGATTTTCAACCAGGTTATTTAAAGTGGTGATATGTAGGCTTTCATCTATGTAAGAGGCAATGTTAATTGAATACTGACCACGTCCCTGTTACATTTTACTGTTACCAAAGTTTAATTTATGCTTACAGGACCATTAGAATTTATGTGTTGGAAATAGGTCATTATTTATTCTGTCATCACTACAACTACTTGCCACAAGCTGTGGAAAGAAATTCCATTTATATTGAGTTGGTGGCTCCTCCCACCCCCAACTGATGACATCATGGTGATGACAAAACATCTACAGGACCTCCATTGCAGAGAGATGGTGGAAATTATTTGAGAGATGGCGATGGATGCAATAGAGGAGGTGAAGGTGGAGGTATTGGAGAGTTGTAAACTGATGAGAGAGGAGGAGGAGAGAATCACAGAGGGCAGGAAACTGCAGGAAAAGCTGAGAAATGACAAAAGCATGACAGCAGAGGAGAATCTGTGGGCTCTCAGCAAACATTATGCTCATAAGGCTCAGATGGACACAGCAAAGAGAATGACCATCTACCACAAAGGCATGCCACGATTGCTACTATTGCTGCAAACCATTGACGAGAACAGTGAGCTGGAGATTACGAAACCTTACAATCCAAGAATTGGTTGCCCCACCATCATCTATCATAGCAAGCGGATACAAAGGCAGAGACCTATCTGGGGAAAAGATGTACTTTATTGGAAAAGAGTAGAACAGAGGAAAAGGGAAGAAGAGAAACAGTGAGCAGAACAGCTTGAGGAGCAGCGAAAGATAGAAGAGAAGAAGAGAGCCAACAAGTTAAAAAGGAGGAGGAGAAGAGAAACATTGATCCGGCTGTTTTGCTGCTGGAGAGTGGCCTCATCATGCAAGCCCAGCAAGGGCACTAATTGAGTTCCTCCCTGTAGGCCAGGCAGGAATAAAAAGATCAACTACGACATTTCTGCTGAACACCAACAGAAGGAACAGCAGTGGGGCTGCTTTCAGAGAGGAACCAGGGTGAGAAAAGGGGTAAATCAAGCTGCAAATGTTAAAAAAAAAAGAAATTCCATTTATATGAAAGCATAAACATTGACATATCTAGTTTTGACATGATAATGTTTTTAAATTGCTGCACTGGAACTGCACAAGGACACATTTCACCAAAGTGCCACTGCATCTCTACCAGCTTAGGTAGCCAGACTTTGCCCACCATCATATTATTATTATTATTATTATTATTATCATCATCACCATCATCATCATCATACAAGACTTAAAGTGGCTCTGAAGTTTAAAAGTATTTACTGTAATGCATTCTCTACATTAAGATACAAAAACATCCAGCTATTTTTCCTAGTTCCCCCTCCCTAAACACTTAACTGATTCCTCCCACCACTCCGGCACTGTCTCAGCTGCAGCACCGCTCCCCTTCACTTCCTAGTCTCACAGGAGACACTGTGGGCACTGAGGGCAGCATGAGCCATAAGCTGCTGCTGCTGTCAGTCAAACTCCTGTGAGGTAGGAGAGGAAGCATGGCTTACTGGAACTGTGTGTGCCTATGGACGCACACAGTTCAGCTCAATAGCGTGGACGCACTGGTACCTCCATAGCACCCGGCTATGAGAAGGTGACATTGCCAGCAAGATGACAACCAGAAGAATATCATTATACAGAGCAGGTAAGTATGACTTCTTTTTATTTAAAAAAAATTGACATTAATATCACTTTGAATAGCACCGACAGCTTTAGCAGTGCTTTAAAATAAAAAGGGAGAAACCAGAATTCAAAACAAGAGGATTAGGACGTCCCTGTTTATGGGAGCTTACAATCTAAAAGGGAGGGGCAAGTTCAGTTGTTAGGTAAAGGCAAGATAAGAGTTGAGTTTTCAGGGATCCCTTAAAAGTGGATAGTGTAGGAGATAGCCGGACAGATTGGGGTAGGGAGTTCCAAAGGATGAGAGAGGTTCTGGAGAAGTCCTGGAGGGAAGAATGGGAGGAGGGAAGGAGAGCTTGGGTGGAGCAAAGAGGATTGTTTGGGTGATATTTTAAGACAAAGTTAGTAATGTAGCAAGGGCAGAGTTGTGAACAACTTTGCATGCCATTGTTAGTATTTTGAATTTTATTGAAATTTATTAGTGAATAAACACCTCCACTACTTCTTTAACCTGCCATGACCTTCTTCCTAATTGGTGAATTAATCTTTCTCTTTCCCCACAGCAACGGTAATACCATTGATTCTCATTTTTTTTTTCTTTGCAAAAAAAAGGCTTCCGGTCCTCCAAAGGACTCATTATTAGCCTCTAGGAATGTCTTTATGGGATGATCCTCATCTGATCAATGATTAGATGACAGGGTCGTTAAGGAGTGGATGTGTATGAATTATTTTTACAGAAGGATATATTTTAATGTCACTTTAAGGAGGTATCCTAGCTGAGCCATTAGCGTTTTGAGCACCATATACAGCAGGGGTCTTTAAACTACGACCCTCCAGTTGTTCAGGAACAACTACAAATCCCTTTATGCCTAGTCATGTCTGTAAATGTCAACATTTTTACAATGCTTCATGGGATGTTTAGTTCTGCAACAGTTGGAGGGCCATAGTTTGAGGATCCCTGATATACAGGGACTATGTCTTATCATTTATATAAAGGAATGGAAAGAGACAGAACAAACAGAATTGAAGTTAAACATTTTAAAATGTTTTCAAGCAAACTCAGCAGTAAAGAAAGTTGATTTGATTTTACAAACGCCACTGTCTGGACATCATTATTTCTAACTGCACCATAAAAGAACCTGGTGAATGTAGGAGTATGGAATGGTTTGATGGAATGCTGGGAGTGTGAGTATGAAACAGTAGGGGAGATTTACTTAAACTGGTGCACACAGAATCTGGTGCAGTTGTGCATAGCAACCAATCAGCTTCTAGGTTTTATTGGCATAGCCTAAAGCCTCGTACACATGATCAGATTTTCCGATGGGAAATGTGTGATGTCAGGCTGTTGGTGGAAAATCCGACCGTGTGTATGCTCCATCGAACAACTGTTGTCGGATTTTCCATGGACAAATGTTGGATAGCAGGTTTTAAAATTTTCCACGGACAAATGTCTGTTGTCGGATTTTCCTATTGTGTGTACACAAGTCCGTTGGACAAAAGTCCAAAGTACAAACGCATTCTCGGAAGCAAGGAGGAGCCAGAAGCGGTCGGTAAACTAGCGTTTGTAATGGAGAATTAACATTCATGACGTGGCAAATTATGAAATCTCCAAATTCAGCGCATATTCTTCTTCTTTAATGGGATAATAATGAAGCTGCTTTGCTGGTGATACTGATGGAGTTATTGCAAACAAATTTTCAAAGGCTGTTTTTTCTAGTGATATCAAGAATAATATCATTATTTTTTTTTATTTGGGCAAGTTACCACAACACCATTATTCCGTAGTTTTTAAGATCAAAGATACAACTATGTTGGTGTCCCTTGTTAATTTTGCATTGTATTTTTTAAAATGTAACTGCCTACTCCCAAAATGTCATTTGAAGTAAAACACATAGCCAAGTATTATTCTCCACAATTTTTTTTTATTGTGCATTAAAAAAGAAAACAAATACAATTAGACATGCTATCTGCCAATAGAACTTAACCAAAAAAGTGCATTCTATGCATCCAAAAATATACCAAATCAAATCATTATTCAACCAAAAAAATAATGTCAAAGCAATAACTCCAAGGCCAATAATAAATAACATTCCGCAACATGTCTGGTTGATGAACGGCCGTTCAGAAACTAACTGAAAAGCGCAAACTGAAAAGTGCTAAATGAAAAGCTTGAAAAGAAAAGCGCAAATCAACACTCACCAAACTTCTACTAACACGAAATTAGCAGAAGGAGCCCAAAGGGTGGCGCTAAAGAGCTGAAAAATCATGTAATACGTCACTATGTCGTGATTTTTGGCCAACAATTGTGTGCCGTGTGTATGTAAGACAAGTTTGGGCCAACACCCTTCAGACAAAAGTTCACAGTTTTGTTGGCGGAAAATCCAATCATGTGCACCAGGCTTTAGTGAACAAGCTGAAGTTAGAAGTTTATTGGCTACTATGCACAGCTGCACCAGATTCTGGGTGCTATAGTTTTAGTAAATCACCCCCAGTCTGTCTATTTCATAAAAGTAGAGGGATGAAGCTGTCCCACCGACTGGGAGGGGAGTATTTTTTAAAATTTTACAAAAGGACATTTTAAAATGGCAAGATCATACAGTATGTAATAGTTTAAGAATGGTAGCCTTTTGAAAGAAATACAATGTGATTCAAATAGGATGATGCAAAAGTAAGTAAAAGCTGATTTATTCATAACGGAATTAACCTAGCACAATTCCATTAACATGAAAAGACACATTAAAGTAGAAGTCCATCCTAACACTTAAATTCTCCCCTGCAATCATCAATGTGAGCTAAGTTTAGCCTTATGTCTCAAAATGAAAAAATGAAAAAATCCCAGTTTTTCTACCTTTATTTTGCAGAATCCAGTGCCGTCACGTGACTTCAATTCTACTTCCTTCTGAGAGTAAAATCAGCCAGTGGGTGTGGTTGCTAAGCTAGTGGCATCACTTCCTGGGAGGGGCACTGTTCCTGTGTAAAATAAGTGTAGCGCTAAGAAGAGGGGTCAAAAAATGGAGTCTATGGACTGACAGTTCAAAGTTCGCATGTTAAAAGGAACATTCTTGGAGAAAAGAAGAAAAGTCCTCTGGAACAGATCTCAACAAGAGCGTAAACCATCTGTGGAGGGAGCCCACACACCACCAATAAAAGTGAAAAGGCTTACCGGACTCGGTGGCCCCTACAAGGCATACGCCAGGTGGAGTCAATCAGGCTTAGGTGGTGCTGGACTGCAGTTGGCCCGAAAGGGCAAAGTTGGTGGAGTGGCTTCCACGTGACTGTATTCCTCAAACGTAATCGGGCCCAAAGGTATAGAGTACGGCACACGTAGAACGTATCCCTCAGATCAACGTTGGAACCAGCAATAACAGCAGCAAATGGAGGAAGAAAAGGAATGGCCAAATAGTGTAAATCCGTTTAAATGAAAATTTATTAAAAGTAGTATACACTCACATGAAAAGGTATCTAAAAACAGCACTGTAAGGAAGTGGCGACAGTGGGGTCCTACCCGACGCATTTCGTCTGCATAGACGTCATCCCCCCAGATGACGTCTATGCAGACGAAACGCGTCGGGTAGGACCCCACTGTCGCCACTTCCTTACAGCGCTGTTTTTAGATACCTTTTCATGTGAGTGTATACTACTTTTAATAAATTTTCATTTAAACGGATTTATACTATTTGGCCATTCCTTTTCTTCCTCCATTTGCTGCTGTTATTGCTGGTTCCAACGTTGATCTGAGGGATACGTTCTACGTGTGCCGTACTCTATACGTTTGGGCCCGATTACGTTTGAGGAATACAGTCACGTGGAAGCCACTCTACCAACTTTGCCCTTCCGGGCCAACTGCAGTCTAGCACCACCTAAGCCTGATTGACTCCACCTGGCGTATGCCTTGTTGGGTCCACCGAGTCCGGTAAGCCTTTTCACTTTTATTGGTGGTGTGTGGGCTCCCTCCACAGATGGTTTACACTCTTGTTGAGATCTGTTCCAGAGGACTTTTCTTCTTTTCTCCAAGGATGTTTCTTTTAACACACGAACTTTGAACTGTCAGTCCATAGACTCCATTTTTTGACCCCTCTTCTTAGCGCTACACTTATTTTGCTTTTTGACATTGTTTACACTTGCTGGTTGTGTTAGCTGCTGTTTTATTCCCCTTTTTGGTAGCACAGAATTATTGTGTATATATACACTGTTCCTGTGTAGCCAGTGGATATATACAGGATGGGAGGAGCTGAACATAGGTTCCTGCCCAGTGTTCTCTCATTGTACATCCTAATTCATGAGAAAATGAAAAAATAAAAAGCCGCATCCACACAGGACACGGGGGATGGGAGGTGCAGGGCACATATACAATATTGCTGTGCACAGGAGAAGGGAGGTGGACACAGGGGGGGCACCTGTTTCCATCTATGCAACTTCGAAAGGTACCTACAATGCGTTGATGCCACTTTGAGCCAGAGAGTGTAAAGTTGGATCAAAGCTGCACTCAGTCGCATCAAAGTTGCACTCTAAATTGTGTAACTTTGTGGTTGCAATAGTGGAAAGGTAGACTAAGGCTCCACTAGTAGGAATTGTCATGCGACTTTGGACACAAAGTCGCATGACATGTCACAGCCCATTGATTTCAATGGCACCTGTTCCCATCTATGTGACTTTGAAAAGGTACCTGCAATGCTTTGATGCCACTTTGATCCAGAGAGCGTAAAGTTGGATCAAAGTCGCACTCTAAATCATGCAACTTTGTGGTTTTAATAGTGGAAACGTAGACTAAGGCTCCACTAGTATGAATTGTCATGCAACTTTGGACACATAGTCGCATGACAAGTCACAGCCCATTGATTTCAATGGCACCTGTTCCCATCTATGTGACTTTGAAAAGGTACCTGCAATGCTTTGATGCCACTTTGATCCAGAGAGTGTAAAGTTGGATCAAAGTCGTACTCTAAATCATGCAACTTTGTGGTTTTAATAGTGGAAATGTAGACTAAGGCTCCACTAGTATAAATTGTCATGCAACTTTGGACACAAAGTCGCATGACACATCACAGCCCATGATTTCAATGGCACCTGTTCCCATCTATGTGACTTTGAAAATCAGCGACTTTGAAAAGGTATCTGCAATGTCTTGATGCCACTTTGATCCAGAGAGTGTAAAGTTGAAACAAAGTCACACTCCAAAGTCGCACTCTAGCCTTAGGCTACATTTCCACTAATGCGACTCCAAAGTTGTGCGATTTAAAGTGCGATTTTGAGTGCAGCTTTGTTCCAACTTGACACTCTGGATCAAAGTCGCATCAAAGTAGTGCAGGCACCTTTTCAAAGTCACAGAGATGGGAACGTTTGTCATTCAAATCAATGGGCTGTGACTTGTCATGTGACTTTATGTGTCCAAAGTTGCATGACAAGTCACACTAGTGGAAACGGAGCCTTAAACTCATTTGTAGCTAACTTACTCACATGTAGCCCCCTCAGCTGGGTGTGTGCACACCATGCCATCACAGTGCCATCATAGTGCCCATCACAGTGCCATGCAGAAACAACCAGGTGGTTGTACACTGTAGAAAATCTGCAGCATGTTGCTTTGTAATCTAACTTTTAGTTTCTAACAAACAGAACATAATTCCAAAGCCTGCCCTCCCCCTCTCTCTCTCAGGAGAAACTGCTATCCAAAATGAGGCTATGAAGACAGGAGGAGATCTGAGAAGGAGAGGAGGGATGGGGGCGGGGCTGGCAGGTCTAGGCATGTCTGTCTAAAAAGGAGAGGAGGGATGGGGGCAAGGCTGAGCAGGTCTAGGCATGTCTGTCTAAAAAGGAGAGGAGGGATGGGGGCAGGGCTGAGCAGGTCTAGGCATGTCTGTCTAAAAAGGAGAGGAGGGATGGGGGTGGGGCTGGGCAGGTCTAGGCATGTCTGTCTAAAAAGGAGAGGAGGGATGGAGGTGGGGCTGAGCGGGTCTAGGCATGTCTGTCTAAAATGGAGAGGAGGGATGGGGCAGGGTTGGGCAGGTCTAGGCATGTCTGTTTAAAAAGGAGAGGAGAGATGGGGGCGGGCTGGACAGGTCTAGGCATGTCTGTCTAAAAAGGAGAGGAAGGATGGGGGCAGGGCTGAGCAGGTCTAGGCATGTCTGTCTAAAAAGGAGAGGGAGGATGGGGGCGGGGCTGGGCAGGTCTAGGCATGTCTGTCTAAAAAGGAGAAGGAGGGATGGGGGCAGAGCTGAGCAGGTCTAGGCATGTCTGTCTAAAAAGGAGGAGAGGGATGGGGGCGGGCTGGGCAGTTCTAGGCATGTCTGTCTAATAAGGAGAGGAGGGATGGGGGTGGGGCTGGGCAGTTCTAGGCATGTCTGTCTAAAAAGGAGAGGAGGGATGGGGTGGGGCTGGGCAGGTCTAGGCATGTCTGTCTAAAAAGGAGAGGAGAGATGGGGTGGGGCTGGGCAGGTCTAGACATGTCTGTCTAAAAAGGAGAGGAGGGATGGGGGTGGGGATGGGCAGGTCTAGGCATGTCTGTCTAAAAAGGAGAGGAGGGATGGGGGTGGGGCTGGGCAAGTCTAGGCATGTCTGTCTAAAAAGGAGAGGAGGGATGGGGTGTGTAGAAGAGAAGGACAATGTTTTCAGGAAGTGAGAGCCCCCATGAAGAATTCAGAAATAAGGAAGTAAGGTTGTCCCTGAAGAACAGGAAGAAGCTGAATGTCTGACTTTAATTATACTTTCTAAGCTTGGCAATCAGCTATACAGAAAATGAATAATGTCAAAGATAAAGAGATTTTACATATAATTAATAGAAAAATGTTCATTTTTGACTGGACTTCCACTTTAACTATCCACATTTTCCCTCTGCACTACAATTATTCGATGTGAGCCCTGTTGGTGACACGACAGATGATTGCCATATACTGTTGTCACTCTCGTTACAAGTTTTTACGTTTGCACCATGACAACAATGATGAACAGACAATTGTTAAAAAGTATGAAGGGGACAGATCTCGAGTTATTGTGTGTTTATTTGCTTGTTCATGTCATCATCAAACAGAGGCGTAATGTACTGCTATGCACACAACATAGTGACATTGAAGCAAGAGAAGGCTTTTTGTGTGTTGGAATTTGCACAATTGGGGGCTGTTGCTGTGCAGGAAAAAAATCTGTGATCACCAGACCTAACACCCTGTGACTTCTTTCTGTGGGGGTTCACCAAAGACTTGTCCCCCCCCCCATGCCACAAGACCTGAATTACCTGAGACAATGCATCACAGAGGCAGGGCCAATATCTAAAGTCATGCTGGCATGAGTCTGGACAGAACTGGAGTACCATCTCCACATCTATCATGTCACCAACAAGGCTCAGATCAAATATTTTAGTCCACAGGTAAAACCTGAACAGTTATGTCCTGTACACACGGTCGGATTTTCCATCGGAAAATGTTCGCTGGGAGCTTGTTGTCGGAAATTCCGACCGCATGCAGGCTCCATCGGACATTTTCCATCGGAATGTCTGTCACACAAAATTTGAGATCTGGATCTCAAATTTTCCGACAACAAAATCCGTTATCATAAATTCCGATCGCGAGTACACAATTCCGACGCACAAAGTTCCACGCATGCTCAGAATCAAGCTGAAGAGCCACACTGGCTATTGAACTTCCTTTTACTCGGCTTGCTGTATGTGTTGTATGTCACCGCGTTCTTGACGTTCGGAATTTCTGACAAGATTTGTGTGACTGTGTGTATGTAGGACAAGTTTGAGCCAACATCTGTCGGAAAAAATCCATGGATTTTTTTGACGGAATGTCCGATCGTGTGTACGGGGCATAACTGTGTCTTTTGATGTTAGTACAGATGTGTTAGGTTCATTCCATTATGAATAAATCAGCTTTACTTTTGCACCTTTTTTCCTGAATCACACTGTATTTTCCAACACACACCTGTCCGGCAATTCTGTACAAGAAAACAATCAGCTGTCATTTTGCTTAATATGCCAGCAAAACAGAACTAGTCATGATTAGTCTATAATCAGTCGTACGCGTTCATTTAAATTATGCAGTAATCTGTAGATTAAAGCATGCAATGCAGAATTATGAATACATTATGTTGCTCGGTCATTATAAAAAAAGACCTCTTTTGCTTTGGTTGTATGATAATGACTTTTGCTACCAGAATTAATAAGTAGAATAATTTATTAATAAGTTGGAGATTTAAACAGTCACAACAGGGTGAGAACCATCTCTCTGCCCACTCTCACCCACTCTAAACTACTGGCATCCTTCGCTCTTACTATGTTACAGGATTTCTGGGGAGATTGTGAAATATTTTACACACATATTGAAGAAATAAGCATATAATATTTACAGATTGTAAGTGTGTAAGTACCATTATTTTTAGATTGTAAGCTCTAATGAGCAGGGCTCTCTGATTCCTCTTGTACCAAATTGTAATGTAACTGTAATGTCTGCCTTCATATTGTTAAGCGCTGCGCAAACTGTTGGCATTATATAAATCCTGTATAATAATAATATAATAATAATAATTATTAGCCTCTTAGTGGAGGAGACAATGGGTGAGTTTTAGGTTTGAACCAAAGCCATGTTCTGTCTGAATTTTAAATGCTCAGAGTTTGGCAAATGGGCAAACTAAATGGGTGTTCAGCCGAGCCAGACCTCTGGCTGCCACAGCAAGTGAAATATTTATCAGTGGTAATCATACCTATGCTAAATATGACAGCTTCCCACTCAGGTTGGCTGTAAGGGCCCTTTCACACGTGCGGACCGTTCGTCCGTTCTTTCATCCATCTGTAGACGGATGAAAACGGACATCAATGCATCTCTATGGGACAGCGAATGTTAGCGGATATTCATCCGCTAACATCCTCTGACATCCATCTCCGCTAAGCTCCGTTTTTCAAGATGGAAGAAAACCCTATTTTTTCTTACGTAATGAACGAAAATCGGATGTTAGCGGACGATCAGCTAACATCCAATCTGCTGACATCCGTTTTTAACCAAAATATTTAATCTTATAATATGAATACATTAAAGGGTCAACCTATGACCCAGGTAGTGGTCTTTAGGTAGTCACATGCAGCCTGGTGCTATGAGAGAGAGAGACAGAGAGAAGACAAGAAGATTTGACAAGATAGAGAAGACATGGCAAAAGATGTGTCACATGAACGCCTCATCAAACTGGTTTATGCCAGGCCAACTTTATGGGACAAGAAATGTCTTGAATATAGTGATCAAATCACAAAAAGTATTATGTGGGAAGAGATATTTGTGGAGGACACACCAAACTGGGCATCACTCAATGAGAAACAGCGTTGGATACGTGGTAAGCAGTTTGTGGTATAGGGGTGGGTAGGCATGGTTAACTTATGTCCCTATTAGTATCCCGATACTTGTAGTCCACCTAAATCACTGTGCAAATCCCAGCACTCCTCTCAAGCATGTAAAAGTCATAATTTTTTTGCTAGAAAATTACTTAGAACCCTCAAACATTATATACATTTTTTAATTGAGACCATAGGGAATAAAATGGCGGTCATTACATGTGACAGACCTAGCCAGGAGAGAGACTTTTGGAGGGGACTGTATGAAAGCCTCTTGCCGATCGATCATGGGCCCTTGCATTTGGGGGAACAGTGCTCTTTGTGAGCTGTATGCCTGGGAACCCTTGAGGTGGTATTACTGTGGATTCGGGTCCTGGTCCCCCAGGACACACAGACTCTGGGGACCCTGGATTTGCCATATTGGAATAGTGACTGATTCATACCGTTGGGGCTCCTACTGTTAAATGCTAATGTCATCAATTCCAGCTACCTGTCTGTTGTCTGCTAAAATGTGTATTGTAAATAAGTCTACTATAGGATCTAAGAGTCATTAGATCCCCATTGTTGTTTGTGTTAATTAACTCTGCTATTGTGTGAAGAAGAGTCTATGTTGATTGTGTTTTCTGAACTACAAGACGGCCAGTCTGGCCTAAAGGTCATGTCTGAGTCATCTAGGCTGTCTAAAGGGATTAGTTAATTAGCTCATGTTAATTAGGTTAATTAGGTTACAGCTGTATTGTTAGAGTAATATGAGCAGGAGGTCTGCACCTCCTCTTTTATTGTATAAATAAGACTGTATTCCGGTCAATAAATATAGTTTCCTGTTTGAACTTACATACAGCCTGCCTGGTGTTTGTTCTGAGCTATCACAACTGGGTTAGAACGGCACAGAGCTGTAGTTCTAATCCTGGAGCATTGGATGACCGAGCAATCAGATGTTGAGATCTGCAATCTGATGCTATAGCTGCAGAGGAGTGTCGGGAGAGTGGAACCGAGCGAGCAAGGGGCTTGTTACATTACAAATTTATCTGCGCAGCAATTTTTCCAAAGTGATTTTTTGGGAAAAAAAAAACATTTTCATGAAAAAGAAGGAAAAACAGTTAGCCCAATTTTTTGGTATAATGTGACAGATGATGATATGTCCAGTAAATAGATACCTCACATGTCACGCTTTAAAATTGTGCACATATGTGGTATGGCGCCAAATGTCAGTACTTAAAAATCTCCATAGGTGACGCTTTAAATTTTTTTACAGGTTACATGATTAGAGTTACAGGGGAGGTCTAGTGCTAGAATTATTGCTCTCGCTTTAATGTTCGCAATGATACCTCATATGCGTGGTTTGAACGACGTTTATATATGCAGACGCGACCTACATATGTGTTCGCTGCTGTGTGCGAGCATGCGAGGATGGGGAGGTTTTCTGTTTTTTGGCTCTGTGACTGACCGGAGTCATGTGAAGTCAGTGGGAGCCATCAGTCACGATACCTGCTAGTGAAGAAATGGCATGGAGGGCCGTTTCTTCACAGTGCATGCGCTGATGACATCATCGGCGCAGTCTACAGGAAATATCTCATAAACAGCGTAGGTTTAGGAGCTACAGTAAAGTCCATATATATTTGGGCACAGGCACAATTTTAGATTTTTTCATGTATTTACCAAAACATATTCTAGCTATACTTATATATAGATATGGTCTGAAAGTCCACACTCTCAGGATTAAGCAGGTAAAAGGTCTGAAGTTGATTCTAAGTGTAGTATTTGCATTTGGAATCTATTGCTGTGAACCTACATCATGCTTTAAAAGAAGCTGTTCATGCAAGTTAAACAGGCGATTGTAAGGCTTCAAAAATTAAACAAATCCATCAGATAGATAGCAACAACATTAGGAGTGGCCAAATCAACAGTTTGGTATATTCTGAGGAAAGAAGAACACACTGGTGAGCTCAGCAACATAAAAAGGCCTGGTATGTCAATGGAAGACAACAGTGGTGGATGATTTTAGGATCCTCTCTATCGTAAAGAAAAACCCATGCACAACATCCAGACAAGTGAAGGACACTCCAGGAGGTGGGCGTATCATTGTCAAAGTCTACAATCAAGAGAAGATTTCACGAGAGCAAATACAGAGGGTTCACCACAAGGTGCAAACCATTTATAAGCCTGAAGAATAGAAAAGCCAGATTAGACTTTGCCAAAAAAAAATCTAAAAAAGCCAGACCAGTTCTGGAAAAGCATTCTTTGGACGGATAGCACTAAAAATAATCTGTACCAGAATGACTGGAAGAAAAAAGTATGGAGTTGGCTTGGAACAGCTCATGATCCAAAGCATACAACGTCATCTGTGGTCACATGGTGGAGGCAATGTGATGGAATGGGCATGCATGGCTTCCAGTGGCACTCAGTCATTGGTGTTTATTGATGATGTAACAGAAGACAGAAGCAGCCGGATGAATTCTGCAGTGTTTAGAGATTTCCTGTCAGCCCAGATTCAACCAAATGCAGCAAAGTTGATTGGACGGCGCTTCACAGTACAGATGGACAATATTTCAAAACACGCTGCAAAAGCAACCCAGGAGCTTTTGAAGGAAAAGAAGTGGAATGTTCTGCAATGGCCGAGTCAATCACCTGATCTCAAGCCAATTGAGCATGCATTTCACTTGCTGATGGCAAAACTAAAGACAGAAAGACCCACAAATAAAGAAAAACTGAAGAGAACTGCAGTTAGAGCCTGGCAAAGCATCAGAAAGAAGGAAACCCAGTCTTTGGTAATGTCCATGGGTTCCAGACTTCAGGTAGTCATTGCCAGTAAAGGTTTCTTAACAAAATATTAAAAATGAACATTTTATTTATTATAATAATATTCATTTGTCCAATTACATTTGAGCCCCTGAAAATGGGGGGACTGTGTATAAAAATGGTTGCAGTTGCTAAAATTTGTGCTTGATATTTATGTTCAACCCCTTGAATTAAAGCTGAAAGTCTGCACTTCACATTCATTTAGATTGTTTTGTTTTATTTTTATTCTGGTGGCATACAGGACCAAGTATGAAAATTGAGCCTGTGTCCAAATATATATGGACCTAACTGTATTTGTAGTTCCTATAGGTAAACCTTGTTCTAGGCTTACCTATAGGTACAAATGACAAAAAGAGTGGTTTAAAACCACTTTAACATGCCAAGACATGTATTCCACATATGTGTTTCAAATAGAATACCGTCATGTTGGAGTTCTGTTAACTGTGTCTACTGTTCCTATGCAGGCTAAAACATTGTGACGTGGTGAAAATCACAAAGAGACCATTATAGGCGGGAACTTAAAGATGAGGCTGATGACAATAGAAGTGGTGCAGGGGCGTCTAAAAAAAGAAGAAATGTTAGACTTCTTGAGAAATGTGATGGACTTAAGACGGTAAGTAAATACCTTTTTTCTCCCCTATATTACGTTAGTTGGCCAAGTAGACCAAATCATATACTCTTTTGCAACAGTAATGACACATATGGATCTATGTATTGTAATAAATCTACTGTACTGATCTATCAACATATCTTTTAAAGTACTAGCACCAACATTTCCGAGACAGAAGAGAAGGGGGATGCAGGCTCAGAGGATACAGAGCAAGCGCCAGAGGAAGAGATGGGAGTTCGACAAACTGAGCAGGGTGCTGAACAACTCGTGTCTTCCCAAGTGTCTCCAAATCAAAAATCAGCAGCAACAAGAAGCAAGCATGAAAGACAACGTGTGCCTGTAAGAATCCTAAACAAAATGCCCCATTTTAAAATGTTGACAAAGACAAATGTTCTAATAAACTTCCCACTCCACAGATTCGTTCTGTTTGAGCCACCACGTCAATAAGCAGTCGTCGATGATGCCAGTCCCAACCCAAACCTGACAAGGATGGAGCGATGTTGTCATTCATAAAGGAGATGAAGGCAATGAGAAGGGTTGATGTCAATGATCCATTTGCTGACCCCACCAATCAGGATGCAATCTTTCTAAAAAATCTATACCACCATCTTGCACAAGTACCCACTCCACGAAAAATGGATGTGCAAATGGCTATATTCAATTACGCTGGTGTGCGCATAAAGGCTGCAATGTCTGGTGATCCCATGCCGCTACTCATTACTCAGCAACAATGTCCCTACCATAGTGAGTCTGCTCCCCTAAACCCATCCTCACAGCACGTTTCAGCATCATTACCATCCAAGAATTATCCCCCATCACCAACGTAAACCAGCCACCATTGTCCAAAATGTATCACCCCCACCTCAAGTGGCACCTCTTAGCCAGCCTACCTCCATTTCCTACGAGTCCACCAGTTCCCAGGCTACTTCATATGGTAGTTCCTCCCAATCATCAAATCCCTATTCCAATTCCAACACTCCTTATTATCAGGATCTTTATAGTATCCCCATTCATTAAAGGTTTAAGTTTCCCTGTTCTCGTAGTTGGTCACCAGGTTTGCACACATATCAGGAGTGATTTTGTCCCACTCCTCTTTGCAGATCCTCTCCAAGTGATTGAGGTTTCGAGGCTGACATTTTGTAACTCAAACCTTAAGCTCCCTCCACATATTTTCTGAGGGATTAAGGTCTGGAGACTGGCTAGGCCACTCCAGGACCTTAATGTGCTTCTTCTTGAGCCACTCCTTTGTTGCCTTGGCCATGTGGTTTGAGTCATTGTCATGCTGGAATACCCATCCACACCAGTTTAAATGCCCTGGCTAAGGGAAGTTCTCCTGTCCCCATAGCCAAAATACGTCCCGAAGCATAATGTTTCCACCTCCATGTATGAAGGGACTAACTTAGGGCAGGGGGCTCATTGAACCCAGCTTAGAGATCTGGAAACCCATTTTCCAGCTTCCTCAGCCTCTTTTATGTGCAAGTTAACCTGTGTCTTAGGGGCACAGGGTGACAGAGAACCCCAGTAGGAGTCTGTTCTGTGGTTCTCGATCACCTGTGGCTGTGGAGCCTCCCGATCACTTTAATGGCCTGTACACACGATCGGACATTGATCGGACATTCCGACAACAAAATCCATGGATTTTTTTCCGACGGATGTTGGCTCAAACTTGTCTTGCATACACACGGTCGCACAAAGATGGAAAATCCGATCGTTCTGAACGTGGTGACGTAAAATACGTACGTTGGGACTATAAACGGGGCAGTAGCCAATAGCTTTCGTCTCTTAATTTATTCAGAGCATGCGTGGCACTTTGTGTGTCGGATTTGTGTACACACGATCGGAATTTCCGACAACGGATTTTGTTGTCGGAAAATTTTATAGCAAGCTCTCAAACTTTGTGTGTCAGAAATTCCTATGGAAAATGTGTGATGGAGCCTACACACGGTCGGAATTTCCGACAACAAGGTCCTATCACACATTTTTCATTGGAAAATCCTATCGTGTGTACAGGGCATTAGAGTGCTGGTGGTGTGGGGCGGTGTGGGGCCCCACCTTCTGTACTCCCCTCCCCTCAGTGGTTCCCAGGCTCTTCTGCTCCTTGCACAAGCCAGAGACCACATAAAATGATTTCAGGATAGTGAGCAGGAGGAGATCCAGGAACATCTGCTTCCTGATTTTCTCTGCTGTCTATAAGGCTGGAAACACTCTGAGCTTTTCCGATTTCAGAGCTGTAATAAATAAAATTATTATAAAATCCGATTTAAAAAAAATTAACCCTGTTGCTTTTCACATGATAATTCTGGGACTGTTGTTCAAAGTTTACTCTAAACTGATACATTGTAAAGGCATTAAAAGGTTGCAACAGTGATCATTTTGGATGCTATCATTTTTTTGTGGACGCAGGCAATTTTGAATCTTGAAACATTTGGTGTCTGTTTACACTACACTAATGCATCTTTTATTCTGCACAAAAAATAAGGATTAAATTGTGTTTGTGTGCAATAAAATCTGTTTTAATGTATTTTTCCTGAAAATATAGATTTGCTAAACAGTTTCACAAATAACGTGTGACATTAGAAAGTTCAACTTTTATATTTTCCTTCTACGAGGCACCTACTTTACGAAAATATATACTCTTCCTAGGTGGTTTTATAACTAAAAATGCAGCTTTAAAGAATATGTAAACCCAAAAATTCATATTGTCGTTATAGGTGCCTGCTTTACCATGTACTTGTATGGAAAAGTATCCTGTTCTCTTTGTATTGCTTCCTTTGTGTGAAATCCCTGGTGTTCCTGCCAGTCCCTCTGTTTTCCTATTAAAAACTGACCACACTAGGCAGGATCATCATGGTCAGTTCTCTAGCTATGCTGGGAACTCAGCCTGCTCTCCTCCAATGCTTAATCTTGTCCGACATCCCTCCCCCCCTCCTTCACAGCCTTTCACTAGGAAACTCAGTATACTGCTGTTTCTCCTCCCCAGATCTTATGCAGCCGAGAACAGAGGGAATGTGATTACTTATTAAAAAGGCGAAAAAAGGTATTTATAATGTTTATATATCTATACACAAATGTTTTAAACTGGATGTTATTTTACAAGGTGAAGATTTACAATCACTTTTAACATGTGCAAAAAATGATACATTTGCTCCAGAGAGTAACTAGCAAAAAAAAAAAAAAAAGCCACACAATGTAAATCCCTTGTCAGTCACTTTGTCCAGTGATGCGAATCCTCATCACACATAAGAAACAATGACCACTGACACATCAGAAGAGAAAACACTCTGGCCCGTTGTTTTTTGACAGCTACTCACAGCAAAAACTGTGGGTAAGTCAGTGGGTGTCATTAATCATGACTGTCATGGATCCACTAGACATGACCGACATTGGATTTTTTTATGCAGGACTCGTCAAAATGAGTCTGTGTTTTTGTTTACATTGCTTTTTTTTTAAATTTAGAACTCATTTCCATTGGGAGAGGCTATTATTTTATGGGGGCCTCCAGATTACAATAATAACCACCAGCCCAGGTTGTTGTTGCTTTTCCAGGGGGTCTGGTATGGTTCAGGACCCCCCCCCCCCCCCTCCCCTGGCCTGCAAGGCTGCATGCTTGCATTACAGTCTGGTATGGATTTTGGTTAAGACCCATTGTTTTTTTCTATTTTTTTTATGTGGGATTCCCCCTTAAAAAACAACCTGTCCTAAAGTGCCTCATGTTGATTTTGGAAGGAGGAAGCCACACTTTTTTTTTTTTTTTTGCATGGGGTTTCGCATTAACATCTATATTAGCCCCTTTTTGAGATAAGGGTCTGTTATTGATGAAGAGGATCCCTGGCTGATTGTTTGTTTGTTTGTTTGTTTACAAACAGAATGAAGCAACTGAGAACTGTCATTTACCAGAAAATGTAATTGTGTTGCCTTTGTTAATGTCACGTTTGCTATAGTAGGTTGTAGATGTGCCACTTTACAGGCAGGGTCAGGGCATCCCCCAGTCATATGTAAAGGAATTTAGCATTTTTAATGTTTCACTTTAAGCATTAATACAATTTTTAATCTCCGTGAAATGGAATTTTAAAAAATGTTTTTTTGGTGTTTTTTTTTTGCTTGGAAAAATGGTTTTGTAAAAAAGAAACATGTCATTATGTGGTATTCTCAAACACTTAAAATCCACCCCCCCCCCCCCAAAAAAAATTAACACAATTGCAAGCAAAATTATAACCTAAACCGATGATCTGTAGGGGCTTTTAAAGCCCTATCTAATGAAACGTGTCACTGTTTCATAGGCAAACACAATTTTAAGGTTTGACATGTTGGGTATTTATTTACTCAGCGCAACCTAACCTTTTATATTTTACCCAAAAATGAATTATGTTTGTGTGTCCTAAAATGAACTTTAGTGTATTTATACTGACATTTTGTACAGTATTTCCTAAAACGTTGCACTAACATTGTATGACATAGGAAAATTGGAACTGCAGCTATTTTATTTTCTAGGGTCTCTGCTTTCATAAAATATATAGAGGAGAATTCAATAAAGTGGCTGTGTCAGTTTTCTAGCATTAATCCCTTGTGTCAATGTATTACGCCAAATTCATGAAGTGACACTTTTGGTTCTGACAGCGACTTGTGCACCAAATTCAGGTAGTTCTAAAACATGCACCTTTTACATTGTTCTGCTTTGAATGCTCCAAATGTAAATGTGGAGCTAATTAAGACCAACTCTCTTTTGGCGTACAGAGAGAAAAACTGGTTCAGCCAGATTTTTTTGGGAAAGTGTCTTGCATGCATTCTAATGCCGCGTACACACGATCGGAAATTCCTCAAGCAAAACTCTGGTGAGAGCTTTTTGTCAGAAAATGCGACCGTGTGTATGCTCCATCGGACTTTTGCTGGCGGAATTCCAGTCAGCAAAAGATTGAGAGCATGCTCTCTATTTTTCAGTCGGGAAAAGTTCCTATCCGAAAATGCGATCGTTTGTACAAATTCAGACGTGCAAAATTCCTACGCATGCTCGGAAATAATTCGACGCATGCTCGGAAGCACTGAACTTCATTTTCTCGGCTCGTCGTAGTGTTGTAACGTCATCGCGTTCTTGACGGTCGAAAGTTCAGAGAACTTTTGTGTGACCGTGTGTATGCAAGGCAAGCTTGAGCGGAATTCCGTCGGAAAAACCATCTACGTTTTTTCAGACAGAATCCTCTCGTGTGTACGGGGCATTAGGCCTGATTTACACTTATGCATGTTGCAGTTTGCATACCCCAGGTGTATTTTGTGTTTTTCAATACACGTTTTTGAGCCATTGAAGTCTATGGAACCAAAAACCAGAAAAAAATCCCTGTCCCTTTCCATAACAGATGTGAACTACATCCATAGGAAACCATGTTAAATGGAGTGTGTTTCTGCAAAACTGAAAACGCACTAAAAAATGCATAGGTGTGAACCAGGCCTTAAAGTGGCACAGCATGAGCCAAATTCAATTCAAATTCTAGACAGGTACAGTACATTAACTGCACCACTTTTAGAATGCATGAGAAATACCTTCACAAAATCTGCCTGTGCCAGCTATTAAGATAGTATTGTGGGAGTTTTATTTAATCTTCAGAACCAAAGCTAATTTTAGAACATGTGCAAAAAAAATGCAAAAAAGGCTCTGGCAGTGAAAGGGTTACGCAGTGTAATTCCCTGAAGTTTAACTGGTATCAGTCACTCTCAGTCTGCTGCATAGCATAGCTCAGAGAGTGGCAGGTTGAAGTAGCACAAGAAGCCACTCATGTGTGTTGCATAGCAAGCAGGATGCTGATAGGAGGACAGAACAGAATGAGCAAAAAAAGAGCTTATTGGTGTTCTGCTTCTCCTTTCAGATCCAGGATTAGGGGAAGAGACCCGTAAGTGAAAGTGAAACTGCAGAAAAGGAAGCTCAGGTCTCCTACACTGCCAGACAAGACTGTACTGTGTGCCAGAGCTGTGTAAATCTATGAACTGGTACAGATTATACAAATCCTTTGGCAGGTAAAACAGCTCCAATATTTTATTTGTGTATTTAGTGGGTTGCCTGAAGTTAAGCTTTATACTCAACATGGTTCTAACTTTTTAGGGAGTCTAATTCTACAAACAAAAACCCAAACAATACACTTTAATAATGTTTTTAAACAGACACAATTTGTATTCTCTTGTATTCATCCATTTGATGAGTCGCTGCTTTGAAATCTTTTAGAGCTAATTGAACTTTTAGCAATGGTAGAACAATTAGGTACAATTAGAGACAGTGATGGTGTTTCAGTAAAGCCCTGCGCATCCATTAAATGAAAAGACAACACAGGTGATGACAGTTTATTCATTTAGATGGCTTCATTAAGTCATTTTGAAATGGTTTATTGACATCTCTGCAGGATTCTTATTGTAGGTGGGTAAAGTTGTTTGGCTTTCCAAACTCTCCCCGTTTTATGCATGCTTTTCCCACAAGGTGTTGTACTGACATTAGTGCACTCTGTTTTCCTAAAGATAGGATGCTAAAAATACTTAGCAATGTATAAAATGTAAGAGAATCTAGGAAGTATCTAAGAAGTGATCTATGAAGTCGCTTCCTCTGGTAGATCCAACTGCTTTACTCAGTACCTAGGGCATGTATGCAGATCAATGGCTTGGTGTTTGATTTTTTTAGATTGCATAGAGGAACCCGGCAGGGGTGCCCCCTGTCGCCACTCCCCTTTGCGTTTTCACAGAGCTCTTGGTGACAGCAATTTGGCAATCAGACTCCATAGCGGGATTCCACAGGGAGGCTAGAGTTGACAAAATATTGCTGTATGCTGACAATGCATTGCTCTTTTTGGGTGATACTGATCAATCCCACCTATGTCCCTGATTCATCAGTTTGGGTCCTTTTCATTTTGGATCCTTTATGTGTGGTTCTGTATAATAGACTGTATTTACCATACCCCAATCTGGAAAAGCAGGAGCCCCAGAATTAAATTATCTCCCCAAAACGGAAGGCAGGCTGGCAGTTCCCTATTCTAAGATTTATTTTATAGACTCTTTTTTGCAGGGTGGGACACTGTAAACTTAACTGACAGTATTAAATCCCTTTTATTAGCACGTTCCTCCATGCACAGTCTTTTGACGCAACTGGAGTCTGATGCCTTTGCTGATATTCCATTGGGTCCTACATTCAAGCTTATGCATAAGGTATGGCATGAAATGAAGGTTATTATGCATTATGATGGAATATCTGTGTACACGTCTTTATGGTGAATTCTAGCTTAGAGGAAGTGCAGAAGCTAGAGGGATTTAATTGTTGGTACACTCAGGATCTCAGGATGTCACTCAAATGCATACCCAACTCAATATAAGAGCCTATCAATATTTGCAGGAGACATATCATCTACCTGCTTCTAGATTTTTTCAGTATCTCCAGCTCAGGCGTGCTTTTACAACCCAAGCTTGGAAAACTAACCTTACCCTTTAAAGTATGCCATTACTTACCTTTTTGGAAGCTACCTCTGGAAAACGGGGTCTTACTTCATCCCTATATTAACAAATGCTGGAAAAGTACCGGGCTAGCCGGTACTTTTTTCAGGTCGTAATGGGTAGGAGCAGGACCTGGGAGAGATATCAGATGACACTTAGCTTACTATACTATAATTAGTTTTTATTCATAGGTTGTATCACACTCCCCTTAATTTATTTAAATGGGGCTGTAGACCTACCCCGGACTTTCCAAAATATCAGAGTAATCCAGCTGATTTTTTCCATAGGCTCTGGAAGTGCCCCAAGCTTGTTTGATATTGGCAGGAGATTGTAGGCACAATTAATAGGGCATATTATTACACACAACTGGAACTTTCATCTGCAATCTGTTTGCTGGGCGACATAGACAAGGAACAATTTTCACCTGAGGTTAGAGTTCCAGTTCCAGTTACTATTTACAGCTTGTAACCATTGCTATGAGATGACTGTCTCCTTGTTTCCCTAGTCTTGAAGACTGGAAACAATAAGTTAACATTACCTTGTTAAGAGAAAAGCAAGTATATAAGCAGAGAGGTAATCCAACAAGTTTTCTAATTTTTGGGACTCATGGATCCCGGTACAGGAATTATCCCCTTTTTCCCTGGTTTCCTTAAGGTTACTGCAATGTTAGTGTGACCTGTATTAAAGACAGTTTTCCTGGGGATTCAGATAAAATCTGAATATATCATCTATTTTTCTTTGAGTACCATGGAGTGAGGATCTTAATATGTGACTGTTGATTAATGCAATAATTACATTAGTCATCGGTTTCTGTAAATGATATGCAACATGGATAGGTTAATTTTTTTACTTTTTATGTTGTATATTGTTAGAACTAAAGTATATTGGTATCTGTATTAGAGATGTGTAGGACCTATTGCACTGACAACCTGCTGCTGATGCTTTGAAATGTCCCTGGTCTCACAGATTTTTCTCTCATATGTTTGGGTGATTAATAAGACAAATGGCTGGTGTTTTTCTTTATCCACTTGATATTCTGTTGTACTTTTTCTTTTTCTTTTGTGCATGTTTTGTACAAAGTTGTACAAAAAAAAAAAAAAGAGTCTAAGCAGATCTTTGGAGATATCAATAAGGAAAATATGCATGGTTCTGAGTCACACTTTAAAAGAAGAAGGATATTCAAGACTCTAAACTATACAAAGAACCCCCTAAAGGGGCTTTAAAGCAGCCAAAAAAATACAATCAGAAAAATACAATATTGATGGTTGGAAAATTTTTTTTCAATTTTATTAATAGAAAAAATATAAATAGCATATTATAAAAAATCATTGAAGGTAGGTACTGACTAATCGAGTCATGACATGATCTGAGTATGGTATACCATTATAATAGGCAAAGCATACAATTAAACCAGGCACTAGATACAATGCATTGAATGGCGACTGAAGATGTCTTAAAAATAATTTCTTAAGAGCAGTAGCAACAAATGTTGCCTGTGATACCATATATGTGTGTGGGGCAACAGAAGTTGTATACGTTAATCCTGACGCGTTTCGACCCTTCCCGGGTCCTCTTCAGAGGATAGTTGCCCCCTATAGAAAAGGTCAACATGTATCAGACATAGTATCAGAATCAACAGTATCAGACTTATGTACATGCACCATCATATTAAGGTTGTCTAAATCATATAGTTACCTATTGTAGAAATTATGACGTTTCCACGTGCAGTTTAAGTATTGTAAGTCGTTATATATTTGTTTTTTATTTTTTGGTGGTACAGTTCCTCTTAGGCTACCCCGTCTCCCCGTGTCAGAGCAGCCCCCAAAGGAGCGGGCGGTGGACCAAGTGTGTCTTGCGAGGGATCACATCTGACAACCCCCGTATGGGACGGGGAAGTCAAGGGAAAGAGGGGCAGCGAACAACCCGAAAGGCACCTAAGAGGGATATAGGTTAATTCCAGAAAAACAAATAGAGGGGTATAGAGTGGTAAAGATTGAAGAGCAAAAAATCACTAGATTACTCTACACAGATTGGAAAATTTCCCAACTATGAAAATTTATAAAGATCTTGAATGGTAGGTACATGGGTGTGCAGAGGGCATAGCTAAGGAAAGGGGAAAACAGAAGAGAAAAAAAAAAAAAAAGAGAAAAAAGAAAGAAAAAATAGCCCAAACCAGTGTACGTGAAATAAGATGAATGAAAAATGGCAATGCCCTACTGCCAGACAGTTCCCATGTACCATAAAAAATATAAGCCAAGGACAAAGGTGAAAGCACCAGCGAAACCTCCAGTGAATAGGCAAGGAGGAATGGGGGAGGGAGGGGGGAGAAGGGGGAGGGGAGGGGGGGGGGAGGGGGAGGGGAGATGGGGGAAGGGGGAGAAGAGAAGAAGGGGGAGAGGAAGGGAAAGAAGGGGGGAGAAAAATGGAAAGTCAACCAAAAGGGGAGTGATGAAAAAGGGTGAGTGGGATGGACTGTGGGGAAACGAAAGGAGACAGGGGAAAAAAAAGGGGAAAGGGAAGAAAGGGATTAAAAGGTGAAGTGAAAACAGAGTGAAAGACAGTGGGGGACTGAGGGAGGGAAGGAATGGGGAGGGGGGGTATGGTGGAGGTGCAAGGAGAGTGAAAAATTAAGTGTAGGGCGTGAATAGATGGGAAAAAGAGGGAAAGGAATCCGAGGGGGGGAGGAGGGAGGGAAAGATGATAGGAAAGAGAAATTGTTGGGACGGTGGTGAATAAACCAAGTGAAGCAAATGTGCTAAAAACTATTGTCAAAAATGAACAAGCAGTGAAAGTGGCAAACGGTGTGGGAAAATACAGAGGAGGTGTCGGGACTAATTACCTAGTTGGTTGAGCTGAATGGAATATTCTGAATGCTGAAAAAGTTTAATTAATTGAAGATATAGATAAATCTGACAAGGTCAATAATAATTAGAGGAACCAAGTCATCAAGAAAGTATCATATTCGTTCCATTTGTGCTTACCAGTGTTTGCTGTCAATCTGTGTGGCCTGTCTTCAGTTGGAAAAACATCCAATAAAAGTTCCCTGGTGATTGCCCATATTTATAGGGAGTGCCAATTGGCTAACTCCCTTCAGGTGCTCATGTGCCCAGTATCCCTCCCCCTCCCCCCCATCGGGGGAAACGGGCGACACAGCGGTACGCCGCAGTGTGGTCCCCCCGGCGTCCCGGAAAGGAAGCTGAGGGGCTTCAAAATCGACTGTTAGCAAGGGGCTACAGCAGATCTTGTCTTAAAAAAGCTTACAATCAGGCTATTGGACACTCAAGATCTCAGCTACTTTTCAAATCCAAACCCCCCTCAAGCTCTGAATGCAACCCCACCCGGATTACCATGCGCTATTCTCGTCAACATCAGGCTATCAGAAAGATTATAGAACGCCATTGGAGCATCCTCACCGATGATCCCAAGCTACGTGAATTTGTTCAGGATAGACCCATTATAACGTACAAAAGAGCCATGTCACTGCGGGACCAGCTTGTCCGCAATGAATATACCAACGATAATAAGAGATCCAAACATTGTTCTACAGTGGGTTCTTTCCCCTGTGGACACTGTTCATATTGCTCACTTATCAAACAGGACAAAACCTTCGTTCTGCCGAATGGCAATACTTTTGTACCCAAACAGTTTGTAAATTGCCGCACTCGCAGAATTGTTTATTTGATGGAATGCGAGTGTGGTGCATATTATGTGGGGAAGACCAGGCAGGAATTCTGGAAGCGCATCTCCCAACACGTTTACAGTATGGAGGTGGGGAACCCATACCTCCCTATTGGGAGGCATATAATCTTTACACACAATTACAAAGTTCCCAAAGTTACCTTTGTGGCCCTCTATAGAATAAATATCCCCAACAGAGGTGGCGACTGGAACAAGTCTCTGCTGCAAAAAGAGCAGAGATGGATATTCCAGTTACAAGCCACCTCTCCACCGGGTTTAAATGAATCAATTTCATTTGCCCCCTTTTTGCAGGGATTTTCATCGGGGAAGACACAATGACCTTTCCCTGTCTTCCCCCTTCCCTTCCTCTTTTTTTTTTTTTTTTTTCTTTCCAACATGGTGTTCCCGGATTTGTAAATCGCTGCCTGGTTTTCCCCACATGTAACTATTAAAGTCATGATCACTTGTGTTTTCCATTATGCCTAGATGTATGAGATGCACATTCATGTGCATACTACTGATCAATAAAATGGCTCATATGCTTTGTATCGTTCTACCCCCTGTAAGATCTAGCCTTAAATAGTTCGGAGTTTCTTTACTGTTTCAATATTTAAGACGATGTAATTTTGTGTTGTTTTTCTCTCTCTGTTTTTGTTCATATACCATTCTGTTTGCGCAGGTTGTAATAAATTATTGTCACTGTTTTTGTAACTGTGCAATCATGACAAGGTATGCAATGCCATGCATGACAGGATGCATTTGAGGCGGCCAGCTAACAGTTAGCTCACGGTACACGAACTATGTATTTAGCACCATCTGATGGGGCATACAATTGAAGAATGCTATGCCCCATCTTTACTATTATTATTATTTTTTCTGCCCAACAGTGTATTAGTGGCAGGATGGTTCCATGTTCCCCTCGCCTCCCTTGATGTTTGTGTGCCCCCCCTTTGAGGGCGGGGGTGGACCCCTTCTTTGTAGTGTCTTCCTGGCAGGGTGAGAACAGGAGACGCTGTGGCCCGCGTCTCCTAACATGCCCACTAGGTGGCGCCACCTGAGTGGGATGCTTCTCTCCCTGCCAGCGGCGTCCCGGATCCCTTCCGGACGCCGCACTCACGAGCGCGCGCCCTAGGGCGCGCGCTCGTGACGTAGCGGCGCCTGCGCAGTTGCGGCGGAAGCGACGGGGACGCCCGGAGGTGCATTCCTTTCCGGGACGCCGGGGGGACCACACTGCGGCGTACCGCTGTGTCGCCCGTTTCCCCCGATGGGGGGGAGGGGGAGGGATACTGGGCACATGAGCACCTGAAGGGAGTTAGCCAATTGGCACTCCCTATAAATATGGGCAATCACCAGGGAACTTTTATTGGATGTTTTTCCAACTGAAGACAGGCCACACAGATTGACAGCAAACACTGGTAAGCACAAATGGAACGAATATGATACTTTCTTAATGACTTGGTTCCTCTAATTATTATTGACCTTGTCAGATTTATCTATATCTTCAATTAATTAAACTTTTTCAGCATTCAGAATATTCCATTCAGCTCAACCAACTAGGTAATTAGTCCCGACCCCTCCTCTGTATTTTCCCACACCGTTTGCCACTTTCACTGCTTGTTCATTTTTGACAATAGTTTTTAGCACATTTGCTTCACTTGGTTTATTCACCACCGTCCCAACAATTTCTCTTTCCTATCATCTTTCCCTCCCCCCTCCCCCCCTCGGATTCCTTTCCCTCTTTTTCCCATCTATTCACGCCCTACACTTAATTTTTCACTCTCCTTGCACCTCCACCATACCCCCCCTCCCCATTCCTTCCCTCCCTCAGTCCCCCACTGTCTTTCACTCTGTTTTCACTTCACCTTTTAATCCCTTTCTTCCCTTTCCCCTTTCTTTTCCCCTGTCTCCTTTCGTTTCCCCACAGTCCATCCCACTCACCCTTTTTCATCACTCCCCTTTTGGTTGACTTTCCATTTTTCTCCCCCCTTCTTTCCCTTCCTCTCCCCCTTCTTCTCTTCTCCCCCTTCCCCCATCTCCCCTCCCCCTCCCCTCCCCCTTCTCCCCCCTCCCCCCCCCCATTCCTCCTTGCCTATTCACTGGAGGTTTCGCTGGTGCTTTCACCTTTGTCCTTGGCTTATATTTTTTATGGTACATGGGAACTGTCTGGCAGTAGGGCATTGCCATTTTTCATTCATCTTATTTCACGTACACTGGTTTGGGCTATTTTTTCTTTCTTTTTTCTCTTTTTTTTTTTTTTTTTTTTTTCTCTTCTGTTTTCCCCTTTCCTTAGCTATGCCCTCTGCACACCCATGTACCTACCATTCAAGATCTTTATAAATTTTCATAGTTGGGAAATTTTCCAATCTGTGTAGAGTAATCTAGTGATTTTTTGCTCTTCAATCTTTAACACTCTATACCCCTCTATTTGTTTTTCTGGAATTAACCTATATCCCTCTTAGGTGCCTTTCGGGTTGTTCGCTGCCCCTCTTTCCCTTGACTTCCCCGTCCCATACGGGGGTTGTCAGATGTGATCCCTCGCAAGACACACTTGGTCCACCGCCCGCTCCTTTGGGGGCTGCTCTGACACGGGGAGACGGGGTAGCCTAAGAGGAACTGTACCACCAAAAAATAAAAAACAAATATATAACGACTTACAATACTTAAACTGCACGTGGAAACGTCATAATTTCTACAATAGGTAACTATATGATTTAGACAACCTTAATATGATGGTACATGTACATAAGTCTGATACTGTTGATTCTGATACTATGTCTGATACATGTTGACCTTTTCTATAGGGGGCAACTATCCTCTGAAGAGGACCCGGGAAGGGTCAAAACGCGTCAGGATTAACGTATACAACTTCTGTTGCCCCACACACATATATGGTATCACAGGCAACATTTGTTGCTACTGCTCTTAAGAAATTATTTTTAAGACATCTTCAGTCGCCATTCAATGCATTGTATCTAGTGCCTGGTTTAATTGTATGCTTTGCCTATTATAATGGTATACCATACTCAGATCATGTCATGACTCGATTAGTCAGTACCTACCTTCAATGATTTTTTATAATATGCTATTTATATTTTTTCTATTAATAAAATTTAAAAAAAAATTTCCAACCATCAATATTGTATTTTTCTGATTGTATTTTTTTGGCTGCTTTAAAGCCCCTTTAGGGGGTTCTTTGTATAGTTTTTTGTATTTTTGGGGTGTGCGGCCTACCTGTCTACACTCATGTGAGTGCCCCTGTTATTTGTTTTGGATATTCAAGACTCAAAACTGAAGCTGAAAGGAGATTCATATAATCTTACTAAATTGCTTGCTTTGTCCGGTTTTTATACCCTGTTTGGTACAGTAAAGTTACCCTAATTTCCACTTTGACAGGATGTGAGAAGAACAATTCCCAGTAACAAAGGCACAAACCTTAAACAAAATCACTTTTTAGTTCAAACGGTAATGATTAGAACCTTTGCTTGGACTTTACTGTTGTTCTTGTTAGGATGATTTTCCTCAGCAAATTTGGTCAGTCATTGACAGACAACAATTAAAACCTCCAAGGTTGTCATGGAACTCTGAGATCTGTGGCAATGCCTTTGTTACTAATGTTTTTTTTCCAAACTCCAACAGTTTTCCTATCTCTGACCATTTCATAATACTTGAGGAGACCTAAAAAACTTTTTCTATTTTTGTGATGATTGTTTTTTTTTTTTTTTTTCCGTGATCGATAGCGGGTACTATATATTGTTAAAAGGGGCTTCCACGTTCTGATAATCCTCACACTCCCAGTCCTCCACAACCATGTGTTGTAAAATCTTGGATGAGAACCTTCTTCCCTCAGCCTGAACACTGAAGATGGGTCGTGGATGGGTCTTCCAGCATGACAATGACCCAAAACATACTGCCAAAGCAACAAAGGTGTGGCTCAAGAAGAAGCACATTAAGGTGGCCTAGCCAGTCTCTAGACCTTAATCCTATAGAAAATTAATGGAGGGAGCTGAAACTTTGAGTTGCCAAGCAACAGCCAAGAAACCCTTAAGAATTTAGAGAAGAATGGACCCAAATCCCTCCTGAGATGTGTGCAAACCTGGTACCAATCTACAAGAAACGTCTAACCTCTGTGCTTGTCAACATGGGTTTCTCCACCAAGTACTAAATCATGTTTTGCTTGGGGATCAAATGCTTATTTTACTCACTGAACTGCAACTCAATTTATAACATTTGTATCATGTGTTTTTTCTGGATTTTTGGTTGATAGTCTGTCTCTATCATTTAAAATACACCTATGATAAAAACTATACACCCTTCATTTCTTTGTAAGTGGGCAAACTTATAAAATCTGCAGGGGATCAAATATTTTTTTCCCCAAGTGTGCATTTGTTACACTCTGGCAATCCCCATGTATGTCTGTAAGTGAAGAGCTGTGAAAGAAATGGGAAGTCAGCCTTGTCAACTTATCCTAAAATCCAGGGAGTCACCCTTTTTTTACCCTTCTTATCCTGCATGATGTACAAATCTCCCATAATTACTGTCATTCACCATTACTAACAAAGCCTTCTTGCAAAGTTGGCAAGTGTCTTTTATTTTAATGTTTTTATGTAGAGATGGGCCGAACACCAAAAGCAAACAAATAAATAAAATGGCACCCCCAGTCCATACCAGGCCCTTAGGGTCTGGTATGGATTTTAAGGGGAACCTTAAGCCAAAATTACAAAAAAAACAGAGTGGGGTCACCCCCCCAAATCCATATTAGACTCTTAACCCCAGGACGAGTGACCAACCCCCCTGAACCATACCAGGCCACATGCCCTCATCATGGGATGTGGGTGCTTTGGAGCAAGGGAGGTTCTGCCCCCCACCCCAAAGCACTTTGTCCCTATGTTGATGGGGACAAGGGCCTCATCCCCACAACTGTGGCCAGTGGTTGTGGGGGTCTGCTGGCAGGGGGCTTATCGGAATCTGGAAGCCCCTTTAACAAGGGGACCCCCAGATGCCACCCCCCCATGTGAATGAGTATGGGGTACCATTCACCAAAAAAGTGTCAAAAAGTAATAAAAACACAGAGACAGTTTTTGACATGTCCTTTATTAAAAAATAAAAAAACAGTGTCCCCCGATGTAAATCAATCATCAATCACGCCACCGCCGCACCCGAAAGATAAAAAAAAACAAAAACAAAAAACTGCTATTCATGAAGACTGGCCGTCTACTGCAGGCTAAGCTTTTTGACAATTCTTACATAGGTAAGGGGCACGGCCACCTGGCTACATCACCTGGTGGCAACTCCCCTTTAGATATCACGTACTGGTGCATGCTGGGTCAGTAAACGTCAGAAGGGGCGGTGCCACCAGGTGAATTAGCCAGATGGCCCCACCCCTTACCTATATAAGAAATGTCAAACGGCTTAGCCTGCAGTAGGCCCCCTGCTCCAAACCACCCAGCCCCCCAAATGTTGACGGCATGTGGCCTGGTATGATTCATGAGGGGGGCACTCGCTCGCCCCCCTTTTCTGACCTACCAGGCTGCATGCTCAGATAAGGGTTTAGTATGGATTTTGGGGTGCCCCACACTGTTTTTGTAAAACATTTTGGCATGGGGTTCCCCTTAAAATCCATACCAGACCCGAGGAGCCTGGTATGGACTGGCCATTTTTTTTTTTTTTTAATTCTATTGCTGGGCAACTGCCAGCATTCTTTATCTTTATATTCATCTGTCACTGACAGATGATGACTCATGGTTGTTAAGGACGTGGGCGGCCGGCTTCCCTGGCCCCGCTCCTTAACAACCAGCTTATACGGCGCCCCGACTGGGCAAAGCTTTGCCCAATCAGGGCGCAAAATGCATTGTGCAGCACGCAGTGCATTGCAGGGTGTTCAGCAGGGCGAACGCCCGCTGAACACCCTGCAAATTTAGGTGTTACCCCAAACGAGGCAAACAGACAATCTTCGGCTCGAACTGATGCTCGGGTTGAACCATTCGCCCAACTTTATTTATATGTGTAAAATACAGAAAATATTTACAGTTTCTAAAATGCAAAGTGCTGCAACTTTTGTTATAGAAACTAGATATAATTATCTGGGTTTTTATATTTGCATGTGACACTCCTGTATATATGCTGTCTTTGCCTTGTATACAATCTAGTCACACTCAATTTTTGCAGTAGTGCATGTCATTTCCTTATCACCCTTTAAAATGTGTATGGGAAGTAATAACAGGATGCTGCCTGCAGCTCCATGATCATTCTGTGTAAGGTGAGGTGCTCATCACATCTCGTGGAAATAGCTTCCTGGCATTTAGGCCCAAAATATGACTTTCAATTCATATACTATATTTTAGTAGGTAGCATGCACAATGACTGTGCACAGATTCTTTTTGCATGTCCTTATCAAGGCTATTGAAAATTTTATGCATACTGATCTACAATACTATACACCTACATTGATACATTTATATAATCTTTAGCTCTTCGTTTATACAGTATTTGCAGTAGGTAAAAATAAAAGAATTTAAAAGTGAGTTTAGATCCATTAATGGCACAGAGGTTCAAGGAAATAGTGCATTTCTTTTTACCAAATGCAAAACATGTGAATGGCTTACTAGCAGAACAATGAAGACTAATGTATGTCTTTATATACAAAATCAATACCCCAGGAGACAGCACCATGCTGATTTTTTTCCATCTATAATATAGATTTGGTAAAAGAATGTTAAACGTGACACATGACTGTCACAGGAAGGACAGAGGTGTCTTTGAAGAGTGGAATGTAGTTGACCGCATTACTTTATGTAGTGCAAGGGGCAAAATGCCTACACCTCATAAAAGAATACCAGGCTTTCTAAAGCATGGGCTGGAACAGCGTTTTTGTTCACTGACTATGCACCAGTGAGTTGCTTTTAAATATAATAGTTCATATTAGGCATAATTTCCACAAACAGGGCACTTTATGGGTTTATTTTTAAGGGAAAAAAAATCATATACTTGTTTGGGTGCCACCAAGTTCATAAACTGTTGACTGTTAAGCATGTGATGGGTCTTGAACCTAAACTTAAAGTGATTCTAAAGGTAAAACAGGAACACTAACACATTTTTCCTTCCATTGACATCAATGATGCAGGGTAATTTTACCTTTCAGCGACACTACAGACACAGGGACATTTTTCCTTCCAGTGACACCACATATACGGGGACATTTTTCCTTTAGTGACACCACAGATGCAGAAGCATTTTTCCTTCCAGTGACACCATAGACGCAGGGTTATTTTTCCTTTTAGCAACTCCACAGACGCAGGGGCATTTTTCCTTTCAGTGACTCCGCAGACACAATGGCATTTCTTCTTTTAGTGACACCACTGACACAGAGGCATTTTTCCTTTAGTGACAACACAAATGCAGGAGCATTTTTCCTTCCAGTGACTAGGGGCGTTGCAAGGTCTGCAAAAGATCTGGGGCTAGAGCCCATAGCAGCGGTCACCAACCTTTTTGCAGGCCCGCGGAGTGGGGGGGGGTGGTGGTAAGCCATATTTCGTGGGCAATGGCTGGTGTTGGCGCTTCAATCACCATGGCACCATGGTTGATATGGTGTCAGGGTGATTGAAGCGCATTGTTTCTAGTGTTACATTCTAATATATAATGAGTGGTTCAACTCACCATAATGCAGAATCAGTGGGAGCCCTGGGCGCGTCCCACTTGCCCTATCTCCTGCCACCAGATGCAGCATGTCACTTGCCACCGTCGCCTGTCACCAGATGCAGCGTGTTACTTGCCACCATCACCTGCCCCTAGATGTGGATTGTCGCTTGCCACTTTCACCTGTCTGCAGATGTGGATTGTCACTTGCCACGTCACCTGCCACCATTTGCAGATTGCCACGTCACCTGCCACCATTTGCAGATTGCCACGTCACCTGCCACCATTTGCAGATTGCCACGTCACCTGCCACCATTTGCAGATTGCTACGTCACCTGCCACCATTTGCAGATTGCCACGTCATCTGCTACCATTTGCAGATTGTCACTTGCCACATCTCCTGCCACCATTTGCAGACTGTCACTTGTCAAGTCTCCTGCCACCATTTGCAGATTGTCACTTGCCACGTCACCGGCCACCAGATATGGGTTGTCACTTGCCAACTGATGTGGACTGTCATTTGCCATGCCAGCCAATGCCACCAAATGTGCATTAACGCTGCATTGGTGGCAGGCTGGCAGCACTGGTCTATTTAGTGAGGGCAGGAGTGTGGTGATGCGGGGCGGGCAGTGAGCGATGATGTCATCTTGCTGATCCCCGCCGCACCTCCGACATTGAAGCAAGGGGGTCTGGCTACAAAGTGGAGCTCCACCGATGACAGGAAGCACGTGACCTCCATTCCACCGTGCTGTGAGGGCAGAAGAGCGCTGATGTGTGGCAGAGTTCTCTCCTCTCTTTTGCCTGTCTCATGCAGCCAGCCTGCCCGCCGCAGCAGCTGCAGCCGCGACCCGCTGGTTAGGCAGGGACCCTGCGGCAAGAGACTCTGGGCTATGGGTCCCAGATTCTGGGCTATAGCCCCAATAGCCACCCCCTAGCGACGCTCCTGCCAGTGACACCACAAGAAAGGGATTATTTTTTCCTTTCAGTGACTCCACAAACACAGGGGCATTTTTCCTTTCAGTGACTCTGCAGATGCAGGGGCATTTTTCCTTCTAGTGTATACCACTGACACAGGGTCATTTTTCTTTTCAGTGACTCCACTGTTGCTGGGGCACTTTTTTCTTCCAGTGACACCGATGGCATGAGCATTTTTTCCTCACACTGATTCTGGGGCACTTTCCCTCTACATCACTTTTAGTCCCATGTTTTCATGTGAGATAAAATGTGTACCGTTATTATACTCATATGTTACATACAGTGCCTTGCAAAAGTATACACCCTCCGTCGCTTTTTACCTATTTTGTTACATTACAGCCTTTAGTTTAATGTTTTTTTAATCTGAATTATATGTGATGGATTAGAACACAATAGTTTAAGTTGGTGAAGTAAAATTTGAAAAAATATATACATAAAACAATTTTTCAGAAATAAAAAACTGATAATTGGCATGTGCGTATGTATTCACCCCCTTTGTTATGAAGCCCATAAAAAGCTCTGGTGCAACCAACTACCTTCAGAAGTCACATACTTAGTGAAATGATGTCCACCTGTGTGCAATCTAAGTGTCACATGATCCCCAGAGGCTGCAACACCTAAGCAAGAGGCACCACTAACCAAACATTGCCATGAAGACCAAGGAACTCTCCAAACAAATAAGGGACAATGTTGTTGAGAAGTAAAAGTCAGGGTTAGGTTATAAAAAAATATCCAAATCTTTGATGATCCCTAGGAGCACCATCAAATCTATTATAACCAAATGGAAAGAAGATGGCACACAAAGCTGCCAAGAGACAGCTGCACACCAAAACTCACGGAACGGGCAAGGAGGGCATTAATCAGAGAGGCAGCACAGAGACCTAAGGTAACCCTGGAGGAGCTGCAGAGTTCCACAGCAGAGACTAGAGTATCTGTACATAGGATGACAATAAGCCGTACGCTCCATAGAGTTGGGCTTTATGGCAGAGTGGCCAGAAGAAAGCCATTACTTTCAGCAGAAAACAAAATGGCACGTTTTGAGTTTGCGAAAAGGCATGTGGGACACTCCCAAAATGTATGGAGGAAGGTGCTTTGGTCTGATGAGACTAAAATTGAACTTTTTGGCCATCAAAGAAAACGCTATGTCTGGCGCAAACCCAACACATCACATCACCCAAATAATACCATCCCCACAGTGAAACATGGTGGTGGCAGCATCATGCTGTGGGGATGTCTTTCAGCAGTTGGGACTGGGAAACTGGTCAGGGTTGAGGGAAAGATGGATGGTGCTAAATACAGGGATATTCTTGAGTAAAACCTGTACCACTCTGTGTGTGATTTGAGGCTAGGACGGAGGTTTACCTTCCAGAAGGACAATGACCCCAAACACACTGCCTAAGCAACACTTGAGGGGTTTAAAGGGAAACATGTAAATGTGTTGGAATGCCCTAGTCAAAGCCCAGACCTCAATCCAATAGAAAATCTGTGGTCAGACTTAAAATTTGCTGTTCTCAAGCGCAAACCATCCAACTTGAAGGAGCTGAAGCAGATTTGCAAGGAGAAATGGGCAAAAATCCTAGTGGTAAGATGTGGCTCATCTCATAGAGACTAAGCGAATTGGAGCTGTGATAGCTGCAAAAGGTGGCTCTACAAAGTATTGACTTTAGGGGGGTGAAGAGTAATGCACATTGACTTTTTCTGTTATTTTGTCCTATTTGTTGTTTGCTTCACAATAATAAAGAATTTAAAAAATCTTCAACATTGTGGGCATGCTCTGTAAATTAAATGATGCAAATCCTCAAACAATCCATGTTAATTCCAGGTTGTGAGGTAACAAAACACGAAAAATGCCAAGGGGGGTGAATACTTTTGCAAGGCACTGTATGTTTTGGAGCACCATGCTGCATACATCGTTAATAACCCCACCCCTACTCTAACTAGGGGGGGTGCAGTTTGGCAACTTCTCCCTGGGTGGCGAATGACCTTGTCCTGGCACTGTGTACAATGTATTGTTAGTAACTACAATAGATATAATGCCTCCTCTCTGCCTGGCAAATGCCTCTGAAAAGCGATTCAGGTTCAGAAGGCATTTTGGCTGTTTACATAGTTACATAGTTACATAGTAGGTGAGGTTGAAAAAAGACACAAGTCCATCAAGTCCAACCTATGTGTGTGATTACGTGTCAGTATTACATTATATATCCCTGTATGTTGCGGTCATTCAGGTGCTTATCTAATAGTTTCTTGAAGCTATCGATGCTCCCCGCTTAGACCACCACCTGTGGAAGGGAATTCCACATCCTTGCCGCTCTTACAGTAAAGAACCCTCTACGTAGTTTAAGGTTAAACCTCTTTTCTTCTAATTTTAATGAGTGGCCGCGAGTCTTGTTACACTCTCTTCTGCGAAAAATTTCTATTGTAGGGTCACCAGTACGGTATTTGTATATCAAAATCATATCCCCTCTCAAGCGTCTCTTCTCCAGAGAGAATAAGTTCAGTGCTCGCAACCTTTCCTCATAACTAAGATCCTCCAGACCCTTTATTAGCTTTGTTGCCCTTCTTTGTACTCGCTCCATTTCCAGTACATCCTTCCTGAGGACTGGTGCCCAGAACTGGACAGCATACTTCAGGTGCGGCCGGACCAGAGTCTTGTAGAGTGGGAGAATTATCTTTTATCTCTGGAGTTGATCCCCTTTTTAATGCATGCCAATATTCTGTTTGCTTTGTTAGCAGCAGCTTGGCATTGCATGTCATTGCTGAGCCTATCATCTACTAGGACCCCCAGGTCCTTTTCCATCCTAGATTCCCCCAGAGGTTCTCCCCCCAGTGTATAAATTAAAAGTTTAGAAGTCTAAACTTAGCTCAACAGACACTGAGAGCATTGCCATCAAAAGCACACAGTTCTACACTAAGATCTAACAGTGCTAAGATCTTGGATCCAAAAGAATCTGATTTAAAATAAACACCACTTTACTGGGACAAAGATGACATTATTTAGAAAATTACAGAACGTTAAAATCTCCAGTTCTTTCTTCATTGGATTGCTAATATTTTTAATCCATTTCTTCCCACACGACATCTATATCCCACTTTCCAACTGTTATAAAGATCATTCATCTGAAAGTCTTCTGCTTCTGTGTAACCCCCTCTGCCATCTGCTTCTTCTGCTACAATTGTTTGTACACTGTGTGTGGCATATAAATGAGCAGTGAACAGCAGTCGTATGCATTTTGCAATAGACACATCTGACTATTACTGTATAACTTGACATCTAAAAAGGACACATCAGTACAGAGCAAGGAAATGTCATCTAGAAAACCAAATTCTTCTGTAAAGTTAATCTGATGTGCTTCACATTGCTAAATTGCACCTGACTCTAGTTAATGACATAATTTACACAGGTATTCCTTAGAAGTTCCCATTCCCTGTTATGTTTCCAACACATGAAAAGGAATAGATTATATTGTATTTAATTTTTAAGCAGGCACAATCTTCCATTCGGATATTGCAAATGATTTCCCTTGCATCTGGATAAATTTGGTAGACTACTAGCTGTTTATAACCTCTTTACAGTAATCAGAGTAGTTCAAACATATTTTGGACCTATTCAATAAAACTGTGCAAGGAGCAAAAAACAAAGAGCAGTTCATATCCTTTTTGTTCTTACCAAGAACTGTAGTTCATTCTACAATAAGGTCTGATGAAAAGAAAAAATGGACACTACAGCACATGTAGCCTGTAGGTTTCAATAAAAATCCATCTAGTGCTAAACTAGTTGGGTAAAACTGGACACAAAACAAGGGTTAAAGGATAAGTTCACCTTTTGGAGCATATTACACCTTACACCCATATTTAACGCTAAACCTGCTCTCTGATACATTCTAAACCTAATCTATCTAACCCTGTAAAGCAAAAATCGCTATGCTTACCTATTCTGCAGCTGATTCGGTCCATTCTAGTCCCAGCATTAGCGGTCAATGACAGCTTCAGTGTGGAGATGGGTGCAGGAGAGGCAGCTGACAACAGAAGCCCCATAGTAAGTCTATGGGTGACGTCACTTTCCTGTCATTACACAGCTTAGGTTGCTAGAAACTGGACTGGATTGGCTGTAGAATAGGCAAGTACAGCAATTTTTGCTTTACAAGGTTATATAGATTAGGTTTAGAATGTGGCAGAGAGCAGGGTTAGAGTTAGTTAGTTTTTGCCTGGACTTACACTTTAAGGTGAAACGTGTAACATGCTCCAGGTCTGCCCCCCCATATCCCCAACCCCCAACTCCGATGAAACACTTTAGCTTTAAAGAATCACGGTGAGGTCCCCCTGCACTCTGGAGTGTGCCAAGTCTAGGACTACTGGGCTATAGATGAGTAGCTTGATGAGCAATATTAATTTACATGTTTGTGGGTATTATTCTTGTTGATCCTAAATAAATACTGTGGGATAGTGCACTAGGCTGGTGTGCCCTCTTTTGTTTTTTGTTTTTTGTAGTGGCATCAGGATATACCTAGTCCTAGAGGGCAGTAAGGCTTGAAGCATTCCCAAGTGATGTCATTTTTTACACCTGTACCAGGCTCCTCCTACACAGCAGCATCATACATCCACAGCAATCTGTGAATGAAGAGTATGCAAGTCCCGTCTGCCACTGTGCAGATGGCTTGTAGTTCTCAATGAACTGCAAGGATGCTGATGAGCCCCCTTGTAGTTCATTGACACTTCCTCCAGGTCTGTAACTGTCTCCATATGGAAGTATGGGCAGAAAAGGTGGAGGCAGGAGGTGTCTACAGGAGCCTGACATTGCTGATCATGGGTGCAATGTTCTGCAAGCTCCTCTAAACAAAATAATAAATGGACAATTTTTTTCCTGCAAAAATATGTTCATTTATTATTATTTTTTAAAAAGGTAAACTTAGCCTTTAAACATTCCTTTAATCTATGCGTTTGTCTACAATGATTAGAGCTCTGTGGTATCCTAAGAAACATGTCACAATGCTGCCTCTGCTACTAGAAAAGGAGGCCTTTTGGAGGCCCTCGTACATCATTAGGTTGTTTGCTCATATCTTAGTGCCTTGTGCCAATTAATGTGTGTAAGTAGAAGTTACCATGGTATTCTTTTACAACCATGTAACATTGTAATTGTTATTATATTAGTGATTGGTTTGTACCCAATGTTTGTGCCATGTTCATAAATAAAGGATTTATAAAGCGACCTGGTCACCACTTTCTGATGCTCTTTGTAGTGGTAATCCAATCCATCTTTTTCAATAAGCAGTAATGCAGTTTTCTTTAACCTCCAATAATTAGAGTGTTGGAGGTTTTGCAGCTTTGGCAGCTTTCCTGCCAACCTACCAATCCCCCTATCCCCTCCTCAGACCCTGGAGTTACCTGGTTTGCTGTCTGCTTGCTGCCTGGGGAGTCTTTAACAATCTGTAATGAGCCTCACAGTGTGTATTGTGATATTGGCACAAATCTCCACAAGAGTGAAAGCTCTGCAAGTTTTGAGTGCCATCGCAATCCCTCTGCACTCAGTGGTTCCTCCCCTGACCCCTATACCCGGTAGTTATTCAAGGAGTGGTGGGAGGAGCCACAGAGTAATTTATCGTATGCCTCTGTGTGACCATTTTGTTATGTACATATTCAGACCCTACCATAAAATAACTGAGATTCAGCTGATCACATGAAGCGATTCTGTAATTTAACATAGTCAGTTTGCTTATGTATCTACAAAGTGGTTCCAAGCTTCATTATATGGTCTGGTATTCTAAGTCTCCTTCATGCACTTGTATTCAGTGCTCCTCCAGACACATGACAGCTGCTTTAAAGCAAGATGGCATTCACTTCACACTTAAAATTCTGTTTCTGTCTAATGACAGCTAGGTAGAAAAGTCTCAGGAGTGGGAACAGTCCGAGATTTGGATTATTCCTATTAAATGCTAATAAGAACACCTTCAGCGTGAGATCATTTTAAGTTCTGAGTGCCATGTCCTGGTTAGAATGCTTTTATGTTGCTTTAGTACTGATGTACTCCACAAAGGAGGCAGAGCAAAAGTTTCTTTTAACTACGTTTTTTGATAATGCAACACCTGCATGGATAAAAGAGAAGCTACGTGCTCTGGGCATCTAGCTAAGAAGTCATACTTTGACCGCTAGTAAAATTCCAGATACATTTCCAGCAAGCTAAAGGTGACTCCTTTTTAATAAAAGCCAAACAATTGGCCCCATCAATTCCACGTGTAAGAGACATACTCCTGAGATATAATATAATGTTGCTGAATGGTTTAATTTGTTCTAACAAGATTTTTTTTTTTTTTTTTTACACAGGATTAGGGATGAGCTTCAAGTCAAAACTAAGTAGGACCCACATCCAAGAAGCCAGAAGTCTGTCAAATGACATGGCAGATCACATGATCCCTTGTGCTATTTTTACATTACTGCTGCACTGGGGGGTTGGTCAGTAGGGAGAGCAGTGGGGCAGCATCATTGAGGGGCGTGTGGTCATTGCAGTGGGCCAACATCAGATCACCATGATTGACATGGATCTGCATTGCTGGACATCATGACCAACAGAGGATTTACATTGTGGGACATTTTCATGTTTTATTTTATTAAAGGATTTTTTTCATGGCTAAGAAACCTCCCTCCAAAAAAACAAAAAAATTAGGCGGTCCTCCTTAATCATTTCAATACAGGGCACTTATACCCCCTTCCTGCCCAGACCAATTTTCAGCTTTCAGCACTCTCACATGACCTATTACATTTTTGAAGGCCCTGGAGCACCAGGACAATGGAATTTCCCACAGAATGACCCCATTTTAGAAAGCAACCACCCCAACGTCTATTCTATGAGGCATTATGAGTCTTTTGAATGGTTCATTTTTTTACACAAGTCTTCGGAAAACGTGGAAAGAAAATGAAAACGTATTTTTTTTTAACACAAAGTGGTCAATTTATAAGATATTTCTAACTCATAGCATGTATATAGCAAAAATTACATACCAAAATACATTCTGCTACTCCTCCTGGGTATGGCGATGCCACATGTGTGTGACTTTTACACAGCCTGGCCACATAGAGAGGTCCAACATGCAGGGAGCACCGTCAGGCGTTCTAGGAATATAATTTACACCTCTAATTTCCTAGCGACCTATTTTTTGAAGGCCCTGGAGCACCAGGACAATTGAATTACCCACAAAATGACCCCATTTTGGAAAACAAACACCCCAACGTATATTCTATGAGGCATGGGCTGCAGATAGGTACTCGGGTACTCTGATGGGCTGGTGACAGGTACTCAGGTAACCTGATGAGCTGCAGATAGGTACTCAGGTACTTTGATGGGCTGGTGACAGGTACTCAGTTACTCTGATGGGCTGGTGACAGGTACTCGGGTACTCTGATGGGCTGGTGACAGGTACTCGGGTACTCTGATGGGCTGGTGACAGGTACTCGGGTACCCTGATGGGCTGGTGACAGGTACTCGGGAACTCTGATGGGCTTGTGATGTGTACTCGGGTACTCTGATGGGTGGTGACAGTTACTTTGAAGGGTGGTGACAGGTACTCAGATGGGCTGTGACAGGTACTCAGGTACTCAGATGGGCTGTGACAGGTACTCGGGTACTCAGATGAACTGTGACAGGTAGTCAGGTAGTCAGGTACTCAGATGGACTGTGACAGGTACTCAGGTACTCAGATGGACTGTGACAGGTACTCAGATGGGCTGTGACAGGTACTCGGGTACTCAGATGGACCGTGACAGGTACTCAGATGAGCTGTGACAGGTACTCAGGTACTTGGGTACTCAGATGGGCTGTGACAGGTACTCAGGTACTCAGGTAATCAGATGGATTGTGACAGGTACTCAGATGGGCTGTGACAAGTACTCGGGTACTCATATGGACTGTGACAGGTACTCATGTACTCATATGGACTGTGACAGGTACTCGGGTACTTTGATGGCTGGTGACAGGTATTTTGATGGCTGGTGACAGGTCCTCTTTATTAGGGGATACAATCGGTGTAATTGGTGTACACTGTAAGTGGTAACGAGATGTTACCACAATCTCCTTCGCACACATGATTGGTGTGTGTGGAGGGCAACCCTGTAACATCTCGTTACCGCAGTTTGTTGAGATTCTGTGACTGGCTGTGATTGGACACAGCCAGTCATGTGGTAAACAGCCAATTTCATTGGCTCTTTAGCGCGATCGGGGTTGGGCTGTGTCAGGGTGACAAGCCCGTGGACAGTGCATGTGACCAGCTGTGATCGGACACAGGCGGTCATGTGGTAAAGAGCCATTCTTTATTGGCTTCTTTACACGGATCTGGGATGGGCTATGTTCGAGGGACGTGCCTCCTCCCCGATTGCCCCGGGGCCCACAGGAGTGGCAAGAAGCCGAGGACATCATATGATGCCTGACCAGGATGGGAGATCCCATCTGCGGACATCATTTGACTATGGGCCGGGAGTGAGTGAAGTGGTTAAAATTCACAAAAGACCCGCTTTATATGGAGGCAACCGGGTGGGCGCGTTTACAAGTCCCGCTGCTGCATTCATTGACCCCACTCTTGTGTCACTGGATTTGATTGATAACAGCAGAAGCCAATGGCTTCTGCTGCTATCAATCTATCCAAAGAGGACAGAGACAGCGGCTGGAGCCGCTGGGCTTGTGTACATCGCTGGAACAGACGGGTTCAGGTAAGAAAAAGGAGCGGGCTCTGGGGGAAGCTGCAGCACGGAAGGTTTTTCACCTTTATGCATAGAATGCATAAAGGTGAAAAACCTGGAGATTTTACAACCCCTCTAAGGCATCCCTCAAACATGTTATTTAAAAGGAGTGGTGTATTTTTAATGTTAAATGATACAAAATAAGTGCAGCGCTATACCAGAAATCAAAAATCAAATGTGCATATACAGCATTATATCCAAAGTGCATATACAAGAATACAAGAATTATATATATATATATATATATATATATATATATATATATATATATATATATATATAAAAGTGCAATATGATGTAAATTTCCTGAAACTATACAAAATAAATAATTATATGCCTTAAAACTAGCAATAAAGTGCAATGTATTCCTTATTGCACACAGTGTCCTTATAAATTCCAATCATTCATGCAAAAGAGAACGATCATGTAAAAAACAACAAAGGAGAACGATCATGCAAAAATCAAACAGTCCATTTGGTGATCTGTGATAGATGAATGAAGGTAAATATCTTCACTCTAATCCACCTCTGTGCATATATATATATATATATATATATATATATATATATATATATATATATATATATATCTCCTTGTGTCACCATCACCAGTTGTGCCCTCACCTTACAGACTTAATAGCTATGCCTTTAGATTACAATTAATCCTCTGCTTGGCCTCTTTAGATTTTCCTCCTTCTCATGGCGTATCCACTTATTCAGGCATCTCATATCACAGGGTATACTACATCCTTATTAATTTACCATTGGTCTTCACTCACATCGCCCACATGCAAGGTAATAAAGCTTACAATAGTGCCTTACCGTTTTAAAAGATTTATTTACCGGTATATAAAATATAAGACAGATTTCACTCACATTTCTTCAGATTAAAATAAGCCTTGATATGTGTAGCCACAAGTGCTAGGACAAAGTTTTCACCTCATAGCCGGCTCTGTAGCCCCGGCTATGAGCGCTCCCCTCATCCTTTACACTGCCTCTTTTTTCCTTTGTTGCTTCCTGGTTCCTCACACGTCAGCCTCTCAAGCCCCTCCTACTAGTTTTGTCACTCCTTGTGACTTCCCCTGGGAGATATGATTGGCTGACGTGTTGCCCTCTCTTTAAATAAAAACGATCCCCTCCATTTTGTTGTAGCCTGCCTCGTTTTGAATAGTGGCCATTTTCCCTTAGTTTTGCTATATGTTTTAATCTGTATTCAATGGCTAGTCGCCTCCCTTAGTCTGCATACTTGTGAATAGGGATGAGCCGAACACCCTCCGGTTTAGTTCGCAGCAGAACATGCGAACAGGCAAAAAAATTTGGCAGAACACACAAACACTGTTAAAGTCTTTGGTACACGGACATGAATAATAAAAAGTGGTAATTTTAAAGGCTTATATGCAAGTTATTGTCATAAAAAGTGTTTGGGGACCTGGGTCCTGCCCCAGGGGACATGTATCAATGCAAAAAAAAATTTAAATGTAGCACCCTCTACCAATAGGTAGGTGCTAGTAATAGGGTTTTTTTACTAGGAGACTGTCAGAACAGGCAAATTTAGGCAGGCCTATGATGCAAGCTAGGCCTGTCTGTTTTGATCTGTGGGCTGGGAGTGGTCAGAGCAGCAGTGGGTGTTACCACCTGTGCTCCAGTTCTGAGGCGCCTCCCCTGCTTTCAGGGAGAATGTTCTGGAAGAGGGGCTGGGCCTAGAACTGGAGTGGCAGGCAGCTCATGTGGGAGCCCTAACCAATCCCCAACTGGTATTGGCAGGGGTGGGCCTCCTATATAAGCTGAGGTAACATGCCCCTGGGGAGAGTTGTCGGCTGAGTGAAATGGAGGATGGAATACTAGACAGTAGCAGGGGGGCACTGCCATCTGGGGGGGTGCAGGAGGAGGCCCAGGGAGAGCTGTGAAGGAACTTTGCCTCTACACGGTCATTGGCAATGTCTTTATCATCAGCTGTTGGAAAGTATGGTCCAGTCAAGTTCTCCATCAAGGACTCAGGGCAGAGAAAGGTCGGTGAGTGTACCACAGTGAGGGGCTGGATGTGCCAGGAAGTCTGTGAGGGAACTTTGCTTTTACACGGTCATTAGCAAAGTCTTCATCATTACACGGTCAATGATGGGGAGTCCTGGATCAGAAGAGAGACTGTGGGGATATGTGTCAAATCGATGTGGCCTGAGGGCACAGGATTTGCAAGTTGGGCTGGCTGGGAATAGTAGTCCGCCATCCAACATGTGCTTTTAAACTACTAGGCCTCCGGGGAGAGGTACTACAGGCCTCTGGCCTAGTAGCAGCAAAAAACCAGAGCCAGTTACAAGGAACTATTCAGAGTGGGTCCTTCTAGCATACAGAAGAAGATGTGATATACTACTACTTTAATATTTCATGATAAGTTTGTGCAGGAGGAGAGGAGTTCTGGGAACATCACCCTTACACGGTCAAGAGTAATGTCCTCATTCTTTACACAGTAATAATGAGGAATTCTTGGAAGCAATAGTCTGCGGGAGTTAAGCAGAGGAGGAGCAATAGTTTGCATGGTGATGCAGGAGGAAGATCATAGCTACCAAATATGCATATCACTTCTTCAGGCTCAAATATGTGCTAACTTTTAATAACCTTAAGTATGATGGCAAAATCAACCATTCTATGAGCATCCCATATACCCCTTTCCCCCAACCAAGTTGTATCCCACAATAAACAAAAAAAGCCAAAGACTGTTCATTGTCTCTGCAAGTGATATATGGGAGTCTGGCAGCGGGATGAATTGGTGGATGTTTGCTACTAGTGGTAACTACACTGCTACTGTCACAGTACTACTTACAGTGAGCCCACAGGCGAGCAGGTGACACAGGGTCCCCCAGGGCGTGGAGTCTAAGGGCCAGCCGGTATTCTGCCAGGGACCCCCTTTACGAGGGTTGGGGCTTAGCTGCGTGCTGACCCCAGGTCACAACCCCCGGGTTCACCCCTCTCGCTAGGGAGGTACCAGAAGACACTGTCAGACAAGGATGGGTGGATGAAGCAAAGGAGAGCCAGATAGTGAGCCAAGGTCAGGGCAGGCTGCAGACAACGTAATCAGAACAAGCCGAGTCGGTACACAAGAGATCGGTTCACGAGAGGTCAGGTTAAGGCAGGTTACATGACGGGAGCTCAGAAACAAATGTTGCTCAAGCAACCAGAACTAGCCTGAGAGGGATTTAAATAGAGAAGCACATGAGGGGCTGATCAGGAAGCAGCAGGAAGGAATCATATATTAAGCAACAGGTGAGACCAGCGACACCCATAGCTGCAGAGTGCAGCAGAGCTGAACACAAGTTAGTGGAACAACAGGTGCCAGCCGGCCTACAGCAGTAAAGGTGAGACACAGATCTGTGACAGCTACATAACCACTTGCCGCTCACCATATAGCAAAATGACGATGGCAAAGTGCTTGCAATATCCTGACCAGACGTCATATGACGTCGCCAGGATATCAAGCTGCTGCGCGCATCACGACGATCGTTGTTGCGCTGTGTCAGTCTGACACACCACAACACCGATCTAGGTAAAGAGTCTCTAAAGGAGACTCTTTACCTAGATCGGTGTTGTGTCAGACGCGAGTAGAGGAGAGCCGGTCGGCTGCTCCTCTGACAATCAGTGCCCACAATGCCTGCCAATCAGTGATGCTCATCAGTACCATCCATTAGTGTACATCCGTGCCACCTATCAGTGCCCATCCATGCCGCTTATCAGTGTCCATCCATGCCGCCTATCAATGCCCATCCGTGCCACCTATCAGTGCACATCAGTGCCGCCTTTCAGTGCCCATCAGTGCCGCCTATGTGTACCCATCAGTGCCACCTATCAGTGCTGACTATTAGTGTCCCATCAGTGCCGCATATTAGTGCCCATCATCAGTGCCACCTCATCGGTGCCCATCAGTGCCGCCTTATCAGTGCACGTCAGTGCAGGCCCATCAGCGAAGGAGAAAACTTACTTATTTACAAAGTTTTGTAACAGAAACAAAAAAAAAACATTTTTTTCTAAATTTTCAGTTTTTTTTTTATTTGTTTAGCAGAAAATAAAAATCCCAGAGGTGATCAAATACCACCAAAAGAAATCTCTATTTGTGGGAACAAACTGATAAAAATTTTGTTTGGGTACAGTGTTGCATGATCGCACAATTGTCATTCAAAGTGCGACAGTGCTGAAAGCTGAAAATTGGCTTGGGCAGTAAGGTGTATAAGTGCCCTGTATTGAAGTGGTTAAAAACTTACGTTTTTTTCAGGAGCAGTGATTTTTAAAATGCTTAAGGTGAAACAATAAAAATGAAATATTCCTTTAAATTAGGTGGGGAACCCTGCGCCAAAATAAAAAAAAAAATGGTGTAGGGGTTCCCCCCAAAATCCATACCGGACCCTTATCTGAGCACACAACCTGGCAGGCCGCAGGAAAAGAGGGAGGGACGAGAGGGCGCCCCCCCCCCCCCCCACATGCCCTCAACATGGGGAGGGTGCTTTGGGGTCTGATATCCAATTAGCATTTTTGTATATGCACATTGGATATAATTCTGAATATGCACAATTGATTTTTTATTTTTGGTATGGTGCTGCACTTATTTTGTATAATTTTGTATTTTCACATATTTTGGAAGTGTGGGAAGTTCCGGCAACTTTTTGGTACTATATAGCAGCTCACAAGGTTTTATCTAAAGTATTTTTAATGTTGCCCTTTGGGCCGCAATACAATACCCTTGCTGAACTGCTTTAACCACTTCATATCCAGGGCAATTTTTTAATTTTTCACACACATGATAAAATCAACATTTTTTACTAGTAAATTTCTTAGAATTCACAGACATTGTATATTTTCTGAAAGCAGAGGACCTGCAAAATAAAATGGTGGCTGTTGCAATTTGTATGGCTCTCGATATCTGCACAGCTGTTGAATGCATATTTTCAGGACAAAACACACTACAGTTAATTTTAACACAATTTTTGCTAAAATATACAAGATGCAGTTGGGTCAAGTAAATAGATAACATAAAACTGTGCACTTTTCCTACACCTTTCCATATCTTTCCCAATTAACAATGACAAAAGTGTATGTATTGTACAGTGTATGTCCTGCAAACATGGCATTTGGGGTAGGTCTCAACCTGATTTGTAGGTTCAGCTTTTTTTTTTTTTTAGGAGACTTCATAAGCTATAGACTAGGCTAACCCTTGTTCCCATACAGTGGCAGCTGGTGCTCAAAATTTTTTGGGGGGCGCAAACAAACTGAAAGACACTGAACCCTCCCCCCCCCTATCAATTGCAGCCTCACTGTGCCCATCAAATGCAGCCACTGTGCCCATCATATGCAGCCACGTGTGCTCATCATATACAGCCACCTGTGCCCATCATATGCAGCCACTTGTGCCCATCATATGCAGCCACTTGTGCCCATCATATGCAGCCCCTTGTGCCCATCATATGCAGCCACTTGTGCCCGTCAAATGCAGCCACTTGTGCCCATCATATGCAGCCACTTGTGCCCATCATATGCAGCCACTTGTGCCCATCATATGCAGCCACTTGTGCCCATCAAATGCAGCCACTCGTGCCCATCATATGCAGCCACTTGTGCCCATCATATGCAGCCACTTGTGCCCATCATATGCAGCCACTTGTGCCCATCATATCCAGGAAGTGGGCCATTTGTTTCTGGGACTTTTTTGAAACGGGATCTACATAGATTTGATGCAGCGGTTCGAGGTGCAGGCTGAAGTGCATAAGTAGACAGAGTTGTTACCTGTGGAAATGGCTTAGTTTAGAAAGTACCTTAGAATGAATTTAGGATTAGGTTTTTGGAGTTACTTAACCACTTGCCTACTGGGCACTTTTACCCCCTTCCTGACCAGGCCAATTTTCAGCTTTCAGTGCTGTCGCACTTTGAATGACAATTGCACGGTCATACAACACTGTACCCAAACAAAATATTTATTATTTTGTTCACACAAATAGAGCTTTCTTTTAGTGGTATTTAATCACCACTGGGTTTTTTATTTTTTGCTAAATAAATGAAAAAAACTCGAAAATTTGGAAAAAAAAAACTTTTTAAGTTTGTTATTAAATTTTGGAAACAGGTAATTTTTCTTCTTCACTGATGTGCGCAGATGAGGCTGTACTGATGGGCACTGATAGGCTGCACTGATGGGCACTGTGCCCTAATTATCAATGCACATGTCCCTTTTAGAGAAGCCAGTTATCGGCTCTCTTCTTCTCTCCTCATGCTGTCAGCATAAGGAAAGGAGTATTGATAACCGTATTGAACACAGCTGATCACGCTGATTGGCTCTTTACCTCAATCTGTGATCAGCAGTTTTCTCCAGACACTGTGATCACAGAGCGCGCTGCCCCGCCCACGATCATATGGCGGCCTCCCAGAACTAGCCGAAATTCGGCTATAGCGCGGTCGGCAAGATCAAGGACAAGATCACTTTTAGTAAAAGCCAAATTTGTCCACACTCCCTAACCATTTAACCTATACCAACCTATAAACCCAATTGCTTATTTAGCTCAGCATGATAACCAGTATTTACCACCCTGCATGTGTATTGTTGGACACCTTGTTTTTTGGGGGGATCCCTTGCGAATCAGATCCCCCAACTCTATTGTAACAGGACAGTACAGTCCATCTGGATCATTTGTGTCAGATCTTAAATATTCAGTGGAGGTGGTCTCAGTTCTTTTCTCACTGTGTCTGCGGGTTGGGAGATCCCTATTTTTCTCCCCCCTTCTTCTTGATGAGGTGAAATTTCCAACAGGAGTGGTGGTATTTGTTTTCTCTGTTTGGTTTTATGAGAGATATTCTCCTCTTCCTTGGGTACTGTCCTATCATGCTATACCGCTTGCAGAGTCACCCTGAAGAAGGAGCTATTTGTCTCTGAAAAGCATTGGATAAATTCATGTGTCCTCAAATAAGTACATTTTATGTGAAGTAAAATAAAAGCTGTCATGTTTTTAAGTTAAAGCGGAGTTCCACCCAAAATTGGAACTTCCACTTTAAGTGATGGTGACCCCCTGACATGCCACATTTGGCATGTCCTTTTTTTGGGGGAAGAGCAGATACCCTGTTTTTAGATGCACCCACCTCGGGGGAAGGAAGTTCACCTCTCCCCTCTCCCTCCCTGCAATTTTCTGGGACACGTCATAGGTCCCAGAAGATAGCACACCCATTCACATCGTGCAGCATGCGCAGTTCGTGCCCGGCTGTGAAGCCACAGCCGGGCGCCCACAGTAAGAATGCCAGCGCCATGGAGAGGAGTGGCGCTTCGTATGCCCGCATCGATGGACCGTGGGACAGGTGTCTGATTATTAAAAGTCAGCAGCTACACTTTTTGTAGCTGCTGACTTTTATTTATTTTTTTCGCCGGAACTCCACTTTCAGTACACTATTTTTTTTAACCATTAAAGTCACACTTGATGGGGGAATATCCTTGCATTATGTAACCATTTTACCTATACCAACCTATAAACCCAACTGCCGATTTAGCTCAGTATTTACCTAAATCTTCTTCAGATCTGGCCATGCTTACTCATTGAGGCCTTGACAAATACAAATAGGACTGCTCTGTTTACAGTAACGACAAAAAATTGAACAAAATAATAATAAACAACATAATTTATATCTCACTAGCTCTTTGTGACCTCACTGGTTGATTACTGGTTCTGGCAAAAAATAATTGCCTTGGTGAACACTTAAATAAAAAAGTAAGCTAAAAAAAAGGTTGCTTCTATTAACTTTATAAAACAGCCACACTTACTATAAATTTAGGTGACATTGAAATAATGGTTACTGATAGAATGAGATATGTTTGTATTAAAAAAGTGTATGACTGGAGATTTTACATTACTGTGAACTTCATAACTGTGCATCCAGGGACCGTTGGGTTCCTGAAATATCTGTTTTTCCCATGCTATAGTTTTGGCCTTGAAGTCAGAAGTAGATCAACTCAGACAGCAGTCCTCGTCCCCAGAAATAAGTGGCCCCAAGAGATTAGAATCACCATGCAATCTCAAGGGAAGGTCTCATACTCAATCTGTAAATATACAACACAGGAAAAGCACCTACTAGTGACTAAGGAGCTCTGCGTCAATATACAGCTAAATCAGTATGGAAATAGCTCTCATCCTATTTAGTTTCAGCACAAACACAGTGAGCTATCCTTTGGGAATGTTTGCAGTACATCATTATGAGGTAATAATGAAGACCACACATAGGATTGAATATGAATCAGCCACAGAGAACTATTTGTCAGAATTACTGTGAAGGTTTTCTTTATTGTGTTGCTACAGTATATACACTATATTACCAAAAGGTTTGGGACGCCTGCCTTAACACGCACATGAACTTTAATGGCATCCCAGTCTTAGTCCATTGGGTTCAATATTGAGTTGGCTCACCCTTTGCAGCTATAACAGCTTCAACTGTTCTGGGAAGGCCGTCCACAAGGTTTAGGAGTGTGTCTATGGGAATGTTTGACCATTCGTCCAGAAGTGCATTTGCGAGATCCGGCACTGATGTGGACGAGAAGGCCTGGCTCACAGTCTCAGTTCTAATTCATCCCAAAGGTTTTCTATCGGGTTCAGGTCAGGACTCTGTGCAGGTCAGTCAAGTTTCTCCACCCCAAACTTGCTCATCCATGTTTTTATGGATCTTGTTTGTGCACTGGTGTACAGTCATGTTGGAACAGGAAGGGGCCAACTCAAACGTGTTTGGGAGCATGAAATTGTCCAAAATGTCTTAGTATGCTGACACCTTAAGACCCCTTTCACACCGAGCCGCCCATAGAGTCGGCGGTAAAACGCCGCTATTTTTAGCGTCGTTTTACTGTCAGATTAGCGGCGCATTTTGGCCGCTAGTGGGGCGCTTTTACCCCCCGCTAGCGGCCGAGAAAGGGTTAAAACCGCCCGCAATGCACCGCAATAGCCCAGCACTGCCCCATTGATTTCAGTGGGGAGCAGAGGTGGAGGAGCGGTAAACACATCACTCCTTCAACGCTCCAAAGAAGCTGCTGGCAGGACTTTTCCTGACGTCCTGCCAGCACACCGCTCCGGTGTGAAAGCCCTCGGGCTTTCACACTGGAGATAGTGCTGCAGCTGTTTGAGGGCGGATTGAAGGCGCTATTTTTAACGCTATAGCGCCTGCAAAACAACCCCACACCATAATCCCCCCCTCCGCCAAAAGATTTGGACCAGTGCACAAAGCAAGATCCATAACAACATGGATGAGTGAGTTTGGTGTGGAGGAACTTCACTGGCCTGCACAGGGTCCTGACCTCAACTAGAACACTTTTGGGATGAATTAGAGCTGAGGCTATGAGCCAGGCCTTCTCATCCACATCAGTGCCTGACCTCACAAATGCGCTTCTGGAAGAATGGTCAAACATCCCCATAAATATACTCCTAAACTTGTGGACAGCCTTTCCAGAAGAGTTAAACCTGTTGTAGCTGGAAAGGGTGGGCCAACTCAATATTGAACCCTACGGACTAAGATTGGGATATCATTAAAGTTCATGTGCGTGTAAAGGCAGGTGTCCCAATACTTTTGGTAATATAGTGTGTGTATATTGCCAGATAAAACGTGCAGAACTTAATAAAGTTCCATATCAGGTTTAATTAATTAAAGATGCATTCTGCGTAACTAGTTGTAGACTTTGGACGTGCTACAGACGCCCAAAAAAAATAATCATTGTACATTGACTGGTGTAACATGTCCAGTCGCTCTGCCCTACTTCTGAGACCCGCTTTCCCAGTATAGCCACTTTTTTCCTGAATATTTTGTAATGCCGGTGTCTTGCCGAGAAAGTTCCCCCAGTGGATAAGGACCCCCCTGTACTGCTCAGGCACAGCGCTTGCGCAGTACGAATGACTAGGAGCCTCCGAAAATAGCCGAAGATGAAAACGTCAATCAGCTGTACACGGCGCCTGCGCCCTAGGTCCAGGTTGAAGCCCCACCATCCAAGTGGACCTAGAGGGAGAATAAAAAAGTGGCGAGCGAAGCGAGGCCATGCCGGAAGCATGGCGAGGGGCCCTCTTACAGGCGCCGTGTACAGCTGATTTCTATCGTAGTCGGCTTCGGCTATTTCCGCCAGCTCCTACTACGCAAGCGCTACGCCTGCGCAGTAGAGGGGGGTCCTTATCCGCCGAGGGGAACTTTCTCGGCAGAACACGGGCATTACAATATTCTTGGAGAAGAAGTGGGCAGCTCTAGCTGTCAAAAAATCAGTCTGAATCAGTGTTTATAACCAACACTGCTCAGACCACCTAAAATACAAAGATATAATCTAGTTTATTGTTACATTTGTATCTTTATGTTCATTCATCTGCAGATCAAAGGGATGAACTTAGATCTGCAAATGACGCAAGTTAAAGCAAGTAGAAAAAAGGTGTTGTTTTTTAAATAAAACATTCTTCTGCTTAACCCCTTATTAACTCTTAGCTTACTTTAATCAGCCATAATTAACTCTTCAGTCTCTGTCTCTCTTCAACTATTATTTTCCTGCTGACACAGGACACTCTTCACTGGGAAGATTTGTGTACAGCTGTTATGTGATCACTTAAAAACAAAAAAGAGAAAAAAAACAAAAAATACACATATATACATATATATATATATATATATATATATATATATATATATATATATATATATATATATATATATATATTCAGTTGGAACGGAAAGTATTCAGGCCCCCTTACATTTTTCACTCTTTTTTTATATTGCAGCCATTTGCTAAAATCATTTAAGTTCATTTTTTTCCTCATTAATGTACACACAGAACCCCATTTTGACAGAAAAACACATAATTGTTGACATTTTTGCAGATTTATTAAAAAAGAAAAACTGAAATATCACATGGTCCTAAGTATTCAGACCCTTTGCTGTGACACTCATATACTTAACTCAGGCGCTGTCCATTTCTTCTGATCATCTTTGAGATGGTTCTACACCTTCATTTGAGTCCAGCTGTGTTTGAATATACTGATTGGACTTTTCTAGGAAAGCCACACACCTGTCTATATAAGACCTTACAGCTCACAGTGCATGTCAGAGCAAATGAGAATCATGAGGTCAAAGGAACTGCCTGAAGAGCTCAGAGACAGAATTGTGGCAAGGCACAGATCTGGCCAAGGCCAATTTCTGCTGCACTTAAGGTTCCTAAGAGCACAGTGGCCTCCATAATCCTTAAATGGAAGACGTTTGGGATGACCAGAACCCTTTGTAGAGCTGGCCGTCCGGCCAAACTGAGCTATCGGGGGAGAAGAGCCTTGGTGAGAGAGGTAAAGAAGAACCCAAAGATCACTGTGGCTGAGCTCCGGAGATGCAGTCGGGAGATGTGAGAAACTTGTAGAAAGTCAACCATTACTGCAGCCCTCCACCAGTCGGGGCTTTTATGGCAGAGTAGCCCGACGGAAGCCTCTCCTCAGTGCAAGACACGTGAAAGCCCACAATGAGTTTGCTAAAAAAACACCCAAAGGACTCCAAGACGGTGAGAAATAAGATTCTTTGGTCTGATGAGACCAAGATAGAACTTTTTGGCCTTGATTCTAAGCGGTATGTGTGGAGAAAACCAGGCACTGCTCATCACCTGACCAATACAGTCCCAACAGTGAAGCATGGTGGGGGCAGCATCATGCTGTGGGGGTGTTTACCTTCCAACAAGACAATGACCATAAGCACACAGCTAAAAAAATGAAGGAGTGGCTTCACAACAACTCCGTGACTGTTCTTGAATGGCCCAGCCAGAGTCCTGACTTAAACCCAATTGAGCATCTCTGGAGAGACCTAAAAATGGCTGTCCACCAACGTTTACCATCCAACCTGACAGAACTGGAGAGGATCTGCAAGGAGGAATGGCAGAGGATCCCCAAATCCAGGTGTGAAAAACTTGTTGCATCTTTCCCAAAAAGACTCATGGCTGTATTAGATCAAAAGGGTGCTTCTACTAAATACTGAGCAAAGGGTCTGAATACTTAGGACCATGTGATATTTCAGTTTTTCTTTTTTAATAAATCTGCAAAAATGTCAACAATTTTGTGTTTTTCTGTCAATATGGGGTGCTGTGTGTACATTAATGAGGAAAAATAATGAACTTGATGATTTTAGCAAATGGCTGCAATATAACAAAAAGTGAACAATTTAAGGGGGTCTGAATACTTTCCATCCCCACTGTATATCTCCCAACATTTTGCTGTTTGTATTTTAAACTGAATGGGTTGTTTTACAAGGTAAGGGTTTACCTATACATTAACTTATAAAAATCTCTTTTTGGTGCCTCCCCCTACCTTCTATATTTTAAGAGTCTAATGCTTGTTTAGTCTAGGGGGATAAAATAGAGATGAATGCCTATATTTTTCCTTGCTCGCTCACCAAAATGTAGCCCCTAAATTGTGGTGGGCCCTCTCCTTCCTCATGTACAAGGCAGGCTGGTCCTGCCTTGTACATGATGATGTTGGCAACCAGAGAAAGAAGCATTTTCATGGGACTAGTCCTGCTTCCAAGAGCCAGCGGAGAATCAACCTGTAGACTAAGGAATAAGGTAAGTAATACTCTCTATAAACCTCCTAGACTAAACAAGTATTATGCCGCGTACACACGGTCGGACTTTTCGTCTACAAAAGTCCGACAGCCTGTCCGACAGACTTCCGACGTACCTTCGGCGGACTTGCGGCAGACTTTCTTACGAACGGACTTACACACACACGACCACACAAAAGTACGACAGCCTAGTACGTGGTGACGTACACCAAGTCCGACGAGACTATAAAACGGAAGTTCAATAGCCCGTACGACACCCTTTGGGCTCCTTCTGCTAATCTCGTGTTTATCTCGTGTTAGTAGAAGTTTGGTGAGAGACGATTCGCGCTTGTGAGACTCGTATTTTTCAGTTCGTTTTAACTGTTGTTCAGTCTGTGCTTGTGAGGTTTGTATCTGCTTTTCAGTGCGTTTGGTCAGTTGGCATTGAGAAATCTTTGTTTTATTGGCCGCTCGTTCCTGATTTTCAGGTCGTTCTTCACAGGCCTTGCTGTTCTTCAGTGCGTTCTGTTTAGTGCGTTCTGACCAGCCGACCGTTTTGAAGCCATGTTACCTGTACGTACTCGTCGTCGAGCTCGTGCATTGTATGTGCTTGGTGCTGTAGTTTATTCTTCAGCCCAAGACCAGTCCATGAACAGGGCGAGGAGGAGTTCATGGACCAAGAATTGGTTGCTTCAGCGTGACCAGTTCTGTCACATGCCTTTGCTCCGTGAGATCCGTGAGAATAATCCTGAGGATTTCAGGAACTTTCTCCGGATGACGGACCCCGTTTTTGACCGTTTGTTGGCTTTGCTGACCCCCTATATCAGCAGGCAGGATACCTGCATGAGGCAAGCCATCACTCCGGAGCAGAGGCTGGTCGCTACCTTGCGGTATTTGGCCACAGGGAGAAGCCTGCAGGACCTTAAGTTCTCGACAGGCATCTCCCCCCAGGCTCTGGGGATCATTATCCCAGAGACCTGTTCTGCCATCATACAGGTCCTGCAGAAGGACTATATTAAGGTAAGATATTTTTCTTTTATTAGCATCACATGTTCTTTTATGTAATCTTTGATAATATAATGTATTTCTTGCTTCAAACACTACTTACCATCATTGCAATATAGTGTGAATGTCCCCTTTTTATCCTCACACATGCTGGATTTTTTTCCTGTTATTTTTTGTCATGCATGTATATTTTCCTTCAATAACCTTCCCAGCATGAAGTGATGGGAACATATCCACCTAGTCTACTCATTTGGAATGTATTTTGTTTGAGTGTATTTAGTGTGCTGCTAATGAGCAATTATCTAGATTTCACAACCCCCCCCCCCCCCCCCCACCTAAACTCACTCCAAATAGTGTGCTGCTAATGAGCAATTATCTAGATTTCACAACCCCCCCCCCCCACCTAAACTCACTCCAAATAGTGTGCTGCTAATGAGCAATTATCTAGATTTCACAACCCCACCCCCCCCCACCTAAACTCACTCCAAATAGTTTGCTGCTAATGAGCAATTATCTAGATTTCACAACCCCCCCACCCCCACCCTCGTTAAAATTTGCTGGAATGTTCTGTGGTGTTGATTTGTCTAAAGCAAATATATGTTGCACTTTGCAAAATGCATGTGCACTCTACAAGTGCATTTGTTCCAGTGCTTTAGTAAATGAGCAGAAGCTCTGCTGATTTCCATCATCAAATCATATGCAAGCCTCAAAGTGTTTTCATTAATTGCCCTTGCATGTGATTGTGTACTCCTTGCAACATGAATGCCTTTTTACATTACCTCATTTACTGTAAGCTGGTTAGCAACTGCACCTGCAGAGTGCGACAACTGCAGTCTTGTAGCCTTTTTAGTCCCTAAATTCCTGCGTGTCCTAAAAGTAATTTTTTTTAGGGATTTCACAACCCCCTAAAATGTAATCAATGTTCCATCAGAGGGGGTGAGCAATCTGATAAGTGTGCCTTTCCATATTAGTTATTCCAGAACAATTAAATTATTGAATGTTATACTGATGCTGGGGAATAATGTTTTTAATTGTCTAATTTTCTTGCAATGTTAGCTTCCAAATTAATTGATTTTGGTTTTCTTGTTTGATTTCCCAGTTTCCTTCAACGCCACAGGAATGGCAGACTGTGGCATCCCATTTTGCCAGCCGTTGGGACTTTCCCAATTGTGGAGGGGCTATAGATGGGAAACATGTCCACATTGTGCCACCACCCCATTCGGGGTCATATTATTTTAATTATAAGGGGTTCCACAGTATTGTTTTAATGGCGGTGGTGTCGGCACACTATGATTTTTTATATGTGGACGTGGGGAAGAATGGCCGGATGTCGGATGGAGGAGTATTTGCCCAGACGGAGTTCTGCCAGCGTCTCCAGAGTGGTGGCCTGGGATTGCCACCTGATGAGGATAACGTGGAAGGACTCCCCTTTGTCTTCATTGCCGATGAAGCCTTCGCTCTCAGCAAGCACCTCATGAGGCCATTCCCCCAAAGAACACTCACCCCGGAGAGGAGGGTTTTTAATTACCGGCTGGCCAGAGCTAGAAGAGTGGTTGAGAATGCGTTTGGAATTCTGGCCAGCCGGTTCCGCCTGTTTCAAACAGCCATTAATTTGGCGGAATACAAACTTAATTTTATCATTTTATCGTGCTGCATTCTGCACAACTTTTTAAATAAGCATGCTCCAAATTATATAGGCACAGTTGGGCCTGAGGCCGGACAAATAGAAGCCAACCTTACAGGCCTGGATACTGTCCGTACTGGCTTGGCCCCCCAAAGTGCCCGTCAAGTTAGACAGCAATATGTTAATTATTTTATGGGTAGGGGGGCCATTGCAATGGGCCAGGATATATAATTTTTGACAATAAAAAAATTATTGATGAAATCTTGCATTATATTTATTGCTTGCCTTTCTTTTGGGCTGTCTCCTAGGTTATGGTCGAGCAGTTGTAGTGCCAACTGTATTGTAATTTTAAATGTCTAAATAAGCTCCATTGCCACTGTAAACAACTTTTTTACAATTATAACTAAAATGATACTGAGCCTTGAAATAACAAACCACACATTTATTTAATTCCTATAAGGAGATGTTTTTATTAATGGTTGTTATGCATTCAGTTCTGCATTTAGTAGAAAATGTTCATAGACAAAAATAGAATGATATCTTAATAATGTAGCAAAATATAATTATATCTAAATATTTATACCTAATCCACAAAAAAATATTTTTGGCTTTTTGATTTTCACAAACAGGCTTTTTTTTTTGTTTTGGGAAAATCAAGTTTTGTTTTGTGTTTTTTTTTTTTTTTTTTAAAGCAATTTTTTTGTTTATGTTTTTTTTTTTTTTTAGCAAGTTATTTTTGTTTTTATTATTTTTTTTAAGAAAGTTTGTATATTTTTTTTTATGGTTTTTTTAAAATCAAGTTTTTTATTTTTTATGGTTTTTTAAAATCAAGTTTTTTATTTTTTTTGCTTTTTTAAAATCGAGTTTTTTATTTTTTTTGCTTTTTTAAAATCAAGTTTTTTATTTTTTATGGTTTTTTAAAATCAAGTTTTTTATTTTTTATGGTTTTTTAAAATCAAGTTTTTTATTTTTTATGGTTTTTTAAAATCAAGTTTTTTATTTTTTATGGTTTTTTAAAATCAAGTTTTTTATTTTTTTTGCTTTTTTAAAATCAAGTTTTTTATTTTTTTTGCTTTTTTAAAATCAAGTTTTTTATTTTTTTTTTTTTTTTTGTGTTTTTTTGAAAATCAATTTTTATTTTTTTGTGGATTTTTGAGGTATTTCCGAGAAACAGCCCTCCTTTTTTACATTAGGTTAAACAGCCATTTATGTTCTGGCAAAAAAAAAAAAGAGAAGGCCCAGAATGGGGTCAGCAAAACAGGAAATGAAGGACATGATTGATGTTTTGGGGTTTAAAAAAGGGCATTTAGATTCGACCCAAAACATCAATCATGTCCTTCATTTCCTGCTGCATACGATCCAGCCGATTCCGCATTTGATCGATCTCCCCATTCCAGGCCATGATTTGAGCAATTAGCCGTTGGGCACTGTCTGTGGTGAAATAGTCAGTTGGACCTAAAGTGGAATGAAAAAAAAAATATGTTTAGAAATATGCACACATAAGTTTACCTTACCATAAAGCTGGTGTCTCAAACACTGACCTGGTGGGGTGCCCATGTCGCAAACTTCATGAACATCCTCGGGGGTGGCGCTGTTGCTTGACTCAAGCACAACCAGATCACCTAAAATAGAGTAGAAAAATTACATAAAATAAAAGGCAGCCATGCATAGATTACCGTAAGCTGGTGTGTCAGACACTCACCTGGTGGGGTGCCCATGTCGCCCACCTCTCCTTCCTCCACATCCTCAATGGGACTTGGGCTTATTTCCCAATCATTTTTTGCTTGGGGTGGACTGTCTTCTGGTTGTTGGCTGAGTGATTTTTCCCCTATGTGAAACAAAAAATTATTAATCTAATTAGCACACAGATATTTTAGTACATAGTAATTTTCCAACATTTGTAATGAAGTGGTTTGTGTAGAGTTCCTATTTTACCTCAATATTTAAAATTAGAAAGACATATCGGATAGATAGATATCAATATCTCAAAATATAGTTAATAATCTTTTGATCTCTCTCTATATCTGGAACAAAATCTCAAACTATCTAACTAAATGTAAAGCCAAAAAATTAAGATAACTTCAAATCTTCCAAAAGAATGTTTTACATTTCTATATCTATCTATCTACCTATCTCTATATTTCTCTCTCTCTCTCTATATATATTTCTCTCTCTCTCTCTCTCTCTCTCTATATATATATCTCTATATCTATATCTCAATAGATAGATAGATATATATATATATATATATATATATATATATATATCTATCTCTCTCTCTCTCTCTCTCTCTCTCTCTCTCTCTCTCTCTAGTTATATATATATATAGTTATATATATATATATATATATATATATATAGTTATATATTTATATATATATATATATATATAGTTATATATATAGTTATATATATGTATATATATATATATGTATATATATATATATGTATATATATGTATGTGTATATATATATATGTATGTGTATATATATATATATATGTATATGTATATATATGTATGTGTGTATATATATATATATATATATATATATATATATATATATATATATATATATATATATATATATATATATATGTATATGTATATATATATGTATATGTATATATATATGTATATATATGTATATGTATATATATATGTATATGTATATATGTATATATATATATATATATATATATATATATATATATATATATATATGTATATATATATGTATATGTATATATGTATATATGTATATGTATATATATATGTATATATATATATATATATATATATATATATATGTATGTATATATATATATATATATATATATATATATATGTGTATATGTATATATAGATATATATCTATAGATATGTAACGAGGTTTCTTAAAAGATCGTTTAAAACGATGAAAACAAAAATCGGATAGGAAGGAAAAGCACATGGAGCAATATACAAGGTAATAAACACAAGAGAAAAACACGACAAGTACTTACTTTTTTTAAGAACTTTCCGGATACGTCGGTATTGATCCGGCTCCCTGAGTTTCAGGTCAGACCATCTTTTTCGCAGTTGATCTTTGGAGCGCTGGACCCCAAAAGATGCCTGCAAAGTCTCCACGACCTTCGCCATTATTTTGGCCTTGCGCAAATTTGGCCGTGCGTACGGCCCATAATTGCCATCATAGTCGTCTTTGTGAAGAATGGCCACCATCTCCACCATCTCTTTAAAACTCATATTAGAGGCCTTAAATCTAGGCCTCATAGATTTCGCTGACGTTCCTGCCTCCGGGCTGTCTCCACTACCTGAGGTCGTCAACATTTCAGGTGTCTCCGCCATTCTTTAACTCCACTACGCGCCGTAACAAAAAATGGGCGGAGAACATGAGTTAAAATCGAACGTCAGGGGCGGGCGACGCAGGCGGAGTTTCACACATGCGTAGTGTATAAAGAGGTGCCTTGCGCACGTGTCGTACGTACGTTCTGTGCGTCGAATTAGGGGGCGGAGAACATGAGTTAATTTCGAACGTCAGGGGCGGGCGACGCAGGCGGAGTTTCACACATGCGTAGTGTATAAAGAGCCTTGCGCACGTGTCGTACGTACGTTCTGTGCGTCGAATTAGGGGGCGGAGAACATGAGTTAATTTCGAACGTCAGGGGCGGGCGACGCAGGCGGAGTTTCACACATGCGTAGTGTATAAAGAGCCTTGCGCACGTGTCGTACGTACGTTCTGTGGTAGGTGATAGTGGACCTGGACGTTACAAAACGAAGGTAATTTTAGATATTTTTTTTTTTTTGGTTTTTATGGTCATGACTTTGTAGCAAGCGGCCTATATGGCTTGATAGATTGATGAGGCCTACATAGGGAGAAGATGATGAGGGGTTAGCCGAAACCTATAATAAAAGTGTTTTTTGTCTTGTGACTTCATCTTTTCCAGATATAATGAATCCCCTATTTAAGGATCCAGAGTTCCTTACATCTTTTATTTCCAAATATCGAGAGATGAGGAATTTGTGGGAGGTGAAACACCCTCAGTATTATGCTAAGCATGTGAGGAAGTCAACGCTGGAGAGACTTCTGGCCTTTGTCCAGGCGACCATCCCGGAAGCAACAATGGAGACATTGCTCAAGAAAATTGGGGTCTTGAGGAACATGTATAAGAGGGAGCATAAGAAGATCCAGGAATCAAGGAGATCAGGAGCATCAGCAGATGATGTTTATGTACCCAGGCTGTGGTACTACAATCAACTCCGTTTTCTGGATGACCAGAATGAAGCCAGGCCATCACTTTCAACCCTTCCGTCCACCCTTCCCTCCACCCTTCCCTCCACCCCAGCAGAGGCTGATGAGGAGCAAGCTGGGTCTTCCATCCTGGATGAACCAGATATGACCATCTGGAGTCAGGTAAATTATTTTAACAAATATTTACTGTACTAATATTAATGATGTTAACTGGATGTTATAATTGTCTAAAATAATTTGGCACTCAAAATTGGGTATACATATCAATTGACAGTAGTGGCTAAATATGTTTGGCACCTGCTTGAAATAATTAGGGTGTCTGATTAGACTCTTTTATTAAAGAGAAGTATTCACATTGAATTTGCTATTCATGAGAAGCAAACTGTGTGTCATTGATGAACCCCAAAAAATATACTCAAACTATTGTCCTTTTTTTATACACAGGATGAGTCCATCCAGGAGGAATGTGGGGAAAGTGGCAGGCAGGAGGAGACCGGGCCCATGGACAGCCTGGAGGAGGCCGGATTCACCATCATCCTGGAGGAGGCTGGGCCCAGTGTCAGGCAGGAGGTGGCTGCTCCCAGTGAGGTGGCTGCTCCCAGTGAGGTGGCTGGGCCAAGTGAGGTGGCTGGGCCAAGTGAGGTGGCTGGGCCCAGTAGGAGCCTGACCGAATCCCAAGTGCCTCCCCTCCACCTTCCCAAAAAAAGGGCCAGGAAGGGGATGGTCACACAGGACGCATCCCTGCGCCTCATGCAAGAGGCCACCCGTTTTTTAAGGAGCCCCCCCGAAGCGGAAGAATCCTATGGCTGCTACTTAGCCAGCAGGCTTCTTCAGATGAATAGGGAGCAGCGCCTCATTTGTGAGCGCCTATTTGGGGAAACAATCCATAAGGGGCTGCAGGGCACGCTAACACAAAACACCCAACTACATGAGGCAGCCCCCCCTCCTCCTCCTCCTCCTCCTCCTCCTCCTCCTGCCACAACTGAAACACCAGAGCCACAGCCTCAAAAGAAGGCTACAGGGAAGGCTGCAGGGCAGCGTGGAGGAAAGGCTGCAGGGAAGAGAAGAAAATGATGACCTGGGTTCAGTCTGGTCTGACAGAAGACGCAGGCTGTTGTAGGACCACAGTCTGGGGACATCTAGATCATCTGCTGGTGCTGTTGATCTCTGGGATTCTTGGACCAGATTGTGCTCCCTCTTATATGGACTCCTCAAGATCCCAATTTTCTGGTACACCGACTTTTTCCAGCGTTGACTTCCTCTTTATTTTATTTTGACCATGAATAAATGGATATTTTTTGAGTTTAGCAAAAGACTTTATGTGTTTTCTTTGAAATCATTGATTTTACACACAATGTTAAATTAACAAGGGACAACAATCTCATTGAGTTTGAAAAAAAACACACCAAAAATACATTACTAATGTTAATAATGTTCAAGTGGTAAGTCTTGAAAATCAAAAAAATTACGTAACCAAAAACGGTGCTTTGGGTTAACTTTATCTAAAAACTAAAAAATAAACACTATAAAAAAAAAAAATAATAATGGGTTCTTTGTGTTAACTTTACAAACCTAAAAAAAAAAAAAAAAAAAAAAAAAAAGGGGGAAAAAGTATTATTAGTATGGAAACATTGTTTTAAAAAGGCATACTATATCATTCATGAGATCAAAGAGAAAAAGAATCCAGAAATCAGTTTGGGAGAACTCTGATTATGAACAGCAAAACACCTTCGTTCTTTAGAGCCTTCGTAAAGAAGAAATAAAATGCGCTGCATTGAACGATCACAGATTTTGCAGCGTGATGAATGTGCTACCTACAATACGAACACTAGTTTTACTAGACCGAGTGCTTCCGTTTAGTTTTTGCTTATGAGCATGCGTCGTTTTTTTGTCCGTCGGACTAGCATACAGACGAGCGGACTTCGGGGTCCGTCGTACTTACGACGTAAAGATTTGAAGCATGCTTCAAATCTAAAGTCCGTCGGATTTTAGGCTAAAAAAGTCCGTTGAAAGTCCGGAGAAGCCCACACACGATCGGATTACCAGCCAGCTTTAGTCCGTCAGCGTCCGTTGGACTTTTGTAGACGAAAAGTCCGACCGTGTGTACGCGGCATTAGACTCCTAGGCCCGTACACACGATCCAAATATCTTACGAAAACTCGTCCAAGGAAGTATCGTACGATTTTCAGATCGTGTGTACACTACTTTCGAGAGCCGATCATGACAGTTCATCCGATATTATTAGACTGGACAAGCACGAAAATTTTTCTCGTACGATACCAGATCGTACAATTTTCGTTTAGTCAGTATAGTTGTTGTCGGAAAATACAATACAAATACATTACAACACATGACATCACATCCGATTTTATTTTCTGTCGTACAAGAATTTTCGTGACTTTATTTACCTATTCAATTTCTACTTGCGACTATTAAGCAAAAAAGGTTGTACGATATTCGGATCATGTGTATGGGCCATTACTATACAAAGTGGAGGGACACCCAGATATTTTTATAAGCTGATCAGAGTTCCGCTTTCAAGTGTAACAGCACCTTTGCTGCAGTTACCCTTAAATGGTTGACCTCCCCTGCCCCATCTTTCCTTCCCAGGCTTATATTCACCTGTCTCCAATCAAGTAAGAAATTACTCAGTAGAACACATGAACACCTGCCAAATTCTAACTGGCTGGGCCTATATAAGCTTTACACTTACATACAAGAAAAAGGCTATCTTTGCATCTCCAGTATCAGCAATGAGATTGACCAGGGGCCTCACTGCTTATTTTAAGCCCCCTATCATGACCTATTTTGCTGGGTGACGGAATCTTGTTTGAGCAACCAAGGACTGCTGGGACACTAGCTCTAGGTCTACTTTGGAAAAGCAATTAATAATTTGGGAATACTATGTCACAATCATTATAACCACATGCCCACAGAGCAGCATCAATTATGAAAGCATGTGAGTGATTTTCAATCAGGGAAAAAAAGGCGCTGGCTCATACTAAAATAAAAATCTGCATTAAGTGGTCAATAGGCTAACAGGTTTTGTCATGCTTGGAGTTCAACTTTAATTACCATAGTCAGCCTTAGCTATTCTAAAGCTGAGTGTTATGGCAAATGATTAATTACTGGAGGGATTGGGTATTGTATTAGTAAAGTTGTACACTTCTTTCAATTGGATAGATCTGCAGTTGTATGCGTGTATTACTTTCCAGTGACACAAACATTATGAAGGTCTTTGTGACCGATTTACAATGTATTTGTCACTGTGCCACTATTAAGAATACATTTTTGTAATTTGCTCATACAAATTAATATTATTTATTTCTGTTAAATGCTTTCAACGTCATTGTCTTTTGAAGTATAGTTATAGGTCTTATTTTACTTTGCACCACTGGTTAAAAAAAACTACAGAAAGAGTTCTGTTTTGTGGAATATACTGCAGCTCTAACATACTTTGTAAACAGCTTTAAAAAATATGAGGACAGCAGTGACCGTTCTACAACTTACAAGCCACATCTGGCCAGTAAGAGTGTATCTTGATGCCTTTGGCTCCAAAATTATACAGCTCCCCACATCACATAAGCTGAACAGCACTGTATTATTGGAAGCAGAAAAGTTAATTCATAGTGACAGGTGCACTTTAAAAGCCACAGCATGGAAAGACTGAACTAATAACACTACAGGGCTGATCACTAACCCATGGAACTGGGCTCATTTCATTTAGATCTTGCAATAGAAATGTTGTGTGTTAAAGCAGGTCATGTAGGAAGCAGATGAAGCATGCAGCAATCACCCTACACATAACATCAAGAGTCTATACTCAAGGAAATAGCACCCGCCTGTATCAACACCTCATTATAGAGTAGTAATAATGTGTGCAAATAGGGAGCATATCGAAAACCATTTATATCCTTGTTTATTTGTATTTTGAAAGGTGTTCCCCTCTCCAGTGTTTTTATCGGTGACCAGGTGTGATAAGGTCAACAAAGAAATTACTAGAGAATAAAAGATGTGTTTAATGTTAGAGGAACACTTTTATGCTGGAAAATATGTTTATGCCTAAAAAAGTATTGCTATTTTATAAAGCCCATGGAAACACAATTTAACAAAGCACAAAGCCACTATTAATATTTACAATTTCTTATTTTTACTGGTATTTTTTTTTAAACCCAAGTCCAGGAAAAAAATACATTGAAATGGTTCATTGTGCATCAATTATCTTACTTAGTCTTGATTCTAAACATCCCCTTTAGCCATCCCACAGTGTAATGGATCAAAGTCACAGTTTCCTCTATTATCCAAGCTAATTTCCTACTTTGGCAACCAAGCATTTTTCCCTGCCCGTTCTTCTTGGGCACTGGTTCCCTCACCCCCCAGGTTTAAAGCTGAACTCCAAAAATTATATTTTTGCATACTTACATTGGTCCAGTTTGGATCGAGTTGGGAATCCATATCTGTTATCAAGAGAGCTGCTGGGGATGCTGTAAATCAGGGGTCCCCGGGCCGTAGACCGGTACCAGTCCCTGGCCTGTCAGGCGCTGGGCCACTCTGCCACTGGGAGGAGAGAGGCTGCTTGTTTACATAGCGGTTCTCACCGCTATATTAGATCCTGTGAGTCGGATCGCCTTCTGTGAGATAAGTGCTTCACTACTTCTGGTGGTAGACAACAGTAGCAAGTGACATGCTGCATCTGGTGGCAGGCTATGGGTGGCAAGTGACATGCTGTACCTGGTGGCAGGTGACGGTGGCAAGTGACATGCTGTATCTGGTGGCAGGCTACAGCGACAAACTCAGGGCTCCCACTAATTCTTTATTAGGGTGAGTTGAAATGTTTCATTATATATTACAATGTAATAATAGAAATAATGAGCTTCAATCATACTGACATCATATCAACCATGGTGTCGGGATAATTGAAGTGCAAACACCAGCGATTCCCTTGACAACCCTGACGCTCCTCCTCTCCAACACCAAACACACAGAGCCCAGTTCTTGGCAAATTTTTCCACATGAAACCGGTCCCCGGTGGCAAAAAAGGGCTGGAGCCGCTGCTGTAAATCACTGTAGTAGTCCACATTTCATATAGTGAGAGCTGTGATCTTCTGGGTTCTGTGAATCAGCTTCAACGGTGCACACTGACCACAGGAGGTCACCAACGCCATGCATAGAGCACCTTGTATTTTTCAATAAATACAAGGCATCCTCTGATTGGATTAGGTGGGGAGAAGGGGTGGTGATATTACAATCTCCACCTCATTCAATTAGAGAACACCTTGTATACCTTGAAAAAATAAAAGGCATTCTATGCTGGAGTTGGGCCAAACACCCCTCACTGTGGTTCGCGCCAAAACTCTCAAACATCGCAAAAGTTCAGACCCAAACTCTGAACCCTATTAAAGTCTATAGGACCCAAACCTGAAAAATCAAAAGTGCCCACTTTGAAGGCTTATATGCAAGTTATTGGCCTTAAAAAAGGGTATGGGGGCCCAGGTACTGCCCTGGGAAACGTGCATCAATGCAAAATTTTAATTTTTTTTTTAAAAAAGATTGTTTTTACAGGAGCAGTGATTTTTAATTATGCTTACAGTGAAACAATAAAAATGAAAAATTCCTTTAAATATAGTGCCTGGGGGGTCCCCTTAGACTGCCTGTAAAGTGGCGCATCTGTACCATGCACAGAACCTGCTGCAGCAAAACTGACATTCATATATATATATATATATATATATATATATATATTAAAAAATGACATTTATATTGCCGGCAATACAATACTATTGCCGGCAATAGAAAAATATTTAAAAAATGACGTGGGGGTTCCCCCAAAATCCATACCAGACCCTTATCCGAGTATGCAGCCTGGCAGACGAGGAAAGGGGGGATGAGCGAGTACCCCCCCTCCTGAACCATACCAGGCCACATGTCCTCAAAATGGGGGGGTGCTTTGGGACAGGGGGGCTCTGCTGGGTCAGAAACATCGCCAGGTGGCACCACCCCTTACCTATATAAGAACTGTCAAAAGGTGGAGCCTGCAATTGGCGATTAGCCTTTGTCGGGGACAGAACTTTTTTCTTTTCTTTTCTTTTTTTTCCGACAATGACAACGGGCGTTGTGATTGACTATGGATCTACATCGGGGGACATTGTTTTTTATTTTTAATAATGAAATTGTCAAAAACTGTCTCTGTGTATTTATTTTGTTTGACACTTTTTTTGGTGAATAGGTAGGGGTACAATGTACCCCATACTCATTCAAATGGAGGGGGGTAGGATCTGGGGGGGCCCCCTTCCTGCAGACCCCGACAACCACAGCCCAGGGTTGTGGGGAAGAGGCCCTTGTCCCCATCAACATTCAGACAAGGTGCTTTGGGGTGGGGGGCACAGGAAGCACAGCCCTACCCTCTGCCCTAAATCACCCACCCATGTTGAGGGCATGTGGCTTGATATGGTTCAGCAGGGGGGCGCTCGCTGTAAGTGGCACACCTGTACCATGTATAGAACCTGCTGCAGAAAAACTGACATTTATTAAAAAAAATGACATTTACATTACCGGAAATACAATACCATTGCCGGCAATAGAAAAATATCCAAACAATGGTGCTGAGGTCCCCCTCCAATCCATACCAGGGATTTTGGGGGAACTCTATGTCATTTTTTTTTTTATTTTGGTGTGGGGGTTTCCCTCAAAATCCATACCAGGCCAAAGGGCCCCCTACACCATTTTTTTAACATTTTTCTATTTTTTCTATTGAAATGTTTGTTTTTTCATGACTCATCCATTGTTAAGGATGCCGTGGCCAGCTTCCCAGCCCACTTCTTAATAACCAGCTATTCACTGTGCAAAGCTTTTCCCAATCAGGGCTTAGAATGCACTGGGCAGCGAGCAGTGCATTGTGGAGCGCTCGGTGGGCGAATATCCCGTCGAGTACCCAGCAAATTTGGGGCGTTCACCCAAAAGACGAACAGGTGATGTTCGGGACAAACTTTTGCTTGGCTCGATCTCTTTGCCTAACTCTAGTCTATGAATGGTGGCAGTGCCAGGCAAGCAACCTCATGTAGTCAGTGTGCAGAGAAAAAGCCTTGCACAGAACCCAGAGCATTACAGATATACTGTATATATACTATATATATATATATATATATATATATATATATATATATATATATACAGTAAATATATATATATATATATATATATATATATATATACTCACAAAGTAATCACACCCCTCACATTTTTGAAAATATTTTATTAGATCTTTTCATGTGACAACACTGAAGAAATGACACTTTGCTACAATGTAAAGTAGTGAGTGTACAGCTTGTATAACAGTGTAAATTTGCTGTCCCCTCAAAATAACTCAACACACAACCATTAAAGTCTATACCGCTGGCAACAAAAGTGAGTACACCCCTAAGTAAAAATGTCCAAATTGGGCCCAATTAGCTATTTTCCCTCCCCTGTGTCATGTGACTCATTAGTGTTACAAGGTCTCAGGTGTGAATGGGGAGCAGGTGTGCTAAATTTGGTGTAATCGCTCTTACTCTCTCATACTGGTCACTGGAAGTTCAACATGGCACCTCATGGCAAAGAACTCTCTGAGGATCTGAAAAAAAAGAATTGTTGCGCTACATAAAGATGGCGTAGGCTATAATAAGATTGCCAAGACCCTGAAACTGAGCTGCAGCACAGTGGCCAAGACCATACAGCGGTTTAACAGGACAGGTTCCACTCAGAACAGGCCTCGCCATGGTCGACCAAAGAAGTTGCGTGCACGTACTCAGCGTCATATCCAAAGGCTGTCTTTGGTAAATAGATGTATGAGTGTTGCCAGCATTGCTGCAGAGGTTGAAGGGGTAAGGGGTCAGCCTGTCAGTGATCAGACCATACGTTGTACACTGCATCAAATTGGTCTGCATAGCTGTCGTCCCAGAAGGAAGCCTCTTCTAAAGATGATGCACATGAAAGCCCGCAAACAGTTTGCTGAAGACAAGCAGACTAAGGACATGGATGACTGGAACCATTTCCTGTGGTCTGATGAGACCAAGATAAACGTATTTGGTTCAGATGGTGTCAAGCGTGTGTGTGTGGTGGAAACCAGGTGAGTACAAAGACAAGTTTGTCTTGCCTATAGTCAAGCATGGTGGTGGGAGTGTCATGGTCTGGAGCTGCATGAGTGCTGCTGGGACTGGGTAGCTACAGTTCGTTGAGGGAACCATGAATGCCAACATGTACTGTGACATATTAAAGCAGAGCATGATCCATTCCCTTTTGGTGACTGGGCCGCTGGGCAGTATTTTAACATGATAATGACCCCAAACACACCTCCAAGACAACTACTGCCTTGCTAAAGAAGCTGAGGGTAAAGGTGATGGACTTGCCAAGCATGTCTCCAGACCAAAACCCTATTGAGCATCTGTGGGGCATACTCAAACGGAAGGTTGAAGAGCACAAGGTCTCTAACATCCACCAGCTCCGTAATGTTGTCATGGAGTAGTGGAAGAGGACTCCAGTGACAACCTGTGATGTTCTGGTGAACTCCATGCCCAAGAGGGTTAAGGCAGTGCTGGAAAATATTTTGCCACACAAAATATTGACATGATGCCTCCCGCTGAACGTTTCAGATATATACAAATACAACACTTCCTTCAGTCCATCTGGCCAAATAAACCAGATCCTCCTCGGGTCACGAATTATGAATCATGGTGTTCGGGTGTCACGGATCAGAGAGGGGGGATATCCATCATTTATGCCTCCCTAGCCTCAGTCATGTCTAAACCTCCCTATGCCCTAGCCTGGGAAAAGGACCTTGATATTTCTTGGGATCAGGACAAATGGTTCTCCTGCTTTCAACGCTCCTTCAAAGGTATTTTAAATATCTCTCTGATTGAAGCCAGTCTTAAGATATTCACCCGTTGGTACAGGGTCCCCTCCCTTCTTGCAAAGATATTCCTGGATGCTTCCCCGCTGTGTTTCCGAAATTGCAATCATATAGGTACAATGTATCATATCTGGTTTTCTTGCCCACGAATAAGGCGCCTATGGAACAAAGTTTTCTCTGTGATTCGCAAAATAACAACCTTTCAGATTCCCCAAAATCCAGAGATAGCCCTGCTGAATCTTAAAGTGGGTAAGGTTGACAAATATTCCCAAAAACTGATTTTCTTTATTTTACTGGGCACCAGAATTACAATAGCGTCCTGTTGGAAAAAAACTAAGGTTCCTTTCACAGCTGTGAAGCATAAAATATCCTGGATTATGGCTCAGGAAAAGATAGTCAGCATTATACAAGACAAAGCTCGGCTTTTCGAACTTACCTGGGAGCCCTGGTCCAAATATTGTCACATACCCTTATACCCTGGCGTTAATTACCCTGATCAACTTGTGCTCTGAGTGACCCTATTGAAACTCCTCATCTCCTGATTATTTCCTTCTCCCCCTTTTTCTCTCCCCCTCTTTGATTCCCTATTTTCCCTTCTTCTCTTCTCAATGATCCATAGCTGGTCTTCTAAGTTTTACCCTATCCTGAGTCCTTTTTCTTTTTATTTTGTAAGTTGGCGGTGTAGGGAGTAACCACACTGCAGCTAGGTCTCTTCGGAGTCCCTGTTCCTTGAGCTACCTGTACCTCCCCTCACACTGCCCAGTTCTCCTCAGTGTTTCTAGTTGACTCATGATTATGTACATTTCCAGACTTGAGTTCTCAGGTTATCCGTTCAATTTTGACGTCCATGGTGCACTCCTTGTTGGAGACTTTGTCTGGAGTCTGGGGATCCGGGGGGGGGGAGAGGCCCCATGGCCACAGCATGATCCCTTTTGGGGTGGCTATGGGTGCTTCTTCTCTCCCTCTTCGCCCCGCTGACCCAAGTGCTTACTGTCATCTTTCTCAGATGCACCCAGTTGCTTCGGCAAGCTTATCACTCTGTCCTATAAACTTGAAAGAATGTACATGGTTTATTGATTAAACTTTACCTCTCTATTATGATTAGATATCTCTTGATGTAATCTAAGACATGTCTCCCTTGGATTCCTAGTATGTTGGCCCATGTGGACCTTTTTACTATGCTTTATACTCGAAATTCATGTACCTAATGTTCCCCTTTTTCTCTGTTTCTGGAATGTTTGCTACATTTGTATTTTCTAAACTTCTAATAAAAATTTATTGAAGGAAATATTGACACTTTGGGCCCAATTTGGAAATTTTCACTTAGGGGATGTACTCACTTTTGTTGCTAGCGGTTTAGACATTAATGGCTGTGTGTTGAGTTATTTTAAGGGGACAGCAAATGTACACAGTTATACAAGCTGTACACTCATTACTTTACATTGTATCAAAGTCGTCATTTCTTCAGTGTTCTCATATGAAAAGATATAATAAAAAATATTCACAAAAATGTGAGGGGTGTACTCACTTTTGTGAAATACTGTGTATGTGTATATGTATATGTATGTAGCACAGACCAGACAACTAAAGTAATTTCGAACATCCCCAGCAGCCCTCTGGATATCATGTACAGTCAGGTCCATAAATATTGGGACATCAACACAATTCTAATCTTTTTGGCTCTATACAACACCACGAACAAGATGTTGTTTAACTGCAGACTTTCAGCTTTAATTTGAGGGTATTTAGATCCAAATCAGGTGAACGGTGTAGGAATTACAACAGTTTGTATATGTGCCTCCCACTTTTTAAGGGACCAAAAGTAATGGGACAATTGGCTGCTCAGCTGTTCCATGGCCAGGTGTGTGTTATTCCCTCATTATTCCATTTACAAGGCGCAGATAAAAGGTCCAGAGTTCATTTCAAGTGTGCTATTTGCATTTGGAATCTGTTGCTATCAACTCTCAATATGTGATCCAAGGAGCTGTCACTATCAGTGAAGCAAGCCATCATTAGGCTGAAAAAACAAAACAAACCCATCAGAGAGATAGCAAAAACATTAGGTGCGGCCAAATCAACTGTTTGGAACATCCTTAAAAAGAAAGAACGCACCGGTGAGCTCAGCAACAGCAAAAGACCCGGAAGACCACGGAAAACAACTGTGGTGGATGACCGAAGAATTCTTTACCTGGTGAAGAAAACACCTTTCAAAACAGTCGGCCAGATCAAGAACACTCTCCAGGAGGTAGGTGTATGTGTGTCAAAGTCAACAATCAAGAGAAGACTTCACCAGAGGGAATACATAGGGTTCACCACAAGATGTAAACCATTGGTGAGTCTCAAAAACAGGAAGGCCAGATTAGAGTTTGCCAAACAACATCTAAAAAAGCCTTCACAGTTCTGGAACAACATCCTATGGACAGATGAGACCAAGATCAACTTGTACCAGAGTGATGGGAAGAGAAGAGTATGGAGAAGGAAAGGAACTGCTCATGATCCAAAGCATACCACCTCATCAGTGAAGCATGGTGGTGGTAGCGTCATGGCGTGGGCATGTATGGCTACCAATGGAACTGGTTCTCTTGTATTTGTTGATGATGTGACTGCTGACAAAAGCAGCAGGATGAATTCAGATGTGTTTTTGTCAATATTATCTGCTCATATTCAGCAAAATGCTTCAGAACTCATTGGACAATGCTTCACAGTGCAGATGGGCAATGACCCAAGCATACTGCGAAAGCAACCAAAGAGTTTTTTAAGGGAAAGAAATGGAATGTTATACAATGGCCAAGTCAATCACCTGACTGAATCTGATTAAGCATGCATTTCACTTGCTGAAGACAAAACTGAAGGGAAAATGCCCCAAGAACAAGCAGGAACTGAAGACAGTTGCAGTAGAGGCCTGGCAGAGCATCACCAGGGATGAAACCCAGCATCTGGTGATGTCTATGCGTTCCAGACTTCAGGCTGTAATTGACTGCAAAGGATTTGCAACCAAGTATTAAAAAAGTGAAAGTTTGATGGATGATTGCTAATCTGTCCCATTACTTTTGGTCCCTTAAAAAGTGGGAGGCACATATACAAACTGTTGTAATTCTTACACCGTTGACCTGATTTGGATGTAAATACCCTCAAATTAAAACTGAAAGTCTGCAGTTAAAGCACATCTTGTTCGTTTCATTTCAAATCCATGGTGGCAGTGTATAGAGCCAAAAATATTAGAATTGTGTCGATGTCCCAATATTTATGGACCTGACTGTATGTATACTTACATCAAGCAATGCTGGCCCAACATATGTATGCAAAAAAGATTTTACTACTTAACAAACATCTTTTTCTGTGGATACCCAGACAGACCACTTCAGTAACATAATCAAACTCCCTGAGTGGGTGTGTCTGTCTGTTATAATCATTTGTCCGGTATTAAAATGGTAATAAGAGCACTGCCACCCATAACCCTTGCACATGTATGGCCATAGTGAACCTAAGAACATTTTGGAGATGACTGAACATTTTAATCCAGCCTTTGTCCAGACTTCAGTGACTTCAGGGAAATGGCAATTGAACAATTTAAAGAACGCTCACAAAAAGTAGGCCCCTTGAACCGCCTTTAGGCTCGGTTCACACCTAAACCGGCTGTGGATCGCACAGCAACGCTGTCCGTCCCTGTTCTCCATTTCAGGGACGAATCAGGGCAGAATCTTTGCCTGAATTCGGCCCTGAAACGGAGACAAAGACGCGCAGCGTTTCTTTGCAGTTTGCTCCGTAGCAGCCTAGGACACATGTGAACCGGCTCCATAGAGAGCCGGTCATATTCTCCTGCTATGCGAATTGGGTGCGGGGAAGCCCACATCCAATTTGCATAGGTGTGAAACCAGCCTCAGGCAAAGGGAGCCTTGACTGCTGGAAGCATGGAATCACTGTGGGTGTGATCCTAAAAGAGAAGTTAAGTAGCTCCCTTAGGATTGGCTACAAGACCTGAGGTGACTCGGTGGAGCCTGAACTCTAGGAAAAGGCTATGGTGAGGCACATCCAACTGCTCTGAGGAGATTCAGCTGTCAGAAGAGTTGCCCACCCTCCCGCCCGTTGTGATGTTTTGTCACAGCTTTATTGGCGGTTTTGACCTTGCCAGCAATTGATGTTGCTTTATGGGCTATTCTGGGGTCAGTCTAATGCCTGTCTGGCACTGATGGTAAGAACAGGTCTCTTAGACTATGTGAGTTTATGTTTTATGGGTGCTCATGGTATACTGTGACTGGCATTGTTTAGTACATTTGGAAAGTTGTACTTTTGAAAAGTTCAATAAAGCTGTGGCCTTGCCCTATTTCCAACTTAATCAGCTTCCGTGTCTTTTTGGGGGGCAAGGTATTGGTTTATTAGTTGGTCATAAATGAGCCTATGCTTCTCAGCAGTCAAACAGTTACTATGCTTGCCAAGAAGTGAAACTTGAGCAGTTTATAAGCAATAAAAATCATAGCAGGATACACACTAAGATTTAGGCCCCTTTCACACGAGGCAGACTCCGCTTCCACGGAGTCCGCCTCTGTCTGCCGGCTCAGCGGTAGATCAGTCCGTTGATCTCCGCTGAGCCGGGGATGACAGGTCCCTCTCTGCTCACTGAGCGGGGAGGGGCTTGTCAGGTGCCGCTGCCGCCTATGGAGGGATCGGATGAAAACGGACAGCATGTCCGCTTTCATCAGATCTCACCCGATCCGATCCGCCAGCGACGGACCTGGACGTAGGGCCATCCGTCTGCTTTTAGCGGATCGGACGGGGTCGGATGTCTCCGCTGAGTTCTGTCGCTCCATAGGATAACATGGAGTGCCCGTTCAGGTCCGCCGTCAAAACTGACAGGCTGACCTGAACGGTCCGATCGTGTGAAAGGGGCCTTAAATGTAATTTTGTATTAATGTCACATTACCAAATAGCTTTTGTAGCAATTACCGGTATATATACATTTTTTTATGAAGATTGAGTTTTTATTTAACCTTGTTGCAGAACCACAGTACCTGTCTTAAAAAGTTAGAAGCATTTTTATTCTATTGTACCGGATTTCCAAGACAAAGCAATCTGCAGCCACAATCTTTGAGAGATGGCATCTAAAATCCGAAGAAAGAGTGTTTGTATTTTTTTTCCATTCTTTTCTACACACGACAATGTCACAAAACAGAACTCTGAAATGAAGGGAAAGCCAATTTGTGCAGAGGCTCTGAAGGTTTCTGGGCAGAAATATTTTAATGCGCACAGAAAATCTCCTTTAATTGCCCTCAGTTGTGGATGCATTCTTTTAGGTTTGAGGAGGATTATCCAGAAAGGCGTGTGGGAGGACAGAGTATTAGTCTAACAATATATAAAAGCAGATCACTCAAACAGGTTCACTGTAGCGGAACTTTAAAAAGCCACCAAGAATTTGTAAGGACACAGAATAGAAAAGCCTGCGGCTATCTTACACAATGCTTGGATGCAGTCTGGATGAAAAGCCCTATCAATGTACAAATTAGGGCTATTACTTCCTCACATTAAAATGGTAACAACTTGACTTGATAGGTTAAATTTAAATGATTATAAATGCTCAAACTCCTTACCCTATTTTTTTGCTTTAAGTTTAATTAACGTCATTCAGATTGCTGCCGTATACTGCCACTCACACACTATTTTTTAACATCAGATAAATGTCAGTTAGATGTTCACTGACAATCCAACCAACAAAAGATATTTTCCTGTGACAGTATACAAACTACTATCTGACAAGCTTGCAGGATCGTGTTAGAATTAAAGTGGTTGTAAACCTCAGACATAAAATATGAACAAAGCATATCCCTCTATATTGTGTACTTGTCTCAATCCAGAGCACTGCTCCCGAAAAAACGGCCGTTTTTAAAACTTTTTTTTTGCATTGATACATGTCCCCTGGGGCAGGACCCAAGTTCCCAAACACTTTTTATGACAATACCAAGCATATAAGCCTTTAAAATTAGAACTTTTGATTTCTCCCATAGACTTTTAAAGGGTGTTCCATGGCTTTCGAATTTGCCGCGAACACCCCAAATTGTTCGCTATTCGGTTAACAGGCGAACACCCGATGTTTGAGTCGAACTTACGTTCAACTCGAACATCGGGCTCATCCCTATTAGAAAGTACTGAAGCACAGGTATCAGAATACACCACACAACTTGCATCGGACATTCACAGATTGTATGTTCGAACCATGTTTTTGTGGATTTCTTCCACTAACATATTGAAAGGTTAATTGCCCGCCTCTCTAACGAATGTGGTGCGATTATTTGATTTTGAGCTCCACTCAGCCCAGGGATTAATGTGAAGGGTTATATGTACATATAACCCTTCTTAATGTGAACACTTAGATGTACATCTAAGTGTTGTGTAATATGTTGATGCTATAAAAATACAGAAAATTGTAAGTTCTTCAATAGAGATGGGCCGAACACCCCCCTGTTCGGTTCACAGCAGAACTCCCGGACAGGGGAAAAGTTCTGCCCCAACCGCAAACTCCATTGAAGTCTATGGGAGCTGAACATGAGAAATCAAACGTCACCATTTTGAAGGCTTATATGCAAGTAATTGGCTATAAAAAAGGGTATGGGGGACCTGGTACTGCAACACCAATGTAATTTTATTTTTTTAAAACAATTGTTTTTTAAAGGAGCAGTGATTTTAATGATGCTTAAAGTGAAACAATAAAAATGAAAAATGTCTTTACATATAGTGCCTGGGGGTCCCCTTTCCCTGCTTGTAAATTGGCACATATGTACCATGTATAGAACCTCCTGCAGCAAAAATGACATTTCTAAAGAAAAAAAAACAAATCACATTTAAACTAACTCACAGTTGCAATTGCCAGCACCCAGTTATTTAAAATAAAAGGAAGAAAAAACTGGCATTGGGGTCCCCCCCAGTCCATACCAGGCCTGCCAAACGCCCTGCAAATTCGGGTGTTCACCAAACAGGCGATGTTTGGGACGAACTTTTTCGACCTGAACCCTTCACCCAACTCTATTTTATAAATGTATTCTAGGGAGGGAATTAGCTAGGTGATGTCTTAGAAGACTCCCACTAAAGGAATAATGATATAAACAGAGGCTGCAGGTGAATACAGTGATGTGACTTTACTGTACGGCCCTTTATGCAAGGTCTGTTTATTAAGTGAGGTTTCCCTCCCTATCTAAATTGTCAAAAAACACAGGTAAATTTAAAAAAAACTTTAGTTAATATACCTTTAATATATTTAATATATTTCTCTTGACTTCCAGGGGGAAGTCCTGACTTGCAGAGGGTGGGGTCCTCATCCTTCAGACAAAATACCAGGGAATGCCAAGTACTCAAAATGCCATTAAATAATGCTTCAGCACAGTGAAGTAGTGCCTTCATGTGAGATTTTAGCTACTCAACAGTCCCCCAGAACTTGCTGAAAGGATGGTGATGCCCCCCCCCCCCCCCCATGTCTAGGTGCTGAGAGCAGAATTAGGGGTGAGGTAAGTACATTAACAAATCCCCCCCACAGAAATTTCTTGGCAAATTAAGATGGGGAGGTACCCTCATTAAAGTGGTCCTAAAGGCTCAACGGGTTTTACCTTCATGCATTCTATGCATAAAGGTAACAAAAACCTCCTCTGTGCAGCAGCCACCCCAGCCCACCCAATACTCACCTGAGCCCATCTCGATGCAGCAATGTATATGAGAGACTCGGCTCTCCAGGGACTCTCTGTCCTCATTGGCTGAGACAGCAGTAGGAGCCATTGTCAATCACAGCCAGTGTGCCAATGAGGAGAGAGAGGGGATGGGGACGAGCCACGGCTCTGTGTTTGTGAATGAACACACAGATCGGCCGCTCAGGAACTAGCCTGCTTGGGTGCCTCCCATTGCAAGCTGCTTGCTCTGGGGGCACTCGGCAGGAGGCAGCGGCCAAGAGTGTTGGCAGAGGACCCGAGAGCAGGTGAGTATGACTTTTTTTTTTTATTTTTTAAAGATAGCCGTTAGAATCCCTTTACATAAGTGTAAATTGCAATTTAGGAACAAGGTCTGCTTCAAGGTAAACATTTCCTGAAATATACTGGCTGCCATTGCTGACCTTCTTCTAAAAATATCAGTTGCTGGTCTTACCCTCTGGCTTCAATATCATATCATGTCACTGACTTGGAACAAATTAGTATAAAGGGTTAGCTCATCTTTTCAAAAAAACTGCCTGTGCAGGTAAGGGGTGTTTGTAGATAAAAACAAACTGTGCAGCTTTGACTAAAGTTGAATAATGCCCTTGCTATTGATGTAGGCCTTTTACATACCTCTCAAAGCCTGACTGGAATGCTCCCAGGACATTGCTAGGACGTTGCTAAGCGAAGGTCTAGACATTACTACTCACCTCCACCATCACAGGAGTTAGATTTTTCTTTGATTCACACCACTAACAGGTTCTGTGTCCTAATATGCTACTCTGGTGCAGGTGAACAGAATCCTGAATACAAGTGTAAACCTGGTCAAGAGTTGGTGGTGGTCACCTCAACTATGTCCCATGGGCACCAGGTGCTCAGTTGGACTTTCAGAACCTTAACCTGTAGCCACAAGAGGAATGCAAGGTGGAATTCTATACCAGTCAACCATACCAATATATAAAGCAAAAACAGTGTATAACAGAATTTATATGCTTGACAGTTGTGAGGAAAGTAAAGCCAGGCTATGATATTCTTGACCTTAGATTAAAGGCTTTGATCAGAGATCTCACCTTGATGACATCTTCATCTGCTGACCTGCACTCAGTGGAGTCAGACACATCAATCACAGAGCCTTCCTCCTGAATGGCCATCACCTTCACAGGGATAGACACTGTTCTTCCTGTCAGGATAGCTGTGTTCAGAAGTTCAGTGTCCTGCATGTTAAAAATTGGGATAGATAAAACATTAGGTTAGGATTGCTGCACGCTCTTTCGATGATAATAAAAGGAAAACATTTTTTGTATGTTGGCCTAGTCAACACCCCTTCAAATTGACAGCATACACTAATCACACAAATGTTATGGTAATATAGTTTAAGTCTGCAAACAACAGTAAACATTGGTTGTTGTTACAATTTTTTGGGTTTATTAAATGATAGCATCAAAATATCTGTAACAGTCTTAATGTGCAGTTGTGATGCTATTTGAACAATTCTGTTGTGTGAACTAATACAAACAACATTTTCAATGGATTATGATTTACAGATCTTTTGGTAATATACCCTTTTGCAAGGAAAAGCAATGATTATCTTCTTACAAAACAGACTTATGGGGGCAGAGGGCACTATGGGTGCAGAGGGCACTATGGGGGCAGTGGGCACTATGGGGGGCAGAGGGCACTATGGGGGCCACTATGGGAGCAGAGGACACTATGGAGGCCATTATGGGGGCAGAGGGCACTATGGAGGCCACTATGGGGGCAGAGAATGCTGAGCACTATGGGTCAGAGGGCACTATGAGGGTAGAGGGCACTATGAAGGGAGAGGACAGAGGACACTATGGGGGCAGAGGACAGTATGGGGGCAGAGGGCACTATGAGGGCAGATGGCACTATGAGGGAAGAGGACAGAAGATACTATGGGGGCAGAGGACACTATGGGGGCAGGGGGCAGAGGGCACTATGGGGGCAGAGGGCACCATGGGGGCAGAGAACAGAGGACACTTTGGGGGCAGAACACACTACAGTGGGGTGGGGTGGGGTGGGGTGTAGGGGACAGAGGACACTAGAGGGGCAGAGGACACTACAGTGGGGTGGGGTGCAGGGGACAGAGGACACTATGGGGGCAGAGGACACTACAGTGGGGGTGCAGGGGACAGAGGACATTGCTTTGGGGGGCACAGGAAAATTTCTATAGGGGGAGGGGGGGGAACACTATGGATTTATGTGAAGGGGACAGGAGACACTGCAATGGGGGGGACCCTATTAGGGATCCCATCACCCCTGGGGACAGGGACCCCTTCTCACTTGGGGACAGGGACCCCTTCTCACTTGGGGAAAAAGGTTGCTGACCCCTGACTTAGGGTAACATCCTGACCAGGTGTATGGTCTGTACTGCTAATAGTCACATCTTTGAAGTTCCTGTTAGGAAATATCAGACCGCAATTTAAGTTTTGCTGTCTTTAAATTTCTCACTACCAGTCCATATATGAATAAACCTTTATTTTATTTTTATGGCACGAACTAGACCTAGTTTGTCCATCACACCATCAACTAATAAAGAAACATTGCCCTATAAACTCACTTGAACTAATCTATTTTGCTGCTGTTCCCTCCTTTGCTTGGACTGCTTTAACCATTTCAATGCAGGGCACTTTCACCCCCTTCCTGCCCAGGTCAACTTTCAGCTTTCGGTGCTGTCGCACTTTGAATGACAATTGGAAGATCATGCAACACTGTACCCAAATCACATTTTTATAATTTTTTGAGACAGATAGGGCTTTCTTTTTATTTTTTACTAAACAAACGATGGAAAATTTTGCAAAAAAAACGTTTTCTTCATTTCTGTTAAAACATTTTGCAAAGTAATTTTTCTTCTTCACTGATGGGCACTGATAGGAGGCACTGATGGGCACTGATATGCTATATTGATGGGCACTGATATGCTGCACTGATGGACACTGATGGTGCTGCACTGATAATCAAGGCAATGATGATCAGTGCCCTGATTATCAATATAAATGTCCCCTGTAACAGGATAGCTGGTTATCGGATTTCCTTTCCTCACACAGTGCTGAGGAAGGGAAATGCAGATAACCGGCATTTGTTTACATGTGATGAACTGTGATTGGACACAGCTGATCACATGGTAAACAGCTGCTGTGCTTGGCCCCTTACGTCGATCTGTGATCAGCTGTGTCCAAAGGACACATCGATCAAAGTGTGTACCCGATGCTCACCTCGAGGGCGAGCAAGGGGGTGGGGTTCTGGGAGGACGTCAATAGACAGCCTCCCAGAACTGGATGAACATGCTGTAGCAGTCTTTCAACTATAGCGCAGTTGGCAAGTGGTCAAGGGGCTGGAATAAGGTTTTGGATGGAAATTCAAAATAACCTGAACACCCTGTTCCTTTAAAGTCAAAAATGTTGCCCTGAAATACTTACAATGGTATTAAAAATCACTGCTTGTGATTCCACTGTGGCCAGAGATGTATTTATATGCCTAACCATTTTATCAACCACTCTCTGTTGAAGAATGGATCTGAGTTAAGGCTTTTCCCTTTAGCAGAGATAGCATGGCCAGAAAACTGGCTACTGCAGGATCCCTGAACTGCAATTTCTATAGCCAAGAGAGCCAAGAGAGTTTAAGTCCCCATGCACACAGGGCGTTAGAAAAAATAAGCTGCAAAACCACTACCAACACCAGGAAAAAGCGCCTGTAAAAACGACTTTTAGTAGCTTTTTGCATTGGCATTAATGCACATTTAGCCGTTTCTCTGCCCCTATTCAAAATCAATGGTTCCCTTTGAGAGCTGTCCTAACTGATCCAACTTCCAGCCCATTGATATGAATAGAAGTCGAATCCAAGTCGGATCATGATGAACCTACTTGTGGTGCCACTTGTGATCTGAGGATCTTGAAGGGGAAACCCCACACCAAAATTTAAAAAAAAAAAAGCGTGTGGTCCCCTCCAAGATCCCTACCAGGCGCTTTGAGTCTGGTATGGCTCTTGAAAGAGAATCCCATGCCAAAATGAAAAAAGAAAGCATGGGGCCCCCCAAAATCCATACCAGACCCTTATCCAAGCATGCAGACCGGCACATCAGGAAAGGGGGAGGACGAGTGGGCGCACCCCCGGACCATTCCAGGCCACACACCCTCAATGCCCCCCCCTTTCCTGACCTTCCGGGCTGCATGCACGGATAAGGGTCTGGTATAGATTTAAGGGGGACCCCACTCCTTTTTTTTCTATTTTGGCATGGGGTTCCCTTTCAAGATCCATACCAGTCTCAGTCTCAGACGTTTTTACAGCTGTAGCGCTGGTCTTCAAAACGCACTGGTCCTGGGGGGTTTTTTTGCAGCTTGAAAAACCCTATGCCACTTACAGTTCCTAAAATCCTATGTGTGTAAGAGGCAATAGAATATAACGGAGAGGTGTTTTTAAGCTGAAAAAAAAATGTCTGTCGCTGCTAAAAGCAGCTGTAAAAATGCCCTGTGTGCATGGGGACTAAGGTTGCTACCTTTTATAACTTGAAGAAGTATTAAACCCAGAATCAAAATGTAATACATTGCAGCTTACCATTTCTTAGATCTGGTGGCTGCATTATTCCAAAAGGAAAAAAAAAAAGTTTGCTGTACTTGCTTATAAAGTGCTAGCTGGAGTCAAGTTTCAATTGGTTAGTCAAGTCCATCTAAATCTGCTAGTATATCTAACATTACCCTCTCCCCTGACTGGCAATACTGCTGTCTAGCAGTGTGTCTGTTGCTCTTCTGGATGTTAGGTTGATCCTTCCTCCACTCTGGTAAGTTACTGACCTAGAATAAGCATGTGTAGCACACCTGATAGGTTTTTATTTTTTAATAGCTTAGTGACACACTTAATAATCAAAAAAAAAGATAACAACCTTGGAACTTGCACATTCAAAAACAAGTCTGCATTGGCAGACTTTCTAACAAATTTCTCTTAAAGACTGTAGTAGTGTACACATATTCAGGGAGATTGAAAACAGCCCTAATGACATATTTCTAGTGATAGTGCCCTTAAGAACTACCTGTGCCTAATTCGGGCAAGCATGTGTGCCAGTGTCAGTAAGATTACCAACACGCGTCTAGCAAATTCAGATAGTTCTTACTACCACCGCTTTAAGAATATGTTGCTATGGCAGCAACAAATTCCTAAAGAATTACAACCATGTTCTCAGATTAGGAAACTGGCTTCCTGCACAGTGGTGTATCCCTGTCCCCATTCCGTTGTCAGCTGGGAGAGTTCCTGGCCTAAAGCTAAATGGAAACGGGAATACAGGTGATGTCAGGCACACAAATCAAAAGAACGCCCCCACCCACGTGCCCCCAACACATTTCACCTGACAGAGCTTACTCATAGAGATAGAAGAAGGCCAAAAAGAGGGTCCTTATATACACAAACACATCATATGCTAAGGAGATGTCTCCTAAAAGACAATACATCCATAAGCATACATGAATATTGGGCAAGCACCAACACTTTCGGTGCTACACCTCAACAGAATTATAATGGGTGTCTACAGCACCCTTGTAAGTGGGTGCTTACAGGATAACCTTGAATGTATTGCTGCTGCTGTAATAAATTACACTGTGTAACTATGCAGACAGTTCAGGTAGCCAGGAACGGGAAGAAGTTAACTGTCTCAGATCTTTCCCAGGTGTTCTTGGGTCCGTCCCCTAGAGTGGATATTTATATACAAGGGAGGGCTTAGAGCAAGGGCTCTTCTTCCACATGAGATTACAGAAGAAGGACTGCTGCACCATGTAGTCCTGCTGGAGCATGTGGCCCCCCTTCTGAGTCGCCCTGCTGGGATTCTCCCTGGAACCAGCAACCTACCACTATTGGACTTGAGCTAAAATTACTTGTTACCTTGTAAAAGGTTTGAACCTGGGCAGCCTGCATAGATAGGGTTGAACTTGTCCTGTGCATGTTGTGCCATTGAACTGCATTACTAGATGTTTAGTAAAGTTTTATTAAAGCGGAGTTCCACCCTGAATTTTTTTTTACATTTTCCCAGTCCTTGATCAATAATGAAAAACATTTGGAGTGAAAAAAAATTCTTTACTTACACAAAGTGCCCTGTTGCTAGGTGGTGGCTCCTAATCTGCCACTTCCGGCTCCATGGCGCTCCGCATAACTTCCTCCCTAGCCTGTGCTCCTGGGAAATGTGAGTCATCATTTCCCAGGAGTCAGTGGGCAGGAGTGTGTCAAAAAAATCTCGTTATTTCCCTACAGGAAATTAAGCGATTTAAGGCGGATCTATCCACCTATCTAGGTTTCCATAACAACGGAACAAGACCGTTGTTATGGCAACTTGATAAACAATCGGTGCTACGGCCACAGGAGCATCGCGCATGCGCGAGATCGAGAGGTGCATGCTGCTTACCTCTCAATATGTTATCTAGGAAGAGGTTGCGAGTGGGCTTCATATGCCCACACTAATCATGGCAATGGCCAGAAGAGGATCAGATAAATCGTAAGTTAAAAAAAAAAAAATAGGATTACTACCACTAGCATATACACATATAGTTTAGGGGTATTATTAATGCAGTGGGAGGGGATGCCTGTAAAAAAAAAAACTCCGCTTTAACTGTTTAATGTCTGGTCCATCTAAAGGGGTGCATGAAAAGTATATGGCGTATCAAAACAACAGGGCCTGTAACATACACCTGGGAATGAAGAGGAAACTAGAGGGCCATCAAGGAAGGGTTAACCATGCAGAGGAGTTAGCGGGAAGTCATGTCTAAAATGCGGTTGCTATGGATAACCAGGATTGAAGGGAATGCTATAGCAGCCAGTCAGCGGGAGAGTAATACCCTGCATGGGTGATGGGTCTTCTGGAAATGAGGTGCATGGTGCTCTGACTCCCTCCCTAGTGGTTGGTGCCCCCAGAACATTTGGGATGAACCCACGGCATGGAGACCCCATGGATCTATACTATATTGTCAAAAGTATTGGGACACCTGCTTTTACACACATGAACTTTAATGGCATCCCAGTCTTGGTCCGTAGGGTTCAATATTGAGTTGGCCCACCCTTTGCATCTATAACAGATTCAACTCTTCTGGGAAGGCTGTCCACCAGGTTTAGCAGTGTGTCTATGGGAATGTTTGACCATTCTTTCAGAAATGCATTTGTGAGGTCAGGCACTGATATTGGACAAGAAGGCCTGGCTAGCAGTCTCCACTCTAATCATCCCAAAGGTGTTCTATCGGGTTGAGGTCAGGACTCTGTGCAGGCCAGTCATGTTCCTCCATCCCAAACTCGCTCATCCATGTCTTTATATCTTGCTTTGTGTACTGGTGCGTAATCATGTTGGAACAGGAAGGGGCCATCCCCCAAACTTTTCTCACAATGTTAGGAGCATGGAAATGTTCAAAATGTCTTAGTATTCTGACGCCTTAAGTGTTCCCTTCACTGGAACTAAGGGGCCAAGCCCAACCCCTGAAAAACAACCCCACACCAAATAATTTGGTGCCCAGGCCCAGGTAGCAGGCTCTGTGGTGTCTCCCTCAAAATGCTGCATTCGGAAAATAAGGCTCAAGTTTATTGCGTAACTGTGCAAGGTTATGGTTCACTTCTAAACATGGGTGTGCCTTAATACTGATCTTCGCAGTATAGTGGCCCCGCCTGGTCCTGGGCACTAGTGAGCACATTAATGGGGTGTTCCCCATCTACAGGGTGAGTAGGCCCCGCCCATACCCTTTATGAATTGTCCCCATCATCTATAATAAAGACTCATGTTATATGTTTAACCATATGGCATTGTGCAGAGGGTTAATTGATAATAATAATTGTTACATAGATCTATTATACAAATGCAATTGATTACTTCACATCCAAACCATCTAACTGGAAATACAGAGGGATTACACTCATTATGATTAAATCAGGTCAAAAAGGCTGCAGCTGGAAAAGGCTTTGGGAATTGTGTGCTGTAATTACTAAATGTTATTGTTTTTTACCAAATGTATTTGCTTTTAATTCATATAATGCATGTGTGCCCTTGCCTAACTTGAGCTCATTGGAATTATTGGTGAATAAATAAAAAAAAAAAATAAAAACACGGCAATGCTGACAAGCATCTAACTGCTGAATCTGGTAAAGAAAATTGCTTCTTTTTCAAGGAGAAACATCTTGGCAGATTGCAGAGATATTTATGAACATTATACAAAGCAGCTTGTCCCCAGGGGCTAAATGTGCAAAAAGGCAGCCGCTGATTGCCATAGAATGATTATGAACTGCTTCAGCCACGTCCAAGCTACAGACATTGTACTGACCATCAGATTATATGTATCTGCTCCCTTGATGAATTTACAGTAGCTTTACACTAATGAATCCATTAGCGCAGCCTCCATTTAGACCTCGGCAAAGCTGTGGTTTGATTAATTGCTTTAAATGAGTTGCTCTTAGTGCCCCATTCAGCATAGGTAGCTATAGATTATGGCCTCTTAATGACACCGTATACAAGTTCGGAAAGCAACTCCTGTTATGGATGCCTCATACCCTTGTAGCGCCTATAAGATAATATCATTGATGAATGTCTGGAGAGTTTTCTCCATTACTTAATTCACTGTTATCTGTTTCCTGGGCTGAAAAATACATTCTCACATAGCCTGAAAATGCTAGAGAGTAAAGATAAACATGCTTTATAAGAGCAAACATAACTTTCACAAGTTGATTTTTAGCCTCTGCCTTAAAGCTGAACATCAGGAAACCTGAAAATGTTCTTTTGCAATAGGGCTGCGCCCACACTGCAGGGGTTGACGGCTCGTTTAAAGCCTCGCACACACGATCGGATTTTCCGCAGACAAAGCATCAGACCTTTGTCCGAAGGGCGTGTGCCAGGAACTTGTCTTGCATACAAACGGTACACAATTGTCATGCCACAAACACGAACGTAGTGACGTGGAATTTCAGCTCTTGAGCGCCACCCTTTGGGCACCTTCTGCTAATGTCGTGTTTGGTGAGCATTGATTCAGAGCATGCATGTTTGTACTTTGGACTTTTGTGTGACGGACTTGTGTACATACGATAGGAAAATCTGACAACCGTGTCCGCCAAAAATTTACTAGCCTGCCATCCAACATTTGTTGGCAGAAAGTTGGCCAACAATTGTCTGATGGAGCGTACTAACGGTTGGATTTTAGGCGAACAGTCTGTCATCACACAATTCCCTGCCGAAAATCCGATCGTGTGTACAAGGCTTAAGTCAAGGAGGCATGGAAAAGTAGATTTACTTACCCAATCCTTTGCCCCTACACACTATTAGACTGGTCCCAGCAGCATCTTCTCCTCCATACTCCAGTGGTCTAAAGCAGGAGTCTCCAAACTATGGCCCTCCAGTTGTTCAGGAACTACAATTCCCATCATGCCTAGTCATGTCTGTATATGTGAGAGTTTTACAATTTCTCAGGGGACATGTAGTTCCGCAACAGCTGGAGGGCCATAGTTTGGAGATCTCTGGTCTAAAGTCCTGACATCATCCAGACAAATGCAGGGTCCGTGTCCCTGCACTGGATGTGAGGACGTCAAGAAACAGTCCACCAAAGAGGAGCGTCGTCCGCTGGGGGTGAGATGGGTCAGGTAAGTAAAAGTGCTTTTACCGTCCCCTTGGCCTAAAGAAGCAGTTAACGCTTGCAATGTGGGCGCAGCCCCACTGTAAGAAGGAATTTTCCGAATTCCAGGGTTGGGCAGTACTACTGAACTGTAGGCAGATATAACAGAAACACATTAATGCAGCTCTATAAACATTGTTATTGAAATATAAGAAGTACAACCAGGCCTATAGAATGAGTGGGTGCAGAACTGACAAAAAGTCGCACAGACAATAGAGGGTCCCATACAAAGTTTACACTGAATGGCACACAACAAATGGCTAACAAAAAAAGTCAGCATGGGTAAGTTTGAGAGGCCATTGTCACATGTAAAGACAGAGGTAGGTCAATAGTTGGTGACATAAAAAGCCAAAATAAGATACCACAATACCCAAAGACAAAAATTGGCCATTTCACTACTTATGACTCATATGCCCTGTACACACGATCGGACATTGATCGGACATTCCGACAACAAAATCCATGAATTTTTTCCGACGGATGTTGGCTCAAACTTGTCTTGCATACACACGGTCACACAAAGTTGTCGGAAAGTCCGATCGATCCAAACGTGGTGACGTAAAACACGTACGCCGGGTCTATAAACGGGGCAGTAGCTAATAGCTTTCGTCTCTCAATTTATTCTGAGCATGCGTGGCACTTTGTGCGTCGGATTTGTGTACACACGATCAGAGCCAATGGCGCTGCTGCTGTGTCTCAGCCAATGAGGAGGGGAGTCCGAGGCAGCCAAGACATTCCTACAACATTTCTGGATCTAGATGGGCTCAGGTAAGTATTAGGGGGGCTGCTGCACACAGAAGGCTTTTTATCTTAATGCATAGAATGCATTAAGATAAAAAAACCTTCTGCCTTTACAATCACTTTAAGTATGTCACATGCAGAACAGTGTGCATTGTACAGAGATGATGGGTATGTGACAAACCGCACAACGTACGGACTACGATGGTCAGAAGTATATAACATACAGCACAGCATACAGAGTATGGAGATTAGAGGTGTGTAACTTACATCATACGTCTGACCACTGTAACTGTATTCTGTGCTCCACATTGCATTTGTCCCAGTGCATGAGTGGTTTCACTCCGGTTTCCTCCCACATTCCAAAGACATGCTGGTAAGTTAATTGGCTCCTGTCTAAATTGGCCCTAGTATGTGTATGTGTGAATGTGAGCTATATTGTAAGATCCTTGGGGGCAGGGAATGATTGAATGTACAATATATACAAAACGCTGCGTAAGTTGATGGCGCTATATAGGTACCTGTAATAAATCACAAAGTGCAGCATTTAGGCACATTGTATGTAATACATAGCCTTTTGCACAGATTGCAGAGTTTGTGAGTTCTTACCCACCAACCACTGAGTCACTTCTCAAGGGAAACATTTCTCCTGCCCCATGCCAAAATTCCCTCTACTTTCCTCCCACTAAGCAAAAATATAGGCTGCCCTTACTGACTTCTTTTTGAAAACGCAATCTGCCGGGCTTCTATACTTTTTGAGTCACTGATCCAGAATCAGGGACAATTCAGAATTCATGCACTGCATTCTTGCTCTGTGTTAGTGACTCAAAGTACTTAAAGCGGAGTTCCAGCTGGACCCATGTTTATTAAAAGTCAGCAGCTACAAAAAGTCTTGCTGCTGACTTTTAATAAACACACACTCACCTGTCCCACGATCAAGCGATGCGGCCGCCGGAAGCCTCCGTTCAATCCCCCGTCTGTCCGCGACGTCGGTGTTGCAAGTGTGGGCACCTGGCTGTGATAGTTTGCGACTTCACAGCCAGGTGCGCACTGCACATGTGCAAGTCGCGCTGTGTGTCCTGAATGGCCGGGCAATCTTCTGGGACCTGTGACGTGTCCCAGAAGTTTGCAGGGAGGGAGGGGGAGAGGAGGAGTCGCCTAGGCAGCGCGGGCAGAAGTGGGAGCTGGGTAACTGTCAAAACTATGTGCCCGCTCCCCCCCCCAAAAAAAAAATTACATATCAAATGTGGCATGTTAGGGGGTCAGGATACCTTAAAGCTGAAGCTCCACTTTTGGGTGGAACTCCGCTTTAAAGCAGAGTATCAAGCTGACAGTTATGCAACCTTCATTTTCAGGCGAGGTCAGCAATGGCAGCCTATACATTTCTCTCAGCATGTGTTTGCACATGAAGTCTTTACCGCTGCTTTCACTGTAATTGCGATATTATTCTTCCAACAGTGTCTGATGCCAAACTTTGTTTTCTTTCTGCTACTAGAATCAGAAAAATGCTAAAATATTCACCACAACTGCATCTTAACTGTTTATCTATCCAGGGATCTGTATAGTTTAATGCAAATCCATATTCATCAGGGATACTGATGTAGTATTCCAGAATTAGTTATTCAACTTTAAAAGCTTGAGTGGAAAATTTTACTTAAATATTCAAACATGATCTTACTACCTGTAACTGTGGTTTTATATTTATTGACGCTAGAGTTGCATTTTCGAGATGCATGATAGATATTCTAAAAGTGGAATGGGAGAGGAGGGGGGGAGGGAGGTTAGTGTAGGTGTTGAACTCCTTTTATTTTCCTCTGCTTCTTAAAATGAGTCTCTGCTGAAAGCTGAAGTTTAGGGGTTTTTGTTCTTAAATTAGCAACATTGCCAGTACTTTTATGAATCAAGAGTGTCCCATGTGCTAGGGTCTGTTCTTCTGAAATCTTCCATCCTCTGTCCACCAGTTACCCCTACAATGGTGGTCTTCCGGTGCTCTGGGGGTTGATACTAGCTTCACCTATCCTATGCACTCTGCAAAAGTACCATATAATATTTTTACAGAACAGATTACATGATTTTACAATGGCTTTAACTAGAGTTTTGAGATTACAGAATTTCATAATGCTGACCCCTGAGCTGATAGAAGGAGAGGGGGAGAGAAGACAGGGGACACAGGAATTTTTTTTTTTTTTAATTATTGATTTTTTCCAGGTTTTTTAGAACATAGAGAGGGGTAAATGACAGCACAAGCACTGTGCTGTCTATAATGCTTTAAAGTTTAAAGGATCAGGAATTATTTTTTTCCAGAAGAAGATGACGTGACTGTATTTGAATAAATGTAGATTATTGTATATACCGTAAATAAGACATCCCCTAAAAATAAGCCCTAGTATGATTTTTGTAGGAATATAAGACCCGGTCTTATTTCTGGGGAAACATGGTATTGTGAGCCACCATGTCGCATATGCCCAGTAGAGGCATCAGCTGGTCTACTGTCATGGTCAGACCTCCCACCAGAGTAATATCTGCCACCAATTCTCTCCAGAAGCCTTGAATAGAGGAACAGAACCATACAATATGCAAGAATATGCCCATTTCTTGTGTACACAGGTAGCATGCAGAATACGTAGGGTATATGACAGATGAGAGGTATGATACGCCCTATGCAAAAATTTTAGCTGGATAAATCTGTCTTTGGCTAATATTACCGGGGGATATACTGTTGGATCCCCTCAACCAAGTCAGCATCAGTCTGGGTTAGGATGTCTCTCTGCTAGGAATGATATAGTTGAGACACTTTACCCATATTCTAAGATACAGAGAGGAAAGGACCTTATCCGCATTACGAGTAAAAAGAAATCTATTCACCGTATGAAACGCCAACGTCACTGCAGAGGGGAATTGTGTCTGAACTGCATGGCACAGCTGTAGGTACCTAAAGAGCATCTATGAGGTAAGCTGAAACATTTTTTTTTTAAACTATTAAAGAGGAGAAGCTGTCCAGTTGACATAATAAGTTTAAATGTTTTTATCCCAAATCTAGCCACACATGCGGGCCAGGAATAGAGTTCAGGTGGGGCAGCATGGGGTTGCCCCATAGAGGAGTATATACAGGGAAATTGTATCCGCTTCTTCTCCCACTTCTTCAATGGCCACTGTCACCTGTCCCCACACCTAGACTGTGGTGCGCAATAAAATCATCATATGTGGACTGGACTTAACATAGCTGTCTTCAGATTTACTGTTGGTTTGATCTCATTTGCGAGAACCACTAGCACAGCTGCCCAATAATATTTCTGATAGCAGGGTAGTGCTAAACCACCTTGTTAAAGGGGTAGTTGTAAAGTGATTCTAGCTATTCTGGAAGTGGAACCCTCCACGCTATGCCTATCTAAAGCCTCGTACACACGATCGGATTTTTGTCCGAAGGCGTGTGCCTGGATTTTGTCTTGCATACAAATGTCGGCCCACAACACGAATGTAGTGACGTACTACCTGTTTTTTCAGCTCTTTAGCACCACCCTTTGGACTCCTTCTGCTAATTTCGTGTTAGTAGAAGTTTGGTGAGTGTTGCTTCGTGTTTTTTATTTTCGCGCTTTCCAGTTCGTTTCTGAACGGCCGTTCATCAACCAGACATGTTGCGGAATCGGAGGAGATAACGTGTTATTTATTATTGGCCTTGGAGTTATTGTTTTGACCCAAGTCCAGTCCAGGAACAGTAGGAGGATTTCTTGGACCAAAAATTGGTTGCTTTATTAATCGTGACCAATTATGTCAAATGCAATTGCTGCGGAAGCTCCAGGAGAACAATCCGGATGATTTTCGGAATTATCTCCGGATGACGGACCCCTGCTTTCACCAACTCTTGGCATTGTTGACCCCCTATATTAAGATGCAGGAGGCTATTTTATTTTTTGGTTGAATAATGATTTGATTTGGTATATTTTCTATATTTTTGGATGCATAGAATGTACTTTTTGGTTAAGTTCTATTGGCAGATAGCATGTCTAATTTTATTTGTTTTCTTTTTTTAATGCACAATAAAAAAATTGTGGAGAATAATACTTGGCTATGTGTTTTACTTCAAATGACAGTTCGGGAGTAGGCAGTTACATTTTAAAAAATACAATGTAAAATTAACAAGGGACACCAACATAGTTGTATCTTTGATCTTAAAAACTATGGGATAATGGTGTTGTGGTAACTTGCCGAAAAAAAGAAAAATAACAAGCATAATAATATTATTCTTGACATCACTAGAAAAAAAAAGCCTTTGAAAATGTGTTTACAATAACTCCATCAGTATCACCAGCAAAGCAGCTTCATTATTATCCCATTAAAGAAGAAGAGAATGTGCGCTGCATTTTGACATTTCATAATTTGCCATGTCATGGATGTTAATTCTCCATTACAAATGCTAGTTTACAAGACCGACCGATTCTGGCTCGTCCTTGCTTCCGAGCATGCGTGTTTGTACTTTGGACTTTTGTCTGAAGGAACTTGTGTACACACGCTTGGAAAATCCGACAACAGACATTTATCCGCGGAAAATTCTTAAAACCTGCTATCCAACATTTGTGCGCAGAAAATCCGACAACAATTGTCCTATGGAGCGTACAAACGGTCGGATTTTCTGCAAACATCCTGTCATCATACATTTCCCGACGGAAAATCTGATCGTGTGTACGGGGCTTTAATCTCTTGGTCCTGGCATTTAGTGGCAATTCAGTTTAATTAAAAAAGATCTCCATATTTGTGAATGGTACTATGCAGTTTCCTTGTATGCTGGGGTTGGTTAATTTAGTCTTTAGATAGACCTCTCCCTTCTTCTTCATGTTCCCTCAGTAAGCTACCAGCCTTCATAGTAGGTATTAAGCTGAGACGATAATCGTTTTTTTACACTTCAAATGACCCTTGAGCATCTCATGTACTGCATTTTAAAAAGTAAATCTAAGTTGGATTAAACTTCTGTGCCTTATGAGGGAGTTAAGCACTCTGTGGAGGGTGCTTATTCAGCAGGTGACTATACTGGCTGGACCAACCCAGATTTAAAGGAGGTATGTGAAGGCTTGAAACAGAACATTGTGGAAAGGGCAAGCATAATTGGCACTCTTGATGAGTGCCTGTCACAGATCCAGCTCTGGTATTAACCCCTGCAGCACTGGTATATTAACTGTGGGATATGGGAATTGATGATTTAAACTATGAGAGTCGGTACCAGTGCAAGGTACACTTCACATTACAATTAAGTAACATTCCTTGTGCTGATTAAAAAAAAAATACTAAACAAAGGCTTTAATAGGTACAAAATGATTTCATAAACGTGTGTGTGTGCACATGTGAAAACAAGCATCCATGCCTGTTGTAAACATCCATCCAGTATTCATATTATTATATCATTTAGATGTATCTAGTAGAGTCTTTTAATACCTATGGTAGCTAGTAGTCGCTATTATCATCTAATTGCATTCTAGTACTGTCTTGTAATGCATTATTATTATTCTTCTCTTCTGATGTCTTCTTGGATTCTAGTAGTCTCTTGTAATGTGTCAGAGGCCTGTAGTAATCTCTTATAACATATCAGTGGTCTCTAGTAGACTTCTATATTGTGCGTCGTCTTCTAGGTGTTCAGTGCAAATTCTGGTTGACTGTAATAGTTCTATGACACATGCTGGTGGACTCTAGTAATCTTGCAAAGTGCTGGTAATGTCTCGTTGTCTTTTATAACATGTTGGTGGTCATCTGTAGACTCTTGTAACATATTAGTGGTTTCTTTAATCCATTGCAATGTGCTGGTGACCTCTAACAGTATATATTGTAATGTGTGGATAGTGTATTGCTTGCTGCTAACAGGCTAATATATTCTGAATCAGAATCAGAACACTTTATTAATCCCAAAGGGAAATTATAACATGTCCCTTTGGGATTAATAAAGTATTCTGATTCCTGTGCTGAAACTACTTTTTGCATTGTATTTTGTAATTTCCTCATGCAGAGGTATAACACAGACACTTTTCCAGACATTATTGGACACATACTTCCCTCTTTTATTTGAACATCTGCCCCTTAAGGATTCTCTGCACATCCCTGCTCCTACCTGCCACACATCTATAATTCAGGCGTCAGTCTTTCAAAGATAGATTCCATGGGTACTTTTTACTCTAGAGTCTGAAGATTTCACAGAGGGGAGAGAAATACAATAATTTGGCTTCGTAATGACTGCAGCATTTGCAAACAGGGTTTTTTGGTGGGGGACACCTCTAGTGCCCCCAAATATATAAAAGAAACAACTGATTCAGCTTGCCACCATGTACACAAAACTAAAATATCTGTTTTGAGTGATGTTATGGGATGGTAAAGCTTTGTTTTTTCTTTGTTTTTTGTTTTAAATAACATGTCACACTTACCTCCACTGTGCAGTTAGTTTTGCACAGCGTGACCCCAGTCCTCCTCTTTTGGGGTCCCTCAGCGGCACTGGTGGCTCCTCCCCACATCAAGAGTTCAACTTGTCAGAGAAGCGCTCTCCTTGATGGACACCCATGTGGGAACACTCCCTAGTCATACATCTGTGTCCATTTACAGAATGCAGGACTCAGCCCCGCCCCCTTGGTGCCGCATCATTGGACTTGATTTACAGCAGCAGGAGCCAATGGCTGCGCTGCTATCAATCTATCCAATCAGGACACACGACACCAGCTATAGCTGGTATCCTCGTTCCCGGCCGAAGAATGACAGCGTTCAGGTAAGTAAAACGGGGGTGGGGGGCTGCAGCATGAGAGATGGTTTTTCACCTTAATGTGTTAAGGTGAAAAACCATGAGGGTTAATAACCCCATTTAGCCTTTACTGCTGAACAGCTTACTGCTCTTTAAATTTATGTTTTAATCAACACATATTTCCAGTGAGCAAATTTCATACTGTGAGACTTAGAAAAAAACCCACAAGGACCTCAATCTAAAAGCTTCTTCCAGCTGAATACACCTTTTCCTGATAAAAAGGGACTGGAACTTCTAAACCTGACACACAAATTGAAGAACAAGTGATGTTCTAGGCAGCTAGTAATACACTACTGAATAATGCATGTTAATCCAGTGTTCATGCAGATACAAAGTCATGTCAAGCAATGGGTTCATGCGGTGCTCAGTCCTACTACTTATAGTTGGAGCAAGCTGGGAATACATTGCAAAGCAACTCAGGGCAACAATCAAACTATTTGTGCTTTACATTCAGTATTATATCTTAATGATATATTCATTCTGAAAAAGTAATCTATTACTAGTGATGATGTACATTATTATATTCATAACTTTAAAGGTTTGACTAACCTTACCCTATGTGTTTTGTTTTGTTTTTTGCAGATATATTCATCTGGTAATTATGTAATGATGCTTATACAAAAAAAAAAACAAAAAAAACATAACAAATGGGAAAAAATATATAATTTTTTTATTTTAATAAAGTAAAAAAAAAAATTTTTTTTAGATTGGTAACATGACCACAATAGCTCTGTGCTTGGTGCTCTTTGCAAGGTCACTTGTTTTCTTTCACAAGTACCTTTTGACAGGGTGACACGAACAGGAGTTTCTGCCATTTGTTCTATGCAGAACTTAAAGTGGTTGTAAATCAACAAAAAAATGATAAAACATCTCCTTCTATAGAATATGCTTGCCTCCATCCAAACACTGAGTGTGATTTCTGTCTGCAGTCTCATTCCTCTGCTATCTACATGAGTCGTTTTTGACAGGCTGTGCTGATTTCAAGGGATGGAGGGGACCGGGAGGGAAGCTCCAGCACAGCCTTTGACTGACAGCCTCAGCAGCTGTGCATGTTTCCTTATGTGATTGTGTAGAGGAGGTGTGTCCATTGCCTCTACTCGGGTCTCAGATTACACTCAGCTATCCTCTCTGATCTCTGCCCCCCTGTCTTCTGAAACTATGAAATAGCCTTTGATGTGTGAACTTTGCACAGCTGTAAAGGAGAGAGGGCTGCAGATAAACATGTAAAACATATGTAGGAGGTTTTGTTTCATCCCTGTGTATCACCTGAGGCCAGTCACCTCACTGGGTGTTTGTATGAGTTTACAACCACTTTAACAGGAGGTATGTCAACATGTGATGCCACAGACTGACATCAGAACTGTAACCTGCATCCAGAAGTACTGCTATTATTCCGAGTCCGGGAGTACATGCATGATGAAAATGCAATCAAGGGATTAGCAGCCCCTGGTTAGTGCTGTCAGCACAACACAGGACATTTACTGACAACGCCAGGAATGTATTAAAAGCTTTTTATTTTCTTAGGTTTGAATGCACTTTAATTATTTTACATGCATAGTACACAACCTAAATTTGCTCTAAAATTCATCCATGTCTTCACCACCCTCACTATGGGGTAATAATTATCATCTCCGCAACACTATTCTATTTATGAGAGAAAAAATTTGGATGAATGTTAAAAGCATTTACCCAGCCACAAATTCTGCCTGTATTTTGAGTAACTCAACTTTTGTTGAGAAAAAAACAATCCCTCTGGGCGATCATTGTGCATTGCAAGGATCTTAACAAACTTTGTAGCAGATTGCTACATTTTGTTGCTCTGAATAAATAGCTGTTTGTTTTGCCATGTCCATTTCAGGCTTATAATCACCTGGCGCATTCTCAGTGTTCTAATCAGCAAAGTTGCTGGGTCTGCATCCTTTCAGATTTATTTAACCCTTGTGGAGTATTTCACCAAAACTGAAATTTCCTAAAATTTGAATTATAGCTTAGTGAAGACTTCTGGGAAAATCAATGAGCCAATTGCACAAGCAGGAAATTACATTCCTACACCTACAAGGAACACCTGCAGGTTGCTACCTTGCATTGAATTTTACAGAAAATTACAGTGTTGAAAAAAAAGGTAAATTTAATAACATTAAGTTACAACATGGCTACGCTAGAGATTGTATATGCTATGTGCTTTTTATTTGCTATATTTTTTATTTTTTTTATACAAAAGCGGAGTTACCCTTTAATGCTGAATTTCTATGATTGTCAGCTCCATCTAGTTCCCATAATGCATTTTTTTTTTGTTTCAAAGAATTTTATTAAAGTTTTTTGAAGTACAACCATAAAGATGATAAAATCATATTTATCGTTAAAGAGTATGAACAGTAGTTAGACAGCAAAACATAGAATACATCAAACATAACACAGAATGTTATCTGTAGTGGTTGAAACTGGTAACGGTGTTTTAGAAAGTGGCTCAAATATATTCAGAATTGTATAACATCAAATGATCCTTCTTGGGGAGGGACTGATCCTAGTCCTATGGGTGAAGCAACATTCTTGGGTCGGTCAAGGCACGAAAAGGTCCCTCCAAGTTGGAGGGAAGAGGTGATGGGGAAGAGGGATAAAGGAAAAAAAATATATATAAAATAAATAAAGGGAGGGAGGGGTGGTGTTGGACAGGTGGCCAGTACTCAACCATCTTGCCCTTGAATGTGTTATAATAAGGGTGCTATGGGGATATCAATCCCGATGTACAGTGTTAATTTAATATGACGAGTAGTCATAAGGGCCTGTGTACCAGGACATGCAACCAGGAAATGCATTTTTTTCCCTGGGATACCTAAATCAGGACAATATCACATTAAGGTGACTAGGTGGAGCTGAAGATCATAGATCAAATCTTAATTTAAACAAAATACATTTAAAAATCATAATGGTTGGGTAAATGCTTGTGAGGTTCATCCAGCAAACTTTTAGAAATAGACCCCTTTATTCTTCCTCCCCCAAATGTTAAAACGAAATAAAATGAACCCCTAACATTTGATTACCTCCTTAACATTGAACAAAAAAACCCTTTAGGCTGCATACAGACCTGCGTGGTCCATTGTGATGCACTTTGTGTTTTTTACCTGTATAAGATGTACATTGATTATGTAGTTTCATGGTGTAGTTTGTTGCTCTGTATGCACACAGCCTATAGTGGAGTAAAACTTCACATTCCTTTGTCAGCAGTTTCTGTTTGTGTTCAAACTTGGGGCATGCCACATGGCACTGCACAGTTTAATTCACGACCTCTGTCTGCAGTATAAGAACTGACACTTCCTGTGAAGGGACTACAAAGCCTACAATCTCTGAGTCTCTTAGTCTAGTGGTTCGCAGGTGAAAGCTAAATAGTAATTAGATCTGACACAGACTAATGGCCCGTACACACGATCCAAAAACCGGACGACAGATCGTCCATTTTTCTTTGCATGCTAGTTGCATATCGAAAATGAAGAGTTTATTTAAGTTATAAAAATTCTTGTATGACAGAATAAAAAATGGGAAGTAATGTAATGGGTTGTAGTGTATTGTATTTTCTAATGAAAACTGTACTGATTAAACGAAGATCGTACGATTTGGTAACGTACGAGAACATTTTTCACACTCGTCTGATCGGATAATATTGGATGAACTGTCGTGATCGGCTCCCGAAAGCTTTGTACTAATGATCCGATTTTCGTACGATCACTTTGAAAACTGTATTTTTCTGATTTTTGGATCTTGTGTATGGGCCAATAAGCCGGCAGAGCAATAAAAGGAAGAAATGTGTTTCATCCCATTAGCACTCCCACATTTGTGATGCAACACAGAGGAAATGGCAATTGGATGCTCTGTGACCCGCAACAAGTGAATAGGGACAAGTTAGGTGAATGAATACAAAGACATAGGGGGAATTGATTACCATTACACAACTAACTGCAGCCACAAAATATGGGTCCATCATTACAAGTTAAGGCAAATAAACAACAATGGGAATATAACTACATTAAAACCTAGTTAAAACAGCAAAAACATTTGAAAGTGTACAATGCCTTTAATGGCTCGCTTTATAAAGCTTCTGCAGTATGAGAAATATATAACGTCAGATCTCACACTTTTCAGAGCTGTATACTAAGATAATATTTCCATCAACTACATTTTGCATGTGTTGTTAATGATCTGTACATAATCTCTTACTTTGAAACATATAATTATTCATCTGCATTAATTTTAATCTAAGGCTGTGGAAACACTGGAAATGATTTCACTTTGCTACAGAGAGTTTTAACTACTTATTGGCAGAATCCCACTGAGATAAAAAAAAAAATATCTTTCTCAGTAGCAAACAAATTTACAGTAATTGTAACACCATCCTAAAGTTGCACAAATGTATTTGTTTAGAACTTCCAAACTTTCGCTATATACTGTTCAGTATCTCACAAGTCATCCCTCACATTTTTGTAAATATTATATCTTTTCATGTGACAACACTGAAGAAATGACACTTTTCTACAATGTAAAGTAGTGAGTGTACAGCTTGTATAACAGTGTAAATTTGCTGTCCCCTAAAAATAACTCAGCACACATCCATTAATGTCTAAACCGCTGGCAGCAAAAGTGAGTACACCCCTAAGTGAAAATGTTCAAATTGGGCCCAATTAGCCATTTTTCCTCCCCAGTGTCATGTGACTTGTTAGTGGTACAAGGTTTCAGGTGTGAATGGGGAGCAGGTGTGTTAAATTTGGTGTTATTGCTCTCACTCTCTCATACTGGTCACTGGAAGTTCAACATGGCACCTAATGGCAAAGAACTCTCTGAGGAGCTGAAAAAAAGAATTGTTTCTCTACATAAAGATGGCCTAGGCTAATAGAAGATTGCCAGAATCCTGAAACTGAGCTGTAGCATGGTGCCAAAACCATACAGCGGTTTAACAGGACAGGTTCCACTCAGAACAGGCCTCACCATGATCGGCCAAAGAAGTTGAATGCATGTGCTCAGCGTCATAGCCAGAGGTTGTCTTTGGGAAATAAACGTATGAGTGCTGCCATCATTGCTGAAGAGTTTGAAGTGGTGGTGGGGGGTCAGCCTGTCAGTGCTCAGACCATATGCCGTACACTGCATTAAATTGCTCTGCATGGCTGTCAGCCCAGAAGGAAGCCTCTTCTAAATATGATGTATAAGAAAGCCCGCAGTTTGCTGAAGACAAGCAGACTAAGGACATGGATTACTGGAACCATGTCCTGTGGTCTGATAAGACCAAGATAAACTTATTTGGTTCAGATGGTGTCAAGCATATGTGGCAGCAACCAGGTGAGGAGTACAAAGACAAGTGTGCTTTGCCTACAGTCAAGTATGGTGGTGGGAGTATCATGGTCTGGCGCTGCATGAGTGCTAGGGAGCTACAGTTCATTGCGGGAACTAAGAATGCCAACATGTACTGTGACATACTGAAGCAGAACAAGTTCCCCTCCCTTCGGAGACTGGGCCGCAGGGCAGTATTCCAACATAATGATCCCAAACACACCTCCAAGACAACCATTGCCTTGCTAAAGAAGCTGAGGGTAAGGATGATGGACTGGCCAAGCATGTCTCCAGACCTAAACCCTATTGAGCATCTGTGGGGAATCCTCAAACAAAAGGTGGAGGAGCGCAAGGTCTCTAAGATCCACCAGCTTTGTGATGTCATCATGAAGGAGTGGAAGAGGACTCCAGTGGTAACCTGTGAAGCTCTGGTGAACTCCATGCCCAAGAGGGTTAAGGCAGGGCTGGAAAATAATGGTGGCCACACAAAATATTGACACTTTGGGCCCAATTTGGACATTTTCACTTAGGCGTGTACTCACTTTTGTTGCCAGCGGTTTAGACATGAATGGCTGTGTGTTGAGTTATTTTGCGAGGACAGCAAATTTACACTGTTATACAAGCTGTACACTCACTACTTTACATTGTAGCAAAGTGTAATTTCTTCAGTCTTGTCACATGAAAATGTGAGGGGTGTACTTACTTTTGTGAGATACTGTATGTCCTCTCTTAATACCACCTGCATTCCCACCATTAACAAGCTGAAAACAAAACTTTGCTTGCTACTAAGGATGAGCTCCGGCGTGTTCGCACAGCCCACGTGCAGAGCCTGCCAGGAAGTCGGCACTGCGCTGATCACAGGCAGTGAGACATTTACCCGATGCGTGGCTGCAGAGATCAGGAAATGTCTTACTGCCTGTGATTAGCGCAGTGCAGTGCTGACTTCCTGGCGGGCTCTGCACGTGGGCTGTGCGAACACACCGGAGCTCATCCTTACTTGCTGCATACATCATCTTGTTTGTATCTTGTTACTGATCTGTGCATTCTGTCCCCCAGGCTCCTTCTTTGTATGCACTCACACAAGAGAGCCAGCAATGAACTATGACACTGTTCTCGTCAACATGGCCACCAGAGTCCACAGTAGCAAACAGTTACAGTCCCCTAATTGAATCACCATGGTCCCTCTTGTACCTGTCCCAAGAGTAAGCATAATCTCGCAGGTACAGATTATTCTCACTTTTGTATTTTCATTCTTGGCAGCGAAAAATAGAAAAATTGTGACCATGCAACAAAAACCTCACAAAAATAGCAGGCCAGCTAAATCGAGTGGCACTTTTCTGATTCGGCTTTTGTGTATGATCCCTAGGGAAGTGGATGCGCTCTTTTTTATTTGTATTATTTGTCAGCTGATACCAATATTTATGTTAGTATATGGGATTGATTATGTTGGTGGATAAAATTTTAAATGGCGAGCACTAGATATGGCTTTATTGTTTAAATAAAAGTGCACCACTAAGGTAAAAAGTGAAATTCACGTGAATCACACAGCACATGTGATGTGCATACATCCAAAAATGGTATATAATAAAGTGCAATTGTGCAATAATTGGTGCACTTTGAAATGAAATAAATCATAACATACAGTGGGGATTCAGTATTCAGTATTCAGACCCCCTTACATTTTTCACTCTTTGTTATATTGCAGCCATTTGCTAAAATCATTTAAGTTCATTTTTTTTTCCTCATTAATATACACACAGTACCCCATATTGACAGAAAAACATAGGATGTTTGGCATTTTTGCAGCTTTTTTAAAAAAAGAAAAACTGAATTATCACATGGTCCTAAGTATTCAGACCCTTTGCTCAGTATTTAGTAGAAGCACCCTTTTGATCTAATACAGCCATGAGTCTTTTTGGGAAAGATGCAACAAGTTTTTCACACATGGATTTGGGGATCCTCTGCCATTCCTCCTTGCAGATCCTCTCCAGTTCTGTCAGGTTGGATGGTAAACGTTGGTGGACAGCCATTTTTAGGTCTCTCCAGAGATGCTCAGTTGGGTTTAAGTCAGGGCTCTGGCTGGGCCATTCAAAAACAGTCACAGAGTTGTTGTGAAGCCACTACTTCGTTATTTTAGCTGTGTGCTTAGGGTCATTGTCTTGTTGGAAGGTAAACCTTCGGCCCAGTCTGAGTTCCTGAGCACTCTGGAGAAGTGATGCTGCCACCACCATGCTTCACTGTTGGGACTGTATTGGACAGGTGATGAGCAGTGCCTGATTTTCTCCACACATATCGCTTAGAATTAAGGCCAAAAAGTTCTATCTTGGTCTAAACAGACCAAAGAATCTTATTTCTCACCATCTTGGAGTCCTTTAGGTGTTTTTTAGCAAACTCCATGCGGGCTTCATGTGTCTTGCACTGAGGAGAGGCTTCCGTCGGCCACTCTGCCATAAAGCCCCGATTGGTGGAGGGTTGCAGTGATGGTTGACTTTCTACAACTTTCTCCCATCTCCCGACTGCATCTCTGGAGCTCAGCCACAGTGATCTTTGTGTTCTTCTTTACCTCTCTCACCAAGGCTCTTCTCCCCTGATAGCTCAGTTTGGCCGGACGGCCAGCTCTAGGAAGGGTCCTGGTCGTCCCAAATGTCTTCCATTTAAGGATTATGGAGGCCACTGTGCTCTTAGGAACCTTAAAGTGGATGTAAACCCGATTTTTTTTATTTTTTTATGTAGAGTATAAGATTTCCTATCATTTGATCCCAGTCTTGCCACAAAGAGTTAATCCAGCTCTGAGCAATCCTCTTTTATTGTTCAGTGAGATAAATCTTGACAAACAGAGAAAAACTTTGTCAAATCCTCCCCCTTGCTGTGAGTGACAGGTGATTTACATATCTCGTGCACTAGCCTAAGACATGCATTATTTTTTAATTCCCACCCCCACTCCTTTCTTCAGCAGCTCTGCAAGGATTGGCTGTTCCACACCTCAGCATGATTTGGCATGCTGAAGTCTTGTGGTTACTTTCCTGTCTTTTCTCTGTATGTTAGAGATCATAGCAGAAGTTCAGTGTAAGAAATACACAGGAGAAAATGCATATTGATAAGGGGAGTGTAGAGGTGGGCGGGGAGTCTACTGACATCACGACTCCACCCACCGAGCTCCAGACAACAGACCCACCCACAGAATCTGCAGTTTTTCAGCTCTCATAACAGACAGAGGGGAGACATTTGACAGGTGAAGATGCATGCAGGAGGCGTGTATATCCTTATAGATAACCCCTATGGCATTAGTTTAGAAAGGATGACATTGGGTTTACCTGTACGCTACTTTGAATTTGCCGCCGGCGATCGCCTCACAGAGAGGACGAACGAGGAGATGCTGATGTAAACAGCATCTCCCCGTTCTGCCTAGTGACAGTGTCACTGATCTCTGCTCCCTGTCATCGGGAGCAGAGATCAGTGACGTGTCACACACAGCCCATCCCCCTACAGTTAGAACACATCCCTAGTACTGACTCCCCGCCCCTTGGGGTTAACCCCTTCACTGCCAGTGTCATTTACACAGGAATCAGTGCATTTTTATAGCACTGATTGCTGTATAAATGACAATGGTCCCAAAAATGTGTCAAAAATGTCCGCCATAATGTCGCAGTCACAATAAAAATCGCTGATCGCCGCCATTACTAGTAAAAAAAAATTATTAATAAAAATGCCATAAAACTATCCCCTATTTTGTAAACGCTATAATTTTTGCGCAAACCAATCAATAAATGCTTATTGCGATTTTTTTTTTACCAAAAATATGTAGAAGAAAACACATCAGCCTAAACTGAGGAAAAAAAAATGTTTTTTTATATATTTTTGGGGGTAATTATTATAGCAAAATGTAAAAAATACTGCGTTTTTTTCAAAATTGTTGCTCTTATTTTGTTTATAGCGCAAAAAATAAAAATCGCAGAGGTGATCAAATACCACCAAAAGATTTGTGGGGAATAAAGGATGTCAATTTTGTTTGGGAGCCATGTTGCACGACCGCGCACTTGTCAGTTAAAGCGACGCAGTGCCGAATCGCAAAAAAACGCACTGGTCAGGAAGGGGGTAAATCCTTCCGGGGCTGAAGTGGTTACGTGCAGCGAAAATTTTTTTGTAACCTTGGCCAGATCTGTGCCTTGCCACAATTCTGTCTCTGAGCTCTTCAGGCAGTTCCTTTGACCTCATGATTCTCATTTGCTCTGACATGCACTGTGAGCTGTAAGGTCTTATATAGACAGGTGTGTGGCTTTCCTAATCAAGTCCAATCAGTATAATCAAATACAGCTGGACTCAAATGAATACTTAGAACCATCTCAAGGATGATCAGAAGAAATGGACAGCACCTGAGTTAAATATATGAGTGTCACAGCAAAGGGTCTGAATACTTAGGACCATGTGATATTTCAGTTTTTCTTTTTTTTTTAAATCTGCAAAATGTCAACAATTCTGTGTTTTTCTGTCAATATGGGGTGCTGTGTGTACATTAATGAGGAAAAAAAAATGAACTTAAATGATTTTAGCAAATGGCTGCAATATAACAAAGAGTAAAAAAATTAAGGGGGTCTGAATAATTTCTGTCCCCACTATATGTGTAATAATCACAAATGCAAACAATGTGCAAAAAAAAGAAAAAGATAAGTTCATATGCAGCTGATTTTCATCAGAAGGAATCCCATGAAGAGGGGGTGTATTGAAAATGATGATCAAATGCTTGGCAGCGTGATACCCATCACCACAAATAAAATGAAGGCTTAATTTTTTCTCCTTTTTGCAGTTTATTAGCAGCAGTGCATATACATAGGAATTGCAACAGTTCAAGCTGAAAGCCTGTCTCAATCCAAACACTTCCTTAAAACGACCTTAAAATCCAGACAGTGATCGCATATAGCAGTGTGTGTGCATGTAGCTAAAACAAGTAGAACTTTGGCATTTGTGTTTTACTTGCCCCGATCCCCGGGGAAGTGGATGCACTCTTTTTTATTTGTAATATATGCTGGCTGATAACATAATTTATGTGAGTATATGTGCTTGAACATGATTAGATATGGCTTTGTTTTGAGGAACATGTGAGCAAACCTTGCAAATGTGAGTGGATGAGAGTTGGAGCAACATTCCCAGTTACCATTAGGAGCAGAAGTGTGAAGAAATTTTCTTCTAATATTTCATGGAGCATTTTCTGACTTATAATTTGGAGATCAATTCCAAGGCGAGCACTCTTATGACACACACCAGGCAGCAGAGAAAAAAGAAAAATAATAGAAAAATTGTGACCATGCAACCAAAAACTCACCAAAAAAAGCAGGCCAGCTAAAATGAGTAGCACTTTGGCAATTTTGTTGTATTTGCCCCCCCCCCCCCCAGGGAAGTGGATGTGCTCTTTTTTATTTGTAATATATGCTGGTTGATAACATGATTTATGTGAGTATATGTGATTGAACATGATTAGATATGGCTTTATTGTTTTGAGGAGTGTGAGTGTGGCCAAACTCTTAACAGTGGGAGGGGCTTAAGAGACGTGGTTGCACAAAACCTGGATTTCCTTGTACCTTTTAAATTAGCTTTGATTGCTTTGTCTGAGACTACCTCAACCAGGTTCCCACCCGCCGTATAGTCAAATGAATGCTGGGCGGGACCGCTCTAGTTCTGGGAGGGATGTCATATGACGTCCTCCCATTCTTGCCGTGCATGGGCGTGGCGATCAATGGTAAACTGTGTCCACAGGATGTCACTGATCGGTGTAAAGAGCCAATGACAGCAGCACTTTACCACATGATTGGCTATGTCCAATCTCAGCTGATCACATAAACACACTTGACGGTTATCGGCATTCCATTCCTCACTCTGTCACAGCATGAGGAGAGAGACGGTAACCAGCTAGTGTGAAAGGGGACATCTACACTGATAATCAATGCACCGATCATCAGTGCAGCCCCAACATTGCTCATCAGTGCTGCCAATCAGTGCCAACCAGTGCATATCAGTACTACCTATCAGTGCCAACCAGTGTGTATCAGTACTGCCTATCAGTGCCAACCAGTGTGTATCAGTACTGCCTATCAGTGCCAACCAGTACTGCATTAGTAATGCCTATCAGTGCCAACCAGTGTGTAGCAGTACTGCCTATTAGTGCTGTGTATCAGTGCAGCCTCCTCAGTGCCTCTTCATCAGTGCCACCTATCGGTGCCCTTCAGTGTTGCCTATCAGTGTTCCATATCAGCGCAGCCTCATCAGTGCCTCATCATTGGTGCAAGCCGAATGTTTATCACAGACCTCAGATCAACGCAGCATATGCAGAGCCCTGGTCCCTCCTCCTCCTGTTTATGTACAGGAAAGCATCACAACCAGGGGGGAGGAGGCGGCAGCTACTCTGCACTGTGTGAAAGGCACACACTGACCTACCTGACCCCCAAAATGACCTACCTGCCCACTATACTGACCTACCTGCCCACTACACTGACCTCCCTGCCCACTGTACTGACCTACCTGACCCTTACACTGACCTACCTGACCCCTACCCTACCTGCTCACTAAACTGACCTATCTGACCACTATACTGACCTACCTGAACCCTGCACTGACCTACCTGTCCACTATACTGACCCACCTGACCCTTAAAATGACCTACCTGATGCACCTGAGGAATCATGGGGACAGGGCAGGCTGGACCACTGGAGTTCCTGGACGGGGGGGAAGGTGCTGCAGAGTCTGCCTTATCAGAGGTGTACAGTGTAGGGGCTGGACTGGAGGAAGTCACTCTTGGGACAGCACAGCAGCACAGGAATGAGGTTGCACACAGAGGAGAGAGCATCGGCTGCCCCCTCCCACACTACACCAGCCGGCTGGCCTGACCAGAAGATATCAGCATTCGTCAGTCGATGCAAAATCGCCTGTAGCAAAATGGACTACAATAGTAAAGCACCGTATCCTGGGTCTTTCAAAGCCTCACCTGTCCCTCTAGTGCTCAGTGTATCAGGTGACGTCATATTTGTGTGCCCAGCAGAAAGAACTGTGGGATGAGTAGTTTTCCCGCCAGATAATTGCTATACCTGATTATGTGTCCGGACTACATATCCCACGGATCTTTGCTGCTGTTAGGAAGATTGCTGGGAGTAGCTATAAAAGAAGTGAAAAGCCCACGCGGCGCTCTCTACCTTCCAGTCCTGACGCAAGATGGACCTCTCCGTGAAACACAGAAGGGGAGGTCGTGGCCTCCATGCGGAGCTCCACCCTCCAACCCGTAACCTGAGGAGTCCAGTTTGGTCGTTGCTGTCGGACATCCTTCCAGCACCACTCTGGTTGCCTGCCTTTTGGTGTGTGCCAAGCTTCAGGTCGGGAGATCGAGACAGCGGATCCGCTGCACGAGTGTCGCTACACAAGTTCCTGTCCGGAAGACATCAGAGCAGTCTGGTTGTTGGTGAGGGCAAATCGCCCAACCTTTATCCATCCTTTGTCACAGTTACACTGGAACACCTCCACGCCAGGAATACTTAACTGAATTTATTTGAATATTGTGCTTAAGACAACTCTAGCTTTCCACCCTACAAGAAATCCACTGTTTACCACTACACCTAATCAGATTACAGTTAACAAGCTCCTACGTACCGGTGAAGAACATCAGATCATCAACGTGGACTTTATTGCCGTTACTGATAAAACGGCCCCTCCTTATATTATCATTCTTAAAACTGCTCTCTCTCCTTGTGATAGCAGCATAGGCTTGCCAGATTCCATCTCTCTCAGAGTGTCAGTACAGTCAGTTAGCTGTAACATCCTTTTGGGAGGTAACCCTATTTCTCAAGGAAGTGTTTATACAGTATTGTCTTTATTAATATTGTCTTGTGCCTTTTTTGGAGGAATTCATTTGCTGAGCTGGCGCTGTTGCCAAAACTCAGCAGATCTATTACCTTCCCAGCCCCTTTTGTAACAGCCTTCTTCTTTATTGGTTCCGGTAAAATATTCTTAGAACCTAAATACACAAAGTGTCTGATTTATTACGCTACAGCATACAAGGATGTCCGAACCCAGAGTGTCAGGTGGGTTGGAACGTTCACTAGATCACGGCCGTGCAGATGAGCAGATAATACTAAGCAGTCCTCTAGGTGGCAGTGCTACATGTGAATGGGCTGCATCTTCATTCCGGGACACTGTATTGTCCCGGAATGAAAGTGCCTGGGACCCAGGACAGACCTGCCAAAGGCAGGACTTTCCCGGGCAATCCGGGACGGTTGGGAGGTGTGACTAATATTTATAGATGAATATTGTAGCCAAGGTCGCTGCTATTTTATTCTTATTCACAGAGGATCTGGATGGTTCATGGTAGACTGGATTATTGTTTGAGGACATTTGTATAGTATTATTAATTTATTTTTTTGATTAATGATTATGTGTGCCTCTAATAAACAATCACTGATTGTGAGCGTTTGTACGGTATTTCATTTTTTGGTGTTTTATTAGAGCTGCACATAATTATTAGGTGTAGCAGAGAAAGAAGAGTGATTTGAACTTTCCAACTCAGAAATTCTTTTATATGCTGAGTCTTAACAAAATGAGCCACAGACAGGTTTTGGAGGGATCGCCACTTAACATTATCGCTAAGAAACAAATAATCAGCAGATTAATTGTGATTAATGATCTAGCACACACACATATGAGAAGCTAAAACCGGTACAAGGCAGAGGCAACTACTCACACAAGATTGTGAGGTGAAGAAGTGGACAGACCCGGAACTAGTTGGTAATGTTTACTACTATAAGATGTTATTCTCTGTGGCTTTACCAAATTTTACAGTGAGAGAGAAGAATGCCTGCAAAGTGTTCTATATGGGAAAATTCCTAGTAGCAAAATACCTAAATTTAACAAGCTAAAAAGGAATTTTATAACAAAACATCCACACCATGACAGCAGACCCAAAAATTTCATCAGTGGCAGAATGCTCTAAATGCAACGTTTCATTTGTGGAAGGGTAGGTTATTTGAGGCAGAATCAGCTTGTAAGGCAAGAGCTGTGGGCAGCTCGCTAGCATGAAGTTTAAGCAACATTCTCTATTACAAATACAGAGAAGCATCAACTACTGTCCATGCAGCCTTTTTTTTTTTTTATCATATAACCATTGTTATTTTTTTTTTTTTTATTGCTTTTCTTACATTTTAGAAAAAAATCTCTACTTGTGACCCAGTATAGAAACAATTTTCTTTTTTTTTTGGTCTTCGGGTTAAAAACTCTTATGCCGCGTACACATGATCAGACTTTCCGACGGGAAATGTTCGATGTGAGCTTGTTGTCGGAAAGTCCGACCGTATGTATGCTCCATCAAACATTTGCTGTCGGAATTTCCGTACACAAATGTTTGAGAGCAGGTTCTCAAATTTTCCAACAACAAAACTTGCTGTCGGAAAGTCCGATCGTGTGTACACAAGTCCGTCACACAAAAGTTCACGCATGCTCTGAATCAAGCAGAAGGAGCCACACTGGCTATTAAACTTCCTTTTTCTTGGCTCGTCGTACGTGTTGTACGTCACAGTGTTCTCACGTTCAGAATTTTTGGCCAACATTTGTGTGACTGTGTGTATGCAAGACAAGTTTGAGCCAACATCCTTTGGAAAAAAATCTACGGTTTTGTTGCCGGAAAATACAATCGCGTGTACGGGGCATTAGACTACATTCACACCGGCAATTTAGGCTGGTTTGAATTGTAGAAGCAGGGATCTTCTGATTCCTGCTGCACCTATGAGGGGCTAGGTGAGGCTGGTCACTGGTGGCCACAGGTATTCGTGGCTGTCCTCACAGCAAACAAAGTATATCCAGCAGCTATCACCACTGGTAATCGCTGGCTGCACAGAGTCATGAATACGTGTGGCCACCGATGACTTGTCATTATAGTGAACAGGGCCAGCGGCCCCACCTAGCCACTCACATCCACAGCAGGAATCAGAAGATTCCTGCTGCTACAATTCTTACAGGAGTACAAAAGTAAGTGCACTCCTGTGACCCACAAGAGGAGTATGCCAAAAAAGTTTGGTCATACTTCTCCTTTAATTGGGCCATGGTGCAATCAACCTGCAATCACGTGCAATGCACATGGTTGCCGCACAGTGGTTCTGCCTTTTAAGGGTAAAAATAGACAGTGTGGAGGAAACACATTGCTTCCCAGCTGCCTGTCAACTGCCCTCTGATAGTGGATTAATAGATCAAGCAGCAAAGGTTGCCACAAGTCAGAACAAGATCTATAGACCCCTGTACTAGCAGTCACTTGGCTCTTCTACATCACCACAGCTTTATGATGTGATTTGTCTTTCCTGATCTGCATACTTGTTCCAAGGCAGTGACTGGGAAGCTACTGAAGCTACAGCCAGACAGGAAATTGGCAACTAATAAACGTAATCAAAAGTGTAGCTAGATGGTTGATTCTGACCGAATACCAGAGGCCAGAAAGACTAGAACTAGAAAATTTAGGTGAAATATACCATTAATTGATAAATTCTCTGATGTTTGTGGTCCCCATTGCTGATTAGGTAATGACCACCTCTTTGTGTCCATTTACTGGCAAACATCAAACAGTGAGATATACTGGTGGGTTTTTTTTTCATTGTAAATATGGTTCTCATGCAGACTAGGCAATCCCTGGTGACTGCCCTAGGACACACTGCTACGGCCTGTAAGACATAACATTGTTCTGGTTATAGAGATTCTTTTACTACACACTGGGTAATTTACACCATGTCAATTTATGAAAGTTGTACTTATACTCAATATGGCCTCATCTATAAGGTTATATAGTAAATCCAGGTTTAGCTTTTTCTTTTGTTATAGAAACATTTACTGGTATATAAGATATGAAAGACTAATGGCTACATCTCTAAATGTGTGAGTGCTACTGTGAGAGACATTAAATACAACTTTGTGGTTCTGATGTTACACATTAACAGGCTAGGCAATATAACCTAGATCACTTTATTTGCCATTTTGGAAGATTAGCTCTCATGGTCATAATAAGTGACACAATTACAAGTAATAAAAGGAGAATTATGATCACCCTGCCGTCACATATTGAGATTGTTCATGCAAGAAGTTTAAAACCAGGTTAAATTTGTAGAGCTGTGCATTTTAGCCAAAAGGAGACAGGATAGCTTTATAATTCACAGTAGCCACTGAAGGTCATGCAGAACACTTAGAGTCAAAAAAAAAAAATGCTGGCAGGGATACCCACCACAGTGATTATGCCTGGAAGCAATGTAAGACAAAGCAAAAACAAAGCACTTTGAGAAATAGTACAGTAAAAGCATCTGTAGGGGCTGTAATATGGATTCTGTCCTACTTACGTGAGTAAAAGGGACAGCCATATTAGTCAGCAAGACATAAACCCGCTGACGAGATTTTTAAAGGTGGCCGCTTTATTATTTAGGCCTAAGTCAATAGATATTGGAACAATAAAAAAATTGAAATATGTTTTGTTGTGAAGACACACACTAGTGCGAATTGGATGTGGGTTTCACCGCATCCAATTCGCACAGCGGGAGATTGTGACCGGCTCTCTATGGAGCCGGTTCACACATCTCTGCAGCGGCACCGGTGCAATTTGCACAGGAGCCCTGTGCGTCTTTTGGTCTGTTTCAGGTCCAAATTCAGCTAAAAATTCAGGCTGAAATCGGACCTGAAACGGTGAATGAGGTCGCACCAGACTCCTGCTGTGAGCCACTGCGTGCTCACATGTGAAATGAGCCTAAAGGTCAATTAGATTTTATTAATTTTTCAACAAATATATAAGACAAAGTACCAAAGGAAAAGTATAAACAATGCCAGTAACCTGACATCAGGTCTCCTGGTATATCAAAATATAAAAATACAAAAGTCAGAATAGTGCAATCACGTGATCGAGCAATGATCACTTAAAATATAACTTTATATGAAACCCATGCATGTGTGACAGTTGATTCGTAGGAATTATGTACCCTGGTCCGGGGAGCCCCATTGGGAACCTTCTGCAACCTCAGACACAAAGGGAATGAGTAGAAAAACTGGGGCGAGTAGCTTCAAACCTATTGTTTAACCACTTCATCTGTATACCCTTTATGGACCAAAACAATTTTTTTACATTTCAGCTGTGGGTTAATTGCAAGCATTTTATTACCTAAAGCAGAACTAAGCTCTCTCTTAATCAACATTAACTATTTTAAATCTGTATGCTTCACATTAGTAAATAGAAAGGAACATATACTAGATTTAGGCCCGGTTCACACTGGTGCGACATAAGTTCGGACTTTGAAAGCACATGTCGTGTGATGTGTATAATGTGGTTTCCTACGAGAGCCATCTTAACTGGTCCGACCTGTGTCGGTCTGACTTTGGAAAAGGTTCCTGCACTACTTTGGTCTGTCTGATTTGAGCCCTTTAAATTTCATTAAAGTCGTATCCAATTCTGATCAGCATCTTAACTGATCTGACTTGTGACATGCGACTTGTCACAATGTTAGCAATGCAAAGTGTATTGAAAACAACAAAAACAAATCCAGACCCAATTTGCACTCACCCCAAGTTGGATCCCATTCATTAAAGTCTGACTGATGTCTAACCGATGTTGCAGGGCAAAGTTGGGTCAGAAGTCGTGGGACTTTCATGTCAGGGCAGCGTGAACCCGGTCTCATTTGTTTTAAACGTCTTTTTTTATTTTTTTTTTATTTTTTTTTATTTCTTCAGTTGCCTCCTGGTTTCAGGCCTAGGCCCAAATGATGTCATACATGCCAGGAGTCTTCATGGGCATTTTTTGCTTTCATCTAGAGGAGGGGATCAGGGACTTTCCCAGCTAAGTACACCCTCTTAATAATTGAATCAAAAACGCGTATGAGTTGCCACAGAGATATGTGCAACTGTGTCAGATAACTTCAGGTGCTACAAACAACCTAGTGTAAGATTACCACCGATAGCAATTTTACATAATCAGATGTGTTGCAGCTAAAAAAAAATAAATAAACTAAAAAAAAAAAAAAAACTTTGAAATTATCTTAATCCTTCCCAAAATGTCTTGTGTTCCTTGGTAATTACATATACACATAAATCCACATAAAATGCTCAATATCACAAAATAACAATACCATTTTTTATGTACATGCATCCATAAATTCCAGAAAAAAGTCCAAAAAACTTCATCCACTTTCAGTGCAATTCCAAGCATGCATAAGAAGGATAGTGATTCCAGGTGCCCAGTGCTGCAAAACATTCTTCTACATTCTATGTTCCACCTATAATTGAATTTAGGTATGCCTTCATCTTCATATATTGACCAATAATTCAAATATAGGTCTCAGTGCGCCTTCCCTACCATTGGGAGTTCAGAGGTAGACCCCAGATTTTGACACTCCACTTGGCCGCTCTGCTTTTTCAGTGCCGCTGCCCTTTTAAGGACTCTACTGGCTACATGGAAATTGATCCTCTAGCGGGACTTTTAAAGGGAACACCTACTCATGGGTCATAAAGAGTATGGAGGATATAGAAATTGTATGATAAAGTGTTTATTGATAGTATAGATATTTAAAGGGATCTGTGGTACATAGGGGTACATATGCAGCATACGTAATACATACAAAAAGATAGCAATACAAGTGCAAACAATTCACAATCATGGAACTCCAACACACATGGAACACATATGGACACTACTGCACCACTGTGTTCTACTTCAAAGATAGTTCAGAGCCACATTGTTGCTGACACACACAAAAGGTGGTCCTAAAATGAACCGTGGGGTCCCTAAACTGTGAAAATAAGGGGTACACAATATTTAGCCAACCACACAGAAATTTGCATGAATTTAACGCAATATTGCACAGTATAGCACCTACCTCCTTCTACACAAACTGTCAGCTCCCTAAACATTTCCAAACCACACTCACAAACGGTTGCAGGGAACCCATACTTTTATGGGTTGAGGGCTGCTACATTACAAAGCCCCCATTATTGGCCCTTCTAAACCTGTTGAGCACAGTTGATTGGTCAGATAGGGCATTATGGACCTTTAAAATTTGGTCCAGCAAATGTAACCATAAAATTGGTGGAACTGCAAACCTCAAACCCCTGGATTTGCTGCAAAACCACTGTGCTGAAAACCTGAATCTTATCCCTACAATGGGTCAGCAGACTGAAATGAAAACCTAAAAAAAATGTTAACTTTCCCCCATCCAAAACCAAAACATAAATTTTGAGCTGGAGTTAGGCCCTGCTGATCATTTGTTACATCAAAGTAGAAAAACTTGTTGATTTGGTATTCATTGATTTTACTATTTCAATGTGATGATCAGCAACATAAGAAGTTTAAAAACAACATAAGAAGTTTAAAAAGGCAGTGTAATGTGCAACGATGAATCTGGTGATGAAATGCAAAACACTAATTCATAGGTTACAGTATTGAAAATTAAATTGTGACATTTATACCTATGCTTAACTGCAGAGGTAGTCAGTTTGTTATTTTTATTTTAATTACTGTAACCTAGTTAATAGTATTCCTTTGTTGTCTGAAGGAATATATTCCTTATCCAGCCTAGCGTAAATTAAAATTTAATAGAACATCAGGTCGAAGTAGAATTAGGAAGCAAATGACAGCTGTTTAATTAAAAGCTAAAGCTGATTAGATGGCAGTGCCGAGAGAAATACTCCTGAGGATGAGTATAAAACTATTGAAACTCAAGGCAGAGATAATAGCTTTATTTAAATATGAATAAGCTCTTTGCAGGGCCGGTGTAAATGTTTGCCACCTCATTGGTTTGGACAAACTCAAAAATACGAATGAGCAACTTGGCAGGAGAGCTGATAAGGAATTGAATACCTGCTGTCCGCTTAAACTTCATCTGTGCCTCTATAAACAAGAATCATTATTTGGATAAAATGTATCTCTTATTAATGGATCTGGCTTTCTAAAAGAAGGTCAATGAAATGTTGGAAGTTTTGTATTATTCCTGCTTAGTTGGAAAACAATAGAAGGGGCTGAAAGGAGCAATCCCTCTCTAAACACATTCACATCTGTTCAATGCACTGACCCTCCTTCATTGCTAATTCTAATCAGTTTTTAATACAATTATCACGTTCTGATAAATTTCCTTTTTTTATGATTTGCAGCCGTTTCTGTATAGATACACAGAATTAAAAGACTGGACTAATAGCAATGACAAGTAAATTAGGGTTTATTATAATTAGATGAAAATACCTGAACTCTCAACCGGTGCTGGAATTTTTATACAGGAAAATAATACTTAAAAATAAAATAAAATTGCTCAAACAATAACTCATAGAAAATTATTAAAGCGATATTAAAGGCTATCATTTTTTTTTAAAATAACAAACAAGTCATACTTACCTGCTGTGTGCAGTGGTTTTTCACAGAGCAGCCCCGATCCTTCTATTATCGGGTCCCTGCCAACGCTCCTGGCCCTTCCTCCCTGCCAAGTGCTCCCACAGCAAGCAGCTTTCAGTGGGGGCACACAGGGAGGAGCGCTCCCGAGCCACTGCTCTGCGTGTTCATTCACACACAGAGCCGCGACTTGGCCCTGCCCCCTCTCTCTCCTCATTGGCTCCCACTGCTGTCTCAGCCAATGAGGCGGGGGAGTCCCTGGAGAGCCGAGGCACACATGCACATTGCTCGATCACGATAGGGTTCGGGTAAGTATTAGGGGGGGCTTCTGCACAGAGAAGGTTTTTTACCTTCATGCATTTTAAGACCTTTAGCCTTTAGGACCGCTTTAAGGTTAAACACTAGGCATATATAAAATACACAAATATTGCAGCTCTGTTATCATTATTAAATGACTCAAAAGATTGGCCTCTAATAGGATTAGCTACATTGGAGGTACCATCATCCAGGAAATATTGAAGGGGAACGGGAAGAGAGACTAGACCCCTACTGGATTAGATCATTAAATTTATTTTTTAAATGGAAGCAGTGTGGAATTTTATCTGATATCAGTCTCTGTATAGCATAGCAGGGAAGAAGTGTGAGAGGGTGCAGCAGTACAAGGAGCTAATCAATTCATATGCTGACAAGAAGCATGCTGATAGGAAGAGAAAGCAGAGTGACAAAAGGATGAGCTTAACACTGTGCTGCTTCTTTTTTAACTGTCTAGTCACAGGCTCGGATGGGTCCAGGACAACCTGTGCTCAGAGGTAGGGGATTGAAAGATATTGCCTAAGGACATCTAGTGTCAGAAAAAGAAGTACTGCTGAGAAATCGTTGGACTGAATCTTTTAACCACTTCAGCTCTGGAAGGTTTTACCCACTTCCTGACCAGGCTATTTTTTGCGATACAGCACTGCGTCGCTTTAACTGACAATTGCACAGTCGTTCGACGCTGTACCCAAATAATATTGATGTTCTTTTTTCCCCACAAATAGAGCTTTCTTTTGGTTGTATTTGATCACCTCTGCAGTTTTTATTTTTTGCGCTATAAACAAAAAAGTCTGACAATTTTGAATGAAAAGCAATATTTTTTATTTTCTGTTATCGAACATTCCCAATAAAAAAAATGTAAAAAAATCTAATTTTAGATTTTCAGTTTAGGCTAATATGTATTCTGCTACATATGTTTGGTAAAAAAGTTATAGGGACTATAAACTATGGGATATATTTAGGGACTTTTTATTATTTTTTTATATTTTTACTAAGTAATGGCAGCGATCAGCGATTCTTAGTGTAACTGCGACATTGTGGTGAACAAATTGGACATTAATGGCTTGATTTACTAAAGGTAAATAGGCTGTGCAGTTGTCCTCTGCAAGTACAGTTGCTCCAGAGCTTAGTGAACGAGGTAAAGCTTCACTTTGCAAAGGATACCCAATCACATGCAAGGAAAATAAAAAAAAAATTTTTTGCTTGCGCGTGATTGGATGATGGAAGTCAGCAAAGCTTTTGCTTATTTACTATGGAGCAACTGCACTTTGCAAAGTGCACAGTCTATTTGCCTTTAGTAAATCAACCCCTAAGTGACACTTTTTGGGGACCAGTGACACCAATGCAGTGATCAGTGCTAAAAAAAATGCACTGCCACAGTATAAATGACACTGGCAGGGAAGAGGTTAACACCAGCAGCGATCAAAGGGTTAAGTGTGTCCCTGGGGGGGTGCTTACTAACTGTGTGGGGAATGGATACACTGGAGGAAAAGAGATCTGTATTTCAGCTTAGCTGAAACACAAGATTTCTCTTTTGCTCCCTGACAAATCATCGGTCTGCCTTGTTTACAGTGGCGTCAGCAGGGGGGCTGACGGTGGCTGGAGCTCCCAGTGGGTCCCCAAAAAGCCCCGGGTCTCGGGCATGCACGGTTCTAATATTAGCCCAGTGCATTTCCACTGAGCGGGGACCGATCTGACCCCAAGCACGGCCGAGTAACATAGCAGGCCCCGCCTTCTGGAGCCTGCAGCGCCTATGATGGACATCCCACTGGTCCAATGCGGGGACCGGGGGACGTGTGACGTCCATCATAGGCGCTGCAAGTTCCAGAAGGCGGGAATTGCAATGCGGCCACCACGCCACTGTCAGAAGATCCCCACTCGGCGCTCAGGTGGGCGGCTTTCCTCTCCTGTCATCATGGCTCTGGCTGCCTGGAGTGCCTGCTGTGTGTGATGGGCACACGGCACACTATGGCTGAACTGCAGGAAGAGGTCACGTCACCTGTGTGTCGGTGTCAGGTAGGTCAGTGTATGTCTGGTAGGTCAGTGTAAGTCAGGTAGGTCAGTGTATGTCAGGTAGGTCAGTGTGTGTCAGGTAGGTCAGTGTGTGCCAGGTAGGTCAGTGTGTGTCAGGTAGGTCAGTGTATTTCATGTAGGTCATTGTAAGTCAGGTAGGTCAGTGTATGTCAGGTAGGTCAGTGTGCGTCAGGTAGGTCAGTTTATGTCAGGTAGGTCAGTGTGTGTCGTCAGGTAGGTCAGTGTATGTCAGGTAGGTCAGTGTGTGCCAGGTAGGTCAGTGTGCGTCAGGTAGGTCAGTGTATGTCAGGTAGGTCAATGTGGGTCAGTTTATGTCAGGTAGGTTAGTGTGTGTCGTTGTCAGGTAGGTCAGTGTATGTCAGGTAGGTCAGTGTGTGTCAGGTAGGTCAGTGTATGTCAGGTAGGTCAGTGTGGGTCAGTGTATGTCAGGTAGGTCATATATGCAGTGGGCAGTCCGCAACTAGTTAATTAGCTATTTCTTCTTATACTGTTTTTCTTTTACTTGAGTTTTGCTTTAAACCAAACCTTTACAGCGAGAATATATAGGCTACCTTTACTTAATTCTATATTTTGAAAATGCTACTTGCCTAATCATGTCTAAGATGCTAACCTGTAACAAATATAGATATCAGGTTTTCTGATTACATGCTTGTTCTGAGCCAGTATAACCCTGCTGCTGAGACTGGCAATGAAAATTGTACTGTTCCATAACAACATATGCAGGTTTAAGGCATCACCCAATGATGGTTTGTATAATGCCGCGTACACACGGTCGGACTTTCCGGCGGACTTGGTCCGGCACACTTTCTGACGGACTTTGTCCGCCAGGTGCGCCGGACTTTAAAACGGACGGACTTGCCCACACACGACCGGACTTTTCCGGCGGGCTCTGTCCGCCCGTCTTTCCGACGGACTTTCGCCGGAGTTACGGCGGACTCTCAGAATGAACGGACTTGCCCACACACGGACAAGTCCGTTCATTTTGAACGTGACTCGGGTACGACGGGACTAGAAAAGGAATTCAATCTCGCCGCTTTTTTTGGCGAGATTGAAACCTTGCGAGCCCCGTCGCAGGCCCTTAGGTCTGGTATGGAACTTTAAGGGGAACCCCCTACGCCGAAAAACCGGCGTGGGGGTCCCCCCCAAAATCCATACCAGACCCCGATCCGAGCACGCAGCCTGGCCGGTCAGGAAAGGGGGTGGGGACGAGCAAGCGCCCCCCCCTCCTGAACCGTACCAGGCCGCATGCCCTCAACATGGGGGGTGGGTGCTTTGGGGGAGGGGGGCGCCCTGCTGGGCCCCCCACCCCAAAGCACCTTGTCCCCATGTTGATGAGGACAAGGGCCTCTTCCCGACAACCCTGGCCGTTGGTTGTCGGGGTCTGCGGGCGGGGGCTTATCGGAATCCGGGAGCCCCCTTTAATAAGAGGGCCCCCAGATCCCGCGCCCCCACCCTATGTGAATGAGTATGGGGTATATGGTACCCCTACCCATTCACCTAGGGAAAAAGTGTCAATAATAAAACACACTACACAGGTTTTTAAAATAATTTATTAAACAGCTCCGGGGGTCTTCCTCCGGCTTCGGGGGTTCCTCCGGTTGCTCTTCTCCCGGCGTCCGGTTGGTTCTTCTCCGCTCTCTTCTCCCGGTGTTCCAGTTCTTCGGCCGGCTCCTCTGCTGTCTTCAGGTAGCTCTCTTGCCAGCAAAGGTCCGGGCTTCTGGGCTTCTGGGCTGCTGGGCTTCTTCCCTCTTCTCTTCTCCAGATGTTGACACGACGCTCTCTCCGGCTGGACTGCTCCCTGAGGGCTCCGTTGTGACTTATATAGGCGGAGACCCCGCCCCCTAATGATGTCACAGTCCCTGGGCATGCTGGGACTGTGACGTTTTAGGGGGCGTGGTCAACATCGCTCGGTGACCACGCCCCCTAAAACGTCACAGTCCCAGCATGCCCAGGGACTGTGACATCATTAGGGGGCGGGGTCTCCGCCTATATAAGTCACAACGGAGCCCTCAGGGAGCAGTCCAGCCGGAGAGAGCGTCGTGTCAACATCTGGAGAAGAGAAGAGGGAAGAAGCCCAGAAGCCCAGAAGCCCGGACCTCTGCTGGCAAGAGAGCTACCTGAAGACAGCAGAGGAGCCGGCCGAAGAACTGGAACACCGGGAGAAGAGAGCGGAGAAGAACCAACTGGACGCCGGGAGAAGAGGAACCGGAGGAACCCCCGAAGCCGGAGGAAGACCCCCGGAGCTGTTTAATAAATTATTTTAAAAACCTGTGTAGTGTGTTTTATTATTGACACTTTTTCCCTAGGTGAATGGGTAGGGGTACCATGTACCCCATACTCATTCACATAGGGCGGGGGTGCGGGATCTGGGGGCCCTCTTATTAAAGGGGGCTCCCGGATTCCGATAAGCCCCCGCCCGCAGACCCCGACAACCAACGGCCAGGGTTGTCGGGAAGAGGCCCTTGTCCTCATCAACATGGGGATAAGGTGCTTTGGGGTGGGGGGCCCCACAGGGCGCCCCCCTCCCCCAAAGCACTCACCCCCCATGTTGAGGGCATGCGGCCTGGTACGGTTCAGGAGGGGGGGGGCGCTCGCTCGTCCCCACCCCCTTTCCTGACCGGCCAGGCTGCGTGCTCGGATCGGGGCCTGGTATGGATTTTAGGGGGGACCCCACGCCGGCTTTTCGGCGTAGGGGCTTCCCTTTAAAATCCTTACCAGACCTAAGGGCCTGGTATGCCCCGCGCTCGCCGCAATAGGAAAATTTGTTTTTCCTATTGCAGCGAGCGCGAGATGCAATACCCTGCCCTCGTGTTGTATCTGGTCCGTCGGACCAGCATACACACGAGCGGGCTTTCCGTCGGACCAGCACACAGACGAGCGGACTTTCCGCCCAAAACTGGGTCCGACGTAAAGATTTAAAACTTGTTTCAAATCTAGGTCCGGCGGACTTTGGGGAAAAAGTCCGCCGGAAAAGTCCGCTGGCGCCTACACACGGGCGGATTGTCCGGCACACTCTGGTCCGCCGGAAAGTCCGACCGTGTGTACGCGGCATAAGATTTACAAGAATACGCTGATTCTTGCTGCAGAAATTCACTTTATTCCCATAATCACCCACATGTATGTAGACTTAAGGTACAAATGACATTAGCTTAGTTATTCCAAATCCTTATGGTTTTATACTTTCAGGCATAGAAGGAAATGCAACACAGGACAGGTTGTTGTCTCTCCGAAATTTTGCTTACCTTACTTGAGGCCTATGTGGTCTTTCCAGAAATCTGGCTTACAGCCATAGGTATGAGCACTCACATCAAATATCGGTAAGTGTATCCAATGGTAACACAAAACATGGCTAATGCATTTTTTACCAAATGGTAATTAATTGTACACGTCACAAAAAAAAAAAAGCAATGAATTATACTAAAATGAACTCTGATCAGGCAACATCTATCTGCAAAGCCAAAATTATATTTTGCGTAAGTACTGTGATTACCATAAATCAAACATAATCATTGCAGAAGTCTTTAACACTGTAATAACATCTTTCTGTCTTATGTTGATGCTCATTTGCTGAATATCCCACAGGCAGTGATTTTATAGGATATATAAATGCATTATTTTACCTAATTACTTTAATTGATGGAACTTCCAAATTACTAGAAGCCATTTCCCGGTAATATTTTACTGCCTCTATATGCATTAATAGACCTTTTGAAACGAAAAAAAAAAAAAACTTCCTTTTGCTATTTGTCTCTTTGATCTAAAGGGTCAGTTTAAATCAAGGTTTGCTTCCAGAAATATGCACAAACATATTATACATTCATACATAAGTATCCATTGAGAATATGGTCATATTATATTTACACAATCCTATGTCTTCTTTATCTATAAATGATACTATACTTAAATTGTTTCCTCTTAGACGATTGTGTGATTATGGTCATGGAGATGTGAGCATGTAAATGTAACTTATGATTTACCCGAGAATCTCAGTAAGGTACCTTTATTACACAAAGTACACATATGCTTCTGTATTCAGCTAAAAAAAATGTTTTAGCAGAGTTCCACACCCAAGAAAAAATAATATTTACTCTTCCAATAAAATACACATTGTACAACAACCATACCCAGCAATATAATTAAATGGGCACAGCTGACACGCCAATCCCCAGAGGAGACTTAAGCCTCGTACACACGATCGGATTTTCAAACGGGAATTGTGTGTTGACAGACTGTTGGCCTAAAATCCGACCGTTTGTATGCTCCATTGGACAATTGTTGTCGGATTTTCCGCGGACAAAATTTTGGATGCCAGGATTATAAATTTTCCGCGGACAACGGTCTGTTGTCGGATTTTCCTATCGTGTGCACACAAGTCCGTCATACAAAAGTCCAAAGTACAAGCACGCATGCTCAGAAGCAAGAACGAGCCGGAAGCGGTCGGTCTTGTAAACTAGCATTCGTAATGGAGAATTAACATTCGTAACGCGGCAAATTATGAAATCTCGAAATGCAACGCACATTCTCTTCTTCTTTAATGGGATAATAATGAAGCTGTTTTGCTGGTGATACTGATGGAGTTATGGCAAACACATTTTCAAAGGCTCTTTTTTTCTAGTGATATCAAGAATAATATTATCATGCTTGTTATTTATTTTTGGTGCAAGTTACCACAACACCATTATCCCGTAGTTTTTAAGATCAAAGATACAACTATGTTGGTGTCCCTTGTTAATTTTACATTGTATATTTTAAAATGTAACTGCCTACTCCCGAACTGTCTTTTGAAGTAAAACACATAGCCAAGTATTATTCTCCACAGTTTTTTTTATTATGCATTAATACAATTAGACATGCTATCTGCCAATAGAACTTAACCAAAAAGTGCATTCTATGCATCCAAAAATATAGAAAATATACCAAATCAAATCATTATTCAACCAAAAAATAAAACAAAAGCCTCATGCATGTGTCCTTCTTAATATAAAGGGTCGTCAATGCTAAGAGTTGGTGAAAGCAGGGGTCTGTCATCTGGGGATAATTCCAAAAATCATCCAGATTATTCTCCTGGAGCTCCCGCAGCAAAGGCATATGACATAATTGGTCACGATTAAAAAAGCAACACATTTTTGGTCCAATAAATCCTCCTCCTCCTGTTCCTGGACTGGACTTGGGTCAAAGCAATAACTCTAAGGACAATAATAAATAACACGTTATCTTCTCCAATTCCACAACATGGCTGGTTGATGAACGACCGTTCAGAAACTAACTGAAAAGCGCAAAATGAAGAGCGCAAATGAAAAGCGCAAAATGAAAAGCACGAAATGAAAAGCGCAAAATGAAAAGCGCGAATCAACACTCACCAAACTACTAACATGAAATTAACAGAAGGAGCCCAAAGGGTGGCGCCTGACAATTGAACTTCCTCTTTATCGGCTCGTAGTACGTCTAGTATGTCACTACGTGCGTGTTTGTTGGCCGACAATTGTGTACAAGACAAAATCCAGGCAGACGCCCTTTGGAGACGCAACAGATGCAACATCGGAGCCTTCAAATTGCTGCGCATCCTCCAGCAGCATGTACCCAACACTGTGATCTAATAGTTCTGGGGACTCCTCCATGCATGATAGTGGGTCTATGGAAGGAGTGACTGTGGACAAGGAGCCGGTGGAATAGGCCGCTTTGGCAGCTGTATTGGAAGGCAAACTACTCTGAGCCTGGGTGACAGATAAGGAGGATGAGGACGGCTTTGTTATCCACTCCACCAACTCTTCTGCATGTTGTGGCTCAATAACATGGCCAGCAGCAGAAACAAAGGAGCCTGTCAGTGTCTGCCTCTCCTTGGTGGCCTTCCGGACATGATGTATATTTTGTTTTGCAACACAACACTACACTGTATTAGATACTGTGTACACTAACAGAAGTGTAGTAAAAATTTTACACACTTTATTAGATACTGTGTACACCACCTGCACTGTATTAGCAACTGTACTACGGCTGCACTGTATTTTATACTGTGTACACCACCAGAAGTGTAGTAGACACTGTACACACTGTATTAGATACTGTGTACACCTCCTGCACTGTATTAGCAACTGTACTATGGCTGCACTGTATTGCGTACTGTGTACACCACCAGAAATGTAGTAGAAACTGTACACACCGTAGTAGATACTGTGTACACCGCCTGCACTGTATTAGCAACTGTACTATGGCTGCACTGTATTTTATACTGTGTACACCACCAGAAGTGTAGTAGAAACTGTACACACTGTATTAGATACTGTGTACACCGCCTGCACTGTATTAACAACTGTACTACCTCTACACTGTATTGTGTACACCACTAGAAGTGTAGTAGAAAATGTACACACTGTATTAGATACTGTGTACACCACCAGAAAAGTAGTAGAAAGTGTACTACGGCTGCACTGTATTGTGTACTGTGTACACTACCAGAAGTGTAGTAGAAACTGTACACGCTGTATTAGATACTGTGTACACCGCCTGCACTGTATTAGCAACTGTACTATGGCTGCACTGTATTATGTACTGTGCACACCACCAGAAGTGTAGTAGAAACTGTACACACTGTATTAGATACTGTGTACACCGCCTGCACTGCATTAGCAACTGTACTACGGATGCACTGTATTTTATACTGTGTACACCACCAGAAGTGTAATAGACACTGTACACGCTGTATTAAATACTGTGTACACCGCCTGCACTATATTAACAACTGTACTATGGCTGCACTGTATTATGTACTGTGTACACCACCAGAAGTGTAGTAGAAACTGTACACATTGTATTAGATACTGTGTACACCACCTGCACTGTATTAGCAACTGTACTACGGCTGCACTGTATTTTTTACTGTGTACACCACCATAAGTGTAGTCTTGCAGTGCATTATGGGGCATTCTGTGGCACTTGAATTTGCCGCGAACGCCCCATAATGTTCGCTCTTCGGCGAACAAACACCTGATGTTCAAGTCGAACGTATGTTCGACTTGAACATCAAGCTCATCCCTAGAAATATCCCTTGTAATAGAAAAAAAGCATGGCAGGACCTCTTAAACATGAGGTCTGGGGTCAAAAGGACCTCAGATTTCATTTTTACACTAAAATGCAATAATAAAAAAAAAATTAAATGTCATGTGAAAAAGTAAATATAAAAAATTCCCCTTTAAGAGCATTGGGTGGAAGTGACGTTTGAGGTCGATTCCACCCTCCAATGCTATGGAGCCAAGCGGGGGACATCTTTCCCTCATTCGGCATCCAGGCAGTGAGACGAGAGGAAAAAAATCGGCTCCGCCGTTACCGACGGCTCTGGTAAGTGGCGGAGATGACTGGAGAGCAGCGGGGGGGGGGGGCATCTGCCACTGAGACCACTCTTATCTGAAAAAGGACAGTCCGTTGTTTTTAAAAATACCGGGGTTTTGGCATCTAGCTGCTGCCATAACAACGGTATTTAACATCAAATTAGTGACGTATAACGACAGCGGCTGGTCCTTAAGTAGTTTCATTTTAACTGACACTCCCAGCAGTTCTCATAGGGCAGTGTGAACTTCCACCGGGAGACATGCGATGCGGGAACCCGCAGTGGATTCACAGGGTTCCCATATCGCAGCAGTGTGAACCGGCCCTTAGCTTGTTACAGTAGCTTGTTCAAATAACCTTTGGAAAAAAAAAAACCCTGAAAGCTGATGTACAGAGCTGCACCAGATTTTGCACTCTTAAGTTTTAGTAAATCAACCCCACTGTCTCAGCTTATCCTGTTGGATAAGCTGGACATGAAATATAATTTGGCATGCACAAAAACGTTTGTCATCACTTGGTTACCAAACTACTACATTGTACAGGAGTCACAGAAGAAGACTATGGGTTAATGTAATACAAGATATAGGTGGAGAGTTACTAAAACTGGAGAGTTCAAAATCTGGTGCAGCTCTGCATAGAAAGCAATCAGCTTCCAAGTTTTATTGTTAAAGCTTAGTTGAAGAAGCTGAAGTTAAAAGCTGATTGACTACCGTTCACAACTGCAACAGATTCTGAGTGCACCAGTTTTAATAAATCTACCCCATAGACACAATCATACTTGCCAGTAGTTGACTTTTTAGGTACCCCAATGAATACAATTACATGTGCATATATATATTTTTTTTTTTAACATTATTAAAAGTACAAATATCACCAAGGTAAAATAGAATTAAAGTGGGGGGAAAAAACATTGAGATACAGTTACTTTAGCATCTTATACACAAATTTGACTATCCAACACCCATTAGCTACAGTATTGCAAACCACTAGCAGTGTAAATCTATACAGTATGTCAAGCAATAATGCCTTACTATAACCGTATTGTATATGTACTTAGCTGAGTAGGTGATGGACTAGTGATTTGGTGTTGACAAACCAATAAACTGACTACAGCACAGCTGAAGGAGGTAGAGGCCATATTCCAATACACATCCTGGTATAATATGGCCAAACTCCAAGGCACTCTGGGCAAACTAAATCTTATTTTGATCACACTAAGTTAGGCTATATTTTGAGGTAATAGTGTTGTGATCAATATGTGTTGACCTGAGTTTCTTTCTTTTTTCCATTCACTATGGCATAATGTAGCAAATCCCTAAGGTGATGTGCAGATCCTTGTTATTTATAAGGGAAGATTTACAAGAAATGGTGCACACAGAATCTGGTGCAGCTGTGCACAGTAACCAATCAGCTTTTTATTGTCAAAGCTTAACTGGTTCCCGACCGGCTTACGTCTATTTACGGGGGAAGAATGACTTCCCTGCCCGAAACCCCGTACTCGGGGTTTCCTTTAAGAGCCGCCAGAGGGCGCGCACACTGCACGGCGGGGGTCCCGATGTGTGTGGCCAGCAGTCGCGTGCACAAGCGCCAACACGGGGATTTGTGTGTGTAAACACACAAATCCCTGTGCTGTCAGAGGAGAGGAGACATGTTGTTTGTTCCTAGTAAGTAGGAGCAGCTATATGTCTCCTCTCCTACTCAGTCCAATCCCCATACAGTTAGAACACACTGAGGAAACACATTTAACCCCTTGATCGCCCCCTAGTGTAAACCCCTTCCTTACCAGTGACATTTACACAATAATCAGTGCATTTTTTATAGCACTGATCGCTATATAAATGTCAATGGTCCCAAAAATGTGTCAAAAGTGTCCAATCTGTCCATCGCAATACCACTAAAATTTGCAGATCACCACCATTACTAGTAAAAAAAATTAAAATAAAAATGCCATAAATCTTTCCCATAGTTTGTAAACGCTATAACTTTTGCGCAAACCAATCATTACACACTTATTGGGATTTTTTTTTTTTTTTTACCAAAAATATGTAGAAGAATATATATTGTCCTAAACTGATGAAGAAATTTGTTTTTTAAAAACATTTTTGGGGATATTTATTATAGCAAAAAGTAAAAAATATTGTTTTTTTTCAAAATTGTCGCTGCTTTTGTTTTTTGTAGAGATAAACAAATAGCACCAAAAGAAAGCTCTATTTGTGGGAAAAAAGGACGCAAATATCGTTTGGGTACAGCATTGCATGACCGCGCAATTACCAGTTAAATCGACGCAGTGCAGAATTGTAAAAAGTGCTCTGGCCAGGAAGGGGTAAAACTTTTCCGGGGCTGAAGTGGTTAACTAAACAAGCTGAAGTTAGAAGCTGATTGGTTACTAGGCACATCTGCCCCAGATTTTGTGTGCACCAGTTTTATTAAACCTCCCCCATAGAGTCATGATTTCTTTAGGTCACTATATCCATGGACATTGTCAAGATTTTGTTTTTTGTACACCATTTGTACTGCATAAATGTAAGTACATGTGATGTTTTGTATGATTGCTTTACATAATAAAAATGTACAGTATATGCTAAAAAAAAAAAATATATAAAAAAAATTAGATTTTGTAATTAAATATTGCAATTCATATCACTAACGTTAATTTAATTTTGACCTAGATTACTTTCATTTTCTGAGCTCAGTATAACCCTAAATATATGTAAAAATCAACCTAGCCACTCCTCCCATACTCATCTTTAGGGATGAGCTTCGAGTTCGAGTCGAACTCATGTTCGACTCGAACATTGGCTGTTCGCAAGTTCGTCGAACAGCGAACAATTTGGGGTGTTTGCGGCAAATTCGAATGCTGCGGAACACCCTTTAAAAGTCTATGGGAGAAATCAAAAGTGCTAATTTTAAAGGCTAATATGCAAGTTATTGTCATAAAAAGTGTTTGGGGACCCAGGTCCTGCCCCAGGGGACATGGATCAATGCAAAAAAAAGTTTTAAAAACGGCCGTTTTTTTAGGAGCAGTGATTTTAATAATGCTTAAAGTCAAACAATAAAAGTGTAATATCCCTTTAAATTTCGTACCTGGGGGGTGTCTATAGTATGCCTGTAAAGGGGCGCATGTTTCCTGTGTTTAGAACAGTCTGACAGCAAAATGACATTTTGAAGGAAAAAACTCATTTAAAACTACCCGCGGCTATTAATGCATTGCCGACAATACACATAAAAGTTCATTGATAAAAACGGCATGGGAATTCCCCAAAGGGGAACCCCGAACCAAAATTAAAAAAAAAAAATGACGTGGGAGTCCCCCTAAATTCCATACCAGGCCCTTCAGGTCTGGTATGGATATTAAGGGGAACCCCAGCCAAAATTTAAAAAAAAAAAATGACGTGGGGTTCCCCCTAAATTCCATACCAGACCCTTCAGGTCTGGTATGGATTTTAAGGGGAACCCCGCGCCAAAAAAAAAAAAAAAAAACGGCGTGGGGTCCCCCCAAAAATCCATACCAGACCCTTATCCGAGCACGCAACCTGGCAGGCCGCAGGAAAAGAGGGGGGGACGAGAGTGCGGCCCCCCCCCCTCCTGAACCGTACCAGGCCACATGCCCTCAACATTGGGAGGGTGCTTTGGGGTAGCCCCCCAAAACACCTTGTCCCCATGTTGATGAGGACAAGGGCCTCATCCCCACAACCCTGGCCGGTGGTTGTGGGGGTCTGCGGGCGGGGGGCTTATCGGAATCTGGAAGCCCCCTTTAACAAGGGGACCCCCAGATCCCGGCCCCCCCCTGTGTGAAATGGTAAGGGGGTACAAAAGTACCCCTACCATTTCACTAAAATCTGTCAAAAATGTTAAAAATTACAAGAGACAGTTTTTGACAATTCCTTTATTTAAATACTTCTTCTTTCTTCTATCTTCCTTCATCTTCTGGTTCTTCTGGTTCTTCCTCCGGCGTTCTCGTCCAGCATCTCCTCCGCGGCGTCTTCTATCTTCTTCTCCTCGGGCCGCTCCGCACCCATGGCATGGGGGGAGGCTCCCGCTCTTCTCTTCATCTTCTTCATCTTCTTCTCTTCTTCCTTCTTCTCTTCTTCATTTTCTTCTCCGGGCCGCTCCGCAATCCCCGCAAAGGGGGATTTAGGGGGAACCCCACGTCATTTTTTTTTTTTTATTTTGGCCGGGGTTCCCCTTAATATCCATACCAGACCTGAAGGGCCTGGTATGGCATTTAGGGGGACTCCCACGTCATTTTTTTTTTTTAATTTTGGTTCGGGGTTCCCCTTTGGGGAATTCCCATGCCGTTTTTATCAATGAACTTCTATGTGTATTGTCGGCAATGCAATAGCCGCGGGTAGTTTTAAATGAGTTTTTTCCTTCAAAATGTCATTTTGCTGTCAGACTGTTCTAAACACAGGAAACATGCGCCCCTTTACAGGCATACTATAGACACCCCCCAGGTACGAAATTTAAAGGGATATTACACTTTTATTGTTTGACTTTAAGCATTATTAAAATCACTGCTCCTGAAAAAACGGCCGTTTTTAAAACTTTTTTTTGCATTGATCCATGTCCCCTGGGGCAGGACCCGGGTCCCCAAACACTTTTTATGACAATAACTTGCATATTAGCCTTTAAAATTAGCACTTTTGATTATTCATGTTCGTGTCCCATAGACTTTAACGGTGTTCGCGTGTTCGAACGAACTTTTTTCCTGTTCGCATGTTCTGGTGCGAACCGAACAGGGGGGTGTTCGGCTCATCCCTACTCATCTTCAAAATCTACAGTGACTCATGATTTAATGGTCCTCCATACTAGGGATGACCCCGATGTTCGGGTGTTCGTCTGTTCACCAAACAGTGAACATTATGCGGTATTTGCAGCAAATTCGAAGGCCGCGGAACCCCGTTGAAGTCTATGGGACACTAACATGAAAAAACAAAAGTGCTCATTTTAAAGGCTTAAATGCAAGTTATTGTCATAAAAAGTGTTTGGGCCCCGGGTCCTGCCCCAGGGGACAAGCATCAATGCAAAAAAAAGTTTTAAAAACAGGTGTTTTTTCAGAAGCAGTGATTTTAATAATGCTTAAAGTGAAACAATAAAAATGAAATTTTTTTTTAACCACTTCAATACAGGGCACTTACACCCTCTTCCTACCCAGGTCATTTTTCAGCTTTCAGCGCTGTCACACTTTGAATGACAATTGCGCAGTCATGCCACACTGTAACCATGTGACATTTTTATCATTTTCTTCACACAAATAGAGCTTTCTCTTGGTGGTATTCAATCACTTCTGGGTTTTTTATTTTTTCCTAAAAAAAAAAAAGACAGAAAATTTTGAAAAAAAAAAAGGCAAAGTCTTTCGGCTATAGCGTGGGCGGGAAGTGGTTAAATAACTAAGCAAATGAGGCTTGCTTTTTTCATGTGCCCAGCAACTGGAATGGGGCTGGGAGGACTGGTATGGTCTAAAACATAAGACATCTGGCTCACTGATTTTTTGTACAATTTGTTCTGGTCAAAACTGAGGTAACACAAAGTCGTAAAGCACTATAGTTCTTCATAGCTGAGCATGGGTTATTGGTCCTGTGTTTTACATTCATCATTATTAAAGATCATAATAACCCTAAATAAAAGACAAGAACTGTCTATTTAAAAAAACATAGGTTAGCCGTTTAGAACACAAAATGGCTGACATTTTGGATCCTTTAAAATGTCTAGTTTGAAATCTTTTTTAAAATCTTCAATTTAATTTAGTTGCTAGACACATGGTGGGGTCGGTTTGAGTGTTCTGTTCTGGCCAGCAAGATGCAAATGCCATTTTGACTCCTCAGTAAAGAATCACTATTAGAGACCAGTACCATAGCAACAGGAGTAGCAGTGGTAACAGCTACTATGGGACTCTTGACTCAGAGATAGGGGTGCTTTGGGTATTTTTTTTCTCTTTGTACATCAAAAAAGCATCATTACAGTTTACCTAACAGGCAAGGCATATTAGCCAAATAGGAAAATGGCAGTCGAGTCTTATGGGGTGCTGTGGTGAGCAGCCCTTCTTCTCTTTCCAGCAGTTGCATTATATTCTTCACTTGTGTCTAGAACTATGATTCACTCCTACACTCACACAAGTGATTGTAACAGCATTTAGCTAAATGAACCCAAACAGCCACTGAAACCTTTTACTGAAAAGACCTTTAACCAAAGTAATGGGATATATCAAGATATCACTATATCAAGCATGCTTCCATTAAAGCTATTATCCAGCTGGAAGGTCACAAAGAGTTTTTACTCCAAAGTAGTTAAAATAGTGACCTCCATTAATATCAGCATTCCGGATGACCTTTCACATTTCATACTTCAACATTTATTTGATCTAAATATTCTGATGAAGGTAAAATTATGACAAATTAGACCTCAAACAATGCTTTCTAAATCTTGCTGAACGTAAAAGGTCAGACTTTATCATATTAATTCTCCAACATAACATTCTTTATAGGGAAAACAAATAGAAACATTTCCAAAAGAAGCAGCAAAATCTTTCTATCTTTATACTGTGTAATATTAACAGCTGATGATCTATTAAATGTCTATATGGCAGAGTGGTGGTCTGAAGTGTGAGTGGACATCTTGTTCTAGTCTGGCATCAGGATCCAACCTGAGCCCACCAGCACTAAGTGATTTACGATGCACAATCTTTCCTCCCCCATATGCCCCTTCCCCTGATCTCTCTGTCAAAATAGATGGCACAACTATAAGCCCATCCCCACATGCCAAGGTTTTAGGTATAGTCCTGGACTCTGAACTCTCCTTCAAGCAACACATCCAATCACTGTCCAAATCCTGCCGCCTCATCCTCCGCAACATCTCCAAAATACGCCCCTTTCTAACCAATGAAACAAAAAAGCTCTTAATTCACTTGCTGGTCATCTCTCGCCTTGACTACTGCAACTCCATTCTCATTGGCTTACCTCTACATAGTCTATCACCTCTTCGATCCATCATGAATGCTGCTGCCAGACTCATCCACCTTACCAATCGCTCTGTGTCTGCCACTCCTCTCTGTCAATCTCTCCACTGGCTTCCGCTCGGCCAAAGAATTAAATTCAAAATACTAACAACTACGTACAAAGCCATCCACAATTTCGCCCCCAGCTACATCACTAGGTTAGTCTCTAAATACCAACCTACTCATTCTCTTCATTCCTCTCAAGACCTCCTGCTCTATAGCTCCCTCGTCACCTCCTCCCTTGCTCGCCTCCAGGACTTTTCCAAAGCCTCTCCAATCCTATGGAATGCCCAACCCCAATCTGTCTGCTTATTTCCTACTTTATTATCTTTTAGACGATCCCTGAAAACCCTCCTCTTCAGAGAAGCCTATCCTACCCACACCTAACAACTGTATTTTCATTTTCTCCATCAGCTCACCCCCCACAGTTATTACCTTTTTGTTTCCACTTGACCCTCCCTTCTAGATTGTAAGCTCTAATGAGCAGGGCCCTCTGATCCCTCATGTATTGATTTGTATTGTAAGTGTAATGTCTGCCCTCATGTTGTAAAAAGCGCTGCGCAAACTGTTGGCGTTATATAAATCCTGTATAATAATAATAATAATAATAATTTACCTCTCAATCATATTGCCTACTGTGTCAACCAGTAGGCACAACCAGTGTCAAACTATCCCAAGTAAGCATGCTAATCCTATATATGGCATGCTTGAGTAGTTATTATGCAACTGTTGTATTTGATATGTTCTCAGTTTAAATGGTCCTTTTAAGTGTTGCTAATATCTATCTATCTATCTATCTATCTATCTATCTATCTATCTATCTATCTATCTATCTATCTATCTATATATATATATATATATATATATATACACACACACACACACAGTATCTCACAAAAGTGAGTACACCCCTCACATTTTTGTAAATATTTTATTATATATTTTCATGTGACAACACTGAAGAAATTACACTTTGTTACAATGTAAAGTAGTGAGTGTACAGCTTGTATAACAGTGTAAATTTGCTGTCCCCTCAAAATAACTCAGTACACAGCCATTAAAGCGGGGGTCCACCTATCTATCGTTTTTTTTTTTTTTGAGTTCATTCACAAACTTTTCTTCTCAGCATTACATACTCACATATTGTGTGTAATATGTCCGCCTGTGTCAGATTTCGTCGGAAAGAATAACTTATATTATTCACTGCAGGCGGTTTCCATCTTCATTGTGGGCATTTGAAGCCCACAAGCATTTATTTCCTGGATGTGGTGAATGCTGTGCTCCCAGCATTCACTGCTCGTTCCCGCACATGCTCAGTGGCATCCTGGGAAGCCTGAGACTAGCTCCCAGGAGTCTGGGAGAGTCTAGAAACACGCCTACTCCCACGGGAGGAGAACCAGGAAGTGCAAAGAAGAATAGAAAAATAAAAGGTAATTACGGCGATTTAAATTTTTTTAAACGGCATGTCAGCATCTAGGCAAGGAAGAGAATACATACAGATATTGTTCAAAATTTGGGTGGAACCCCGCTTTAATGTCTAAACCGCTGGCAACAAAAGTGAGTTAACCCCTAAGTGAAAATGTCCTTTTCCCTCCCCGGTGTCATGTGACTCATTAGGTGTTCTTGCATATCTCTTGCATCTTGTTATCTCACATATATATTATTATTCTTATGATAGCCAAATTTATCACCCTAACTCCTATCGCAGCTTTTACACTACATAGATAGTAATATACCAAAACATGCGGATTGTTCCTGTTGCAATTAAATGTGCTATATAAATAAATAAGAGTTGAAATGCATTTCCCACTCTATCAAGCTTGTCATGTGCACTTTTTAAATTTGATCAATTAATTGGTTAGTGTAATGTTTACTATCTTTACTCACTCCAAACCACTCCACACAGTTACTCTGCCCAGTACAAAAAAGTTACTGTGCTCAGTCCAGCCTTTCCACAGTTACTCCAGCCACTCCAACCACACAACAGTTACTCAAGCCACTCCTCCCAGTTACTCTGCCCACTCCACTTGTAGACTACTGCTGGAGGCAAGAACACTTCACACAATTTCCCCAGAAATTGTAGCTTTTCTAGTTAGTGTTACAAGGTCTCATGTGTGAAGCAGGTGTGTTAAATTAAATTTGGTGTTATTGCTCTCACTCTCTCATACTGGTCAGTGGAAGTTCAACATGCCACCTCATGGCATAGAACTCTCTGAGGATCTGAAAAAAAAGTTGCTCTACATAAAGATGGCCTAGGCTATAAGAAGATTGCCAAGACCCTAAAACTGAGCTATAGCACGGTGGCCAAGACCATACAGCAATTTAACAGGACAGGTTCCACTCAGAATAGGCCTCGCCATGGTTGACCTAAGAAGCTGAGTGCATGTGCTCAGCGTCATATCCAGAGGTTGTCTTTGGGGAATAGACGTATGAGTGCTGCCAGCATTGCTGCAGAGGTTTAAGGGGTGGGGGTCAGCCTGTCAGTGCTTAGACCATACGCCGCACGCTGCATCAACTTGGTCTGCATGGCTGTCATCCCAGAAGGAAGCTTCTTTTAAAGATGATGCACAAGAAAGCCTGCAAACAGTTTGCTGAAGACAAGCAGACTAAGGACATGGATTACTAGAACCATGTCTTTAGTCTGATGAGACCAAGATAAATGTATTTGTTCCAGATGGTGTTAAGCATGTGTGGCAGCAACCAAGTGAGGAGTACAAAGACAAGTGTGTCTTACCTACAGTCAAGCATGGTGGTGGGAGTGTCATGGTCTGGGGCTGCATAAGTGCTGCCGGCACTGAGCTACAATCCATTGAGGGAACAATGAAGGCCAACATGTACTCTGACATACTGAAGCAGAGCGTAATCCCCTACCTTCAGAGACTGGGCCGCATTCCAACATGATAACGACCCCGAACACACCTCCAAGACGACCCCTGCCTTGCTAAAGAAGCTAAGGGTAAAGGTGATGGACTGGCCAAGCATGTCTCCAGACCTAAACCTTATTGTGCATCTGTGGGGCATCCTCAAACGGAAGGTGGAGGAGCGCAAGGTCTCTAACATCCACCAGCTCAGTGATGTCGTCATGGAGGAGTGGAAGAGGACTCCAGTGGCAACCTGTGAAGCTCTGGTGAAATCCATACCCAACAGAGTTAAGGCAGTGCTGGAAAATAGTGGTGGCCACACAAAATATTGACACTGTGGGCCCAATTTGGACATTTTCACTTAGGGGTGTACTCACTTTTGTTGCCAGTGGTTTATACATTTTATGGCTGTGTATTGAGTTATTTTTGAGGGGACAGTAAATTTACACTGTTATCCAAGCTGTACATTCACTACTTTACATTGTAGAAAAGTGTAATTTCTTCAGTGTTGTCACATGAAAGGATTTAAAATATTTACAAAATTGTGAGGGGTGTACTCACTTTTGTGAGATACTGTACATATATATATATATATATATATATATATATATATATATATATATATATTATATGGACCCGCCTATAGAAAACTGAACTCTAAGTAAAATAAAAGTTATCTTTGTAGTGGGACTCCCCCTGCATTGCAAGGGTTAAATGTTTACTATTGTCAAGGGGGCACAGAAAGAGAAGTTCTATTTATCCTAATCTCTTGCTTTACTGCCAGCCAGCACTACTCTTCTCTTTCCAACACTCTTTGTTTCAGACAGGCAGCAGAGGGTTGATCTCCTCAACCTGCTGCTGCTCTTTGACTGTCCATTCAAAAGGCTGGGTGATGAAAAGAAACCATCGTATTGCTTAAAGTAAACTAAGTGAACTAAATTTACAAATGTAAAATGATAGCAGTTTTTTTCTGCTGTTTTTTTATTGAACGGCGAGCAAGAATCCTTTTCTGTAGATGCTGACAGGGACAGGCTTTTCTACTCTTGGCTTGGATTGCTTTTGGGAAAAAAGATCTATAAGGCATTGAGAAACCTTTTGTTTTAAAGCATCAGAAACACATTTTGGCTGATTTAAACAGGAACTTCACCTAGGAATAAAAAAAAAAAAAAAAAAAAAGAAAAACAGCAGCTACAAGCAGTGTAGTATATGTTTAACAGCCCATGAAATCAAGTGCTGTCTTCATGAAACCCAAAGTATTTTTTTTATCCTGTGCGATCATCTTGGATTCAGGAGCCGGCTGTTGCTTCCTAATCACTCAGCTGGCCCCCCTGGTGCACATATGGATCGATGACTGCTGAGAGAATGTTCTGAAGCCTTCTGGAATGTGTGATATAACAGGAGGCTGTACACAATGAGGGTGGGCCCAGGGCTATGTCATTCTCACCTAGGGCAGGATTGAGGATGTGGGAACAAGTACCTGCTTTGCAAAAAAAATAAGAATGTAACAGATTAGTGGGAGGAATGATGTTTCATTTTATTTTTGGGTGAAGGGCCACTTTAAATTCGCTTGATTATCCCATCAACACAGACCATTGCCTTCTCCCACCAGGGGGTGGGGGAAGCTGTCCCAGCTGGGAGAAGATGGCGATTATTGTTTGTGGCTAGAGCAGGCACTAGCGATAATCGCAGGTATTGGCAGGTAATCAAAGGTAAAACTCGGCATGTTGGTTGTACCTAAGTTGATCGATCGATCAACTTGGTACATTCAGCCTGTCCTTACACAGTTTGAATCTCAATCGGTTCAACTGGACTTCAAATGAAATGGAAAGGCTGAAGATGTTTCTGAAAGATATTTAGTACTTTGATTTATCTTCTGGCAACCATATTAATGTAATAACTACCCAAAGCACAATATGGTATGAGAGGTATATACAATGACTCTCCCATAATTATAAGGCTACACTTTGGCAGCCTGCAGACCCAACTCATGTCTATCTGGAATCTTCACCCATTTTTGCTATGTTTTTCACTTTAGAAGATGCGGAGACTCAGGGGACTTATGCCGCGTACACACGAGCGGACTTTCCAGCAGACTTGGTCTGGCGGACCGGACTCCGTCGGACAATTTGATCGTGTGTGGGCTCCAGCGGACTTTTTTTCCCCAAAAGTCTGACGGACCTAGAAATAAAACATGTTTCAAATCTTTCCGAGGAACTGGAGTCCGGTCGAAAAATCCGCTTGTCAGTATGCTAGTCCGACGGACTAAAACCGACGCTAGGGCAGCTATTGGCTACTGGCTATCAACTTCCTTGTTTTAGTCCAGTCGTACGTCATCACGTACGAATCCGTACGAATCACACTTTGGTGTGATCGTGTATAGGCATGTCCGTTCCTTAGGAAAGTCCGCCGAAAGTCCGTCGGATAGACCGTCAGACCTAGTCTGCCGGAAAGTACGGTCGTGTGTACGCAGCATAATGTAAAACAGGGGTAAGGAAACAGAAGGAAGTGGATAGAAAAGACATAGTTAAAGTGAAGTAAGTCCAATTTATTTCTATCCTTACAAAATAAAAGGCTCAAGATTAGGGTATAAACTGAACTTAGTAAAATAACTAAAGCTGAGTATATTCTAATCGAAATTCATACAAAAATTCTTGGGAAAAGTGTTACAAAAATTCTGAGAACATAGCATCTCATTTAAAGGTAGTTGAAGATTTTATATGCTTTTAACATTTGATTTTGGAATAAATTGACTTTACTAAATGAAAACCACATACACTGTTAGAAATTTTTTCTCAAATGTACGAATTTCTATCTAGCTTTTTGAATTTTCTCATTGTGAACATCGATCTGACACTCAGCCAATGATTAGAGAAACAAAGGTACGTTCTTACAACATTTTTACGATACTACAATGAAAAATGTTGGATGAAATTCTGCTAGTGTATACCCAGATTTAGTATTAGCTTAAAAACAAAGATAACAACTGCAACTATTTGCAGACAGTGAGCACATGAGACAATTGCTAGCCATGATAGTAAAGGACCAGTAACATTCTCCATTCATAAAGGTCTAAACAATTCTGATGGGGACATGGTTCCAACCACCCCTGGTATCCTCGAGCTGCTTATGACCTTTACTCAAAACATATTCCTATACAAATTAACATATCATCATAAAGAGTGAGATACCTTCTTATCAAAGATAGACTTCATTAAGGCTGGGTTCACATATGTGCAAATTGGATGCGGTTTCCACTGCATCCAATTCGCACAACAGGCGAGTGTGACCGACTCTCAATAGAGCTGGTTAACATAGGGGTCCTGTGCATTTTTGGGTCCAGGTCAGGTGTGAATTCAGGAAAAATTCGGACCTGAATCGCACCTGAACCGGTGAACAGAAATGCACCAGACCCCAGGCATGAAACCGCGGCCGCACATATGTGAACCTGGCGTTACATAGGTGGAAAAGTGTAAAAAGTTACTGCATTCCAAAACAGCTACGAAGACAAATTAGTGCCTAAATGATAAGGCCCCAGTGCTACATGGACTACCGTCAAAGATTTAAAAACTGAATGTGGATATATTATTGCCAGAGTTAAAGTGTTAAATTCAGCTTACAAACAAAAAAAAAAAAAACACATTCAGTGTCAAATATTATAATAGTATTAATGCTTAAGCAAGTGAAGGATACTATAATAAAAGAGTCATATCAGCTCATCTCTCTGCTGACAGCATAAGTGAAATTACTGGCTAAAATCCTTAATAAGACTTACAGTTGTCACCAGTATAATGTGTAAAGAGGAATCAAGCTTTCAGCCTAAGAAATCCTTTGCAGTAAATATTAAAAGCCTGGTTATCAACCTACAGACCCAAAAAGATAACCTGGGAAATTGAGTACTATTGGCCTTAGATGAAGCCATGGCTTTCAATAGTTTAGAATGCCCTTGGAAGATACTTTAGTAAAGTGTAAGAATAAATTCATAAATTGGGTAAAGCTTCTCTATATTTATCTCACAGCGTGTATAACATTCAGGAAGGTAGGATACAGGGCAGGTGCAAGGATTTTTGACACCCTAGGCGAAACCTCATTTTGGTGCCCCCCCCCCCCATTAGTTCTGCCCCTGACTCCACCCCTTTTCCCTGCCCATGTATATGCTGGAGGTGGTGGGGGGAGATTTTTGCAGCACCTCTCTACCTTTTCTTCAGCTGTGAAGCACAGGCCAACACCTGCGCCTCTGGACCCGGCCTGAAGACAAATAGTGGCGGCACCAGCTCACTTCCTTGCACCAGCCGTGGTACGCAGGTATACGGACAGGCTAGGGTAGTATACGGACAGGATAACTGTAACTGCCTGTCCGTACGAGCAGACAGATACACTGACAATGCCTAAAATAATAATAATAAATGCACATTTTTTTTACCTTTTTGCAAAAAGATCTGCATTTATTATTTTTTTACAAAGGTGAACTTGAACCTCCACACCTCAAATCACCCCAATTCCTGTATTTTCAGCACCTCAGATCACCCCAATTGCTTCATCACTCCCCTGAACACCTGTTCCCCGCTGCACCCCCCCTTGCAACTCTGTTTATCTCTGTACCCTCCCTCACCTCTCTACACTTCCCGCACCTCTGTTTATCTTTGTACCCTCCCCCCACACACACACCTCTGTACCCTCCCTGCACTTCTGTTTATCTCAGTACCCCCTCACACACCTCTGTACCCTCCCCGCACTTCTGTTTATCTCTGTACCCCCCCATCCTCACACACCTCTGTACCCTCCCCGCACTTCTGTTTATCTCCGTACCCCCCCACCCTCACACACCTCTGTACCCTCCCCGCACTTCTGTTTATCTCCGTACCCCCCCACCCTCACACACCTCTGTACCCTCCCCGCACTTCTGTTTATCTCCGTACCCCCCCACCCTCACACACCTCTGTACCCTCCCTGCACTTCTGTTTATCTCTGTACCCCCCCACCCACACACACCTCTGTACCCTCCCTGCACTTCTGTTTATCTCTGTACCCTCTCACACACCTCTGTACCCTCCCCGCACTTCTGTTTATCTCTGTACCCCCCCCCCACACACCTCTGTACCCTCCCCGCACTTCTGTTTATCTTTGTACCCCTGCACCTCTGTTCCCCTCTGTACCCCCACCTCTTTTTCCCCTGTAACCCCCTCTCCCACCTCTGTTTCCCTCTGTAACCCCCCCCTACACACACATCTGTTCTCCTCTGTACCCCCCACCTCTGTAACCCCCTCCCCTACATATCTGTTCTCTTCTGCCCCCCCCACACACACACACACATACATACATCAGTTCCTCTCTGCGCCTACCTCCCACATTTCTGTCCCCCTCTGTACATAATGCAATATGAACTTGACAGCAGAAAAAGTTTTTTTGAATTCAGGTTACTGGGTGCAGCACTGAGTGTGCTGTTTTTCCACTACCTGTGCGAACGCCGTGGTGACCTCACTCCGAGCAGAGCGGAGCTGCTGCCTGTCCTCACAAATGATCCGAGGTCCAGGAAGAGGAGGACGGGGAAATCGCGCCAATTCCGAACTTACATGCAGCCGGGCTTCTGTATCATCCGCCCTGGCCGGTTCCATGTATCCTGCAGGCACTTTAGGGCCGGCCGGCACTGCTCCTTGTCTTCTCACTGCCGCTGCTAGGGCGCCACTGCAGGCTGGGAACATCACAGACTGTGACAACGTGACTGTGTGTGATGGTACAGAGATAGGTCACACTCACTGGCATTGGCACTGTGATGATCAGGGGCGCGCAGCGGCACAGGGGAAGTGTCCTTCATAATGGATACAGTCCTCCGCCGCTGCTGCACCACCGCCTCTGACACTGTATGGAGGGACTCAGCAGCAGAGCGGCTGCTTGTTAAGTTAGTTGCTGAGGGAGAGAGGGAGTAGGATCACCAGCGGCCGGGCGCCCTAGGCGGCAGTGCGCCCTAGGCGGCTGCCTAGTTTGCCTAGTGGTAGCACCGGCCCTGGTAGGATAGCCCTCTTTGCTCATATGGGTGCCCTTTGTTGCTGTTCCTTACTAGCAATTCAGATTAGAAACTCTTCTGTCATTTTGGGTTTTACTGTAAATATAGAAAAGTACAATAAAAATGTATCTATTTGAGAGATACTGAACCCTCAATGAATCCAACAATGACAATTAGTGGCTTTACTATTAACCAGGACAAGTCTGCATTGCTATCTACTTACCCTTCTAGAAGAACCTTTTAGAAACTTCTAGAAGACATAACGGATCTGTCCAAATGTGTGAGCAGCTTTATACTGTATATCTGGGTATAAATACCACAGTGTTCATAGGTGAATATGAATACAATAGCTTTGCCTCACTTATAGGTAAAATTAAATCTCAAATAGACTCATGGGGCAAGCTACCATTTTTTTAGCAGGTAGGGTCATCCCAGTTAAATGCATTATAATTCCACAGTTGTTTTATGTCTTACATAAGACCCTCATCTGGAAACTTAGTAAATGGTATTTTTGAAAGATTTTATCTAGAATATGAGGCAGCCTTGGGTCAAATTAAAACTGTTACAACATCTAAAGAATTTCAGTAGATTAGCTCTTGTTAGCCCTTAACTTTTGACTAATTCACCATTAATTCAATGCTATATAGAAACTTAAAATCATCTTGTTGCACTGGAATCAAGTAAAATATATATGTTAAAAGTTCCAAAGGCATTCTCATTAATAATGTATGGTGGAAGATATGAATGTTTTTTTTATGTAAAAGGTTTTGTAAAAGGCTTCATCAATACTTACCTAGCAAAATGCTAGTTAATCAGAGTCAAAGGGGTGGAATGGTGGAAAAGCCTAAATCATGGAAACTTGGCTTTTCAAACCCCATTTATATATTCTTTCCATTCTGTGTAAATAAGAAATGCCATACATGTAAATCCAAGGTCAAACAATGGCAGCATATAGATCTTTCCATGGTTGACTTATTAATATGCAAACAGCTAAAGGTGTTATTTCTCAGATGTAAGCTTCTTTATTACTCTCATAACTCCCTAGGTATTCCATGCACGATACACATAAATGGCCGGTGGTCATCAGCTCCAGGAACGATGGACAGAGATTGGGACCTCTGCTGTATCTGGCGATGACTCTTCTCGCTGAGCTACTTGAGATGCTGGACAGCACCCTGTCTGATCCATAGGACAATCCTGCCTTGTGCCTTGACTTCTGCTGAATCTTGAACTCTTTGCTCTCCCCATGAACTTCCTGATTTAAGCCATGTCTCTGCACGTCCTGTTTGCCAGATTATTGTGCTCTCTCACCCAGCCAGTATCACGCTCTTGTCTTCCCTGCTGCCGTCCATATTTTGCTCCCACTGGTTATCGACCCTTGGCTTGTTCCGCGAATATGCTTCTGCCTGACCCCAACCTGCAACTATGCGTTTCTGACCTTTGGCTTGTTTTACTGACTACGCTTCTGTTTGATCCTTACCTGTTTATCTACTCCTGAACCCCGGCTTGCTCACCTCCTCGTGAGGCTATCCTGAAAACCATGACCTGGTACTAACATGCCACAAAATCCATCTATTCATCTGCAACATCAGGACCTCTGGTGAACACCAGTTAGTACTTAGACTACGCACCCCAGGAGAGCACATGTCATTCTCCAGGGTGACTGCCTGTGTACCTATCCTTCTAGTTGGTGGTAGTCGCGCTACTGCTATAGCAACTGGTTTTCAAGCCTGACCCCTATCATGACACCTATGCAACAGATGTCTAAGAAACAAAAGGTGACTTAAACACATGCTATAGAGGTGCCCAAAATTATTCTGCCATTTGAAGAAGGGGATTCTAACATTAAGCAAGGTATTTCTCTGCTCTTTTTTAAAAGACCATATTATACACAGTATATTGGGTTATTCTGGGTAGCATGATATCAATAAGCAATTAGCTACAGCACTGTTTAATTTCTGATAATATAGAAAAATTAGCACATCTAGCAATTCAACAAATAATAACTACCATTAACAATATTAGTTAAGAGAAGTGTTTGCACTGTACTCCATTACTAAGCAAACTATATGTCAATACCAGCCAGTAAAGCAGGCCATAGATGATAGGATTTTCTTTCTTGCATCCACAGGTTGCAGTTAGAAAATTGCTCGATTTCCCATCAACACAGTCAGTCTTGCTGAGCAAATCCTCCCACAGAGCTAATGTGTTCTTCCAAAGGGATGTGGAGCTAGCAACAAATCGAATTCCTAAAAATCCAACATGCTGGTTGTACCCAAGTCAATTGATGGATCCACTTAGGTACAATCAGCCTGCCCATACATGGTTTGACTTTCAAAAAACACACACAGGAGGGAGCAAACACCTCATGCATTACCATAGAAAAATTTATTGAATTCAATCAGACAAATGGATGCTCACAAGTGGATAAGAACAGCAACGATAAAACTGGTGTACTTCAGCCGGCAGAGTAACCCATCCTTAGACCACACGATTAGATGGTTGACGTGTTTCGGGGGACTAACCTCCTTCCTCAGACCTTGGTTTGAATCTTGTCCTGTCCCTGTCGAACCAGCTGAGATTCAAATCATCTATGGTCCGAGAACAAGCTCTCCAGCAGAATGTAGCAGTTACAGAGATGAAACAAACAAAATTTAACACTGATGGGATGCTTACAATGATAAGCCTTTATTTATTTATGAAAATATATTATCCCAAAAGGGAAAACTATTTGCTGTAACTGCTTCTAAATTATTAGCTGGATTATGGCTTCAATTTATTAGTGCATTTAAATCTACCAGTACATCTAACTCTCCCCTCCCCCAGACTGCCAATGCTTCTGTCCAAAGGTGCCCCCTATGCTCATTCATCCAGGGTGGGGGCACTCTAATACAGGAGATATGTTACTGGCCAGATCACCAGATTAAAACAGAGGTAAAAAATCCTAAAAAAAAGAAAATGAATGCAGCCACCACATCTAATATAACATTTTTGGTTTTGGGTTTAATACTTCTTTCACTGTAAGCATATTTTAAAATAATGGAAGTGAGGGATGGTAGGAGAGGCAATGCATGGATATCATGCAATTTCCTATTTCTCCTTACTTAAAATTTTCCCCCGTCTCAGCTTACAAGAAGACCTCAGCAATAGTGCTAGACAAGCTTGAGCCATCATTGGCAACATTATACTGTAGCTGGGATAAGTTATTCCTCTACCTGTTATCTGCTATACTCACAAATAGCTGTAATGTTATATGACAGTAGAACTCTTCCTGAGACCTCCAGGTCAACTAGTGAGGGTATATATTCCTAAGTCTCTCTGTAGCTATACAATTTACATCAATAATATACAATGAAGAACCACAGGCTAAGCCAAGGAAGGCTTCCTCTCACATTTTACCAGGCCACCCGCTAATAAGGAGGGCTGTGGAAGGGCCCTGACTTTATGAATATACACATTCAATGCAGCTTTGCAGTGTTAACCCACAGTGCAATATTAAAAGTGAACCTACACTGATTTCTGAGTCAGATATTATGATTTCCACAACACAACATTTTTCAACTCTGAAAACGTAGACAAAATTCTTAAAAGAGAGAGTATTAGGATAGCTCACTATGGTATTCCCTTCAGGCTCCCACCCACCAAAGTGCCAGTATCCAGCACTCCTTGAAAAAAGCACCCACCCACTGCCAGCATCACTAATAAATCTCACACATGCCCACTTTACACAATCCAAACTTCTGAATCCAATTTAAAATTGAACCACCTGTTTCTAACAATGGGTAGGGGCAGACATCTTGAGCTCCTGGCAGTATACAATCAAGTACAAGCAATGTTTTCATCTGCCTTGATCGTGATCTATGAAACTTTTGGGAGCTGATCTATCATATTGGACTAACTTAAATTGGTGAGATTAGTTCCGCTTTAAAATAAGCTTGTATATACACGTTACAGTTGTGTATTGTATAAAAACGTTATATTGTTTTGTTGCTTTTTTTTAGTTTTATTTATCTTTGAAGGTTAGGAGCTTTGTTCATGAAAAGAAACGGCATTGATTTTTTTGTACACTGAACAAAAGTACTCCTTAAATCCTTACAAAACTGCTGTGATAGAAGAAACCTGTAGTGTATGGACAGACCAGTGAATCAGTAATAAAATGTATTAGACATTGTTTTGGCAATCGTGTTTGTGATGTAATCATTCGCAATAACAACATACGAAAGGGTGTTTGCAGAAATTGTGCCTACTTGGTTGTTCTGCACTGATAAGTGAGATGATGGCAGATATCATAAAAGCTAATTCAATGTAAATCTACACTGTTAGGAGACCTAATGGCCCTAACAGCATGTGTTCATGTTGCAGAACCTAGCATTTATAGTTTATAATCTTAAACCTTATAATCTTAAACTAGGAGGTCAGGTAAAAAGGAAGTGGGTCAGTAGGTTAAAAAATGCTCCAGTGTCAGTGGTCAGTAGTTGGAACAAACGCCTCATGTCAGGTCAATAAGAGGGGAAAAAGCCTGCCAACCAGAGGGAGCAAAAGAGAATCTGCCCCCACATTAGTGGTCAGTGGAAGGGGAACTGCCCTGGTGTCAGTAGAAGGAAAAATGCATTGCCAGAGGTCAGTAGAAGTAAAAGTTGCATCGACCTCATTGGTCAGTAAAAGGGGGAAAAAGCCCCATTGGTATTCAGTAGGGGTAAATGCATTTTTGGTGATCAGAAGAGGGAAAATAGGCCTTGTCAGGGATCAGTAGGGGGATATAATGCCATAGCACCAGTGGTTATTGGAAAAATGTCTTGTCAGTGGTCAGTTTAAGGGGAAAAAAAATGCCTTGTCTGGGGTCAGTAGGGGGAAAAAATCACCTGGTGTCAATGGTCAGGAGGAAAAAAAGCTTTTTCACTGGCCTGGTCTGGAGAGGCATTAAATGCTTTGTTAGCCATCAGTAAGGGGCAAAGATGCCCTGGTATCAGTGATGAATGGTAAGAAAAAATTACCTTTTGCTAGTTGTCAGTAGCAGGAAAAATGCCTTGTTAGTGGTCAATAGGATGACAGAAATACCTACATTTCATTGGTTAATTAGAGGAAAAAATCCCCTGCCATCAGTGCCAATGTGGGAGGACAAAATACCCCAACATTGCTGTCAGCAAGAGAATATATTAATAAGGTCTCAGCTGAGTACTCTGTATGTAGCTGAGGGGAACAGTGGGGGCACTATAGGGGAAGGGAGGGGCTCTGCAGCAGATCAACATAAGGTGTATACCCGTTTATAGCATATTATGTTATTCTTTCCAAAATGACACAGTAGCAGGGACAAGCGTATTTTATACTATACAGCCATATGTGTGCATGAGCCTTAAAAGGTTACAGACAACTTTCCCTTGAAATTATTTAATTCCTTTGACTGCTGAGAAGCATAGGCTCATTTATGACCAACTAATAAACCAATACCTTGCCCCCCCAAAAAGACACGGAAGCTGATTAAGTTGGAAATAGGGCAAGGCCACAGCTTTATTGAACTTTTCAAAAGTACAACTTTCCAAATGTACCAAACAATGCCAGTCACAGTATAACATGACCACCCATAAATATAAACTCACATAGTCTAAGAGGCCTGTCCTTACCATCAGTGTCAGACAGGCATTAGACTGACCCCAGAATTTAACTTGATGGCATAGCTCATAAAGCAACATCAATTGCTGGCAAGGTCAAAACCGCCACACGCAAGCCAGTGGTACACTGACGAGCGCCCCACTGCAGCCAGCACCTGCTCGACACCAAATTGTAGGCCCAGGTGAACATATTTAGGCCAATCATTTAAATTAACCCCATCAGGTCTTAATAAATACTGTTATCTCTCTCAAGACCCCATTGGCAGACAATAATGCCACCAATCCTGTGGACAAATTTGAAAACCTAGGCATTCACCTTGCGGCAAAACAGCTCCAAACAAGAACTAGAAACAATAACAAAGTATGTGACGGGCCAAAACCAGAAAAGGGGAACAATGTTGGACCAAACAATAGATTGGTAAAACTGGCGCAACACGGAGCAATACCATGCCTAATAGAGGAGGTTGAATCTACAGGCTGGTAATGCCCTACATTGTTACACCCATATATGAATGAAGGGGCCTTAAACAAATTGTCTCAGGTAATACCAGCAGCCAGTGTAGGCAATGAAAACTGCAACAACGAATTCTGCCAACTGAAAAGGGAAATTCTCCCCACAATATCAAAATTCGGCACGGCAAGAGGCCTAATAAATGAAGGAGTCAACGATGATCCAAAGTAATTCTGGGGAGAGACATGAAATCAGAACAAAAGGTGAGGACGAACATATAGCAAAAATTCAAATGTTTCCCATTTACCTAAAACCCATCTCATGGGCAGCAATGGCTGTGCCAATGGGAAAAGAGTAAGAGGGGAAAATCATGAGGAGGCAAAACCAGCTGGGAAAAGGAAAAGGCGCAAGACCCGACAAAAATTTGAATTTGTTGAGGTTGGAAGAATAAGCGAGAGATAAAAACAAAGGATTCTGTGATCAGCACATCCTCTGAGTTACCATAAACTGGATCTCCTGGAACAGTTGGATGTGCCTCACCATAGCCTTTTCCTAGAGTTCAGGCTCCACCCAGTCACCTCAGGTCTTGTAGCCAATCCTAAGGGAGCTACTTTAGTTCCCTTTTAGGTTCACACCCACATTGATGACATGCTTCCAACAGTCAAGGCTCCCTTTCCCTAAAGGAAGTTCAAGGGGCCTTCATTATTGCTGCAGCTAGTGATGTAACCTACTACTGGATTTTTTTCTAAGCCAAAGGAAAGGATTATAGTGTTTTTAAATCTTTACATTTGTTTTATTATTATTATTAAAATAACAAATATGTCACACTTACCTGCTCTGTGCAAGGGTTTTGCACAAAGCAGCTCCAATCCTCTTCTGGGGTCCACCGCCTGTGCTCCTGACTCCTTTCCCCCTTTTTGTTTTTTGCAGGCTATCTGGTAAGTGGGCTGGGAAATGTTCTGTTTTTTGTAAAGTACTTGGGGAGGTGGGGGCTGCAAGGTAGCTACTATTTCATGGATGCATTAAGGTGAAAAAACTTTTACCTTTAGAACCACTTCAAGTTTTGGTAGAACAATGTTCTAACCCAAACAGAAAACCACAGTGAAGTCTATGGGAGCCAAACAGGAAAAATCAAAAGTAATACATGCAAGTAATTTGCCATAAAAGGGTATGGGGGTCTGAGTACCACCCATGGGGACATTTTTTCTTAAACAATTGTTTTTGCACAAGCAGTGATTTTAATTATGCTTAAAGTGCAACAATAAAAGTGAAAAATGCCTTTAAGTATAGTACCTGGGGGTCACCTTAATGTGCCTGTAAAGTGGTGCATCTGTACTGTAGCATACATAAAACATGCTGCAGCAAAAATGACATTTCTAAAAAAAAAAAAAAAATTAAATCAAATCCCATTTAAAATGACTGGTTGCAATTGCCGGCACCTGGGTATTGAAAAAATAAATCACCAAAACTTTCAGGTCTGGTACAGATTTGGAAGGGAACACCATGCTATTTTTTCTTTTTAAATGGCGTGGGGCCCCCCGAAAATCCGTACCAGACCCTAATCCAGGCATGCAGCCTGGCAGGTCAGAAAATGGGGGGGGGTGAACGAGTGCCCCCCCTCCTGAACCATACCAGGCCACATGCCCTCAACATAGGTGGGTGGGTGCTTTGGGGCAGGAGAGGCACTGGGGACAAGGTCCTCTTCCCGACAACCCTGGGCTGTGGTTGTCAGGGTCTGCGGTTGGGGGGCTTATCAGAATCTGGAATCCCCCTAGATCCCGCCCCCCCCATGTGAATGAGTATCGGGTACATAGTACTATTACCCATTCACCAAAAAAGTGGCAAAAAGTAATAAACACAAGAGACAGTTTTTGACAAATCCTTTATTAAAAATGTAAAAAATGGTGCCCCTTGATGTAAATCCATCGTCAATCACGCGGCCTGCTGACCCGAAAAATCAAAAAGATCAAAAACGTTCTGCCTCCTGGGAGGCCTCCCGCCAAATGTCTGCTTTCCGCTTTGACATTTCTTATATAGGTAAGGGGCGGGGCCACCTAGGTATATCACCCAGTGGCACCGCCCCTTCTGACATCACATATTGATACATGCTGGGCATGTGATGTCACATGGGTGAAGTAGCTAGCTCATCGTCCCCCTTTCCTGACATGCCAGGCTGCATGCCCAGATAAGGGACTGGTATAGATTTTGGGGGGGATCTTACACCATTTTTTTTTTTACATTTTGGTGTGCGGTTCCCCTCCAAATCCATACTGAAACCAAAGGGCCCGGTATGGACTGGGTAATCACCCCATGCCGTTATTATCTTTATTTTTTAACCGGAACTTTTTTTTTATTGTTCAGCTGTCAGTGGAAAAACCCATTGATGGCTGATAACTCTGTTGTTAAGGACGCTGCGGCCGGCATCCTGGCCCCGCTCTATAACAACCTTCATACACTGTGCCCTGATTGGGCAAAGGTTTGTCCAGTCAAGATGCAGAATGCAGCGCTCAGTGCATTGCAGGGTATTTGTCAGGGTGAACACCTTGCAAATTTGGGTGTTCAGCGAACGGCCAAATGGGCAAATGTTCGGCCCAAACTGATGCTCTGGCCGAACTGTTTGCCCATGCCCACCAGCCAGTTAGGCTGAGATCACATACTGTATAGGAATGCTGACATTTGCTCATGTGGTCAGCATGGCAAAATGAGAGTTTGACTTCAATGAGACAATAGGTGGTTGTTACATTCACACATAAAAATTCAACAACACTTTCTACGCTCCCTTGATAGAGGGTCCTCCTGCTCCAGACCACTTACTCCTTTTAAGATGTTGTGCTCACGGAAGACCCCACAGCGTTACCTTATCTCCACCATGCACTCACTGCTCTTTGCTGACCACCCTTCCAACGGCAGCACGGCCTGGGAAAAAGACCTAGCCCTATCTCTTTCACAGGAAGACTAGGTACAGATAATTTATATCTAAACATTCACAAAGGTTTCATAATTGTCTCTACTCAAGAAAATGGATACAAAATCCAGGCACACTGGTATTGCACCCCCTGTTCTACTACACAAATTCCAATCAGAAATCACAGAGACCTGCTGGAGAACTCATAACGACCGAAGTACACTGCTGTACATCTGGTGGTCATGCCCATGTATCCAAACCTTCTGGAGTGAAGTGCGCCACATCATTTCACTCATGACTTCCTATGACTTAGATCATTCCCCAGCTCAATTCCTCCTACACCATTCACCCTTACCACATAAAACCTATTACAAATCATTAGCCATGCATATGATTAATGCCACGAAACAGTATATACAGATACATTGGAGCTCCTCTCGCTCCCCCTCAATCAAGGAATAGCTTAATAAACTCCAAAAAATAGCTGAAATGGAGGAACTGATTTACATAGCTCATAACACACCTACAAAATACTGGACCAAATGGGCCTGCTGGACACACTTCCTGTCGACTCCAGGATTCTCCCAACTTACTAGCCCCCCCCACTTAACTACAGGACGATCAAACCCTGTATCCTTTCTCTTCCTACTCAGTTTTAACATAAGCTAATATTATGTTCCCAGCCTTCAGACCTTCACCTTATACTAGCCACCCCCCTCCATTGTTTACCACACCCCTGACAGGGTCGCACTTAATCACTACAGCCCATGGAAGGTGAGTAAGAAATGGCACCCCTCCCCTATCCTCTAAGACCCCCCCATTTTTTTCTCCCCCCAACCTTTCTTCTGCTACACCAAAACCCTTAACTGTGCATTTGCCACAATCTTACGCATGACTGTAATCTTGTGGCCCAAAAGTCCACATACACCACTGCTCTTATAACAAGGTTTTAGGTGACTCCCTTATTTGGTTCTCATGTAATTTTTTGTTTAAGACTCAGATCCTTTGTCAAATGAGACACGATCACTTTCCCCTTTGCTGGTTTATGCATGGTATATACACCGCTCCTAAAGTGCCTCAAAGATGCTGCTTGCAGGACTTTTTTTGACACCCCGCAAATGCACCGCTCTAGTGTGAAAGGCCCCAGGCTTTCACATTGGAGTGAGAGGAGAGGCGCTTTACAGGCACTATTTTTAGCGCTATAGCACCTGTAAAGCGCCTCAGTGTGAAAGGGGTTGAAGACTTTTTGCTTTTTTTGTTTTTATGCACCTGGAAGTTAATTAGCCAATTTAAACTGAAAGTTCATCCAGGCTTTACAATTTTTAACTAGTGGGGAACATACAGTATAATAATTATTACTTATTCAGCAAACAACTGTTGCTAGCACAATGTACTCAAAAAGGTTAAGGAGGGCATAAGCTATAATAATTATGAAACAAATACTTCAGAAATGCATAGTGCTTAAACAGAACAGAATAGGCAGATTGTTAAGTGCATTTTTGGCATCTAACAAGCAATGCAGCCCTTACAGCATTCAGGAAGATGATTTCAAAGCAGAAAAGTCCATTGATGTAGCGGCAGAATCCACTACTTTACAGATCTCCATGCATTCTCTTCTATCTTGTTCTGTGGCAGAATAATGGAAAGGAATACTGAGTTGCCTATTATGATAAGTTTAAAAAATTCTTTATATTGTTTTGAAAAAAAAAAGATAATCAGTTAAAAGTGCAGCCTGCTTTGTCCTGTAAGCCATCATTATGTCTGGACAGGATAGCTCTCATGGGCTAATCTTGCTAGAGAACAAAGTAAAATCCTTTAGCTGTGGTTGACATGCTCAATGGGAAAGCTGTATGTCCCTCACCTGCATTATAGAAAAAATCCAATTTCTTGTGAAAACTTCAATAAGTATTCTTCTATTTAGCTTGTGCTTGCCCTTTTTTTTGCTAACAAAGAGAAACTTGTAATATTAACAGAAGAAGATGGATTCTTCTTTTGCTGTTTTCAATATCAAACATTGTGGAACACCTTCCAGGTATCCCAGAGCTGGTCTGAATTTATATTGAAACAGTTATTCTAAGTTAAAGACAAGGCTTGTAATGATGTTCTACTCAGTCATATTTCCTGTAATAGATTACGATAGTTCACTAGAAAATTGCATGAAGAGCAGCCTAGGGAACATATTGTGTTTCCAAGTCTTCCAGCTTTGGCATTGAGGTTGTAATCTGTAATTTGACAACAGATAACTGCATGACTCAGCTTTTCTGCCAGCTGTGAATCTAGGTGTTCCTTGTTGGTTGTTATACATCTGTACTTTAGTCACCGTTGCCCTCTCAACTAAATTTTGCATGCTAAATATACAGTAAAGCCTAACTCTAGCCAGTTTTGAAAGGAATGGGGAAGAGTTACCATATACGTCAGGTTTTTATTTCTACCTTTGTTTCAGTTGGTGACATTTAACTTCATTTCCGTTCACTGTGACACAGGACAAGAAATAGGAGGAATAGATGTCTTCAGCACAAGAAGACAAAGATAGCAGTGAAAATATCGCCAGAAATTTTAACGCATGCTCACTCTACTAAAAATGTGTTTTTTTTTGTGTTTCCACCAGCATGAATAGTGATTAGCACCCATACATAATGTTAATTTGAAAGGCTTTTATTTGCACACAAGTCACTGTACATAATCAATATCCTACTTGACCAGAATGTACATGTCAATGAATAAAAAGTGGCAACAAAAATGTTTAGAAGTTACATAGGTGAATAAACACCCCATAGTCACAGAAACAATTTATACCTATATTGTACAATAGTTATTGCATTTGGTATACATAGCAATGGACAGCTTTGATAAACGTCAGCCTAGACCCCCAAACATCGGGGTGTGTGAGTTGTCATTATCCAGTCTTGGTCTGTATGCCATTCGGTCCCTTTTAGGCTTACTACACCACTGCTATGTATACCAAACGTGATGACTTTTGGGTGGTTTTTCCTTTTAAAGACAGGGACAGTAGATGGTAGGCATTTGCATGAAAATAACAGAATCTCTCCCTGAAATGTAATGTTCAGTTCTAATCCCAACCAGGGCATCTTTATGGAGCTTGCATGTTCTCCCTTTGCTTTTGTGGGTTTCCTCCAGGTACTCTGGGTTCCTTCCATACTCCACAGATGTTCTAAAGTTATGAGCTATGATTAAGCACTGACCTATGGTGTGAAACGCGTTTGCTATTGCCTTCTACCATCATAGCACGGACTGTTTTGGATTTTATATTTCACAATAAAGGTGTTGTATCGGTGTGCGGCCGTCCAGGATTTTTCTTGCTCTTTGATCCATTGCAGAGCCTGCACCTGTTTGCCCTAACAGGGCGCGTGTTTCACGGAACTTCTGTCTAGAGCGGCATCTTTCTCCCTTTCCTCCGGGTACTATGGGTTCCTTCCACACTCCACAGATATTCTAATGTTTGAATGGTTCATGTCTAAATTGGCCCTAATATTTGTATGTATGTGAGGTAGAGACCTTAGATTATAGCTCCTTGTGACCAGAGACTGATGTGGATGTACACAAAGTGTTGTGTAAATTGTTGCCACTATATAAATACTGTATATGTAATAATTATAATAATGTACTAAAGTTAAAGTGGGCCTGAATTGAAACAGTAAAGATTTTCTACCTTATAGGGAATATTTAGAAAAGTTAATTGTTCCTTAAAAGCGACCACATAAAATTAAAATTTGACTTGATTCCCTCCTGAAAAATAGCAGTGCACATCCTGTGCCTAAGCACACCTGTGCCATGAGCCTTTTGCTTTATATACTCTATGCAGTGTGAGTTTGTCTAACTGCTTCTTTACACTAGCCTGCATGGTATAACACAGTGTTTTACTGTGCAAGCAGCTGACAGTGTGAGGTCCTGCAAGGGACAGTGTGCTGTTAAGCGTATCGCACCGTTTACTTTTTTTCTTTCTTTTGTCATCTTTATTTGAATTGTAACATAGTGATACTTCACGTAAGTCTCCAAATAACAGTATGGTGTGTTGCGCTGGAGTGCAGTGACATGCAGTGCTATCCCATGTGCTTTGGAAAAATACAGCATGTTTGCAATTTTACGCAACATGCCGCACCACACATCACACCAGTTTTGTGGTGTGAAAGGAGTACAACTGTTCTCTATGTGCCCTTGTGGTCACTGCACATATTGTGAATAACCCTGAGGCACTGTGCCTCTGACTATTAGCATCACAGCATTTGGAATGAGAGTTCATTTCCACTCTGTAGATTTTGCACTGCAAGGGTTAAAGTGGTTGTAACCCTAAAGAAAAAAAAATATGCCCCTGTCCCTTTAAGGCATGAGGCGTAGCATAGTGCTTCTGCCATGTCAGTTGTCTCTTTCTATGTTGTACAATACCTGGCTGATTCTGCCTGTTCCTGTCTTCCCCTCTGTAAACTGACCGCGTTTATCATGGCCGCTGATCTCTGATAGCGTGGTCAGTTTACGTGCCGCCATCATCCAGCTATCGCCACAGCGTCTTTGCATCTCCCCCTCTCTCCCTGTCACTTCCATAGCCTGTGTGAGATCTCTCATGCCTGTTTAATTCTATTCCCTGCAGCTGCTCCAGTGCTTGTAAATTATAGAAACATGTATTAATTACTTTGATCCTCTCTGTTTTAGGTCCCTGTTCAGTGCAGTGTGTGTTTTCCTAAATTTATAATGATAAATACCTTTTTTGCAGAGCCCTACTGTGCAGACGTGTGGCCTCCCTCTGCCAGCTTGCATTCATCATAGGGCAATCTCTGCCCCTCCCACTGTGCTCTCTTAGATCAGGAAGGAAAGCAAAGGGATGTCACGTGAAAGCACATCAGGGCTCTGCAAAGAAGGTATTTAGAGTGATAATTTTAGGAAAACACACACACACTGTACTGAACAGGGACCTAAAACAGAGAGAATCAAAGTAATTAATACTTGTGACTTTACAACCTCTTTAATTGCTCATTATGTCTAGGGGTTACAAGAACAGGCATTATTACTTACCCTATTCCCAACTGCGGCTGGCTCTGACAGTGCCCTCTTCTTCCCAAAGCCCCAGTCTGTGGGCAGTAGCTCTATGTCATTCCATACAATGCAGGGCTATTAACCCTGAATTTTACGTGGATGGGGACAAGTGCAACATGTGACAGGTCGCACTGCTGGAGGAACTCTACTGAAATGTAACATAAGGGCATTAGGTAAGTATTTCTCCTTATTCCAGCACCCCATAAACATTACAAGCACAGGCATAGGTGTAGAGGGTTCAGGAGAAAGGGGAACTGCAAGAGTAGACATTTTATAATTATTGGAAATGGGCTCTATATTTGCTATGGTATAATAGCCACAAAGCCAAAATATTGTTCCTTTAAGCTTGACATATATGCAGATACTTAATTATATGTTACATGATAGGGGTTTATAAATGTCCATACATCCAGTTTGTATGTGTCAAGGAAAGCTGTGGTGGGCCCAGAGTTTACGAGAGGGAATCAGGCTTGCAGAGTTGTGGTCATCAAAAACATCTAAATGCACTGCCTGGCAATGAGGAATTAGGCCAGGTTCACGCTGCTCCGACATAAAAATCGGATGACTTCCGATTCAACTTTGCCCTACGACTTCTGACTTCCATGCAACTTCAATGAATGGGATCCGACCATTCCAGGCCCTTTGTGGGGGAACCCCACGCCAAGAGTTACAAAAAATAAGGCCCCCCCCTAGACAATACCAGACTCAAGTCTGGTATGGATTTTCAGGGGAACCCCTATGCCAAAATAAAAATAAAATGGTGAGGGAGGGCCCCCAAAAAAATCCATACCAGAACCTTATTCGAGTGTGCAGCCCGGCAGGTCAGGAAAGGGGGGGAGGAGCAGACCATAAAAAGTCACATGCCCTTAACATGGGGGGGTAGGTGCTTTGGGGCAGGGGGGCTCTGCACCCCCAGCCCAAAGCACCTTGTCCCCATGTTAATAGAGACAAGGGTCTCTGCCTGACAACCCTGCGCGGTGGCTGTGGGGGTCTGCTGGTAGGGGGCTTATCATAATCTGGAAGCCCCCCTCATGCCCCAGGTGGTGATGTCACAAGGGGGTGGGGTCTCCGATTTACCTCATTGGATGACCACACCCCATGGTTATATAAGAAATGGTAGACATTGGGAGCCGACACAACAACATTGGGAGAAGACATCAGCAGAGAGAGAAGAACCAGCAGAAAAACCAGAGGAAGATCCAGAGGAAGAATACATCAGGGAGAAAAACTGGAGGGAGAGGACATCACCAGAGAAAATAGACATGTTGGAGCTACAATTGGGACATCCTTCATTTTTAAAAAAGAACTTAGTCAAAAACCTGTGTACTGTTTTTATTTGTTTTTGTTACTTTTTTGGGTGAATGAGTAGGGGTACAATGTACCCCTACTCATTCACATGGGGGGCGGGATCTGGATCCAGATTCCGATAAGCCCCCTGCCCACAGACCCCCACAAAAACCGCCCAGGGTTGTCGGGAAGAGGCCCTTTATTTCCATCAACATGGAGACAAGGTGCTATGGGGTGGGGGGGTGCAGAGCCAAAGCTCCCACCCCCCATGTTGAGGGCATGTGGCCTGGTATGGTCCAAGAGGGTGGGGGATGCCTCATCCCTTACCCTTTCCTGACCTGTATAGCTGCGTGCTCAGCTGAGGGTCTGGTAAGGATTTTGGCGGCCCCATAGCGTTTTTTTTAATTTTTTTTATTTTCGTGTGAGGTTTCTCTTTAAGATCCCCAGTGCGCATGTTGCATGCCACAAGTGGAATTAGTTAAGATGATGATCTGACTTGGATGTGATTTACATTCAAATGGATGGGCTGAAATCGTGCCCAAGTCGGACCAAAATAGTGCAGGAACCTTTTTTAAAGTCGGACCGACACGTCAGACCAGTTAAGACGGCTCTCATAGGGAACCATTGCTTTATACACGTCGTGCGGAATGTGCTCACAAAGTCGGAGAGTACTGTATGTTGCACCAGTGTGAACCGGGCCTTAAGGAGAACACCGTGTTACTCTTACACATTACTTGGCTGAAACCTTTTATTTTGGAAAACTGTATAATATATTGGCTGTATATTATTTATAATATAGTTAGGTGGTAGTGTCAAGGTCATTTCATTGCTTATTCACATATATGCAAATGAATTAAGGAAAGGTCAGATGCACACAAAGTGCACACTATTTATGAGAGTAGAAATATTTCCCCTGTAGCCCTGACAACCTCACTTGAGCCACCCATTCCCGTGGGAGTAGCCATTATGACATGTGTCACCAGCTTTCCAAAGGGCAGTGACAATAGATTGGTCAGTAAGTGTGATCTATCACATGCGACATTGCTTGTCACTGGCAATTATGCACAGTTTTTCACATAAGCCCTCCACGGAGACAAAGAGTTGTAATTCCAAGTAAAGTCTTTAACTACAGAAAAAATAACATCACTCCAAACCCCACTGTGCTTTCCTTACTAACAAGATACAGGAAAATTAAAAGGTATGGAAAATTGTCACTGTGCTTATGAAATTTGCAGCTAAAACTCATGAATTAAGTGCTTTTGGTTTTGCAGAACTGCATTACTTAAATGAGCAAATGTGCTGTCATTTTCATTTTTATTAATCGTCCTAAAGAAAACTATTAAGTTGCGTTCTCAAAGCTGAGTATATTGAGTAACAGGTAAGTGTATGCGGAGCAAAACATCATAAAGATTATTTATTCTTGCTGAGTTCGTAGGAATAATAAGTGACAGTGAAAAAGGCCCCTTGTCCATTCTTAAGTGAGGATAAGTGAAGATGGAATTGCTTACATAAAAGGATCACCCATCATGTGCACCATATGTCACATGCACACCTTTGTTTAATGCAGCTTCAGCATTTTACTCTAGAATGTTTTGTTTCACTAATTAAATCTACCAGTCTTATGGGAGTGCAGAAGGAGCACCATGCTGCATAAATATGAACAACTGCATGGAAGCACAGAGCAGTGTGGCATATATATCTATAAAATGGAATCAGACAATACATCAAATGTAAAATATTTACACAAAGGTGAAATCTGTCTATAAATGTCTAATAATATCAATTTAGGATTTTTATTGAGGTTTTTTTTTTAAATAGTAAACTTGAACATCCAGCCTGTGTTGCAATAGATGCAAAATGCTTCCCATTGGGTCTGCAGGTCCATCCCGTGGTTATAATAAAAGACATTGTTTGCAGCGGCTAGTTTGGTAGTGAACAGAATCAGGATACTGTCTGAGGTTCAATTTCTTACTACAGATCCAGAGTTTTGTGGACCGTTACTTCCATTGTGTCCAAAAAGGGATTGCAAGTAAAAAAACAAAGCATACTGCAAAATTACGACTGAATTTAACTGTTTGCGCTTGCATGCCATCAATCAATGTCTTTAACCACTTCAGGCCTGAGCCTATTTTTTTAAATCATTTTATTTTTGCTAGAAAATTACTTAGAAAAAAAATATATAATATTTCGGGGTTCTAACATCCTAGAGAATAAAATACCGGTCGTTGCTAAACTTTTTGTCACACCGTATTTGCGCAGCGGTCTCACAAGCGCACTTTTTTTGCAAAAAATACACTTTTTTTAATTAAAAAAATAAGACAACAGTAAAGTTAGCCCAATTTTTTGTATATTGTGAAAGATGATGTTATGCCAAGTAATTTGATACCCAACATGTCACGTTTCAAAATTGCGCCTGCTCGTGGAATGGTGACAAACTTTTACCCCTAAAAATCTCCATATGCAACATTTAAAAAATTCTACAGGTTGCATGTTTTGAGTAACAGAGGAGGTCTAGGGCTAGAATTATTGCTCTCGCTCTACCGATTGTGACGATATCGCACATGTGTGGCTTGAACACCGTTTTCATATGCGGCCGCTACTCACGTATGCGTTCGCTTTTGCACGCAAGCTCGGCGGGACGGGGCGCATTTAAAAAATTTCATTTTTATTTTTTTCTCATTTATTTTACCTTTTATTTATTTTTTTTTACATTGTTCGTTTAAAAAAAAACAATTGTGTCACTTTTATTCCTATTACAAGGAATATAAAAAAAGAACGACAGGACCTCTTAAATATGAGATCTGGGATCAAAAAGACCTCAGATCTCATATTTACACTAAAATGCAATAAAAAAAAAATGTATTTTATTGGGATTTTATGTGATAGACCAACACAAAGTGGCACATAATTGTGAAGTGGAAGGAATTCAATTCCTTTTACAAATAAACATCTGAAAAGTGTGGTGTGCATTTGTATTCAGCCCCTTTTACTCTAATACCCCTAAAACTAAAATCTAGTGGAACCAATTGCCTTCACCTAATTAGTAAATAGAGTAAAAAAAAAAAAAGTTGTGGGGAAGTTTAAAGCAGAGTTAGGTTTTAACAAAATATCCCAAGCTTTGAACATCTCACAGAGCACTGTTTAATCCATCATCTGAGAATGGAAAGAGTATGGCACAACTGCAAACCTGAATAGTAGGTGTATGGGGTAAATCCGCGCAATGAATTGAATGTTTTAGTTATGGATATGGCTGCTGCCTCTACACATACAATACCACCTAAGTGGAAAGTATTAAAAAATGGTAATTAAAAACTAGGCAATACATTCACTACAAAGAAAGAAAAAAATTTAAAAAATTTTGTCTCCATAAGGGCAGCGCCATACTACTCCTGCTTTTTTACCACAACTGCAAACCTACCAAGACATGGCCGTCCACCTAAACTGACAGGCCGGGCAAGGAGAGCATTAATCAGAGAAGCAGCCAAGAGGCCCATGGTAACTCTGGAGGAGCTGCAGAGATCCACAGCTCAACTGGCCTTTATTAAAGAGTGGCAAAAAGAAAGTCATAGTTGAAAGAAAGCCATAAGAAGTCCCATTTGCAGTTTGTGAGAAGCCATGTGGGTGACACAGCAAACATATGGAAGAAGGTGCTCTGGTCAGATGAGACCAAAATTTTACTTTTTAGCCTAAAAGCAAAAAGCTATTTGTGGGGGAATACTAACACTGCACATCACCCTGAACACATCATTCCGACTGTGAATCATGATGGTAGCAGCATCATGTTGTGGGGATGCTTTTCTTCAGCAGGGACAGGGAAGCTGATCAGAGTTGATGGGAAGATGGATGTAGCCAAATACAGTAGAATGTACAGAACAATGACCCTAAACATACAGCTAGAGCTACAACGGAATGGTTTAGATAAAAGCATATTCATGTGTTAGAATGGCTCAAAGTCCAGACCTAAATCTAATTGAGAATCTGTGGCAAGACTTGAAGATTGCTGTTCACAGAGGTTGTAAGGTTTATTATGCTGGCCAGCTGGAAGTGGTCCTGTTCTGATGTAAGCCTTAGGTCTATGGAAGCAAATGTGTTAAACTACACCCACTTTTTCCCATGGTGTATGCAGAATGCCGCATTATCCCTTCTCCTGACTGTGCCTCTTTTGGAAAGTCTGAAGTTGGGGGATATGGTATTCTAATTATATACTACTCATGGACCTACCACCCCTTACAAACAAACTTAACAAAAGTCTTACTTAAGAAAGTATGCTTAACACTGTGCCACCCAACCTCACTGTATGCATAAGGCCTCTCTGATGTCATCCAACAAATTCCTGTACTTTGGGCTATATTTAGACATCATGCTGTCCTAGGTACATCTCAATGATGGACAACAATTTGTAAAAATGAAGGCTAGAATGCACTATTGGAGGAAGTATCTAGGCTGCCTATTATTTACTGCTAGTTTTTAATTGTACAGCACTAAAGAATATAGGTTGGAATTTACATTTCCTGAACTATAGCCGCTAACCCCTCTTAACTTCCTCTGTGCTTCCCTGTCCCTATAGTTCACTATATAAAGGTGGTTAGAGGAAGGCAAACAAGATAAGAAAAAAAATATCCCAGCTTGTAAATTTTCTTTTTTGTGCTGCCTCCTCACTCTGATCCATGTGTGCCTTTATGATAAACAGATTCTTGCCTGTACTATCAGAGGTACAGAAGAAGTGAAAAGGATCTGGGGGAGCAACACATGATGAAAATGAATCCAAAAAAGTAAAATCATACAGAAAATACAATTCAAATTGTGTTTTTCACATTTAAACCTATTTATGTTGCTAAGTAACGTACAATTGCCTGTACAAAATGTATAATATACACCTGCAGAATATAGCAAGATATGCAATTAACCGTACTGGGGTAAGTTACTACTTATTAAAAATTACACTAATGTTCGGAAAATAAATTAATATTAAAAGGGTTGATTTATCAAGCTAGCCAAATTCTCCAAGTTATAAAATCAATCATTGCTTGTGGTCGAGATTAACTTTTTGATGAATGTTTGCACTGATAAAAATGGGGTGCCTGGGAGTCCATCCCTGGATTTGATAGAGGAAATTACTTTTATGAAAAAGGAGTACCAGAAGTGCATGAAAAAGGATAAGTAGGGAAAATGCATATGGAAGTTGCCATAGGTTCCCAGGCTTATGCCACGTACACACGATCGCACATTCCGACAACAAAATGTTTTTTTTTCCGACAAATGTGGCTCAAACTTGTCTTGCATACACACGGGTCACACAAATCTTGTCGGAAATTCCGAGCATCAAGAACGTGGTGACATACAACACGTACGACGGGACTAGAAAAAGGAAGTTCAATAGCCAGTGTGGCTCTTCTGCTTCATTCCGAGCATGCGTGGAATTTTGTGTGTCGGAATTGTGTGCACACGATCGGAATTTCCAACAAAAGATTTTGTTGTTGGAAAATTTGAGATCCAGATCTAAAATTTTGTTTGTCGGAAATTCTGATGGAAAATGTCCGATGGAGCCTACACACGGTCGGAATTTCTGACAACAAGCTCACATCGAACATTTGTTGTCGGAAATTCTGACCATGTGTACGCAGCATTAGAGTGGCAGGGGCAGAGCAGATGGTAGCAAGGTGAGCTCAGGTTATGCTTCTTTGCTTGGCTGAGAGCAGTAGTCAGGGCTAACATCTCTTTGGAATCTTCAAGTGGAGACAAAATGTGCACCATGCAAATGTTAATTCAGGTTGAATCCTCTGCAAGCTAAACACTAAGCCAGTTATTTGGTAAAGTGGAAAAGCTTGGCTTTTGTAATTAACTGCAGCATTCTTTTATGCTCTTACTGCCAACCCCTTAAAAACTGTCATAGCTGGTTATTACATTTTCTTGCCCTTCCAATATTACATAAAAAATTCCCAGCTGGTCACTTCCCATTCTGTCACTTTTTTGCTGTCTTTAAAAATCAACTCTTTAAAGAGCCCACAGCACATCATTAAGTACAATCTTGCAAAGTGCTGAGCCTACTACATACACAGTGAAGGTTGTGCAAGCGTTTATTTAACAGCAGTGTTGTTCCATTGATTGAAATATAATTGCTAATTTAGGTTTACGTGAACCCAATGTTTAATATTTGAAATTTCATGATATTTACCTATATAAACCCTACTGTAAAACAATGAGCTTACTTTATAGATCCTTGTAAACTTACTTTATGTATCTTTATAACATTGTATACTCAATAAACTTCTTTTGACAAGGAAATATAATTGCTATTACACATGACACCCAGTTATATTGTTATTGAGTACTGCACTGTCACATACAATTGCTAAGTATGGTCTGTGCTTTTTTTTTCAAGACTAGGGGGACTTTGCTGCAAGCGGAGGCTTGTCCACCATATTTATTACACAAAGGCTCAAGCTTTATACATACCTCCCAACATTTTGAGATGGGTATGAGGGACAACTACTAACAAATGTATATGGGCATAGGACACGTCCTCTGTCACACCCCCTCAAAGGAGAATTAACCAAAAAAATGGTTAATTAAATCCAGAAGGGCTTTTCTACCACTACTATTCCTTTATATTGGCTTTTAAAATGTACAAATGCATTTAGAAATTAGATGAAAAGTTTAGCACTAGGAAACACTTTGAAAGCTAAAAAGTGCATTTTATATACTACAGTGGGACAAAAAAATATTTAATCAGCCACCAATTGTGCAAGTTCTCCAACTTAAAAAGATGAGAGAGGCCTGTAATTGTCATCATAGGTATACCTCAACTATGAGAGACAAAATGTGGAAACAAATCCAGACAATCACATTGCCTGATTTTTGAAAGAATTTATTTGCAAACTATGGTGGAAAATAAGTATTTGATCAATATAAAAAGTTCATCTCAATACTTTGTTATATATCCTTTGTTGGCAATGACAGAGGTCAAACGTTTTCTGTAAGTCGTCACAAGGTTGTCACACACTGTTGCTGGTATGTTGGCCCATTCCTCCATGCAGATCTCCTCTAGAGCAGTGATGTTTTGGGGCTGTCGCTTGGCAACACGGACTTTCAACTCCCTCCAAAGGTTTTCTATGGGGTTGAGATCTGGAGACTGGCTAAGTCACTCCAGGACCTTGAAATGTTTCTTACGAAGCCACTCCTTTGTTGCCCGGGTGGTGTGTTTGGGATCATTGTCATTGCTGAAAGACCCAGCCATGTTTCATCTTTAATTCCCTTGCTTATGGGAGGAGGTTTGCACTCAAAATCTCACGATACATGGCCCCATTCATTATTTCATGTACACGGATCAGTCGTCCTGTTCCCTTTGCAGAGAAACAGCCCCAAAGCATGATGTTGCCACCCCCATGCTTCACAGTAGGTATGGTGTTCTTTGGTTGCAACTCAGCATTCTCTCTCCTCCAAACACGACGAGTTGTGTTTCTACCAAACAGTTCTTTGGTTTCATCTGACCATATGGCATTCTCCCAATCCTCTTCTGGATCATCCAAATGCTCTCTAGCAAACCTCAGACGGGCCCGGACATGTACTGGCTTAAGCAGGGAGGCACGTCTGGCACTGCAGGATCTGAGTCCCTGGCGGCGTAGTGTGTTACTGATGGTAGCCTTTGTTACATTGGTCCCAGCTCTCTGCAGGTCATTCACTAGGTCCCCCCGTGTGGTTCTGGGATTTTTGTTCACCGTTCTTGTGATCATTTTGACACCATGGGGTGATATCTTGCGTGGAGCCCCAGATCAAGGGAGATTATCAGTGGTCTTGTATGTCTTCCATGTTCTAATTATTGCTCCCACAGTTGATTTCTTCACACCAAGCTGCTTGCCTATTGCAGATTCAGTCTTCCCAGCCTGATGCAGGTCTACAATTTTGTTTCTGGTGTCCTTCAACAGCTCTTTGGTCTTCCCCATAGTGGAGTTTGGAGTGTGACTGTTTGAGGTTTTGGACAGATGTCTTTTATACTGATAACAAGTTCAAACAGATGCCATTAGTACAGGTAATGAGTGGAGGACAGAGGAGCCTCTTAAAGAAGAAGATACAGGTCTGTGAGAGCTAGAAATCTTGCTTGTTTGTAGGTGACCAAATACTTATTTTCCACCATAATTTGCAAATAAATTTAAAAATTTGTTTCCACATTTTGTCTCTCATAGTTGAGGTATACCTATGATCACAATTACAGGCCTCTCTCATCTTTTTAAGAGGGAGAACTTGCACAATTGGTGGCTGACTAAATACTTTTTTGCCCCACTGTATATAGATCAGACCAAAATGAGGGACAAATGAGGAGAAAAGAGGGACAGAGGGACATTGCTCCAAATGAGGGACAGTTCCTCCAAATCAGGGACAGTTGGGAGCTATGCTTTATACCATGCAACAACCTTAAAACTACTAATATTTTGCCTTTCCTCCTCCTGCCCCTTTCATCAACATGCTAATAAGCGTTAAAAAAAAAACCTTCATTTCATACCTTATTCAAAACGCAGCAATGTCATAACTGGGTCTCTCAGTACATCTATATACAATACAGGTAGATCATGGCTAGTGGGAGGGGCAAGCAGGGTGAATTCCATAGCTTCCTGAAAACATCATAGCATGATGCCTCAGTATTCCTCTCAAAAGCTCTCATCCCCAATGCAAGCAGTTTGCTGGAAGTGGCAGCAGAGGAGAGTTTTCCTCCTATGAAGTCTGGAGATCATATTTCCATCACATGCCTCCACCTCCATAGTACCACTGGATTGGCATTTTTCTGATTTCTTTTTATGAGATGTTAAAGTCTATTGCCCTGTACACACGGTTGGACATTGATCGGACATTCCGACAACAAAATCCATTGATTTTTTCCGACGGATGTTGGCTCAAACTTGTCTTGCATACACACGGTCACACAAAGTTGTCGGAAAACCCAATCATTCTGAACGCGATGACGTAAAACACGTACGACGGGACTATAAACGGGGCAGTAGCCAATAGCTTTCGTCTCTTAATTTATTCTGAGCATGCATGGCACGGATTTGTGTACACATGATCGGAATTTCCGACAACGGATTTTGTTGTCGGAAAATTTTATAGCACGCTCTCAAACTTTGTGTGTCAGAAATTCCGATGGAAAATGTGTGCTGGAGCCTACACACGGTTGGAATTTCTGACAACAAGGTCCTATAAGACATTTTCCATCGGAAAATCCTATCGTGTGTACAGGGCATATGATCTGACAAGTGGGTCTGTCTCTGTAAAGATCTTTAATGTCTTATCCTTAGATACTGTTCCTGTGACTACCATCCTGACCATTGTTACTAAATGCTTGGTTGATGCTGTCCTCTGGTAAGCGTATTCAGTCTTCTCTGGTGGGTGGTGGATGCACTTGCCGTGGTGACTCCTTAACCGCTTGCAGACCATCCGCTGCAGTTATATTGAGGCAGAATGGCACAGGCAGGTGAATCAGGCGTCATGGTACGTCGGTACCATAGACGGCCACTAGGGAGCGCGCGTGCCCCCTGCTCGCCCACGCCTAGGACACGCATTAGCCCCTTCACTGCCCCCTAGTGTTAACCCCTTCACTGCCAGTGACATTTTTACAGTAATTAATGCATTTTTAATCGCACTGATCTCTGTATTAATGCCAATGGTCACAAAAATGTGTCAAAATTGTCCGACGTGTCCGCCATAATGTCGCAGTCACCATAAAAATCACTGATTGCCGCCATTACTAGTAAAAGAAAAAATTATTAGTAAAAATGCCAACAAATCAATATACTCTTAATGTGATTTTTTTTTACCAAAAATATGTAGAAGAGTACGTATCGGCCTAAACTGAGGAAAAAAAAAGTTTTTTTTATATTTTTTGGGGGATATTTATTATAGTAAAAAGTAAAAAATATTGCGTTTTTTTCAAAATTGTCGCTCTTTTTTTGTTTATAGCGCAAAAAATAAAAACCACAGAGGTGGTCAAATAGCACCAAAAGAAAGCTCTATTTGTGGGGGAAAAAAGGACGTTGATTTTGTTTGGGAGCCAGGTTGCACGACCGCGCAATTGTCAGTTAAAGCGACGCAATGCCGAATCGCAAAAAGTGCTCTGGTCTTTGGCCAGCCAAATGGTCCGGGGCTGAAGCTGTTAAGTAATTTTTGGGGATTTTTCTTCATAATCATCACTGAAATGAATTTTCGTTTTCCACTCACTATTTTGACTACCTGATTACATGGTGGTTGAACCATTTGAGTCTCTTAATTTTCATATATGAGAGTCCTATTATTGCACATTGCACTTTATTGTGTTTATATGCTAATGTCACTATTAATTTATGTTACTGTTTTGTTACACATAGCGCTACACTTTTTTACTTTATTCGTAATGCAAGCAGTGGCCTGGCTCTTAGGAGGTGGTTAGGGTGGAGTCAGTCTTGGGGGCACAATGTTGCATGTGCACCCTCTCCTAGGGAATGGTCATGTAATAGTGAGCCTACATGGGTGGAAGACCTGAATTCCAATGAATAAAAGGCACAGTAAGACTGGGGAAGAAATAGCTCAATAATCCTGGATGTCCTGTAGCCAGGAAACAAAGCGGGCTCTAATTGATTTTGTGCAGCTTCTAATGCATGCTGCGAGAAGCTCACAGTGTACAGTGAAGTCGGAATAAGCAATTTCAGTAAAGGAGAGAAACTTGTACAGCTGTTCAAGACTGATATTAAGGCTGGAGCTCATCTTTAAGCACTTGTATTTGGTTTTAATTCCTGTCCTGGAAGGCAGTGGATATGTGTATCGATGCTTAGACTGCCAAGAAACCTGCTTAACATTTTTATTTTCAAGTTCATATGTCTGTCTTACAAAATAAAGCTAAATCTGCACAGCTTTTTGTGATAGACTAAATTCAGCCCTTTGTTTGCTTTCAGTAATCATGACTCCAGTGAGGAATACATTTGTTCCTTATGTCTGTATAATACTGATTCTACATAGCAAATGAGTGCCAAGGTATTGCTCACCTAGGGATATGTTACAAACGTAAACTGGGTCAAAGCTGGATTCATATGCAGTGTGTTTGGATATCTTGTCCTCAGTTAAAAAAAAAAAGATTTAAACCTTAGGGATATATTCTTGGTAGAGACAAACCATGTTTTTATTGAAAAAAAAAAAAAATCAAAAATCAAGACCTACTAAGAATTATAGCTGTTTGTGCTCTGGAAGATTTATTGCACACATTCAAAACATCTCTTTTCAAAGCCCATGTTTAATACGTCCTATGTTTTACCATATGAGTATACATTGCTAAAATGCCAAAAGGTTGGTACTGTGCAGTTTGGGCCTGAAACCCATCCACATACTAAAAAAACCTTCCCAAATTCTTGGGTGATTCCACATTCTCCTCCTACACACCCTATGTTCTTGTAAATTTTCAGTGATAAATATGCACCTTGTACTGGGCAGCATAGTGGCTAAGTGGTTAGCACTTCTGCCCAGCAGTACTAGAGTCATCAGTTCAAATCCCAACCACAGCACCCACCTGCCCAGAGTTTGCATGTTCTCCCTGTACCTGCGTGGGTTTCTCCCCGGGTATTCCACTTTTCTCCCACACTCCAAAAACATGCTGCTGGTATGTTAATTGGCTCCTGTCTAAATTGGCCCTAGTTTGTGTTAGAATGCGAGTTGGGGACCTTAGATTGTAAACTCCTTGAGGGCAGGAATTGATGTGAATGTACAATATATACAGTATCTCACAAAAGTGAATATACCTCTCACATTTTTGTAAATATTTTATTATATCTTTTCATGTGACAACACTGAAGAAATTACACTTTGCTACAATGTAAAGTAGTTAATGTACAGCTTGTATAACAGTGTAAATGTGCTGTCCCCTCAAAATAACTCAACACACAGCTTTAAACCGCTAGCAACAAAAGTGAGTACACCCCTAAGTGAAAATGTCCAAACTGGGTCCAACATGTCAATATTTTGTGTGGCCATCATTATTTTCCAGCACTGCCTTAACCCTCTTGGGCATAGAGTTTACCAGAGCTTCACAGGTTGCCACTGGAGTCCTCTTCCACTCCTCCATGATGACATCACGGAGCTGGTGGATGTTAGAGACCTTGAGCTCCTCCACCTTCCTTTTGAGGATGCCCCACAGATGCTCAATAGGGTTTAGGTCTGGAGGCATGCTTGGCCAGTCCATCACCTTCACCCTCAGCTTCTTTAGAAAGGCAGTGGTCATCTTGGAGGTGTGTTTTGGGTCGTTATCATACCTGCGGCCCAGTCTCCGAAAGGAGGGGATCATGCTCTGCTTCAGTATTTCACAGTACATGTTGACATTCATGGTTCCCTCAATGAACTGTAGCTCCCTAGTGCCGGCAGCACTCATGCAGCCCCAGACCATGACACTCCCATCACCATGCTTGACACACGTGTCTTTGTACTCCTCACCCGGTTGCCACCACACACTCTTGACGCCACCTGAAGCAAATAAGTTTATCTTGGTCTCATCAGACCACAGGACATGGTTCCAGTAATCCATGTCCTTAGTCTGCTTGTCTTCAGCAAACTGTTTGCGGGCTTTCTTGTGCATCATCTTTAGAAGAGGCTTCCTTCTGGAACGACAACCATGCAGACCAATTTGAGGCACTGTGTGGCATATGGTCTGAGCACTGACAGGCTGACCCCCCCCCCCCCCCGCAACCTCTGCAGCAATGCTGGCAGCACTCCTACGTCTATTTCTCAAAGACAATCTCCGGATATGATGCTGAGCGCTTGCACTCAACTTCTTTGGTCAACCATGGCGAGGCCTGTTCTGAGTGGAACCTGACCTGTTAAACCGCTGGTTTCCTCCATACATGACGTTTCCCATTCAGGCCAAAGAGTTCAATCCTGTTTCATCAGACCAGAGAATTTTGTTTCTCATGGTCTGAGAGTCCTTCAGGTGTCTCTTGGCAAACTCCAGGTGGGCTGCCATGTGCCTTTTACTGAGAAGTGTCTTTCATCTGGCCACTCTACCTTACTGTTCTGTTTGGTGGAGTGCTGCCGAGGTGGTTGTTCTTCTAGAAGGCTCTCCTCTTTCCACAGAGAAACGCTGGAGCTCTGTCAGGGTGACCATCAGGTTCTTGGTCACCTCCCTGACTAAGGCTCTACTCCCCCGATTGCTCAGTTTGGACAGCTGGCCCGCTCTAGGAAGAGTCCTGGTGGTTCCAAACTTTTTCCATTTACATATGATGGAGGCCACTGTACTTATTGGGACCTTTAATACTGCAGAAAATTTTCTGTACCCTTTCCCAGATCTGTGCCTTGATACAATCCTGTCTCGGAGGTCTACGGACAATTCCTTGGACTTCATGGCTTGGTTTGTGCTTGGACATGCACTGTTAATTTTGGGACCATTTATAGACAGGTGTGTGCCTTTCCAAATCATGTCCAATCAACTAAATTTAACACAGGTGGTAAGAAACATCTCAAGGATGATCAGTGCAAACAGGAGCTCAATTTTGAGTGTCATGGCAAAGGCTGTGAATACTTATGTATATGTGATTCTTTCGTTTTTTATTTTCAATAAATTTGCAAAGATTTCAAACAAACTTCTTTCACATTGTCACTATGAGGTATATTGTTTGTAGAATTTTGAGGAAAATATTGAATTTAATCCATTTTGGAATAAGGCTTATTTTTGGAATAAGGCTTTTCCACATAACAAAATGCTGTGAATACCTTGCGGATGCACTGTATACTGTATATAAATCCTGTATAATAATAACAATTGATTGAGATTGCGCTGCCACCAATGTGTCAAACGCGGGTGTCAGATCCCTGCCCTCCTCGCTAACTTGCGATGAAGCACCGGCCAACCTCCCAACCATGCTGTCACTTATGTAACAATGCCACTCTCAGCTGTGCCCAACACAAAGATTTTCCAGCTTTTCCACAATCTAGGTGCGAGCAGCCTGAGAGCGATTGTCACTGGGCTAATTATGCAATTAACCCTTTAATTGCCACCACCCCCATTTTAAAAGACCGAGCCGGGGGAGACTCGTAATTTTAGCAAAACCAATTATAATTTTAGAATAAGCGTCTGCAACACACACTGCCACCACAGACAGGTCTGCTCAGAGGCCTTACTCTACAACAGTAGCGCTCTTTAAGAAGCAGGTTCGTTTATAACTTACATTAAGAGCTTTAGAGATAAGGTTAACACTTTTCAACATTATTATTATTTTATTATTATTCAGGATTTATATAGCGCCAACAGTTTACGCAGTGCTTTACAATATAAAAGGGTTTATTATGAAAAGGTCAAAGTTGATGCAAATAAACATTTACAGAAAAAAGATGTTTCAAAGAGATGACAATATACAGCAACAAAGAAATAAGGTAGAATTGGGAAGGAAGAATACTTGCCATTAATGTTCGAGGGTTGATCAGAGTTCGATCGATGAGCTGGGTAATTGGTTCTCAAACTTGACAGATGTTCCTGCTTGGATGGTAAAAGGAGAACTGACCATTGTCTTGGCAGCTCCCTTTTCTCTCATATCAAAGGGGTGTTGACAGCGACCAGTGACCAATCGTCTGGTCATCTTGTTTAGGGGTTGGTTGCTGGGAGGTGTCTACACTCATGACCATGTCCCAGGTACACTTTGTCATATATCTGCATCTCTACTGTTTACAGACTGCAAATATCCATATTATTGTTCAGCGTGACATTTGCTTCAAAACGAATACACACATGCCAGATCTTCAAGGCCTAGTTTACCTCAGAGGAATTAAGGGTACCAGTGGTTTCCCATATAACCTGAAATAGGGGTGTCTGGACTTGAAATGTTACAAATTATCTGAGGAAACTAAATATGTCCACATTATGGCTATGCAATTATTACTTTGGGAGTCATGAAACATGCTGAAATTTCATACTTATTCCACTATTTAAGCTTCATGTGCACTAAAGTATTTATGACCGGTGTCTGCTGGTTCACTGAATTGAGAGGGTGACAGTTTTACGACAGGCCTGGACATCCTGCCAGGCCAACATTAGTTGTTTTTACTGACCTAGCCTGGTTCTGCTTTCTCTGTTGAGATAGACTTAAGCACAAAGTAGATACTACTCTGCAGTACACAGAATTAAAGTGGGAGTAAACTCCCATGGACAATTTTTACCCTAGGTAAGTCTATAATCAAGCTTACCTATAGGTACAGTAAACATCTCCGAAACGTGCACCATTTAGGAGATATTTACCTGTGAAGCCGCTGGTGACATCAACGGAGTATGCGCTCTGAAGGAACAGCATATGTGCCATTACTTCAGAGTCCTGTGCCATGAACAGCGGCTCCCACATGCATTCGTGGGACTGACGTCACTGTGGCTTATCCAATCAAAGGACTGCTGCCCGCCAAACCGGAAGGTTTACGGTGGTTTACTACCACTTTAAACGTAATATGGACAACCTTGTCAAAGGTCAGCAACTCACCAAGCAGTTAAAGAAGTATCAGAATGATAGCCCTGGAGTATGTACTTTGAAAAACAAGACAGTCCCAGTGGCAGTCTGGCAGCTTCCACATTTCTGTCTTGATACTTTAATGTTTATATGTTTTCCCTTGTATTTTATTGTTGCTGGCTTAGTAAGGGACAGTGTCTCAAGCTATGGCTGTCCACTTCCAGTCCTCCATGCAATCTTTTCAGTAAAGCAGCCCATCACATGTGGTGCAAAATAGAGAGGAGCAGAGGAAGATCAAGAGGTAATCATGCCAGCTCTGGTCTCTATTTGCATATTAAAGTGCTCCAAGTTTTGGGAATCCTAGGGTGCGCTGGTAATCTGGGAATAGCTGGAGGCATCTGGAGGTTTCTACTCAAAGATCCTGGAATCACATTATCAGGCTTGTTTTAATGTTCACAGGTCAAAAAAACAATTTAGCCACTGATGTGAGAAAACTATATTTTAGCAGAATGTACAAATCACAACCTGTGTTAGCTTTATCATTAGCTCAGTGGTGGGTTATCTATAGGAAAATTTGCATATTTCTATTCAACTAGATGTAAACTAGTTAAGACACAGAGCAGCAGTTGAGAGAATATTTCATATTTAAAAATTGCAGTTTTGATTTTTATAGCCTTGAATGTTTTACTGAGAAAATCATTGATCACAACTTGTCATCAATTAATTTAACAACAGGTAGTAGCTTTAACAAAGCATTAAAATATGCAAAATGCTAACTGCATCACTGCAAGTAGTTAAAGCTCATTACATATGCAAGAAAAGTTCCAAAATCCTAAAGTATATTTTAATGTTTTATGCATTATTTGACAATAAGAAGCAGCAAAATGTGCTGAGATCTTGTCAGAAAGGCAGTATCTATCCTTTATCTGCAGTGAAATCATCATAATGAAGACGGTATCACATAAGTGCTTAAAGCAGAGATTCTATTTATACCTAATGACTTGAGTGGAATGTTGTATACTTGATTAAGAAGTACATCTCTTTTGCTTAAAGTGGCTGCTTCATAAGTGCATCATTTTAAATGAAAAACCAAAACATAGGACACTTCCAATCTCCACGATGGCCAAACACTGCTTAGAAAAAAGACATTTTAGCACACAAATAGCACCACTAGATCAATTTTCTACAGTAATCAAGTACATGCAGGTTAAAGGAGACCTGTACTGATAAATTTAAAGCAGTCTGCGTACATGGCACAGCAGCTAACACTAACAGTAGCCGGGCACCTGAAACTGTTAGGAATTCTGTATATAGCCCTACAGAACAGACAGACAGTGCACAGTCCACATGGCCTTTGCTGATTAATTACAGACAGCTGCTACTTTGTCTACTTGTCAGATCTCAGATATAGGCAGTGGCAGTTCAGAGTGAGGGAGGCTCTCTTTCATGCCTCCTCAGCTCCAATCCCATGACCCACCCAAAGAAGGTCTTTCTCTCACTCTGAAATACCTGGTCTGATGAGTGGGTATCATGGAGGGGGAGATGTACTTGGGTGAGATTTGTATTTGGGAAGATCTGTAGTACATATTCCGTACTCCTGTACTCTGCATGTTATGCACTGCTGATCCCTGCATTTTGTGCATTATGCCATCCTGATACCTCTGTTCTGTACATTACACACTCATAAGCCCCACACTATACACACTACTCGGTGTATTTCATACTCCTAACCACTGTGCTTTGTATGCTGAGCTGTATGTGATGTACTCCTGACCACTGCACGTTGTACACTGGGTTGTGTATGGCATATTCCTGATCACTGCACACTTTATATTGTACAGCAGTAGTCGATTGCTAAGTTGTCACTAACTATGTCAATGAAGTTCTTCTTCAAGGTAGGCTGTACTCAGAAAAGCATATGTAATGAGAAAGGTTCATTTTTTTGCAAATCATTGTGCTAGTGTTGGTATGTGTCTGTCAGATGCGCACTTTTGGCAAAGTAATTAAAGCATATATTTTTTGGGTACAAGGACTGTGGCCTATGTTACCATGTGTACAGTGAGTAGGTCCAACTTTTAAAGCCTAAGTCCAGGTTTTGTGTTACTTTAAATAGTTAGCTTTGGCAAAGTTGGTTCAAACTATTTCCATTACTAATAGATGCAGCTACTGTCAGTGCTTTAACTTGTATATAACATCAGCTACATACAGTATACAGCATTGTGTTGCAGCAGTATGTATGAGGACTTTCCTTTTGCTGCCAGAACATAATTGAGTAGAGATGAGCACTGCTCAGCCATTCACATAAAGTCTTGTATCTTTATGGATGAATACAAGGCTTTCTCTCGCTGAGGTGAAGATGTGGGTGGATTACATCACACTCTTCACCTAAGTCAATCAATCAGATGATGCCTTACATTCATTCTTAAAAATACAAAGCTTCCTGTGAATGGCTCAGCAGAGTTAAGCCCAACTTGATTTTGTTCCAGAATCAGGGAGGGAGGTGTCCGTGCCACTGCCAGAACACAGCACTGTATACTGTATGTAGCTGATGCTACATACAATCTCTACAGCACTGACAGCAGCTACATTTCTTAGTAATAGAAATAGTTAGTTTGTGTCATCTTGGCCAAAACAAACTATTTCAAGTAACACAACACCTGGAGTTAGCCTTTAAGACTTCCTGCTGTTAGCACAAATTTGCCACACCAACAACCTTTTGTGGCATGCTGCTTACACCGTCTAATTGTTCTCCTTTGGGTTCCCAAGGCTAAAACTCCCCCAAGTAAAAATATATTCTACAATGTCTACTTTATTTTTATTTAGTATTTTTATTACTGTACAAACAGTCCTCAAACACTGGTACTATGCTGGAGGTTAATAGCTAATGTATTATGGTCTTACTTAAAGATTAATGCAGTCTGTCACTAGCATTTCCAAAGCAGTGTTCTTTTCTGAGCCCCCCTATAACTTAGTTTTGTACCTGTTGATCCTGCTTTTATTTTTCAACTTCCTTTAGCAGACCAAGCTGTGCAACAAATGTGTAAGTTGGATGGTCAAAACAAACCATTTAACACTGACAGGGGTGCTTATAATGTTCAAATTGTATTTGTTTGCTTAAAACCTTTATTTCAAAAGAAAAAAAATGTTTGTGTAACTGCCCATAATGTGTGAGCTTTAATGTGTTAGTCCATCTATGTAAATCTACTAGTCAATCTAATACTAAACCTCTCCAGATCTCCAAGCGTTACCCTATTGCTCCTCCATAGATAGAGGAACCGCCCTAAGACAGGAAGAGTGTTACTGGCAAGATCACCAGGTAAAGTAAAGAAAAAAGGCCTCATGCACATAGAGGGGCTGATTTACTAAGAAGAATGCGTTGTGCCAGTTCATACCTTAATTGGTGCCCTGGAAAAGTCATTAACCAAACGTGCGAAAAGGCACACTTTGAAGCCCAAAACTATAATAAATATGTAAACTGCAACTGGTGCTAGGGTAACTGCGGTTTTCTCATTGATAATAGTGCACGCCCAAAACATCTCATTGGATGTGTCTTGTTAGGCAATTAGTAGGTGTTCTCAGGTAATTAACCCTTTTGATGCCAATCTTATTCCTATTACGTCTAAAATATCCTTGACATGTTTTTTTTTTTCCATTTTTACCCAAATCTTTCAATACAATATAAAGAACAGAGAAGTGTTTCTAAACCTAATAAATTAATATTTTCAGATCTTGATCTTTAAAGGTGACCATACACTGCAATCAGTTAGATCTTAAATAAATTAGATTTAGTGCAAGAGCCTGTTTGATTTCCTATATTTTGAATTAATTGTTCAAGTGCGTCTTCTTATTACCTATTTTGCCTAAATATCGAGTTGTACAGAGATTGGCCAATCAGATTGCATAGTGCATGACCATCTTAACTGACAAATTTGGAATGTAGATGTGCCATGACCCACTTGTATTTTCCAAACGATATTTCTTGGGCATTATACAGGACACATGAGAAACCACCTTTTTTCAAGACTAGATGCTAGAGTGATCAGGAATCTTCAAACTATGGCTCTCCAGCTGTTGCGGAACTACACATCTAATGAGACATTGTAAAACTCACAGACATTCACAGACATGACTAGGCATGATGAGAATTGTAGTTCCTAAACGACTGTAGGGTTGTAGTTTGAAGACCCCTGTGCTAGACCATTATTATGCCTCCAGAATTGGGAGTGTGACATCTACCCAACTTCTCTCTGCTGGTGGACTGGACACAAGAACCTACATCTATAGATATATATTTGGGCAGCACCGTGGTGTAGTGGTTAGCACTTTCACCTAGCAGAAAAAAGGGTCACTGATTCAAATCCCACCTGCCTGGGACACCATCTGCCTGGAGTTTGCATGTTCTCCCTGTTCCTGCATGGGTTTCCTCCAGGCACTTCGGTTTCCTCCCACACTCTAAAAACATGCTGGTAGGTAAATCAGATCCTGTCTAAATTGGCCCTAATATGTATGAATGTATGTTAGGGACCCACGCAAGCACTCCCCCATGTTTAAAATAAAATAAAAAAATTCCTAATTTGCAAATAAGGATCACCACTTCCTCAGAGAACAGTGAGCAGGGCATGGTGGTGGGAAGAAATTAGCAGCTGTACAAGCAACTTCCTGGAGGAGCGTGATGTCATTCTTGTGTGCTGGCCACCGCTTCCGGGTACCAGATAAGTGCCACGGGTACATACAGTACCTCCGCACACACAGCAGTTGCGCATCTAGCTGCAGGAACCCAACCTTTATTAATAGTTAGGAAATTAATAGTAAAGCAGATGCAGATTTCAAGGACTGGACTAACAAATGTTTATAGTGAAAGGCAACTGGTGTTTTCTATTAAACAAGGTCTAAATGGTCCACTGCATGCATCACAGTTGAACTTAGAATGTGTCTTTGCAAAGTTAAACTAAATGAAATCCTTTCTTTTTTTGCTTGGGGATAAAGTGCAGAGGGATTAGAAGTCTTGTCAGTTTTTGGGGATGTCTACACCCCTGATAGGGTGAAGACACCTCCCAAATCTTGCCACTTTCTCCTTCAAATGTATTCACTTCCAGTCACATACCCAAACCAGAAGTGAGGGTAAAACCCTACCAATGTCTTTCCTCGGGGACACACGGGTCAATCTAAATAGCTTTGGTTAGGTAAATTGCATTCCATCATTTTGCTCTGTACACCCCAAATTATTAGGTATCTTAGACTTTGGGTTTTATTTACTAAAGGCAAATCCACTTTGCACTACAAGTGCACTTTGAAGTGTAGTTGCTGGAGATCCGAGAGGGACATGTAAGGAAAATAAAAAAACAGCATTTTTGCCTCTACATGATTGAATGAAAAAATCACCAGTGCTTTCCCTCAGATTTACAGTGAGTACACTTGTATTGCAGAGTGGATTTGCCTTTAATAAATCCCAAACTACCTAATAATTTGGGGTGTACACAACAAAGTGCTAGAGTGCACTTCGCCTAATGGGGACACTAGTTAGATTGACCTGTGTGTCCCCAAGAGAAGACATTGGTAGGGTTTTACAATCACTTCCTGTTTGGCTGTGACAGGAAGTAAAGCCAATTTTCAGAAAAGGGACATAAAGTCCAACCTAAAAAAGACAAGCAGGGGTTCTAACACTCACTTGGTTTCCCTCAGATGCCCACAATTAGAATAGGATTGTCTTGAGCTAGATTTTAGCTCAGTGCTCTAAATCAGTGCTTCTCAACCCTGTCCTCAAGTACCCCCAACAGGCCATGTTTGCAGGCTTTCCTTCATCTTGCACAGGTGTTTTAAATCACAGTCAATGGCTTGGTATTTTGCACAGCTATTTTAGCTAAGATAAATTCCCAAAACATGTCCTGTCGGGGGTACTTGAGGACTGGGGCGGAGAACCACTGCGCCAAAATGGAAAATTGAATACTTACCTCTCTGTAATTTTCCTTTCCTGGTGACTATCCATGGCAGCATACGCACAATCCATCATGCATATGCTACCATGAGGGCACCACTAAATTAGCTTTAAGACAAATCACACCTTTTTTTGTTTTTCCATGCCATTCACCCTAAGCTGCAGCTCAGGAAATCTGTTGCATGAAAATTAACAAAACACATAAAACATAAAATTTTGCTACAAATTTTATTGGTCAACAAAACAGGACTTGGAAAAGAGCAAGGAAAGCAAAAAACACATGTATGTTAATTTGAGACACTAACAGAATATGGTTTTGAGGTCTGACCATTTTGCAGAGGAAATTAACAGGAGTTAAAAGGACTGCCCCCACAAACGGACATCTATTAAGGATTTAAAAATTAATTAGTCACAACATCTTGAAGAAGATTTTGCTAAATAATGCATCACAGACACACACTGACAACATTAAAAATATTTCAGGGGAAACTACCCCCCACCACCACCCAAAAAAATACAATAAACCAAAGTAAAAAAAACTTGCTCTAAAACACATCTGTTTTGCAAAGACATAACAAACAAAATACAAATAGAAAATACATGTGTTACAAACTCTATAAGGACACCCAAATGTACTCTCTTGCCGGCCCCCCACACACACAATCTTGCCTCGTTTCAGAGCAAGGTAAAGAATGTTATCTGCAAGCTTTATATAACATAGGTTTGCGGGCTAATGAGGCAATTGAAAACACATGCACAGTCCATGAAACACACAAAATGCAAGTTCACCCAGTGTAGAGACAGAACTTCAAAGTGGGTACACCTGTTAAGGATGTCCTTAAATTACTAACCCAAAAAACACACTCTGAGCATGCCCAGAAACATCCAAGTGCTGTTCATGCACAAAAAGCTGAAAAAAAAATAAAAGTCCCTGAGCATGCCCAGACCAACCCAAATGCAGCTAGCACAAAATAAGCCACCCCCTGTCCGAAATTAAGCACCATCCAGCATGCTACAAAATTACAGATGGGACAAACACCCCCCGGTCCAGGGAGGCAAACAAAGAGCCTAACATGGGCAAAAGTTATACAACAAATACCATTGCAGTCTATGGGAACTGACTTGTTCATTTTGCTAGTCCCCACTTGGCTGGCTTATCTTCTAGTTTTTGGCCTTAAAATGGGTATGGGGGCCCAGGTCCCACCCTAAGGGACATACATCAATGTCACCAATTTGGACAACCCCAAAAACAAAACAAGGATAAGTGTTTTTAAAAATGCAAAACTGCTTAAAAGCTAGTAACAGGGGGGGGGGGGGGGGGGCGTACTGTGCCTGTAATGTGCTGCATCTGTAGCATGTATCCAAACTGCTGCCTCAAAGATGTACGGCTTTAGAGAAAACTTACAAATCTACTTTGTAGTTGCAAGATTTTAACCCAAAACAAAAAATAGCCTGCCCCCCCAATACATACAAGGCCATTTGGGTATGTTGAGGCTTAAAATGAGAACCCCCATGTGAAAAACCACACCCAAAACTAAAAAAAGATGGTGCCCCTCCCACACACTAACAAACCCCTAGCCAAACACACATGGAGAATGGAGTGTGGAGTTCCCCTTTAAAAGCAAAAGCTAGCCCAAGGAAATCATATGCATTAGAGGGGGAAGGTTAAATGCTCTTTTAGGAGGAGCTAGAGTAGCTAGTCTTTTTACATAATTTTAACAAGGTGCATGTCACATGTTGGCAACGTAACATGCCAACATGACCTGTGTGCAAATCTCCTTAAAAAAAATACATAATTGTGAACCAGCGTAAAAAAAAAAAAAAACGTGAAGTTTAGAGGTGCACCTGTTCAACCCACGCAATTGCATTTACGTTGCCTGACATTTACTAAGATTTTGGCTGCGCAGTGAACAAACGCATTTGAACGAGCGCAAGAGCCTTTTGCACATGCGCACTGCTTACATTGATCTCACGCAGTTCTAAATGTACTTGCAGGCACAGCAGGCTTTCTCTGAAAAAGTTACTTTCTCATTCTAGTTTATATATATACATATTTGTTACTTGGGCAGTTGTTACTAAACTTCCTCACATCACCCCATAATATTGGCACCTCCATCTTCTGTCTATATTGATTTGGAGATGCAGTGCGTCATGTCCATAGTGGGGCACAGATTTCATTCTCCCGTGCGCTGAGATCACTATAGTAAATGGGAGAGTCGCGCTCTGTTTCCGGAGCACCGTCTCGTAAATATGAAAATGTGCATTGCGCCACGCCATGCGCCTCTACTGATGGCGCACGGCTTTTGTAAATCAGCCCTAGAGTGTCTGAAAAACCCCTCTGAACGCCAGAGCTGCTCACAGCAAATTGCGGCATTAAAAATGCGCTAAAGCCACGTATTGCACATGCATTTAAGGGCATATAGCATTTGAGTGTAAATGTATTCTACTGGCCAGACAAATCATTTATTCTGGCCATTGGAATGCATTTATGCACATATACATGCATATGCATGTTTAGATGTACATAGATGTGTTTGGGAGCACATGCACATTTTTTTCTGTTTTCTGTTCTTTTCAGAACACGCATTTTTTTTGGCCTGTAAATGCTCCTTTTCAAATACCCCCGTAAACTGCTATGTGCAGGCCTGGACTGGGACAAATATAGGCCCGAGCAGTTTAGACTAAACAGCCCTTTTTTGTTTTTTTAAACCAAACTACAAATAATGACAACTCAATGTCTTTTAGTTACATTTAGCCTGCTTCTGTCACTGTTGTGGCAAGTTGCAGCAGACAGAAACCCGCGGATGGGAGCCAGGTGCATGATATATGCGATATATAAAAACCCGACAGGGGTTCTAATCCCTCTCCACTCTATCCAAAACTAGAAAAAAACAATTCTCTTTAGTTACACTTCAACAGTCAGAGAGGTCATTTTTTTTTTGGAAATTCCTTATGGCACCATCTAAATAGTAGTAGAGTAGTATCCCGGGGTGATGCTTCATGTGTGTATTTATGACATGTCTACGGAGCTTTGCGCCCTATGCCAGTCCAGGCTTGCCTTTGTATAAAGGATGGACTAACATAGAGGTGCTTTTACAGGCAGAAAAAAGCACCAAATGTCTGTAAGAAGTAGGGATGGGCGAACTTTGGTTGTTCGGCCGTTTGGCAAACACTGAACAATATGCGGTGTTCGGGGCAAATTCGAAAGCTGCGAAACACCATTAACGTCAATGGACACTAACATGAAAAACCAAAAGTGCTCATTTTAAAGGCTTATATGGAAGTTATTGTCATAAAAAGTGTTTGGGGACCCGGGTGGACATGTATCAATGCAAAACAGCAATTTTTTCGGGAGCAGTGATTTTAATAATGCTTAAAGTGAAACAATAAAAATTAAATATTCTTTTAAATGTTGTGCCTGGGGGGTGTCTATAGTATGCCTGTAAAGTGGCACAGCTTCCCCGTGTTTAGAACAGTACCACAGCAAAATTACATTTCTAAAGGAAAAAAGTCATTTAAAACTGATCGCGGCTGTATTGAATTGTCGGGTCTCAGCAATATAGATAAAACTCATTGAAAAAAATGTCATGGGTTCCCCCCCAGTCCATTACCAGGCCTTTTGGGTCCGGTATGAATATTAAGGGGAACCCTGAACCAAAAATGTTTTAACCACTTGACCACTTAAACCCCCTTAATAACCAGACCAATTTTCAGCTTTCAGTGCTCTCACATTTTGAATGACAATTACTCAGTCATTCAACACTGTATCTATATGAAATTTTTGTCCTTTTTTTCACACAAATAGAGCTTTCTTTTGGTGGTATTTAATCACCGCTGGGTTCTTTATTTTTTGCGCTATAAAAGAAAAAAAGACAGAAAATTCTGTAAAAAAATGAATTTTACTTGGTTTCTGTTATAAAATTTTGCAAATTAGTAATTTTTCTTCATATATTTTTGCCGAAATTAATACCGCTACATATCTTTGGTAAAAATAACCCAAATCGGTGAATATTATTTAGTCTTTGTGAAAGTTATAAAGTCCAAAAGCTATGGTGCCAATATCTAAAAATTGATCACACCTGAAGTACTGACGGCCTATCTAATTTCTTGAGACCCTAACGTGCTAGAAAAGTACAAATACCCCCAAATGACCCCTTTTTGGAAAGAAGACATCCCAAGGTATTTAGAAAGATGCATGATGAGTTTTTTGAAGTTGTCATTTTTCCCACAATTCTTTGCAAAATCAAGATTTTTTTTTCTTTTTTTTCACAAAATTGTCATATTAGCAGGTTATTTCTCACACACAGCATATGCATTCCACAAATTACACCCCAAAACACATTCTGCTATTATTCCCGAATATGGCGATACCACATGTGTGAGACTTTTACACAGCGTGGCCACATACAGAGGCCCAACATGCAGGAAGCACCTTCAGGCGTTCTGGAGCACCCAGGCCAATTCTGACATTTCTGTCCTACATGTAAAAATCATCATTTATTTACTAGAAAATTACATAGAACCCCAAAACATTATATTTGTTTTTTTTAGCAATGGCGGTCGTTGCAACTTTTTATCTCGCACGGTATTTGTGCAGCAATTTTTCAAAAGCATTTCTTTTGGAAAAAAAAACAGTTTTGTGCTTTAAAAAAAAAAACAGTAAAGTTAGCCCAATGTTTTTGCATAATGTGAAAGATGAAGTTATGCCGAGTAAATAGATACCTTACATGTCACCCTTCAAAACTGCACACACTCGTGGAATGGCGCCAAACTTCGCTACTTAAAAATCCCCATAGGTGATGCTTTAAAATTTTTTACTTTACATGTTTTGAGTTACAGAGGATGTCTAGGGCCAAAATTATTGCTCTCGCTCTACCGATCGCAGCGATACCTCACATATGTGGTTTGAACACCGTTTTCATATGTGGGCGGGACTTACATATGCGTTCGCTTCTGCATGCGAGCACACAGGGACAGGGGTGTTTAAAAATGTTTTTTTATTGTTCATTTTACTTTATTTTAGTTTGATGCTTTTTTCCAAAAAATAAATGTTTTGGTCATTTTTATTCCTATTACAAGGAATGTAAACATCCCTTGTAATAGGAATATGGCATGACAGGTCCTCTTTACAGTGAGATGTGGGGTCAATAAGACCCCACATCTCACCTCTAGGCTGGGAAGCCTGAAATCAAAAAGAAAAAAAATAATCCTGGCTTCGATCGTAGCGGTGAGTTGGTAGAAGCACCTGAGGGCGGCAGGAGGGGGGATGTCCCCTCTCGCCTCCTGTAAGAACAATCAAGCAGTGGAACAGCCGCTATGATCATTCTTATGGTGTAGGGAATCACCGGCTGAAAAAGCTGATATCTGAGCGATGCCTGTAGCTGCAGGCATCATTCAGATATCCCCGCACAAAGTCAAGGACGTCGTATGACGGCCGGCGGGCGGGAAGTGGTTAAAACACATTTCTTTTTAACACAAAGTTGTCAATTTATACAATATTTCTAACACATAGCATGTACATACCAAAAATGACACCCCAAAATAGATTCCCTACTCCTCCTGAGTACGGCGATATCACGTGTGAGACTTCCACAGCCTGGCCACATACAGAGGCCAAGTACAGCCGAGTATGTCTGGGTATTACCAAGTATTGCAGAGTATGGCTGGGTATTGCAGAGTATGGCTGGGTATCATTGAGTATTGCAGAGTATGGCTGGGTATTGCAGAGTATTGCTGGGTATTGCAGGGTATTGCGGGGTATGGCTGGGTATTGCAGAGTATGGAACGGTATTGCAAAATATGGCAGGGTATTGCAGAGTATGGCTGGGTATTTCAGAGTATGGCTGGGTATTGCAGAGTATGGCAGGGTATCGCAGGGTATTGCAGAGTATGGCTGGGTATGGCAGAGTATGGCAGGGTATTGCAGAGTATGGCACGGTATTGCAGAGTATGGCTGGGTATTGCAGGGTATGGCAGGGTATGGCAGGGTATTGAAGAGTATGGCTGGGTATTGCAGAGCATGGCTGGGTATTGCAGAGTATGGCACAGTATTGCAGAATATGGCAGGATATTGCAGGGTATTGCAGAGTATGGCAGTATTGCAGAGTATGGCTGGGTATTGCAGAGTATGGCACGGTATTGCAGAGTATGGCTGGGTATTGCAGAGTATGGTTGGGTATGGCAGCGCATGGCAGGGTATCACAGAGCATGGCTGGGTATTGCAGAGTATGGCACAGTATTGCAGATTATGGCTGGGTATTGCAGAGTATGGCAGGGTATTGCAGAGTATGGCTGGGTATTGCAGAGTATGGCAGGGAATTGCAGGGTATGGCAGGGTATGGCAGGGTATTGCAGAGTATGGCACGGTATTGCAGAGTATGGCAGGGTATTGCAGAGTATGGCAGGGTATTGCAGAGTATGGTAGGATATTGCAGAGTATGGCAGGGTATTGCAGAGTATTGCAGAGTATGGCAGAGTATTGCAGGGTATGGCAGAGTATTGCAGTGTATTGCAGAGTATTGCAGGGTATTGCAGAGTATTGCGGGGTATTGCAGAGTATTGAGGGGTATTGCAGAGTATTACAGGGTATTGGAGGGTATGGCAGAGTATTGCAGGGTATTGCAGAGTATTGCACGGCATTGCAGAGTATTGCAGAGTATTGCAGGGCATTGCTGAGCATGGAGGGATGGCTGAGCATGGATGGATCAATGGCTGGCTTTGGATGTGACTGCATTTGTCACAGAGCAGCGCTGTGGGCACCGCACATCCAGCCCGCACATCCAGCCCTCTTTTCGGTTCCTCCCTCCCCTCTGTGTACCAATCGGTACAGAGGGGGAGGGATTGGATGGCAGCAGCGCTGTGGGTTTGTTTACATGTGATCGCTCCGTCATTTGACGGAGCGATCACATGGTAAACAGGCACGATCCGTCATGCACGGATGTTCTCAGGTGCGCGCCCCAGGAGGCACGCGACAGCGGGATTCTGGGAGGACATCACTGTACACCCTCCCAGAATTAAGCAACCGCCCTGTAGCTGTCATTCGGCTATGGGCCGGTTGTTATGGGTTAAAAAATTGCGTGGGCGTCCCCCCAAAATCCATGCCAGATCCTTCAGGTCTGTTATGGAAATTAAGAGGAATCCTGCGCCAATTTTTTTTTTTAAATGGCGTAGGGGTCCCCCCCCCAAAATCCTCTGGAGGGTCTGGTATGGATTTTAAGGGGAACCCTGTACCAAAATGTAAAAATGTAAAAAAAAAATGGTGTAGGGGTCCCCCCATACCAGACCCTTATCCGAGCGCACAACCTGGCAGGCCGCAGGAAAAGAGGGGGGACAAGAGTTCCCCCTTGAATTATACCAGGCCACATGTTGATGGGGACAAGGGCCTCATACCCACAACCCTTGCCCAGTGGTTGTGGGGGTCTGCAGGTAAGGGGCTTTTCGTAATCTGGAAGCCCCCTTTAACAGGGGAACCCACAGATCCCGGCCCCCCCATGTGAATTGGTAATGGGGTACATTGTGCCCCTACCATTTCACAAAAAAAGTGTCAAAAATAGTAAAAAAAGACAAGAGACAGCTTGTGACAAGTCCTTTATTAAAAAATAAAGGAAGCCCCCATGGTGTCAGAAGGGGGCGGGGTCACCGATTTACATCACTGGGTGGCCCCGCCCTCAGCTATATAACAGCTGTTATCAAGAAAAAGTGTCACTTGGCGGGAGCCTCCCGGGGAGGCGGAACTGTTACGGCTTTTTTTTCTTTTTTATTTCTGGTCCGTTGGGTGGCGTGGATTTACATCGCTGGACATTTTTATTTTTTTATTTTTTAATAAAGGAATTGTCCCAAGCTGTCTCTTGTCTTTTTTACCATTTTTGACACTTTTTTTGTGAAATGGTAGGGGTACAATGTACCCCATTACCAATACACATGGGGGGGCTAGGATCTGGGGGTCCCCTTGTTAAAGGGGCTTCCAGACTCTGATAAGCCCCCACCCGTAGACCCCTACAACCACCAGGCAAGGGTTGTGGGGATGAGGCCCTTGTCCCCATCAACATGTGCACCAAAAAAATGGCATATGGGCCCCCCAAAATCCATACCAGACCCTTATCCGAGCACGCAACCTGGCAGGCCGCAGGAAAAGAGGGGGGACGAGAGAGCGCCCCCCCATCCTGAACCATCTGGTATGGATTTTGGGGGGACCCCTACGCCATTTAAAAAAAAAATTTGGCACAGGGTTTCCCTTAAAATCCATACCAGACCTGAGGGGTCTGGTATGGATTTTGGGTTGACCCCTACGCCATTTTAAAAAAAAAATTGGCGCAGGGTTCCCCTTAATTTCCATATCAGACCTGAAGGGCCTGGTATGGATTTTAGGGAGACCCCCACGCAATTTTTTTTTTAAAGTTTGATTTGGGGTTCCCCTTATTATTCATACCAGACCCAAAGGGCCTGGTAATGGAGGGAGAGATCCCAGGCTCTTTTTTTCAGTTATCTGTATCTATATTGCCGAGACCCGACAATACATTACAGCCGTGATCAGTTTTGAATGACAATTTTTCCTTTAGAAATATCATTTTGCTGTGGTACTGTTCTAAACATGGGAAAATGCGGCACTTTGCAAGCATACTATAGACACCCCCCAGGCACTATATTTAAAGGAATATTTCATTTTTATTGTTTCACTTTAAGCATTAAAAAATCACTGCTCCCGAAAAAACGGGCATTTAAAAAAAAAAAATTGCATTGATACATGTCCCCTGGGACAGGACCCGGGACCCCAAACACTTTTATGACAATAACTTGCATATAAGCCTTTAAAATTATCACTTTTGATTTTTCATGTTAGTGTCCCATAGACTTTAACGGTGTTCCGGTAGCTTTCGAATTTGCGGCAAACACAGCATATTGTTCGCTGTTCGGCGTACAGGCGAACACCCGATGTTCGAGTTGAACTTACGTTCGACTCGAACATTGGGCTCATCCCTAGTAAGAAGTGGCATTTTTTAAGCTCTGTGTGCATTAAGCCAAAAAGCCTAAAATAGAACACTAAGGCAACCACTATATTTAACCACTTCAGCACCGGAAGGTTTTACCCACTTCCTGACCAGGCCATTTTTTGCGATACGGTACTGCGTCGTTTTAACTGACAATTGCACGGTCGTGTTACGCTGTATCCAAACAAAACTGTTGTCCTTCTTTTCCCACAAATAGTGTTTAATTTTGGTGGTATTTGATCACTTCTGCATTTTTTGCGCTATAAACAAAAAAAGAGTGACAATTTTGAAAAAAAAAAAAAAAAAAAAAGTTTTACTTTCTGCTTTAAAATATTTCCTAAAAAAATGTAAAAAAACTAAGTTCTTCCTCAGTTTAGGCCAATATATGTATTCTGCTACATATTTTTGGTAAAAAAAAAAAATCGCAGTAAAGCGTATATTGGTTTGCGCAAAAGTTATCGAATCTACTAAATAGGGAATAGATTTATGGCTTTTTTTTTTTTTTTACTAGTAATGGCAGAGATCAGCAATTTTTAGCGGGACTGCGATATTGCGGCGGACAGATCGGACACCTAACTGACATTTTTGACACTTTTTTGGGAGCCAGTGACATTATTACAGTAATCAGTGCTAAAAATATGCACTGTTATTGTACTAATGACACTGGCAGGGAAGGGGTTAACATCAGGGGCGATCAAGGGGTTAAATGTATTCCTTGCAAGTGTTTTCTAACTGTATGGGGGACTGTGTGACTGGGGAAACACACAGATCCATCTTCCCGCTTAGCAGAAAAACAGGATCTGTGTGATCTCCCCTGTCAGAACAGAGATTTGCCTTGTTTACACAGGCAGATCCCTGTTCTGTCACTGCGGGGAACGATTGGGGGTGGCTGGCGGACATTGAGTCCGCAGGACCCACTGATTGGCTCCCCCGCTGCCCAATAAGAGCGTGCGCATGTGGCCACAATAGCGAGTTCCTGAGCCATTGTACAGTTACAGCGATTCACAGTATCGTGCCGCCTTGCCGCAGTATAATGACAGCGGCTGGTCGGCAAGTGGTTAAGGATCGGTAAGCTTCAATATAGCACACTTTTGTTTTTGAGTTTAATACCGCTTTAATATTTACACAGGAAAATATTCAAATAAAAGATATCCAGCAGTAAAATATAAAGCAATTTAGAATAAAAGTGTTTACATTATATGGTGTTTCCAATAATACATGTTAAAATGCCCTCATTCAAGTTAGATATACCATCAACTCTTACAACCAAAGAACATTAAAGGCTTACTATAACACTGACTGGAATACTAGAACTGGTTTTGATTGCTTTTTATTCTTTTTATTCAGGAAAAAGTTCCGCCAATTTTTCATTTCCCTAGGGCCCAAAATTAGACCTCACAATAAAGCCTGGATAACACAGGTCTTAAAAACAGTTTCTCAGCACCCATGAATGCCAGGAAAACAATGATGGCTTGTTTTAGGTACAAAGCATTCTTTATTGAACTGTATAATAAGGTTAACATTAAATTGTAAGCATGACAAATAGTAAGTGTTAATCGAAAAATTTGTAAAGTGGTAAATGTAACTGCATTATCATGAAATATACAAACTGTAAATGTTCATTGAACATAGGAGCCTAAAAAAAATCTTATTTATGGGCCAATTAATATATCAAAATGGTCATGCCAGTTAGATGCAAGTAAACAGTCACCTGCTAAATATAGCCTTTTTCTGGTAGATGCATCCTAAGGTGGACCTGGACTGTGGAAGCTGAGCCCAAAAATGGCTACCAAATGACAAATGAATAGTCACCAGCATTGGCCAAAGACTTCCTGCAGCTGACCTCTTCATTATTGACTTACCATGCCTTGTTCTTCGATAGGTGTCTGTGGAGGCAGCCATCTTGATAGAGGCAGGGCCTTGCTTCTTCAGGTCTGCACTTCCCCCCTCATGATCTGATTATTTGTGGGGGATAATAAAAGTAGAACTAAAGGCAAAGCTTTTTTTTTTCTCATTTTGTATAGAGTATGGTATGGTTATAACCCCTGGCAATTTTTTTTATGCCATCTTTGTCCCATTGGGGATATTACTCTTCACTTCCTGTCCCATAGCCCACACAGGAAGTGACAGGAAACCCCTTCAAAGTGAGGAAATCTCCACTTTGTCCAAAAAACAAAAACAAAAACCTTTTGCTTTTAGTTGCACACAGAATGCATGATGCAGGAGCAGAGTAATCCTTGCACCGCAGCCCCCTTAAGGTACCACTGGTGTTAGGCTTGCTGCCTCTAGTGATTCTCCTGATGAAGGAAATTACAAACTGTGAAACAAGTCTTGTCACACTGTCCCTGTTTCACTGTGGAACCACCATCAGGACAAGTGTTTGATGTACCATTAGCTATAATATGTATATTTTAAGATAGTTGGACAATTTTAAGGGGAGTCTCGATATATGGAGTTTTTTTAGTGCTGTAATATGTAAGCCAAACACAAAGATATCCCCAAACACTTACCTGAGCCTGATCTCGATCCAGCGCTGTGCCCGAGAACAGCACTGCACTTAATAGATGCACACAACACAGCTCGGGAACAAGCCTTTACATGTGCCACCATAGGAAGTGTACAGAAGAAGAATGGGGAGGAGACCCCAGAAGAGGAGGATAGGGACCACTCTGTGCAAAACCATTGCACAGAACAGGTAAGTATAACATGTTTACTGTAAAAAAGGGAGAGAGAGAGGGAACCTTTACAAGCACTTTGAACATCCAAACTCTCTTTGTTTTATGAGTTCTATGGATGTATGGATGTGACACTTTCCACCATTATATAAATTGCATAGAGTTATTAAAATCATTTTCCTTTTCTACATTGGGAGATATCTCTTTTTTTTGTGTTCAATCGGATGCCCACGTCTTGGGCAGGAAGTAAGAGTTAATATCCCTACTAGGGACACAGACAAAAGCAAAAGCCTAACAGAGGTTGCTTCTAAGCCTTCCTCTACTTTATTAGAAATGTGTTTTTCCTGACACAAGCATGACAGCATAAATGTATGGGTACAGGTTCCACCTCCTGCCCAATCACAGGACCAGGTATACGCTAAATACTTACCTTAACCTTGACAGATTCATCTAGCCTAACCGGACAGGTTCAGCTTCTCCTGTGGTGAAGCTCTTTCCATACAGGCTGTAAATCTCCTACAGTAAGGAAGCCTACCCCATGTCCAGGGTGCTGGGATCATAGGATGCTGGTCTCTAGGGATTGCACAAGTGCTTCCTTCATCATGATTCCATGTTTGGACATCCATTGGACATCCTGCTGGCTATGAAGCATTCGGGTGTCTCTACAACAAACAAGGTTATCAGGATCTCAACCTGTAACCTCTATGATCATGAATGGCAATTGATTCCTGCAAGTGTGAGCTTCCCAGAGGTGGAAGCAGTGAATGTACTGACATCCAACTGGGCTTAGACTATATATAATCAGCAGACCGAGTGATCTTCAGGCTCCTCAACAAGATCTGCAGTAACCCAATTGTGGTGACGGCAATAATTTCTGGTGGCCTTGCAGGCTGTGGTATCCTCAAATGCAGTCTCTGGTCCTGGAACCTCCTATTGTCCTTCCTTCCTAGATTCCAGATCTTCTACAGCAGGGCCAAGTACTTCATCCGAATACAGCCAGTTACATCTAGGTGCTGAGAGACTGAGAGGTGAAGACTCACCTCGGAGTCTCAACCTGTTAAAGCTAGGGCACCGACTACAAATTTCATGCATACTAACATGAAGAAATTTGCAGAATTTTAAAGGATTGAATCCTCCATGCCCGGCTGTAAAGATTATGAATTGTCTGCAAGTAAGCCTAATATAGATTTAAGTGATAGTTGAATTTCAGTCATGTCCTCACTCAGTGGTGTATTTAGGTTTTGTGCTGCCCTAGGCCTGACTAAGCTCGCGCACCCCCTAATTTAACTATGACCCACCCCTTCCTGTCAAGGCCACACCCCTTCCTTTTTAAGATCCGCCCTGTCATCTTCATGGGAGGACAGAGGGACACCGCGGGAGGAGGACAGTGAGCGATACAGCATCTTTTCATTTGGGGGTAAGGGGATATGTGCTGAGTGCTTTGGGAGGCTCTTGCACTGAAGTCGTGTCCCTCCTCTGTGGCTCCTCCTCCTCCTGGCTGTGTACTGAGTGTGTGTGGCTGACAGTGGGGAGAGAGGTGTCGGCTGCTACGGAAAGCCCATCGCCGCTTCTGGGACTCCAGGCGGCAGATGTCCTGGGTGCCCACGCTGACGCATCCCTGTCTGGCCAGTTACCGAAACTCAGTGCCCTAACTTGTTGTGGGCTCTGGGACAGTGGCGTCACTAGGGTTGGCCTAGAGGATATCAGGTTAGGTACTTCCTAATGGCTCAGTTCCTGGGAACAGTAATGGATAATGGCCAACAGGCTCTCTTACCAGACCCAGTGAAACTGCAACAGTGATTCCTCCGGCTGGACGTTCGCTCACTCTGGGTTGCCCAGGCCAACTCTAGTCAGTAGTGTAGCATGTCTCTACCCTGGCAGTGGCTTCATCTTTCTCCCCCTCTGGTGGTGCGGGTACAGCGTGGCTCTCTGGTGGTGCGTGTACAGTGTGGCTCTCTGGTGGTGCGTGTACAGCGTGGCTCTCTGGTGGTGCGTGTACAGCGTGGCTCTCTGGTGGTGCGTGTACAGCGTGGCTCTCTGGTGGTGCATGTACAGCGTGGCTCTCTGGTGGTGCGTGTACAGCGTGGCTCTCTGGTGGTGCATGTACAGCGTGGCTCTCTGGTGGTGCATGTACAGCGTGGCTCTCTGGTGGTGCATGTACAGCGTGGCTCTCTGGTGGTGCGTGTACAGCGTGGCTCTCTGGTGGTGCGTGTACAGCGTGGCTCTCTGGTGGTGCGTGTACAGCATGGCTCTCTGGTGCTGCGGGTACAGCGTGGCTCTGGTGCTGCGGGTACAACGTGGCTCTCTGATGGTGCGGGTACAGCGTGGCTCTGGTGGTGTGGGTACAACATGGCTCTCTGATGGTGCGGGTACAGCGTGGCTCTGGTAGTGCTGGTACAACGTGGCTCTCTGGTGGTGCGGGTACAGCGTGGCTCTGGTAGTGCGGGTACAATGTGGCCCTCTGGTGGTGCAGGTACAGCTTGGCTCTGGTGGTGCGGGTACAGCGTGGCTCTGGTGGTGTGGGTACAGCGTGGCTCTGGTGGTGCGGGTACAGCGTGGCCCTCTGGTGGTGCGGGTACAGCATGGCTCTGGTGGTGCGGGTACAGCATGGCTCTGGTGGTGCGGGTACAGCGTGGCTCTGGTGGTGCGGGTACAGCGTGGCTCTGGTGGTGCGGGTACAGCGTGGTTCTTTGGTGGTGCGGGTACAGCGTGGCTCTCTGGTGGAGCGGGTACAGTGTGGCTCTCTGGTGGTGCGGGTACAGCGTGGCTCTCTGGTGGTGCGGGTACAGCGTAGCTCTGGTGGTGCGGGTACAGCGTGGCTCTCTGGTGGTGCGGGTACAGCGTGGCTCTGGTGGTGCAGGTACAGCGTAGCTCTGGTGGTGCGGGTACAGCATGGCTCTCTGGTGGTAGGGGTACAGTGGTACCGTGTGGCTCCCTATCTGGCTTCCCACAGCACAGTATTCTCTTTTTCTCCTCCTGTAACCCCCCTCAGCAGAGTGCATGCATGCTCGGGGCTGTAGCATGATGTCTGTGGACACACACAGGGGCCGCCATTCTTTAGGGATTCGTTTTCCTATGATGCCCCCAGAGTCTTCTGATTGGCCCTCTGCTGTGGCCAATTATGGGGTGGGAAACAGCGGGGAGGAAGCTGGGCGGCGGCACGGCGAAACCAATTAGAGCCGCTCTCTGTCTCTTCTCCGTTCAGCTGACAGAAAGGGGGGGCGAGAGGGGGAGATACACAGACAGCCCGCATCTCTCCTCTCCCTGCCACAGCGCTGCTGCTCCATTTACCAGAGAACTCCCCCGCTCGCCCCCCCTCCCCTTTCTGTCAGCTGAATGGAGAAGAGAGAGAGAGCGGCTCTAATTGGTTTCGCCGTGCCGCCGCCCAGCTTCCTCCCCGCTGTTTCCCACCCCATAATTGGCCACAGCAGAGGGCCATTCAGAGAAAGCGAGAATCACGGCTTTACGGGGCGGCTTGACGGCTCCTGTGCGGGAGGAGAGCGGATGCCGTTTTGGTGGAGGGCGACTTTTTTGCCGCCCCCCACAAAGTGCCGCCCTAGGCCTGGGCCTTGTTGGCCTAGGCCAAAACACAGCACTGTCCTCACTCACTGGGATCCAGTGGCAATTTTATATCTTGGTAAACCAATTTCAAAAGGTCTGTGCAATCCACCCTTCAGGAAGATTGTTCTTTCCCCTTGGGACCTAAAATAGTGCTGGACCTTTTGTCTCAGCCTCCATTCTTCTAGAGAAGACTTCCTCAATGTTGCCAGTAACATTGAAAGCAATATTTCTTATGGCTATCCTGTCTGGGAGAAGGATCTCAGATATCCAAGTGTCAGGTTGGTAAACTTATCTTACTAATCTTATTGCTACCAGTTTCTAAACTAGGTAGCTCTAAATCTCTTCTTCAGCACCATACAAACGTCTTTAAATCTTTCCATCTGGGTCAGGACAGTGTCTTTCCAACATCTTGTCTTTCCAACATGTCTAAACTGAAATGTTTGAGTCTCCACATGATTTCATTTAATGTAAGCTGTAAGCAAAAAACACATGTTAGAAATGTGTCCATGTATAGTGCATTTCCAACCTATTACAAACCATTTCTAGCCTATCATAAAGTTGATCAAGCAACACTGACAATGAGGGAATTTGGTTTCAGTTCTAACCAAATCTAATGATATGTTGATTAAAATATTTCAGCTTTACCCTATGTGTTTGTAATTCTACATCCCATGCATGTATGCTGTCATGAAAATGGGAAATTGTATACTTACCTGACAGAAATTTTCCTTTCCTGACGCATAAGCATGACTACATACAGGTCCCTCTCAGGCCTTCACATTGAGCATAGTTAATATAATGATAGGCAGTGGAGAGATTTTCTGTATTCTGTTAAACAAAAAAGTAAGTAAAGGGAAATCTTGCAAAATGTATGGCAGCAATAAAACGCTCAAAGAGACAACCTTTTTCACAATCTAACCAAAGGTAAAAAGTTTGGGTTAGAGTTGGGTTTTTAAGATAGTAAAGATTGTTGGCACACTTTAAGGAATTACAACAAGCAAATCTGATATTTAGATTAAATCTCTTCTTCTTTTAACAGAAAACTAACCTATTATCACATCAAGATCACTTGACCTCATTCAAGCTCTATGCACTACAGAGAAGAGATGAAATGCCTGGCAGATACACAGCAAAGTTAAACTTTATTCTAATAGGAACAGAATGTGTTACATTTCAACCTACTGGCTAATAATTTACCTTAGAGCGATCAATGTGCAAGAGCCTTTTTTGGTCTACCTATGATTGATTTCTTACCCTTTTGGCCTGTTGTATATCTTTTCTTTTGTTAAATGTCATTTGTCACCTAATGAACCATATGTAATTCTTGCCATGACAGACATTCGTCACAAATTTATGAGGCATTTTCACTCCATTATCTAATATATTGCATCTATCAGATTTTTTTCCACTCTGAGCAATTATTTTATTCTGTTCTTCAGGGTGCTGGTAGAGGACACAGCAGAATATAACAAGTGCCTCCCCACTCACTAGGAATAACTTACTAAAGGAGTAGCAAAGATTTACGTAACTTAGGTAATAAGTTGAAGCTATGATCACTTTAATTTTGAAAAGTGAAAATTTTCAGTCCCATTAAATCTTTATTACGGTTCCTTGAAATATAATTATTTTTGTTATTACTGTAATGCCGCGTACAGACGATTGGAATTTCTGACAACCAAACTGTGGATTTATTTCCGACGGATGTTGGCTGAAACTTGTCTTGCATACACACGGTCGCACAAAATTTGTCGGAAATTCCGAACGTCAAGAACGTGGTGACGTATAACACATATAATGGGACTAGAAAAAGGAAGTTCAATAGGTAGTGCGGCTCTTCTGCTTGATTCTGAGCATGCGTGGAATTTTGTGCGTCGGAATTGTGTACACACGATCGGAATTTACGACAATGGATTTTGTTGTCAGAAAATTTGAGAACCAGCTCTCAAATTTTGTTGGTCGGAGTTTAACAAATTATATGTCAAAAAGATATTCTAGGATATTTTCTTCTTGGATATTAGCTCCTGAGCAACGCAATAACATATATACTGTATTTATAAATGGGTTTTTAAAGTTTTGAATCAACCACTGGCATTTTGTATCTCTTGGGGTCTGTCTATTCCTTATCACAGTGGACAAGGAAAACAGTTAAACCTCAGAACTCAGATTTTTTAGTAATTAGTAATTTTAGTAATTAGATACAGTTTCTCAAAGAATACCCTGGTGACTTATGACTGCTCATAGACTATTAAAAATCCCAGTAATGTTTTCAGTAATGTTTGGTAGGAGGTTCAAGCCACTAGGGCATGATGAGGGATGGTATAAATATTTGGGGGAAGCCACGTGCTGGCTCCCTTGCCTCAGGCTGAGGCCTGAGTAGCTGCTGCTTAACTGTCTATGTTATTGGGCCCTACAGTCTGATTGGGGCCCAGCATGGGTTGTAGGCACAGCTTTACCCACCAGCTTAGGATCTTCACCAGCCTGAGGAGCTTTAGTTCCTGAAGGCATTGCTGCTTGTGGCAGACTCACCCAGGACAGAGGATTTTGGAGGGGACTGCAGGCTAGCCTCTTGTCTACTGACTATGGGCCCTAGCATTTGGGCACTGCTCTTTGGGAGGTGTTTAGGAGGTGGGGGACCCTTGGAGTAATGTTACTTTGGATTCAAGTCCATGCCCTCCCAAAACACACAGACTCTGGGAAGCTAGGCCCGGGATCCAGGTTTAGGGCCTAGATGTCCCATTACCAACAATGATTGCTTCACACTGTGAGGCTCATAGCAGGTGTTAATATCATCAGCTCAAGCCCCCTGTCTGGGGTCTCCTGCTATAATGAGTCCTAAGTGTCTTTCACCCATTGTTAATTGTGCTAATTAAGTCACCTATTGTTTCTGTCTGTCTGATCATCTCTTGCAGAGGTGATTGATATTCCACTGTACCGTGTTATTCAAACATTGTGGGATGTTTATACTAATGTGTAATGTACTTTGTATCCAGGGTGGAAGGGCTTGTTGCTGAATAGTCTGGTTGGGCACTGAGTCACTCAGGTGGCTAGTAGTTTAATTAACTTAATGTTTATATAATGTTGGCTTTTGTTTGGCTATGTTGATTGTGTTCCTGTGTACAATTTGTACTGTTAGGTAATATGATCAGGAGGGGAATATCCTCCTGAGAGGTATAAATTATGGTGTGAGTTTCAATAACCAGTCATTCCTTTGGTTTTTACCTCACATCTTGTTTGTGTATTAAGATTGGGGTAAAAAGGGCTGGTATTAGCTCTCGATCTGCTCTGAGCGGTTTGGAAGGCAGGAGGCACTCTTTGGCAGAAGGAAGCACCTAATCAGGGTGCCAAGCGGTTCCATCAAACTGCTTTTCTGCCTTAATATCCACTAGGGGTCCTAGCGGTGGCAGAACTGAGAGACCTACACCTGCTAATTTTTCTGCAGATTTGCCCAAAAATGTTTTAAACCATAATGCACTATATTGCGTTTGAACTATGAGCAGTAGGCATTGAATAGCCAATATAGGGGGCTTTTGGATAAGACAGTCCCCTCATAAAAAGGGGGTACACAGAAGTCATAGTATCAGTGAACTGAAAGCTGTTGTAGAGAAAGCTTGAAGAAATCTGACGAACTGCATAGGGAGATATAAGGGTCAGTTAGGAAACTTTTCTAGCTCTTTGAGCAATGAGCCCTTTTTCCTTTTTGTGCTTTTATCTTTGGTGGTTCTTCTATCTTTCATTTTATTTTGTGGTTTATTTGAGGCCAGTGTTCGCTATTAGCTGCTGCCCCATCGATATCCAATCAATGTATTTTTATTTTATGTTTATATGACCTTTTTTACGTTTGAGGCACCTAACATTTACTTGTTGCCTTATGTTCACAGCATGCTGCCATTTAATTGAAAGAAAAAAAAGTGCTAGAACAGTGTGCCCTCAAACTATCTCACATTATATCACATTTCATATACCCCCCTATCCACATAGATAAAATGAAAGTTGGGTATACACATATTAGGCCTATTATATCTAATTAAAACTGTCCTACTGCTGACTAATTTTATACTGCAGTATCATCTGAAGTAACTTAAATCTTGCAGTAGAACTCCTTCCTATGCTCTTTGTCTGTAGCCAATTTTGACCTAGCTCTGCTTGATAAAAGTGTCCTGGTGCAGGCCAGTTTTACACTTCTGTGTCAATGTGTCCTTCTTTGTCAGTGGGGACAAATTGAGTTTCTTCTCTTTTCAAATTGTTCATAGTAACTTGCAATCTGCTGAGGCCTGCTCCAAACAAACATCTAGAAAGATAAGAAACATCTTTAATTATTTTTAGGTATGCTGTGTGAGTGGGAACACATAGCAAACATATATTGAGGTTTTCCCTAATCTGACAATTTTCAAAAACTTTGGTAAATCGGCCCTAATATTCCTGCCAGGGATATGGCTATTCTTCAAACTTGGGATATTCTTCAAAATTGCCAACAAACTGTCACATGGCAACAGAACATATAAAACAGTACCAGCAGTGCACATTCTTACTAATAAAATGATAAAATAAAAGACTCAATGTCATGTAAGGAGACACCACCCATTAAGCTTTTTCAGAATGCAACATTCTTTGGTCTACTTACTGTATCATTTCATTTGCAATTTGGACCTGTGACTGTGTTTTACATAAAAAAAAAAAATAAGTAATAATTTTATATATATATATATATATATATATATATATATATATATATATATATATATATATATATATATATATATATATACACACACACACACATACACAGTACAGTATATATACACTATATTGTCAAAAGTATTGGGATGCCTGCCTTTACACACACTTCAACTTTTCAAGGCTGTCCACAAGGTCAGGCACTGATGTTGGACGAGAAGACCTGGCTCGCAGTCTCCACCTTAATTCATCCCAAAGGTGTTCTATCAAGTTGAGTTCAGGACTCTGTGCAGACCAGTCAAGTTCATCCACCCCAAACTCGTTTATGCATGTCATTAAAGACCTTGCTTTGTACACTGGTGCGCAGTCATGTTGGAACAGGAAGGGGTCATCCCCAAACTGTTCCCACAAAGTTGGGAACATGAAATTGTCCAGAGTGTCTTGGTATGCTGACGCCTTAAGATTTCTCTTCACTGGAACTAAGGGGCCAAGCTCAACCCCTGAAAAACAACCCCACACCATAATCCCCCCTCCACCAAATGATTTGGACCAGTACACAAAAAGGTCAATAAAGACATGGATGAGCAAGTTTGTGGTGGAGGAACCTGACTGGCCTGCACAGTCCTGACCCCAACCCGATAAAACACCTTTGGGATGAATTAGAGCGGAGACTGTGAGCCAGGTCTTCTTGTGACTGACCTCACAAATGCGTTTCTGGATAAATAGTCAAACATTTCCAGAGACACACTTCTATATCTTCTGGACAGCCTTCCCAGAAGAGTTGAAGTTGTTATAGCTGCAAAGGGTGGACCAACTCAATATTGAACCCTACAGACTAAGACTGGGAAGCCATTAAAGTTCATGTGCGTGTAAAGGCAGGCGTCCCAGTACCTTTGGTAATATATGATGAAATACCATGCTCCAGTAAACATAAGCAGCTAAAGCAGTATGCAAATTTTGAGTCTTGTATGCAAATACTGTAACTGTCATGTTTGGACCTGCACCTTTCCAATCTCATAAGCCTTCCTATTGGTCGTTAACATGATAGATGGCCCTGCTTTCCTATCAAGGAGGTGAGAATAGGTTTGATCAAACTATACTTTTGTGGGAAAAGTTTACATTTGTATGTATTTTCAGCTCACTATATCTCTAGATCTACTGGAAATACTAACATACAGTTTTCACTGAATGTCACTTCTGCTATACCTTTTCTTTTTTTATAATCGAATAATTTCTCAGGTTTGTGACAGTTTGCTTTAATGTCCATATCATATACTGTAGTTATGATGCGCAAGATCATTATTATTATTTTTATTTTTTTTAGTTTCTTTAAAACAGCTTGGAAATGTTTCCTTTATTCAAAATGTAAACTACAGTCTACTAGGCACATTCACAAAGCGATAACATTTTCCCACTGTAAACAATAACACATAATGTTGAAATAATGACATTTTGCTCTCTGCGATGGACTTTAATCAAGGCCTGCTATTCAGGCAATCAAATGTGCTTCCTGCCAACTGACAAAGCCCATTTGTTTTTGCCTTGCAATGACTTCTTTTCGGCAATGAAACAATGTGACTTCTGCTGATATTTCTCAGGGAGAAGCCAGCACATGAAAGTCTTTTTTATAAACTGCTCCAACTGTCATCTAGCATCTCATCTTCCAACAAAGTGCAAGAATCACAGGCAGACCTGACAAAATATTCTTTGATGGATCTGTCTGACAATAGATGTTGTATGTGGTGTATTATAAATATTAATAGTATCGATAGACTATTTAAAAATTGTCATGTCACATATGCTTCCATGAGAAGCCTCCAGATGCCACAGTCCTTCTCCTCTGAGCCAGCATCCCTTGTTGTATGTATTATTTATATTGTGTGGCCTTTTCAGGAAACAAACAATCTGCACATCTTTATGTAGTAGAGTCTAGAACACACCTTTACTACTGCATTGAGCTGGTGGTTAGTTGAAATAAATAATGTCTGTGCGTACTGTGATATTCTAGGAGGATTCAGGATCACAACTAGAATGTAGGTTGTCACAGATTTTTAACAAAGTCCCATTTAATGGTCAGCCTAAACAAATCTTCAACATAAAAGGGGCTTTTACGTTAGGAAAAAAATTGCAATGTAATCTGCACTTCTTTTCAATCGAGACAAAGGCTCTCCAGTCAAAGGAAGGTTCAGGTCAGCAGCATCTTACAGATCATATATATAATCTTTAAAGGGTTATATGCTAGCACACAACCATCAGATGTTCTATTGACATGCTACGTTTCAATCAGTGGCTGGCACTGACACCCTGGCCTGAATACTGATCCACTTGGTGCTTACTTCAACAGCTATCCCAGCAGCACTGTATCACATATAGAACCCTTCCTGACTCAAGGCTCTTCTCATTGTGGTGTAAAACCACCTGACTTTATTTGCATACCTGTTCTGGACTTGCAGGCATCCTTTCTTTGACAAAATTGTGTTATGCTGCTCCAATAACCACATCTACACTTTGACAGCCAGTGCCACAATACATACTGTATAAGCACTATACTGTATTACCAAAAGTATTGGGATGCCTGCCTTTACACACACATCAACTTTATTGGCATCCCAGTCTTAGTCCGTAGGGTTTAATATTGAGTTGGCCCATCCTTTGCAGCGATAACAGCTTCAACTCTTCTGGGAAGGCGGTCCACAAGGTTTAGAAGTGTGTCTATGGGAATGTTTGACCATTCTTCCAGAAGCGCATTTGTGAGGTCAGGCAGTGATGTGGACTAGAAGGCCTGGCTCACAGTCTCCACTCTAATTCATCCCAAAGGTTTTTCTATCGGGTTGAGGTCAGGAGTCTGTGCAGGCCAGTCAAGTTCCTCCACACCAAACTCGCTCATTCATGTCTTTATGGACCTTGCTTTGTGCACTGGTCCAAATCAGTTGGTGAAGGGGGGATTATGATGTGGGGATGATTTTCAGGTGTTGGGCTTGGCCCCTTAGTTCCAGTGATGGGAACTCTTAAGGCATTAGCATACCAAGACATTTTGGACAATTTCATGCTCCCAACTTTGTGGGAACAGTTTGGGGATGGCCCCTTCCTGTTCCAACATGACTGTGCACCAGTGCCCAAACAAGGTTTATAGGTTTAGGGGTTGCAGGCTCCACTGTTAAGTTTAAAGAACCCCCCCAGGCAGATTGTGTGGCAAATGTACCCACTGGCCATTGATTAGCCAGGGTCTAGTTGATTACAGTAATTAGATGCATCCCTCTTACTCCAGATTGGAGTAACTTTTTGCATTGATTGCTAGTTATTATAGTTTGCAATGTCATTTTCCACGTGTCTAATGCATTCAGGCAAAGGAAAGAAAAGGGAAGGTGGGAAAGAAAACAAACACCAGTTCTATTCACTTCATTGGCTTATTGGATTATACTGCTGTTACTAAACTGTTACATATATTATTGTCAAAATTGATTATCTAACTATTTTCCTCAGGGCTTTTTGGTTTTAATAAAGCCCAAATATTATTGTGTTTGTGTGTATTGTCAAATCCAGTTACAGGGTGGATCACCACTAAGAACAGTATGTTCTTGGGTTTTTTTTTGGTTTTGTTTTCCCCTTTTTATTGGTAGAACTAGATGGAGTTATGTCTTTTTTCAACCAGACTAACTATATGCCAAAAGCAGATTAAGAACCAACACTTTTGGCACTGTGACTTGACAGAATGTTAAAGAATGGCGTAGACATTCTTCTCACTGCCTCTTTAAATAGCAACTTAAGAATTTCAGAGTCATGCTGGGAGCAATAATGTCCATTTAAAGTGTTTCTATCTCTGCATTTTATTTTTGGAGTTTTGGAAAGATTGGAAAGAGTTGAAACCTCTGTTTTTTATTGCTGTTTGTGTCCCTGCTGGGGAGATCTACCCTACCTATGTGTCTTGGTGAGCATTGTCAATCAAAATGGAAAATAGGGAACATCTAACATTTTGAATTGTAACTAAAACAGGAATAGAGGTGAAATCTTCCAACTTGCTCCAGTGACAACTGCAGATGAGGGGATAGCCATCATTTAGAGAGAGATAATCTTACTTTCTATTTTGTCTACAGGGCAGGATGTTAAAAACCTACTGATGAAGTCCATACCCAGGACGCAACATGTATGGAGATAGGAGCTTGACACCCAACATCATCTCGCGACCATTCCTAGTTACATGACGGCAAGCTGGTGTATACAGTATCTCACAAAAGTGAGTACACCCCTCACATTTTTGTACATTTTAGACAATTTTGAAAAAAAAACCACAATATTTTTTACTTTATCCCATATCCCAAATTAAAAAAAAAAAAAAATGTTTCCTCAGTTTAGGCCGATATGTATTCTTCTACATATTTTTGGTTAAAAAAAAAAAAAAAAAATCGCAATAAGCGTATATTGATTGGTTTGCGCAAAAGTTATAGCACCTACAAAATAGGGGATAGAGTTATGGTAAATTTTATTATTATTTATTTCTTTACTAGTAATGGCGGCAAGCTGCGGTTTTTATTGTAACTGCGACATTGTGACAGGCAGACAGATCGGACACTTTTGATGCTATTTTAGGACCAGTGACACTTAAACAGCGATCAGTGCTATTAATATGCACGGATTACTGTATAAATGTCACTGGCAGGAAAGGCGTTAACACTAGGGGGCGATCAAGGGGTTAACTGTGTTATCTAGGGAGTGATTCTAACTGTGGGGGGAGGGGACTGACTAGGGGAGGAGACCGATCAGTGTTCCTATATACTAGGAACACAGGATCTGTCTCCTCTCCCCTGACAGGATGTGGATCTGTGTGTTTACACACACAGGTCCACATTCTTGTTCTGTCACCAGCAATCGCGGATGCCTGGTGGACATCGTGGCTGATGGGCATGCGAATCGCCCCCTGAGTGACCCGGCGGCCGGCCCCCTATACCGCTGGGAAGCCAAGGACGTCACATGACGCCCTCTTGGAGGAACAGAGTGTTCCTGCTGACGTCATATGACAATGGGCAGGTAGGGAAGTGGTTAATAAACTTCTCATTTTTGATACGGAGAATAGCATTAAAAAAACAGATAATCTCATTGTCTGTACCAGGCTTAAGGGTTTTAGCTAGAAAATCAAATCCATGTGCTGTAGGTGAGTCCTTTTATCAGTATATATTCACTTTTCCTGATTCACCTAGCTCTTCCTTTTTCAAGGTATGTTGAAAAGGTTCTTTAAAAAAATAATACTAAGTAATAATATGAATCAAGGTATTTGCCTAAGGGATTGGTTTGAAGCTTTTTTAGGGCTCATGCACATAGACATACGCTATCCAGAGCCTGCATGTACACTTTCCTGAGACCAGCAAATGCTGCATACAGCCACTCATAATGGGATTGTGTAAAGCACCCACTTACACATACAGTGCCTTGAAAAAGTATTTATACCCCTTGAAATTTTCCACATTTGTCATGTTACAACCAAAAACGTAAATGTATTTTATTGGGATTTTATGTGATAGACTAACACAAAGTGGCACATAATTGTGAAGTGGAAGGAAAATGATAAATGGTTTTCAAAACTTTTTACAAATAAATATGTGAAAAGTGAGGCGTGCATTTGTATTTAGCCCAACTAAGTCAATACTTTGTAGAACCACCTTTCGCTGCAATTACAGCTGCAAGTCTTTTTGGGTATGTATCTACCAGCTTTGCACATGTAGAGAGTGACATGTTTGCCCATTCTTCTTTGCAAAATAGCTCAAGCTCTGTCAGATTGCGTGGGGAGCGTCTGTGAACAGCAATTTTCAAGTCTTGCCTGTCATGAACCCACAGTAATGTCTGTCACCTTACCTTTCCATGTGTTCAGCTTGAGAGACCAGCAGCCCTTCACCTGGTTGCTTAAGTAATCTCTCCTCAAAGCATGGCTCCACCCAAGGCCCTATCAGGAAACACTATATTTACCTGTGCACTGCAAGCCAGCCCTGCTGATTAATATTGTCTGTTTGGCTTCCATGTGCTTCTTGCTGTGTGTTCTATGTCTGATTTTAGTTACTGATCTTGGCTTGTTCTTCACTGTCCTTGTCTGCTTCATATCCCAACCTTGGCATGTTCTTTGACTATCCTTACCTGCTTGTTGCCCCGACCCTTGGCTATCTCCTGACTATCCTTTGTTGTAGCAGTCTACTGCTTCCTCTCTACCTTCCTGTACCGTGAGCATGAGCTTGGAGTCCCTGGGGGTCGCGAGCTGGAGCCAGACTGTAGCTAAATCCATCCCCACCACTAGGGGCCTCTGGTGAACACCCACTGACTCTTAGATTCCGCGCCCTGGGAGATCTCATGCTCTAGCTCCCAGTGTGATCCGTGTTGGTGCTCCAGAATACCTGCTCTGCTGAATCACCTAGAGCTCCATCCGCAGCAGTCAGCCATAGGGTCCACTACCTTGCTGTGCACTCCTGACCCCACTGGGGTGCATCTGTCACCTGGACTCAGGTGACCTGACATTGCCAAAGATTCTCATTTGGATTTAGGTCTGGACTTTGACTGGGCCATTCTAACACATGAATATGATTTGATCTAAATCATTCCATTGTAGCTTTGGCTGTATGTTTAGGGTTGTTATCCTGCTGGAAGGTGAACCTCCGCCCCGGTCTCAAGTCTTTTGCAGACTCTAACAGGTTTCCTTCTAAGATTGCCCTGTATTTGGCTCCATCCATCTTCCCATCAACTCTGACCAGCTTCCCTGTCCCTGCTGAAGAAAAGCATTCCCACCATAAGATGCTGCCACCACCATGTTTCACAGTGGGCATGGTGTGTTCAGGGTGATGTGCAGTATTAGTTTTCTGCCACACATAGCATTTTGCCTTTAGGCCAAAAAGTAGAATTTTGCTCTCATCTGACCAAAGCACCTTCTTCCACATGTTTGCTGTGTCCCCCACATGGCATCTCGCAAACTGCAAACAGAATTTCTTATGGCCTTCTTTAAACAATGGCTTTCTTCTTGCCACTCTTCCATAAAGGCCAGATTTGTGGAGTGTATGACTAATAGTTGTCCTGTGGACAGATTCTCCCACCTGAGCTGTGGATCTCTGCAGCTCCTCAAGAGTTACCATGGGCCTCTTGCGTGCTTCTCTTATCAATGCTCTCCTTGCCCTGCCGGTCAGTTTAGGTGGACGACCATATCTTGGTAGGTTTGCAGTTGTGCTATACTCTTTTCAGATGATGGATTAAACATTGCTCTGTGAGATGTTCAAAGCTTGGGATATTTCTTCATAAACTAACCCTGCTTTTAATTTCTCCACAACTTTATCCCTGACCTGTCTGGTGTGTTCCTTGGCCTTCATGATGCTGTTTGTCTAACAAACCTCTGAGGGCTTCACAGAACAGCTATACTGAGATAAAATTACACATAGTTGGACTCTATTTACTAATTAGGTGACTTCTGAGGGCAATTGGTTCCACTAGATTTTAGTTAGGGTTATAAGAGTAAAGGGGGCTAAATACAAATGCACGCCACGCTTTTCAGATATTTATTTGTAAAAAATTTTGGAAACCGTTTATCTTTTCCTTTCCACTTCACAATTATGTGCCACTTAGTGTTGGTGTATCACATAAAATCCCAATAAAATACATTTAGGTTTTTGGTTGCAACATGACAAAATGTGGAAAATGTCAAGGGGTATGAATACTTTTTCAAGGCACTATATGCTTATAAGTCTGCTCCGAAGACTCCACTGATTTAGTTAGAAGATGATTATTTTAAAAATACCATCTGATTGATACATCTGTCATAATAAAATCTGTACAGACTACAGGAAGGCACTGATCCAGTGTCTATATTATTTTCTGCCCACTATTGCCAATCAAAGATTCAAGATTCTAAGTTATCATTAGCAAAGCACATTTGGGGACATGTACTGTACAGAACAATAGTTTTCCTAACATACCTACTAAATAATATATCTACAACAGCACAGTTGACAACACGAAACTGATAATAGACTTGTCAACAGGGGAAAATAACTACAGGGAGAACATTGTGGATTTATGAACAGCTGGCCACCTTTAATCAGACCATAAAAAATGCATAGGTGTGCAGCACTGGTTGACTGGAGCTCTGAATATATTGTATCCAGTTTGGTAATAGTCTTTAAATGAACAAAGCTGAGTCAACTGATTAGATGATTAGGAAATGTAAAAAAGATAAAAAGTCTTCTAAACCTAGACATTAGAGCACAACATGTTCATAAAAGGAGATAGGACATACACCAGTGTTTGCCTGATACCGTTTATTTTAATACCAGTTTTACTCACACCCCAGTGCCCATTCGTGTCAGCAATTAACCTAACAAACCTTAATGAATGTTATACATTATAAGTAAAATCAATTGAATAAGCCAAGAGCGCCCACTAAAACATTACTCATTCAACTCCACTGCAAACGCAGCATGCCTGTATGTTATGCTACAAGCTCTGCTCTGCCAACCAAGCAATAATTAGCTGTCCTGGGCATTTATTGCTACCTGATCATAAATAATCAGCCTCAATTAAAGACTGCAGAGTGAGACAGAAAATACTGTGCAGTTATACAGGTAAAATGCATGAGAGCTAAGACTGAAGTGGAGTCATTAAACTTGCTTTTGAATATTGCTTTATCTCTGATAGTTATGAAGACAGATATTCAGAAGCACAATGAATAGTAGGAGACACTTTACATATAAATCAAATGTAGGTTTGCTAAGCGAGTTATTGAAGACAGAATCAAGGTACAAAAAGCTTGATTAAGCAAATATGGCACCCACTCTGATCTATTTAAAACTATCAAAAAAGGGAAAGGTGCATATATATATATATATATAATATAACATACAAAGCTGTACGAACAGGGTCCCCAGCACACTTTCAAGCTAGCCAGCACAAAAAAAAAGAAAAAAGAAAAATACTGTAGCGCTACCCCCGCAGGAACAGCTTGGAGATTGGGTTCTCTGTTCTGCCCTGACTCTGAGAACAACCTCAGCCCCACTGACACACCAGGTTAGGCAAATGGATTCTGCACTACTACTGGGAGCACACATATAGATACCCTGCACACAACTAAGGTTCAGTATCAAAAATCAAACTGGTTAGTGGTACATGAACCCAATATATTTTGACGGGTTGCAAAGTTCTTTTTTAATCAATAATTTTTATTAATTTTACATAGTATACATTGTACAATTGAACATTGTACGTCGTGCATGACGTAAAAGTGGACAATGCATTGAAAACAGCTCCACATTGGGTAGAGTAAAACTTTGTCCATACACAATGAATTAATGCATTGAGTACATAATAACCAGTATCTCTAGTAACGGTATACAGTAGTCGTTGCTGATCCACTTCACTAGTGTGACACCCCAAGTGGGATCACTAGAGTCACAGGAGTGAAGTGGACCATCTGTGTTAGTGCATTCCAAAGAAAGAAGAAAGAAAATGTTCTGGAAGGTTGTTAGTTGAAAATATACATGTAAACATACTCTATTCATAGTATTGCTCGGTCAAGAGGAAGGGGTTTTAATGCAGTAACTTAGACGTGAATTGCGCAGCCTCTAGTCCAGGTGGTCCATGGTTGCCAGCTGGATTGTATTTTTTTATAATGGTTTGTGTCAGAAGCAGATGTGTGCTCATAACTGTAGTGTAATGATACCAAATCTACGACTTGGGTTAGGGTTAAGGATGTGTCTGACTTCCAGTGTCTAGCTATGTTAAGTTTAGCTGCCATCAGGATGTGGGTGGTCACTATTCTAAAGGGGTGAGGAAGGTCCTCAATAGTAAGATTCAGGATCGCAAGTGCTGGGGAGGGGGGAGTTTTGATGTGTGTAATGTTTGAGATTAGCTGGAAAATACTATCCCAGTACGTTTTAAGAAGGTGGCATGACCAGAAGATATGGAGAAGATCTCCTGGGGATGAGTTGCATCTCCAGCAGATATTGGGGACTTGAGGATTAATAGACGTGATTCTGGCTGGTGTCATGTACCAACGCAGAGAGATTTTTTGCGCCAGTTCCCAAAGGGCCGCGCATTTCGTGGCCTTGTACGTGGATTTGAATGCTTGATGCCATTGATTGTCTGTGAATTCGTGATTCAGATCTATTTCCCATTTCTTGTGAGGCTTTAGTTTGGTGAAGGTATGTTTTTGGTGTAGGGAGTTGTAGAAGTATGAGATTCCTCTGAGATTTGTGTTAGGGTTGGTGAGATAATCCCAAGTCTTGGGGTGGATGTTGTACAGAGGAAGGGGGACCGTTTTGAGGCAATGTTGTATACGGAGGTAGGTGAAATATTCAGATGTGGGTATTGTATATTCAGATTGCAATTGGGAGAATGGTTTGAGGGAGTTGTCTTGCAGTAGATGTTGTAGGGGCCCTACGCCCATGTGTGTCCATGAGGTTACTGGTAGTTCAGGTGCTATATGTTTCAAGGAGGCCAGAGGGATGTGTGTTTGTGGTTCATGGGGGGTCTGGTTCATTGAGATGGATAATTTTTTCCAGGCTTGCGCTGATGCTTTAATAGTTGGAGATAGGGACTTTGGGATCAATGAGCCCAGTGGGGTGCTCAGTAGCCAGGTTTTCAGGTCTGTTCTTGTAATTGAGGAGCATTCAATTTGCCCCCATAGGGTAGTTGGAGTTGGATGGAACCAGCAGGGTAGTTGGGCCAGAATGGCTGCTATATGGTAGTCTTCAAAATCTATAGAGCTCGTGCCCCCCACTTGCTTATGTTTAGTCAGTTGTTGATGTGCACACCTGGGACGTTTACCGTTCCACAGGAGTTTGTTGTACATTGTGCGTAGGGATCTAAAAAATGTAGCAGGTAGTGGAATTGGTAGGGTTCTGAAATAATAAAGTATTTGGGGTAGGCAGACCATTTTAAAGGCCGCAAGCCTTCCTGTCCAAGACAGCTCTTGTTTTGCTATTTGTTGTGTCGTTTGCTGTATAGTCTGAAGTAATGAGGGAAAATTACTTGAATAGAGGTTTTTAGTGTTCCTTGGGAGTTTGATGCCCAGGTAGGCAATATCAGTGTCTGCCCATACAAAAGGATATTGTAGTTGTAGAAGATTTTTTATGGTGGCGTTTATATTTATGTCTAGGATGCAGGATTTGGATGTGTTCACCTTGTAGTAGGAGATCGAACTAAACCATTGGAGCATATGGTGTACCTCAGCCAGGGAAACAGTCGGGTCGGATAGGATAAGGATGATGTCATCCGCAAATAAGCTGATCTTATGGTGCGTAGTTCCAATGTGTAAGCCCGAGATGTTGGGATGAGAACGGATACTTTCTGCCAGGGGCTCCATGAGCATATTAAATATGAGGGGAGATAGAGGGCAGCCTTGACGGGTGCCATTGGTTATGGGGAATGGGCAGGAGAGCATGCCCTCTGTGTAAACCTGAGCTTCAGGGTTGGAGTATAGCGCCATGATGGCTCTAAGAATCAGACCCTGGAATCCAAACTTTTGGAGTACCTTTTCTAGATAGGTCCAGTGCACCCTATCGAACGCCTTCTCTGCATCCAAGGATAGGAGCAGAGAAGGCGTTCCGGTGGATTCAGCATGGTGGATCAGGTTTATCATCCGTCTGGTGGCGTCAGATGATTGTCTACCTTTTGTGAACCCCGTCTGGTCATGGTGTATAAGGGTGGGCATAATTTTGATCAATCTTGTTGCTATGGTTTTTGCGTAAATTTTAAGGTCGAGATTAAGTAGAGAGATTGGGCGGAAATTTTGAGGTATATTCGACTGTTTCCCTGGCTTTGGCAATGTTATTACCAACGCGTTCAAGTATTCTTTAGAGAAAGCAGAAGAGGAGGCAACGTGGTTATATAATTCCGTTAAGTACGGGGTCAAGTGGGGTGAGAATTGCTTATAGTATTCCCCAGTTAAGCCGTCAGGGCCTGGGGCTTTGCCGCTAGGTAGTGAGGTAATAGTCTTCTTTATTTCTATTTCTGTGAAGGGGGCATTTAAGGTATTCAGTTGGTCTATCGTCAGTGTGGGTAGCTTGACTTTCCTGAGAAAGTGGTCAATGTCGTCTGGGGTGGGCTGGGGTGTGAGCGGGTCTTGTTTTAGATTATATAAGTCTTCATAGTAGGCGCTGAAGGCATTAGCTATGTCTTGGGGGTTGCTCAGCGGGGCTTTGGTATGAGGGTGGATAAGTTGAGATATTTTGGCTTTGGTTCGTCTGCCTTTTAGTCTTTGTGCTAGTTTCTTTCCTGCTTTGTTAGAGGTAGAATACGATGTAGCCTTAAATTTTTTCTGGAGGAATTCGTAAGAGTGAAGGAGTAGTGTTCTAAGTTCCTGTCTAAGGGTCAATAGGTGATTTGTCAGGTGGTCTCGGGTGTCAGATTTGTGTCTCGATTCTAGGGTTGCTATTTGGGTTGTCAGGTCGTTTATACGTTGCGTCCTCTTTTTCTTATGGTGGGAACTTAATTTAATTAACATGCCTCTCATGTATGCTTTGTGTGCACTCCACACCACGGCAGGGTCGGGCACCGAGCCTTTGTTTAGTGAAAAGAAATCAGTTATTTGTTCTGCAATAGATGGCGCATATTGATTGTGTTGAATGATGTGGTTGTTTACTCGCCATAGAAATGTAGTTTTTTGTAAGTTAGAGTCTTGGATCGTGATAGAGATTGGGGCATGGTCCGACCATGTCGTGGTGTGGATTGTGGAGGCAGATACATTTTGTAGAATAAACTTATCGGTTAAGAACAGGTCTATTCTTGAATAGGAGCGATGCCTGGAAGAAAAAAAAGTATAGTCCCGTTCGGAGCCGTGGTGACAGCGCCAAACGTCGTAGAGGTCTTGAGAGGAGATGAATCTTTTCAGAGGTGAGACTCTTCTGGTTGCCGATGATGTTGAGTCGATGGATATTTCAGGGACGAGATTAAAGTCTCCACATAATATCAGGTGACCTTTTTGGATGTGCTTGGCTTTACGCAGGACCTTGTGGAGGAATTTAGTTTGGCCAGAGTTCGGGGCATAAAGGTTAATTATGGTATAGGTCACTTTGTTGACTTTGCAAGCAATTATGATATAACGGCCTTCGGGGTCTTTTTCGATATCTAAAAGTAGGAAGTCCAGTGAGTCTCTGATTGCAATCATGACCCCTCTGGTTTTAGTTGAATGGGTGGCGTGGAACATCTGGGGAAAGCGGTTGTTCTTGCATAGGGGTGTATCATTGGTGAGCAGATGTGTTTCCTGGGCACAAAGGATGTCGCCGTGAAGATCTGTAGCGGATCTCCACAGTGAGTGTCTCTTGGCAGGATGATTGAGGCCGTTGGTATTTAATGACAGTATAGTGAATGACATTTTGTGTCCGTGGGGGTGTTGGGTGTTGAGTGCAACACTTACGGTTCGTTGCTGGAGGATGAGTCCGATGGCAGGTGGGGTCGGTTGCTTTGATCCTGAGGCGGAAGTCCGAGTGCAGATGTGTTGAGGCACTGGTATAGGGATGTTGATGCTTCTGTTTGCAGGTGAGTCTAGGAGCTAGAGCGCAGTGGTGTTCCAGTGGCAATCCAAGGGTCTGAAATAGAGGTGGACTAGAGTGCTGCGGATAGAGCAATACGTCAGTAACCAGTAGAGAAATGCATTGACAGAGTACTGGTATAAAGAGTGGAAACTAGTGGAAAAGGAACTTGGGTTTTTGGTTCGCAGTTGTTGGATATGATATTGCTGTATTATTCAGCTAGCGCGAATATTAGAGGGGGTGTTTGACACCGTTAAATCCTCTACGTGGGGGTAAACAGAGTCAGTATCACCGGAGGGAAGGAGTTAAGGT